>NC_133934.1:84222189-85529689 GCF_031877795.1 Strix aluco
AAAACCTGAATAAAGTAAGAATACTTGGAGGATAGTTTGGAATATGTTACTGTTTATGCATTTTGATATCATGCATGATGGAGGATGTTCCTGTATTGTGTTGCCTTATGAATAAAGGCAAATATAATTACGTGCATGAAATCAACTTTCTGCTCTGACACAGGCATTGAAGATACACCTTACTGCATGTTCTGGCAGTTGCTACTGCCCCTCTGCATGCAAGGAAAACATAAAACACAGGCAGATGCAGTTCTCAGAGGGAAAAATAGAAATTGCTAAGCAACCACCAAGTAGCTACTCTTTTTTTTTTTTTTTTTTAATGAAGGATGATGTGGTGATGGGAACCCTGACTGTAAGAGAAAATTTGAAGTTCTCAGCAGCACTCCGTTTGCCAAAGTCAGTGAAGGAACAGGAAAAAAATGAACGAGTAAATCAGATCATCAAGGAACTGGGTTTGAGCAAAGTGGCAGATTCCAAGGTAAGGCATATAAATATGGTGCTTAAATCATGAACAAATATTAAGTGATTTATTTAATTAACCAAATGGAGCAGCATGGCACATAAAAAAAAGAAAAAAAAAGTAAAATTAGACTGTCTCAGTAATACAATTATTAATAACATTTCTGTACAGACTCTGCACTGATACTGCCATATACTATTACATTGTGGGAAGGGGAAAGGTAGTCAGTGGGTGGAGAAATAGAGAACACCTCAAGTAATACTAACATTAAGAAATGGCCTATGTGTGAGGTTACATCTACATCTGTACCTGAGAGTAGGATCAAAATGTCTTACAACTCTTCCCAAATGCTGCCATGTCGATAGGATGCTGTTCACTCAAGTATTAGTTATCAGGCCAAACAAGACACGTTTCTTGTTTTGTGGCAGGTTGGCACCCAGTTCACTCGTGGGGTGTCCGGAGGAGAGCGGAAAAGGACCAATATTGGGATGGAGCTAATCACGGATCCTGCCATCTTGTTTTTGGATGAGCCAACTACAGGACTCGATGCCAGCACTGCTAATGCTGTCCTACTGCTATTGAAAAGGTGATGGCCTTGGGAACAGCTTCCTGTTTTCACCACTCAACTCTGATACATTTCAGTTTTATTTGACTTAAATTACAGTTGGCATGAGCAAACAGGGAAATAAGACATGTAGTTGTTTACCACTGAGCCAAAGATGCAAAGGGGGTAGCAAAAAGGCTGTATGAATTCTCTCACTCCAAATCAGCTGCTCACAGCAGTACACAAAGCACCTTGCACAAAGCATGTACCTGCCGGGACTGCAGTTTGTCTGTGATAGCTGTCACGGACAGCTTCATTTATTTTCATGTCTGTCTGGGCCAGAAAAGTGATAAAACCACCTGTTGTACAGTCTAGTAAGGTGATCAGTTTTAATATGTACTGTAGTTAGAACACAGCTGGCTGTTTTCCCATCCCAAAATCTCAGGCCTATCTTTGGGAAAACCAGCACAACACACTCTCTATTTGCAAATTTTACATCATTTTGCATTTAGTACAAGCAACGAGGACCCAAACGCCTCTTTCCAGAGCTTTCTGTTTGCAGCAAAATCTTCCCAGCGCCTTCCCCTCCAACAACATTCCTAGCGAGAGGGAACTTTCTTTTCTCACACAGATGCTATAAATATGACCTAAATTTTTTTTTTTTCTTTTTTTTTTTCCTTCCTCCTCCCCTCTCTGGCACACCAAGTTAATCAAATTTAACCAAGGCTTAACTGAACTTGCATATTCTCTTATCTAAATGCCGAATTGACTTGAAAAGCTATTATCTCTGTCATTCTTCACATTCAGGATGGCAAAACAAGGAAAAACAATAATCTTCTCCATCCACCAGCCTCGCTACTCCATATTCCGACTGTTTGACAATCTGACGCTGCTAGCCGCGGGGAGAGTGCTGTACCATGGGCCCGCTCAGCATGCCATCGAGTACTTCCAGTCCATCGGTGAGCACAACCCACAGCAGGGCCAACTGCAGCAACACCCTGAGTTTGCACCAACTTGAATAACGTGTCGATAGTGATTGATCAGAACTGGACGTAGTGTGTATTAGCAAGCCCGGGACTTTAACAGGCTAAGCATTTCTCTTGGTTTTTCACCTCTTGACCTATATGTGGGTTTGGATGATAGGGCTGACCTCTAATCAACTGTTCCTGGGTGCATCTTAATTAGATAAAGCCCAGGCTAGGGTTGAGAAGGGCACATTGCCAGTTGTCACCTTGCTTGCACTGGCAGAGCTGCGTGGCAGTGCCATTTATCTCTGGGGTCAGCACAGACCTTGTGAAGCCTGCAGTGCTTACGGTGCAGGCTGCTCAAAGTGTATGATGGTGTGGCTGTGTCCCTCACAGCCACGCACAGCCTTCTGCTGTCCCACAACCACCACTTAGGGCTTGTAATGCTGTCACCGCAGGCTACGAGTGTGAGCCCTACAACAACCCTGCTGACTTTTTCCTGGACATCATTAATGGAGACTCCACTGCGGTGGCAGTGAGCAAGACCGATGAAACTAACACAGGTATGAAACCCAGAGCTGCACAAAATAATCGTAACATGTATTTTGCCAGAAGGTGTTCAGTACAACAAAGAAAAATCACTTACAGGTGTCAAAACAACCAATAACCATGTTGTACAAGTGTACAGTTATTTGTATGCATGAGAGTATTAGGTACTGCTGATCCATATTGCTTTAAAGGAGAAAAAAACCCATCACACTGTTCCTAAATGTTTTTTGTTTGTATGTGGAAAATGATTAGCATAACCTGAAATAAGTGCCAAATTCACATACATCCCTACTATATAAAATATTCCTGTCTATGCAAGAATAGTTTGCCTCTCATAAATAGGTATTTAGTAATTTATCATTGCTATTCATTTCTTCATAAACTGACCTGTATACTTTTGTGTCACACTCAAATTACAAGATGTTAAAGGTGAAAGAATATTTTCCTGTGCTGACGTAATGCCTGTGAATATAAGAAACTGGTTAGTTACCTCTCAACACAGAGAAAGAGATTCTTTCATCTTCAAGACAAACCTCTGCAGAAGCAGAGACGATAAAGCAGGGCAATTGGTCCAGTTAGGGACATAATTGGATGCAGTTATGACTTGTATTTTTTACCCAATGGAATGGTTTATCTGTTATGAAATTACTGTTTTCCTTCCCCTGAGTAGGGTGGGAAGAGGGGGTAGAGGTAGGGGACCAGTGGTCTCCTGGTGCTTCCCTGAAGTTGTGGTAAGGCAGAAATTATCCCCAAAACTAATCAATCAAATCTCACCTACGTTCAGTAGCATGCTTTTTCATCCTGTCTGTGGCTACTCATTAATAGCACACTCTTTTTTCACACGAATGAAAAGAGAAATGAAATAATGAACGTGCTATGTGTCCAAACACGCAGTTTCACTATATCTTTATGAAAGAAGCAACCAGTGTTTTACAAAAGTGCTGACTGTGTTCAGGGTCTGATTAATATTATAGCTGACAACACACTGTTTTTGTATTTGCCATTGGAGAAGCACACGCTGGACTACAGTTGAGAAAAAAAGGAGCTCCAGCTGAAATTTCTTTATGACAGACTCAAAAGTTTGAAGTAGACATGTGCAGGATTACCTGGATCTGAAAGTCCAGGAGGTGTAGGATTATCTCCTCAGATCCACGAGACAGATTACTTACAGAAACCCGGAGGGAGGGTGGAAATCACATTTTGATTAAAAGTCAGATTGCTGCCAGTTTGAAACTTCATCGGCAGATAAGGGTTTACCTAGGCAGTCTGCTGTGCAGCTGCTGCCTGTGAGACAGGTTATACAGACAAACACAGAGGTTTGGTCTTATATATACCAGCTCTTCTGAATTGCATGCTGTGAGACTGAGTGCAATGAATCACTGGAACTAAACATGCAAATTAATTCTTCTGGTTCGTTAGTAACTCTCCCACCCCAACATAACTCTCCTGGCTTGACTACTAAACAATCTTCCCATCCCTTACAGAAACAATTTTTTTTTTTTTTAACCTTTTCAGCAGAGAGCACTGAAGAACGCACTGAATATGATAAAACCTTGGCTGAGAAGTTAGCAGAAAAATACTCCAACTCTGCCTACTACCAAGAAACAAAAGCAGCATTAGAGAATATTTCTTTGGGAAATAAAAAGAAAACAAAAGCAGCTTTCCGACAAATCACATATGCTAATTCCTTCCTTCATCAGCTGAAATGGGTGTCCAAGCGCACATTTAAAAATCTGGTAGGAAACCCTCAGGCTTCCATAGCTCAGGTAACACTATTTGTATCTATCCTTTTGTGGTATACATTGAATTTATTCCACTCCTGCATTAGATAAGTCATAGGGATGGTTTTCCTCCTTGATATTTTGACTGCAAGAAGAATCTGAAAAAAGAGTGTTCAGGGTCTGGAAATGTGATTCTCTAGAAGGTGTCCTGAATGCTCCCAAATGAGCAGTGTGAGGGGACTGTTCAGTAATTAATTTTGGACTACTGAAAGACTTCGGGAAGCAAGATCTTTTCCAGCAGCACATTCTGCTGCCTCCAGACAGGGGCAGATTATCTCCCAAGTAGTTTCACACAATTGCTCAAGAACATTCGTCAGACTTGACTCGTAATTGTCCAGGCGTGGCACTATGGGGTTTGGCCTCACATCTTCCCCGTCACCAGGGAAAGTTAACATACTATACTTGCGTACTTAATTAAACTTCATCACACAATGAAGTGCTGGCAGTTGGCTCAAGTGTAAAAATGTTTTCAGTGTCTCATAATGTGTGTGTCGTTTGGTCATTTGACTGTTCATAATGGCGATGATGTCTTCTGGGGAAGATGTGATGAAGACTACAGTAAAGTCTAACACCTGCCAGGGAAGATGTTCTACATGACTGGCTCTGTTAGTGTTGCTTTTTCAGAAAGTGTTGATTTCTTCAAAGCTGCACATTATCTTCAAAAATAAAGAATGCCTGGCTGGCCTCTGCAGAATGACTAATCCTCAGCAATCCCTAATTCACGAGCCAAACTCTGCAGTCCCAGCACCAGCAAAACTCCCACTGCAATTCTCAGCAATTCTAGAGGAGTCAATAGAAGAACTGGGCCTGAGCCAGGGGTATAAATTATCTTCATCATGGTTTATGTAATGAGCGAACAAATGGTCAGTGTGGAGGGGAAATGAGTCCAGAATCCCCAAGGTTAAAAGGTTTTGAGTATGTGTGTGTGTCTGTATGTTGATACTATGGAGATCCTTAATAATTGCTTTGTAAAAGCTTGACCTTGTGACAAGAATTAGACTCTCAAGGATCTCCTAATACCCCAAGGTTAATGGTCCTGACTTGTTTCTCACAATCTTTTCTATCTCCTCACCCTCATTAGGGATGGATTTTACAAGCATTCTTTCAGAGGTACACGGCTCATTAAGCCTTTTCTCGTTAATCTGCTCCAAATTGGTCTTGATGTGATCCCCGCTTTCCACTGCAATTGGCTTAGGAGCTGAATTATCCCTGACATTTGCTCCTTTCGGCAGGATCTTAGCCATAGGGTACCATGGATCAAGGGGTTTATGGTATTACAATTCACGCATTGCTTACGTTTAAAAATGACAGAACTGCCTGATACCATCAGTTTTGCTGAGACTTTTGTCATTTGCATTTAGCACTAAAAAATTGTGATGTACACACTTCAGTCTTTTGAATTATATCCTTAAGACAGGTGATATCTTTGCTATTTAAGTTGTGTTACAGACTGCAAATATCAGGACACCTATAGCCTGATTGTAGTATCTTGCTCACGTTAAAAACGATCCCGTGAATAAGATGTGTGATAGAGCCCAGAAATTACACACTGTGGAGCATGAAAATAAACTGTCATCCCCAACCCTGCAGTCAGGAAAGACTGCTTTTGGTAATTGGTTGCCAAACTCAAAATAGTATTGAGGTGGCTCCAGAGAAACCCCTGCAGCAGCACCGCACTGAAGAGCCACGGTCAGCCCTAGAACTGAAGTTACCCTTGTCACTGACAGCAGATGGGGAGTCACCGACTGTCCCCAGGAGGATGAATGGTGGAGAGTATCAGTAGGGAGAAAGGAGCAATGTTGCAGTGCATCACCGATTACCTTAATTGTGACATCCAAGAATGGCTGAAACAGCAGTAGGGGAGAGGAGCTTGGCTGAGGTGCCCGTGATGCTGGGGTTCCTCTGGGGAAGGGTGTTATTCCCTCTTTCTAACCTGCCCCAACAAGCCCCTGCTATCATCGTCCTCCCATCGCTGGTGCTAGCACCCTCCCAGCACTCCCAGAGCAGTTCCCTCAGGTTATAGACCTGGCCCGGCAGGAGGTCAGGGAAAAGCTGTGATACAGCTGCAGAATGCCAGCACCACCCCAGAGAAGCTCCTGTGCTGTCCCTCCTTTCTTGCTGTTGCAGTGCTTTGCGCGCGTGAGGGAGGGCAGGCAGCACAGGGAAGCTCGCCGAGGTCTCACCAATACCTCTTCGAAGGATACCTTCTCGAAGCAAGGCTCAAAGTACTGCTGTGCTGCAGGTTACTAACCACCTCACTGACTCCTTTCGTAGCTTGGATGCTTTTCTCCTTTCTGAAGATGCTTCCTGTCAATCTACACTCACCCGCTACATATTTCAAAAAAACTACTGAAGCTTTGAAAGCAATGAGAATAATACTTTGCCTCTTCTTTTCCTTTTTACATTTAGCTGTGTGTTACTGCTTTCCTGGGACTGGTTGTAGGTGCCATTTTCTTTGGACTTAAAGAGGACTCCGCTGGACTCCAGAACAGGTTAGTCCATTTAGGTAATGAATATCCAAAAATTTGATAAAGCTCCATCACTGCACTAGGATGATGAACAGCTTGGAGGCTGAGAAGGAAACCCTCAAGCTCTTTATGAGAGCCTACGTTAGTGACTTTGAAGTGAGGATGTCCTTCTGCCTCTAGGAGGGTCCCTGCAGAACTGAGAGGGGGATGCAGTTCTGCCCTGCCTTGCTGTGACCTGGACAAGCAGTCCAAATGAAGTCAGTAACGCCACTGCTGTAGGATGACATTTTTCAGTGCCAGTCAGGTTGCTGAAAACGCTGAACAGCAGACATCATATTAAAAAGGCGTAATTCAGCATGGCAGCATTTTAACAACTTTTCTACAAAGACTTCCCCAAGATAAAAAGATTAAAGATTAAAATATGCAGACCTGGCTACATAAATCTGGGTAACTAAAGCTTTGATCTTGCAACTGCTTTTATAGACACACTCGAGTTTACCAGCAGTAAGTCAGAAGGTGCACCTAAAGCTAGATTTTAAAATTATTCTGGTCTGTGTATCATTTTGACAGCTGTGTGTACATGACCTGACAATTGGGTTTGCAACTAAAAAGCTCTGGGTTCTTAGTCTTGAAACACTCCATAGCATTCACTTAAGAATGGCCCAGTTTTAAACTGGATATGAAAGTGTGAAAGCAAAGCCTTGAATTTTAGTGGCAGAGGTGAAAACAACTTCTCACATTGCTTATTCAGTTCTTCACCATTTGCATCAGACAAATGCCTCAGACTGAGAATTTTTAATGTGTCAGGAAATTCCATAAAAAGAAAAACAAGGAAAATCAGTTCATTTCCTATCCTTTGACTGCATCAGAGCACATACTACCCTTGCATGTGAATAACAAATACTGCCTGTACCACGTCTACTCCAGGCTTGCTACAGACTCAGACTTGTAGCCAAGCCTTTTCCCGTGGAATTCAGGATGGAAACATCACATACTGCCGAGCTCCAGGCATTACACCTGGATTTACGTATGCTGTAGTGGAAACACTACATTTACATCACATTTTTAATATCAGCTTGCTGTTTCCCTTTTTGTAGAGTGGGTGCAATGTTCTTTCTGACCACCAACCAGTGTTTCAGCAGCATCTCAGCTATTGAACTCTTTGTGGTGGAAAAAAAGATATTTATGTAAGTAAAACATATAAAAAGGTTATCAGGGACTACTGTTAGAGGGTTTGTTTGTTTGCCCAGCTGCAGCTAATTGTCATTTAAGTACACCTAGGGCACAGTTTTCAAATTATTTCACTGTTAGTGCTCATTGCAAATGGACTCTTTTAGCCTGTGAGTTGTCTGCAAATCCCCAAAATGGTACTTATGATTGCAAACAGTTCAGAGTTTAAAATTATTAACATATGTAGGAAAAACCCCTGAATACTCAATTTAGGTATTGATTAACAAGTTTGTGACTTGCTAGTGAGGACAGTAAATACTATCTAACTGGATTCTTTAAAGCTATGCAGAATACACTGCACAGAAAAGGGAAATTATTTAAGCTTTACCCTCTCTGTTTTGATGACACGACACATATATTTACTAAAAATTATGTGCACAAGAATCCATATTCGTTTACATGTGAAAATGCCACCATTATATAGTGTGTGGCTTGCTGGACATTTGCATCACAGCCTAAACATGAAGAACTCTTTTCTTCCAGTTAGTACTAGAATTAATTTGTCTCCAAGTGAAAATAATCTTACTGGGTTTTAGTGATTAAATTTGTAATATGCTGTATATCTCTGTGTTCCAGACATGAATATATCAGTGGGTACTACAGAACATCTGCATATTTCATCTCAAAGCTAATGGCTGATTTAATACCCATGAGGACTATACCAAGCATCATCTTCACCTGTATAATTTACTTCATGTTAGGCAAGTATGGTCTCCTACAGTCTCATTACAACCCCCGTCAATAAATCAACAAGGCCCTCACATTTTATATATGTGCATGTATACATATATATTTATATAGGCTAAAGCACTACATCAGCATGGCAGCAGTTACTGCACTTGCTTCTAGCATACCATGTGGATCACAGAAAAGACACACTTTCAAAGATTTAAGCATTCATGTCAGAATCTGTGGCATGTCGTATCTCCACTGTCCCTAGAAGGAAGCGTGCCATAACCATTACTACATAGGTTTGATTTATTTCTCTTCATTTATGGCCGTCTTGGCTTCTGGTGACTTTTACAAGATACTCCTTCCATCCTTGTGAGAACACCTATCAAAGAAAAATTTTTGTTTTAAGAACTTAATATTGTGTGAATTAATATCAGCTTGTTCTTTTTGGTGAAATGTCTTCTGGTTAGTGAGCAGACTTTGAAAATTGCTGGCACCAACATTTACAACCCTAGAACAACTTCAAACATCATCCTCAAAACATGTCCCAAGCAGACAATTTTCCTAGGGTAAAGTTTCAGGTCACGACATCCTTTTGGGATGTCCCAAAAGCTTGAAAGTATAAGAAAAATTTAAAAATAATCACATTTTGCTTTGGTCTGAGGTTTTTCCCTAAGGAATAGGAAACAAGGCCGCATCAGTACGAGATGCTCAGACTGTGAAACTGGAGTGAGATAGACCTTGCTACCAAATCCATAGCCACCCAAAGGCCACTAGGTCCCTTAGGAGAGCTCTCTGCTGGGAACAGGTGAAATGCTGTACAACTGCTGCTCATGGAAGTGCACGAGAAACTTCTCCTTTGATAGACAACTTGAAGCCGCAGTGAAGCCTTCACCTTGGGCTCTGTGGAGTACAGTACTGTAACTTCTACCTGTTCTGCTGTCTCCAGTGTTACTGCAGTTACAGGCGTACTACTTATTCGTCCTGTCCTCTGTGGAGAGGGCATACACATATATGGGCTGTCACAAGCTCCACTGCAATCCTGGGTCTCAGTGATGTAGCCTATGCTGTTAGACAAAAGGTGTTCTGTAGGCAGGATACACTACATAAGTCAGGATAGTGTTCACGTTACGGTAGAACTTTTGGCAGGCTCATACTGAAACCCTTCTCGTTCTGATCTTTAAGGTTTGAAACCAACAGTAGAAGCCTTCTTTACAATGATGTTTACCCTTATGATGGTGTCCTACACAGCCACTTCTATGGCACTAGCCATTGCAGCAGGACAGAGCGTGGTCGCTGTAGCAAACCTGCTCATGACTATCACATTTGTTTTTATGATTGTGAGTAGCATTATTCAGTTTTCTAGACTGAATCCTGAAATCCTAAAAATGCTGAAATCTAGAAATCCTACCAGCACAGAGTTCAGCTGAATTCTGCAAAAAGACTGTGGGGTTGAGCATGCTGAATATCCTGATTTGTCTGATTTGAATATTCTGATACTGTGGGATCAAATATTCTGATTCATCCTTTTAACTAACCAGAACCAGGGGTCCGGGGATCCAGGCGTGAGGAGGAGGGAGCGTGGTTCCTCTGCCCTCTTCTCTGTGGCTCTGGCAGCCAGCATACTGCCTGGAAAGCAGCCAGTAAAAAAGAGCCACATTTCATTCACTCTCCTTTCGCTTTGCTGAAGACAGATTTGGCTGGCTGAGGGAGGACATGCAGCTCCTGCCCTCTGAGCCCATTCCTGTAGTTGTCCTCCTCAGCTGCAGAGCCAACCGTTGGGCACGTTAGAACTGGACAACACACAAACAGCCACAGTTAGAAGGCAGGCACCATAAACAATGAGGCAGCACTGAGCCAACAGCCAAAAACCACACTGCCTCAGACTCGGGGCACATGAGCAAAACCGAGTACACACCTCCAGCAGCTCCACATGCCTGAGTAACAGCAGGCAGTTCATGTGAACCCATGTGGGATCCACAGACAGGAAGCATCCGGGTTTAATCCATGGATGAAAGCATTCCCTCTTACTCATTTCAGGAGAGGGACCACATGGGGTTATGGCCCAAAGCTGGGTAACAGAAATTATTCCCTCTCCCCTCTTCTTCCGCTGGAAGAGTTTCTTCCTCTAGAAATGCCTCACCACTTGTTTTTAAAGAAGCGGAGTCAAGAGCTAGAGAAGAACACATGGTAACAGCATGTAATTTATAATTTGGTGGTGGTGTTGTTGGGGTTTTTTGTAATCCTTGCCTCTAGATTTTCTCTGGGTTGCTGGTCAATCTCACAAGCATCATGTCTTGGCTGTCCTGGCTCAAATACTTCAGCATCCCTCGATACGGAATGACAGTAAGTGCTGTATTTTCCTGCGCACAGACTTGCAAAAGATTTGCTAGAAAGGAATGTCTTTACTCATGATAAAGAAAACTCCAAACTTTATGAGCTACTGAGCAAAAGGTCAGCTAATTAAATACAGCCACCTCAGAACTTAGTGCAGCATCTTGAAACAAGAAAGGCTTCTCATGAACCAGCATGCACTAATGTTTAGAAGATCTAATTTCTGTAACTTGGAAACACCTCATGTGAGAGAGACACTAACAACTACTTGCACTGGAATGCTGGACAAAATGAATACAGAGTAAAGAACAATGTAATCCCTAAAACCCAGCTCGTCTCTTTTCCATCAGTCAAACAAAAATTTGCCAATCTAAAACTTTTCACCTAATTTTTGATAATTGAAACCAGGGTGACGTTTTGCATAGAAATTTGGGCTTTAATATGCCTGTGCAGAAATAGTCTAGCCTGGGGGAGGTGTTAAAGCCTGGTGACGCAGGTGCATTACAGGGTGTAGACCACATGCATTCCTCTCTTAAAAGAAAAAGAATCATGCTGCTCAGTTAAAAAATGGGGATTTGGCCAACATAATAAATAGTGATACCATCATGCTTTTAGATTACATTTGAATTTAATTCTATCTCATCTTGTTAGTGTTTCATTCCTTTACCTACTAATTTCTGTTGTCTTTGTTCCTTTTATTTTAAAAGGCTTTACAAATCAATGAATTGACTGGTCTGAACTTTTGCAGCAGCAGTAACAAAACAAATTTAATCAGCAACGATAACTATCGACAGATAAGGCAGCCGTAAGTATTCCGGTATATGTCGTGGATGAAAGTATTAACATGGTAATGATTTAGCAGCAAATCAAGATTTATTCATGTCTAGCAGCACTTAATCATTAACCAATTTAAAGATTTACAAAATAATTCAGTAAAATATGTTATAACTAAAATAGCAACTTAACTACAGATTCAAAGACAAGATTCACACTAACCTACTATATGGTACCTTAAATCGATACATATATACATGTGCATTCACAAACAAGACGTACAAACACACAGACAGAAAAAAATATTTGGATCCAGTGGAATCAGGATGTGCCCACACTCGTGAAAATAACTGTGTATACCCAAAAACACTGGTAAGCAGCGAGAGTGGGTGAAAGAGAAGCTAGCTTAAAGTTAAAATTTCCCTCTTCTCGAGTTTAGAGTAAATACTCACAATGCATCAGCATTCCTCAATGGGCAATAATTGAGACTCGAGTGGGTTGGGTTGACTTGGCCCTGGCCTCCCATCAGCTCTAACAGCAGATGGTACCTTGAAGAGTTAATACCTGAGAAGCATCCCAGCTGGGGAGATGGTGGTCACAGGCCTGCTACATTCCAGGAGAGTTCCAAGGATCTCACCTGGGGTCACTGTTTATAGGGTTCAAGATAATTAACTTCCATCAGGTAATTTTCACTCTGACCCAGCTGAAACAATGAGGCATTCTGGTGTCTTCCACCAGTTGCACAAGAACTTGATAGGTGTCAGTTCTGCTGGTGTTCTCAATTGATAGGGACAGCAGAAGCTAGGAAACTCTGGTTTACTGTCATCATCAGTGCTTATGTTCTCAGGCTGGTATGTGGCCCAGGAGGGGGTTAGAATCACAGTAATCACCAAGTGGCCCAGGAGGAGGGGAGGAATTGCACCACCACAGTACATTAAAATGAACCCCACCACCAGTAACTTACAAAGTCCTACAGCATTAGTCTGTGAGATACTCGCTGATGACCAGCAGAATCTGTGAGTTTTTTTACAGAAAATGAAGTTTTGACTGGGTTTTTGCATTCTGCGGGCAGAGAACATTTTGTTTATTGTCATATTTAGTACTTACTAGAAATGTCTGGTGTTATGTTTCTCACTTGTCTTTAAACTGCATTTACTGAAACACATACACACACACTACAATTATACAGCCTCACAAAACCCATTTCAGCTTCCTGCAGGAAACTGATTGGAGCTACAAGAAAACCAAATTTACAAATAGAAAATAAAATAGTAACATATAGCTAGTGTTTGCTTGGCCTACTGTAGGCATCAAATCACACTAAAACTTTTAGGGATCTTCCTAGATACTTCAAACTGGCTAAGTTTATAAATGTGTGTGTATTTATCTGCAGGTGGTGTACTGGAGATGAATATCTAAAAAATCAAGGCATTGATGTGAGTAGCTGGGGCCTGTGGCAGAACCACCTGGCCCTTGCCTGCACAACTGTGATATTCCTTATCATTGCATACCTGAAACTGCACTTCATGAAGAAGTTCTCCTAAAACCAGAATGAAAAAAGCAATTCCCACTGTTCAGTACTTTGATAAACTGACTGTGCAACTGACTTGATTCTTTTTTAAGACACCTTCCTTTTTACTTTTGTGATTACACAAGTCAACAATGTGAATGCCATCCTTGTATATTAAATACTTAGTATTAATGCGTTTTGCTGAAATGTCTAACATGCCTCAGTTCTCCGCCATAAAAATTACACAATTATTCGTTACTTCAAGAGACTATTCAGTCTTTCTGCACGTTCTAGCTTTGGATTTCTTAAACAGTGAAACTAATTTTTAACGGCTCAACCTGAAAAAAATAATGGTTCCATACTTTAATTAGCACTTAGATTCACTTGCCAGTAATTCAGTCCAAAGTGCTGCTTATCAGGACACCATCAAGTGCAGTCTTGAGTGCTAACGTGGTCACAGCCTGGGTGAGACAGCGACAAAACAATCCTCTCCATCCCAGTGCATGTCTCATGCCTGTTTCTATTTGGGAATATTACTGCGCTAGAGTGTACTTGATTGATGCCATGAAGTTTCTTCTTACTAAGCTTGAGCGGTAGAAACACTTTGTTAAATAAAGGCGGCCGTGTACTTTCTTACTCTGCCAGTTTGCATAATCCTCATGCCGAAATCTGCATTTTCTCTGCATAACTGCAAGTCATCTTCACTGTGCTGTTATTGCTGCTGTCAGGAGTTCTTAGTCTTTTTTATGGTGACCCATTTCACATGTACAGCTAATCAGGATGGTACCACACCTGCAAGAGCCCATAGGTGGCAGGAAGCCTTTCCTGGCAGGCCAGCTTTTCCTCTGGCCACACACAGCAAGGGTAGTTTGTCTCCTTCCACTTGCTACACACGCAGCAACGCTTCCGACTTCCCTTATCGCTCATTATTATTTCATCCAATAGTTTGCTCTGTTTTAAAGACCAGTTGCTTAATTTTCACTGTCACCCCTCCTCGAGTTGATTTAGGAGGTGCAGTGCAGTGACGTTATAAGGGAACACTTGCCAATCTGTAGCACTCCACCAGTGTACCTGCCCTCTTCCAGGAAAAAATCCACATGCATGGCTTATCCTCTACCTTGTAGCTGACCCAGCTTTCTCCTTGTATGCATTGCTTCTGCAATGTTTGCCCTAGTTTGTAGGGGTCACACACAGTGACATGTGTGTGAAATTTCTTCGTGCTGTCTGGCTTTTGTTAGTTTTTATATCAACTGATTTTAACTGGGCCAGCTCTCGTGCTAATACAAAGCATAAAGTCAACCACGATACAAATTATTGTTACACTTTTCTATCTCTAAATATATTAGCATTGCATTTAAATTACAGTGCATTAAAATAAGTTACCCCCCAGTGAAGCGTGGCATCCTTCTGCCAGTTTTCCGGCATGTTTTCTCCCTGTGCAAACATCAGTGAGCTCAGCTCCTGCTGAAGTCAGCGACTGCCTTAGTTATGCTAGGACTAGCTGCGGTCACACATACATAGCTGAGTTCCTTCTGCCCTCTCCTCCCTGTACTTAAGTACTTTTAATCTTTTTCCTCAGCCATAGTTTCAAGAAACTTTCTCAACCTTATTTCTCTTACACTGCTCCTTCCAGGATGGTTGCAGTTTTACATCTTTTTCAAAAATTATTCAAGGCAGAGCGACAGAACTGGAAACACAGTATGAGTGCATGCTCCCCTTTTCTGTAAGAAGTACTTGGTTTGGAAGCAGTTGTGCAGACCATTTAACAGTTGGACTAGATGATCTTCAAGGTCCTTTCCAACCTAGATGATTCTGTGATTCTGTGACCTGGAGCAGCAAGAGTGAAGGAGAACAGGAAAAAACCTCCGTTGTTCTCCAGCCTCCCTTTGCAAGCCTTGCAATGAGTATCATGGAACACTACAATAGTAATCTGTAGCTGTGCTCTAAAATATTTCACTGAGTTTTGAGACAAATGACACCGGTCCTGTGGAATAACATTTTAATCAAACACTATTAATTCACAATTGAACTGCCCCAGAGGAAACAAACTGCTGTAGAACAGCGTCCCAGAGATAACTGCGGGTTAAGTTTTATCATCTTGACAAAAATACGTCCTTGCAGGAGGTTCCTGCTCTGAGTGAAGTTAACAACTCCTACTTCTCACAGGTTTTTGTTGTAGCCCTCAGCTGTGACACCGAAGCAGCTCCATGGCAGTGGCCCGTTGTTGGAACCCAGCACTGACACAGCTTTCCCACAAGTCTATTTTCTGTAGTCAGATGTGGGTTTTCTGCAGAAGCCACCGTTACTTTCCACAACATCTGCCTCAGAATTGCAGAGTAGCATTTGATGTTGTCAAAAAATAGTTGGTATTTTAACAGATCTATGTTTCATACCCCTTTTTCATTCAGGTTTGTCACAACTACACAAGCATCCAGCAAATGAACAGAAAAGTAGAAGATGAAATAGTGTAATACAGATAAAACTACAGATTCACAGACATAATAGCACACACTAAGTTAAATTTTCAATTTCCAGTTTAGCTAGAAGGGGATCTTGTACGGAAAGGTGTTGACCTAGAACTGAATTTTAGGGAAAAACACATGTGGCTACAAACACGTGCAAATAGAGCAACACACACACAAAGAGATTCTCAACATCCTGAAAAACTGAGGAAAGTAAAGAACTTGCTCGATCGTTAATATTTCCGTATGTAGTTATTTGAATGTACTCAGTTTTCAGAAAATAGGTTATGACCCTGTTAAGTTTTAAAATCCACCTACCTGACTCTTGCATTACAAAACAGTTCGCTATTAATTTATACTTTGGTAAAATAAGTTTCTGAAAATAAAAATTTCTTCTTCTTCTTCAATTATCAGGAAATAGTCACCTTTATACTAACAGACAGCTTCTCTACATTTACACTGGTATGGCTGAACTGTAAGTCTGACCTCTATGCATGTAACTAACAGTTAGAACCAAATATGAATGAAATCATAGTTTTGCAGTACTCAGGCCTTTTATTAGTTCTTGTCAGATTTTCATTTTAGAATATAGCAGAATGGACAGACATTCAAATTAACAAAATGAATATACAAATAGAGTAATTTAGGTTTTGCTTTGCAGTGAGATTATAGTCTTAACACAATCTTGGGATGCACTGGCGTGGCAAATATTCCTCAGTGTTCAAGCAAAATATTTGTTCCACGTCAGCTGTATTTACCATCTATGGACACATCAGCAAGCACAATATGACTGTACGATTTTGCTGTGGATGAATAGATGTAATAACCCTAAGCATTCTGCAGTGCTCCTGTTCAAGCCCAGAATCTGGGACATGTACATTCCATCTTCATGGTACTTCTTTGCTCAGATTAGGCACTTTGACATTCAGTGACGTGGTTTGTAGAGCAGAAATATTATTTGTGGTACAAATTCAAGTTCAAGACTTTTGCAAGATGGTTCAAAGTTAAAAGAGCTTGGCAAAATGAAAACCAGGTTTCTCAAAGTGGCTGTTACAGCTGTACTTAGTGACTGAATAAAATTTTAACGTGGAGATAATTCCACTCAGCACAGAAGCTGGAAGTATCTACGTTAACTAAGGCAAACCAATTTTTACTTTGGTCTTATTTCGTTTTGTTTACTTTTCCAGATTCCTTTCAGAATAGTTTTGTTACTTCTTCGGCTCTTAAGATATTTTGGCTGCAAGGGAGGATGCAGATGGGCTCTCTGGATACGTTTTGATAAATGTAATTCTGGATATGCAATAGAGGTAAATAATTGCCTTTGCTGTTTATTTCCCCTAAGGGACATACTCTGCATTAAAATGAACCGAGTCACTCCATGCAGACTTGCACTGAGATATCAGGTATCAAGCATAGTGTGATAGAACATCTGTATACTAGTTTCCATATATTGGTATCAATATACAAATATATATTGAATATATTTCCATACATTGATATACATATAATTTATGTACATGGAATTGTTGTCCTATCTCCCACCCCATAATTCCATGGAAAGGCTTTGGTTTAAGGCTTAAACGTTAGGCTTAATCATTTAGAACAGCCTCACTGGGTCCTGAAGTTGTTGCTTATTCGCTTTTTCTTCGAAGTGTCTTTTCTGTTTGAGACTTGGGAGAATAGTCATAGTGTGACCTTGTTCTGTGAGATGTGACCCTACCCAGCTTTCTCTCTGCTTTGTTTTTAGGATTTAGCCAATCTCTATTTTTACCTGCTTTCTTTACATCATTATATTTTGTAAATAATATACACAATTTCTTAATAAAGAGATCCCAAATATTTCTGGAAAGGAAAAAAACCTGAGACTAAGCAGTATTTTCTACAAGTCTTTCTTGAGACAATATTTATAGTGTGATTTTTGCAATCAAACCATAAACAGGATCCCTGTCAGGAGAAGAATTTTTCCTCAAGAAATATCATGTGAGCATTAAATCCTAACCTACCCTTTTGCTCAGATTTTACATAAGCATTTAAAGTCAATGGCAATGTATTTCATGAAAGCTATTTAAACATGGAAAAAGTCACCAGAATTCATACTGACATGCTCCATACTATTCCATTTCGCATGCATGTGTGTTATTAGTTATTCACAGCACAATTTCTCACAGAAGGGTGGTGGGGGAAGGTTAAATTCAGAAGTTGAATGCCAGCTCTGGTTTTTCTTTTATACTCAGGATTGTCAAGGCAAGGGAGGACAACCACCTTTTCCATTCACCCGCCTCACTATTCCATGTTCAGAGTGTTTGATAGCAGGTCGGGTGTACCATGGCCCTCCTCATCATGCTTTATGGTACTTCAGAGAGATTGATGAGCTGTCAGCAACTGGGGATTCTGGTCAGTCACAGGCACCGACTAAACCAGATTTAAGCCTTTCACCTTACACTATATTGACTGTGTTTGTAAAGAAAAAAAATATTAGATGTTCATTAGAGCCTGTTTGGTTATACAAAATAACTATTACTCAAATGAGCTGTAGCTCCCTCTTACAGTAAGGTCTGTGATGTTACACTGCTGTGTAAAATGCCTATCCCCAAGACAAGAGCTTCCCATACAGTTTATGAGGAGTTACTGCTTTTATTAAAATGTGACAGTACTCTGGATTTAAATGACAACATACTTTTTGTTCATTTAGTTCAGATACTCCAGCTCTAGAATGAAACAGTTTGCAGGAACTGATTAACCTAAATCTCCCAGTACTCGCTCACTGATTCCTGGGGTAGGAAAGGTCTGGTGAATAGTGCTCTGCAGTCAGAATGCCCTGCCTCCATCCTCAAGGTTTAGTAGGACCCCAGTTAGAATTAACGGCCAAAGCACCCAAGTGAGTTGCAGCTATTGGGAACAGATACATACAGGTATGTTGTTTATTGTATTGAGAGTTCAGTTTCTGAGTCAAGGGCCTATTTTAATGTCACCGTTACAAATATATGGGGAGCCTATCATCTCTGTTCACAGCTGAACTTGGTAATAACTGAACTGTCATCTCTAATGAAATGAACCAACATGCTGAAACTGTTCAGGAACTTTAGATCCAATCCTGACCTGAAGACTTTGGCCCTTTTCTATTTGTGGCAGTGACAGGGCTATTATGGTTTATCAATAGTGCCTGTGTTACTGCTCTTTTAAGACTTTTCATAGCATCAGTCTTACAGCATTCTGTACCCTTTTATTAAATCTTACCTTAGTCATTTTTGATGCCCAGTATTGTTTCACATTTTTCACATGTTACAAATGTGAGCCATACAACAATCTTGGGTTTTTTCTGAGTATTATGACTGGATACTCAACTGCTATGGCATTGAAAAATACACGTGAGAGTCCTTCCAGTATGACAAGATGGTTCCTTTATGACAAATGAACATGTCACAGCTTGAGGATAAGCAACAATAATATGTTATTTGCAAGACGGTAACCTACTTCCAAAAGAATTATAATAATCACTATTTTGTTAAAAATTTCTGAGGCTAGATTAGTTTTAATGCAAATTTAGAGGATGCTTCTAAAAATCTGTATGAGATTTACATAGACAGCTGTAAACAAACTGTCACAGCAGGCAAGTATCACACATAAAGAGATGAGACCTGTTACAGAATTCTTTTTGAAGATTTCTCCTCTGCTTTATGCTTGCAAGTTTTTAAAAGCCTTCCATCATGTCGGCTGCTGCTACATTTCTCATGAAAAGAGAAAATTTGCATTTGAGATTTGAAATTTTTGACATTTTATATTTGTATTCTCTTCAAAATCCCAACGTTTTTATTAAAAACTTTGAAAAAAATCTTCACTTTGCCATTACAGTATTCCACTGGAATACTGCACAATATTTCAATATATTAAAACATGATGACTAATTCAAGAATTGGGTGAGTCATTATTAAAAGAATTAAACTGAAGCAGATATTCAAGCTTATATTTTACAGCTTGCATTCATGAATACTTGTGGATACAATTAAGGCTTGACTGCTCGGCTCAAGAGCTGCTAAGACTGTAACATAATACTGTATTTTAACTTCCTAAAGAACTCAGTGGAACTTTTTCACATCAAGAAGTCCTTTGTTAAGTTTTAGGAAGCTGAATCACAGTGTTCATCCTATCAACTATGTCTAATATCATTAGAGATGATACCCAAGAGAAATACATGCTGTGTTAAATAAAAACACTTAATTTCTTACCACTTCCTTGGTAGCTGCAATAATCACAAACAGCTGAGGCATACGGAGAAGGTAATGTGGCTTTACGATTTCCTTACTCCTGCCTCATTTAAGCCTCTGTCTCACAGAATTACTCCAGTATGAATTTCTCCTTTGATTCCTTCCTTTGTGCAGAAGGCTACAGTGACGTGAATCAAGAAAGATAACAGAGCTTTCAGGTTTCAGGAGTAAAACTTTCCATCGTGACTATTTTCTTAAGAATGAAATTAGTTAGAATTTGTGGTTCGAGGCTGAAGCATGCACCTCTGAGAATGCACCATCATTCTTGGTGGTAAAATTCTGATCGCAAAATATAAATCTGTTCAAGTCTCTCAGCTGTGTCTTGTATTTACAGATTTGATCTTTGATTTCAATTCAGATTTTATCTTTCCAGAACATTCAGAACTGGGATGCTACTTATAAGTAAATGAAAGGATCTAAGCTTGAGGGCAGCTCAGAGTATGTTCTAAACTTAACACTTTAATATATATGAATTCAGGATTCTTGCTGACCTAATCACTAATTATTGTATTGCTTTGATCGTAAGATGCAGGGCTGCTGGGGAAAATGCAGCCTTGAGTACAAAAAAATGGCAGGAAGTGTTCTGTAACTTTCGTTTACCAACACATTTTTCCTTTATAAGCAGAAGGAGAGAGTGAGGAGATAACAGCGATGTGGTTGTTGCAAAGAAATCAGCAGAAAAAGTACTCCAGGTCCTCGTACCACACAGAAATGGAAGTGGAATTCAAGAAGCTGTCTTTGGAGAAAAAAAAAAAAAAATTCATCAGCCCAGATTTAAAACTGTAGAACTCTACAGCCCAGGTAGCTGTAAGCTGGTCCTTAACATTTTAACGTTTAAAGAGTTATAAATGTGATCACACAGACTGTGTTCCAATCAGAAAATAAAATAAATTGCAGCATACAACAGTGGCGTCTGAGAAGGGAAATGATCAAATTAAGTTAAACTACTCACATTTTGAACAGTATTGCACAGAGTATTTACCAAGAAACTCCTAAACTTTTCTTGCTTTATGCTACTCATTTTAGCAGTTGACCATCTATAAGAATGTATTTACATGAAACAAATGTTTCTTCCTGCACTGTCCAACACTTAACTCTGTATTTCACTCTGCAGAGAAGTTAACACACTGCCTGTATGATTTTATTTCCATTGAAGGAGCCCATGTGACCAGAGCAATTCCCAGGGTTGTTGCCCAGGAAGAATTCCTATTCATCTTAATGAAAGGACAGACTCTGCTACTCCTAAGCGCATCACTTTTTAGCTTATTTGCTCCCAGTGATTTTAATGAGAATGCCCACAGACTAATGGACTGGCAGCAACACAATCTAGCTGTCACACTGTTAGCTGAGCTCTGCAACTAATGAGATTTATACAATTCTATACCTCAGTTGCATGAACAGAAGTTACAGTAGTAGTTATGTCAGACTATAGGCTTTAACACACGCTATAGGCTTTAAATTAAGATTCTGTTTTTCTATTTTCATTCAGCATTCTGCTTTCCATATATACTGGATCAGAAGAAGACAGGACTAATAAATTGCTTGAAGTTTATCACTCATGGCAGACTATTTTCTTGTACTTTGGAAAAATTCAAACTGGCAGTGGGCGCTAATGCCAACCTGTCCTCGTTCAAGATTTGAGTTAGAACAGGAGGCCCACTATGGCAGAGATGAGAATTTTGCTTGCTTTCTTCATTCCATCAGAGGGGTACACAAATCAAGCTGAGAGAAAGGCAGAAGTGAAATAATAAATAAAATCTTGGTTCTCCCCTTTAGTTTGGGCACTGCCTAGTGCAATTAGATCGCTTGCACGAACCAGGAGATACATCATCCGTATAGGTACCATGACATGTACCTTTATCAACAAGGAAAGCTGAGAAGGGGGAAGGGGGGGTCCACCACGGTGATTAACAGGAGAAGATAAATGAGTCCAGAATCCCCAAGGTTAAAAGGCTTTGAGTATGTGTGTGTGTCTGTATGTTGATACTATGGAGATCCTTAATAATTGCTTTGTAAAAGCTTGACCTTGTGACAAGAATTAGACTCTCAAGGATCTCCTAATACCCCAAGGTTAATGGTCCTGACTTGTTTCTCACAATCTTTTCTATCTCCTCACCCTCATTAGGGATGGATTTTACAAGCATTCTTTCAGAGGTACACGGCTCATTAAGCCTTTTCTCATTAATCTGCTCCAAATTGGTCTTGATACGATCCCTGCTTTCCACTGCAATTGGCTTAGGAGCTGAATTATCCCTGACATTTGCTCCTTTCGGCAGGATCTTAGCCATTGGGTACCACGGATCAAGTGGTTTATAGTGTTAAGACTCATGCATTGCTCAGGCTTAAAAATGACAGAACTGCCTGATACCATTGTTTTCCTAAGATTTTTGTCATTTGAACTTAGTCTTAAAAAATGGTGATGTACAGAATTTAATCATTCTGATTATATCACTAACTCGATTGAAAGAGTGTTTTTGTGTATGAAAATTCCTGTTTCAGTTTGCTTACATTTAACAGTAAGTGATTTAATCTGGCCTCTAGGAAACTTTTAAAGACCTATGTTTAGGTTTTATGTGAAATTATTCAATGTGGTTGAAGATTTTTCATTTAAATCCTCCATCCAAACTCCTTTAAAGTAATTAAAAATAAATCACAAGGTGAAGGTTTGTTACTTTCTAAAGAGATACTATAACTCATTTGAATTGATTAGCTTGAAGGAAGCTTTATGATAACAATAATCTTACAAGCTACCACTTTTAAATTTTATTGCTTTCCATACAGAAAGTAAGGTTTTTACATTTTCAGTGTCAGTAACTGAAAGTAATTCCTTGTTCCCTGTAATGAATACTCTATTTACTGTAATTAACAGCATAGCGCTGCTTAATAGCAGGGGATTTATGTTTTTACTAACCCTTGTCCCTCCTCAGCAAACTAGGGATCTAGCGAGAAGTGTTTTTCCCCTAAATACCTGCATATGTCATGTGAGGGACTCCTTTCCAATTTGCTCAGTAGGAGCATTCTTTTTGTTCGTTGCCTAAATTGCAACTTTTTCATCTTTGATCAGATGTTACAATCTCCCAGCCATAAATTCTGTTACTAGCAAGCACCTAATGTTGCTGCTACACAACAGGCAAGAACAAATATTAAACTGTCTAGACACAGCTAATACTTTCAAGCGTGCTGCCCCAGTGCTGCTTGGGAAGCAACTTCCTCCTCTTTGACTTGTTTTACATGATTACACTGACTCAGGAATTGGGCCTGTTATTTTTCACAGTGTGCGTAGGCTTTATAAATGGTATTGGTTCAAGCAAACACTTAACAAGTGCCTAAGCAACTCGGTAGTTCTCGCTACAGACTTACTTGCTTTGCTAATGAAGTCACTACTGCTGGCTGACTGCTTTGGGCGATAGAAGAAGCGTCATCATCTTTCTCATGTGCTGGTAGATACAATAAAAACCTTGCAGGCCATATATTCACTACCTGTGAGGAAAGACATTTGTTTAATTTGGGTTTTCCAGGAGGCATCGAAGGAATTGTACTTGTAGAGTAGCATCCTACTGAGGCAGAGAATGACAACCCATTCCACGAGGAATTTGGAGTACGAGAAAGCATGTAAGCCACTGAAGCCAAATCCTAACGAAAGGTATAGAACTAGTTAGCTGGCTCCAGTAAAGAGATGCCTTTTTATCACAAGTCAGAGAGATCTTTTTCTTATTACCAGTACAGTTACCTCTTGTATTTTATTCTACTGTAAACACATCCCACTGCAATACCTTCTGCCTCAGTAGCTAAAAAAAAAAATGCACAACAAAAGCCTGCACAACTAATTTGTGGCTTTTATTTGTTCTTTCTTTAGAATCAGTGCTTTATTCTTTCTTACTTCCAGTGAATGTACGTGTATCCAAAAAATAAATCAATAAAGAGGTTTGCAATTCAGGAGGTTGCTCCAGCACAGAAGGATTAAAAAAATCTATCATAAAAGCCACAAATAATTTGTCAGGTAGACAATTGACATTGACAGTCAATAAAGATAATACATCTGCTAGAGAATAAAGAAATAAAAGAATTAAGAGAGCAGCATCAGAAAAAATGAAATAATGTATGTCAATCTCTCACAGAGATTAAATAGTTATACATTAAGAGCTCAAAACAACACTGTTTCTTTACATGTGGGAACAGATGGATTAATTTAAAGGCAGCAAGTAGCCTCCACTAAATATTGGCAGGCAAGTATTTTGAAGTACAGAATGTATGGACTACTATCAAAAGCCAGAAGACAAGAGGAAGAGTCATAATGGAGATGCACAGATATCTAAACCAGAAGTTACACAGTTTCTGGAAATGACAGATCAGTGAAACTTTTTTTTCAACTGAATTAATGTACTATGCTCTAGAGTCTAAAACATTAATAAGTTCAAACCACCCTTGTAGAGGAAAAACATCTCTGTCCAGCTCTTCAGAGTTCCTTAACCATGGGTCCTCTCTGACCCAGACTTTTCTGTCATTCTCTGATTCTGTACCAACAAATTCTTGGCTTCAAAATGTGGTTGAAATGACTTATTTTCAAGGCATTCCACACAAGGTTACAAGGAAATTAAAAACTGTAAAAAGGCAATGTAGTGCCTCAACAGATGGCTAAAAAGAGGACTGAAAACAAATTCACATTTCAAAAATGGAAGAGCAACAACAATAGAATTTGAGGCATGGAAAGGATATGAGGTATACCAATAGACTGAACAGACTGGGATGATTTAGTCCTAATGTATTTATGAAGCAGTAAATCCTAATGTATTTATGAAGCAGTATTGGGAATATAAATTAATTTTTATGCTTACCTGGTAAGATCAGTCTCAGCAGTTCTTTTAACAAGTTTTTAATATAGTTACTGTAATTTAAAAAAACTTTTTAGGGTTCGAATGATTCTGTTTCTTTGAGAATCATTTTCTTCGTGTATCTAGCATATTTACTTTGCCGCTAAAATATGATCCTGACATATGATTATTTTTGTGTTCTAGACATAAGTATATATGTAGGTATTACAGGGTGGCTGCTTATTTCTTCTTTAAGATACTGGCTGATTTAATACCCAGCAGGACTTTGCCAAGCATCATCTTCACACAGATAAATTATTTCACAATAGACAACTATTCTGCAAAAGTAAAATGCATCAATATAATCCTTACCTATCCAGCAGACAGTTCTGGGCAACCACACGCTATTGTAATTACTGTTCCTTGCACAGAAGCAGTCCTCCTTCCATTTTCATTTTGTCTCTCCACAATCTTCAATTAGAAGTAATTTTTTGAGTGTAAACAACAACAAAAACTTGCAACACTGTCAGCCAAACCAGAAAACTCTGTCCTGGTGAAAGACCAACTGATGTTTTTATTTTAAAGGTTTCAAGCCATAGTTGCAGCCTCCTTCACCAAGGTTGCCTTGTGCAGAAGAAAACTTACACTCTATGCTCAGGCCTAGTTACTGCCTCTTTGGTCTCTTTTTTACACTTCAGTCTTTGAGGAAAGCACTTCACAACCCTACCACCAAGGCTGTGCAATTTCTGAAGTGCTGCCATAGTGTTGAAAACCATGCTTATCCGAAAAGATAAAGGTATTAAATGGAATTGAAATAATCACAAAAAGAGGGTAAAAAGTCATCGGACATACTCATTAACCCTCAAGCTCAAACTCAAGGACAGGTCAAAACGTGTTCATAGACCCAGACATTTTCTATCAGTTCTTGCCCCTGCTTCTATGCTCCTACTGCAGAAATCCAAACATCACTAATGCCTAACATAGACTGTTAAAATAAATAAATCGTGCTTCTCCAGTCCCATGTATCTCCTTCATATTTTGAGAGAAATAATCTTTGCCTTGAAAGGGTTTTGAGTCATGCTGTCTACACAGATCATTTCATTCTCAAGAAAGCTGCCTTGCCAATATTCTAGGCACTCTTCTTCTTCAAAGAATACAACACTGCAATTATTCCCTCCCAATATTATGAAATAGCCCCCTGCCTCCTGTAAGGCATCGATTACATTTCCATTGACCTAGTGGGCATAGAGTCAAGTGCTTATGACGCAATACCCTGCTTTGTATGACTGCAGACTGGCACCTCAGGTAACATGATGAAAATTATTTCTGGACATGAGCTGGCAGCAGTCCAAGGTGAGTCAAGCCTCTTTAAACAATCCCTGTTATGGATCTATAGTTACATGTTTTGTTTGCAGATTTTCTCTTGGTTGCTGATAAATGTTATAAGTATTCATATTTTGTCTTTCTTGGATGAAAAATTTCAGTATTCCTCTCTACAGCCTAATAGTGCTAGGTTTTCTGCACATTTTATTCAAATAATCTTCCAAAAGAGACCATCATTCTATTGGGGGGGGGGGAGCAATGGTTTTCTTATATTAACTGGTAAATGCTATTTTTATAAACATCAGTTTGCTGTCTCTTGAACGTTCAGTAAAGTGCAGTCACTCACTTTGTGTTTAGCTGTGTATTTTTACACAAAAGGTATAGCCCAGGATGAGAGTACAGACTGATAATGTAAACAGCAACAATACCAACAAAGACTCCTGGAGTTGCTCCCCTGGATCTTCCACGTGACATGCTTCTATTTTCTAAATAATCTGTGTCTGTGTGATTATGGTTCCTACAGACATAAACGACTTCTTTCAATCTAAATACTTCCTTCCTTTTTTTTTTTTAACGAGTTCTCCTTCTGTCAGACAGAGCTTACAATCATCTCACTGATACCTATAAAAAAAAAAAAAAGGAAGTCTTCTGAAGATAACATAAATGCTTTTCCTCTCCGAGTCTGAGTTTCCCTCCTATTGCTTTCTGGGCATGAATTAACAGCCAGTTAGACACTTAAAAACCTTGTCAAGCCTGTTTCTTCACTTTATTGTTTTAACTGACTAACCCAGGAAACCCAACTGGCCTTTATTACACAGCTCTAACATCATAAGAACATTGGAAGAAACAGAAATTTCTTACCAGGAGAACTGCATGTCTCATGGAAGGATTCATTCCCTGCTTTCTGGGTGTTGCAACGGCAAAGCAATCATTTTTTCCAAAATGGAAGTTGGAGATTCTTGCAAGGGGACTTGCTGCCTGTTTAGAAATAAAGGGAAGAAGTGTCACAAGTTTTAAGCAAATTATCTGCGCTCAAGTTTCTAAAGCCACACCTCAGTAAATCCACCTTGGTCCTTGATAAGCATTACTATGATGAAATGGTTCATATTGGGAAAGGAATTCCTGCTAAAAGAATCTCCTTCTCTTGACATTTACCTGGCTTAGGAGGAGTAATTGGCCAAGCATGGCTAGTCTCTTTACAATAACAGTATTTAAAACTCAGTAGCTGGTAACATTTTTAAAACCAGAACAGCTGCATGCCATTTCTGTATGATAAATATGAATACCTACTTCCGCCGAGAGCTTTTCAGATCTGGGACTGTCTCCTCCCGCATCCGGAGATGGTTGGGAGGGAGCGAAGAGGCTGGGAGGCTGCCTGGGAAGCCCTGGCCATGGCGCTCGCTGGAGTCTGCTGTTCCTCTGGGTCTGCATCAGTGGCCCCCGGCAGCTCGCAGCCAAATGCCAAGCGTCTGCAGCACTCGCCGGGTCTGCCTTCCTGCAGCTTAAGGTTTCTCACGACCGCATCTCTCAGCGTGCAGTCGTCTGTAACTGGGGAGTCGGGGAACTCAGGCTTACAGCGTCCATCTCAGCCGCAGGAAAAGCTCATAGCAGTACAAAAGCGTGCTTACCTCAGCCGTCAGAATGAACTGGGAATTGCAAGTTTAGCCTGAAAGGAGTGGGGTTTTTTTTATTTAAGTGTTTCTCAGTTTTTACCATACTGCTCTCCATGCAGCAGTGAAAAGCAGCAGCCTATGCAGGCACACACAGGCATTTCTGGCAGTGAAGGCACTGTTTCAAAAATACCTTAAATGTGACTTACCTGAACACAAAGCTCAACTCTTCTCAGGGAATGATTTTTTTTCAAAAGTAGAAGTCTCAAAATCTGGACAGCAATTAAACAAGCTCTATTTTGTAATTAAACTCTGTAACAGTTTAATACTGATGATTTGTTTTGCATGAATAGTCTTTCAATACACATTTAGCCCCTGTGAATATCTGCTAATCTTTTTTTACTCATTTCAGAGCTCTGAAAAAGAATTTACTGGTCTAAACTTTTGTCAAAACGTCACCAGCAAAACAGCGGCTGATGTAAATTGTCACCATCAGTTTTTTGGCAATCTAAGTATTGCATTTATTACTAATAACTTTGAGAGCCACACAAGCCTAGTATACTCCCTGAGTCTCAAAAAACTTCTTGCTCTCTTCCTAGCATCCCACTGCTGGTAGGCCTGCTCCAAAATACCTGAAGGCTCGGCTGCAGGAAAGCTGCTCTCACACTAAGTCTGTTAAATTCAGGTCTGTTACAAAAGGCACAATTTTGCTGCCCTCAAGCCTGCTTTTTGCTTCCTGGGATGCAGTTTCAGCCTCCCTGAGAGAGTAGAAGCAAAGCAGAAGAGCTGCCAGAAATCTCCAGCCCAAGGAAAACTTGCTTGTGATCCCACTGCTGTTTTAGCATTACTGACACTTAAGCACCAGCGTGTTTATAGCAGTTCTGAACCTAGCTAGGACCAGTTAATTTGTGTGTATAATGCATCAGGGTGAGGAAACACGCATAAAAGAGAGACAACCCTTTTGAACGTCAGTCTACCACTCAAACCATTAAGCTGTCCCTCTGCCTTTCTGTATTTATTTTGCATGATTAGTGCTTAAAATCTGGAAGGACCATTACAACACAGACTTGTTGTGAATCAGAATCTTCTAATGCACTTCTACATTCCTAAAATCAAGTCAGAACCCAAGCTGCTGTTTTTGTTAAGATTGAACAAAGGGAAAAAAGTTTCAAACACCCTTTTTGCATTTCTCCATTGTAGAAGACTGGTTTGCTTTGCAAACTATTTATTTTCTTTTGAAATATAATGTTCCATCTTTTCTGGAAGACCCAAAGCATGAACTAAACTCTTACTGAAGGGGTATACAGCAGTAATGTTTTCTGCCATTTTTTATACTTTAATAAATAATATTTCATCATTTGTTTGCTAGCAATTGAGAACCATCCATAGTGTCTTTCAGTATAAAGAGGGCATGATCCGAGTTATTATTAAAAAGACATTTTAGCAAAACATGAGACAGCTGTGCTGCTCAATTCAGTTTGTGGGCAGAAAGGAAAGAATGGTTTGCGAGCATCAGAATTTCAGCACTTCCATTCAGAAAAGAGACTGACACAACTTAAGTGTCTCTGAAATGTTAGGCTCTGCTTCCCTCTTGAAAGTGCTGCTTACATATCTTCTCGCCACTAACTAACCGTGTTTCCTCGGGGGCTCGTCACTGCCCTGGGGACCCCAGCAGGGCCAGAGATGCTGTACGGGGAGGGGCCGGGGACACAAACACCACAAACCTTCTCCTGCAGGAACACTTGGACTCTGGAGAAGGACCCCTCCACCTCCAGTTGCTATCCTTTCCCTTTTCACTGACACTGCACGTTTCATATAAGCAGGGAACCAAAAAAGCGCCACTGGTGCCTAAATATACAATCCTTGCAGACGTTTTATCATAATATTAACTTTTTTCCCTTTTTCTCGGATTTTTTTCTTGTTTAAACTTACTGGAGAAGAGTATTTGAATACGCAAGCCATCCAAGCGATGCCCGTGGGATATGGAAGAATCATGTGGCTCTTACTTCAAACACGTACCTCAAGCTGCACTTCCTGAAGAAATTTTCAAAAGTCAGTAACGCTACAGCACACACAGAGTTTTAAATAAAAAAGGTTCCCACTTCCCACACACTGTGACTTTTATAGCGCACTAAAGGCTTAATATACTTAATAAACTCAGTATGGATGTATTTCATTAAAGACTGAGATGGATTTACATTAAGCATTGAATTTTCATTAAAAAGGTATATTTTGGACCTGGTGAGACAGCTGCCCAGACAGAACTATGGGGCTTATACGCGAGCCTGGGATTTCCATGGAGCATTCAACCCTCTAGATGCTGTAGGACTACCTGAAACAGAGGGAAAAAAATAAAGAGGAAGAAAGAAAAGGAGTAGAGAAGTTAACTTACACAGCAACTGTGAAGTAATAAAGGGACAGTGCTACTAGCAGTCGGAGCTGCTACCTGAAATAGCAGAAAAATATACCTGTGCATTTGCCCAAACGCAAATGTGAAATAAAGTGTTAAAAAAAAAGTACTGTTTGGGCAGTGAAGCAGTAGGATCAGCCCAGTCCTCCCTGTTTATTTACACCCTGTACTCTGTTTTTACATTATTAGGTAATCTGAGATAAGGTATGAGGTAGAAGTAACTCACACAAATAAAATGTAGGATTCTTAATGTTCCATTATAAACAAACCAAGTTTGTGGCACAATGTTTGCTTTACAGATTATATAAAATGTTTATTAGGAAGTAAAGTGCTCAGTTTTACAGATCAATACATTCTTGATCATTGTAGAAGGCTTGCATAATTAACAGCTTCCTAATAAGACCAAACACTGTACATTACTATGCAAAAACCTTACCTTTGTAATAAATGACAAATAATATTATAATCTAAAGTTGAAAAATGAAGTAATTAAGTGTTTGTAACATTTGTCAAGTGGCCGCGCACTGACTGCAAGGCCCACTGTCAGCACACACGGGTACCCCATGAAAACTTACTGCACTTCAAGATGAAGTTTGTTCTTAAGTAACGACACGTTACAGAAATATACCTCAACAAATACAGCTATGAATGCCAACATTTTCATAATAAACATATACTACAAATAAAATACGAACTGCGTGATTGAATTTACATTTTGAAAGATACATTTTTTACAGGAAAACTATTTAAAACCATACTGACAGGTTTAGTTTTGCTTTCTTCCCCCCAAGAAGGCCTGACGTCACCAACAGATGACCACTAGATCACTTCCACACACTCCCCCAGTGTCTGCTGCCACAAACCTCAGCATGCCACCTGCGTTACAGGCCACAGGCACAAACCTTAACACAGCTGGACAATTCAAGTTGGGTCATTTGGCCAAAGTCATTGATTTTAAGCACCTGATTAATTTAAATACTATCTTGGCATTTAGGTAACCTTGACCCCAGAAACTCAACATCAGTTACATGTTACTCACATGTAATTAGCTAGCATGACTCAAAGTTTAAGCTGTAAATCATGTCACATACCAACACACTACACATTTTGAATGTTAATATAGAGACAAGGCTATGTATATTTAAATTGCTTTGTATTGTATTTTCTATTTTCCTTGCACACCAGCTGGCCATGTGTACAGATAGTGTTTCTTTGGTTTGTTTAAAGTCAGAAATGCCAGTTCAACACTGAAAAGCTTTCCTCAGGAAGGTTTCTAAGGTCCAAAAACTTTCAATCAAGGCAAGACAGAGCTTAGTCTACGTGTCTCTCGTTTTACACAAAAGCCCTAACCACTGTGCCGTGCGCCGTTTTGGGAAGTTGTCAGGGTCTCTTGTGAAAGAGTATGAATTTCTTCCTAGGACAGGACAAAATAACCCACAGAAAGAAAAAAAAACTTCACAAGAATCACTACCTGTTTTCCCACGTCATTCTGTTCGCAAGCCCAAAGCTACTAAGAAATTCCAGTCACCACACTGAACTGCCTCCAGCTCCAACTTACATTATGAGAAACCATATGCACAGCAACTTTAATTAAACTTAAAAAATAGGGAAAGGCATGAAGTCTATTTAGTTTTAGCAAGTTGTCTAGTTAGAGGGAAGGCTCTGAGTCACTGCACATCCAGGCAATGCAGTGGTAAGAACATATGCAAGACGTAAGCTTTGCTTAAGCAGTACTACCATCAGAATGAGGTGCTGACCCCTGGCAATAACCTCTTTTTGAAACAAAAAACACCAACATAACATATACATGCTACTTATACTTTGTCAAATAGGCGTTTTTTCCTCTATATACCCTACGAATACCTAAGATGTGTTTGATTATGTAGCGTTATGTTTTTCCTTTATACCAGCTCTAAGTCTTGAATTTAAAGACAACTGGCATGTTCAGGAAAAAAAGCACAGTTGACAACATCCCTCCTAAACCAGCATTCCACGTATGGAAACATCTCACTAGGCAAAACCTCAAACACTATGCCTCAACGCTTTCTATGGGAAACCCATGTCATTTCAGTGTTGCATCTCCTTCCAAAAATCAAAGCTTCTATGACACAGAAAGCAGAGGAAATGAAATACTAAAAATCAGTGATCACGCTACAAACACCTTCCCAAAGGAATCATGTGCTGCACCTCAGCAGAAAAACATATGTAGAAATACACCTAATAATTTTACAAGCAGTTCTGTTAAATGTAAATATAGGCTACATAGTTAAGACATGATTAGAACTTGATAGAGCACACGATCAGATTTTCCCAACTGTCAGCAACTTCTCTGCCCCCTTCCCTGTAACACCCCAGGAAGTTAGTGTTTTTCAATTTTGTGTGATTTTAAATAATATATTTTCTGCAAAGTAATCATATTTAACGAAGAATCTGTGGATTGTTTATCCCAGGAACACTTAGATCATGAAAACACAGCATTAAAAAATGGGCACTTTGCAACAAAAGCTGAAAGTGGTTATGCTAGTTGGGTGTGAAAAGGCAGTTCTCAAATGTTACTTTTGAAGTGCTAATGAAATGCAAAACCACGTAATGTGTACAGTTTCTATTAGAGAATAATGTGATTTACAGTTGTACAAACTAAGTGCACTTTCTCCTGTTTAAAGAAATGTAGTGTTTCTCAAAAACAGGAAAAAATTAACATTTTAAGTGAATTAAAATGTTAGTACACCAAGAATAACTCACAAAAATAGAAGAATCTCAAAGGAAAAAAGTGTGCTGTTTTATCTCTTCAAAAAGTGTCAGCTGTTATAATGAATGAGACAATAAACTGATGCCATCTTCTTTCAAAAATTGCTTTTAAAAGCATTTAAAAATCATATTTTCCAATAGAACACTTAGAGCCCATCATTTGAGCGTTTTAGCCATAGCACATTATTTTGTCTGAGACTTGCTGTCCTCATGAAAGTGTCCCCCATAATACATGTATGGAACCAAAATTCTGTCCAGGTAGATTTTGTCACACCTGGTTTCTATACCGTCTTCTGCATTTTCATTTCCAAGGCTGACAGTCTCACCACTGGTAACCTGAATGTGACACATGGCTTACATAGGTCTGAAAATGCCTTATGAAGAGAATATTTACTTTTACCCAGCAGTGAGAACTGTCCTTAGTGGTCTGATCACAATGATCATCTCATGCTGGGAAAACAGTGGAGTGGTGTGTATTTGTTGGCTTAATACTGACCTGAAACATTCAGAATCACCTACAAGGTTAATTCTACACGTGGATGTTATTCCCCCCATTTCCTCCTCCCCCATCCACACCATCCGACTGGGAGGAAGATGGCCGAGAGTTCCTCGAACGCGGCTGGCCGTTCAGTCCCAGCGGTGTTCCCAACCGATGGCTCATTTGGGAGGCCGTATCATCAGATTCCCATCGCTCCAACTCCTCTCGCACGAGTCGCTCCATTTGTTCCCTGTGGATTTCATTGTCACGACCTAGTCTTTCATCCTAAACAGATTAAAAGACAGAAGCTGGAAGCGCAGCTTCCAAAGCGCAGTCGAAGCAAAACGCTATGGGAAATTCTTACACCGCTCAAGTACTTCTGTAGACTAGTGGAGAAACATGCAGTAAATTGTTTTCTTTCCAGTGATGTAATGCCCAGATTGTCACCTTCACTTATGAAAGCACAATTCGTACTACAGTGTCTAATATTTAAATCCACCTTCAGAAATGTAAAATATACTGAGCAGAGCACGCCAAAAAAGAAAGCCCCATCTCAAGAATGGAGCAGAATTATTGGCTGGAACAACCGTAAAAAGAGGGCAGCTGCAAGTCTGACCTACATAACCCACCAAGACAGTCCATCTCACCCACCCCTCAGCAGCCCTTTTCTGGCTGTTCTTGCCCCATCAGGAAGCCTGACAGGTTTTAGCGTCCACAGAAATAACACATTTGTCCCACTGGCCACTTCCAAAGGGCCCCTCAAGAAAGAGAAGGTGGGAGGGGAAGCAATAGAAACTATATAACCCTGGGGACAGAAGCAACCTGCTTCCACCTGCCACACACAATCCCAAAAACAACACAGGAGAACAGCAGGCTGCACGGGCCTGCTGGGCTGGATCCCCCAGACTCCAACAGACTAGTCCATAAAAAGCTTTGTATTAATCCCAACAGACACCAAGGGACGAACGAGCTGCTTCAGCATCTAACAACCAGCACTGCTGTCCAGTTCAGGGGTTTAAGTGGTGCTCTGTTGCCCTCATTGTGACACAGGTCTGCCATAAGATGGATTGTCATACCTGAAACTTGCATCATGTCCCTATCATTTCATGTTTTAATTTTCCTGTTTTCCTAACACAAAGCTGAAATCCCTGAGCCACTGCCAAAGCCTCGCCTCGTCTTTACCACCACTGCCTCAACCCTCCCAAGCCAAGCAGTACGAAGTAGTGCTAACAGTAATCAAGCCATGCAGGTCATGACCAGACAGGAGAGAGTGGGTTTCTTACTTCTGTCACTCCATCTAGCAGTCTTCCCAACACATCTCTCCTTTTCAGTTTGGCTCTCTCCATTGCTTCGAGCTTCACAATAACTGCGTCGATCTTGGAGACAATACTGCCGATAGAATGCTCCATGCGATCGACCCGCCTCATGAGCCTGAGGGCAACAAGCGTGAGCTTCAGTGACTCTGACATTTCCGAGTTCTAGCTCGTCAACACACAGAGCAGATAAAGATGGGACACCATTTTAATTGGAGCACACATCCGACTTTCCACAAGTGAGCCCAGGAAGGGGCAAAGTACACAAGAGCAAGAAGGTAACACAGGAGTAAGGCAGATGGGAAAAAAGTACATATTCCACTCTGTTTTCCCTGCTTTTAGGGCATCCTCATCAAAATTTGTTGGTCCTAGTTACTCAAATTCTTCATTCACCTAGTGTTGCTATAATTAATTAATATGGAGATCTATTTTAGACAAAATACACACTCACAAGTAACTTATTCTTATTAAAAACAACAGCTGAAGTTCTCACTGAAACTAAAACAACCTCAAGGTTTTACTACTAAAAAAACCTAGAAAAGACTTCTGGGATTACTGTAGCATGACCATTTTCTCTGTCTTTTTAATGACCAGGTTTTAAGGACAGGGGTTTTTTTGTTGGGTTTTGTTTGTTTTGATTTGGTTTTGGTTTTCTAACCAATTCCCATGACCCTCTCCAAAGTACTTTCAGTTCAGATATTACTTGAAAGCTACTAAAAGGATTGACTTAAGCACCTTAAAAACACAACATTTGCTTTTATGAACAATTTGATTAATATTCAGAGTTATAGGAGAGACTACTATATAACTGAAAGAAGAAAACCCACAAGGAAAAAATAAAACCCACAAACCACCATGCAGATTTGTTCCCCTCAGAAGAATAAACTTACACTTGGAACTCTTCATAGGAAACCCCACTAGAGCTGCTGCCCCTCCTCCTGGAGCTGTGCCCACTATCTTCATCCTCATCCTCCTCGGAGTCGTCCAAGCTCCGGGGGAAGCTGCGGCTGCTCAGAGGACGTGGCAGAGAGCTCCTATCCATGTCCAGATCCTCCTTTGTGAAAACACAAGGCACAGAGATGATGTAAAGACTTTCACCTGTACACGGAGGATGGAGGTGAGAGACCTCCTGCCCTCCATCAGCTCCCCCTTGCCTTTTTACAGTTTGGCTCAGCCAACCGGCCAGGGATGACAGGCAATGTGAAAGGAAACAAGAGGACTCTTCTAGGGCATCAAATCAGCACAGGGAGAAGGCTGGCAGACAGTGCTGGTGGCATACCACTCCTAACGCTGAGCTCACCCTCTCTTTCTCCAGGTCATCTCTCATCTGCTGATGCTCATGCTCTGTCAATTCCTGGTCCCCATCCTGGTCATATTTGGTAAATATTGCTTCAATCTCTGCATCTGTGTGTCCCTTCCTGAAAAGGCAGTAAAAACAGTTCCCTTACTTTCCATTTTTCAGATGCTGAATGAACTTAAAAGTATTAGAAAAACAATTTACTCCAAACAGACTTTCATCCCCAAGCCAAAGGCACGACTGATCCCAGTACTGCCTATAAATTCACAACACCGATAACAAAAAGCTCAGCCCTCACCTTTCATTAGTTAATAGCACAAAACTCTAGACTGCACCCTGCTCCTTCACAACCACCCCTTTTATACCTCCTTGTTTCCCTTTCCTTGGGACTCCTGCCTGTTCACATTCCTGTGGTGGCTCTCATAGAAACATTATCGCTTCCTCAGAGGCCTTCAGTCTCTCCTTCCTCAGACCCTTTTTGCCTCACAACACAGCAACTCAGGGAGGTCGGGCCTCAGAGCACCAAATCCTTCCTTCGGTGTGGGATGCTGCCCCACTGCAGGAACACCAGCCATAGTGCAGACTCCACAGGCCAGAGCTCAGCAGACCTCCTTAGTAAAGGCTTCTCTTTTACGTTCTTTTCCCATTCTTCTCCTTATGCAGTTCCATGCCAGAGTGAATTTTCCCTTCTGCAATGCCTGCAGACCCATATGCAAAGATTGGCTGTTTGTTTACATAAACCTCCCAGCAGACAGTGAAAAGCACTTGCTTTGTTGCCCACTAACCAAAAGAAAAGTACTCAGCTGTGTTGTCTTTACTCACATTAGCATACCCTTGACAAATCACAGAAATGAGAGAAGCTCACATCAAAGACTTTTAACATCACATGTCTCTGCGGAAACTATTCAAGATAAGAAGTAACAGCTTCTTTACCCTTTTAGATCTTGCCGGAGTTCATCAAAATTTAGTTTTCCCCCACCTTGTCTCAGACTTTCTGAAATGTCATCAACAGTAGTTTTCTTCAATTTAAGTTTGATCATGGCTTTGTTGTAGCCCTAAAAGAAAAAGTGAAATTTTGTGTTTTACTTGTCATGAAATGTTAACACTTGATTTCTAATAACTTTTTTGATTACAAAAGTCAGCTAGTGTACACTATCATTCAGTGTGTTCCAAAAGCCCTGCAAGAATTTGTCTTTTCCTCCAGTTTATCCATCTTTTATTTCAGCATTTAAATGGGCAACATACAAATACCTTCGCTGTTAGAAGTAAGGCTTTCATCATTCAATTTGAACTGCAGGTCAGTAGGAATGGAGTATTTTGTCCCAGTAAGACAACTCTGGCAGTTACTGACAGTTAAGTGACAGTTTTAAATAATGCTGACAAAACAGGTACAACCTTCTCTGGTCATTTTGCTTATCTTCAGTTGTAGGAATGACTTTTTTTTTTTTTTTAAAGTCCTCCTCCCAACAAAGTAGTGCTTTTCATTTTTTCTCTGCTCTGTTTTAATAACCAGTTTCCAAGGTTTAAACTCTGAGTTACTGGTTATGCCAAGTATGTGTTTAGACATTTCTGACCATAGTACAGCACCACATCCATGCCAGAGTGCATGGACGTGCACATGTTTTTCCTAAACTGGGATTCAGGTCAAGCTCTTAACCTTGTATTCAACCACCTTACTGGCAGCTGCCCCTGGGAGCTCCCAACACATTGTCCAAGACTCGCCTCATCGTATTGCCTGAAACAAGGTAATTCTGAATTCTGTGATCAAACTAAATAGCAGTGTAGTTTCACCAGTTCAGTATTTCTGCATGTACCTAGACAGACAAATCCTACATCACATTCAGTAGGCTGATCATTCAATGCAGTCTCAGATGACTAAGATGCATCGCGATGGAAAATTTTAATTAATTTAATTTACACTCGGCTCAGATTCATTTATTTTAATTAAGAGATGTGTATTTTCATCAGCTGCTGCCAGCTTTACTTTGCACAGCTTTGTATAGCGTTTTATGCAGACGTGAGGAATGAGATGTCCCGAACAAAACATTACTTTTACCTTCCTGATAAGGTCAGACAGTTCCATTTCTGCCTTCTGTTGTGCCATATCCGATTTGACTTCAGAGTACGTATCATTGATAATGGCCAAAAACATGTTCTGTTCATGAGAAAAAAAAAAAAAGCCCACTTAAGAATTTCAACAAGTCTGAGCCCTGCTACTCCTATGACCTATACATGATTTTTTTTAAAAGGTCCAGGAGAAAATGGGGGGCTGTTTAAAAAGCATCAAGGACTTGAGATATTGAAATATGATGCACTGAAGTATAAGAACTTTTAATCAAGACTACTGGTTATTAACATAACTGGAGAATTACTTTCCAGAGAGGGTTCATGCCTACACACAGCAGCTGCAATAAACCATGCCTGTTTAACATGACATGTTTGAGTTCAGCCTTCTACCTGCAAGACCAAACTTACACAGATAACAACTGTGAATTAATCTAGGCAACACAGCTGGCAACAAAGATGCCTGAGGAATCAAGTTAACTATTCATCCTGTAATAACCAGCACAGACACAAGGTTCTTATCTAGTTACAGCTCTGCTTGCATTTCAGACTAAAGGTAAAACCAAAAGAAGCTTAAAATCAGACACTTGGCACTTATGCCACCAAATCTGAAAAGAGTCTGGTCACTTGTTCAGACAAAAGAGAAAAAAAACTCTCACCAACCCTGTGCCGAGCATATAATTTACTTGAACCACACTGTCATTACTGAAAGGCTCCTGCTGAACATGGAGTAAACATGACTGAACCGCAAGCTGGACATGCAAGTTCAAAAAGAATTACTCAATTTACTGGCACGTTCAAGGTGCCACTCATGCAGAAAGGCAGTGTTAGCCTCTATTTCCTCATGGACTTAAAATGCTTTAGGAGAGCAATCTTCCAATGCGGTATCTTTATGCATTCTTGCCCAACACCAGAGAAGGAAGAGGTAACTTGACTTCTGTCTGTTTTGCTTTCAGCTGCCCAACGTTAAGAGTTGGTACTTTCTGCCCATCTTTCCTAATTTAGTTTCCAGGTCTCAGACTGTTCTCAAGGAGCTTACAGCAACATTTCACTCCAGCCAAATGACAGGATGGGCAGATATTAATAAGCACACCAATGACAGCGAGTAATTTGGATAACCTGCTGCGCCTTCACACTCCAGTGCTTTTCTGCTACACCTTAGAAAAAATATTTCTTTCGCTTGCTGGACCCTAGCCTCTGCTCCTCTGTATTTTGTGAAGTGCTTTGAAGCAAATATGAAACCCACTTCATGTGCTTCTTTGGCCAGAGTAACCCATATGTTACTTTCCTATTGACTACTGGTTCATCTCATGGAACACTTGAGATTCTCTTCCTTACTAGTGAATAGCCAAGATGAAGTCTTCTCCTACAATTATATCTGAATGCCATTTCTCCTCATCTCAAAGACTAATAAAAAGTCTCATTAAGTACAAGGGTCATTAAATAACTCTAAAAGTTACGATGACACAGGACTGCTGTACTGTTTAAAGGTTAGTAAAATCCTGTTTTAATGCTTGCCACCTTACCAAATCACCAAAAGACACACAGTTTGGGGGGTTATCTGAGGATTTCTTGCTTACATAACAGCTTCTGCTTGGTGGTATCATCAGAAACAAAGTTACTGTATATTAATGTCAGTACCCAACTAACTGAAAACTACATCCAGGCAGAAGATACTAAGGCTCTTCTATCAACATAAAAAAATTTACTCGGTCTCCTAGGTTTCTAAGAGAGGTCTCCTCCCTCTACTTTGTTATATAAATTATTAGTAAGACTGTTATATGGATTCAATACTAGTATTAACAGAGAGTCCACAAAAGATGAGCACTCACAATATACTGCTTGAATTTATTTGTCAGACAATCATGTCTACATACTGCCTCTCAGATAAGCTGAGCTTATAACACTGTCAAAAAGTGTATAGGTAGTCTGCACTGGGAAGGTAAGAAAGACAGGGCCCAGCTCCGCCCTGGAGAAGGCAAAGAGGACAGAAAAGAGGCCTTTTCAGGCAAACCTGCATATCTGAAAGCTGCTGCACTGCTGATGAATTAGGCTCTTCTAGCAGACAAGCTGTGTATTGCATGCGTGAACTAGGCTGTTGTAAACACAGCCAGCCATGCATTACAACACTTTATAAACTAAGAGCCTGTATGGAACATTACAGTTACTTTTCACCAAAAGATACGGGCTTGCTGTGTATGCCAACCAGGCACTATACAGATTTTTAAAACTAAAAAATTCTTTATAATAATAAAAATTATAAATTAAAAAAAAAACCAACACACAAACACTATGTGGAGCACTATATGGGAATGACAACAAACATACAATGCAAATCTATTTTAAATGAAGGAATAATGAAAGAGTGTAGTGACTGGCCTTGAAACAGTCAGGCACCCTCATGGACTGCACACTCACTATTATCAAAAAAAGCCCCAAGTAGCAGTAAGAATCAAAGAATAAGAGGTACAAAAATGGCCACCTACCCACCCCGCATAAACAGAGACGTACATACCAAAAGAATGAAGAACATAAAGAACACAAAAGTAGTGAAATAAATTGGTCCCAAAATTCGATTAGCTTCTTCAACCTCTGTGAAGTTGAAGTCTCCCAAAATGATGCGGAACTGAGTAAATCTTAAAAAACAAAACACATGCAAGAGTTGAAAAAAACCACTTTTGGAGCTGTGCAAGTATTCTCAAACTGTTTTACCCTACCAGTCTGACTGATGGGCAGCAGAGAGGTCCACACTACTGTAATACTTTATCAGGCAAATTCCTCAAGCCCCTCTCTAGGCATAACCAAACTTGCAGTCAGATGCTACACACACAGAACAAAACTAGGCTGCTTACTTCTGGCTTTCAGTCACAACTGATAATGAGGGCAACAGGAAGCAGAGCAAACCAATGATTACCATTGTGAAGCTTTAAGACCCACTCCTGTCCCTCTCCTATGCCTTCTGCCTTTCGCATAGACACAGCCCCAGCCCTCTCTCCCTCTAAAGCCTGTCTGTACAGAAGAGGCTTAGCGCTGTACAGCACCATCAGCACACTTCAAGTCTCTCTGCTTCTCTACGCTTTTTGCGACCCTGCCCCAACGTAAAGGGGTGGGGGGAAATCGATAACTAACAACCTGGTAATTACCTCAGTTAGAATCAGGTTATGCTGTACCAAATCAGTAAAGGGAAAACTGATTAACGACCCTATATTAAGTCCTATCCCTCTCCTGGATTCCAGCAGATACTTACAAATTTACTAGTTGGCTAACATGGACTCCATTTGTGAGTCTACCAACTACACATACTATCAGGAACACAGGATTATTATGCATACAACACTTCAGTAAGCATTACAAACAAAAGTAAACATATAATCATTCAGCTGCTGAAGACAGAGTTATTGCTTTGTCTAGGAATGTGACCAACTGTTATAAAAACTATGTCACTTCCACCAACCAAAATCTGCCTTTTTTAGCTCATTGATCTAACATATTTTTAATCTCACAGCAAAACAGTTTTTGAATTAAAAATGTTACCAAAAAATGCATTTGCTACTGAGCTGCATCAACAGCGATATGTCTGCAGCTTCTCTGTTAAGATGGATGTCATAGGATTTGTTTGGTCTCTTGATGAGGCAACCAAACCCATTTACTAATATATTGAGAAATTCTTTGCATTTTTTATTCTTGTACTTACATGCAGTCCTGGAAAGTGCTGAAGGCATCGATTTGAGTGCCAAAGACAAGAAAGGCCAACTGAGCATATGCTAAGAAAATAATAAAAAACATAATAGCAAAGCCAATGACATCTTTGACACAGCGAGACATGGTGGTGGATAACTGACTCATTGTTCTGTTGAAGTTAACAAACTTGAAAAGCTGTTAAAAGAAAACCAACAACTGTAAAGACAAGGAAGGCAACAATTTCTTAACACAATCACTCTCCAGCCTTTTACACATGAGATGTCTTACTGAATTTGACTGGAGACAAAGTCAGTTAATTTACATTTAGAAATACATCACTTCCTAAAAACACTGCGGCTTGAAATGTGAAGAAAATTCAGTGAGAATGACAAGGTCTTGTTTGGGTGTGGTGTTTTATTTGTTTGTTTTTTCAGTCCTCTATTTGGTTACCAAAATGCTTCCAAAAGCCTATTTATTTATCTTCAAATAAAGGTACTAGCTATGAAGTAGTAAAATGCAAGAAAAGATCTTGCAGCTGACTGCTGTGAGCAGGTGCTTGGACCAGAGACTTCCCAAGGTCCCCTCCAACCTGCATTATTCTGTTACTCTACAGTCTTATAATGAGCCACTTTACTGCTAGAACCATGACGCAAAAATTAGATGCAACCTTGTCTTATAAAACAGTAAGAGATTAGCTAACTTGCTTGATAAACCTAAGTATCAGTTTGGAGCATCAGAGTGGAAATTCACTTATTGATCTCATTTTCCCCCATTAGACAGTTTATTAACTAAATGTTCCTCTGAAACTTTATACATACAGAGGACAGGAAAATTGAGTACGGATGCAAAAAGAAGGAGGCAGTAAAACAGAAATTAAGTTTAACTAAAGTAATATACCTAGTTTTAAATGAATTGGACTAGCTTTATCAACCGTTCTAATGACTCAGCAGTTTTACGTAGACTAAACGGGCAGAGTTAAACCAGGCTAGGAAAAAGCAGTACCCAGTAAGAATTACTGACTTACCAATTCAGCAATAATAAAAACGTTTCTTTACGTGTCTGCTGTGACAAAGCACTAGCACTGACTACATCTTCCAGACTTAAACAAGGGCTGACTAAACCTATGTCAAATTACAACCTTGTTTTAATCTGCAAGAAGTTACCCCTGTGCTCTTTGGTCATGACTTTCTCGCATGATCAATTTTAGGAGATACACGACTAAACCTCAAATAACGTATCACGCAAAACTCAGAATACTGCTTACATTCTAATGTTAGAATAAGGATGTGTGTCTTGGAGTTACCTTAATCCAGACAAAAAACACAGTGACTGCAGCAATGTTGTTGAACTGCATCTGCCAATATGCCAGAGGTTCAAAATCGGGGAACAAGTTCTGATCTTCCAGCAGCTTCTTCAGGAGCAGATCAACAGTTGATGTCCTATAGATGCTAATTCCTATAGCTACCACAGAGAGCTGAGTACAAAATAAACACACAAATATATGAAGGTCGATTAGGGCTTTAAAACAACTTGGTTTAGCCACATACACCAAATAAATTTAAGATATGAGGAACTTCACATTACTTATAGCACTGCTAATAACGTGAGCTTTAAGTAAAAGCAAATATATTGGTTTTAGGGTGTCCTGACTATAAAGTTTCAAACAGGAAAGTAGCAGCTAAAGACTGCACAGAGCCTAGAAAAAAGTCACTGATACAAGCTTCTCGCAGTCCTTCAGGATCAACCCCAACGGCCACTGATCACATCACTGCCAGGTGGTTACGGGGACTGGAGGTGGCCAGGTTTCCCCACTGTTCACTCACGAGTAATTTAAGAGCCCAGTGGCTGCTGTTTGAGATATGTCCAGAAACTCTACTTTAGATCCTATCAGGAAATGCATTTCACACCACCACCGTTATACTCCTAGACTACAGCCAAATAGCCTGGGAGTAAGAAGATTTGGAAGTCATTTCCTTGCCACAGAACAAGATGATAGCGAAGCCTAGTGGGCTCAGAAAAAATGAAGCTGTCACAGAGAAGGAAATGTAAGAAGAGATAGATGACAACTCAAAAAGACAAAGGTGAAAAAGAGTAAAGAGCAGAAAGAAAGCAATAGCCAAAAAGGTACTACAGTTTCTCTGGAGTATAGACTGACCAGTATTGCACAGAACAAGCAACAGCAGAGAAGCTCTAGTTTTACCATACAGGTAAGGTATTTTGCTTTGACATCTGCAAATGTGCTTTTTTATTAGTGTAAGTGAACACTTCAGCATGTATACAGTCATAAAGTACATAATCCTAAATTTAAACAATGTCCCTCAGACAAGGTACAAACAGAATTTTGACCCTTTGTGTGAAGTGAATTTTATACTCACACTTGAATACACTCCAGTGACCGCAAGAGCAAAGCATCTTATTCCTGGCACCACTGTTAAGTGTAACAAACGGCACACTGTGTGCGTAAACATCCTCCTAACTGGTCCTTCATTTACAAAGAACTGTGATTTCTCTAGATTACAGATACTAACTTCAAGACTTAATCCTTTCATTCATCCAAGCCTGAAGATGTGTGTGCAACAGGAACTGTTTCAGCACTGCTGGCTTTGCATGCTTTCAGTAAGCACATCTTGATACAAGTCCAGAGAGAATTATATTATGTAGCTTTAAATTCAAAGCTCAGATTTTCTGCTGCACCAGGATTACTGATGTGCAACACTGTCCACTTAACCAAGAAAGCATCCCTGACAGTTGCTAGCACTCTACAATTTAGAGACACTTCTTCAAACTTTGTACTAGCTGGTGAGTATTTTAATACCACATTAAATCTTTGTGGTTCTTTGCAAACATGCAAATCCCAGTCCCATTCAAGTGCAAATCACTACTTGAAAGCAGATGATTTGCTTACTTGAAAGCCACTGCAATGATCTGTATCAGATATATAGAAGAGAAATGAGGGTGAGTTTGTTATGTATGTTTGTTATTATGTACCCATAATGGCTGTACCCTTATAGACAAAAACGGAAAGAGTATACTGAACAAACACTCTTAACTTTTCACCTGGATGCGAAGGTTAAAGCCACCGAAGACAGAACAAGCAAATTTGCAAAACACACCAACATTACAACACAGACTAAAACTGTCTTATTTGGACTGAACAGCCCAATAGTCTGTAAGTATCCTTCCTAACAATGGCCCTACCCCTTAAACCCACAAGAGGAATACCGAGTCATTAATGTCTCCCACAAAGTACATTTCAGAAAGCAATTTTAGCCATATTATAAAGATTACTTACCACAATGATAAGGATATCAAGGCAATTCCAGAGACTTCTGAAATAGTGCAGTCTATGAATATGGATTTCTAAGATCTCTTCCACCATGTAATAAAGAACAAAAAGACAAAATGCCATTTCACAGGCTGCCAGGAAAAAATCAAAAGTGGAGATGTAGTGAATCAGCCTCACTGGCTGAAACTGCCAAGACGTAACAAGGCCTCCAGTTGCCGGAAACTCCACTAACAACCTGTGTTCAGAAAAAAAGACAAAGAAAAAAAATTTCATTTACACAGCATTGGTGAAAATCACTACTAAAAGATATATAGGTTTATTTACATAATTATTTAATAGAACAGGCAAAAGCCCACATATGATTCAGAGAAGACACTACATAGAACAGGTGTAAACCAGACTGCACTCAATTTTGACTAAAACCCAAAGCATTTCAGGAACAGCGAGAAAACCGAGACAGAAAGACCAGTCTTCATCTGCATCTATTTCATGTTATCTAAAGACTGATGTTGTATATCCACGTATTTACTTTAATAAGCCAAGTCACTACAGAAGTTGCCTGCAAACTGCACCCAAGCTGTTGCAGCACCAGGAAAGTCAGAACTGCCTCCAGCTGGTGAGTGCAGCTGCCAAGTGGAGCCCCACTTGTCTGACAGTGAGGCATGCCACTTTGTCTGTCGCTTTTATACAAAACATACCTTTACCCATGTCCTCAAAACAAAGCCATCACAAGAAAACCCCCAACCCTACAACCTACGCTATGTAATTTGAACACTGTCGTGGTTCTGTTCATACCTGACAACACAAAATAGGTTGATGTTTGCATTGTATACAGAGAAATCAATGAAAGCTGCTCTGGTCCCTCTGTCCAGCCACAGGTTCTTCTTAAGACTAGCAATCTGCACAGCTGTCACTTCTCTGGTCCTTGACAGGTCTTGGTAATAACCAGCCCCACTGTATGTGGCAATCAAGCCCCAGTGGCTGCTCCCATTCAAATCCTTCTCATTCGTGTACGTCCAGCTAGTTCAGAAGTAAGTGAAACAGAGCACATTAGTCTTTCCACTTTCAACTTATATTTGTTTTTTGGTTAGGTTTCACTGGTGTCTGTTCTGTTAATTCTGATTTCATTTAAGAGGTACTTGTAGAAAGTTCTGATGTACCCTGGAGTAAGAGCTTACAAAGTTCCTTTGACTAACACAACAAAATTAAGACAGGAAGACGGGTCACAAGTATATTAATTGTGAAAAGAGAACACATCTATCTACTCACTTAAAATTTCTGTCCTCAGGAAAAGAAACAAAAATTGCCAGTTACATAGTTACATTCCACCTCCAAAACCTTTTACAGTTCAACTCACACATGGTCCTCCAGGAGAGGCAATGCTATTCCCATTTTTAGCCAGGGAAGACAACTCAGTGAAACCCACTGCAGTAAAACAATCTGGAATTACAGACCAGGTGCTCATGAACTGCAGTGCTGCGCTCAGACCACAGCGTGTCTCCCATGTGTAACAGATACCAATGGCACAACCACAGCACCTGAACTCCAGTGGATCAAGAGCACAGTCCTCTCCAAGTTTGGTAAGGTTTCTCCATGAGCAGAACTGGCAGCTGCTTTGGATTTCCCTGGCTTTATAGACAGAACATACAGTAAATGCAGAGCTTCCTCTGCCAAGTGACTTATCATGTAATTCAGCATAACCCAGGTCAGGAAAAAAAGTATTTGTCTACAGGAATACTACGTACGCTGTTCCATTTCGAAGTCCAAAAGGAGCAGTATCTTCATTAGCTACAGAATAGACATCATAGCAGTCTTTGATTTCATCCTTTAAATCTTCAGGTATCGAGCATGAACCATTTCTCACTTTCAGCTGCCGAATGCGAGGCACCCCTAGGAGCAGGTTCTCATAATAAATGAAGCTTTTGTTTTCTGCCATGGTTTTGTTGTTGTACCACATCTCCCAGTAAAGACCATCCAGCAAAGGGCCTTCTGTAAACTGGGGAGGAAGAGAGAGTTTTAGTTTGTATGTTGCCAGCACTGTTTTTATAGATCTGCATTCCATGGATGTGTTAGAATTGCAGTTGATAATTTTTCTGACCTAAGGCCTTACTGTTACCTGTCCTCCAAAGACATCTCACAATCTTGCCCTACCCTGCCCCACTAGCAATACCTGGGTTCTAAACTTTCGCATATTAGAGGCCTACTTTGTTCCACAGCTTTGACACTGTGCACATAGATCTTCGTGCACAAACCCTACGGCATTAGAAAAAAAGTTCCTGCAGGTTAAATTTACAGGCCATGACAGGACAAGTGCATCTCAGCAACAGAGAGAAAAATTGTTTTTAGATTACCTTCCAGAAGTCATCCATTGTGGACAAAGTTTTGAAATCAGTTTTCTCCATTTTTGATACAGGTGTTTCCAGGAAGAGCTGCGACATAACCCTTGTGTAATAGTACATACTGGAACTCACTGTCCCATAAGTCACTGCAAAAGATTTAACAAGGAGTGAGAGGTAAAGACATGGGGGAAAGAGAAGAGAAGAGAAAAAAAAGAAGAAAGAAAGAAAAAAAAGAGAGTACTTTGCTTGTTTTGAATACATCAGGTTGTATTTGCACTGAAAGGTTCAAGCTTCGGAACAAAAAAAAAAACCCACATCAAGCAGCATTTGCCTGTCAACTGCGATTAAAATACAAAAATCAGTGAAGAATAGACTGATCAATCAGTTTAAAACACACAGTACTTCTTCCAACACTTCATTCTATTATTCATGCTTCTACAAAAGCTAACTTCAAAAAAAACAAAAGCATGATTCATCATCCTGAAGAGAGGCAGCTAGCGCCTTTTTAGTTGACTTATGCTATCCCAGACATCCATAGATAGCTGGCACAGATGGCACAAGACCTCAGAAAAACTGCCCTGCTTGAGCAGATAATGATGGTCAACCAGGATATCAGAGGGCACTGTGAATGACATTAGCCCCCTATGATTAGACAACAACACATAAACACATGAAGAAATGTGTTTTCTGTAGCAACCAGAGAACAAGAGCTATTTTTAATAGACTTCTGCTGTGGCACATGGAATGTATCACATGACTATGCAATACCTGGATTCTCTCTAAATATGTAATCTCAAAAACACAAGAGTACAAGAAATGCCCATATCATTTAGCTTGTACTGGAAAGCTCTTTCCCAGGGCACGCCAAGACACAGACCAGTCTGTCCCATAGTTATCACTTACCTGTAAAATTAAAAAGGATAGTATTTAAAAAAAATACTGAGTTGGCAATATCTGTAGATATTTAACACACTATACTTTTCCTTTGTTCTGTTATCAAAAATCATTTTCTATAGCCAAACAAATTGTTAACAGCCTGTAAACTTCTCCCACTGAAACCAACTTCACTTTAATTCTGGTCCCTCACCGCCACACCCCTCCTGGTGGTACAGCATACCAGCCACAAGCAGTCTTACACTACTTTGTCCATAAACTGAGGACTCAGGAAGGAAAAAAACGTGATATTTAGTATATAACCATACTTGCAGTACAACACGAGAACAGTTGTGTCAATGGTACAAAGTTTGGGGGTTTATTAATAATTCTACTTCAGACAAGCAAGACAGGCTTGCTCTTGGAGCCAGTGGGGTTTTGCATTTTCTTTTCTACTCCAAGTTTCTCTCTCACAAAAAATAAAAACATCACCTTGTTCTATGACAACTGATCATAAACGACAACTTAAGTGTCACTGACATTACAGGCATACAGAACAGAACTGCCCACACTAAAACTGGAGGATTGAAACACAGGTGATTAGTGACAGAACAAGAGGGAATAGCTTTAAACTGCAACAGGGGAGGTTCAGACTGGACATTAGGAAAAAATGTTTCCCAGAAAGAGTGGTCAGACAGTGGAATAGGCTGCCCAGGGAGGGGGTGGAGTCACCATCCCTGGATGTGTTTAAGGGTCATTTGGATGAGATGTTGGGGGATATGGTGTAGGGGAGAACTTTGTAGAGTAGGGCTGATGGTTGGACTCGATGATCCCAAGGGTCTTTTCCAACCTGAATGGTTTTGTGATTCTATATCAGCTTTCTAAAGATACACTAACTTAATACATACAGATTTTGTTGTCATTCTCCCTAGTAACCAAATAAAACATCTATTTCACAACTCCATAGCAAGTTCTACTTTGCACTGTCTTGCTAATTTTTATGCAAATATATGAACATGCCTCGTTTTGACTATTAACTCAAAAAACCCTAGAGATCTTGAAATAGAATCATGTAACAGTTTCAAGTTCCCAAAGCCAGAAAAGAAGGCCATGCTCAGAACCTTTACATTACACCAGCCACAACTGTTCACTGTGCTGTGTGAGGCCTGTTACAAACATCCTGTACTATCTGTACTCCAGCATCACAAAGGTTCTTCACTCTGAAAAAAGAGCAGCAAGCTCAGTTCAGGTTGCTTTCTTAAACTCTGTTTGGGTCCAGGAACATTGTTGTGTATGATGCTAGAGATCCATCAAAGCTCCTCACTTCTTACTAAGTCTGTATTTAGTAGAATCTGCTAATACTATCTTCAGAGTTGGTTCTAGAGCACCTACCTCAAAGCAGTCACCTATTTGAAAGCCAAATAAAATAATAATAAAAAAAAGAGTAAGTTGAATGTTACTCTGTTCTGTGTTCTGTAGTGTTACAATACTTCACATGGTATCATAGACAATGAAACAAACAACACTTAAATCATGGAAGTCTCCAGCTGTGATCCATATACACTTGAGTGTATATAGGGTGCAGATGCGTTTAAAACATCCAGCACCATGAAAACACAGATTATCAGATATTTCTAAGTAGCTAGCATTATCTCTGCCTTTCCAGCTACTATCAAGAACTTCTATTCTTAGAATGACCTGTACATAAGCTTGGTGATAAATCCAAAACTTGGTGATTTAATTTAATTTTTTGTCCTAGATGACTAACGCTTCACATTTAACAGTTCTCTTCAGTGATTTCAGAATGCGTAGCAGAAGCATTACACTGTGGTACAACATTAAAAAACATGCTCCCTTAAAACAAAGAGTAAGTACATTATCATCCTGCTTAAAGGTTCAAAACTTGTTAAGGCACAGAAAGTTGCAGTATTTTCAATCTCAAGCAACAATCCATGCGCAGAAACAGGAGAAAGATTTAATTCCAAATATCTGCCTACACATCTGCCCATTAATTCTTCTCCAACAACACTGAAACAACCTTCATTCTGGAATCACAGAGAGCAAACAGATAGTAAGGAAACGGATGTATTAGCGCTGAACAGTACTTACGGACACACAAGACCACAAGGAAAATCATGTACGTAACCAACTCCCGTAAAACACTTTTCAGATATCGCTCTCTGCTGGTGTTGCTTTCTTCCATGAGTCTTGTCCCCCACAAACCTTAAAAGGAAAACATATATAATGAGGTACACAGATGTGAGACCCCCCCATGCAGTGCTGTGTCCAGCTCTGGAGGCACCAACATCAGAAGGACGTGGACCTGTTGGAGAAGGTCCAGAGGAGGCCATGAAGATGCTCAGGTGGCTGGAGCACCTCCCCTGTGAGGACAGGCTGAGAGAGTTGGGGGGGGTTCAGCTGGAGAAAAGAAGGCTCCGGGGAGACCTTAGAGCGGCCTTCCAGTACTGAAACGGGCTACAGGAAAGATGAGGAGGGACTCTTGATCAAGGGGTGTAGAGATAGGATGAGGGGGAACAGTTTTAAACTGAAAGAAGGCAGATTTGGATTAGATATGAGGAAAACATTCTTCCCTGTGAGGGTGGTGAGGCCCTGGCACAGGTTCCCCAGAGAATCTGTGGCTGCTCCCTCCCTGGAAGGGTTCAAGGCCAGGTTGGACGGGGCTTTGGGCAACCTGGGCTAGTGGAAGGTGCCCCTGCCTGTGGCAGAGGGCTGGAACTGGATGATCTTTAAGGTCCCTTCCAAACCAAACCATTCTGTGATTCTGTGTCTGATACTAGATACACAAGTGACATAGGTTCAGTGGTTTGAAAGCTTAAACTGTGTCATGTCTGCTGCAGGTTCTTCTATGGATTTTAAACTGATCTAACTTCAAGAAAGAATAACTACTTCTGTAGGCTGAATGGGGCCTGAGGTAGTATTAGCTATTAATGAGATACCATAATACTTTAATAACAGCTCAGCAGAACTCTAACAGCATCTGCTGCAGATTTGCCAAAGTGAACTTAAAACCACAAGGTATGAAAACAGATACAAGTATACAAAGACACACACAGTTCAAGAAACGAAGTGCAGTGTTTTGGGTTTTTTTCTAAATATGAAAAGCGTTGTTAGATGAGTGAAAAGGCACGTTCAGCATTGAATCTTTATTAGTAGTCTTAACTAACTTTCTACCTGAAAGGAGGATATGTCAGTCAAACACATTTTTAAAGAAAACAAATTGTAACCCAAATAGGCAAGACATGTCCAACAGAGACACAGCGGGGATCTTGGTGAGTATTTATACATGATTTCTTTCCCTGCACAACAAAGAGTTATTGAAACATTAGTAGCAGCCTAAATGAGCAACCGATGTCTAGCTGTCAAACTGGGCAACTTCATTAACTGAACTACTTCTGTCTGTTTTTTCCATTTCACATTATACTTGACTTTCTGAAGCCAGAGTAAGGGAAGTTATTGAATTTTGGTGATCCCTTCCAAAAGGGTAACAGAAAAGCAAAAGGATCTTTTAAACGGAGTCTTTAAAAGATGAGAACAGAAAGCAGTTAGTAACCACTATACTTATTTCCTGTGCCTAATACAGAACAGAAAAAAAGCTGGGAACAGTTGCTGATACTCGGACCAGAACTGCTACCTTCAAGGAACTTCTCTTCATTTAAGCCTAAATACAGTAAGGTGATTTGACCTTACTTTATGGTGGGAGAGAAAGCATATAAAAATAAAAATTCAGTCTTACAGAAGCACATCATACTTCTTTTTCAGGTATTTTAAACAGCCAACCTTTTAAAACATCCTTTATGCTCACAGTAGGTAAAAATAAAGTAACCTCAAACTCCCTAGGAAAAAATCTTGGATCCATCAAACATACCACAGTATTTTGAAGTCGAACGGAACAGCAACCACGGATAGCCAAAACACGTTATAAAGCTGACAATGAAGCAAGAGCTCAGCTGCTTTGCAACCACTACTGTAAGACTAAAACGGACAAATCTGCCTGCTGCAGAACCTCATTTGCTAACAAAGAGGTGGGAATAAGGAGGCTCTTCCCTCTACCCGCAAATACGAGGTGTATTCAGAAAAAAAATGTTAGATGTTTTTAGAAGCCTTTCAGCTACCACATTTTTAAGTTGTGACCTAACCACAAAGTCAACCAGGAAACTTCTCTTCAATAGGCACAGCAAGCACTGACAGTCTTAGCATTAATTTCTGTTCACACTCCTTAACTAGTAATTTAAAATCTTCACTAGTGTCAGCCCCCGAAACGAGAGCTTTTTCAAAGCTGTTCTTTAAGGCTAAGTCTGAAAATTTACAGATAGAGACTGCAACTTTACTACGCAGAACGCCAAATCCTCACCATTAGGTCATTCTTGAAGACAGAAACACAAAAACATTTACAGAGTCACTAATAATAAAGAACTCAACTAATTCACCCTCTAACACAGCAGTACGTTGCACTAGCAACCCTCATAATAAAGGCAGGAAAACATTACGGAAGAGAGGAAGAAAAGGCTGGAACAGCCAGTGAGCTAAGCTGGCGAGAGAGATGAGTCCCGGCTGTCAGCACATTACTCACCAATAAGAAATGTGGCGAGCAGAAAGCTTGCAAGCTCAAATTCTGTCATATTAGAATGTTAGAAGTCAGTCAGCAAGGAACAGAAATTTACATGTGACAGAAAAAAAAAACCCACAACAAACAAACAAAAAAACCAGCACCAGAGATCATACAAATATCTTTAAAATGAAATCTGGATTTGTCTGTCAGCCAGCTTAAAGTGTTCATTAGCTGCCACACTTTCAGAAGATGCGCACATTATTCCCCTTTTTGCCTTATTAGAATATTGGGTTAGATGCATCAAGAACAGTGGTGGTAAGTAGTGCTGGATTTAAGCTGACATCTACTGTGAGCACCAAAAATGTTTCGTTTCTAGCCTCTATTAATCATTTTCAGTTCATTCCTTATCTAAATTTGCTATTCATTGACTTTTTGACAGAATCTATGTACTCTGTCACTTCGCAAACAAATCTGCAACCAACAGTTCTCTCATACTCATTCTGTAGCCCAAATGGCTTACCCAAGGAGTGTAAGAACTCTTCTGAGTTGTCAAAAAATAATGGTCAAACGCAAATAAAAAAAATAGATGAAATTTCATCTTATAATAAAAAGTCTAGCTTGTTAGGTAACACAGGAAATGAAAATTTTTATTTACACATATATAAAGTGTTATATACCTATATATACACACGTAATATATATAATGTATATGTACTTACATCTACACATATACCTACATAAACAAAGTCAAATTTATAAGGTACAGAATGCATATAAAGTAATTCAAATTTATGTAGAAGTCTTAAATTCTGGAAGGGCTCAAGCCAAGATACATATCACTAACTAACCTGCCTACATAGAAATGCAGATGCTGCAGGAAGAATGGGGCTGGGGGAAGGAGAGGAAAGTGACCCTCAGGCAAAGATGCTTTGTCCCAAAACACCACCACAATACAGTCTCACAATCCTTAGTTCACAACCCTTAGTAATGTATGATTGAAGCCTGCACTAGTTCAACTCAGTAAAAATGTCATGATGCATTCTTCACAAAAGTAACAATTAATGAGTGACTAGGAATGATATCTGAAAGCTCCATTTAACAGTAACTAAGAAAGTCTTTCAAGAAATGCCCTACACACGTTCACATGAGGACACAGTAGTGCTGGGTGACCAAGTGCAGCTCTGAGGGACAGATTACGTTTCCAGCCTGGCTCTTGAAAGGGGCTTTGCCCATCCAAACTTTTGATGACTTTCTCCTTAACATTGAACAGTCATCCCCACCTCTCCCCTTGGCATCTGGGATGTTTGCTGAAGACATCAACTAGAAGGACTAAAGCTACTTCACAGAGACTCAGGTTCGAATCTAAAGAGAATCCACAAAGAGAAGAACCTAAACCACAGTCTGAAGTAGCTGACTTTCTGTTCACTTAGTAACTCCTGTTACAGTCTCCCCAATAGTTGCAATTACCAAAACCCCATTATCTTAAATCCTCTCTGCGTTTTTATTTCACAACTGACAGCACGAAAAGTGTAAGCTGTCATTCCTTATCCTTCAGTTGATGAGTGACAACTTGTTTAGCCATGGTAACACTATCACTGTTATATCCAAATGATTCATCCATCTTGTTGAATTCTGTCTAGTGAAATGGAATTTCATTACATAAATCTATGCTAACTTTCCTCTGGTCGTCTAGAAATAAACTGAGTACTGAGGACACCATTTTCCAATCTTCAAAGTTATCCATGAAATGTCAAAAGAACTGAGTGCTCTTTCCAGTATTAAAACCCCAGTTATCCTTCAAGTGCCCTATATTAATTTCAGGCTTGAAATCGGAGCTTTCAACATGTAGCCTGCAGCGATCACATTTCTTCAGAAAAGGTTCAATACCTATGCCACAGGCAAGTACAACACCCTGCAATACCTCCACGGCATGACAGTCATACCTAGCCATTTACTGTGGCTATGAATTAATGGCAACATTCTCACCAGAGAGCCAGAAAAGGATCCATCTACTCCAGTAACGTTAGCTACACTTGCTTATAAACACAAAATGTACACAGGTCAGAAATCAACAGAAACTGTGGATAGTAACCACAGGGATAAATCCACTCTGCACATTCCTAGAACATGAAACCAAGACTTTTCATTTTACAGCTAAAAATAGAATACTACCAGTGTACACTGACTGTCTCAAACAGCAAGAGGCAGCGTGGTCCATGGCCATTATTGAAAACATTTATTTCTGCTTTCTTGCACTGCAACTTTGCACCACTGCACACTTGATTAATGCAGCATATTAATACTTGACTGCACACAGCACACACTTGATTAACAGGCTCACACCCAGGAGTGTAATGAGAACCACACCATTTGAAAGAACGCATAACGTTACCATGTCAATGGTAGCCCTCATCTTTCAGCCTGAAAGCAGAAATTAAAGCTACGGATGTGTGTCAGCTCCCAAACTGGTTATTCTAGCCCAAGATACATTGCTTTTAGGCAGAAGGACAGGCAAGAGATCCATCTATCAGAGCACGGTTAGAACATCTTCTCTGGCAACATCTGCCAGATGCTGATGCTGCTGAAGGCTCAGCTGCGCTCATTCTGCCCAGCATATCATGCAGCTTCACCAAAAGCCAATTCCTCTTGGTTCTGCTGCTTGGTCAGCTGAACAAGGTGAAAATACATACACAGGCTTAAAAAAAACCTGCCAGGAAAAAAGCATACTAAAAATAAGCAACCTTCCTCTACCCAATACCAGCCCTAAGCTGTAGATGTAGATGAACCCTAGATGATTGAACAAAGCATTTTACCAAGCCTTTGTTACAATGGTATCTCATGGCGGGGGTTGGAGAAAAAGGAGTCTGAAGGCCTTTCCATCTGCAAATACTCTGACCTTACACAAATCACATTAAGTTCTGCCTTCAGGTTCAAAATGGCTCAGAAACCACCACCAAAATCAGTCCTAGTGTGGATAATCTGTTTTGAGTATTACTGCAGAAACCAAGACAGAGATGAAGCTGTAGCAACTTATGCCAGGACATCACCAAGTCACTCTCACACTCACCTCATGTTCAAACACCACTATTTTTCATCACAGTTTAAAAAAAGCACATACAGGCAGTTCCTTCTCAGCCAGAACTAGCATGAAGGGAGCAGCTGAAGAGTCTACTTAGATAAGAATTTTTATAAGAGGACTTCACCTTCTCCATGTGAAGCAGCTCCTTTCCTAGGCTTTTATGTATCTCAGCGACAGACTAAACTAAACACACCCTTGAAGACTCCAAACACAGCAAGCGCCAGTTCATGCATAACAAATAATTATCATTGATATTTTTTCCTGGCCATTCTGGTCTCGTGCTGTGAACTGACTTAGTTCATTGAACACTCTTCCAATAAAACCTGCTGAAAAGAACACATGTTCTATTCCATAATCTCAGCAAGTCTGACTTGCATCCAAGTAAAACACTGCAATGATCAAGGGGGATTTATTTTGGTGCAAGACATCTTAAGTCAGAGAAATCACTATAGCAAATAATTTGTGCATGCACACGAAAATCAAAGTTAAGACATACAGGATGTACAATAGCCTAATTTACAAGTCCCTGCTTAAAATTGAGTTGGTTTTAAAACCTCTGCTGATGCTCTGCCAGCCAGTAACAGTACTACCTATCACTTCAGAAAATTCACATTTAAGAATAAACCTTATTTTCTAAATATGGTTTACTCTTCCTGCAGCTTTATAACTATAAAGATTTTGTCTGACACTTAAACAAATTCTATGTTTAAAATCCTCACGATTTGATGCTGTCATTTTAAGCTTCTCTGAAAAAGAACTGGGGTTTCCTCGCACATGCTCCCACAACACTGAACCTAAAGAACTCCCCATCCACCATTTTCTCTGCTGTGTCAAATCAACCCTGTACCGGGCCAGCTCAGCACACGGTTAATGTAGTAAGCTTAGAACGAAACTCCAAATGCTCATTTGATGTGCTCCTGCTTGTGCTTCAAACTATGTCCCTGGTCACCAGCTGCGCGCCAACAGGCGGCTCTCAACAATTGAGGGCAACTCCAAGGCACTGCACAATACCACAGAAAAGCAATAATTAATAAAACACCCTCCCAACAACGCCACTCTAAGCACGAATGCCATCCTAACCACCTCTTTTATAGGACAGAGAATGCTGGGGAAAAAAAAAAAAAAAAAAAGAGAGAAAGACAAGTATTCTGCTCCAACTCTCCAAAGACCTGGTGTTGGGTCAGAAAAACCACATGCATCCAAAAATTATATACTGCATATACAGTGTTAGTATACTGAAAGCAGCCAGGACTGAGACCTGGGGGGCTGAGAGCTCTATGTTCCAGAGGAAAAGAAGTTGAGAGGTGTGTCTGCATTTGTGCGTGCGGGGCGACATAACCAGCGCAGGGATTGGAATACGGATGCACACAAAGACGTGGGGACAGAGCCAGGGGTAAGACGGGAGACGGGAAAAGAACACGGGCAGGGGAAAGAAGAGGACAGGTAGCAAAGGGGTGGGTGGACGAGAAGGGACTACAACCAACTCCTAACCGATCATCTCAGCGACGGCCCGCAGGAAAAGGCAGCCGAGCTAGAGGAGCCTCAGAACCCCGCTCGGGCAGGAGGGCCCGGGGCCGGGGCGCGGTGCCGCGGGGGGCAGCGGCTCTCACCTCGCAGCCGCCGCGCCAGGCGCTTGGCCCAGGCCGCTCGGTGGGGCGCGGCGCCGTCGGACGGGACCTGGGGGCGGTCCGGCCCCTCCGCCCCGCCGCGCCCCGCCGGGAGCCGCCGCTGCCGCCGCCCGCCGCCGCCCTGACCCGCCGCGCCGCTGCCCAACGACGACGAAGCGCCGGCCGCGGGGCTGCCCCACTCCACGTCCATCTCCAGCACCGGCCCTGCCGCCGCCTCCTCCTCGGGCTCGAAGCCCGGGTTGTCTCGGCTCCAGGCCTGCCGCGAGCAGGCGGAGAGCGGCGGCGACGGGCAGGAGCCGGCCCGCACCGCCTCGCCCAGCCGCTCCAGCTCCAGCTGCTCCCGCCCGCGCCGGCAGCTCCCGTGGGCCGCCATCAGCCCGCCGCCGCCGCCGCCCCTTCCCCGCCCTCCAGCGCCGGCCCCGCCGCGGCCTCCGCCCCTTCCCCACCCTCCGGCGCCGGCCCGGAAAGCCCGGGGCATGGAGGGAGATGTAGTTGCGCCGCCTCGCAGCGGGAGAGGCGGCCGGAGCCTCCTTCCCTCCCTGTCCCCTCAGGGAGGGACGCGGCCGTCGGCGCCTCCTCCCCGCTACTGGCCGAGCCGAGCCGAGCCGAGCGGCGGGAAGCCCTGAGGCGGGAAGCCCTGAGGCGCCTCTGTGGTAGAGATGCAGGGGCCGGCGCCGGGTGTTTCAGGCCAGCTCACTGCTCACCCTCGGTAAAAGCAGGAGGAGGCCCCGTGGAGGGGTTTCACCCACTTAATAAATGGCGGGGGAACAGCTATTTCATATAATATTAAGAAGGAGAGGTATTAAAGCACCTCACGCAGCCCAAAAGCTCCCCCGCTGCCCCAACCCAGCAAAACCAGTGACACAGCCCACAGGTACAGGGTTTTGTGTTTTTTATTGAAATCCAGTTACAGCAAAATACAGGCTGGCAGTACAGAGAGCAGCATGCCAGAGAGGTAACGCAGGCTCTGGGCGGCCGGCAGCGTTCGCCTGACTGCCCCACAACACATCCCGTGAGGCTGCTGTGACCTGCAGCGCAGAGGGCTGGTGGCCCAGGGGAGGCCACCGGGTAAACAAGCTGCCCCAAACCCAGTAAGTCACCATGTGCTCTACATTTACAGTTACCTGAAATGAAGCTACTCCCCCCTCCCCTTAGGTAGGACTTTAAAAAGAAGGGAAACATTACACGCGTCTCCCTTCAAAGGGTGACTTCGTTATTTTCGATGCTGTGATGATCTCGAGCATCCTCTGCACTCTCCAACGTTTGATTGCTGTTATCCTCGGGGTTCTCAGCTGAAACGCGGATCTGGCTCTCCTTGCTTTCCACGCTCTGGTGGCTACCCCCTCTGACACCAGCCCTGCTATCATCTCCTTCTGCCTCATGGCTATCAAATTTCTGCCGGCTGTCATTTTCCATGCTCTGGTCACGCTGCTTGCTGTCCAGCTCGCCGCTGTCCTGTGCGTGGCTCTTGTCAGCCCATTCCCCGCTGATGGCGTGCTTGACCAGGGAGCGGCGGGCAGCGGGATCCTCCCGGGAGAGCCCTGCTTGCTGGCTGTCTGCATCCAGGGCACTCTCGTCCTCCTTGGTGGCATCATACGCAATGAGCTGCATTAGAGAGCAAAACAAGAAAGTAATTGTCACTCCTGAGGAGCTGCTCTGTCAACAGGTACTGCTGTACTGCACCAAAGCAAGCTGCACAGGCTGCGGGGACACTCAAAGCCTGTGTGACACACCACTGCCTGGAAAAAACACTGTGGTCTTTTATGGAGTTACATGAACCTTTCGCATTACGAGAAACTCAAGTTTGATCCTGGCCTCAGATTTCACGTGTGCAAGGACAAATTGCAGTATTGCATAGCTTGCAGCAGCAGGTTATGTTCCTGCCTCGGCACATCAACAGCCTTCAGTACCCCCTGATCTGGGGTCTCCAGAAAAAGGAAATGCATTCCTTCACTTACACCTACTTTCCCCTCACCAATCCTTTTCAAAACTGACACCCCTAAAGTAACACCTTCATTTTTAAGTTCACTACCCTTTTCCAAAAACCTAGGTACCACTGCTCAGCGCTATTTACCTTTTTTGCAGCTTTGCGGAGTTTGCTAGACTTCACCACTGTGGCTTTAGCCCTCACCCTGTAGGCCACGCTGTCGCCTCTGCCGGCGTTGTCTCCCCGGGTGAAAGGGAAAGGAGGGAAGGGTACAGTTACTGGAATGTCTGTGGGAAAACTCGTGACAACCTCATCAGATTCATCCGTGTCATTGGAATCATTATCATCATCATCATCCACATCTTCGTTGCTCTTGCTTGACACATCAGGAAAGCGCTGGAAAACATTTATTATGCATCAGGCAAATGAACATATCTGTGAGATGTGCAGACTGCTATCTGTCCTGCTCATCCAGGGCTTATACACTGTTGAGGAGCTATGTGTACGAGTTGCTCTGAATTCATCTCACCCTGCCTGAAGCTTTGTTTTACTTAGGGAGAGATGTTACCACAAGAATGACATTTGATTGAGGAAAATGAGTGCTGCTACACACTGGCTGCCCTGCAGCATTCAACTGACATTTTGCTGTTCAAAACACTTACTGGTTGTACTGGGACATCCACGCTTTCTTCTGAAGAGTAAAGAGTCTGAAAACAACATAAAACTCACTGTTAGCACACAAAGGCATATACAGTAGAGCTGATCAGCATGTTGACTATTCTTTAAGCATTTAATCCTAATTTGCAGATCTTGGCATTGAAAGATGCTCTGCTTTCTCTTCCAGTTAATTTCCCATACCTGCTGAGGTGACGCCAGGTCATTCTGTGGGTGCTGCAGACTCTCCCAAGACTGAGAATTCACACGGTGGTGGTGATATCTGTGTGAGTGGTGGCCCCTGGGGTCCTTGAAGAGAAAAAAAAAAGGTGGTTTTAATCCACAAAGGAGCATACAGGAGTGTGTCTGCATCACAACCTCTGTTCCCAGTCAGATGTGGCATCTGCAATACATACTCCTTTTGTACAGCATGTGTCGTCAGCAATTCATTGCACTAGGAAGAGGACTCGGAACAAGCCATGATCCCAGATGAACATTATACCCAAACAATATAATCCAGAAGATGTGCCTCTCCCACTGAGGAATTTCAGATCATTTTCTCCAGCTCATTTTTATTGACTGAAATTTGGAGTTATATCTAATGACCATAATTTCTGCTAATTCTCAGGTCCTTTTACCAAGAGTGGTTTATCTCCCACATCATGAAGACTCTAAACTAAATGCAGTAGCTGATTCTCAGAGCAAAAAATTGATTTTACATGGGTAGTAGCTGGCTATGGAGTATAAATCATATACAAGACTAATACAATTCACTCTCACCACTACAAAAAATGATGGGAATTGGATTAAAGTGCTCTTCCAACACCAAATAATTGTCATCTGATCCATACTAATGAATGTGGGTTGTACCATGCTACAATCCTTTTCTCATTTAACTGGCCGCTTACACATTTAAAAAAGGTTTCCAGTGCTAGTCCAGAGACACAACTAACAGAAGTCCACAACTAGGACGCTTAACATGGCAAAAGTCTAGTGACATCAGTGGCTCTCTGCTTTGGCTACCTGAGAAACTGGCTTATAACAGCCAAGTGAGGACATGTTCTGCAGGCTACAATCATAAAACAAGTATTGGACAATGTGTATTCGAGGAAAAAAAAATCAAAAAGGATTTATTAAAGAAAATTAATAGAAAGACAAAAGGAGCTTACATATTTTTCTTCAGAGCTGGCAGAAATGGCATGCTGCTTGGATTTACTCACCTTGAGGGAAAAAGGAGAAGAAGCATTTGTCAGTATTAATTTCTTGTTAATATGAAAATATGCAAGTGATTGCTGATATGCATTTGTGATTTACTCACTGGCCATGCAGCGGTGATGCTGATAAGGCATAAACACAGTACTGCCACCTTCATTGTGATGTTTTACCTAGAAAATATTTTGGAACAGTGAGTCAGCAAGGTAAAATACCACGAAACTGCCATGGGCTTTTTCTTGCTCCTGGGGTACTTCACTGTGCTGAGACCAGCTCTCTGCTAAGGATTCAACCTGCCCACACCAATCTTTTCCCTCTGTCCCCCATCACCACCCCCCACCCAGCTGGATTTGTAGTGACTTGGCAACTCAAAGTACCTTAAAAACAGGTACTAAGAAACACTGAGCAGTGGTGAGAGTAGGCACACTGAGAAGGCGAGCAGACTCCTGTCCTCTATTGATTTGCACTGGCAAAGGAAAAGCTTTGTGAAAATCAAAGTGCAGTAAAAATCAGCTTTGGTTTATCTTTGTTCATTTAATGTCATTTAGTCAGAAGAGACAGGACAAGACAAACTCAACTTGGATTCTCTTTTCAGTTATTTTAAAACTAGTTTTCAGGGTTATTAACTGGAGTCGCTGCGAGTAAACTCAGTTTGTATGAACATAAACTGCTTTTATTGATAGACCTTTATTTCCCCCTCCAGAAGTTTGAACAGAATAACCTGTGCTTCCAAGCAAGAGATGAAGCAAAATATCTGCTCACATTGCAGTTTTAGCAATTTGATAAGTGAGTGATACCTGCTGAAATTAGGAGAGTAAATTTTGGTGCTGACAGACCAATTCCTAGGATAAGGAACATCCCTGAGAAATTAAACTGATTTACTGATGAACAAGAGGCATTTAAAACTTTAGTAAATCATAGCAGGAAAGAAAGGCTACTAAGGGCACATTTACAATATGTTAGTAAGGCTGGCCCTGAGACAGGACACTCTATATAATACGTTGCATCGCTGAAGCAGCCTGGCTCCTACAAAAGCATACCTTTTTCCACAGAGAAGCATCAAGCATCCCTGCCCAGCGAAGCAGTTTTCAAAGATCTCCTGCCCAATGCTTCCTTGACTAAAGCTGCAGACAGAATGGCACGTGTCAGGCAAAAAAGCAAAAAATTACCTTTTCTGATGCTGGAGGAGTCAGCTGCGACAGGAGCACTCAGTGATGCCAAGCAGCAGCTCCAGCCAATTGGGTCTCAGCAGCTCTGGCTTTCTCCCCTCGTCCCTGATCGCCTGACATCTCCAACCTCGGGGAATTTAAACCCTGTCCCAGGCACAGCCACCAATCCCCGTGTGGCGGAAAAAGATGAGGTCATGAGGCTCCTGGCCACCGTCCTGCCCACGTTCTCCTACACTTCCTCTTTGGCTTTGTGGTTTTTGAAGCAAACAAAAGCTACTCTATGGTTAAAACACTACTTATGGGCAGGATCATTAACCGGCAGGTCTGTTGAATGCACAGCATTTGGTATTGTGTAGGAGGACTTCAGGGCACGTCTGCCCTCCTTTTGTGAAAAGGCAGAGCCCAGTTTCCCAGAAACCTTTCATGCCCTGTTCTGTAGGGGGTAGGAATATGTAATGTGTGCAGGAAGAAAGAGATCTGAGCATAAAACTCCCCAAAAAGTTGTTAATACTTCCACAAATTTAGAGATTTACTCTCCAGGGTACACGTTGCACCGGGAATCACAAAGACAGGGTGCAGAATATGGTCTTTTGCCTTTTTGGTCTGACCTGGGTCCAAAAAAAAAAAAAAATTAGTGTGTCTCAATAGGCATTCTGCATCCAGAAACTTGTTTGTAAAGGTATACGAGAGCCACTGATAGTCCGATTAAAAAGGGTTTATGCACCATTACCAGAATATCTCACTCCTATTCATCAGTATCCCTCCTGGATCTTTCTAGTTTCAGTCACTCTCTCAGATGTTTGTGTTGAGACACCAGCTACAGCTGTCTGCTGCCCCAAACCTGCTCTAGAACCCTTTTCAGGGACCAGATGCCAGATATTTTTCAAGCTGAAAAAGGAAAAAAAAAATAAATCAAAAAGCAGCTATAGCTTCAGTATGGGGAGTGCCATGGCTAGCACTGGGAAGCAAGGGACATCATGGGATGAAATTCCATGTCTGCCATGGAGCAGTGCATCAGCCCTGCTGATGGGCGACAGATCTATTCTGGCAGCACTTGGCTTGGATGGATTCTGCCTCATCTGTGATGTGCTGTAAGACACTCGGCCCCTCTTCCATTTGGTGTTTCTTTAAAATGGCAATGAGTTGTCATACAAACACAGGAAAAGATTCCAAACAGCCCTTTTAAAAGGGCAGAATATTTATAATTGTTTCAAAGCAATTATCTTTCTTCTCTTTTCTGATACCCAGTTAATGTTTGATGTGTCCTTAGTCAAGCAACAATGAAATAAACACCTTGTTGTCCCAGCCCATGGTACCAGTTATCCTGTGCTTACTATCACTTCTGTGGCATGTTTAGAAATGCCATGAGAAACTTACCCAAGTTAGCTCAGCAGCTGCCCATCACATCATCACACATATTTTTGAGCTGAGATCAGCAACAGCTAGAAGTTTAACTTAGTCTGCTTAATATTCTAATATCCTAGGAGGAGAATTGGATAAAAAGATAGTATATCATTAATAGTTCTTCATGTCCATAAACCCACATATGCATCCACCTGAATAAAGACTATCCTAGCTTTTATTTTTGGACCTATGTGACCATTATTATTTACTAACTTGGGAAAGACTTTTCAAGCAAAAAAGCCTTCAATAACTAGGATTTCAGCAGCGTGATCTTCTGTGGATTTAGACAGCTTATATCATCTCCCATCATATCTGCAGCTCAGTGCTTCTGGAAACCGGTTAGTTTACTGAAGCCCTTGAATGCAGATGCAGTATTTGAGCTGTAAGTGGGTGCTATTTAGAATTTTGGGCTTGAGCATTATGTAGTAACTAATACATCCAGATTATAATACACCACTATTACTCAGTAAGTAGGACTGCTTCAAAAGGCCACTGTTGTTGGCTCCAGGGAACCCTTAGGTAGCTGAGTACCTTTGATCCCAGCCAGCAGTACAAATGAACAGTGCAACTTGCACTGATGGGTAAGAAAAAACTGCTTCTATCTGATAGAGTGCAAAACTGAGACAGATTGAAGCTTGGTGGCTCATACCACCGAATGTGGGACTGGGTGTGCTGGGTCCTGCTCTCCTGTCCACACACACTGGATCAGATTTTAAGCCTGCAAAAAGCTACTTTCTCTACCAGTCACTCATCAAGAGACATGGAACTGAAAACCAGCATTATACTGAAACATCCCGTAGAGCTGTTCTCTGGCCAGAACAAGAACCTTCCAGCACCTGCAATCTGCACAATGGTATAGTACTGTCTGTCAGACTTTCAGGAAAATACCTATTATGTCAGGACTTGTAAACAACCTATTTCATCAAGTTCAACAGCAGTTATCAGTCATGCTGATGGAGAAGCCCAGAGCCATTAGAAACAACAGTCTTCCTGCAGTTTGTAAAGGCCTTCCTGTACAGCTCAGTTATCACTGTGGCTTTTCAAGGCAAAAGTTTTGTGAGTGCCTGGAAGACGTATCTCCCAGCAGAGACACTATGTGAGCCCCAGGGAGTTTTTTCTGGCAAATAGCTGATATTTCCAGTGTGCTGGGAGATGGCAGCATTTCTGAGTGCTGTTGCCAAAGCTATATGGTTGGGTTTGTAAGAACTAAGGAACACCAGGGATGTTTTGCCATAATCCAGAAGGACGTGAAGTGACAGTTAGTACTGAATGGCTTCATTTTATGCAAGATCAGTCAGTACAGAGCTGTAGTAAATTTAGCACTTGCCTCACACCTGTCATTATGTGGTTATTCATCCTGTAAATCATTTTGTCTAGCTGAGGAGTCCTTTGCCTTGGTAGGAGATAGTGCTTCTCACCCTCTCAGTGATATGGAACAAGCAGGGCAGAAAGGGGGGAACTTTCACCATTTTTGCTTCCTACATTAAAATGCCTAATTCTGGAGAGAGCACTCAGCTGGCGGTGGCACAGCAGAAGCAACTTGCTCGAATTGTACAAGTGGGAGGGTACATGATTTCAGCTTTCAAGAGCTGTCAGGGTCTGTGCAGAGCGCGACCATGACAGGCTGTAATTTGTTGCATGTAGGTAACATTTTCTATTTGGCTATCCTGTCAAACAAAGCTTTTGACCACAATTTCTTCCATGTGGTTAGGTTGCTGTTTCGTGTCGAGAAGCACTATCAGTGCCTCCCTGTACAACCTCTGACATGTACCTGAGATCCTGAGCTGAGACATCAGGATGATGCCTGGCCATACCTCTGGCCGGTGTGGGAAAACTCAGCCTGCCTGCAGTGACCTGTAATGCCCAGTCTTTCAGGAGAGCTTGTTTAGATTTATTCACCAAAAAACAAGTCTCAGGGTATACCAGAGCAGCATCTTCTAGGTGGCAAAGGCTAAGAGTGGGAGAGAGAGCTTAATTTCTTCAGCAGCATTAAGAACTCTATCAAGTAAAAGCCCCAAGGAACCCCAGCTTGGCAGTGTTCTTAGAAACAACTGTTTTGCAACTAGAACGTCCTGAAGAGAAGCAGACTTAGTAAACAGTGGTTTCTGTGAAAAACAGATGAAAACCAAAACTTTCTTGCATTGCTACCATAAAATACTCCTGAAAAGTACCTTGGAAACTCAGCATGTTGACTGATATATCCCCAAAAGCCCTTAAATTTTCCCAATTACACCTTCAAAAGCAGGGAAAAGCTTACATTCAGCAGCTGACAGGCTTCAAAAAACCTTTTGCTTCTTAAATAGACTATGCAGACCACCACAGCATTTGTGGCCAGGCCTAGGAGAGTACTTGGTATGCAGAAGGGATACAGGTGTCAGATCTGTTCGATAAAGAAATTACAGCAGAGATTTGCTCCTTACATGTCTGAGCAGGGCATCCCAATAATGCATGCTGTGCAGCACAACTGTGTGTCTTTTGCTTTGCATCACTTAGAGCATTTCCAAACCAGAGCAGCAATCAAACAAGCAGCAGCAAGTTTCTCCCAAGCAAAACTCTTGTGGAGTGACAGGGCAGTTCAGAACAACGTGGGGTCTGTGACCTTCCACTCCCTCTGCCAATTCTGATCTGCAGTGCAGCTCAGATGACTAGTTGGCAAGACGAGCTCTATTCACAGAATCACAGAATCATTCAGGTTGGAAAAGACCCTTGGGATCATCGAGTCCAACCATCAGCCCTACTCTACAAAGTTCTCCCCTACACCATATCCCCCAACATCTCATCCAAATGACCCTTAAACACATCCAGGGATGGTGACTCCACCCCCTCCCTGGGCAGCCTATTCCACTGTCTGACCACTCTTTCTGGGAAACATTTTTTCCTAATGTCCAGTCTGAACCTCCCCTGTTGCAGTTTAAAGCTATTCCCTCTTGTTCTGTCACTAATCACCTGCGAGAAGGGACCAGCACCAACCTCTCTACAATGTCCTTTCAGGTAGCTGTAGAGAGTGATGAGGTCTCCCCTCAGCCTTCTCCTCAAACTGAACAGTCCCAGCTCCTTCAATCTCTCCTCACAGGATTTATTCTCCAGGCCCTTCCCCAGCTTCATTGCCCTCTCCTATAAAGGGGTTATAGTATCTTACTTTCCCAGAGTCAGCCGTAGCTGTGCCGGGGGGGGGGAGGGGTTGCAGAACTAGGCACAACACTGACCTGGATCTGCGGTAGGTGATTAAACAGGACAGAACAGAGACTTTCTGGGAAACAGCCCCACTGTAAGCAGCCAGCATATTAGAAAGTGACAGCGTTTGACAGATAGCACAGTCTATATTTGTCTCCCTCTGCATGAAGACAGCCCACTTGCTTGTCTCTGACTTCCGAGACTAGTTGCTACCTATCCACATTTTCAAATGCCTTTTTAGGAACAGCTTTGGAAACTGAAGAAAAAAATAAATATCTGAGAAACTGCCATATACATCTGTGGCCCACAAATCCTGTAGGCTGAACAGCCTCAGTCAGATCCCAGCTTTCACAGAGCCGAGTGGCCGCTCCTGCTACAGCATAAATACAGTCCAGCTGTCTGTAGCTTCCTAAAATGGAGCCCTACTGACGTTTTCTCCCTTGACTTTTACAGCCAGCTAGAAAAAACAAAATTTCTGGATTTTTTTACCGGTTGAAATGAATGTATTTTAATACCGACGTCCATGGAGCAGCAGCAGCAGGAATTAAACCAGCACAAAACATTATGCTATTTTCAGGTCATCATAGCTACCAGCGTGAAGAGCAAAACACCAGATATTCCAGTGCTGGTCTTGTGGCTGTGTTTCAGCTCTGAATTGACAGGAAAAGAATTGCATTTTTCAACTGAAAAATTTAATAGACAGTCTGAACTACTACTAGAAACAAAAGCAACCAGTGAAAGTATATACGGTGTACATCATGTTTTCATGACTGTGCCATTCTGTGATGTATGCAACCCTCAAAAACCAATTGTTTGAGAAAAGGAGGATGAGACTTTCAGCAACTCAATGGGAGCTGAACTCAATCCACTCTCTTAAGATGCTGGTTCTGAAGCCTGAACGCTGCTGCAGAGACAATGCTCCAGGATGAGGCAAAGCATGGAAAGTGCATGTGCTTAAATCATCTCACAAGAAAGCAACCATCAGTTTGCCAGCTCAGGGCTCATAGTCTGAGTACTGAGGAGAATTTGATGGTAGGGAATAGCTTCACAGAAGATTGCTTTTTTAGACAAGCATTGCAAAAACTTTGTGACAAGTTGTTTCCCTCCCTCTCCCCCCTGCAATCTCAGTTCCCTGTTTCCTATCCTACTGCAAAATTTTGTCCTCCCAGTGAGAAAGGACACATCTGAATGGAAACATCTGAATCTGCAGAATGGGTATGGAAAGAACAGCATCTTCTTGCTCTGCATTGTGAAACTGCTGGAAAGTCACAAGATGCTTGTTCCACCTAGTGCAGGGACTTTTGGCAGGGCACCACAGGAACGATTCTGCACATCCAGCACCCCTCCGCTTGCATCTTCACTAAGCTCCACTGGCAAAGCATGAAGAGCCACTCCTTCACTTGTAAGAAACAGAACAGATTACAGCACAGCACGACAGAGAAGGGGTGGACAGGGAAGATGATGAGCCAACTCCTCCTCCGCAGCCACCTGCGCACTGCTTTTGTGCATAACTGAGAGGAGCACTGCAACCCTGTACTGCACGACAGACTGAGTCTGTCTAACACAGTCCTAACTGTGCCCCGGTAATCTTTGTCACACAGCAGCCTTGATTTTGCATTCCACATATACCATGTTGAGCTCATGTCCTGTTTCCACACACAACCACACCAGTCTCACAACATGAGGAGCAGAGTCCAAAAAAAGGTTGTTACCAATCCCGGAGACAAACCTTTTACAAGGCACACTATCTGAGTGCCTCCCAGAAGGGACCAGTGCAAAACAGACAATTTGGAGAGGTGCCGGGCATTACACAACGCAGGATTGCAGCCTGCATATCTGTGGTTATCTGTATGCAAGGCATCTTTTCTGCAGCCTGCCCTGACTTTTTCACCTCCAGAAGGTCTGGGGAAGGTGAAGCATGTGCTGTACAAGCAGTGCAGGACTGCTACGACAGGTTGTGACCTCAGCCCCAGGCTGGGCTATACACCAGAAACCCTTCAGATTTCACGTGGCTTCAGGTTTTGTTGTGAGCAGTTTTCTTAACTCTCAGTCTAGGGCTGCTGTGGTCTGAGGTAGGACAAATGCAGAACTGAGTCAGTGTGAAAGTAAACATCTCCCAGGCACTGTGCACTGGGGTGTGGAGCTTCTGCTGGTGGAGTGGGAGGAAAAACCCATCTGTGGGCCTGATGAAGGGAAATTAAAGGGTTGGGGACTGGATTTGGGGAGGAAGTTGTTTGGTCGAGAAGCTGATTTGATTTTGTGGGGGAACCAAAAACCAGCAGGCTAGGGTCAAGGCCTCTGCCGTCTCGACTGAGTCATGGAGAGATTCCTCACAGCTTGCTCCAGCTTGGAGCTGATGAGGCTGTTTTCCCTCGAAGCCCATCCAGGCAGGAGCTCTGCAGGAACACTGCAGCAATGGATCATTTTGGTTCTGGCTTGGAAAGCTGGGACATCTCCTGCATGTCAGGATACTTCACCTTAATTGGTATTCGGGGGGCCACCTCTTGTACAACATGTGTGCCAACAGAGAACATCAGTCAGACCCAGCAATTTCTCCTTGTGTTTTGCATATTAAAATTGCATTAATGCTTTCAATTTTTAAAAATTGAGGGGTTTTTGGATGGAATGGGAAGTTGTAACTCATACCTGACAGGTATTACCATCAACAAGTCAAAGGAGATGTTAATTTTCTTAATTGTATAATTTTTCAAGTAAATAAGATAAATCAATATACTGAATAGTTCAGATGATGGGTAATATAAGCGTCTGGGAAAAAGTAAAAAGGTTTCTTTTCATTATTTCATTCCCTGCCCTGGCCCCTCCTCCCCCCAATCTCATTCAGTCCGTTTTCTTTTGCTTCCTGGCCTTCCTTTTAGCAGGACTGGAATGCAAATATTTTTTTTCCCCAGATTTGTCACCTCCTGGACTGGCCAGTCTCTGATCCTGCCCAGCGCAGAGGCAGACTGAGCTTGGCTAGCCAGCAGACCAACAGTCTGTGAGGTACGGGAGCACAGCAACACAAAAACTTCTGGCAAGCCCCTGTCCTCCTTACCAGCTCTCTTTGGAAGGGAGGTGCTTTTTTTTTTTTTTTTTTTTTTTTTTTTTGGAAATACACAGTTAAGAGATAATCGCATCCAGATTTAGGAAATAACATTTTGCACATAATTCATACTGGCTACCTAGAGAGATTATTGGTTGAGCAGCATGTAGCTATAAATTTGGCAGAATAAATGGCAAACTGTGGTTGGCATATGGATACAAAGCAGGAAGCAAACTGCAGCTATACATTAACTAGAGCAAGAAACTGGTAATCAGCAGGCTCTGAAGCAAACAATAAGAAGGGGCAGCTGACAGGGCAACTAACTCTTGAGGAGCATGTGCAGTACCAGGGCTCTTTGCATGAGGAAGAACATTACCAGTCAATAAGTAACAAGGCAGAACTGCTGTTTTGCTCACTGAGTCTTGTTTATCACAAAAGTCAAATGACTTCTCCTCACCCACGGAAAATGTGAACACAGAGGATGACAAACAATTTTGGGAAGCAACATCCGTACTACATGGAGAAACTTGATCTGCCATACCCAAAATAACTGATGTTGAAACACAGACTAAATCTCATCTAAGCAATTGATTAGTCAAAATCAGGAAGCACAACTTGGAGCTGTGTTGATCTCACCTCAGGCAGCAGGGCAGTAACAGGGCAGAGGCACATGGGCTGAGCCAGACTAGAAATCGAAGATCTAAGGAGACAGGTTGTCAACAGATAACTCTGTGCCCTCAGGAGGCTGCTGAAAAGCGTTTATTATGGCACTCGGTCCCTGAAGGAAGTGCTACAGAAACTCTGGCACTCGTACCTTCGTCAGCACTGATGCAGTTGCAGCCCACGGGAGTCTGAGCCCTGCAGGACCGCGCTGCTGCCCGCATGCCTGATGCTTTCTACTCCTGCACTGCCTTAATAGTGCAGGCAACTGCCCATCGATTGAGCTATGCTATCCAGGCTGTCCTAAAATAGTGTGGCAGCTACAGCAAAAACCAGAGCTGGCTGCTTAGATAAATGACTTCTGCAGAATGGGTCCTTCTATATTCACCTTTTGCAAAAAGAAGCTAACTTTCCCTAGGACAGGCCTTGGTATGGAGAGACAGCGCAGCGTTTTGTCTCCGTGCTCAAGCAGAACTACTTTCCAGGCTGAAAGTCTGATCAGAGCAGGCTTCCTGCAGCACTGCTTCACTTTGGCTCAGCCACAGCAATACACACACAGAGATGCACATATATAGTGCTGAAACGAGGGCAGAGGAGGGCAACGAAGCTGGTGAAGGGCCTGATCCCAAGGGTCTTTTCCAACCTGAATGATTCTGTGATTCTGTGATAGTAACATGCCTACGCGCATATAGTTAATATTTTAAATTCCACTTTCTGGACCAAATGAAATCCTGGCATTCTGAGTCACATGGAAGTAACACAAACTCCCAAAAATCAACAGCAAAAGAGAGCGTTAGACCAAGCAAGTCCCAGAGAGGCTAGTCCAAGCCGCCTGTTTCAGGCTTGCGTAACAATGGAAAGAGGAGGGCTTAATTTCAACAAATATTCACAGCCATGGATGTCTCCTTTGCCTCTGGCCCAGGCAAAGAAGCCAGGCTGATGCACTGGGCATTTTTAGGCATACTTTCCAATCTTTCCAATCAGCTGATTCATTCATCCTACCTCTTTTCTAGGTGGCTGCTATCACAGAATCACAGAATCATTCAGGTTGGAAAAGACCCTTGGGATCATCGAGTCCAACCATCAGCCCTACTCTACAAAGTTCTCCCCTACACCATATCCCCCAACATCTCATCCAAACGACCATATTGTGATAGGGAGTGGTGCAACACAGCAGCAGTCCCATTTGACACAGATTACTACAAGAGGAAATGCAGGACCGAGTCTCAGAGCAAGGGTGAGAGGAGGTGGACTGTCCAGGGAACACTCACCATGGGTTTTTTTGGCCAGTGCCATGAGTGTCATTGCTGGGATATAACACTGCTGCTTTTACAGGCAAGTTACAAGGCATGCTTGCTGGCTTGTCTGGGGTCATGAGATGATAGGAATAACGTAGGTTTTCCAATAACTAAAAACCCAGTAGCATCAAAATAATAAGAAATGCAAACTACCATGGCAAGATTTTTTTGAAGTAGCCTTTCATTTAACTACCTGCCCTTCCTACGCTAATGTTATAGCATATGACTGAAATAATTTTCAGCAAAAATAATATTTATTATGGCTCTGATCTTGCAGAGCTACTGTATGGGCACAAGCTTTCTCTTACTGATCATACAGTTATTGCGTCCTGTTATTGGGTAAAGACTATTAAATATATTTTTAAAAAGGACACAACTATAAGACTTGATGTCAGCTTCTGGCTCAATACTGCCCACACATCAGACAAGGCACAGGTACCAGAGAAATACTAAAAATCTCCCTCTGAACTCACAATTATGCTACCATTTCTCTTAACACATGGATTTCCCATCATTATTGTCATGGAAAGCAAGGAACAACACAGAGGCAAAACAGAAGAAAAAACAAATTAACCTGAACAAGTAATTGCATTCTCTGGCTGTAGTTTTAAGCATCTTTAACAGGAAGTCTTCACCATAGACCTCAGTGAAGAACAGCTATGTTCACTCATACACCCACTGCGCATTGGAGACAGGGAAAGAGGGTGGCTTTTTTTATTATGTGGGCTACACAGACACTGCAAATTGAAGCTTAAGTCAGCAGGACTGTTTCACCCCGATGTGGCCTGCTGACAATTAGCCTGTCTGCTTGGGGCTGCTCTTCTTCCCTATCCCATCCTTGCACAGCAATTAATAGGGGCGAAAGCAAGGCTGTGTGCTTCCTTGTTACGTGTTGGAACAGTTCCTTGGGTTATCCAGGGGGTCCAGGTCAATATCCAGAAGATCTTTCCTGAAAAGCTGACAACTCTACCACACCTGAATTTGTAATACGGACAGACGAAAATATACGGACATACCAGAGGGTGAGGATTTGATGATTTTTAAAGCTAAAACAGACTGTCTTTTACTTTGACCCCCTGCACCAATCAGAGTGAAGGACCAACTCCAGATACTACTGAGCTTAACAGCTTGCATTTGGCCAAATGCAGTTATTCCTCCTGAATTGGGGTTATTCTGTGTTAAAGGCATTTTCCATAAAGTCACACTGATGAGCGCTAACTACACCACCTATCTGTAATACTAAGAATTAATTTATGCACAGGCTTTTCCATTGTTTTTTGTGGGTGAGTGATTATTTATGTCATTTACACAATTTGGCCATCTATAAACACAGCATCCTGGCTCACAATTATTCCAGCCCCTCCAGTACTGGTATTAACAAGTTATATTCTGGTTTTAAAACAAAAATAACCCTGATGGCAATGCTCGTGAGGTTTTTTCCATCACCCTTCTGCTCGTAGCTGAGAAAGCCTCCCCAGAGCTCTGGCTTCTCATCCTGCTCCAGTTTCAGACTTTGCTGCCTAACAAGTCTTTGCTTTACTGTACAGTGAACAGGCCTGTGCCTCTTGGTGGAAAAGGAGCTCCCCCAACATCTCCTGGCTTTCCAGAAGGAACATTTCTTCTCCCAGTGATCAACTCTGAAAGACAGCAAGATGGTCACAGTAGCTGAGCCACTGGTAGACAAGGGATTAGAAACACACAGGTATTAAAAAACTAGAAGTTAGTTCTAGAAGTGACCAGTGACAGTATCTCTCCATTCCAGTATCTCTCCATTTCTCTTGTGATGCAATACAAACTCCCTGTTATCCACTGTTGTTTTATCCCACTCCAAGTTTTTGTCATAGAAACCCAGAGGAATAACTTTTCTGGATTTGATGGAATTAAAGTGGAAGTGTGGGGGAAATCCCCAAGTGAAGGATCCTTCCTGCCTGCCTGACTACCTGCTCAGTATCTCTGTACATAAGAAGCAACATCACAGCTTTCAGGTTATTCAGTGTGGTGTAACCCAAGTGTGCTGTGCAAGGGGCCCACCTCCATGGGGTCTCACCCATGTATGTGCTCCCTCTCGGTGGGGGCCTGGTAGGGTCAGCATCTGTCATGCTGGGGCAACCAGCACTTCTGTATGTTGTCTGTGCCCAGCAGAAGCAATTCTTCATGCAGATTATCCAGCTCTTACTCTCCAGGAAATCTCTTCAGCGTAGGCCCTACTCTAATGAGCAGCAAGGTGGAAATCAGGCTCTCCAGTGAAAACAGCTATTGGTTTATTTGTTTGGTTTTTTATTTCCACGTAGTAATCTCCCTACAGAATGTTCTAGGAAAGCACAAGAGAAATGTTTCTTCTGTGAAATGTAATTAACGTAGTTTTCTTCCTGTTGCAAAGTATAATTGCAAATATAAACCGAAGCACAAGAATGGGGTTATTTTGGGTGATGGTTTGTGCATCAAAATACTGTGACAAGTTTGGTTTGTCAAACTGAAGATGGAGCAGACGTCTCTCTCCCTTCCTGTTTAAGCCAGCAGTCTGGGAAGGGCTGCTCTAACCTATAATGATGGTTAGCTCACCGAAAGCAACTTGTTTCCCCCAATCTATAAATGCAGTTTTCGAAAGATTGAACATATGCCACAACATGCACATGCTTTGTGATCCTGTTTGACATGGCAAACCCTATTCTGATCTCAAGTAATATTAAAACTTACACAGAAATACTCAGTTCTGACAAACCTGATACATACACTTTCTCATACACAGCTCACATGAAGTTGTGGAATATTCCTTCAAAGTCAAAGAAATTAGTCAAACTTTCCTCTGCAAAAGCATTTCCTAACCGTGGAAGAACTTGACCAAACTTGGGACCATTTTGAGATTTCACTGTGTATTTGCAGTTGCTCTTGAGGTGGCAAAGCATTTAAACACATACACAGCCGAGCCCTGGGAGCTTTTGAGAGAAGAGGAGCGCAGCACAATGTGACTGCACAGTTGCAGCCTAGGAAAGCAGTGGTAAGGCACCTTCTGGCCGGAGGTCATTTTACCCAGGTGGGTAATTCCCTGCAACGTGTCCCCACATGCAAAACGTATAATCCGAGACGGAAATAGAGGACTGAAATAACAAATGGTTTACTTTCCCCTGCTCTCCAAACAAGGTCAATCATTAAACAAAAATGTCAGTGGAAAGCCTTACTAGTATAAGTAGGTATAACACACTTCTGAACTTGTTCAGATCTGGGCTGAATGGTCATTACTATAAATCTTTCTGGGCCAATGTACCTTAAAAAAAAAAAATCAGCTGCTTCCTATCTTATTTTCTTAAGCACTGCAGGAATTTATAATACTCTGGCCTCCATCCGTAAGAAAAGACACTGCAGCAGAAGTGGCATGGCTGAGTAAACCACTGGGCAAAAGCAGGCAACGTCACACAAGCAAACTCCTTGCATTGTACGTAGCCCAGGTGAAGTGGAACAAGGCTGGTCTGGCAGGGACCACATGGGAGCAATACCCGTTTGCCTGAGAGCTGCTCTCCCCTGGCACTGGAACGCGGGAGTGCACTGCTGTGGCCCTCTCCTCTCTCTGCAGAGCCTGTCTGGCCATCCCTCTGCGCTGTCAGGGCCTGGGAAGGGAAGAAAGGAAGGTGGAAAGACTAAATATTTTGATTTCTAGGTAGTTGCACAAAGGCCACTGGACAAAGCCTGAAGAGCTTTTTGAATCAAATTCCTACTGAAAGCCAGGAATCTGAAGGGTGTCCCCTCACATGTGTTTTACAATGTTTTGGCCCATTAGGTCTGGCAACTTACTCCGTCACAACACAACATTGACAGCTATGGCTCAGCAAGGGTTTTCCCAGAGACCTGACACTTCCAGCAAGCATTTACTTTTTATTACTTTTCTACGCTGTTTGTGGAGCCTGTGACAGGTCTAGCCTTGCGTCGAGGGCAGATGTCAAGGACAGAGAAGCTGAGCCTGTTTCTCTCTGCAGTCAATGCACGCCCCTACCCTCCCGAAACACCATCAGGGTGCTGCTGTGAGCAGTGCCCTCCTGCCCACCCCAACTCTGGCTGCCTATGGCTGGGCAAGTGCCATGGAGCTGCGTGCAGCCTGAGGCATCAGACACATTTCACTCTTGCCTGCCAGCAAAAACCTGCAAGGAAAATCCAGTCACAAGCACATAAGTCACTTCCTTCCTTAGCCACACGCACAAGGCATTAAATCCTAAACCAGCTCCATTACTCAGCAAGGCTTCAAGGTCCTGCTGCATTTTGCACTGACTCATGCAGGGTGCTGACAGCAAAGGATGCACCCGTAACACCCAGGGCCACGGTGGCCTGGCTGGTTCTTACCTGGCCAAAGAGATAGCACAGTCAAACAGGTCCAAGGAGGGTGGGGCACAGCATGGATTTACCATTCATCCAACACTGATGGTGATCTCTGCGATTGCCACAGGGTCACGAGCCCAAGCATGTCTCCCCGTGGCCTGTCAGGGTGTACAAAAAGGCTTGGAGGCTTCTTAAGGAAAAAGAAGGAGGGAAAGGCACAGAAATTTTGTCAGGTAAATCAAGGAGCCAGCCAACTCGTGGGGAGGTGGTTTAAGCCAACCATTGCGTGCGTTTGCCACTGGAAGGGTTCTGCCTTGTGCCCAGCACATGAGGAGCAATGCTTGCATGTGACCCCCATTTGCAGGCTCTGCAGGTACACATCTCTCAGACCTTGGAGAAAAAAACCTGACTGTCAGGAGGAGCTGAGGTCTCAACTGCTCTTTTGTGTATAAAAATCACAAAGAAATACAAATCAATTCTGAGCAGCTCCAGAGATGTGACAGACTGCTTTGTTTCAGTAACATGTAAGACTTTTAAACTGGGATTTTCCAGCAGCCTTCCAGTGCCAGGCTGGTGGTTTATGAATCATGCTTTGTCTTTCACATCAGCAAGGTGTGTCAATCCCGGCAGCAAAGGGGATTAAAGCTCTTCCTTGCTCACACTAATGAGAGCAGGCTCCAGGCTGAGCAGTGCTTTACTCTCTTGAAAGAAAGAGGAAGATGTTGTGTGGCTGGTGTGAGCATCTCTCCAGTACAAGCTTTGCCTTCCTGGGGGGTCTTTAATGACAGCATGACATTACAAGAGAAGAACAACCCCAAGTAAAAGTCTCTCTCAAGCACACAAACACTGAATATCCAGCAGTGTTAGGAAAACACAAGTAGCTATCAGTAGGTACTTGTATATGAACAGAATTGAATTATACTAGCACTTTGCTACCAACGCTGCAAACAAATTCCTTTATGGTTTCTGCAAGAAGCGGGGGGTAAAAAGGGCATGCCACATGAACAGGAGAGAAACTGAGGCTAACACCAGTTGCGGGCGAGGCTTTTGTACCGTGAGGCAGGAGTATTTTATTGCTGTCATTAAAAATGGAGAGATTTAATTTCACTGGTGTCCTAATGCATACCTTGTTAACTTAATCTCATTTTCTAGTTAGTCATGAACTCTCAGACTGCATTCATGCCTATAAATGAACAGGACTTTCAGGAATGAAGCGTGGTGCATAGCCTGGGGCTGCCAAACCCAGCTAGTACCTTCCCCTCTCTTGAGGTGTGCCAGAGCAGACTGCCCAGACAGCACAACCCAGGGCAGTGCCTGCCCACAGAGCTCAGTCCCTGGGGTCATCATACCCACCCGAGAAGCGGATGCTGTGGCCGTGGGTTGCAGCAGAGAGGAAGAAAGCTTCTCCCTCACCGCAAAACTTTGTCAGATGACACGGATGCCCCCCAGTTCCCCTCCACATCCCTGCGTGGAGAAACACAAGCCCCCACCCCAAACAAACGCCTCCACCTACCAACTATGGGGGAGGTTTCTCTAGCTCTGAAACCCCAGGCCTGGGCAGTGTTTGAGCCGCATGGAGAAAGGGCCTGTTTTGGTTTTCCAGTGACCGTAGTCATGCTCTGCTCTTTTCTGGGGTCTGGCCTTTTGTTTTAAGTGGCCCAGAGCCAGGCAGCACTAGTTAAGCAATAGCAAAACAGGTCTGGTCTAGCACAGTCCCTGTTAAAATCTTACTCCTGGCTCAGCGAACAGGAAGCTAAAAATTAACTACCACCCTCAAGCACACCTCCACAAAAGCCCCTTTTGTAAGGCACACGGGTAAGGGCAGGCAGGACAACATGGGGGCGGGGGAAGCATCCAGGGTTTACACAGAGAGGGGCTGTGCGGAGTGGCAACAGGGAGTGGAGACATCCTCCTGAGCAGGGACCTGGGAGAGGGTGAGAGCACGTTAGACCTCGTGTGTCACAGCATCTCACCTTAAATGCATTTGGTACCCACCACAGCCATGGCTGGTGACAAGGGAGAGGGCACCTGGGTGTACAGAGATCACTTTTTCCCCAGGAGAAAGGCAAAGTTTCCTGCCACCTATTTTCAGGATGACTTACTCATTGCTGGGGAGTGCTGAGAGCAGCAGCTCTCCCCCAGTTCTTGCACAGCAAACCCCATCTTGCTCCCAGGCATTCGTCAGAGCTGGTTTCCAGTGACCAAAGGAAACCCACGCAAGTCCAGAGGCAGTGGGGCAGTCACTGGCTCCAAATGAGGTGGCAAAATCATCTGCAGTTTGTGACCTACCTTGAGCAACTTTGTTTCGGGCAACTAGCTTGGAGGCAAACATACCAGCCTGTTAGTGATTTACATTCCTCATACCTTAACCTCTGTGCGCAGGAGCTGTCTGTGAAACCCAGGGAACCCCCCCAGGGAAACCCAGCCTGAGAGGTTCCCGGTTATCTGCAGCACAAGGCTCCTGCTATGTGGAGATGGGATCTGTGCAAACTAACCTACGGGTCTTCAACATCAGACTTCTCTCATCACCAGTATAACAGTTATTTCCTTTTTTTAGAGGTGACCATTTGACATTCCTTTGCATTAATGATCTGGATTCAGGTGCATCAACAATAAACAGGAGTAAAGGCAAAGATTTTCCGGGCAGCAGATGAGACTCTGAGGAAGTCTGCTGAGCCACGGCAGTGCTGGGTCTCTTGTGTGTCCCCCACAGCATCTTCCTTTCACTCCTGTTTGGTTCATTTCAAAAAGCAGAAAATGGAGCTTCGAAGCACAGCAGAACCAGATACACTGAATAACCAGGGCACTATTCCAGAAAACTGATATCTAAGGGATTTCATGAAGGAATCCCTTGACCTCCATTTGGTTGGGGATTTTTGGAAGTTGGAGCAAGAAGCCAGCACCAGTTTATTCAGGATAGAGCAGAGAAGGCAAGCACTGACAGAGGGCAGAGCAGGGAGAAATGAAACACCAGGGTGGAAATGCACAGAGGAAAAAGCAAGGCTGGAGAAACAGGAGTGGAAAAAAGGCCTAAGGCAAAAAATGGAAATAGAGGGGAAGAGTCAGAAGTCTGGCAGGCTTGAAGCACAGGTAGCTGAAGAAACTGAGCTGGAAAGGGGGGAGGAAAATCAAAATGAGAAAGAGAAATCCGCTCCAAAAGGCAGAGCTGGTTAGTCAGAAGCAGTGCTAAAGTAAAGGAAAAGACCACAGCCCTGAGCCACCCTGTCCTCACCAGCAGTACACAGCCTTCTGCCCAAGCCTGTGGCAATGGTCCCTCCTGGGGCAGGTCTGCCAGCGTCTATACTCCTGCATCAGCGTTGCTTTCATGAGCCCGATCACTTAATTGTATATTATCCTCAGAGAATCAACTTGCAAGCTCTGACTCAGAGCTTGGTGTGATCTACATAAAAAATGTAGAGTGTAAACTTAACCACTGTTTGTGGCACAAATTTTGGTGTTCACACAGGGCTCTGAATTTCTATAGCTTACCTAAAAGTGGCCCTGCTATCACTGGCACATACAGTGTGCACTGTCAGTAGGACTCCACTCAAACACACTGCCAACAGCAACTATTTTACCCAATTTCTCCCAAGGCATTTTCCACACATGCCACCACCCCCCACCCTGTGCTGGAGTGTCACCTCATTTCTTCATGGACTCTTGGGGACATGAGACTTCCTGCCAGCCCTCCTGGGTACCACCAGCTGCCCTCGCCTGCCTGCAGGGAGGCAACCCAGCCCTGCTTTGCTCAGGACCCAGCAGTGCTGCCATTACATTCAGCTGCTTTAATAGAAAATAAACAGGGAAGAGTCAAAAGCCAGTGTGTTCCTCAGCTACATGACTGATCCTGCTTGAGCACAAGCCTCCCTTTTCCAGCCAAGCCTCTATTTCTAGCCCTACAGATTCAACCCCCTCTTCACAGTGCTGACGGATATGGTGTAGTTGGGAATTGTCAGTGTTAGGTTAATGTTTGGACTAGATGATCTTCAAGGTCTTTTCCAACCGAGATGATTCTGTGATTCACTTTCAGATGAGCAAGATGCTTTTTACAGTGCTTCCTTGCACTGCTAAATCTTTGGCCTTCAAGAGTTAACATTGCAACTAAAAAACATATATATATTCCTAAAGCATGCTTTACAGCTCAGACAGAAGTCAGGTGTTCAATGCAGGAATCAGTGGCTGCAGACATGTCAATGCAGTATGTTGCAGTCAACGACACTAACTCCTCTGTCCATGGCTCTGTCCTTGGCTACAGGTGGGGTAAGGCAGCCAACAGAAATATAATAGAACCCTAGAATACCAGGTTGGAGGGGACCTCAAGGATCATCTGGTCCAATCTTTCTTGGCAAAAGCACCGTCTAGACCAGATGGCCCAGCACCCTGTCCAGCTGAATCTCAAAAGTGCCCAATGTTGGGGAATCCACCACTTCCCTGGGGAGATTATTCCAATGGCTCATTGTGAAAAATTTTCCTCTTGTATCCAGTTAGAATGACCCCAGGAGTAACTTGACCCACCACCCCTTGTCCTTTCCAAGTGACTCCTTGTAAAAAGGGAGTCTCCATCTTCTTTGTAGCCACTCTTTAAATACTGGAACGTGGTGATGAGGTCTGCTCCAAGCCTTCTTTTCTCCAGGCTGAACAAACCCAGTTCTCTCAGCCTCTCCTCACCTGGCAGGCTGCCCGGTCCTTTGGTCATCTTTGTGGCCCTTCTCTGGACCCTCTCCAGCCTGGCCACAGCTGTTTTGTGTAGCAGGGACCAAAACTGAACACAGGATTCCAGGTGTAGCCTGACGAGCACTGAGTGGGATAACACCTTCTTTATCTCTGCTGGGGATGCCCTTCTTGATGCAACCCAGCATCCCCTTGGCTTTCTTTGCCGCAGCAGGTCACTGTTCACTCATGTTGAGCTTCTTGTCCCCCCAGGTCCCTTTCCACAGAGCTGTTCCCCAGCCAGGTAGATCCCAGCCTGTGCTGCACTCCCGGATTATGCTTTCCTAGGTGCAAGACCTTACATTTGTCTTTGTTGTACTTCATAAGGTTCTTGTCAGCCCACTCTTCCAGACTATCCAGGTCTTCCTGCAGGGTGGCTCTCCCTTTGGAAGTGCCCGCCTCCCCACTCAGTTTGGTATCATCAGCAGACTTCATCAGGGAACACTTGATCCCATCATCCAGATCACTTATGGAGGGATTAAACAACGTTGGGCCCAATATCGATCCCTGGGGGACCCCACGTGTGACACGTTGCCAGTTTGAAAAGGAGCCATTTCCCACCACCCTCTGGGTGGGGCCTGGCAGCCAGTTCCCCGCCCACCACACAGACCCCTTGTCCAGACCATAACACACTAGTTTCTCTAGGAGGAGGCTGTGGGGAACTGTATCAAAAGCCTTGGAGAAATCCAGGTAGACAATGTCCACCGCTTGCCCACATCAACCAAGCAGGTTGCTTTGTCATAGAAGTGATCAGGTTTGTCAGGTATGATTTGCCCTTGGTGAATCTGTGTTGGCTTTTCCCAATAACGGGCTTCATTTGACTCGCAACAGCCCCCAGGAGGGTTCCTTCCATAACTCTCCCAGGGACTGAAATAAGACTGATGGGCCTGTAATTTCCTGGATCCTCCTTTAAGCCCTTCTTGTAGATGGGGTGACATTAGCCTTCTTCCAGTCTTCTGGGATGTCCCCTGATCTCCATAACTTCTCAAAGATGATGGAAAGCAGCCTTGCAATGATGTCAGCCAGCTCTCTTAACACCCTCAGGTAGATATTGTCAGAGCCCATCAATTTGTAGGGGTCAAGCTCCTGTAATAGTTCACATACCAACTCCTCCATCACTGATGGTGTGTCTGTGTTTGCATCAACCTGGATTTTTGTTCCCAAGGCCTGGAGCAAACAGTGCTGGTAAACACAGAGGTGAAGAAAGTGTTGAGAACCTCTGTCTTTTCAGCGTTGTTGGTGACTAATTCAACCCTCCTGTTGAACAGTGGGCCGATATTTTCCTTCTGTTTCTGCTTGTTTACATACCTGAAGAACCATTTCTTGTAGTTTTTGACATCTCTGGCCAATTTTAATTCAAGCTGAGCTTTTGCCTTTCTAACTGCATCTCTGCAGTTTTAGTAGTAGGAAGACATGCTCCTTAGCAAGGATGTGGGATCATGACCTGACCAAAACAAACTGTGTTTAACATGTGATGGCTGGTCCACATCATCGCTTCCCGCAGCAGCATCCCCTGGTCCCTGCCAGACAATCATTACATGCTTTTGATAGATTTCTATATATTCTCTTTTCTGTAAATTTGAAGAGGACCTTCCCTTCCAGTAAATTACAGCTTTCTTTTGGCTTTTGGGCCAGTCTGCAGCTCATGTTTTTGTACAGTCTGAGTTGCTCGCGTTTGGCTTTTCCGAGGCGCTGACTGTGGAGAAGGTTAAGCAGTTTAGCGGTTGAGTCACTGGTACAAAAACAAGCCTACAGATTTCTGATCCAGAACACACACCAAAACAACACGTTATAGAGAAACAGCCCAGCAGGAGCAAGTATACATGCTATCGCATTACATACCCCCAATGTTTATTTACAAAGCAAGCCAAGTAGGACTGCCATCCCTCCAGGTTTCCTTAAACGTGTACTTTCCATGCCCAGAAATTGTCCTTGGATCAGGTTTTTGGTGGGAGGGGGGGTGTAAAGCAGCTGTACATGCAGGACCTGCGGACAGCAGGCTTCTCCAGCACATCTACCAAGAGGTGAAATGCCGGTGTGCATGGGAGGGCTTGTCCACAGCTGCTGCGAGCTCTAAAATAACCAAGACAACAGCAGATTTTCTACCCCTGTGCTGTGGCTTTCCTCCCAGAGAGCACACCCATCATCCCACCTGGGGGACCTCAATTATCACCATAGAAGAAAACACCTTTCCAGTGTTTCCAGACTCTGCAGCTTCACACAGCCACCCTGCATACCCCAGTCCACAAGTACAGCCCTTCACTGAGCTGGGTCAGCACACCCTGAAATCTACGGGAGTATTTCCAAGTTTTGAAGTGGACTGGTCCAAGGATTGTGAGCACTAGCAAGGGGAGGAAAGTGGTGGAAAAAATGCCCCCAAAATGGGAATTTCCACTAAATATTGGGAAACTTGATATCAGTACCTGGAGGTGCATATCAAAGCCTCTGCTAGCTTTTTACAGTTTCACAAAAGCCTGAATTTTTCTGCCCACCTTATTTTCCACACCCACCTTATTAGGGAAATTTCTGCCCACCTGAATTTTCCACACCCACCTTATTAGGGAAAAAACAGTTTTTCCCCCAAGAGAAGACATGGTTTAATTCTCACTTCAGCAGGGCTATACAAGTCATAACACAAGGCAGGTAAAAGACCTTCCCTTTATAAAAATGCTTCTGTATCCTCTAGGAGCTGAAACAAGCTGAATATTAATAACCATTTTCCAAAGCCCCAAAACCCCACTATTTGTCCAATGGCTCAAAGTCCTCTAGACCTACGGCTCCAGGGCAACAGGTTCCTAAGTACCTAGGTGACAGCATGGTCACCACCAGATTAACAAAGCACTGGGAGGTGACTGAGACCAGTTACAGACCAGGACAGCAAGGTAAGGTAATTCACTCAGCGTGCCCTGGGAGCCGAGGATATCTGCAAGGTGCCTGCAAGCCCACAGGCACCCAAGCTCAAGCTGCAGCATACAGCTCGCTGCATCATATAAAGCCTGATGCAGTCACAAGGCATAAAGCTACAAAGAATAATTACAAAGAGAACCATTTTTAAGACATGTAGCAAAGGTTTAGTGTTTTTTTTGTTGTTCCGTGTCCCCTCTTTACAGCAAAGTCAGCCAGGTTCCCAGTCCCCGACCTGCCCAGGTAAAAGCCAGTCCTAGGCAGAAGAGCTCAGGAAAGGCAAGGCGGGGCAGGCTGGGCCTTGCTTCCTCTCAACTCAGCAAACCCAGGAAGACTCAGCCCTGCTCACACCTCCCTGCTGGTGTTGCTACAGTGCTGGCAGCCCCAATTCTGGGAGCATGTGATGCTCACCCCAGGGTCCTTGGCACCCGCAGCTCCGTGGGCAGAGCTGGGCTTGGGTGTGCAAAGGGGCTGCTACCAGTGTCTCGGACAGGAAGCAGCTCACAGCGTGAAAAAACCTTTGCAGCTGGGCGTGCTTTGGGGAAAGGAGCCTTGCCCAGCTGGTCTGCTGTGGCAATCCCCAGTTAGGGGTCACAGCTCACCCTCATCTGGCTCACTTGACTCAGGGGGGAGCTGACCCCTTTTTCACCCAGCACCAGCTTTTTCCAGTACTGCTGCATGCACTGGCCCATGTGCAAAAGCAACATTAACAGAAATCCACTTTTGCAGAATCTGAGGGGTTTCCACTGCCACAGAAAACCCTCTGCACCTCACATGTGAGGGCTTTTAGGCTCTAGAAATCAGTGATAGCCCACAATAGCGGATGTTGCTCCTCTAAGTGTGACATTTATCTGGATAAACAACCATCCATACTTGCCTGACCACATCCCCATAATTAGTATTTGTAAGGGAAGCTGGGATTTTTAGGAACAATTTCTTTCTGCTTCTGTACCCCCAGAAAGTACTCTAGTGTACATATCACGCTTCACTTGGGTTCACTCCCTTACAGGGTGGGATGACCGACCCTAAAGCACTTCAGCAACAGCCTCTACTGTCCTCACATGAAGAAACACCTGTTGATAAATCACTGCTGCCCTTCAGTAAAAAAACAACACGTGGGAACAGGAAGTAAATCACAGAATCACAGAATCATTCAGGTTGGAAAAGACCCTTGGGATCATCGAGTCCAACCATCAGCCCTACTCTACAAAGTGCTCCCTTACACCACATCCCCCAACATCTCATCCAAACGACCCTTAAACACATCCAGGGATGGTGACTCCACCCCCTCCCTGGGCAGCCTATTCCACTGTCTGACCACTCTTTCTGGGAAACATTTTTCCCTAATGTCCAGTCTGAACCTCCCCTGTTGCAGTTTAAAGCCATTCCCTCTTGTTCTGTCACTAATCACCTGTGAGAAGAGACCAGCACCAACCTCTCTACAATGTCCTTCCAGGGAGCTGTAGAGAGTGATGAGGTCTCCCCTCAGCCTTCTCCTCCTCACACTAAACAGTCCCAGCTCCTTCAATCTCTTCTCACAGGATTTGTTCTCCAGGCCCTTCCCCAGCTTCATTTCCCTCCTCTGCACTCGCTCCAGCACCTCGATATCTCTCTTGTATTGAGGTGCCCAAAACTGGACACATATATATTAAAGGTCTAAATTAAAGTTTTCCCAAAAATACACAGCTCACCAGAGCCAAAGACCAAAGAGCCACAGAGGAACACGTCCCAGACCTGGTGGCCACTTCTAGCCTGGATGTAAAGTTTGCTGTGGGTGTTGGGGCACAAGAGGTGGCAGCAAGCCACCCTGCCAGCTCCCACCCTGCCAGCGCTCATCAGCCCAGCCTTCACTGCAAGGAAAAACCAGCTCCCTGCTTTGCTCCGATACTTCAGGAAAACCCTTTCCTTGGGAAACTGGCAGTTTGTCTGTTCAGTGGCTGCTTGTGCTATTTGCCAAGTGAATTTTGGAAGAGCGTAACCAGGCACCTCGATGGTGGTGAAGAGAAGGCTGGGGTTGAGCATCCCAAAATGCTGCGTGTCCCAGGATGTAGAGCCAGAGTCACCACATGAAAATTCCAGGTGCTTTAACAGCAGCTGTGCAAGGAGGTAGTACTGTTTTATAAAGGTATGCCATTTATACCTGAACTAACCAGTTCTATACCTGACCTTAGGCAGGGGTCCCCAGGAGCTCAGGGCAGCAGAGGGGCAAGAGGTCAGCAGTGCTCTTCCCGGCACCAGGCAGAGCTGGGCATCATTCAACAGGCACAAAACATTCCCAGCAAAAAGCTTCTTATTCCACTAGATGGTGCCCAGGCCTTGCTTATGGATGTTGCTTCATGGTGTGGACAAGGCTGTGGCCAGGACTGGGGCTGGAAGTGTCTGCGCACCACGCTGGGGTCCTCATGGGGCTGAAAACCCACCATTCCCAGCCCTGCCAGTGGTGAGACCCCAAAACTACCCTCTTCATTTCCCAGGTAACAGCGTATGCCTATCCTGAGCTCCTTGGAACATCGCCCTGCTCCATCAGACTTGGGGTGTGGCAATTCCGGGACAGGTCACACAGCCCAGGCTGCCAGCAGCCCCACGGCCCCTTTTGCTGTGAGCTGGGTGGGGCAGCACAGGAGGTCCCTGAGCCTTTGGGGGTTTTGTGGATGCTGTTGTGAGAGGTGAAAAACAGGCCAGCGAGAAACACAGACTGAGAAAAACAGCCTGAGAAAAGATAAAAGTTAGCAGGAGGAGTGGAGGCCCTCCGAGCTAAGGAATGTCTCAGACATTCACAAGTAACGAAACTATCTCCTTCTATGACAAGATGACCCGACTATTGGATGAGGGAAAGGCTGTGGATATTGTCTACCTGGATTTTCGAAAAGCATTCGTCACAGTTCCCCATAGAATTCTCATAGAAAAACTGGCTGCCCATGGCCTGGATGAGCGAACGGTCTGCTGGGTCAAGCACTGGCTGGATGGACAGTCCCAGAGAGTGGTGGTCAATGGAGCTAAATCCAGCTGGAGGCCGGTCACAAGTGGTGTTCCTCAGGGCTCGGTGTTGGGACCATTTCTGTTCAACATCTTTATTGATGATCTTGATAAGGACACAGAGTGTATCATCAGTAAGTTCGCAGATGACACCAAGTTAAGCGGGAGAGTTGATCTGCACGAGGATAGGGAGGCACTACAGAGAGACTTGGATAGATTGGATCAGTGGGCCAACATCAACGGGATGAGCTTCAGCAGGGCCAAGTGCCGGGTCCTGCACTTGGGCCACAACAACCCCCTGCATGGCTACAGGCTTGGGGAGGTGTGGCTGGAGCTGTGTGGAAGAAAAGGATCTGGGGGTTCTAATTGACAAGCAGCTGAACATGAGCCAGCAGTGTGCCCAGGTGGCCAAGAAAGTCAATGGCATCCTGGCTTGTATCAGAAATAGTGTGACCAGCAGAAGTAGGGAGGTGATAGTCCCCCTGTGCTCTGCACTGGTGAGGCCACACTTGGAGTATTGTGTCCAGTTTTGGGCACCTCAATACGAGAGAGATATCGAGGTGCTGGAGCGAGTGCAGAGGAGGGCAACGAAGCTGGGGAAGGGCCTGGAGAATAAATCCTGTGAGGAGAGATTGAGGGAGCTGGGACTGTTTAGTGTGAGGAGGAGAAGGCTGAGGGGAGACCTCATCACTCTCTACAGCTCCCTGGAAGGACATTGTAGAGAGGTTGGTGCTGGTCTCTTCTCACAGGTGATTAGTGACAGAACAAGAGGGAATGGCTTTAAACTGCAACAGGGGAGGTTCAGACTGGACATTAGGGAAAAATGTTTCCCAGAAAGAGTGGTCAGACAGTGGAATAGGCTGCCCAGGGAGGGGGTGGAGTCACCATCCCTGGATGTGTTTAAGGGTCGTTTGGATGAGATGTTGGGGGATGTGGTGTAGGGGAGCACCTTGTAGAGTAGGGCTGATGGACTCGATGATCCCAAGGGTCTTTTCCAACCTGAATGATTCTGTGATTCTATAGTCACAGGGTGGATGGTGTGGAGGTCGAAGCTGATGAGGCTGCCCCAATAACAGAGGATGCGGCTGGAGGGGGTAGCCCTGTGGAGACAGGATGGCTCTGCTCTGGGGCACCTGGTCAAGTTCCAAGGAGCATCTGTCTGGTGAATGCCCTTTGCTTCATTATCCATGAAATGCATGTTAAAGTTCACACCCTCAATATGCTAACGAAGATTAACAAGATCATGCTAATTACATCATCCCATGAAACACCTTACCCCTCCCCATCCATGGGATACGACCCAGGGGACGGACCCAAGGAAAGTGGGTATAAATTGAGGGGGGCAAGGAGGAGGGGTCGTTTGGAGAGTGCAGTGAAGCGAAGAAGACGGCTGCCTCCTGGAACCCTCGCTGGCAGGATCGACGCAGGAACCCAGACCAGTGATCTCTATTCCTCTATTCCCTCCATCTCCCTCCTTTCCTTTTTCCCCTTTTCCTTCACTACCATTAAGCAATGCAAGGCATACTGTATTGCTTGCCACAACTCGTTATATACTCAGTCAATTATCGCGTGTCCAATTAGCACATTGTGGGAAGTTAATAAATGTTTGGACTTTGAGACTTGTCTCATTGTTGCCTGCTCCGTTGGGGATTTACAAATCTGAGTCACTTGTGTCCCTCGTCTGAGCAGGATGGGACAGCTGTCCATGCCTGGGAAGGTGCAGGCAAACCCCTGCCCGAGGCTGCTTAAACCTCCGTGTCCCACAGCGCTGGCACCAGGGGCCCGATGCTCTGGTGTGGGACGTAGTGGGCATACACAATTTTTGATTCTTTCAGCTGGAGAGCACAAGCTCTAGCGAGGCAGAGCCCTGACAGGTGGTGCTACTGATCGCACCAATGAGATACTCAGTGTTATCCTTGTCCTGGTGGTTCCAGCATCAATCGTCTATGCACCATCCCTAAGAATTGACTTCACACTGACTTCAGTGGTCCGCAACAGGACCTACGCCTTCCCTGCAGAGGGCAGGGGAGTAGACGCACTGCGGGTACGTCACTGACTTCGTAGCTGCTCCCACCCCATCTCCCTGCCTGGGAGTCCCCTCCCGCGCATGCTGAGGGTGTCACCCCTCCCCGCGAGGCTCGACGCCGCTCCTGCTGTGCCGTTTGCTTCAGGACGCCCGTTTTAGCAGCTTCTCAGACAGAAAAAGCAACCTGCAATTGCATAAACAGTGATTAACTCTGGGCACCGCTGGCGGCACAGCTCCAGCGCGTTGAAGCTCATGTGTGGAGGCCAGCAGTGGGAAAGGTGGCGGCATGGCCGGGGCGTTATGGTGCTGTTGGAAGTCCGGCGCGGCCAACAAGTGCCCTGGCAACGTGCTGGGGGTTTCTCGCTGCGGGAGGCAGAGGAGCCGAGGCGAGTGATGCTCTGTGAGGCTCCCCAGCAATGACAAACTTCCTGGGGAGGTGGGTGGCCCTGGACAGGAACTGGTGGGGTTTGATACCCCAAGGGAGGGATGTGCAGGGCCAGGTGGCCAAATTGCAGCCAATCAGAGGTGATGGCTGTCCCAGGATTGCGCTGGGACCAGAAAAACCCCCGTGCCCAGGGACCAGCCCCCCCGCAGCACACTGCTCATGGCAAAGCAGCTGCCTGAAGTCCCGCTGCAAACGTCAAAGTTAGTAGAGCCTTAGGTACAGAAATGCCTTTACTTCTGCATTAGGCTGGAAGTGAAACCGCAAGGACAGAGGCTTTTTCTCACCGTTTATTGACTCGCTTCGCATCAGTGCACGAACAACGCTACCCTATGCCGTGTAGCACGACTGCTTTTACGTAGCTGTCTAGCACAGCAAACCCATGCATCGCCATCGCAGTGCCAGATGCAGCCCCCCTCAAATTAACAGCAGGGTTGCACGAACCAGTGATTTTTGGGTACTGGGCTGCGAAGCACCGCATGACCCCCAGCAATGTGCAGGGTGCCCCTCACCCAGGCAAGAGCAACACCTGCAGCAGGGATACTGGGGGAGGAACGACATGTGGGACCCCCCAACTCCACCACTGGAGCCCACTGGGGTGGATACCAGCAGCCTCTCAGAGGGCCCGCCGGCTCCAGCGGCTGTAGGGGTGCCCTGGGGCTCCCCACTCCGAGGGCTGCTGTCCCATCTGTCGACTGTCACTGCGGCTGCCCCGCTCCCCCTCAGAGGACTGGCTGCTGCTGTCTGCGCTCCCGAGACCAGTGTAGGAGCCGTGTGGGCCACCCCCTGCCCTGCCAAGGGCGTAAAAGGCCCGCTCACGGACATGGAGCTCGTCAGCACGCTTCACCTGGTCCACCTGCCTGCTGTGGCCCAGTGCTGCAAATGCCCCTGGCGCTCCAGCCCCTGGCCTCCTGCCATGGTGCCCGGGGAGGTGGCCACCCCTGGTCCCCACCGCGGCTACCCTGGCCTTGCTACCTTGCCCTCGCTCCTGGCCTTTGCCCATGGCCATGCTGCCCCCAGCTTGCCCTGCCTGTGGAGGAGGGCTGCCCACTGCTTCAGTGGCATGCGACTTGACCCCAGCATTGCCACCGTGGCCACCAGCCCTTGCCTGAGCCCTGCTTGATGCCCGGTTGCTGGCTTTCCCATGTGGGGACGGCGCTTTGTCTGTTCTGAATGTCTTGTCCAGCCCTGCTCCTCCCGGCCGGACCCTTGCCCCCACCCTGGGCTGTCCCTCCCTGTGGGGCTGAGGGGTGGCTGGCCCCACTTCCCCACTCCCCCCTCTCCCTGCCACAACACTCTTGCCTGCCTTCCGGCCACCAGTTGTCTCCAGGGCTGTGGTGCAGTCCCCCTCACTCACCCCGGGGGAGGCCACAGTGGTGCCCAGGTGAATGCTGACCCCCCCACCTGGGAGAGCAGGTGCAACCTCCTTGTCAGCCCCCTGGCTGGGGGTGGTGACAGCCAGGCTGCCGGGCCTCCCCTCAAACCTCTGCCCCTCACCTCTTGCCTCATCATCACCGTTCCCACGGATGCCAGCCCCCGTGGGGACAGTAATGTCACCACCAGTGACCCTCCAGGGGCCGGGGGCCACCAGTCCTTCTCCATCACCAATGGTGGTGGCACCATCCTCATCATCTCCTGTGGGACGGCCAACCCCAGGGCTGCTGGTGACGCTGTCCCCATGGCTCAGGGTGGCTGCGGTGGCCAGTCCTTCAGGCTGCCTGCCAGCAAGGATGCCATCGTCATCATTGCCATTGTGTGCTGCAGTGACACCCAGCCTGGGCAGGGGGCTGCTGGTTCCCACCATGAGGATGCTGTCATCCTCACTGCCAACAGTGGCACCAGCCTGGGTGGTTTCTTGCTCCCCCACATGAATGTTGGCCCTCCCAATGAAGATGTTAACTTCATCATCTTTGTCCGGAGAGATTTGGGTGAAGCTGGTGCTGCCCACCTTCCCATGGGTGACAGTGACACTGCCTGAGTCGGGGATGTAAGCATATTCATCCACACCTTTGGCATCAACTTGGACATCCTCCATCTTCTCACTGACAGAGGCGAGAGTGGCACCTCCTGTCCCTGTGCCCCACATAACACCCTCCTGCCCTTGACCAGGGATGGTGGCCTCGCCGCTGCCCTCGTCCCCAGCCCCTGCGGTGGTGGGGTCCCTCTCCCTCCCACCTGTCATGGCCCCCTCCACTGGAACCCCCCCAGGGGCACCATCATCCCTGTCATCACTCCTGACACCGGACCTATTCCCTGCCATGGCCTCGCCAGGGCGTCCACCCTGGGGGAGAATGGAAACACCACCATTGACTTCAACCACCAAATCCAGGTCACCGCTGCCCTCTGCGCTGGCCGGGGTGGGAACCACAACACCGACACCACCGCGCGCTCGCGTGCCAGTGCCCAGGCGAGGAATGTGAGCACCCCCACCGATGCCTGGGGCGCTGCGGTTTTCGGGCTTGAGGATGGTCCTGTTCTCCATTGCATCGGCGCTGCCATTGTCACCGTCCTCCGTTGGCCCCTGCCTGGCATTGTCCTCACCCAGCCGGTGGCCAGAGACAGTGGTCTGGCTGTCAGCCTCTTCCTTCTGTGTGGTACACATGAGGCAGAGGTCCAGGCCAGCCCCAGCGCCTGCCAGCAGCATGGGGTGCTGTAGCCAAGGTCCTGCCTGGCCCCCTCCTTACCTTTATCTGCGTCTGGTTCCTCCGCGTTGAAAACGAGTAGACATATTTGAAAACGTAGAAGCCATGCTTGGTATTGCAGCCTTTCAGCAGTATCTGTTGGGGAAGAAAATAACCAAAACCCACAATTTTCTTATTAATTGCAACAACAGGAGCTTCCCTTGCTGTGCCTGACACTGCAGGAGGGTCCCACCATCATCCACCGGGGCCCCAGGGAGGGTAGTACGTGCCACCACCTCCTGGCCACCAGCACGGGCAGGGACCTGGGCAGGATGCATATGCTCACCTCCTGGGCTCTGGGGTTTGGTTTTCCCTTGGGCTCACTTTCTGCCTTTGCTTGCTTTCAGGAGCTGTGGGGTTTTGTTTTGCAAGGTAGCTTATGGCTTGAATAAACAACTTCGTTGGTGGTCCCATCAGACATGGGCGATGGGACTGAGGGTGATGAAGCACTGGGAGGACAGCACCTGGCTTCCAATAGGCAGAACCAGGCATTTACTTCCACACTACTCATCTGAAATTTGCTGCTGATGTATTTTACACCAATACACTTTGAAAAGACCCTAGCAGCTGGGCCTGGAACATTTACCACCTCACCTGTGGGTACACCAAGCATTTGTGGTCTGGGGCTGGGCACAGGCAGAGGAGCAGCCTATGGGTGGAAGCACTTCCCTCCCCTGAGCACCTCACACCTTTCCCCTCCCCTACTCTTTGTAAGGGTTGCTTGGATGCAAGGGGACTGCCAGTCTCTTTTTCCACAGCTCACTGGGCTCTTCTCCAAAAGCAGCTTTTTCTCCCTGTGCCCCCGGTGCAGGGCACCCCACAGAGTCCAAATGGGGCAGGGCGGACGTACCCGGTGCTGTCCCACACAGTTCCCGGCAGCTCTCCCAGGCAGTGGTGGTGGCACCTGAGGGCAGTAAAACACAAGTGAGAGCTGACATGTCAAACGCTGCCTGATGTCCAGGCAGCTGCCAGCACCCGCTGTCAGCCGCCCGCCCTGCCCAGCATGATTCAGTATGCTGGGCAATAGCTATGCAGGACAAAAATGATATTTATCTTAGTTTGCCCTTTGTTTCAGTTACATCTGTTGGAATTTCCCATGAGGAGAGCTGGGAGATGATTGCAGGCGTCCCTCCGACCCCTGTTACCCACGTGGGTAAGGCGAGCATCCTCCCCGCACCTCCCTTCCTGTGGCTCCACTCGGGCTGTTCCCAGGCCAAAAGCTCTGGGCAGATCCCAAATCCGCAGAAATCAAGGGGAAGAGTTACACCGTGGCATGACGGGGAACGTCACGGTGTCCAGGGAAGGGTGGGAAAACTGTGTTGATAAGCCAGTAAATTCCCGGGCACTACCTGGAGAAGCCAGCTTAAAGCAAGCAATAATAAAACTCATTTCCAGGGTCTGAAAAGTTTTGCAAATTCTGCTACATCATGCTTGCACCGCACGCTACTTTTAAGAGGATATTGTTGGTCTCCAAATACCCTTTTTACTGGATTCTGCTGTGGAGTATTTTTATTGCAGAGCAGTTTTAATACACGGCACCACTGCTCACACCACAATGCTCCTATTTTACAGCTGGGATCTGACTGCACTGGGAGCCTGGAGCTGGTTAACTGGTGGTGATTCCCAGCGTTCACTGGGCAACTGAGCAGCAACGCCTGCACCCTCACAGCCAGGTTTCTGTATGTGCTTGCAAGCTCCTGGCTTCCCCTGATTATTCTGGCATCTTTCGGGATGTAGTGGCCAGTGCATCCCTCAGGGATGGAGTACCTGGAGGTGGGAGCATCCTTTGAGCCCCACCAACCCATTTCGGGGCATTATCTACATGCCAGAGCAGGAGGTGGTCCCATGGAGGGGAGCTCCCTCTGGTCTGAGCAAAATCAGCCACTGAAGCACCCCAAGCCCAGCTGAAAGGGACAGAAACACACCCCAGAGTATTAAATATTTCCAGCTTATTCTGTTGTTTGTGAACAATGTCAAACGCTAGATTACAGCCCCAGTTATGCAGCAGAGGGTTAACCAGCTCTCTTCCATGCCCCCATCTGAAAAGTAAATCTGCTCTGTTTTATTGCCTTCCTGGTGCTGCCTTGTGACAGACTCAGTTGTGCAAGCTTGCCCCGGGAGATAAAGGACACACGGCCGGGGCCCAGCCCTCAGGGAAGATGTGGTTTCCCTCCTTCTCATCCTGCCAGAAAAGCCAGCCTTTGTTAGGCGCAGACTTTCACTCTAGCTGTGTATTTTGTATGCTGGGCAACAGTTATTCAGGACAAAAACGGCTGCTATTGTATTTATCTTAGTTTGCCCTTTGTTTCAGTTATATCTGTCCGAATTTCCCATGAGGAGAGCTGGGAGATGATTGCAGGCATCCCTCTGACCCTTGTTACCCACGTGGGTAAGGCTCCGCTCGGGCTGTTCCCAGGCCAAAAACTCTGGGCAGATCCCAAATCCGCAGAAATCAAGGGGAAGAGTTACAGGGACCCAGACCAGCCCTTGCACAGTGCCCTAAAATTAAAGGGACAAGCTCAGGCACCTTCACTGCTAATATATATTTTTCCTGCTGGGTTTACCTCTGCACCAGCACCTCAAAAGCACCCCAAGCCCCAGAAGTGCTATATGCAAGTACAACCCATGTTTTTCTGCTGCTGAAAGCACGCCAGGGCGCACTGGGTGGTATACCCCACGCTTCTGGCGGTGTGCTGGAAAGCTGGGGAGAGCCATACTCACGGGTGTCGAAAGGGCTGTGCTGAGCAGGCACAGACACAGGCACACGAGGGCTGTTTGCATCTTGGCAGCTCCTGGGGGGCACAAAGTGAAGAGTCACTTGCAGTCCCCAACAGTCTCAAAAGCGCCTGCTGTCCCAAAGGCCCCATGGCGGTGGGGTTATCCAGCAACGCTGGCTTTTGCCAGCCTTTGTGGTGGCCCTCAGCATCGCTCTGCCTGTCTGTGCTCCTTGCAGCACAGGCAATGCCTTGTGCATAGAGCAGTGAGGCAAGGACATGTGTGTGGCCAGCAGCACCCAGTGGGCACCCTGATACCAGGTGTTAAAGCTTCTTAACTCACTTTGTCAAAGCAGCTCTGGTGCAATAAATGACCACCAAAACCACTGCAGGCTAAGCCATACATTCATAAATCTGAATTAAGAAACCCGCACGCTGTTTTCAACAGGAGACAATAGCTCTGTTGGCTAATAATTCCCATTTCACCTGGCCACCCTGGCTTGGGCTCAGAGGTGCAGCCTGGAGGCTATTTTTAGCCATTGCTACAGAAAACACTGGAACTAAATTCACGCACAAGGATCAGCAGTACAAAGCAACATAGGCTCAAGAGAGCGTGATGCAGAGATGTGCAGAGTCATGGCTTGGGCCACCTCCCCGTCCCCACCACAGCTTGCCCAGAGTGAAAGCAGGAGATGCCCTGATCAGGGGCGACAGAGCCAAAGGGCTGAGGAGAGAGACAGGGCAGGCAGACTAGGTAAGAAGATTACCTTTCGCCGTTGGAGGCAGGTCTCAGCGGCAGACCTTGGAGGCTGTGCCCACTTTGCTGAAATTTAAAGTTGGCCCCGGGTGCGTGGAGCCAATCAGCTCCTGCCCAGGGACATTTGTCAGGGCTGGCAGTGCCCGCAGATAACCAGGGGGAGTAATTTCCAGCTAAAAATGTGTTTGTGGTGGAAGACAGCTATCAAATGTTCCACCTGGCTGGATAAACAGAAAGCACGGTTTATAAATATCTGTTCTGAAGGCGAAATTGCTCGATGATTAGCGCAGATCTTAGCGTGGCACACATCCAGCCCCGTTATTGATAAGAGGGGGTGCAGTGGGTCGTAGCATGCTCACCGTGATGGACATGGGAAAGCTGGCAGGGCTGCAGAAAGGGAAGGGTGATAACCCTGAACCTGGCCTGTTTGCGGCCACAACCAGCATCATGGGGCAGTGCTGGGCAAGCTGAGACCTGCTGCCACGCCGCAGCCTCCGACACTTGCTTTTTGTGTTTCAACCTCAACCTCCCTGAGCTAAGCCTGGTGCAAGTGCAAAATAGAAGAGTGCTAAAAAAGAAAAAAAAAAGGATTTTTTTTCCTGTCCTGCTTGCACAGGTCCATTTGAGCCCACCTTTGCTGTGGGAAGGTGCTACAAGGATGCGCACAACATACATACTCTCCTCCTGCCCCCCTCTAGCTTTGGTGGGATTACTGGTTGCCCACACAGATGCCATGGGGGGGTTCCCACTGCTGCAGCCAGCCTGGTTCAGCCACTCACTGTGGTGATGATGACAACAGCTCCAATCTCACCTGCCACCCTGCCCCGACCGAGACCCTGGGAGCAGGCATGACCGCCGCGTTAATGCCAGAAATGCTTAAACCATCAGCATCCAGCCTTGGGTGGGAGCAAATCTCAGAGCCAGGAGGAAACTTGTCCTTTCCCCGCAGGCCAGGGGACCTGCAGTTGGATGCTGTCCCACAGGTACTGGAATGCCTTGGATCAGGGAGACAGAGCTTTGGCCAAGCGCCCAGGGGGGCTGACGCACATGGGGCAGGGCTGTGCACCCCGTGGGAGCAGGACCCGGGGCCCAGCAGTGCCAGGGCCCTTTGTCCATGCCAGTTCCTTGACGTCTTTTGGCACCCCCTGGGGATGGGGATGATGGGGCTCTCAAGTTCCCCCCATGGCAACAGCCATGAGCGTGTGCAGCGCTCCCCGGTGCTGCCATACGTCTTTCGGTCCCAGGGGTGCCCACCCTGCAGGCAGCACCTCTTGCCACCCCAGCAGCTGGAGCCTGGCTTTGGCACACGGAGGCGGTTTTGTACAGCAGCCAGCAGCTTGCTGCTGCCAGAATAGAAACTCATTTTGCAGTTGGACCTATATCGGGAGCTGAACACAGGTTTCCTTTCCGGGAGTGTGAGGACAGCGTGGTACCTGTCGTAACCCGTACGTGAGGGCCATCACTTTTCCTAAATAGGGGCACCTGCCTGGAACTCAGGGGGATTTGGTCCCTCCCCACCCCTGGGGCTGCTCCCCGGTTGGCTGGGGCCATGCTTCTGCAGGGAGGTTACTCAGGGCAGGGATCCTGGGGACTGCAAGCTGGGCATCCCCATCCCTGACACAGGAAGCGAGGGGATGCACCGCTGTCACTGTGACAGCCCTACTTTGCCCTGGGGACAAGGCTGCGTGGTGGGTAGAGACCATAGACCATTCTGGGCTGCAGCACTGGGGTCCGAAACACAGGTCTGAGGTGCCCGGCCTCAGTAGGACCCACATGCCTGGCACAGGGATGCAGAAGCAAAGCTCTCGTTACGGGGATGTGCATCTACAGCTGGTAATGCACAGAAAGAGAAATTAATCTCTTTATTAATATTGTCTGGTGTGTGGACAGGCCGTAGGAGGCATGCTACCAAGGACTGGAAGATGCAATAAAGTTATCATCACCCACATATTAAAAAATCATGTCAACTCTACATAAGATGTGGCAGTAATTCCACAGCAGTGACGCTAAAAACGCCCTTCCATTTTTTGGAGGGGACTCTACAGAGGCTTTCCTAGTTAGCCCTTGTGTTCCTCCCTCCTTTTGTGTGCATCTGAGCTGGAATAAAGAGATTTAACCCTGAGTAGCATGAGCACCTGTAGGCCCTCAGCCCGCCAAGCGCTGTGCCAGCCCACTGACCCCAGGAAATTTGGCAGCAAACCCTTCATCACGAACAAGCTCAGTTCGGTTGCTTTATTTCATTTCGATTTGCAAGATACAAAAAAAAAAAAAAAAAGCCTGGGACGGAGCTGGTGTGCACCGCGAGCCGCCTGGCATCCTCTCTGGCGCACAGTGGCTGCAGTGAGCCTTCATATGCACGTTCCTGAGTGGGATGAGGCAGGCAGGCAGCAGCACCGGGGCCATCCCCCCACCGGCTCACTGGTTGTAGTAGTAATCCTGGCCATACACGTCATAGCCATGCCCCTTGTAGTAGCCATACTCATCCTCATAGGCCCGGTAGCTGTCCCCGCGGGCATACTCGTCCTGCTCCCCGTAGCTGCCCTCCGTGGTGCCCTCATCCCCCCGGCCATGGCCCCCAGCTGTCACCTCGTACTCCCACTGCTCCCCGGCTGTGGTGGCATCTGTGGGTCCCCCATCTCCTGTGGTGGTCGCCTGGGACAGTCCTTCTTCGCCTGTGGTGCTGGCGACAGTGGTGGTGGCTTCAGTTTCCTCCTCCTCATCCTGTTCCTCTTCTCCCTCCTCTTCTTCTTCTTCCTCCTCCCCTTCCTCCTCCTCTGCCACCGTGGTGCCATTGCCGTGAGGTCCCTCTCCCCCCTCGGTGGTGTTGGTGCTTGTGCCATTGACACCATTCTCATTCTCGTCTATCTCTTCTTCCTCCTCCTCCTCCTCCTCCTCCTCCTCCTCCTCATTCTCATCACTGTCTTCATTTTCGGAGTCGCCCCCTTTGCCAGCCGCACCGTTCCTGACCCCCTTCAGGGGCCCTTGGCAGCCCTTGCCCTGGCGAGGGGAAAATAACATGGCATGAGTTGGGTGGCAGGAGGTTGCAGCTTTTTGGTGCCATGTGGCATGGGGCAGGCGTGGGCCCAGCTGAGAAGCCCCCCCTGCACCTTGCATGGCAAGGATGCCTTTTTGGGGTGCCCCTTCTGACCCTCCCACCAGGTTAATGCCCAGAGCTTGACCCAGCCGTGGACATCTTGCACAGCAGAGCTCCAAGTGGGGTGCAGGGCATCCCATGGGTGCAAGTGAGCATGCAGGGAATATCCCTCCCCTCCAGGGGTGCTCCCTGCCAGCCCCTGCCAAACCACACCTGCTGAGGTGATGCGACATCTCCTCCCAGCCTGCCCTGGCAGTCGCCAAGGGCTGCTCCAGCGGGGTGGCCAGCTGCCTCAGTGCTAGCATAGGATGGCTCCTGCAGGGACAGGGGGAGGACAGGGCAGGTCGTCAGCAGTGGGAGTACAGCACATCCCTCTCAGCAGCCAGGGGCGCATGCAGGATCCCCACGCATCATTTGGGCACTGCTCTGAGTTTCCTACTTTCCCAGGCGTCTTGCCCCAGGCTGAAATCGAGAAGCTGCAGCAGGGTAGCCCAAGCCATGCAGTTAAGCGGTGGTGGCTGGAGTCAGGTGTTCCCATTCTAGCTATGCATTTTGCTTTACGAAGCATCTGAAGGTTTGCTTTTGAAGTTACCCATTCCAGTTTCCAATAACCAAAGAAAGCCACAGGCGCATGAGGTGCAGACACACCACACCCCCGGTGGAGGGCCGGCAAGAGCTCAAAGCCAAGTGTCAGCCTGAACCCCACCAGCAATAAGCCATCAGCTTGGCCACGCACTGGAGCAGGTCTCACCACTAAAAAAGGCAATGAAAAACTCAAATGCAAAGCAGAGCCTGGAGGAACTGCTGAGAAACTGGCTGGGGCAGCTCACCCTGTCCCCAAGCTGGGAGGAGGATGAACCCAGCCACGGCAGGGAGGTGTGGGGTTGCTGCCATCCCTGCCCCAGGTAATCCCCGCTGCTCGCATGCCAAGACCAAGGAAGCTCACCCTGGTGTTTTGGGCCAACTCAGATGCTTAAAATATGGGCGCATCTGATGCCAGAGAAAACCCAAGCTGTTTTCCTCTCCACTGGAGGTGCCACCAAATTGCATGGTGCAGCTGGCTGTGCCGATGGGAGCCATACCCCCGTCATCTAGCAGCTGATCTAAGGGTGCTCTTTACATACCTATAACCGACCCTGGGGCCTTTCATCACGACCTTTCATCCAACCTTGGGGCCTTTCATTTTATCTTGCTGGCCACCCCCTGCCAGTGAAGGCACACAGCGTCCCTGCCCGGGAATGACCACTGCTCTGGTGCCCTTGAAATGAAAGGGGCAGCCCTGAACAGCAGCTGCATTCCTGTATATCACTTAATTTCTTCCTTGGGAATGAAATTCCCCCTTACTGTCAAAGTTATCTCTAGTGGATTGCAGTGGTAGGGGAGAACAACAGGCAGAAAGGGGCTAATTGCAGGGATGTGCCACAGCTGGCAGAGGTGCCTGGGGGACGGGGGCCACCCTGTGCTGCACCCCAGCCCCAGGTGGGCTTCCAGAGAGGGTTTTAAGACCAGATGCCCAGGCTTATGCTCCTGTTGAAAAGACCCCTGAAATTAGCATTCAAATCATTAAACACAAATTTTAAAAAATGTGATTAGATCTGCCAAATAGGCTTTCAAACATGGCAGATCCCTGTCTCAAAGCACCGGCGTGCCTGAGACCACTGGATTATTTTTGAGCATTTGCATCCGGTGAGGCACAAGCAACCTTTGTAATCCCTGGCATTTAATTTTGGACCTGGGTGACTCTCACAAATGCAGCGGTGCCCAAACTCATATTGACGCAGCAGACAGGAGCAGCGTTACCAGCTGGGCTGGTACAAACGTGCATTTCCCAATATAGCACCAGTTTGTGTCCCTCCACACGCACGTGTGCAGAGAGTAACTGTATTTTCCATAGCAATTTTATCAGCACGATGGGGGCAACGCACTTGAAAGGGAAAGGTGAGAGGAATGAATCCCTAACAGCATGTTTTGCCTTGTGGGTGACCCTCCCTGCTTCTGCCCTTTGGCCCATCCTGCTCCTTTCTGAGCCACTGAAAATGGAAACCCGGAAATTTTGTCTCAGGGTTGTTTGGTTCATTGCCCGCCCATCCTCTTTAAAAAAAGAAGAAAAAGGAAAAAATATACAAAAAATAATAAAATAAAGCCCAGAGTAGAAAATCCAGTTGCATCCAGAGTGCAAGGCTGCAGGCAGTCAGCAGCCACAGAGGCTGATGAGCAGAGACTACAAAACCAAAGAAAGTTCCCAAATTCCTGTATTTGTTTTGCAGGCTGCTGGTCTGCTCTACTCACCCCCGTTTCCTCCTCCTCCTCTGAGCCGTCCCCCTCTTCCTCTGAAGAGTCACTGCCCTAAAGAGAGGGAAAACCGAGCCATAGCTGGGCTGGCAGGTCCCCACTGGTGTCACAAGCACGATGATCTCAGCCCAGCCCTGCAGGCCAGTGTCAGATGGGGCACAGACTGTGCCCCTGTCTCATTTGGGCCAATATCTCTACATTTGGTGAGCTGTGAAGCATCAGCAAGTCCTCTGAAGAACCCACCTGGTACCGTCGCTGCAGGGGATGCACGTAGGCGTATCTGTACAGGTAATACCGGTGCCTGTTCTTGAACACCTACAGGGAGAAAAAAGGGGTAAATCCCATCAGTCTGGGGGCTTGGGTACAAGAGTGACCGAAATGTCCTCATCCTGAAGACCAGCGCCATGTGGGACTGGGCACAGGGTGGGGGGAGACCCTACCGCGTTCTCTTCCGAATCGTCTGACTTGGCTCGCCGCAGCCAGCTCTTGACCTGGGAGAAAAGCTGGATTGGCACACACCCCACATCAGCCCCGGCGAGGCTGGGGGGGCCCCCCCCTGCCCGGCACTCACCGAGAAGGCGCACGCCATCCCCACCAGGCACGCAAAGACCAGGGCAGTCCTCATGGCTGCTTTCTCTAGGAACAGCAAAACACGGCAAGGGCTTGCTTTTCAGCTAGAAAGCACCGTCACTACCCCAGACCAGGCAGGTGTTTGTGTCCACATGGGCAGGCGGGGAGAAGAAAGGCTGATCTCCAGCCACCTCTCGATGGGGTCACCCAACCCCTCCAGAGACCCGGGTTCCTTTTTGGGTTTTTTTTGACAGATCTGCCTCAATTTCCATGAATACATTTTGCTTTTGCAAGAAGCCACAAAATACCAGAAAAGCGAGTTTCACCTGGCAGCCGAAGCATTGCTTTCCCTGAGTGTGACTACTTGCTCCTGCTTCCCCATCAACTGTGAGTGCGTGGGGAAAACTGACCCCTGCCAGAGATGTGAGAGAAGCCGCCGGCAGGAGAGTTGCCCACTGCAGCCGCCCTCCCACAGCCCTGCAACCTGCTTGGGCTCTGCCCAGCAAGCAACGCCCCCAGGAATTACACCACAGGGAGTTTAACCTCATTGAGGAAAAATAAATAAGCAAACAAATAAATGAGTATAATCAGGTTCTACAGGCTGCCACTGACAAAAATAGCAGTGGCGAGGCACCAATAGAAGGAGCACCCCGTAGGCATATCCAGAGGGGAGGCTTGGCTCTGGGCAGGTCCCAGCTGCACCCTCCAAGCACCAAATCTCAGCCTGCCCTCCTCCATCCCAGATCCAGCAAGGAGCATGCCTAACTCTTCCCGCAGTGCTCCAGCCTCCCCCCAGTGAAGGACACTCCCGACATCCCCCCGGGCCCAGTCAGGCCCACTAATCTTCCTTTTTCCTACCCTTCCTCCAGCTAAACCCACCATCAGCTGTGCTGAGGTTTGGAGGGAGTTGTTATTATATTTATCTGCACTTGAAGTTTCCCCGTCTTCTTTTAACTCAGGCTAGAAAACAACTGGCCACAAGCTAGCTTCCCTGGCCACGCAGCGAGGGTCTGGATGCTCATCCCCTCCACCTGAGTGCTTCGTGAAGCCACAGACCCAGGAAAGAGCTAAAAGCAGCACCCAGCCCCACCAGCAAGTTGAGTCCTGCCATCCCCCTGCAAAAAGCAGACAGCAACGCACAACCCAGCTGGGAAAAGCAGCAGCAAGCTTACCCCACCACAGCACCCACGGCTACCCGCGGAGTCAGCCGGCACAGATTTCCTCCTGCTGCTGCCCCGCCGGGATTATAAGGTCTATTTTTGCCCCCCCCTCCCCTCCCCGAGTCAGTCGCCGCCCTGCCCAGAGTGACGCCAGTCCTCCGGCGTGCACCAGAAAACCCCCAAACTTCAACGCCGGCAGATTTGGTGCACAAACATAGCACCCCACGCCGCTGCCAAACCCGGGGAGGTTTGCACCACGCCGCTTAATTGAGGGTCTGGCCTCAGAGGAACGGTTGGGAGGCTGGAGGGTATAATAACACTCTGGGTTTAAATTAAAATAAATATTGGGAAATCTGTTCTCGGGGGGTGTCTACCTCCCTTTTTGGGAAATTCTGTCACTGTTTTCTCAAGAAGACAAAAAAGACCAACCTCAAAGGCCTGGCTTCACTGTCACTTGGGCAGAGTCGTTAGACAAAAATTGGCTAAATCCAACCAATTCCCTCTCCAGGCTGCCTGCAGAGGTGAAACGGGCCTTGGGAAGGGCAGGGAAAGAAAAGGGGACTCATATACAGGTGTCACCAGTTCCCCTGTGAGAGCTGTTTCTGCCACAGTGATGCTACAAAAGATGTGTCTGCTTCATATCTCATGCCCCCTGAACCACACAGACACATGCAGGGGCCAGCCTGGTCCCCTGCTCTCCAAAAACCAGGTATTCCCCAGCTGAAATCTGGCGGCTCTATACGTGTAACCGCCTGGGGGAAAAAAAAAATGCAAAAAAGCCACCCTCATGACCACCCAAAGCTTGGTGGGGACCTTGGTGGCAGGATATGGCCAGTGGTGGGAGCCCACCCCTCCTGCCCTGCGCCTGAGGGCAGGGGATGGGGGCACGCGAGCGCTGTGGCTGCCCCCCCGCACCCACCTCTGCAGAGACATCCTTTCTCCTTTCCCTATATTTATCATTTCCTGCCGGGATTTCAGCCGCCCAGCTCTCCAGTGCACTTCTCCTCCCTCTTTCCCAGATCTTTCTTGCCCCCTTGTTGCCCCTGGACGTGACACCGGGGTCGCAGCTGCTCAGGGGAATGACTCCTCGCAGAATGTGGCTTTGCTTTCCACAGTGGCAAGGAGAATTGTAAATCCCGCCTGATGCCTTCAGCCCTACAACCCTCAGAGAGGGAACGGTGGGGCTGGAAAATCCATGCCTTCCAGCAGGTCAATGATACGCAGGTTACCAGGGATAAAACTGTTATTTAGGGCAGATAAATCTGCTTTACGGTGGAAGACCTGAACACTCACATTTCTGCTCAAAACCGGGGGCTGTGCTTGCCTCACGCACATCCAGGGGAGACCAGTTTGAGTCTGAATTTGATTGGGAAACAAATGATTTCCAGTGAACCAAATTCCCAGGTTAGGACCAGAAAGACAAAGCTTTTGTTGTTGTTCTTTTGTCTTCTTGCTCAAACAGGTACGTGGTGAGGAGTTGCTGACAAAACGCCATGCAGATCGCATGTTTTTGGGGAAGGAGAGGTGCCTTGCAGCCCCCCAGGGGTCTGGCAGCTCTGGCAGCAAGGCAGGCTGTGCAAACCCCAGGGCTGCAGCTTCAAAGCCCCGTTGTGTCACTGCGAGGAGCCCTAATTACAAGGGAGGCCTGGAGCTGGCCGTGGCTTTCAGCTGGCGCCTCAGGCCAAGAAAACCCACACACAAAATAAAAAGAAAAGAAAAAAAAATTAAGAAAAAAAAAAAAAAAACAACCATGCAGTTTTCTGATGCCAGTGCAGCAGCCTCCAGAAAAGAGACACCAGCCAGTGTGGGGCTGGGGGGGCTACCCTGCTGAGGGGGGATGTGGGGGGCACAGAATCAAGACAGCCCCGTTTCCCACTGCCCCACACCATCATGGGCTGCCCTGCGCTTGACAGCAGTGAGCACGTGCCCAGCTTCAAGTCTAAATTTCATCAGGGCTGGGGAACAGAGAGTGCTGGTGGGAGGCGATTTTTAATGTAATTAAAGGGCTGCTGCTCCAGGCTGCTTAAAAAAAGAAAACTGACTATAAAAACACATATTTCACCCAAGATCCCTAAAAAGCACCAGGATAATTAATGTGTGCCCAAGTGCCTTGCACGGCCAGCACCTATGTTTAGCTCCTGGGCCAGAGAGCGGGTGCTGCCTGGGCAGGCCACTGGCAACAGCAACCTCACAGCACCACGCAGGGACACCAGCAGGGAAGCTGGCCAGACACATCCAAAATGTTTCCATTTAAAATAATAATAATAATAATAATAATAATAATAATAATAATAATAATAATAATAATAAAAACTTTAAAAAGCATCACATCTCAGGGTTGGAGCATCACTCTTTTAACAAAGTCACAGAATCATCTAGGTTGAAAAAGCCCTTGAAGCTCCTCCAGTCCAACCATGAACCTCACACTGACCGTTCCCAACTCCACCAGATCCCTCAGCGCTGGGTCAACCCGACTCTTCAACCCCTCCAGGGATGGGGACTCCCCCCCTGCCCTGGGCAGCCCATTCCAACGCCCAACAACCCCTTCTGGAAAGAAATACTCCCTAAGAGCCAGTCTATTTTGCCAAAAGCAGCATTTGGTATCTGTTAAAAGCGATCGCAGAATCTCACAGCTTCATGGAAATAATCTTGCCTTTGTAGATAAACAGTTAGAAACGAAACATGGAACAGCTCGCCTGCAAAAAGGGGATATGCCAGCAGGTGACAGCCCAAAAAATTTTTAAGAGGCAGGTTGAGATGACTAGTGTCGTCTAATAGTGTGACCAGCAGAAGTAGGGAGGTGATAGTCCCCCTGTGCTCTGCACTGGTGAGGCCACACCTGGAGTATTGTGTCCAGTTTTGGGCACCTCAATACGAGAGAGATCTCGAGGTGCTGGAGCGAGTGCAGAGGAGGGAAATGAAGCTGGGGAAGGGCCTGGAGAATAAATCCTGTGAGGAGAGATTGAGGGAGCTGGGACTGTTTAGTGTGAGGAGGAGAAGGCTGAGGGGAGACCTCATCACTCTCTACAGCTCCCTGGAAGGACATTGTAGAGAGGTTGGTGCTGGTCTCTTCTCACAGGTGATTAGTGACAGAACAAGAGGGAATGGCTTTAAACTGCAACAGGGGAGGTTCAGACTGGACATTAGGGAAAAATGTTTCCCAGAAAGAGTGGTCAGACAGTGGAATAGGCTGCCCAGGGAGGGGGTGGAGTCACCATCCCTGGATGTGTTTAAGGGTCGTTTGGATGAGATGTTGGGGGATGTGGTGTAGGGGAGAACTTTGTAGAGTAGGGCTGATGATGGTTGGACTCGATGATCCCAAGGGTCTTTTCCAACCTGAATGATTCTGGGATTCTATGATTCTATGACTAGGCAGGTGTGCAGCATGCAGCCCACATGTGCAAAGGTAGTGGTTTCCCCGCTGTGCTCCCATCATTTTTTTAACGTGTACAAGCACACCGCCGTGTTGCTCATTACACACGTTGGTGAGCAAGCTGGGGGTTAGGCAGGCAGCTTGCTCCCCAGGCCCTCCCTGGGCACATCACTGCCCTCGCACAGCAGATGATGACGAACCCCCCGGCAGCTTCTGCTGTGCCCAAGCCCCATCATCTGCCCCGTGTGCCAACGCTGCTGGGGTTTCCACCAGTCCCTGGCACCGGCAGTGGCACTGTGTATGGTTTTGATGTAATTACCTGAGCCCGTGGAGACCTCACGGTCAGAGCGTCCCTGTCTGGCGCAGGCTGACATGGTTTCTATGTCCAAATTTAATTATTATTTTTTCAGGGTGGGAAATGAGCAGAGCAGCATTCTCCCATCCTGCTTGGGTCCACTGCGAGGCCAAGGCTGCGGTCGGGGCTGCACCGTCCTATTTCCACGCCCTGAAGCTATTCTGGAAGGAAACCTCAGGGCCAAAAATAAATAAAGAAAACAAAACCAGATGGACACTGAGAATGGTGTGGAGAGGCCAAGGTGCTGCTGCAGCCAGGGAAAAGGGCACCCCTACCACACAGCATGGTGGCCAGGGCACCCCCAAAATGTGCATGGGGGTCACCAGAGGCAGAATTTGCCCCCGCTCCCACCTCTCCCCACGTGGTGGCAGGGACAGGAGTGTATGTGGCACAGCCATGGACTGGGGAGCAAAGTGAAGAGCAAGGAGATGGTGCACCAGCAACAGCATAAGAGATCCCTCCTTCATCCCCCTTACATGGCAGATGAGGGAGGTTTGTCCCCATGGAACAAACCCAAATGCAAACCAACATCAGCTGGGCACGTGGCTTGTTATTTTTTTGCAAGCAGTCGATTTTAGAATAAAAGGGGAGGGGAGAACACCTAAAATGCACCACATATCAACCTCAGTTATCAGTACACAACCTTTATGTATTGGCCCTCTGCAACTAAACATTCCATATAATTTTACTTCTTCTCTGAGGTGCGAAACCAGATAAAGGAAATTAATTCTATTGACACACCGGGCAATAAGTAGGTCTGTAACGCAAGCGCTTTGAGGCAGCCTGAACTCTGGGGAACAGAAACCCAGCAAATCACTGAGGCAAGGTCACAGCATTCTTACGACTCCCAGCACTCACCACCACCCAGGTCCTCCCGTGTTTGAGCAGCATCTGTATACCATATTTTCTCTGTTTTTTTGCTTGTTTTGGTTTTTTTTAGGAGGAAGAAACTGCACCAGCTAGAATAAGTTACCAGGACTGGTCCCACAGCAGTCTGCTGCCTCCATCCATGTGTAAGAGCCCTCAAACACAGCCACATGTCAGAAACAGGAGGAAAAAAACATATAACCCCCCAAAAAGGCCCCATTTTTGTGAGCGGAGCCAGCAGAGAGCCTGAGTTCATTACAGAGGTACCCACCGACAACCTGCACAACCGGCTGAGAAACTGAGCTCTCTGCCAAAGTCAAATCAGTGTCCCTGGATAGTCAGACACATGGATGGCATGGAGGTACCTCCCTGCCACTGCACACACTGCTCGAACCTGCAAAATCCCCTGCATTTGGGCTTAAAAAGTTGCTGTTTGCAGCAGAGGCAGAGCGCGCCGCATGTGCCGGCAGGAAACTGCTGCGCTCGCGTGGGTTATTTGTTATATTGTGTACACACAGGAGTTGCACACCACTTCTTGTATATGTATCCATATATACACAAGCACATGTCTGTTGCAACACTCAGGCACTCTTTGATTTCTGAAAAAGGCGGCTTTGGAAGTTTTCATGCTATAATGAACCTACTTTTTGCTCTGCAGGTGAAACAACTTTGGGTCTGGGACAAAAGAGGGCAGGTGCTGCCTCCACTCCCCAGTTGCAGGTTCAGCTCCTTTTTTCAGAAACATGATGCCTTCTGCTAAAAAAAACACCAGCTCTTTGCAGCTTTGTATTTCAGGGTGTGAAAACAGAAAAACCCAAACTGCAAACCACACGCTTACTCGGCAGCTTTAAGGTCTCCATATCAAGTTTGGAGGGAGACAGGGCAGGAGGATGCTAATACTTACACTTTACGTGCCATCCTGTGGTGCCCAACTCCTTGGGGCAGTTCTGGGGGGACCACAGAACTCCCAGGGCATGGCTGAGCTAGGGGCAGGAGGAGGGGAAGTTATTTGCCATTGTATGACGTTATTTGACAGTGTAGGACATTGCATAACAGTGAAGGGAGCTGGAAGAAAAATTTCCTTAGAGCATTTGAAAGGTTTGTAATATTTTGGGGTTTCACTGAGGTCAGAGGCTGTTTTCCCACGCCTGAGATACTTCTTTTGTTCGGATTGACGGCAGCGGCGATTCCGTCAAGGTTTTTCCTCCCCATTGAAAAGGGCAGAGAAACACAATCAAACTCTCCCAAGCCTCACCTCCTGCTTGGCGAGGAGCAGTTCCTGTCACAGACAAATCCATCACAGGGGGCACAGGAGAGACAATCCCATTGGATCGTTTCTTCCACAGATATTCCCATTTTGCTAAAGACAAGGGCCCAGGAGCCAGCCGTGGCGCTCAGCCCAGTGCTTGACTGTGCTGCCAAAAAAGCCTCTGCTGGACGGAGGGGTGCTCTGCGGGTCCTGGTGGTCTCTCTGTTCCTCCCACCAAAGCCAGGAAAATAAGGGGGTTGAAGAAATGCAGCTTGCATCCCGTGGCCACCCTAAGACCAGCAGCTGCAGTCGGGCTCAGTGCTGCTGCCTCCCACCGCTTCAGCCACACCAGCTATTTATTAAAAATAGATTTTTTGTTTCTTGGAAAGGACAAAAAAATAAACAAGGAACCTTTCTTTTAAGATGATGCAGACTTGTGTTTTCACAAATCCAAATGTGACCAAAAATATCTGCTTTAAACCCCAGTGCTGATTCCTGGGTAAATCACTGCATTCAGCCCTGGAGGCCACCCCCAAACGCCATGTGGGTGGATAAGAAAAGTGCATACATTGACATGGGCATTTTTTATCCTTTTGTAACCATCAGGCAAGCTGACCCTTACAACTTCATTGCACAGTCAGCCCAAAAGGGGATGCAGGAACACCTCAAGCAATAGCAGAGCCCACAGCCAACCTTCCCAGCTGCTTCAAAGCAAGGACAGGTAGCCTGGGAAGAATACAAAGAAATTTTCTGAGCAGTCAGGGATCACGTTAGGAAAGGTAAAGACCTAATAGAATTAAATCTGGGCAGGGATGTCAACGGCAACAAGAAAAGCTTCTATAAGTATGTCAAAGGGGAAATGTGGGCCCTGTCTGGAAAGAAAAGGGAGACCTGGTCACCTGGGATATGGAGAAGGCTGAGGGACTCAACAACATTTTGCCTCAGCTGTCACCAGCAAGGGCTCCAGCCACACTGTCCAAGTCACAGAAGGCAAAGGCAGGGACCGGGAGAAGGAAGAACCACCCACTGTAGGAGAAGATCAGGTTCAAGACCATCTGTGGAACGTGAAGGTGCACAAGACAGTGGGACCTGATGAGATGCATCCGTGGGTCCTGAGGGAACTGGCAGATGAAGTGGCCAAGCCACTGTCCATCATATTTGAGAAGTCGTGGCAGTCCAGTGGAGTTCCCGCTGACTGGAAAAGGGGAAACATAACCCCCATTTTTAAAAAGGAAGACCTGGGCAACTACAGGCCAGTCAGTCTCTCCTCTGTACCCAGAAAGGTCATGGAGCAGATCCTCCTGGGAACTATGCTAAGGTACATGGAAAATAAGGATAAGGAACTGGCTGGATGGTAGCCAATTGGGCAGCCTGGAGAAGAGAAGGCTCCGGGGAGACCTTCTAACAGCCTCCCAGTACTTAAGGGGGCTACAGGAAACTTGGGAGGGACTCTTTATCAGGGGGTGTAGGGATAGGATGAGGGGTAACAGTTTTAAAGTGAAAGAGGGGAGATTTAGATTAGATATGAGGAAGAAATTTGTTACTGTGAGGGTGGTGAGACACTGGAGCAGTTTGCCCAGAGAAGCTGTGGCTGCCCCCTCCCTGGAAGGGTTCAAGGCCAGGTTGGACAGGGCTTTGGGCAACCTGGGCTAGTGGAAGGTGTCCCTGCCCATGGTGGGGGTGTTGGAACTAGATGGTCTTTAAGGTTCCTTCCAACCCAAACCATTCTACGATGCTATGATTTTCCTGCCTGCCTGACAGCAGAGAGTGAGAGTGCTCCCCTTGGATGCTCACCATGCACAAGCACATGCTGCCAAAAACAAACACACAACTGCTGCTAAAAATGCCTTCAAATCCTCAAAGTGATCATCTTTTGGCCACGCTATCTCTGGCCATCCAAAACCTCATGTCGTGAAGCACTGCCTGCCACCAAGCCCCTCTGGATGGCAAGCAGGGTGGCCCTGTTCGCACACAGATGAACAGCATTTGATGGGGACAACCCAGTTCCACCCGTGTCCCCCCAAAACCTCCCCGTCCTCACAGACATGTGCTGCCAGGCGCTGGGCATGTCCCCGCACAGGGCCAACGCGAGCGGCTCCCTCCCTGTGGCCAGTCAGGTTTCCCCAGCGAAGGGCTGAGTTTCTCCCCCCTGTGATGCCCAGGAGGGACGGTTCCATGGGAACCCATCCCGGCAGGACCGGCAGGCCGCAGCCAGCTCTGGCACCATCTCCCCAGCTTTTGGGGAGCAGCCAGCCAGCGGGAGGCAAATTTGGGGCGTTGCTGGTGGGGACACGCATGCAAGTGCAGCACATCCCCATGGGAAGGCACATGAAGGGGACCAATGTGCAGGGGGAGCGCAGCCAGCCACCCCTCCAGCACAGGGTGCAGAGGGGTGCTGCATGCCCTGTTTGCAAGGCAACACGCCTTCCTGCTCAAACTAAAGTCAAATCAACCCAGTATTTCTCTCCGAGCATGAAACAAGAGGAGGACGAGCACACACCATCCCTTTTTGGGGGAGACGAAGGCGAGTGGCCCCCTCCCCAGCTATGCCATGCTGCCACTTGCCCAAGGACGAGGGCAGAGGGTCAGGCATGAACTGCAAGAAGCAGTCTCACAAAGCCGGTTTCATCCCACCCTTGCCACGTCTCTGCCATCCTGCTCATGGGCTGGGCTTACTGCAGAGCTCCGGGGCACCCCTTGCTTTCCTGGAGGGACCCACAAAAATCCTCCTGGTCCCCATCCCCAGCAGTTGTCCCCATGCCAACACCACCTCCAGTGGCCTCAGGGATCTGACCCAACCCCGTGGCAGAGGAGGCACCCAAAACCTCCCCACTGCCTGAGCGGCAGCACCACTTGCTGGACACGGGAGAGCTCACAGCAGCACCCTGCCCTGCGTCGCCACACAGAGGAGACAGCAAACACATCATTACTACAATTTTAAACCAAAGCGACAGCTGTCACGGAGCCCTTTTTGCACCTCTGGGTTGCAGCCAAACCTGTGCTTGCTGTCTTTCACCCCAGCGATGGGACTGCGCAGCAGCATTTTGGTACCCATGACCCTGACAGGCATCATCACCATCACAGCATCCCCAACTCCTCCTCGCGCAGCTAATGAAAGGGGTCCAAAAAATAAGGGGCAAGTCACAGCCAAGGTAGCCACTGTGAAGTGGGGACCAGTGGGGTGGAGGAGGTGAAAGGGAATGAAAGGGCTCAAACAGATGAATTTCTGATAATTATTAAGACTAAACTGTGATGGATGAAAGCTTTGCTTGTGCCTTGCTTTGTTAGTTTCAAAGCTTTGCTTGTGTTTTGCTTCATTTGTTTTAAGGACTCCTGACTCCTCAACTGCTTCCTTAGGTCCCTTTGTTTAGGTAAGATTGAAATGCTCGTCAGGCTCCCTATGTAAATCACTGGGAGCAGACTCAAGGCCTTCAGTGGACACTCGGGCAACCCCTAGAATGGGAAAACTAAGAAAAGGGGGAGCTCAAACAGAGAGACACGGAGACCCTGTTATAGGGAGGATGATTCTGCTGATTTAGGAAGGAGGCACCTGGACTTTACTGCACAGCACATGCTCTGGAAAGAAGGTCAGCTAGCGAACACCATGAAGAAGACTGCTTACAACTTCCCTCGACCACCGAAGCCCCTCACCCTATTTCCACTATGCATGCTCGGAGTATGTAAATGAATTCTGGGAACTCATTATCATAAGACACCCCTTTCCAGGAAATCTAATGAATATGTATGATTTGTGTGTATAGAAACTGATGTTCCTTGCTAGTTCGGGGGAGCCCTTATGGTGGAGAATCCCCAGGGCGACCCCAGCACTGCTAATAAAGAATACCTGCTGAACAGGAAAAAAACTTTACTGTTGAGTCAATGTCTTTGTTTCAGAGGCAGAGTCAGGAAAGAGGCTCATTCCCAGGGCAGTGGCATGGGGAAGCTGCACATTTCAGAGCTGATCTCATGCAGAAGTAGAAAAAGCTTACACAGGGTGGAAATTAAAACATATACTCTACTAAAAGCTGTTCAGCTCCCAGCTTTTGTAGTGGTCTAAAGAATCTGCAAATTAAGTGCAGTTTTGCTATAAGGAGTAAAAAATTATTCTGTTTTTTTCCTGGTTCTGAATTCAGTATTGCATTGCCCAGCAATGACACCGCTGACCCAAGGCAACTGAAAGGCACGCACCCACTCAGAATCCCAGAATCATCTCGGTTGGAAAAGACCTTGAAGATCATCTAGTCCAACCACGAACCTCACACCAACGCTCATGCTGACCCCTTGGAGACTGTGCCCTGCAGAGCCACAAACCCATGCTACGCAACAGCCCACAGCTTCCTCCACCAGCATCGACACCCACGTGCTGTACAGCTCATCATACACACATGAACGGGTGGGAAGCATCTGGATGGGATTTTAAACAAATAACGTGTGATTGACTTGCTTACTGGTAGGAGGGGAAAAAAAAAAAAAAAAAGAGGCTTTACCCATGATGTACCAGCTCATGATGAACCCTTTTCCCCCACTCACCTGTGTCTCTGCTGCAGGGGACCTGGCGCCAGAGGCCACTGAGGGCATCCAGAGCCAGTGGTCCAGGAGAGTCCCCGTGCCCTGGGGCACCTCCTTCTCAGCCTCTCAGGAGGAGCAGAATCCTGGCTTGCATTGCAGCAAGTGATAGCCATGATATAGCAAAGTCCCAGGCCCAGCTCATAGGGGCCATTAGCTTTTCCACCCACCCCACTGCAGGGTCACCCAGGGGCAGGGCTGGCCCTTGGGGAGCCCAGAAATACGGGGGGTGGGAACACCCCTCAGCCTCTGCTTTCCCCCTCACCCCAGCACGCTGCAGCTCCCCATGCAAACAGCCTGCTCTTTGCTCCCCACTCGCTCCAGTCTGACCCCAAATCACAGCACCCAGCTCCCCAGGGAGAAAACCAGCAACACCTCAAAGCATACCACCGTGGAGTTTGATGGTTTTAATCGTAATTAAAGAAATCAACAAGGTACATTTCAGATTTGAAATACAAGTGCAAAAAGGATACAATATAATGTTTTCTGTACATTTCTTACAAAATATTACATACATCCCATCCTGAAGTGGTACTTCACACACCGCTGAGCCCACACACCATGTGTGCACACCAGCTGTAGCCTTTCCTCCTTATGTGCAGGACGTGGAGCTAACGGAAAGCTCTGTCTGGAGTCTGGGCAGAGGCTTTTAGGGCAGTGGCAGGTAAATACAAGGGGTGAAGGCAGGGACCTTTCTGCCCAGCATGCCCAGATGCAGCTCCTGGAGTGCAGTGTGCCCTTGTGGCAAGCAGGCAGCATCACCCTGCAGCACTCCCAGCTCTCCGTTGCTCGCCAGTTTGGCATAGGAAATGGCTTTTCTCTCTGTGGTTTGGCCTTTTCCCTGTGTCTGGCATCACCTCCCGCTTTGCACCCTGTGTAGCATGCCCAGGTCAAGCCCTGGTGAACCCGCCTCCATTTTATCCACAGCATCTTCTCAGAAACAAATCAACCAGGCTATATAGCAAATAAATTAAACCCCTCCTCCCCCCCTGTACCCCCCAGCACCAATGAGGCTTTGGGGCACGCATCAGTACCCGTCCTGGCAGTCATTGTCATCATAGTCAGCAGCAGGCTTGTTGCGGTAGGCGCCCGGCCGCCGTTTGTGGCTCTCCAGGCTCTGGGGAGAGCTGTCATCCCCGTGGCTGCTGGACTCACGGGTGGCGTCCTCCTGGGAGTGGCTCTCTTCATTGTCATCATCCTCCTCCTCCTCCTGGGACTTGCTGTTGTTGCTCTCTGTGGAGCTGCTGTCCTCGCCTGCATTGTCCTCTTGGCTGCCATCATCCTCCGGGGATGCGTTCTGGCTCTCGGCTGATGTGCTCAGCGTGTCCTCATCAGGGCTGGAGTCATTCTCGTCCTCCTTTGACTCCTCTACGGTGTCCTCTGTGGACTGGCTCTGCTCACCATCATCTTCCCCAGACTTGCTCTGGTCACCCTCATCTTCCCCGGACTCACTGTCGGGCACGGACAGTGCACTCTTGTCCTCAGCAGACTCCTGATCCTCCTTCTGTCCTTCCTGGGACCGGCTGCCACTGCGCTCACTCGACGTGCTCACCGCCTCCTGGGAGATGTCCTCCGGGGACTCCCCCAGCTCTTCGTCTGACTGCTCGGCGGTGCCCTCCCTGGACCTGCTGCCCTCATCCTCGCTGGAGGGGCTGTCATCCCCATCCCTGTCCTCTCCAGAGTGGCTGGTGCTGTTTTCCTCTGACTGGCTGGCGACAGGCTCTTCCGACTGACTGTTGTCCTCGGTGGATGGACTGTCTTCTCCTGAGTCAGGGGACTCGCTGTCACCCTCATCCCAGTGGTACGAGTCAGCCCCTCGGCCACTCTCTCGGCTGCTCCCTGGGGCACGGGGGCCAGCACGGCGCCCCTTGTAGCTGCTGCCCGGACCATCAAAGACAGAGGGGTCATCTCCCTGCATGGCTTCATCCTCAAAGTCGTAGCTCTCCTCCTCCTGGCTGCTGCTGCTGCTGCCTCCCTGCCTGTAGGTCCGCTCGTACCGGCTGCCAAGGTAGTTCCTGTACCGCCGGTGGTCTGCCCCGATGCTCTCGCTGCTGCTGCTGCTGCTGTCACCGTGCCTTCTGCCAGCCCCAGCATCCTCACGGCCAGCATCGCCACCGTGTTCGCCTGCCCTGTCGGCACCAGCCACGTAAGTAGGACCTTCGCCCCCCTCCTCTTCCCTGTTCTCATCAAAGGTGTCATCCCCACTGTCGTCCTCCTCGTCCAGGAGCCCACCAGTGTGGGAGGGAAGCCCACTGACCCCGGTGCCGTGGTGCTCTCTGTTGTCACCATCATCAGCATCACGTGCATCCTCCTCCTGTGGAGGTGACAAACAGAGAAGAAAGCAAAGGCTTGCAGGTCACAGGCACTATCGACACAGCTCGCCATGCAGGCCAAGACTGACACCAGATTTGGGGCTAAGCGTGCCTTCCTGGCAGAGAAAAACACCCCTCTCCACTCACTCACCAGGAAACCAAGGCTGTTCCACAGGCTTGCATCCTCGTGGTCCACCCAGTTCAGGTCCTGAGCCTGCCCAACTCTGCCTCCCTTGTCTCGGCCACCGTGCTCACCCAGCTCCTCACCCACGATATTTCCACCCGCCGGGTCCCCAGTAAGGGCATTATCCCCCTTCTCAGCACTGGCAGAAGGATGTCTGCCATCTCCACCACCCAGGAGGTTGCCCAGCTTGTTGATGTCATCTTTGCTTGCTGTGTCCTGGAGGCAAAACATGACAGAGTGCTTTGGTTATTAAACACCACAATGCGTTTACTGCTACTGCTGCTGCTGCGGGATGATAAATCACTCCTAAGCCATGCAAGTGCTCAAGCCCTTTTTCATTGCTCACACCTCAGCCCTTCAGTTGTTTCTGCTGATGAAAAAAAACCCAACAGCCACCAATAAAAGGGCAACCCAGAAAAGTCCAAACCATGATGGTTCAGAGCACAGAAACTCCTTTTTCAGGACTGACGCAGCAGAATGCATCAGGTGAACTGGGAATGCGCACAGGAAGGCATGGTGAAATGAGGTGAAACCAACCCAGCTTGAGAAGACTGAGGAGACAGGCAAAGCTCAAAGACCTGCAGAAGGGGCAGCTCTTCCCCCAGGTGCCTGGTCCAAGGATGCTTGCCTGGGGCTGGCTCCCCATCCCAGACTTGCCCCACGAGCAGTGGGACTGGGGCATCCCTTGGCTTACCTCCTGCTGGGCGCTGCGGTGGGGACGGGCAGGCTGGTGGCCAGGCACCTAAACATATCCAGGAGACATTTGATCAGTGATCAGTGCACCTTGGAGGGGCAAAACCACCGGGGGCTTGGGGTTTGAGTACCTGTCCAGTGGGTACTTACAGGGTGAGCACGGGCTACGGCCCAGAGGAGCAGCACCAGGAACGCAGCCCTCATGTTGGTTGTGGTCCCTGCAGCTGCAACGGGGGGGAAAGTATTTGCACACTAGAACAAAGCATTTGCGTGTGCCCCTGACTGTAACTGGGTCCCACAAAGCCCTTCCAACCGATACAGCCTTGCTGTCCCGGCACGTGACGCTCACCCCGGCAGGTCATCAAACAAGCCAAGGATTTGTCCTCGTGCCGCCTCCTGGCATCTCCTGTGCAGCAACTTCCCTTTAGTTTGGGACTTGAAATACCTGGCCATGTTCTTGCAGATTTTTTGTCTAAGCATCATTAAAGATCAGGAAAGGTTTTCCATATTCCCTGTTCCCACAGTAGCCACCCAGCCGAGCTCAGCAGCTGTGAGGGGAGCTGGCACCACAGGTGAGCAGTGCCACGAGACCGCGGGCTGCAGAGCTGTGCCTCCCACCCAGTGTGGTCCCCACAGCCCCATAAAACCTCCTGCTGCCCCAAAGTGGAGCACCCCAGTAAGATAACCCCACAGAGAGCTGCATCCCCAGTGGCCACTGGGTCCATCCGGCATCCCAGCCGTACCGCTGCCTGAGCAGGCAGGTAAAGCGCTGAGGGATCTGGTGGAGTTGCGAACTGTCAATGTTAAGTTAAGGGTTGGACTAGGTGATCTTCAAGGTCTTTTCCAACTGAGATGATTCTGTGATTCTGTAAAGCAGCAGGGGGGCTTTACTCCAGCTCTGCTCTCATTTTCCAAGTCCCTTCAGCAGCCCAGCACCGCATCCCCACGGGGCACACTAACTGTACTGCGCATCGCCCTGCACCTGAAACGTGCTGGAGCAAAGAGACATGCTCCTAATTTCTTCCCTTACGAAGCAATATCTACATCCCAGCTTACAAGTCTCTCCTGTTTTTTATCAAAACTTGCAAGGAGATCTACAACCCCTGCCCCCAAACATTGCCATTCGCACTCCAGGCAATGCCAAAGCAACCCAAAGAAACCAAAACCTTTACCTTGAGGCGTGGTGCGAGCCGGCGTCTCCTCCGGTGCTGGGGATGAGACAAGCTGGCTGCCTGTGTGGAAATGCCCCGAGCTGTGTGCCCTGGCGTGGCCGTGTGGGCATTTAACCGCTGCCTGGTGCCGGCCCCGGGCAGGGGGCAGCCAATGGCACCGGCGGGCACCGCTGCTGCGCGCGGAGGTGTCACCGGGAACTGGCCTCCCACGCTTCCGCCGGGACGCCGGCCCTAAAAAAGCTCCTTGTGGTTGCAGGATGATGAGACGGGCTGGCAGTTAATGACCGACTGCACTGGCCCTGTGTTTTGACTGCTAAATTTATTCCGTTCACACACTTCCCGCCTTGACACACACAAACAACTATGGTGTCACCCACGCCAAGCACCGGACCCCATCCTGGGGATAGCATCCTCCTAACATGGGCACTTGGGAGTGGCGTTTGCCCCCCGCCACGAGCCAAGGTGCTGAAACCCACGTGGGACCATTCCCCTGCTGGGACTCAGCCTTCCCCTGCGCCTTGGGGCAGGAGCACAAAATGTGGTGCTAGAAGGAGAGGACATGCCTATTTTCATGCCTACACATGCGTTCACGCAAGGGAGAAAGGAAATACTAAATGGAGGTGCGCAGGGAGGGTCCCACCCCCTGCATGGAGAGGGTGTAGCACCCCCAGTGCTTCTTCCAGCTGCCGGCCCCAGGATGAAAACAAATCTCTGGAAAACAAGACATGCACGTGTGTATGGGTGCGTATATGCATGGGCATTTACATGCAATTACATGTATGAATACACACACACACGCACAATCACAGAATTCACCACATATACCCCAGGGTGTCCTGGTGTAGCGTGGATCACCTCCTCCAAACAGTGCAGTAAGCCAGCAGTGCAGACAGCCCCTACTCGCTCACGGATAACATGAGAGTGAGTTTGCAAACCTCTACGTGCACACACATGTGCACACCCTGACACATCTCTGCCCAGGAGGTTTAGGACAGGACCAGCGTGCCCCAGCCCTACACCCAGCTTTTCCCTCTGCCCCAGCCTGGGTGGAAGGAGAGTGACTTCCTTGCCTGTATTTGGCTGTTGCTAAATCCTCCATGCCCGCAACACCCCCTCTCTGCTAATAAAAGCACCCCGCAAGTGCAAATAGGTTGCGTTGAAGTAGGAAACATGTCTGGGCTCTGCAAGCCAGGTTCTCCCTGCACCCAAGCCGCAGGTGATGGGCACAGCCAGGGGGAGAGGGGGCCAGGAGGAGAATGCCTATGGGTGTTTTATTGGGTGGGGAAGCGTAAATGACAGCGTCGATGCTCTGTGAGGAGCGTTTGCACGTCCTTCCCTGCGGGGAGGAGGTGTTTCTGCTGCCCTGGGTAGAAGAAAGAGTCTTTCAGACAGCAGAGACCCACTCTGGGGCTGCCACAGCAGGGGAAGCCCATGAAACAAGGTTCACCTTCAGCAAGGTTTCAAAAGGCTTCAAAAGCCTTCAAAAGGCTTCTGGGCTGCCCTGCTGTAAAGCCCTGGCAAGCCAGTCCCCTGTAACAGCCCCTTGGTACAGGGACCCAATTTCCCAAGGTGGGGGCACGGCCCAGGGGACACGTGAAGGGTTGCAGGTTCACAGGGATTCACAGGACATGCTGGCGCTGCAAAACAAGTGACTGAAGGAAACCTGAGGAGAGTCAGGACTGAGACAGGGCTTTGTAAACTGCAGATTATCTGACTTTGCCTGGGATGTATCATCCACAGACAACAGCATCCAGAAAGCATCCCCCATGCTGTGACAGCACCACAGCTCGACAGAACATCTTGGGAAACCAGACATGTCAGTCTGCTGTTGTGGATGCCTGCTTAATGTCATCCTCCAAAATGTCCTGCCTTTTTCCCCCATCACTACTCGCCAGGGGACCTTGTGTGTCTCCCCGGTGAGGACCATGCAAAGACCATGCAGGTGCCAAGTGAGATGAGCATCTTTTTTTCTCCTTCCTCCTGGCCCCCATGCAGGAAGGCGCCAGTGCTGCCCTGGCCCCACTGCTCTCCCCACAGCCCCTTGGCTTCAAGACGGGCACCATGAAGCTGCTCGTCTCATGCACACACACACCCCTTCAGCAGATGTTTTCCCTCTTCTTCCCGACCCCTGCCACAGATACCGTGGGATGTATTTTCCTCTCGACCTGAGACAAAATTATACCCCTGTCCCCAGCCAGATATGAGTTCACATTGTCAACCTTTTTTAGGCACCTCCAACAATTACCATGCTTTGTTGGTTTTTTTTTTACATCAAACCTGCATTTAACTCAGCCCCCAAAGACCTGGTGCTGCCTCACGTCTAAGCACCGCTGTGCAAGAAGGGGATAAACACGGAGCTGTGTGTACCTGGCTTTTTTATAAGACAGGCCACTCACTGCCCCACTGGCCACCCGCCCCCAGGTCACCTCCCTCCCCTCCGGTGGCCCCGAAATGCCTGTGGCACCAGCGCACCCAAGACAGCCTGCTGCCAGCACCCCGACCTGACCCCAAGTCCCTGTGATCTCCAGTAGCCCTGGGTCGAAAGACCAAGGTCTATCCCCCAAATCCCTTCCAGAGAACACCCCACAGCATCAGCCAGACTGCCCAGGCAGCTCTGCCTTTGTTTTGCAAGGAAAGGAAACCCCAGCACACACACTGTAACCTTACGATAAGCCTTAAAAAACAACAAAAAAAACCAAAACCAAAACAATGATATTTAGGATTTTTGTTGTTACAGCAGAGGTGAGAAATGGACTGAGGGTGGGGGAAGTGGCTGTCTGACTGGTGTTTTAAATGCAACTGTGCATTTCCCCAAGTCCTACTCTCCTGACATGCTTGGTCCCTGGAGATGGCCAGGATGGGAAGCAGAGGGGCAAGGAAGATGGGGTAAACCTGGCCCAGCTAAACCCTCAGGCTGGCCAGGAGGAGGTGGCTGAGTCAGAGATGAGAGGATTGGCAGGGCTGGTAGAAAGATGCAGGAACATCCCTTTCCTATTTGGCAAGTTGAACTGTGTGGTCTTCATGAGGACAGAGACAAGGTATGAGTGCAGACAGCAGGATGGATCAGAGATGTCAAAACCAAGAGAGAAGCTGGCACTGCAGAGAGCAAGCTGATGGTCTAACAGCTGGTCTCCTCCGCCAATTGAGTCATCTCAGCATCGAACACTCAAGAAATTAATACTGTTCCAAAAAACCACCGTTGCCTCTTTTTTTCAGTCCAAGGTATTTTCACAGTATTTATGTTGCTGGTGCACTTCTCTCCTGATTATACAGGTTTTGACAGCAGCATCAAAAGGAAAAGGATCAGTGAACAAACTGGAACAGGAGAGACGAGGATGAGAGCAGGACTCAAGACACACGTTCTCGGCCCTTTCCCAAACACTCAACACCAGCTCCTGCCTTATGCTCAGATCCAAATCCAAATCCCTTTGGTGAGTGCTTACTGGTGACAGGTACTGCATTTTCAGTTGGAAGCAGGCAGGAAAAACCTTGCCTCCTAAATATTCATTTCCCCCATATCTGCCATGTTAGCATCAGGCACTACCCAGCGCCCAATCCCAAGGGATTCATTCCCATGCTGCTCCTCTAAAAAAGGATGCTCAGCCTTACAAACCATCCAGTTCCCATGTCGCTACCTGCTTTGCAGGTGGATGGACCACAGCTGGCAGCTGAGGCTGCAGGGGGGAGAAGCAGCCTGGCTTTGGCTCCTCTGCACATCCAAGGGATCTGAGCAAAGACATCGTGCCTGTTCCCTGAAGTCTGAGTAAGTATTACCCGTGTTTCATAGCATTAACGTGACACATAATGCAGTAGCTAATGATAACATTTTAGGTGTTTGAAGATCAGCATTGATAATTCAGCTCCTCCTGGCAACAAGCCTCAAAGTTACAAACACTGTGATACACGGCAGATGGAAGTTACCATCGTGATTTTTCACAGTGCGGAGGCGTGCACAAGTTTGGTTAATGCTAAGCCTTTAGAATTTGCTATTTCTCCTCACTGGAAAAAAAAAAAAACAAACAACATCATAGGAGCCTGAGTTCTGGAGACCTGAATTACAGACACACGCACGGCCCTCCTAACGCTAGCCCGCTGCACAAGACCAACAGCTCCCTGACAGCACAGGGGGAGGATCATTCACCCACCCTTAGGTGTCTACTCTGGAGTTTCCTTTACAGCCAGAGAAAACAAGCACTTTTAAGGTGCCAAACATTTGCCCTATTTCAGGCTGAAACACATCGCAGACTGTTTGAAGTCTCTGTGACACTGCCAAAGGAAGGCGACTGGCATGCTCATCTTGTCTTACCAACGAGATGCACCATGCTCTTTCCCAACAGACATGCAAGGCAAGTTCCCGAAGTTCTTCTCCCCCCTCCTCCCATGCCAGCCCCACGCTCCCTTCACTTCCTTCTAGTACTTTTATACCACCCTCCTCTGAGCAATGGGCTCCAGGCGCTTCACAAATGTTCTTCCCTCAGAAGAAAATGCCATGCAGAGGCACTTGTCAAAACTAGAGCTGTGTAGCCGCCCCCATCTCTCCTGGAGGCTGCAGGCAGATGGGCTGGACAGTAAGGACTCCGTGCAGAGATAAGCAATTAACTCTCAAAATTAAAAACAACTATGGGAGTAACACTGGGATTACTTTTTCCAGATACAAGATGTGCTTGCCTAACAAGGGCCAGCCCCATTTCTCTTAGGGCTGAAACTGCTACTTGTGAATAATTGTTTGTGCTCCTATTGCCAGATGCTGATTTTCAGGCAACCATCAGATGCAAAGCCCCTTCCCAAATGCCCACAGTGGCTGGGAAGTACAAATGGAACCTGCTCAGTCCCTTGAACCTATATTTTTGGGAACAGAACAAGGCTGGTCCCTCTGCAGCCCCTATCTTTCCTCACCGCTGTCTCCATGCACATGGCTCCAGCCTCTTCTGGGCAGGGGAGCCACAAAACCAGCACGTTGCCTTGACAAACTGTTTGGACAAAGGCTCGCAAGTGTTGTACCTGCTCTGCGCTGCTTCGCAGTTTGTGCTTCTACTCACTGCTGGAGTAAAACGCATGGAGAAATAATTGGTATTCGCATTGCGCCCATGCAGCTGGAAGTCGTGGCTGGGCAGGTACCTTGTGCCATCTCTGTGCGTGACCAGATTCTCAGGTCCTATAAATCCATATTCATCAGCCAACTTGGCCAAATTCACTAATTTGAGGCCATGACTTCATCAGCTGTGGACCAGGTGCCTAGCTTCCCTCTGGCCACTGTCAGATCTAACATGTTTTTCTGCACGCAGGCACTACTGCAGCTTGCTGCCCTTGGTCAAAATAACGGCAGGGACAGACGCCCCGCTCTGCCCCACATCGGGGACTGGTATTGACACTGCGGGCACTGGGCAGCCCCAGTGTGACTGGGCTGAGCTGTCAACAGCTCAGCACTGACAGCAGTAATCATAGCAACAGCAATGGGTCATTACGGCTCCTAAAATTTCATTCAGAGCACAGTATCTCCTCCAGTCATTCCCTACTCAGAAGTTGGTCCCTTGGGAGGTGGGAGCAGTAAGTATTTGTCAATCACAAGCTGGAAATGGAACAATAACAGACCCAGCCATCTCCCTGCGGTCGCCCCCGCTCTGAGTGGAATTTCAGAGATCTGTGCCAGACACCGGCTAAGCAGCGTGATGTCAGTACCCTCGGGAAATAAAACACAGCAGTGAGCTGGGGCTGGCTTTGCCCTCGCATCAGCTGGCAGCTTGGGGTGACCTGCTCCAAGCTGCAGGTTTGAAGTACAGCCAGCTGCACTGTGCATGCCTGTTAGATGTCTATAAATGTTTCACAGTATCCTGATTTCTTGTTGGAGGGAAAAAAACCCATCAGAAGGAAATGACGAGTGCAAACGGGTGATGCAGAAGCACAGGCTGCCCAGAGTGGGCAGAGAGGTCAGGACAGGGTTGGCAGATTGAGGGATGAAGATGTCTGTACAGAGAATCAGACCCTCCTCCTGGAGGGTGGTCAGCACTTCTCCAATTCCTGTACTGTCATTATGGCTCACTTGGTCTAAATTTATCACTGCTCAGTGTAGCTGGACAGGAAGCATTACCACAGTCCCCTAGGAGCCTGGAAAAGCTGGATAGACACCATCAATGCAGCCCTGAGCAAGAGACCAGCAGCAATTTGGCTCATACCTCCAGAGGACAGAAGCCAATTTTCTCCACTACAAGCTTCATCCTGCCAAGATGCTGAGCAGCTGGGAGCTGGGGCAGGCCAGCCTTCAGCCAGCCTGCTGGGTGCACAGAGTGCAAAACTCCATCAGGGAACAACACAGAGAGATGGTCCCCATCCCTGACTAACCCTGTGAGGGGAAAGCCTGCCCCATAGTTAAAGCATCATCTGCTGTGACAAGGTCTGCACACTCCTTGCAGATGGCCCCAGTGGAAAGAGGGGTCTGGCTTGGGGTGATAGATCATATCTCCAGGTTTGTCCAGTTTGCAATGAGGTAAATCCCTGAAATTATTGAGCTGAGATGTTCTCCCCTAATGCTTTTCCTTAGTCTTACTCATCTTTTTTTTTTTTAAATCTTCAAAATGTTAATGACTTTTTTAAAAAAAAAACACCAAAAAAGAACCAAAACCCAAACCAAAACACTATCAAAATCCAAACAACCCAAATCCCCCCCAAAACCAGAGAACTCTCAACCTATACAACCACAGAAAATAAAAGCAAGACAGAAGACATTAAATCTCTGGGACAGCAGAAGTGCTTTCCAACAGTCAAGAAGACCTATTTCTTTATATGCAACATTCCCTCTGTGCTTACAAAGTAATTAAACCCTCATTGTTCAAAGCCCAAACCAAGCCCAACTGTAGGACCACATCACGCATTGTGGGAGTTCCCCTCTGAGCACCCGCGCTGCGCACAGCCGAACTGCTCGTCCCACGGCAGAGAAGGGAGTCAAACCTTCCAGGAAAAGATGCTCAGGGCAGAAGAGGCAGGAGAATAGAAAGTCCAAAGTTGCCTGCTTGCTTGGAGTATGAAGGACAGAGGAGGAGGAGGGATCCAAATGCATCCTTGCTTACCCACAAACGCTCTAGGCAGGCGTGAAGCCTACAGCTTTGCAATAGCTAAGGAGCCCCCCGGCTGTCCTTCTGCCCTTGCCAGCCAGAAAGGCAGAGCGTTTCTCCTGTCTGCACTGTGCATTTCCCGGGGAGGCTCTGCACAGTGCACTGCCAGCGCACTGAAAGGCAGCTCAAGAACATCGCTCCAGCACTCGGCAGCAGCTACCCCCAATTCTGAGACAGGAACCTGCATTTCTGCTCCACATTCGCATGGACTGCAATAGGAATTGAATCTTACTGCTTTTAAGAGCTAGATTTAGAAGATCTGCTATCTATTCACCCCAGGAATCCATTTGATTCAGATACTGGTTATAGGGCTGGATCAATTGTTCAGTCTCAACAACGTGAGAGTTCCATCCTCGTTTGATCTATTTATGAATAAAGCTTTTTTTTTCCCCCATAGTTGCTCTTTGTAATTCTGTACCAATCAACTTAAATGAGCATGTGTAAATGACAGACTGAAGTCTTACACAACAGACTAATTCTGCTGGACAAGTATATTCACACTCTGTTAAACTTCCAGCTGAATTCAATGGTACACCTCAAAGGAGTTACGTACGTGTGGTTGCACGTGCTAATCGCAACCATTTGACTCAGGCTATTTCCTCTTCACTATTACCCCTGGAAACCCCTTTTGTCACACAATGCTTTTTTTCTGCATGATGAATGCATAGAATAATATTGCATGGGACATAATACAAGCAGAAATCTTAAAAAAAAACCACTCGTAAGAAATGAATACCGGATAAGCAATAACCCTCATGCATAGAATTCACATTTTTGCGTAGCCAGTCACAAACAAAAAGATGTGGAGATATGTCTGATAACCAAGCAGGGAACAGATGCAAACAAATGCAAGCAAAGTACCGGCAGGGGAAGGCAGGGTCGAGAACCGCTGCCTGTTCCCAATCTGTACAGTCCCACAGCTGGGGCAGGTGCACAATGCTCCCCATTATTTTTTTTTTAGTAACTTCAGGGCTCAAGTCATTGACAAAACCTTTCCTGAGGGTTTCTATTATTCGTGCCTCTTGAAATGTCTGCAAGGTCCAGCACTACCTGCCTTCTCAAGTCACGTATGCTAACTGTAAGGTGCCTGTGCCATGGGAGCAGTCCTGCTCTGCCCAGATGTAATTACACGGTACACTTTGTGGCTTTCTACAAGGAAGTGGCGTCACCACCTCTGTCTTCCGCCAGGCACCTCTCCAGAAGCAGCCCAAATGGGAGTGCAGAGCCATGAAAGGACTTCCTCTGTCCGCCCAGCCGCGTGGGGCGGGAACATCCCTGGAAGCATCACTCCAGCTTATGTGCCAGGGCATCCTCTGTCTTCATCAGGACCTGGCATTCCTCGCTGAAAAAATCAGGCCAGAATCACAAGAGCTGATCCATCTCACCTGTATTCCTCTCAGCATTGTGGCCTTAAGCACTTCACCACCCAGCCCACACTCAAATCTTGCCCATGCCCACAACTGTCATCTCTTCATATGACTAATGTGCTCCAGCAGGCAAGCTCAAATCTTTCCATTCCCTCCAACATCTTGTCACACACAACAGAAAAATAAATGGAAGATCCTGTGTTCAGTTTTGGGCTCCTCACTCCAAAAAGGCCATTGAATGACTCGAGGGTGTCCAGGGACGGGCAACGAAGCTGGTGCAGGGTCTGGAGCACAGGTCTGATGGGGAGCAGCTGAGGGAACTGGGGGGGTTTAGTCTGGAGAAGAGGAGGCTGAGGGGAGACCTCATCGCCCTCTACAACTCCCTGAAAGGAGGGTGCAGAGAGGGGGGATGAGTCTCTTGACTCAAGGAACAAGCGCCAGGACAAGAGGGAATGGCCTCAAGCTGCGCCAGGGCAGGGTCAGACTGGCTCTTAGGGAGTATTTCTTTGCAGAAGGGGCTGTTGGGCGTTGGAATGGGCTGCCCAGGGCAGGGGTGGAGTCCCCATCCCTGGAGGGGTTGAAGAGTCGGGTTGACCCAGCGCTGAGGGATCTGGTGGAGTTGGGAATGGTCAGTGTGAGGTTAATGGTTGGACTGGATGATCTTCAAGGGCTTTCCCAACCTAGATGATTCTGTGAATAAAGGGAGGTTTTGGTCTGATTCTCCTCCTAATGTTTTTTTCCTTTTAATGAAACCAAAACCCAAAGTAAAGCTCGTGAGACCTGGCTGAGCAGTAACACAAACAGTGCGCTCGAACAAGCATCATCAAAAAACACTCACTTTTGTGAACCTTTCAAGAAAATCTACTTCCCAGAGTAGATCCATTAGCAAAACCAGCCCGTGATGGCCACGTGCTGTAGCAGGGCAGCCCTGCAGCATGGCATCACCATTGCCAGCAGCAGCTGTAAGCTTTTTGTGGAGCTGGCGCAGACTGGGGACTGACACCAGCCAGGCTTGCTCTTCCTGAGCTTTTCCTGACCCGCTGGCTGTGTGTGCTGTACTAGGTTTGGCTGTGATGGCCATTTTTCTAGTTGCCCAGGTGCTTACAGTCACGACACCAATGCAGCGATGCCACACAGGGAAATGCTGCCATGATGGAGGTGCGGGACACAATGCTGGGGGCAAGAGATGAGCACGGGGTGGGCACTGCAGACCCCTTGGCTACGCACAGCTCATTGATGCTTAGGCCTTGGCTTCTGGCTTTAGGGGTAACAAAGAAGATAGCAAATGTATAGTATTGAGAATTTTACATGCAGAAATATTCTGAATTATTATTCTTTCTTTCCTTTTCTGTAATGATTAGAACCTGATGTGACAGCCGTGGACCTCTTGCTCCACAATGTGTGGTGCTGCTGACAGTATTTTTTTCTGGCTGTGGACCTCAGGAGCTGAACAGGGAACGGAGGTGACAGTCACAGCTCCCTGCAAGGTGATGCCTCCGCACGGTGGTCTGTTTGCTCCCAGTTTACATCCTACTTCCCTCTGAGCACAGGGAGACAGGCAGCCGTGCCCACGCAGGGAGAAGGTGCAGCATCCTTCTCCTTCCCACCACCTCATCCCACGGTAAAACTATAATTTGATTCCTCTCCCCACATCTATTTCTGGATTTTCAGCACTGAAATTAGCATAACTCTGTTCAGACAGGAAGTTGTTGCTATAGCACTAGAGAAGGGTACTTGGAAATGAATACCAGTCTTTGATTAAAAGATAGATGTCTAAAACCTTTTTAATAAAACATAATGAAACAGACATAAAAAAAGGGCTATCAAAAGAATGCTCTACTCCCTTATCCTTACTTCATTTAGGCAAAAAGCAATGGAAACACATTTATAACAGTACCGTTATATACTGTATAATTTACCAAGGAGTTTCTGCAACGGCAAGGAAATGATTGAACAAAGCTCTTCAAATAAAAGTAAATAACGAACAAATTAAATAAATAGAAAACAAAGTTTCACTATGTGAGACACATCTTGAATGTCTAGAGTAAACACAATGTCCACGAAGCCTTCACTCAAAAAATAGTTTAGAACCCATAAAAAAGAATGTGTAAAAATCCAAGGAATTGACTGAGGACCAGTCAGACACACTTCTTAAACCAGCTCAACTACGTTGTGCCTTTACTAACCCAAACCTTTGCCTAAAGGGGAAGTGAGCCCATGGGTTTCTGGTGCTGGAGGAGCTAGAGACGTTGGACATCTTATGGCAAGAGTGTTTCTCTCTCCTCACTCCTCCCTTCTCGGAGAAGGCCCCTGTCACCCTGCGAAAAGCAAGTGGCCTGCTTATTCCCCTCCCAGCTCACCCCATCTCATCGCCCCTTTGCTCCCCTCTCCCCAGTACAAATCCCATGACCTGAGCTACCCTGAAGAGGCATTGGGACTGCAATGAAAACCACCAGCTACTGTAATACTGATGCTGCCTGAGTTCACAACATATTTATCCCCTCTCAGTGTCCTGTTCCCTTCACGTTTAGTTAATTTTGTTTTGAAATATAAACATCTCTTCAAATATCTTTCCCACCAGAGAACTAAAATGTGCCAGGCGTGGACTGCTTTCTAAAACTGCTCCCATCAGGTAATTCACAAGTGGTATTTTTAAACCCGTCGCTTGCTGAACAACAGACATTACACCCACCCACCCACAGACATTTCTTTGTCTTGCGAGAGGCCATAAGCAGCGAGACATCACACATGCAGATAGTAGCCTGACCTTCATATGCTGTCACGAATAACACATGCTCCTCAGTATTTATTTCTATTTGAGGAAGAGGCAATTGCATATAGTCGAGGATGCACGCAGCAAGGGTAAAACCTGAGGGAAGAGAGGAGCAGTGACCCAGGGCAGAAGCCGGGGGCACAATGCCATGGTGGATACCGAAACCCTCCAGTGCCCTGCAAACCCCTGAGAGCAGCTGCCCTCTCCAAGGAAAAGCCTAGTTGCCCTCAGCCAAGTGAAAAAAACCACAAGAGCTGCCATCCTGGAGCCCCCAGCAGGGAGGGAAGCTCCCTGAAATGCTGCCTTGGAGGCAGGGTAAGAGGGGCCCAGGGGCAGGGCAGGGCTTGTTTAGCTACACAAAACCATGCTTGTTTTTTGAGCAAGAGGGAGCCAGCATCAGAGCTGAAACAAGCCACTTACAGGCTATATGGAATATCAGCAGCAGAACCAGGACCATGACAGATGTTGATACTCCAGGCTAAGCCCATTCTGTTCCTGAATCAACAAGGAACAGATTAAGAGCAATGTTGCACAATTTTTGTCTCCTTACGGACAAAGGCTTTGCTGCTTGTCATCACTCATTAAATAAACAGACTTGACAAACTCCTTTGTGAGTCTTGACAGGCTTTTTACATCAACTTTCCCATCACAAGCGGATATGGCTTTTTTCTCCACTTAGATGGTGTTCCCAAACAGCTGCAGAGCCACCTCTCGTGGCCATCAGGTTCAATAGCGAATGAAACGGCATCCATCCGTAACACAAAATGTGTTTGACCCCCTCACCCCAAGACTTAAATCCATCTGCACAGGCAGTCTTATGGCAAGTACTCGGTGAAACATCAGCAACGAGGTAGATGAGCCACAACAACATCCAATGCTATTCTGACAGCAGACTCCGCTGTGTAACTGTCTGCTTCTGCATTATGCTTCCCCAAAAGCCTACCTAACTGCACAACGTGTCTGAAATGATTAAGTGAAATAACCACCAACTTCTGAGCCATACTTGGAGACTGCACGACTTGTACAAAATGAGTACTTCCAGCAGAACTGCCCTTAAAATAGCCATGCTGACCTCAATCTGTGTGTCTCATTATTAAAGCAAATACACCCTTGAATAATATGGCAAGACAAAGCCCATCTCCGCAGCCCCAAACTACAGAAGGGTTCAGGTACAGATAAGATCTGTTTAGTTTAGAGCCATGTCTACCTCTTGCTGGTTTAAGGACTTATTCCTGTTTTTTTTCTTCTTCTCTTTAAGAATTTGGTCAACAAAACATTTTGAACAATATAGACCATTAGCTGAGTCCGTCTGGCTGAAGGGCAAAAATAGCCATCCCTCAGTCTGAGCTTTAAAATAGCTCCTCCCCAACGGGACTCAAATATTCCCCGGCTGGGAAAGATGTTTATTTCTCTCCCTCTTTTTTAAACATTTAATTTCAGTTTATGTAGGCAATGTGGTCAAACATGACACAGCCCAGCACAGCAACTCACAGGAGACAGGATGAGAGTCTCTAATACACTAACTGCATCACGCCTCGAAAGATGAAAGCCTGATTTAGCAGCAGCACGCGGGCAGCCTCATCAGAGCCTTGGACCATTTTGGAGTCAGTTCCCGTACATTGTAAGTGCGATTCCTGTCCATACATTCAGGCAACAAGAGTCCTGGCTAGCGCTTGTTCTCTTCTCAGGCATCATGAAAATCATACGCAGGAATACATTCAGTACAGCATTTAATAAAGATAGATCAAGAAATAAAGAGCAGCGATATTTTAAAAAAGCAATATATGGTTTTGACAAATTGAGATTGCTGAAGGATTGGAAAATGCCACGTAATAACATAAAGGAATTATAATGTGCAAGTAGACACAACTTCTGCTATATGGAATAAAACATTGATGATGGAGGGCTCCTGGACTAGTGCATAAGATAAACTGTGAAACCACATGGTCTGTATGGCTCTTGAACCTGTTTTTAGATGTAGAGCTGACCGAGTAACAGGCTAAAAAGAACACACGGGACGACTTTTAACTTAGTCCCTCTGTTTTTTCAAATGTTTTTAATGATATGCCACACTCTGTTGAGATTTTTCACTGAAAAACCTCTTAGGAGATAGATCAGTTTCAAAAGATTCATCACCAGCTCATATGCATTTATTTTGCTCCACCTTAAGAGATGCTTGTTAATCTTGAAAGAACTCAGGACATTGCTGATCTCTAATTGAGAAGGGCAGTTTTTAGAGTCAAAAAAGCTGTGCTGAATTTTAAGAGTATAAAAATTTCAGTCCAAATTCAGTACAAGGAGCCTTCAGAAGGCAGTAAAGCTTTCTTTTGAGGTAAAAGGAAGGAGTAATGTACTAATATTACTTAGTCCAGAGGATATATGTGTATATAAATTATCAGTGATATATTTTTCAGTAGATAAATTAATTTAGAAAGCAATGCATGCAAAAATACTTGGGCAAAATTCCCTATCAGAATAGCAATCATAAGGTGCCTAAAGACTGGTCATACACCGACATACCTAGATATTCTCCTGCCTCCTCAAGAATAAGGCCCAGAAAACCCCTCACAGTATTCCTTTGGTGCAACGCAGCTCAACTGAGGTCAAACAGAGCTGGTCAGAGGCACCAGCTGCCTCCTTTCTCCAGCACTGTCTCAAATCAGTTTTCCTAGCTGGTTAACTCTCAAGAAAATTAAACTCCCTGTGAAATGCCTCTATGGTCCACACCAACCCAAGCAATTATTTTGAACTGGAAAGGACAAGAGGTACTTGCCAACATTTCCAATGGGAGCTGCTACAGGTTGTGGTCTTTTGAGAATCTAGATAGCCTAAATATAGATAGCCTAAATGAAGGCTGTTTCACAGGCTCATAAAAGCCTTCAGGTGCAGCATTTGGTAAGGAAGTTGCACAGAGACTTCCCTTAATTTCCTGATCAGCTGTTAATTAATAACTAACAGGCAACCAGAGATATGCTTAGAGCCCTATCAACACCATCTGGCAGACTATGATCCGCAACAACCTGGGAAGCCACGGCACATGCACATCAGCACTGCATGATCAGCCCTGGCTGTAATCAGGCTCAAACTATTTCATGTCTGTCTGTTGTTTTGTGGTTCTTTTTTTTCCCCTCCAGTAAAAAAAGAAAAAGCAGGAACACATAAGCTAGGTATAATATCACAGATTCACAGAATCATCTAGGTTGAAAAAGACCTTGAAGATCATCCAGTCCAACCGTTAACCTAGCACTGACAGTTTCCAACTCCACCAGATCCCTCAGCGCTGGGTCAACCCGACTCTTCAACCCCTCCAGGGATGGGGACTCCCCCCCTGCCCTGGGCAGCCCATTCCAACGCCCAACAGTCCCTTCTGGAAAGAAATACTCCCTAAGAGCCAGTCTAACCCTGCCCTGGCACAGCTTGAGGCCATTCCCTCTTGTCCTGGCGCTTGTTCCTTGGGTCACGAGACTCATCCCCCCTCTCTGCACCCTCCTTTCAGGGAGTTGTAGGGGGTGATGCAGTAGCCAGAGCACACACAGTTTCTTTATCTACTCTGAAAACCCCACTTGAATACCAATTTGCTTACATTTTTTCATTTCAGGGTAAAGCATATCTGATAGAAAAGTCAAACTTTATTTGTGAGTCAGAACTAGCACTGAGGTTAAAACGTACGTACTTTACATTAAAAAAAACCTGTAAATTGAACCCTCATACCTGGTATGGAAGTGGATGGCTCAACACCACTCTCTTGTGGGCAGAGATCTGAAGGCCTACGGCTGTACGGAGCATGCAGATGTGTAGACAGCTCCAGTAAAAAGAAACGTCTATTGAGCCTAACTCCCTCTCCCCCACAGTCAGTCATGCCCACAGACCTTTTCTGCCACGGAATACAATGCAAGACAGGCATATTAATAAATGTAACACAAACTTCCCTGAGCTTTTCCTCTCTTCATTTCAAGCATCTGTTTAGCAGCTGTCACAGTGACACACAGATAAATCAATTTTTTTCACCTCGCTGTACTCATTTGTCTTCTTTTTTCTGTGTTTAATTTTTCTGGTTTTGCTTGCTGCATATTCTCCCTTTCACTTTCCTCCACCTGTAGGATTTTTTGTACAGCCATACTCCTCATTGCAGGTTAGACTTACTGAAAACCAGCACATAATGTTACCGTAAAAGCTGGCAGAGGAACTCTCTAAGACTCGTTTTGGAGTGTTAGAAAGCAGAATAGCTTTAGAAAGGTGAGCGTGCCCCAGATCTAAAAGTGGCAGCTAATATACAGTGACATTATACATATTCATAACTTTTCTGAGAAATGAGTTACATATGCATTAGATTTCCTGGAACTAATTACAATATCTGCGTCCTAATTATGCATGCACTTTCTTGCTGGGTGGTGGTCTCGAGGGGTCCCTGGTGCTCATTGGTAGTCTTCCTCACCGTGTCTGCTGGTTGCCCTCAGTGCTCACGCATGCTCACAAAGGTCTGTTTAGGAGGTGTTGTGCAGCTGTGTCTTGAGCTGGTTTGTTTTAATTTGTCCCATCTTCAAGAACAGGGCCCAACTGTCTTATTTATTACCATCTTATCTTCAAACCCCTTTCTTCTTCACCAAAGCACCAACCTTCAGCTGTGTCTGCACATTCCAGAAGCTACATTGATATTGACTTAATTTATTCTCAGTAAAAAAAATGTTTAGCAAGACAAAAAGCAAGACAAAAAAAAATGTTAGCAAGACATTTTGGCTTACATTAATACTCAGCAGTAAGCACTCATTTTGCTTGAAAATACTCTTAAGGAGAACTCCACATGTCCAGTTTTCCCACCACCCTGCTGGATAATGCAGAACTTCACCATAACAGTGTAGGCTGCAAGTAAAGTGCTTAGGGATCTGTTGGAGTTGAGAACGGTCAGTGTGAGGTTCGTAGTTGGACTGGAGGAGCTTCAAGGGCTTTTCCAACCTGGATGATTCTGTGATTCTGTAAAGAGCCAAAGTCTAAAATGAAACCGGGTATTTCACGTGAGGTATGTCAATCATTGCACAGTACAGCAGACCACCAAAACTGGATCCACTGATGCTCCAATCACAGTGATACATCAGTGCTTCTCAAGCACATGTTGATGGAAGCTGTCACCTTCACCACTGGCTAACAGCCATGCATGGATCAGGCAATTTGGGGAATATCAGGTCTTAACTAATGAAATCAGATTTGAGTCTAAAGTTTCATGAAATGAGAAGCATCTCTCCACTGACAGGGCTGATGAGACGCATCCCACAATTTTGTACCCAGCACACAGGCTACAAGCATAGCACTAAAACACAAATGGAAACCAAAGCAAAGATCAAGCCAGGATATCAGGACCTCTGGCGTAATACTAGTATTAAATGAATTCATGCCCTTCTATTGTTGAGCCAGAGCTGACGCAGCCATATACTTCACTAAAAGGTCATCTAGCTGTCAAACACAGTAGTGGTTCAAGTCCTTCTCCTGAGTAAAACAGAGGTGGGGACAGGATATAATTATGCTTTTCCAGGTGAAATCATCTAATGAGTCACAACAGTAATTTCTAGGTTGCAGTTTTCCAGCACAGTAACTACTTGGCTTCCCCCTCGTCCCCATCCTTTACCACGATGGTACAGCACCTCTTTCTGGTGAGAGAACCATTACTCCATCAATGAGAGGGTTTCCAAAAATTATGCTACCTGACACAGTGGGACTAGCTACAGACTTCCTTGTTAGTACTGATGGCTCTGAGACAAGTTCAAGACATCTGAAGACACTCAGAAAAAAAACAGGGATCTTTTCTTGGCCAAAGCATTTTGTCATCAAACGGAAAACCAGAAATTTGATTTAATGAAACATTTTGCAAATATGTAACAGCTTTGATAAACAACATATAATCCCTCAACATCCCTAAAACGACAATATTTCCTCCTCCACCGAAACAGGCAAAGCTTAGAAACTACATACACCTTTTCCAATAATAACCTTCAAACCCCTAAAAATTCCAGCTTCAAGGCCCTGCACAGTTCTTCACAATCTGGCACTTTTTTGTGAATTAGCAATGTCAAGGCAAAGTTAGTAGCCATTATCTAAAAATCTTATGAGAAAATGAGCTAAATACTTAGCTAGCATAAGATTAGCATTGGCATATTTGTCCTAATTTCTGGGGAGTCACCTGAATATCTATGTTCTATTAGCTGAGCTTCCAGAGCTGGTATATTTAAAAATCACAGAAAAACACTTATCTTTGATCCCCCAATAAAACTAATCTGATAGTACAAAGAGGGATGTTCACGGCACACAACAAAGTTCTGGATAGATAAAACCAGTCATCTTTTAGTAATGCACAACAAAAGAAAAAACAAACGGGAAGTTCTGAAATATCACCACTCCTTTCAGATGCTGACTGGCTGACAGACCAGCAGAATTTCAACTCCAATAAGCATGAATTGGTTTCCAGGCAAAGAAGCAGAGATAAAAGGGGAAGGGATTTAAAGAATTCCTCATGGGGTTTTGTCAAAGTTTTATTTTCTGCTTGGTCTAAAGAGAGAGGGCTCAGCTGTGATTTCAGCCTCTTTTTTTTTTTTTTTAATTTTATTAACAATAAATTTCACAGTTGACTACGTAGAACATGGTAAATTTTCATACATTTTTTACTGTATCTTATCTAATCTTCACAATGTCTATTACCTTTTGTGACAAACAAGGTAGAAGCCAGTAAAACTGTACCCTTAAAAAGAAAAGTTAAAACATTATCTAAAATGACTGAATTTTCAGTATTTGCATTCTTATCATTCATACACTTTATTTCATTTTACTTTAACCTCTCTTCCAATCACATCAGAACAATATGCAAAGCATCCTTGTTAATAAGACATGATATTGGCAGAATGGGAAGTTGGAGGCCTGATCTGCTAATTTTACTGCATATGCCACTGGAAGTGCCTCCGTTCTTACACTGGTTCAGCTGCTCCACTATTTCTGAACTGAGAACCTCCCAGAAAGTATTCCAGTTCAGGAGATGCATTTTCTGGAATGATGAAATGAGGAGAAAAAAAGAAAGATTGAACTCAATACTGAATCATTACAAAACCAAAAGCCACAAAGCATCTGTTGCAGGCAGGCACCGCTTGTAGAGATTTTCACACTTCTACCAGCTTATTCTGTACCATCGCTATCAAACATGTTGCACAGCCATGGCAACAGCTTCAAAACAGATAACTTCTAAGTTATGCAAGACTCTTCAACTGATCCTATTTTTTACATCTTTAATTTAGAGCTTTGCTCTTCACTCCTCTACCTTCCTTTTTACAGGCTTACATGTGCTTACATGTATATTGAAACAACACTGAAAACTTTAGCAAGGACTGGCATCCTCTGTGCTTCACTTTCCCCCAGGCCCACAATGTGATTTCCCCAGCTGATCCCTTAGTTCAGCTCTTCTGGGGTCAGCCAATGCGGCACAAACTACTGCACCCGCTCTCTCTGGCTCCCCTCCTCACAAAAGACTAAATATGTCCTTCCCACACAATGGTTGAACTCCACTGGCCCAGAGCCTGTGAACACTGAATAGTTTTTCTGATTCAATTAATTCAGCAGAATTACACCAGCCCATTACCCCCCGCCTCATCACATGGAAGTTTAGGAGATTGCTTCCTTTATTTTTACCAAGACCAATAGAGCATCATCTTCCTTCACTAAAGCTTACAGCAAAACAAACTTGCTGAGAGAGTCCATATCAGACACCAAAATATATCACAGGAAAAGCAGCAAGATTTGCAAGGCTCAAGGATTTCCAGTTCATCAGTGGCTAACCAAGAAGGAGCATCTCTTCTACTACCATGGTACCGTTCCTTCTTTATTTTTAATTAAAAACTTAGAATGCCTTGTATCTAACCCTCTGCAATTTTTTTCACTTACTGTGAAATAGCTGCAGCTCTCCTAGAGTATCGTTGCTTGTTTTAAGGATAAATAATTTCAGACATTTATGCCTAGAACAGAAAGAAACGTTCTTTATAAGAGAAAATGCTGTGTAGTTATTGTGTTGATGAAGATGACATTTATCTTACCGCTGGGATCATTATTCTTCCTGTGATCCTGCAAAACAGTAAAGCATTATGCGATAGCCAACAAGAGTCAAGGAAAATACATGCCTCTTGCAGAAACATATGATTATCCAGCTGAAAGCCACAGTGAGACCCAATTTCCCAACACTTGCCCCAATCTCCTGTAATATCAGTTCAGGAACCTTAATCCAATATACAAGGCCACAGAAAGCAGATTCACCCTTCTCTTTTCCCATAATGGAAAGGAAAGATAGAAACTGTGGCTGGTCTTGGAGGAAACTTTCACAAAGGTGTTGATAGAACTGGTAAAAGTCTGTAGCAAATGGGGCCTCCATGAAGGAAATAGAAATTCTGGGAGACCACAAAACCCATCAATTGATATGAAATATAGAAAATAATTCTAGCTACTAATGAGGTCTCATTCTGACCCTTCTCAAATTAAATCAAAGCCGTTCTTTTTGGCTTGAACTGGACTTAAAGTACACAGGGCTCTGGGGAAAAAAAACAAAAACAAAACCCCACAACAAACAACTAAAGACCCAGATCTCAACAAGTAGAAAATAAAATCAAATGGTAGAAGTGTAATGAATCAACCAACTACATTAAGGTACTGTGAATGGTCTATTTTGAAACGGTTTTATCATGTCCTGAAATACTGTTGTTTGGGGTTTTTTTGCATTCAGCCATCAAGGACTTACAGCCAATGGCTTTTGCAGCTGTAAAACCAGTAACATCAGAGGGATCGATTCTCAGTGGCAGCTATTTACTGGTACAGAATGAGTGGAATAGTTTTATGCTTTGGTATTTATTTTCTTACCGCAATCTCTTCTTTTATTCAGATTGGATCTCAAACGCTGCCTTTTATTTCTATATATGTACACACACAAACCTGCTGATACGCATATATAACATGTATACACACACTCTCACAAGGGCTTTTGAAACAGACTTAGACATAAGAATGTGCTGTACCAGTTGCAGAGTATCACGTATATATCTTGGTTATAGAAAGAACAGACATTGCATGGAGAATTCTACATTTCTACACTCATTAATTTCCCCTTTTTACACAAATACTTGTACACAAACTCCACCCACTCAGAGTATTCGTGCTGTGATCATCACCTGACTACGAGGACTGTATCTCTACAGCATTTATCAGTGAGGATGTGGACATCAGCATTTCTTGCTAACAAGCTTGACATAGCACCAAGCAGAGACTTTTTATAATAATTACAAGACATCTAATTTTATTGCAGTCCAAAAAAGTTTAAACGGGGTGATTTAAAAAAAAAAAAAAAAAATCACATGGTTTCTCAATGATACTTTCGGGATATATGAATGAAAGCTTGATTCTGAGACTTCTCTATCATTTTAATAATTATGAAAATCATAGTGTCTTAGAACATTTCACCTGACTCAAGGTTTTACAAAAGCTTATTATCCAAGTCTCATCTTCATGGAATGAGCAGTCATGCCTATTCTACACAATGAGAAACTGAGTTCCAAAGCTGACCCATTGTCTTCTAGATCTCTCTTCTAAATGTAGCCAACATCCACACTCATTAGTGATGGCTGGGGATTGGGCAACTTCATCTTCTAGAGTTAGGTCTAAGAACAAAAGCCTAGTCCAGTTTTCTGCCAATGCTAGAGCTGAAAGTAGGTCAACCTGCAATTCTTTTGTTAAACATGAAGCATCTGTCACCTTCAGCCACAGCCTTTGCAAGTTAATCACTTCTGGGTGGTGTTTCAAAAAGCAAGAGAACCTGCTAGGTCACAGCTGTGTGAGGTTTGCTATTTCAGTAGCTGACAACAATGCTGAATCAGAAACAAAATACAGAGACAGCAGCAAAGACTGCACTTAGCATCTGTTCTTGAAGTTCTCTCATTTTTGATTAAAGATGCAAACTTCTTGCTATGAGCAATGAGAAACAGAGGACGCTGGTGAAATTCCTGGGTGACTGAGCCTGACTGGTGTAAAAAAATGTATATGGTACAGCACAGCTGAGAAGGGCAGGAGAGACTAGCAGGTATGCCAGATGTCTAGAGCGCTTGAAACAATGGCAAAAATTATGTCATTGATCAGTATTTCAAGTGACAGTTGACACACTATTAGAATGGCAGCCCTCGTGCAGTCTTCCTGCCAGGGATAAGCTCACAAGGAGTCTCTCTGAGCCCCAAGAGTGCATTGCTTGAGTTGCAGCAAAGATGCCAGCAAGGAGTGAAACAACCCCTGAGCAGTAGTCTCCATAACTGAAGGCTGAAGGACACGAGAAGTCATCTCAGCCAAAACTTGAACTGTTGAGTTCACCTTTGGGTTTCCAAACAGAAGACACACAATCATGAGCCTTTAAATGGCACTTTTTAAAATGTGCTTATCATAAGGATAAATGGATATTTAACTTGTGAGGGGAAACCGTTGCTGTTTGCAAGTTCAGCAAAACAAGTAGATGGATAAGCATTCCATCTTTTAAAACTTACTGATGTGTCAGAGGTTTCAGTTACCCCATCATCACAGGTCTGATGGGGAGCGGCTGAGGGAACTGGAGGGGTTTAGTCTGGAGGAGGCTGAGGGGAGACCTCATCGCCCTCTACAACTTCCTGAAAGGAGGGTGCAGAGAGCAGGGATGAGTCTCTTGACCCAAGGAACAAGCTCCAGGACAAGAGGGAATGGCCTCAAGCTGCTCCAGGGCAGGGTCAGACTGGCTCTTAGGAAGTATTTCTGTCCAGAAGGGACTGTTGGGCGTTGGAATGGGCTGCCCAGGGCAGGGGTGGAGTCCCCATCCCTGGAGGGGTTGAAGAGTCGGGTTGACCCAGCGCTGAGGAATCTGGTAGAGTTGGGAATGGTCAGTGTGAGGTTCATAGTTGGACTGGAGGAGCTTCAAGGGCTTTTCCAACCGAGATGATTCTGTGATACACTTCTGTAAATCTGATCACAGGCTGAGATGTTGCTCGGCATGCTCAGCAGGCCCCCCGATGCATACAGAGATGCAGTGCAGGGCTGCTGCGTGCAGCCCATAGTCAGAGAGGCAACTCCTCTTCATAAAGCAATGCTGCCCAAGTCCTGGCAGAGGCTCTTGTGAGCTGGGTGTACTTTGCTATGCAGCAGCTGCAGGATCCTACCTTGGCATGAGCATGGCTCACTCTGTGTTCAATAAGACTGAGTACTCCAAAGCACCCTTAGCTCCATCTCAGCTCAGCAGCTGTGCACTGTCCTCTGGAAAAAGGTTGTTTACTCAGAGCAATTATCACATCCATGTCAAAAAAAGCAATTTTATTTTTCTTCTATTTTAAGCTGAGCAAGATGTATCCTGCTGGAAACCCACTGCAATGGAATAAACAACTAGGAGCTTTTGCCTCCTCCAAATTTCAGGCAAAACATATTCTTCTTTCCAAGCCTGAATGACGGGTGGAGGACCTAGTGGCTGGACACCAGGTGCCCACCAAAGACACTCTATCACCCCCCCTCCTCAACTCAACAGGAGAGAGAAACAAAAGGCTCAAGGGTCAAGATAAGGACAGGGAGAGATCACTCAGCAATTACCGTCACAGGTAAAACAGATTCAACTTAGGGAAATTAATTTATTACCAGTCAAATCAGAGTAGGGTAATGAGACACCCAGACTTCCTGAGCTTAACTTTTTACTCCCAATTTTCTCTACTGCCTTACCCCACAGCAGCACAGGGAATGGGAGTTGCAGTCAGTTCATTGCACACTGTCTCTGCTGCTGCTCCCTCCTCAGGGGGAGAACTCCTCACATTCATCCCCTGCTCCAGTGTGGGGTCCCTCCCACGGCAGACAGTCCTCCACAAACTCCTCCGATGTGGGTCTTTCCCACAGGGCTGCAGCTCTTCACAAACTGCTCCAGTGTGAAGATCCCTTCCACAGGGTGCGTCCTTGAGGAACAGGCTGCTCCAGCCTGGATTCCCCATGGGGTCACAACTCCTGCCAGGAGCCTGCTCCAGCGTGGGCTCCTCTCTCTCCAAGGGGCCACAGGTCCTGCCAGGAGCCTGCTCCAGCGTGGGCTTCCCATGGGGTCACAGCCTCCTTCAGGCACCCACTTGCTTCGGTGTGGGATCCTCCATGAGCTGCAGGTGGGGATCTGCGCCCCCGTGGACCTCCACGGGCTGCAGGGGACAGCCTGCCTCACCATGGTCTTCACCACGGGCTGCAGGGAAATCTCTGCTCTGGCACCTGGAGAACCTCCTCCCCCTCTTTCTTCACTGACCTTGGTGTCTGCAGAGTCGTTTCTCTCACATGCTCTCACTCCTCTCTTCATCACTGATGGGCTTGGCCTTGGCCAGCAGCAGGTCCATCTCAGAGCCAGCTGGCATTGGCTCTATCTTCTCACAGAAGCAACCCCTATAGCCCCCCACTACCAAAACCTTGCCACGCAAACCCAATACACCTAGTTAGCGTTGCCTTCTCAACACCCCAAGCTGAAATACTGTTAAATTCTTAATTTCTTGGTCAAAAAAAAAAATTCAAGATATTTCATATTTGTCTTTCAGCTAAGTTTTCCTACAGATTTTCCTGCAGAATATAGTGACTGCAGTTCTCTAGGGAGATGTTTGCTTGCTTTTCAAATAGCTTCTTATGTAATAGTTCTTTACTGACAGTTCTATTAATTTTATACGTTACAAAAGCTTGTTTTCAGAAATTCTGTTCTGTAGGACAAATTTGGATATTAAAGCAAGAACAAAGCATCTTCACATTTAGATTCCAGGGTAAAAAAGTAAATGTGACAATTCAGATCCTTGCATCATATGACAATTAGCTAATGCTTCATTTCTTCCATCACCATCATCTTAATTGCCATATATTACATACAACCCACAAGAGCCTTCTCATCTCCACACCTGCATAGGCTGGCTATTCTTTTACTTCAGCAAAAATGACTTTTCCTTTCTAACACTGAAGGACTAAATGAGCAAGTACAAAAATCCCATTGCCATGAACCACCGCTTCTGCAGCAAAAAGGGCTGTAGGCTTGCAAGAAGAGTTCCTTGTGGTTTTTTTTCCCCCCCTACTAAGAGCTTTACCCTTCAAGCAGTAAATCCCTTGGCTCCTGCTCCACCAAACCACCTAAAAACCTTCACATGGATTACAAGTAGCAAGCAAAAAGGTTCTCCTGGATTCTGACACAAGGTCTTGGCATACTGCACAACCAAGCCTCTAGAGCCTACCTGGAGTGACACCAACAGAAACACTCCTTTCACCCCTGGAGGGCAGAAGGGACCACAGTCCATTGTATAAAGATTTTTTTTTTTCCCCTCCCTGTTGAACTGGTTGTTGTGCTTGACTTTTCAGCCTTCATAACAGTCATCCCACCTTCCCCTACTGCTCTCCCTTCAGGAGGGCCATCAGCATTGAAAAAAAACTCTGTGACTATGGCTACGGAACTTGTCTCAGTTTCCAGCCACCAGTTGCAAACAGCTCCCTGTACTGGCTGCACAATGGGACTGGCATCACAGGAAGGAGAGACAGAATTCCATGGTTAACTTAGAGTAGTCAGGTCCACTATGAGGCACCACCTAAACCTCAAAAATCCTTGCTCTGAAAACAGTGGCAGGAGACACTTACTGCATAGGAATTGGTATTGCTGACATATTCAGGAAGGCAATACTTGCACATGCATTACAGTTTAAGAGTGTGTTTTGAAATGTTACTTAATGTTTGGGGCAGATTATCCTACTGGAGGAAATATAAATCCTTGCAACTCATCTGGACTATCGTGACCAGAAAAAAAAAAAAAGATGCTTAACTAGACTATGCTCCTATACTCTATTCAAGGCAGCCAGACTTTCCTAATAATTAAAGACTTCTGCTTCCCATGAGCCACCGTGGGCTAGTTACCAGGTGAAAAATACAAAGCCCTGTCCTGCCACCTTAACTCAGATTTATTCCAATCACTTTTTCATTATTCGAACAAAGGTGGAAGAGGCAACTTTTACAGTCTGTGACAGAGCCAAATTCAAAAATTGTAATTATAAATAAAACACAACATGCAGAGCTTCTAATTTATAGTTCTCAAAATACTTTACCAAAACAAACACAACAAATGAGATTTTTATTAAAGGAAGCTCAAGTTAAGTGACATGCCCAGAGCTGTGTTGCTTGCCAGGAGTAGAGAGGAACAGAAATCAAGACTACCTAATTCAAATATTTCTTTCCTCAGTCACTTGCCAGGCCTTCAAAAGCACAGTTTCTGGGGCTATACATTAAATTGGATTACGCCTCTGCATTTCTGGCAAGTTGCCTGCATGACCCTCAATCTAACAAAACTTGCCTTGATCTGAAGTGATTGCCCATCCATATACAGCCCAGTGAGGCATTTTGCATATGATCATTAGTGGATTTTGTTGTATTCTGTCTTTCCCTCTGACAACTTCTTAAACAACTAACTCTGTATGTCAGAGAGATAATAGATAATCAGGATAAGAGATAATTTGGGGACTAAATCAGTTAACTGCAAGAAAAATGGTCTGCACACTAGATATGCCCCACTAATGAAGTATTTTGCTCTTCGTTAACTATAAGATATTGATATTAGATAACATATAACACAGGGATCTTCCAAAGTGTACACTTCAGTTCTAAGCACAGCAGTAGCCAGGCTGCTTTTGCAAGCTTCTACACCAAAAACCAATGTAATGCTCAAAGTCCTTGCTTCACCATTCTGGTTGCCATAAACACAAGCTCCCTTGGAATTCTCCTTTTAGGGTTTTGGGTTCCTCCCCCTCCCCAAGAAAAACTATCTGGGTGAACAACATTTTAGAGCCATACACTGAGCCTCACGTGATTGAATACGGTTGACTTAACTGGTTGAAACCACTGCCAACTTCTTCATATGCCAGGGAGTTCAACCAGCAACAGACATGGTTCTTCAACTCAGAACACGGTGATACCGGTTTCATTAGGAAGCGGGGAGGCAATGAAAAAGGACGTATGTTAGGTGGAAAGTGAAAATATTTTAAAGGGTAGCGGGGGTGAAGACTGAGAAGACAATTTCCAAGGAAGAACAGCCAGTAAAATGACAGCAGAAACAGAAGCAGAGTGAAAATCCTATAGATTCTGTATGAATACAGGAAAAAAAACAGGAAAAAATTAAAAATAATAAGAAAGCAATACAGGAAAAAAAAGGGGGGGGGGGGGAGAAACAATATGGCTTGTTTATTTTTACTTTTCTCAGTGATACAGCTACAGCTATAGAAGCTTCCAGTTAATGTGCACTGCAAAAGTGAGAAAATTTGCTGTTGACATCCGAGGTAAAAATGAGTCTTTCACTCACATGAGAATATTAGCGTAGACTGAAAAAATTCCTAATGCATTGCATGCTCTTCCAGCCATCCATTTTGCACACTACTGCACAGCAGAGTTGGGTTTGTTGCTTCCGAAGCAGGACTGCACTCCTCTGTCAAGCAGCCTGGATGGCATTTCTGCCCTTTTGAGACCTGCTGAGCAAAACTTCACCACTTTATTCTTCCTACTATAGCCACAAAGGACATCAGCCAGGACACACCTTGGCCATAGAGATGCCACAAACAGGCATTGTCTCAGAACTAAATAAAAAGGGACGTTTTTCACAAAGTAGTATCTCAGAAGAGTGGATAAAGACTTACAGGGCTGAACCTACGTATATTCATAACTCTGCCTTTTGGTAACACCACTAGAGTTTGTGAACACAGCATGCAGCTTAAGTCCGGTAGAAGAACAATGACCAAGATGTCCTCTAGATAAGCTGGTGTAACACCTGAGTTTACAACTGGACGCTGGGTGGAAATTTTGTGGGTCTTCAGACTAAGATACAGCAGCCACTACATTGCTTCCATCATTCATTTCTAGACCATTATACCCAAATCCTAACTTTATTTCTTTTCATGTTGCTTGCAGAAAGGAAACCTCTAAGCCCTACCACTGTACCATTAACTCTTGTCCTCTACAAGATCTGAAAAGTATGAAGGCTGTAGCTCTCTTCATTTGTCTTGTAGGATCAGCTTTTGCTATTCCAGTAAGTCCGCATCATGCCATTATTACTGGGCACTTAATTTCCCATTCTGTGAATACTCTTATGTTATCCCATTGACCTATACAAGATTTTTATTTACATGCAGCTATTGAATGTATTTGTCTATTCTAGACCCATCCCTTAAATTACAACCTCGGAACCCGTGGACAGAAAACTCCAGAAAAGGTACTTTTCTTTTTCTTTAAACATTAAAAGGCAACCCATATTATTAATCTCAAATATATAAAACACATTAGCACATATATAGTAGTTCGCAAATCGATTTTGGTTAAAAAAAATTTAGACTCCCTAGCCCCAAGGATTAGTACCAAGCATCTCATGCCTTGCATATTACATAGCTAGAAACAGCACAGGACAAAATCTAAAGCTCACAACAGAAGTTTTGCTTATTTGAAAGAATTACCTTAAATGAATCCCCACCTACAAACAATAAGCTCCACTGACAGTCAAACTTGTGGTTATTGCTGCTCCAGTAAACAAGGAAGATGCAGTCCTCAATTTATCATACCAGGTGATCATATACACTCTCAAACATGTAAGAATTTTAGCAACCATATGTTTCATTACTCAAACACAGAGTATTAGATACAGCTCATCTTGGAAAAGTACACGGTGTGTCACAAGCCAGATACACAGCCCTGACGGTAACGAGACAGATGACTTCAGCAGCTCTATGCCATACATGCATGCTAATGACAGAGTTCACAATTCCGTATTCATAGTTGATCTAAATTAAAATGTCTTTTTATTGCACCATTCTGGTGAGCATTTGTGGTTCAGACACAACGGACCAAGCCAATAGATGTTTTGGAACAACTAAATTCAGAGCATGCTCTGTAGTAAAAAATGCAAAATCCCAACTCTACTCCCAGCTCTAACTCACTCATGTTAACCCTTTTTTTTTTTTTTAGTTATGAATTATATTCCACTTTGTGCAGCTTTCCAGATGCATTTCATGTCAATTGGATGGTGCTCTGCATGATGAAAGCCAAAAAATTAACTTTTCCTAATGAAGTATCCAGCAGAACAAATTATGGTATAAACACTAGTTTGCAGGCTACAGCTGTCTCCCAGAAACAACTCATACAGAAGACACTTGCATCAAAACAAAACACTGCAATACCCAATGAATCCTCAGTTCTAAGTGAATATGATACACATCTATCAAAGGCCAGCTGCCTCCTAACAGTAGCTAATTACAGCTACACTGACTGAAATTTGACATCATATTAAGAGACCCAAGTATCTTCACAAGCAACTGAGTTTCAAAAGTTTATTTTATCCTAGGGACAAAGGTATAACAAAAAGCAGCAGCTGAAAGCCACATCCAGACACATCTCTGCATTGAGGTTGTGGTGCGTAATGAGGCTTCCTGGCAAGACATGAGACGCATCTTCCTCAAACTACTGCTTCAAATACAGGCACCCATAATAGACAATCTTAATGACTGTTTGGCCTTATATTTTCTAACTTTATAGAACTGGAAGCCCCTCACAGAAGACTGCTTTTTGCTTAAACTTAAAAGTCATATGTTGTACGCAAGTAGTGTCCAAACACACATGTTAAAAAACCCTGTTCTTGAAACTTTTTTAATTTTCAAATTTTCAAATGTTTTAATACCAGCTTAAGATGCTTGGTAACAGATCACTTTTCAGAAGGTCTTCAAGAAATGTGCATATTTAATCTGGAAAAGCTCTTCACTGAATTTCTGTTAGATTTGAGCAAACATACAGTCTTTCCCTGAAAAAGTCAGAGTTGGAAATGACATAGTGAATATATTGCCGAGTACTTTTCCTGCATCAGAAAGTACTCTAGGCAAAAGAAACCTGTAAAACATTCAGATACCACCTTGACATTAGGGAATAGGATATAGCTGATCTGCCAAGAGCCAAATTAATATTTCTAATCCTACCATTTTTTTTTAAATTTGTGTAAATATTTATTAGTGGAGTGTTTGTTTCCAAGCAGTCACGACTCTGCCCACACTAAAGGAAAAGCTATTCCAGCAACTTGGGCACTGAGAGGGTCTCATCTTCATAAATAAACCCCTCAAAAGCTCTAGGGAAAAGCAGCATTAGATGCCGTATAGTAGTAAGCAATAAGCAACACTGAACATCCATAGGTGGTGTTCAGAAATACATTAGGTGTTGCTGCTATTAGAAGTGCCTGTACTCACCCAGCAGCTGCTGTGACACTAACAGCAGCAGAAAGGCAACTGCTGCAGCAACAGCTAAGAGTCATTTTAATACCTGCTTTCTCCTCAAGCATTTGAATGTTTTCCACTGAAGTTACTAGTTTTGCTATTGGCTTGACAGCATGAAAAAAAAAAAAGCCACTCAAACACCTACAACTCCTGCTAGTGAGCTTATGCTACAGTAGCTGCCACCAAATACAATAGTTCCTGATGAATTCAGCTAGGAAGCAGTGATGCATCAAACTAGATGAATACATTGGTTATGAAATAGTTAAGATGCAGTGAACTCCTCAGGACTTACTACCACAGCACCTTGTAGAAGGTGCTCTCTCCCCCTGCCCCTCTTTCCCAGGCCTCCCATTTATCTGTGTAGGAAGATGAGTATCACATCCTCCTTTCTCTGAGGTAAGTGATAATTACTGCAGCCTACAAGTACCTGAAGTTATGACACAAAATGAGTAATTAAGCCTTTTGAGATTTCACAAGACACCCATATGCATCTATCTCCTATAAGATCTTAAACAGAATTGCATAGACTTCTTCAGAAACTCCAGCAATAAAAGGGACAGAGAAACAAATTTGCTGAGAAATGGAAATTACATCAGCTGTGAATTTCATGCTCTGAGCTAGCTTAAGAGGCACATTTACAAAGAAAACAATGCTTTGCAATAGGAGGCAAAAATAACATTGCATTGACTTCAAATAAATTCTAAAATCCATTAACCTACCTGTTAAATTTAATTACTTTTTTTTTTTAAGACTGAAGATACTCAACCTGAAGCCCCAAAGGAAGAGAATGCAGGGCATGTAGACAAAGGTGATTTGCTGCCCAGTCACAAAAACCTAAAACCAGAGGTATCAGTACCAGACACTGAGCACAGGGATGAGCCCCAGACCACTAGAAAACAAGGAAGAACTGGTAGTGAGCATCAAGTGAAAAATAGCCTAAAAAGCATCAATTTCCTTGTGCTGCACAACAAACCAGGTTTGGCTTCTGATAACCAGGACAGTGACTCTGGAAGCAGTGGCAGAGAACAGTCCAGCTCTGAGCATTACCAGTTCAGGAGGCATGAGAAACACAGCAATACAGCCAATCAACATGTTCTGGGCAACGCAGAAAAACCCATGGATGCTCTCAGTCTCCATCATGAGCATAACATGTGGAAATACAATAAAAATACAGCTGGCCTATCTGAAAAAAACAGTGAAAGTGATGAAGAAAGTGTGGAAGAAGAGGATGAGGAATGGGGTGAAGGAACTGATTACAGAGAAATGAAGCACAAAGGCCACCAGACAAATCAAAGTAACCACTACGAAAGACAGCAAAATGAAAACAGTATGCAATCTGATGAAATCCTGAGAGATTCCAGTCAGCCAAGCTGGATAACCAAGAGGCATGGTGAGAAATTTAACCTAGAGGAAGAAGAGAGGGAGAACAACCAGAAGCCCAATAAAGAAGAAATCCCCCTCTCTCAAAAAACCCATAATGAAGATCAGAATGACAAGTGGCAAAGCCGAAAGAGGAAAGACAATATTCAAGTAAACTATCAGAGTGATCACGACACAGTGGTGAAAAGACAAGATATAGAGGACAGTAACATTGATGAGGATGATCATGACAGTGGTGATGTTGATGGCGAAGATGATCTCAGCAATATCTGGAAAGAAGCAGCTTATGAGAAAGAGAGAATCCAGAGCAATGACCAGGAGAGCACCAGTACTGAGCACAAAGGGGAAGGAACCACTGAAGATGACACTGCAGTTCGTAGAGAGACCAAGTATTACCAAGATGTCAAAATTAAAGACCTTATTCACACTGAACAAGATGATTACAATCATGAGCCACCTAATTCTGACAGCGAGCAACAACTGGAAATGAGTAGCTCTGTTCAGAGCATGAATTCAATGGAAAGTGAAGATAAGGTAAATTTTCTTTAAAATAAAGTTGGAATACTAGAAAAAAGTGGGGGGGAACCAGTCCCAAATTTAAATTTCTGATGATGAAAAGGACATTTTGGGAAAAAAAAAACCAGGTGTAATAATTTATTAATATGCAGAAGTATCATCTCCCTTTTTATTCACTATTCATCTGGTGTACACTGTGTCACTTCACATATAACACAGATGAATTGTACCCGAATGGAAGTCTCACGTAATAGCTCCAGCCCCAATGGGCCGTGTAATGAAACATACACATAAATATGGATACACAAGTACAAAACCCAGAACCAGGTCTCAAGCTGACTAGAAAGCCTGTTCACTCCTCTCTCCCAAAGATTTTAAATACTACCATAAAAAAAGTGAACAGCTTGGAAAGGCAGGGCTAGGGTCCAGCCTCAAGGTGCTATTACTGCATATGCCCAGTACCACAGAACCTCCAGGTGTTCAAGCCTCATTGAGCAACTGCTTCTCTCTCTCCACCTCCTACTTTTTTTTCAAATAACAGAGAACCTTAATACTACCAGAGGCTTTATGCATTTCTCACACATTTTGCATAGCAACCTCTTTCTGCTGCAAGCAGAGCAAACTGCCTCAGTCAGCTCTATATTTGTACCTGAAAAATTTTTGTCCAAATATTTTTTTCTTCCCAATATTTACCACAACTTCTGCTTACATTTCTGACCATATAGGTTAAGACTACAGGCAGTTCCCATGGTGAGATGGAAAGTGCAAGCAACAGGAGTGAGAAGGCTCTCCTGGGTAAGCCACAAGCCAAGCCAATCATGTAACTGCTAACTCTCTGCAGCTGGGGAATCTGCTGGTCTGCATTTCTTTTCTGCTTTTGGCAGCACATGATTTCACATGACTGGACTGTGCTTAAGCATAATCCTGCAGGGCAGTTATGTTCCCAGAGAATCCCTTCCATACACCCTTGGATTTACTCATTTGTTTGTGAAAAACATTTGTAGACAGTGCACAAATTTGTGCATCAGTTATACAGGAATGGGAATTACCTTGCATTGAAACCCTTCTGTTTCAGAACAGTAGCTTGAATTCAGCTAGAAGCAGAACAAGTGCCAGTGCTGGATTCAGCAAGGACAGACGGGATATGTTTCACCAAAGGAAGCTGGAAGTGAATGTCAATCCTTATAGAAGAAATAGCTCTTTCTGAGAAATTTATTTCCCCATCCAACTCAAACCTGGGACTGCTAGAAGTCTCACAAAAATTCTCATTTAAAGTTTGGCTTTATTCAATACAAGATCCAGCTGCAGTTTAACAAACTTACAAAAAGCACTTGACGTCTTGGTGAATATCGGACTGTATTTTGCTTTGACTATCAGTCCCGTCCCCTCTAACAATCTCTCCTTCTTGCTATGATTGCTAGACCCATGTAGGAACTTCCACTGCAAAAGAGGTAAAGTCTGCCATGCAGACAAACAAGGGAAACCCAGCTGTATTTGCCAAGATCCTGCTGCTTGCCCTTCTACTAAAGACTATGAGCATGTAAGTATTTCATTCAGTGCACAGCATGGGGGAAGTCAACTAAAGTGTTTACAAGATAACATATTCCCCTGCTATTATTTAGAATAATTCTACCCTAAAAAGCATGCAAGTGGGTTTGGGTGATTCCAGTCATTGTAAAAGTACGTATAAAGTACCCAAACTGACTGACCGTAGCTTGAGAATAGTAGATACACAGTAGATACACAGATACAATAGTAGATACACAGATACACATGTAGATACACAGTACCTAAAGTGATCTGCTTTACTTAGTCTCTCAGGGATCGTAGCTTTTCCTTGTCACTAAAAGTTCTATTTATCCATTTGATGTTTAGAGCATATACTGTATACTAGTACATATCTGGTGTAATAATCCTGTATCATCGCAGAAACTGTATTAGTACCACACAAAAATAAATTCCTGTCTTGATACTGGGTGTGTAAGTACAGCCAGCTAGCTAATCCTTATGTAGGCATGTACCAACTACAATTTTCAATACTTCTGATCACATGCATTCCCTGTGGGTATACACAACTGCTACACCATATGTTAATGATACTTTTATTATTGTAATGCCTATATGAGTGACCAGAATTCTTCTCAACACTGTGGTGGTGGTTTTGGTTTTTACCCCTCCTCTAGGTCTGTGGTACAGATAATAAGACTTATGATGGCACATGTCAACTCTTTGGCACCAAATGTCAACTTGAAGGGACAAAAATGGGACGCCAGCTGCACCTAGACTATATGGGCTCCTGCAAATGTAAGGCTTGTTTTTCTATAAAGAATTCACCTAGGTATAAAGAGCCAGTAGCCTTAACTACCAGCTAGCCCTAACTTACCTGCTTTCTTCCTGTGTTCTGTCCCTTCTGCATCAACTATCTGCTAATTAAGACCTTCCAACCCTAACAATGTCTGAAAAATCATTTTTTTCCTATAATTAAGGGTATGAAGTATCTGAATCCTAAAAACATCCCTTCCTGTGCTCACCCCAATTTGTTGTCAACGCTGTCTTCCCCCTGCACGTGCTCCCATTGCAATAGCATCCGAAGATACTTAATACCTTGACCAGACAGACAGTATGTACAGCCAGTTAATGAAAATGTCCAGTCAAAAAAAAAAAAAAAAGAGGCCAAAAAAACCTATTTGGATGCCAAATGCAGAAATCGGGATCTAAAAGCCAGAACTGTTTTCCAAGCTCTTCAATTGCTACATACCCTGAGAGGAAAGCACACCCCCAGCCAGAATATTCCTTTGCTGTTGAGAACTCTGCTTTCATGCAACTGGCTGGTAAGAATTTCATTGCACAACTCTGCTCAGAAGCTGCACAGATATGTAAAGAGTGTGGCTTGCACAACTGTTTAAGCATATGCACCAAAGAACTGTAGATTTATAGTTTAACCCATTAGTTGCATTCCCAATTTTATGTATTAATAGCTCCATCAATTTTAAGCTTAACTGGAAGGTTGCTAGTGAGAATCAAATCTAACAGATGACTCGTTAACAAAAGCTTTCCTGTTTGGCACAGACATCCCCCACTGTACTGATTATGAAGTGGACCAGTTCCCCCTCCGGATGCGAGACTGGCTCAAAAACATCCTTATGCAGTATTATGAACGTGATCTGGATACTTCCGGATTTCTAACTGAAAAGCAAAGGAGTAAGGTCAGCAATCCTTTTCAAATAAGACCATGCAGTTACATTGCTAGAGCCGAACTAACCATGCGAAAAAAAGTGGTTCGCATCTTACAAGTTCTCCCGTTTCCTATGAACATTCCCTTTCTGGTTAAGGCAATTTAGACTCAATTAGACTCACAAATTGCAAAATACACTTACATGTCCCTTCTCATTTAAGCTGAGACACATTTCTGCTATGACTGTTCCTTTCGTCCAAGCAAATGCAAGCCAAGTGTATTACTCTGAAGCTGGTGTCTACAGACAGGAGGCATAAGTCAGAATTAGTGCACACCTAGATAAACATAATTTGCTTGAGAAAACTCAAAAAGAGCTTCTCTTCAGGGACATGCTTTGTGACAAACTTCTTGGAAAGCTCAACTAATATGTAGTGAAGGATGACCCGATTCATGTAGTTAATGCCATTTTCCAAAGGACTTGAGGAAAGTAAGCAGCCATAGCATAAAATGGAAGGACTGGGTATGAATGATTAATTAAAAGACAGAATAAGAGGCAACATCCAGCCAAGAGCTCACCTGTGGAGTGCCACGAGTTGAAAGGACACAGGCCATTCAGCTTTTGTTGAGTGACCTGCAACAGGAAGGTAGGGGACAAAGTCCACTGGCGACGCACAGGTGTGCAAAGGAAAGACGGACTTGGGCTCACCAGGAAGAAAACTGCTCCAGGCCCTCGTGAGACTGAGCAGCCGGGCAGTCACACAGCAGGATTTGAGACAGAATTACAATATAGAGTTTAGGGGACCCTCATGGGGGCAGGGGATCCCTGCCTTGGACCGACCAAAAGTGGCTCCTCTTCTCAAGATACACCCTGTACTTGGCCATCAATCTAAACTACCTGAAAATGGACTCAACAGTTAAGGGTATAGTTTGCACTTTTAAATCCAGCCACACACACTGTCTCTCTACACCATGATATTCAAGGGCTAGAAAATGACACAAGTCTGACACCCAGTTTTAAGAGAAAAGAACTGCTTTCTACCATCCAGTAGACCTGCAGCATCATGCTACATTGGCTTAAAATGGAGTAAGCATATATTTCCATTCGACTTTTTTTTTTTAGAGAAGGATTTGTGTCAAGTGAATTGGTGACAGTAGTTTGTTGTTGAAGATATAGATGTCATAACTGCCTAAAAAGCCATAACTATTAGAAAATACTTAAAGTTAAACCAAGTCCTGGGCTGCTCTAATTCTGGAGTAGGAGGTGCATGCAGTAGGTCACAGCAGGTTTACACAAAAATATGTGAGAGAAAAACACCAAAGACTACTTACATAGTTACCAAGAGGAATATTGACCTACCTGGAAATATCTCATACTAAATGGTATGAATGAGATGATTTTTGAGGTGGCTTATTTCACACCAAAAACTGAGTTACTTGCCTCAGGACAGAGGATCAACAAATGTGGTAAAATTGGTTTAAACTCCTACCAATCTGAGGTTACTGCCCTGCTTAGCTGATTCTGACGATTAGGCCACAGGAATTTCACTTCCTTTCTAGTTACTACCAAAGTTGATGTGGACAGCAGCAAAAATCATCTGGACTACTTGAGGCAAGATTTTCATGCTGTTTATGGTCACAAACACTAAAATCCATTTCCCCAGTGGTAATTTATCAAGTTTCATTTCTCCAAACCACCTCATTGCTGGACAGTTCTCTTCAGGACAGATCTCATCTGTAAACAAAACCCATCAATTTCTCTGTTGTGTTCAGGTCAAAAAAATCTACCAGAATGACAAGCGTCTCATGGCTGGCGACCATGCAGTTGAGCTGCTCCTGCATGACTTTGAGAAAAACTATCACATGTATGTGTATCCTGTGCACTGGCAGTTTCATCAGCTTGATCAGCACCCTGTTAACAGGTAAAAAAATAAATCTTTCCAGGTTCAGTTCTGATTTGCTGTTCAAGCTCAGGCTGTTCTACTTTTCTACACCACTCAAAGGATTCGCTACATACAGGACTAGTCCCTCAGATGACAGAAGCCAGTCTCCCCCTCTTTCGAACACAGAACTTTTCTAATTGTTTTGCTGGAGTCATGTCTTAGGTCAGAACCTGCTATCCTCTTGCCTTTCATAATCATCATGTATTACACCTTAAGCTCTACAGTGTCTTAATAGCCACTAATGTCCTGATCCTGGAGGAAAACAAGGCTCATGAGATCCTGTTTCTACTGAAGCTAAGAGCAACAGGCTAAATACAAAGTGCAGAGGTCTGTCAGCAATAATTCACTAGTGAGGTACCCATAGTTTTCAACTAATACTACATAAGTCTCTCAGTTTAAGGAGCAGATATGATAAAACAGCACCAGTGTCACATTTTAGAGGAAGCCCCCAGGCTTCTGAGAGCATGACTTAGATTTCAGGCTTTTGGTTATGACACTCAGTGGCGGGATCCACGTTTCAAGACTGCAGGCCTTCAGTACCTCATGCAATCACAGCTATGGTCTTAAAACATAGCTAAGCACCTTTGCAAGCTTGATCTCCTGAAGATTAACGGCAAAACTCCACAACTGATGACTTGGTGAAGAAGTCACAGTAATACTTGCTCTAAAAAAATGTTAGTGAAAAAATACCAGTTAAAACATTTTTGTTTATTGTAATGACCTGCGACAGATTCACTACAGAAGCACCACAACAGAATCCACTAGGGCATCTCTGTCAAAGCCACCATTACCATCTTCTAGCAGCTTAGATTGTCTTTGATGATCCTGATGATTTAATAATGAAGTACAGCTCTACATACCTGCTCCTTCTTTCAGATTATTAACACACTCTGAGCTCGCGCCGTTGAGAGCCTCCCTTGTTCCCATGGAACACTGCATAACCCGTTTCTTCCAAGAGTGTGACGGAGACGAAGACAAACTCATTGCTTTGAAGGAATGGTGCCACTGTTTTGGGATTAAGGAAGGTAAACCTGAAAGAACAGGCAGATGTACAGGACAAAATGTTTCTATCAAGACTAGGCACATTCTCAGACTGTAATGTATGGGAAATCAAAAAAATTGCAGCCAGAAGCTCATGGCTACTGTGCACAGAGGCAAATGGAACAGTAATGACAAGATTGCAAAAGGTGCAAAGCTTTGAATCGTTTTATAAAGACAGGAAAAACTGAGGTAGTTTGTACTAAATATCAAATAATTTCCTGCGTGGTGTCTGAACCTACGTTCTGCATATCTGTCTCTCAAGAAAAACTCTATTTTATGCTTCAGTGCCAAAGGAAAGGCAAAGTGAGCTTGTACTTTTAAATCAGTGGTCAAAGCATATTGACTGAAAGTGCATTTAAACATCTCAAGCCAAGTAGGGAAAACCACCAAGATCTCAAGATCTCTCACTGATCAAGTAACTACGCTCACCTCTAGATTACTATATACAACACAAGTGATGTCATCACGCTGTAGTTGCAGGCCAAACTGTTTATTTTACCTAATCTGTCAGATGCAGCACACGGTCCCACGGTGCCCACCAGACTGCACGCATCAGGAGGCTTAGGCAGAGGCAGGGACAGATTCTGAGTCCTAAATAAGCTCGGCATACATTTGGTTCAGCTCAATCCACATCGAGACTTCTCTAGGAAAGCGAAAAACGAGGTACTACTGCACTGGTGATGTGTCTAGAATTAGGCAGCAGCTCAACAGAAGCTGTCATGATAGCAATTTGAGATTTACATGACTACATTCAACCTAAGCAATCTACCTCCTTCTGATCTAGCCCTGAGTGACAGCTGAACAACACTGCCAGTCATTAAGCAAGGGTAGAAGTAGCACAGGTGGTTAATCCTAGAACAGTTATGTGACAGGAGGTGTTTGGCTAAACATGGGACTGAAGAAATGTGTTCAAAATCCTGCTTAGCAACTCCCTAATTTTAAGTGGAGGCCAATTCTGGTCAGAGGTCAGACATGCAGAGCCTTCACTCTTCATAGAATTTTTTCCAGCTCTTCTGATGACAATTTACCAGTCACAAACCACGTGTGGAAGTAAGCTGCAAGGAGTTATCATAATACACAGGTACTGCTGCCAATGATTGTTCATCCACAGAAAGGTTTAGGATCAGTCATTTGTGAAGAAGGGGGGGAAAGGGATTCCTGGCTCACAAACAGATCAAGGACACCTAACAGTAGAAACAAGAAAGCACCTACCAGGAAGGATCTAAATGAATGGCTTCTGAATGATAGCAGCAACCAGAGTTAATTTTTTAGCAATAGCACTCCCCTACATGAGCCCTCTAAAACTTCAGCATATCACTTTCTTGATAGTGACACGGGATAAAAATGTCCCTTTGGCATCAAATGTTAATAACATTTTCTTCTTTGTTGCAGAAGACATAAATGAAAATCTCCTGTTCTGAGCCTGGCTGAACAGAATCCCAGTGCTGCATTAAAACTGGTGAAATACGTGAATCCCGTTTATTTCTGTAATTAACAGCTTCATAGTTTTCAAGACAAAGGTGGCATAAGGTTCACTGCATTCTTACCAAATAACACAAGTACAGAAAAGTTCTACATTTGTTAACAGCAGAAAAATTTAACTACTCTAAGTGGTGCATAGCTAAACAATCAGTATTTTCCCATACATGTATACGTGAGCTCTCTGAATCAATAAATAGTACTAACCTGATGACTGAGCTGTTCATGAAACTCTTCAGTAGAATAGTAGGATGTGGATTTTACCATACACTGAAGAAAATTATCTTGAAATAGGACTTGTTTCCTTTACTTACTGTATTGTCAGTTTAACATTCTGCAGAGAAGCCTCAAAAAAAAAAATAAAATTCTACCTAGATATATGGGTTTTGTCAGAACTTTGTCAAAGAAAAGGTGGCAAGGCAACGGTTCAATGGAAACCTCATTGTACATTTAAGAGAGAAGAAACTAGCATGTAGATCACATAAACCAGTCATTAAACCATAATTCATAGAGTGCATGAAAAAATCAGCACTTTTCAGATACTTCTTCCCCTACCTCTTGAAACACAACAGTAAAATAGTATCAAGGCCACAGAGCAGAATTTCTGCTGACAAACTAATGAGCTAATTGCATGAGCATGGTAAGTGTGAATGCGTGTCAAAAGTCTGATCAGCAACAGGTCACAAGGAGCAGAGGCTATCATAGCTCCAACACCTCCTTATTCTCCTTAGCAGGCACATTGTTCCTTCCTCTCACAGAAGCACCAACTACTGCTACCATTTTTCCTGAGAGAGAAATGCTAACTGTTTCTTTCACCGTCTTCCAACTTTTGCTTGCTTGAAGACAGGCACAATTTAGGCATAAAAAACAGGACAGAATGAGATTATTCCTGAATCCCATTAACTTTGTGATTTTAAACCAAGCACTTCGCCAAAAACCAGGCATGCTCTGCTATAAACAAGCAGCCCTAAATGCTATTCCTACAAAGGAAGATCAGAAAACACATTTCCAATGAAAAGAAAATGGGATTCAGAAATGCTGTTTTGGTAGCTCAATTAGTGGAAGTCCACTCACCCCTCACTAATTTGCTGCTCTTAGTCCAACTCCAGCCTGATGCCCTGGGAGACAATGAATCAAGCCACAATTATTTTCAACACAGGAATTTCTTACGCAAAAGATTCTTTCCCACCAAAACCAGTTTCACTGATAGTTTCTCCTGTCATCCTGACTTTGTCATCCACTTCACATTCTGTAACATCACACAGCAGTGTATAGAAATTAACAAAAGCATATTCTCCGTGTTAATTCCATTTGAAACAGATCCTTTCTCTGGTACTTCAGACATCTCAGGGAAAAAGTAGTTTTGATAGCATTTTTTCTGTCTGATTGCAGCCTATTGCTTATTTGCTCTTTCTACAGCAAAGAGTCAGCCGCCTTAAAACAATCAACTATAGTTCACACAAGGACAACTCACAGCAATTGACATTCTCCACTGAGGCCAATAGTCACCACTGCTCCACTCAAACCACATACTAGAAAAAGATACAATAAAATTTAGTTTATCAGGGCAAACAGGGAAGATTTTCCTTTAACCAATCCAAGTTCTGATAGGACAAACAATGACCATCACCAAGATGATTACAGGTGTAGATATATGAAGCACATAACATATTAAGGGCAGATCAGCATCCCACCTGTTTGGAAATTCTCAGTGATGCTGCCACTTCCACTTTTCCACTGCAAAACACAGAAAAGGAGCATTTGCTAACGTATGCAGAGATAGATGGTACGGTCACAGTATGAGAAAAATTTTCACCCAAGCTCTTGCAGTTCACGAGTGGGCAAGCACCACCAATATTTAATCTACAAATTATGGGAACATTAAGAGTAAGGGTGATAAATGAAAGCTAGTTTCCCCATCAGTACTTTAACTATATTGTTACTATTCTATGTTAACTTATAAATACTTTAATCTTTATTATTTCTTCATTTTGTGAAGTAGGTATGATAAAGGCAGTGACAATTTTATTGACCTTCTGTAGACTTGACTGTTTCCATTTAGTTTTAATGAACCTAAACTAAACATCTGTTTAGTCATAAGTATTTTCCCTCTCCACAAGGGAGAATCAACAGTGAAATCACATTCCTACCAAGACTCAGGCACCCTTTGAGACACATACAGACACACACCCATGTTCACATACATATGCACGTATAGAGAGCACACTCACAAATGCCCTCATTGCTCTCTCAAACCATGGCACAGTTTTATCCACTGCATGCAGCTGGTTATAACATGAACAGGACTATAATTATCTGACCTACTGACTTTCTCTCTATTAAAGGATATCAAAGTCCAGGATGCAGCCATACCTTCTAACCCTAATGAAAGGCTGACAACACATGGGATATTCCAGGAAAAGCATCAACCTGCACTTCCTCTCTCCTCGTATTCTAAGCCAAAGCACTCATTCCTACAGATGTAACACTTGAATCCTTCCCTCTGATCCAGGACAACCACTGCTAAGTCCTCTGGAGATCCAAGTTTGGCCTCAGGACCTAGAACCATATGTGTCAGGGCAAGTGTCTATCAGCTACATGCACTAATCCTGGCGACAATAAATTCAACAGAAAGGGCTTGCTCTCATCCATTTAGGTCTCACGCACTCTGAGGCAGGACATTCAGCTCTCAAGGCAAGCATGAGCTCCTCCTCCATTAAATGTGGCTTCTTTGGGTCATTGCAAGTAGACCTTTCCAGACAACACAAATAAGCTTCAAAACAGAAAAAAAAGTTAAGCTGTATTTTGTTAGTTTAGGCTTAATAACAGACCATAAATACCACAAATGAGCAACACTACCTCTGTCCAGTTTCCACCAACTGGCACCAAACAGCAGTTAACTCACAAAACCTTTCCTCCAAAATTTAGTGAAATTACTCAGTTAAGTGGGTTCCCTCTGTACAAAGAGGTGCAAGGATGCCACCCAACATTAACAAACCAGAAAGAAATAGCTGCCAAAGGCAAGCTAGCTTGTCTCTGAAGAGAGACTTGGCAGTCTGAATTTCCTTTCCAAAGGAGCTCAGTCTCCTTATCAGTGCTGTACTGATTCCAGATGTGTTTGCATTAATTTTCAGTCCTTCTGCTTGGCCACATGGAAGACTCCAAAAAGAAAGGAACACAGGTGACCCTGTGGATTCTGGCTCATGCCAACAGTGGTGGGGTTGCACTTTTACACTTTGTGGCAGACACTGATCAGCTCTGTGTGAATGCTTCCCCAAAAAACCATCCTTACACTATAAACTCTGGATTACATGTTGTTCTTCTCAGTGGCCTTGCACGCACTCTACAAGAAAAGAACCAATTAGCATTTCAGCACATTTCCCAAATATATCTGAAGTATATTTCCATGTCTATCTGGTTTTGATTTTTTGGGGAGTTTTTTTGTTGGGTTTTCCTTTGGTTTTTTGGGCAGGGTTTTTTTTATTTTGGTTTGGGGTTTTTATTTGGTTTTTGGTATTTTTAACACAGCCACTGTTAAGTTATTTTCACTGAGGATGAGGACAATCTTTCCAACAAGTCAACAAATAACTGCAAAAACAAACATGCCAGTGTAGAAAATCCCATGAAAAGCATGTTTTCTTCTTTTTGCTGTTTCATGCCTGTGCTTTATGACCAGTATCTACTCTATTGCCCCCACAACAGGCAAACAGGATGCTTTTTAACAAATTTACAGTTCACCTTGCATCTTTATCATGCTGCAAGCGTATGTGTGATCCAATGAGGACTTTATGCCCTCAGACACATCCCCAGAAAAAGAGTATGAAGATGAGTTGTTGATGTCAGTGGTCTCAAACAGATCCAACATAATGCCAACTTCCGAATTGCATCCTACAAGATTTTCCCCAGATACACATATTAAACTTCTTAGTTACTGGTTCAGGTTCTTCTACTAAACTAATCAAACAAAAGCACCAAGCAAACATTGTAATTGAAAACTTATTTAGAGACTTGTCTTTCAATAGCTTTTTGCTTAACCTGCATATAGTCAGATGTCAGAAGACACAGCTCTCAAACTGCAAGTACACTGCCGGTATACAGCTGGCCTCAAAAGGCAGCGGTGACTAATTCACAAGTTCTCATTTCTTCAGGAAAAAGGAGGTAATTTTTGAATTTGTAACACTCCCTCCCAGTTAGCAGCTTTGGTACTCTTAGGCATTATGATCCAAGTACTCCTCCAGCACCACTAAAGTACAGAACTCCACAGTCAGAATATCTATACTGAAAAAATACACAATAAATATTCCTTTTATAACACACACTTCCATTGCCAAACCCATCAATCCTCCAAGGATTAGTAGGGATCATACAAAAAAAAAAAAAAGGCTTATCAGCCGAGAAGTAAACTAAGCATCCAAAGGCATTAAGAAGGTATGATTCGTGACATCTTCAGGACTTCTGATGTAAGCCACAGTACTCAAAACTGTATACACAGACAGCAGCCGTTCACACAACGCTACCACTGGAGCCAGCCAACTTTGTCTGATCCACTGACCAGCTGTTCAACATGCAATCCAAAGCTAATACAGATGCTTTAATGCTAATTTCATAGCAAAAATCATTTGGGGGTATGGCTGCAGTCTGCATGACTGAATGGGAAGGAAAAACTTTTTTCCACAGTGAGAGTGGTCAAGCACTGGCAGAGAGTTGCCCAGAGGGGTTGTAGATTCTCCATCCTGGGAGATGCTCAAAACCTCACTGGACAGTCCTGGACAACTTGCTCTAGCTGACCCTGTTTGAGTGTGTCTGGGGAATGGACTAAATAATCTCCAGAGGTCCCTGCCAACCTCAACCATTCTGTGAGTCTGAAAAAAGAATATGTGACAAGAACTACTCGGAGAAATACCAGTGCTCTGCTGTTGTTTAAAACAAAAAAATTGCAAAAGGCTCCCATAAGCATTGCTAGAAAAGAGTAGAATTAGGGAAAGGTAAAATCAAAGACAAAAATGAGAAGTGCTGACAAGATCTCAAAGCACAGACAAGGCAGCAGGAAGCAGAAGCATAGCAAGCTTTATTCCATAATGACAACTTCTAACCATGTACACGAGCAGCTAAGATACAGAGAGGACAGTTAAGGTCACACTCAACAGCTCCTGCTGCCTGATTTTCCTTTCTCTCTACACGAATGAGAGTCACATTCCCCCCAGGTCTTTCCTTTTGCCAAAACCAGGACACTAACTCTTTGCTTTCAATCTGCTTCACCGGACTCTCTCAAAATGCAATTCCTGTTCTGAGGTTATGTTCTGAGCATGGTTCTTGCTGTTGCAAATGCACTAAGTACGGAGAAGAAATTAAACAGGCATCCAATGTGGGAAATGTTAACACTGTAAACTGGAAATCACGTGTTTTTAAACTAACACAGAAGCCTTAAAAATACTTGTGTTTGGTACAGGCCTAAACTTACTTATGTTATTACCATTCTAGATTCTCAACTTATTATTGAGCCCTCAAACTTTGAAGAAAAAAATAAACTGTAAGCACTAGTAACAAGATTATACCCAGCACAACAAGGCCCATATCTTCTCCATTAGCTATTTCCGCTAACAGTATAACAGACATTGAAGATTAATAAGTTCCCTTTGCAGAACTATCTTTGCTTTCTAACAGGAAAGCAAAAAAAAATCAAAACTGAAATGAAGTACTTGATTTTTTTTTTTTTTAAAGAAATACAAGCAGGAGGAATTATACCTTACTGTAAGAGAAAATTCATTCTTTTTCTACAGGATAGCAGTAGTGAAAGCTTCAGTTCAGGCAGTATGGAGGATGCAAGTATTTTCTTTGTAAATTAACAGAATCTCACTAGTTCTAACATTTGCATTTAACTGGGGATTTTGGTACTGAACAAGAAAATACTGACACAAGATGACTTTCTTTTCACAGCAACCAAATAGGTTCATGAAAGCTGTTGGTCACTTCTTTAGACACCCAGGCCACAGAGCTGCTCTGTAGGCTCATCAAGCTCAAGTCTGAGGTAACCAAAGTGTCCAGTAGTACATAGACTACTTATGTCTTAGTACATATACTTAGTACATGTCCTACTCCAGTAGGACATAAGACTGCAGGAAGCTCCAGCTGATCATCGGGGACACTGAGAGAGCAGCTTCTGAATGACAAACTACCACAGAAGCGAGCTGGGGAGGAACTATGATTTATCTTTGAAGCTCAAAGAGAGTAATCACTTTGCTTTCTAATTAGCAGACATGCATTCTATGGGGTAACTTGGGCTTTTTATTACAAAAAACCCTCTATTTCTTCAGCTTGAAAAGAGGTTACAAACTTCCTCAAAATTCTGCTGCTTTTCCTTAGAAATTCTTTGAGTATTTGGGTATCCCAATCCTTGGGGATAGATGATCTCTTAGATAATTGAAAAAAGTAGTTTAGGATGAGTTAGATACACAACACAGAGCTGAAAAAAAATCACTTTCCAACACATTTAACTTGCATTAATATGCAAGCTAACATCACCCATATAAAGAAGTTGACCATTTTCCAGAAGACTTGCTAAATGAGAAGAAATGCCACTACATTTGCTTACTTATAAACTTTCAATATTTGTAATTATACAATAAATTTCAGGACACAAATAAACATCAAGGCCTGATTAGTAAGGTACTGGGATACGCATAAAGTAATTGCATTCTGTACAGCACACCGTCCAAGATCACACGCTCCAACTGAAAACTGTCTAACCAGAAAGCTTTCCTGGAAACATGGCAATCCAAAAACATATAGCCAAGTGCACTTAACGTGTCCAAAAAAAGCTTTAACACAAGACCAGCGAGGACTGAAAAGATTTTTTCCAGAAATTTTGCTTTCCAGGAATAATGCACCTGCTATGGAAACAGTTAAGTTCTTCTATCTCATCAAGTATGGTACTTTCAGAATTGAAATTATTTTCTCCTGTTTTCATCTTTAGTACTGTGTATTATGTTAAGCACTTCATATGTAAATAGTAACATTCAAGAAAAAACCATGCTATTTTTACATGCCACAGTATAGTCACCCTGGTTCTCAGCCATGATAAGCTTCACATTTCACTTCCCATGAACTTAAAAGGGGTCTGCTCTTTTGGTCATGCTTTCAAAACCCAATGGTACTGCTGCGGGCCTGTTCTGCATAACGTATTCATTGCACATTAAGTAATTAACTGCTATTAATTCTAACTTGCTATTAAAGTAATTAACTGCTATTAATTCTAACTCTACAGACACCTGGAAAACCACAGATGCTTCCTACTGAACACTGTTACTTCTAGATAACCTTCAACTTACTACAGCTCCTTCCTACCTTTTGTCTCACCAGTGCACTGGAAACTGAGGATAAGTAACTACCAAGTCCTGTTTCACATGCCCACCTCTAAAGCCAGTGTGGGTTACAGCGCACAACCTTCGCAAATCTTGTCCGATTACTTGTTAAGCTTGAATAAATGCTGAGCATCAAATTTCTTAGTTGTCTTCATCTCTCAAGAAAAAATATACCCAAGTCATTTCAGTGATCCTGTTTCCAAAGACCAGCAGTAGAAAGGGAACTCCTGAAGTTGGCTAATGTCTTTTGTCCATTCTGAGTTTCACAGGTTTCCTCAGGTCTTCATCTGACCCTACCAGATATTACCGTCTCCATACTATGCCAAGGACAGATTAATCAAAATAGTTTCTGCCTAAGCAACCACCAGATCTTACCTATGATTTGAAGAAAGATTTTTGCATAAACCAAGTCTATGGAAGCTTCTACTGCAACAGAAAGCATTTATGCTGTTTTAGTAAGACTACAAAAGAAATCAAGTGTGCAGGAAGAGGTGAGCAAGGATTGGAAGAAAAATTAATAGCTCCCAGCATTGCCTTTTCTTTTGAAAGGAACATACTAATAACTCTACAAGATTCCCAGGGTTCCCTGTATAAACACATGACTCCTCCAGATTTCATTAGATAATTGGAAGGAAGGGGTGGCATTGAAAAGGAACATGCCCTAAAATCATTCATTAGTTAAGCAGGATGTAGCCAACAGTCTCAACAATGCATGAGCACGTCACAGGCATACAAGGCAATTCCAGACCATGACATTTATCACTACCCTACTTCAACACATGGCTCAAAATTCATTAAGATCCCCTCCCCAGGTCTCAACTTTGACTTTTAGCTGTTACCATCACCAACTCTTGATACTATTACACAATTAACAGCAATTACCCCCTGATTAAAAACACACAGGGAAGTGACAGTAACTGTTGTGCAGCTCTTGTTATCAGCATAAATGCCATAGAAGGTCCACATCAGCCTCCTGACTGCAAGTTACATTACTTAAACTGTAAAAATCCCACCACAATTTACAGGATTATACTTCAAGGCTGCTCTTTCCAATGATCCTGTTTATGGCACAGTCTCCCCAACAGCTGTACTGTGATAAGCAGTGGAATGAGAACAACATTGAAATCCAGCTCCCAAAATCAGTCATCAAGTTACATCCTCCAACAGTTCTCTTTTTAGGGACACTGTCAGATATTCAGATGTGAATACCATCCATACTGTAAGCTAGAAAGCAATTAAGTGTGAAAACTAATCTCTCAAAATAGAAAATCACTGAAAAGACATGTTAAGTGAAATGACTCAGAAAAGAAACTTCACTTTATTATGTAGCACTTAAGTCATTATTCAGGTTATCATCCCACAAGTCTCACACTCCTTAAGGATTCATACTCCTGACAAGAAATCAGTGCAAAAATACAGAGCTAAAGTGAACAACCTATGAACTACAACCAGTCAGAATCCCAGTGTTGCCAAGCAAATCTGCAGATATCATGAAACGGCTGCAAATAATGAAGATGAGCAAGCAAAACAAGGTACAGCTCCACATTCATCTCATTTCACACTAGCTGAGAAGTCAAAAGAAGCAACCTGAAGTCTCTGAAAAATCCTCTATTTCTCACTGCCAAGTGTTTTTGCCAGCTGAATTTCACAGAATTTTCATTGGATTTCCACTGAAAAGGACAATGTCATCTGTTTCAATGCTGGAAAACGTTTTCTCCCCTTGGTGTCCGTCGGTTCTCCGTTTACATCACTCATGGTACTCAGGACTAGGATCCTCACTCCAGTGGGCTCCCCGTTTCTCAGTCACAAGCTTAATGAAATAGCTATGACTTGCATACAGCTCGAGCTTCTCACTGATGTCAACCCACTTCACCATTCCAGCATCATCACCTGCTTCCAGAGGCAAATTATCCATTGTCTCACCTGTTCACAAAACAAGAGTTAGGACATGCTATTGCATGTTCTTTCCTGCTTTTTCTTCTCTCATCTGATCAGTTCCATCCTTCCACGTAGCTCCTTCACAGGCAGCAACCTCAACTGCTTCTCAGAGAAGAAACTAATTAAGTTGTTCACTGATGCTGTGCCAGAAACCTTTTTCATACTTGCACTATTTTAAGGCAAATCTGGGTGGCAGAGGTTGTGTTAACTCCTTGTCACCACTCCTAAGGGTACCATCAGCAGCATGACAAGTTACTAGAAGTCGTCAGTTTAGACAATCCTTCTGCCTTGATTTTTGTTTGTTTGGCTAGTATTTGACTGTTTCCTTTCTCAGGTACTATTCTACAGGACAAACTGAATTCTGAAACTTATATATGCTTATGGATAACCAGAAAAATTAAAATTTTACTAAAAGCACCAAAATCAAAAATAGTACTTAGGGAGGGATGCAGAAAGGCTTCTGAATTGCTCTCCAAAGTTTCTTACTCTGTTTCCAAAAAGAGTCCCAGGACTTCACAGACAACAACCAAAGAAATGCTTTTGGAAGTATTATAAAATGTGTATTAGAAACAAAGACCAAAGGAACAGTTATCTTCACTGTTTCTGGGGCCTGATAAATCAAGGACCAGTGACATGTGAAACTTCACCACTGGTATCTACTACCTAAAACACAGTGGAAATGTCACTATATGAAGTGATATAACCTAACTAGATTGATTTATCTTAAAAGGGGAGAGATGAGAATCTAAGATAACAGACCAATCTAAGAACTAACAATGTATACCCATTCCTACTGATTTATAGAAGTAAAATAAGGTCCACCAATTACTCTAGCAGAATAACCAAGATAAAAGGTCTCACCAATTAAAACACCAAAGCAATAAACATAATGAAAATCTGCCAGTGACAAGAAGGAACCCTGGTCCAATGTTCAATCTCCATATGAAGGCACATGGTCCATAGCTTAGAACTAGCTAACAAATGAATAACTAATTCTCAGGCAAAGTCCATATGTTCCTTATTTCAAGACTGACAGAAACCAAAGGGGAACAACTACCTGTCATGGTTGAACATCTTAGGAGACAAGAGACCCTCACACCCATTGGTTTTAGTCCAATATTTTACACCTGACTTGCATGCTCCCCCACCTTCATTACCAATCTCAGCCTGATATACGTCCCTACATATAAAGGCAAGTAAGAGCACTCATGGAGATACCCACCAGTTTCGTCATGATAGTTCACAGCCTCTGTCTCCATCCAGGCATTATCAGTGTTACGAGGGTCATCCACATACCCTCTGTACACCTACGGCACCGAACAAACCAAAACAAGCTTAGTGTCACAACAAACAAGGTGCAATCAATAAGATTTATTTTTTTCCCCCCCTCTGATACATTTGCCCTTACAGAGTTTTCAGTAGTCCATTCCATTTCCTACACCATAACAACCCGAGCATCACAGCTTATTTTCATTTCAGCTACACTTCTTCCAAGTTCCATACAGCTGCAACTTGCATGCACAGCTCCAAAGGCTATCACAAGAGACACAGAGCTCACCACAAAGTGTTCCTGGCTGAACAGCTTGTGGAGTTGCTTCTCCAATTCTGCTTTCTCCTCAGGTGATTTCTGCAAGGAATTCAAGGCCTCCTCCTCAAATTCTCGCTTCAGGGTAGCACTAATCTTCTCCCCTGGGTCCACCATCCCCTTTGAGGGGGGAAAAGAAAAAAAAAAAAGAGGTGACTACCGCTCAGATTCCACTTGTTTTTACTCCCCTTGACTGGTTTTAGTATATTACATCCACCTGCATCATACTGTGGACACTTAGCTGTAAAGAGCGAGCACGTACATCCTTCAAAACTTGCAATAGATTAAATTGTGCCTGCATCAAGCAAAAGACACTGTCAAAATTAAATATGAATACAACCTTGCAATGCAGAAACAGCAGAAGGCATACCAGCTGATGCTTGGGCAAAACTACTTTAAGGAGCATTTCTCCTCACCTTCACAACACGAGGTTGTTCATCAAAAAGCATGATTTTATCATGCACATGCCAGTCATCGCCTTGTGGCCTTACCAGCAGGGAAACATCTACTGTGTCCAGAGCTTTCCTCTTACCCCTGGAATGGCCCACTCCCCACAGTCTCTCCTCTTGATGGATATGAACTGTAAGATGTTTTTGCCAGTAACCGGATGAGCAATTTTATTGCCTCTTTCGTCCCTCTTCCACCTGCAGCAAACGACAAACAAGAACACGCTTTGCTGCTTCTTGACACACATGCTGGGAGAGGAACAGCAAGGTGCCTGCGCTGTCACCTGTGCAGGGGCAAATAAAGAATAGAAAGGACAGTCACGGGGGGACCGACGGATGCCGTCCGGCAAGGCCACAACCAAGGGCAAAACACCGAGTTTTTCACACGCCGCTACCGGCTGTGTTCTCCTCAGCCAAAGGGGCAGAAACTGCCCAAGAGCCACATGTCAGTGGCCATGCTGAGGGCAGCAGCTCCTGTGAGGGCTGCATCCAGCACATCCTACCCGCTGCAGAGCTCACCGAGCCACGCTTGTGCCTCTCCCCGACGAGAGGGTCAGTCGCCTTCTGCTAGAGCAGCGCCTCCGCGCAGGCTGCAACAGCCCCGAACTGCCCACCCCTGCCCATCCAGTGCCAGCGCAAGGCCACAAATCCCCACCACTGCCTTCAGTAAAAAAATCAAGAAGAGCTACCAATAGTTAAAGCAAAAAGCTATCTAAACAAAGACAAAATAAAAACAACATTTCTTTTACTTTCAAGGAAACAATTCAGTAGTGTCGACAGCCTTCTGAAACGGGAAGTAGTAAAATGCATTAGGATGATTTTCACAGTGGTTCTATCTTCAGCATGGCACTTCCTAGCTTGCACCTTTGTTAACTCCTCCATCTTTTCTGAATGCTTTCTTTGTGTAAAATAGTTAGCATGTACACACAGATCCTGCTGGTGAAAGCACCGTTAAAACAGAGCATACACTGACAAAAAAGCGGAGCCTAATCTCACCTCCTCCTATAATATATGAGGCCAAGTTAGTATTTCTTACAGAGCAAAAGTAGGCACGCTGCTTTTTTTTTTTTTTTGCTGTTCAGTCATTATGACAGGAAAACCTATTCCTGCAGTTTAACATGCCTCATCTAAGGCCTTTTGGCATATTACATATATAGTATCAGTAATCCTTTCAGTTTTTATCTTCATTACTAAAGATTATTTGTATAATATATTTCTATTTAATTAAGCCTCCTGGGTTGTTTTTGTTTTTTTTTTTTTAAAGTCTGCTTCCTCAGCATTTCAGAAGCGATTGCTTGTCATTAACAGTGAGTCCTTACTCTTTTCCAGAGACAACTAAAAGATTATGAAATTCATGTTCTGCACGTCCATATATCTCTCCATTCAGATACCCATATCTGAATGGGCTTACACATAGAGGAACACACACAAAAGGTCTGTGAAAAGTAACAGCCTGTCCAGAGATACACAGAGAAAGCAAAATGCATGGGTGTTCTGCTCTACTGCAGAACACCTTTCAGTCACCTGTCCCTTACCTAGTTACAACAGGATCAGCAGCATGGTTTGGTCCCCAGCGCCCTAATAATCCTCTGCCTGTGAGACCAGTCCTTCCCACCGGATTTCTGAAATCAGTGGCACAGTACATTAGACATATTTACTTCCCCACATTCAAAATAAAATACGTTCCAAGTATCCTGAAAAAAAGCAGCTTTAAAGAAGTTTAAACAACAACAAAGGAAAGGATAGCAACATACATTCAGTGCCACCATATGCTTTAAAGAGCAAGACAGACAAAGCACAGTTTTGTCCTTTATTAACCTCTTTTTGTGTTTGATAGTAGAGGGAAAGGAAATACACAAAACAGCTTTGTCATTACCAGATCTTGTGTCCTGAGATACTCCTGATCAAGCATTACACTCATTGTGCACACAATCTTGTCTGAAACAAGACTAAAGATGCACAGAGCATTCAATTATGTATAAATGGCACACAGAAAACAAATTATTTTTAGGTGAGATTACCTGTGCTATGCCAGGATTTGTCAGTGGAAGAAAATACTCTCCCGCTACGCCACAGCACAGAAGTGGCACCAAAGCTTCAGAGCCCAACACTTGATTAACTGTGGGAAACAATGAATTCAACAGAGCCTACTATTAACAGTGTTAGACCTCCTGCAACTCCAGCATCACCACAACCATCTGTCGTGGTAGTACTGGCTAACCGTTTAGTGCGTGTCTGCCACAACCTTCTTCCAGAAAGAACTCTCTGGCCCTGAGGTATCATTTTTCCTGTCTCTAGGAGAGACTATCTTGATTTTGTTCTAGCAGGTACCATGTATCAAAACTGACAGACCTGTAAGAGCTCTGAAACTACATCACTGAAACGAATACGCAAACAAAAAACCCACTTACCGGGGCCTCCCATTTTCAACCACATACAAGCCATTCAGACTCCTCCTTTCAACCTCTCCATCTCTCTCATTGAATTTGGGAGAAAAACCTTTATCGCTGTGTGGAAAAGAACAAATTGAGGTAAGTTATAAAATGCAATACACCCCTCTGCCCAACAAAAGCTTGAAGGCCAACCACCAGATCAGCCACCCCCATTTGACCAATGAGCAGTTTTTAACAGAATTTATGCTGCAGGCCTTCCCTTTTCTCTAAGAGGCTATAAAGTTTCAACCTTTACTGATGACAATTTCCCCGTATTTAGTTCTGCAGACGTAAGTGTGCCCCTCTAAAGTATTTCGCATTGTCTAAATGAAAATCTAGAGAAATGCAAAGTGTTTCAAAGGTGTTCTTGTTAAGGTTAGAGAACATAGAAGGATGTTACCCATTGATAAAACTAAAAAAGATTTTGCTAATTCAAAAAAAGCAAGCAGAAATTTTTATTAGATATGATTTATCAGAGTTACAAGCTAATAATCACCGATTTTCAAAGTTAGCTTAATGTCAATCTCCTACACGCACCTCTGAAAACTGGTAGAGAAGCAGCTGTCTATGTAAGTGTATTTCCTTTCCCAAAAGCAATTCCTCTCAAACCGTCACAGGTTTCAAACGACTGACTAGCTTCTTCCACACATAATTCATTTGGAAAGTTACACCAATACCTAAAAAATCACTCTGAATTCTCAAGTATTACCAACACCTACTAAAAGATTATCTGACACCTTCCCAACTATGGCTTGGCAGAACATCAGCAGTCCTACAGACTCTAAGGAGCAGTGTGCCTTGCAATCAGCAGAATACTAACCACATTAAAAGCAAATAGAAGCACATGTTCACCCAGCAAAGGGAAACAAGGAAGGTTTCCCACTGAAACCACAAGTGCCATTATCTTCTGATCTTTCTACCTAGATGTGCATACACAGGAATCACCATTTCACAGAATCACAGAACCATCTTAGGTTGGAAAAGCCCTTGAAGATCCTCCAATCCAACCATGAACCTCACACTGACCATTCCCAACTCCACCAGATCCCTCAGCGCTGGGTCAACCCGACTCTTCAACCCCTCCAGGGATGGGGACTCCACCCCTGCCCTGGGCAGCCCATTCCAACGCCCAACAACCCCTTCTGCAAAGAAATACTCCCTAAGAGCCAGTCTAACCCTGCCCTGGTGCAGCTTGAGGCCATTCCCTCTTGTCCTGGAGCTTGTTCCTTGGGTCAAGAGACTCATCCCCCCTCTCTGCACCCTCCTTTCAGGGAGTTGTAGAGGGCGATGAGGTCTCCCCTCAGCCTCCTCTTCTCCAGACTAAACCCCTCCAGTTCCCTCAGCTGCTCCCCATCAGACCTGTGCTCCAGACCCTGCACCAGCTCCGTTGATGAAGGGTCTGAATTAATTTCCCATTATCACAAGCTACACTAGATGCATGCATCCAACTTCTGGCTAAGAAGCATACAGCATTCCTTGAGAATATATTCACAGAATCAATAAAAATGAACATACACTTTCACAGGAGAATTGCAATCATGCATTCAACCCGCCACATTTCCTGCGTCAAGAGTGCTCAACTCAAGAACTACAATTCTACTTTAATTCTTTTCTCATCTTGCATTCAATCCATGAACAAACAAGTATATTACAAAAATGTTATCCTGAATTCTTAAGGAGATTTTTACTTCTCTCACAACACAGAGAAGCAGCACTACGCAGCATCAACAGCTGTCCATTATTCCAATTAACACTATTCTTATCCCAGTCACCAGCTCAGTAAAATCATGTGTCAAAGACCTTCACTGCTAACCCAAACCATTCAGTTCCCTAAAAACCATTTTTCTAGTTCTTGACTTTTAGAGATCACTGTAGAATCACACATTTGGTCTTACTAACTCAGCTGATCACTATTTCTTGCTGCCATGTTCACAGGTGAAAAGAGCCACAATTTTCACTCACTTGATCTGGGGATCTGCCCAATTGGGTCCAGCCAAAACAGACACCGCTGTGTACTCCACAGGATTATAATCTTTCCACTCAATCAGCCAGCCCACTTTATCTTCAGGAACTTGGCTACGCTCAACATGTGATCCTGGATATGGGGAGGTGAGAGCTTTGCTGTGGTAGAACTTAACATTGCAACTGTTGAACATGTTAACAGGATGAAGACGGGGCCAACAGTTTGCAGATGAGTTACTGAAAGAAAAAAAAAAAGTACTTCATTTGTCAGGCTTTAACCCTATTATTTAATCCCATAGTACATTATAGAAAGCGGAACACCCGAGACTTTTCCCACAAAACAGCCCTCAGCAATGTATTATTGCTTCTTTCAGACATCATGCAAACCTATGTCTGGACCAACAAATTCTGAATTTTACCTTTGGCTTCTTGAAATAGAAGAGTGCTCTGCTAGACACACGTGAAGATTTCACAGCATGAGTGAGAAGCTGAGAACTAGAACTGCCATTCTGGACCATGTGGAACACTGACCAGTTATTAAGCATATACAAGGAACACTCAAAGATATTTACCATAAACACAACAGGAAGGCCTGCTTGAGCATTAAATCTCCATATGTGGGCATTTCACCCACAAATCAACCCAGCCTTACAAGAGCCCTGCTCTCACATCCAGTCATAGACCAGCTAAGAGCAAGAATGAAACATCCAAAAGCCTGAGCAACACAGCTCTACCAGTTGTTGTGATCACCAAAATATAATTTTGTGCAATAGTGAGTAGGATAACACATACCTTGTTTTTCAATTTCAGAGAAGGCTAGAACTATCAAACTAGCTAGGCTTAAAAAAAAAAAAAAAATACTTGACATCTCTAGTGATTTTATCTTGCCATGGGTTTTTGGGAGCTGAAAGACCAGTCAGGAATGAAATACTTAAGAGCTGATTGGATTACAGTGCCTGATCACCAGCTCTTAAAAACTCTACAAAGATTTCCTTCAATACACAAAGCAGCCTTCCTGTACTCAATTTTTTTTAACTATTACAAAAAGAGGATTACTCTAAATAAGAGACTCAAAGCTCAACGAGGGGCTATAACCTACAAGAGTACTCTAAAAACAAGATACTTACAAGCTCTTAGTGAAAAGGTGGCTTTTTTTTAATTCAATAAAAATCACTTTCAGCATATAGGGAAATGTATCTCTTCTGCAAAAACACACACAGCTTTTAACAACATCTGCACAAGGTGATGATGGAACTAATGAGTTTCAGATAAAAAAAGAAGCAAGCAACTCAAAACATTAAGTTTTGATCTCCGGATGTGAATATTAAGTTATAACTAGCAGAACGGGCCAGGCTTTTTCAAAAACTGCTGAGGTGATGTTCTCAAGAGCACAATTCAACCCACGAACCACTTGAGGCTCGTAAAAATCTTTAACGCAGATAGGGAAAAGGGCATACTTGAGAGGCTGCCAACCTCCACACGCAGGTCAATGGTACAGCACTTTTGTGGTTTTCACTAAGAACATCATTTTAGTTTTAAATTTTGTTTCTGCCATGCCCGGAAGGGACCCCCCTCAGCTACACACCACAGCCCATAGCAAGCTCCTCCTCAGCTGGCAGGGGATGGCACGGCAGCCCCGAGCTCTCGGCCCAGCGATGAGGTGGCTGCTCCCCCCCGAGCACAGAGCACCCCCTCAGCGGGGCCAAACGCCAGCAGAGCCACTGACTCAGGCAGGCCCCGAGACTCCGCAGCACCCGCCCCAGCCGGGCCTGGGCACCGCCCAGATTCACCATATACCTGAGGGGCGGGCGGCGCCGAGCGCACCGGGCAGGCAGGGCGGACAGCGCAACGGTGAAAGAAAACACGGCGACCGCCCGAGCGAAACCGGGCACCGCCGCCGCACGCAGGGCGCCGGCGAGGAGCAGCGTGGGCCCCGCCACCGACCCCAGCTCGGCTCCGAAGAGGGAGCCGTTGGGGCCCCCCGACGCCCCCCCACTACCTGCCGGACCGCGCCGCGCCGCCCCGCGCGCCCGCCCCCAGGCCGCCGCTCGCCGCTGCCCACGGCTCCTTCTACAAGCTCGCCTCTCATTGGACGGCGCGCCACCAATCGCGAGCGCCCCCATCCCACAGGATTCCCGCACGGACAGGCGCCCGACCCCCCCCAAAGGCCGCGCTCTGATTGGCTGCTGGGGCCGGCGGGACCGTTGCTGACCGCGGCCCGGCCTCGGCGATCGCTGGCCCCGCGTTTCACGGGGCCGCGCGCGGCAAAGGGAGTCGGGGCCCGGCCGGGGCGGGCGGAGCGCGGCGGGGTCAGGGCAGGGCAGCAGCCCGTGACTGACGGACCGAGCGGGGCGCGCGGAGGCGGGGCGCGGGCGCCCCCGGGCGGCGTCGGAGGAGAGAGCCCCCGCGGGAGCGCGCTGGGCCGGGCCTCACCGCCCACAGCGCCCGCCCCGCCCCGGCCCGCCGTGCTCCCGCCGGCGTCACAGCTCCCGGCTCCGTGCCGCAGGGAAAGGGCCCTCAGGCGAGCGATGAATCCGTTTCTGGAACTTCTCCTGGTTCTGGCCACGCTCATCTACTCCTACCTGGAGGCTTTTGTGAAGCTCTTTGTCCCTGTGAAGAGAAAGTCTGTCAGCGGGGAGCTGGTTCTCATCACGGGCGCCGGCCATGGCGTGGGCAGAGCGACGGCCTTCGAGTTCGCCAAGCGGCACAGCAGGCTGGTGCTGTGGGACATCAACAAGGTAACGGGGCAACTCCGCCTCACTCGGCTCCGAGGCCACGGGGTTCCCAGCAGCGTCGGGAGGGCTGCGCACAGACGGCCCCACAGCACCTCCTCCCACCTGCGCTCCCCTCGGCTCACGGCCGACTCGCTGACGGGGCCAGAAGCCTGTTTCTGCAGCAGAGGAGCAGGTTGACCTTCTGCTCGCTGTCTCTAGCCCCAGCTAGAGCCCTCTGGCACGGTCACCCGGGTAGCTGGTGCCTGGCTGAACGGCCACACTAGTGCAGCCTCTTCATTTCAGCCGAATGAAAAGGTGGTAGATGGCACTAGTCTCCCAATGTGTAAAGGGCTGCTGCCGAGTGGAGCGTTGTCCATGTCCACTGCGCTGGAGGAAGAAGGAAAAACTTAATAGCGAGTGAGTGAGTTTTGGTGCTGGGAAATACGTGGTAAGGGTGGAGATGAGCAGCACTGTAGTACCTTGCCAAGGGAGGCCGTGGATCCCAAAGGCATTAAGAACAATTTCGATGACAATAGAAGGTCAGAAGCAGCGTGTTTCTTTTCTGCCTCTTACAGCACGGCGTTGAGGACACGGCGGCAGAATGCGAAAGGCTGGGAGCCACCGTTCAAGCCTTCGTGGTGGACTGCAGCAAAAGGGAGGAAATCTACAGCGCCGCAGAGAAGGTAGGGGAGCAGGGGCACAGCCAAAAGCTTACCCAAACATGCTCCGTTTCAGAAAAGTCGGGAAACCGGGAGAAGAGGTATTGTGTGCAAATTGTGCAAGGCCTTGGAAGCTCCCCACTTCTTGCTGCTTTCTGTACGGGGAGGGAAGTAGCACTTCCGAGATCGCAGCCAGTCTCATCCTCTTCTGTGAGGCTCTGGCGTATCACGCTTCATTGACAAGTTTGTTCTTTAGACTTCCAGCCCCCGCAGGAACTTCTGTTTCCGGAAGTTCCCTGAACAGCACCCAGACAGCACTGAGGACATGTGAACCATTTGTTGTAAAGGATACGGTCCAGCTGGCTCAAAACAGTCCATACGTCCGTAGTCCCAGCTGTGACTACACAGAGCGTACCGTGTCCATGGGCAATGTGTGCAAGGCTATAAATACTGGCAGTGATAACGGGAGAAGTGTCAAATCTAAACCAAATTCCGTGGTCCTGCTGCACAGTTCCTGCTTCATCTGGAAACGCAGCACGGTCCTCCTCTGGCTAAAAGAAACCACGCTAAGAATGAAATTCATTGTCACTCATCTTCCACAGCCTTGAATTGTTCTGATAGTGAATGACACGCACCTTTCTGGGTTTTTTCTGTCCCCAAGGTGAAAAAGGAAATCGGGGACATCTCCATCCTGGTGAATAACGCTGGTGTGATTACAGCTGCTGATCTGCTCTCGACTCAGGACCACCAGGTTGAGAGAATGTTTGAAGTCAACATTCTTGCTCACATCTGGGTAAGGGCCATGACCATCTTCATACCTCCGTTTGTTTGGGAGCGTTGCTGCGGAGGCATGTTGAGACCAGCGCTTCTTCTCAGCTACCGGCAAATTACCAAAGCGCCTTTGGGATGAGTATAGCACAGGGGCACCCAGCTAGACTGAAGGGGTATCCCCGTGCCTCTCAGAATCTGAAGGGCTGTGCAGCACAAGGCATTAGAGATAGCACTAGTTGATAGTTAATGACAGGCGGGGTCAGTAATGAATATGCCTAAGAAAACATTGTTCTTTTTCCTCTTGCCTTCCCCACATCCCTTTGTGCTTTGTGGTTTCAATGACTTGCCAGACCACAAGAGCTTTTCTGCCAGCCATGATGAACAACAACCATGGTCACGTTGTCACAGTGGCTTCAGCAGCAGGTCATCTTGTGACTTCTTACATGGTAGCTTATTGGTAAGTGATTTTAAAATCATCTCTCCTCATTTCTTTTATTTTTAATTGCGTCTTCCCCATCAGCAAGCACAGAGTAACCCAAATAGTCCTCCCACTGACTACGGTACGTCCAAAGGAGGTACCTTTGCTAAGGGGGAAAAAGCACAACAGCCAGCGCTTAGGGATGTCTGGAGGTGCCCACTGATTTAGTTACTCGTTAGCTCTGACTGAATCAGGAGCTCGTTAGCTGTGGCTGAATCAGGACAGTTAGAATTAGTTTCTGCCCTGTCTCTCAGCTGGATTACATTTCTGGTGTTTTTTTGCCTCCTACTCAGTACCGTGTGATCTGTTAGGCCATTTCCAGTTGTAGAAAGCTAGAAACAGTGTTCCTGCCTTCTCATTTCTGCTTTTCCCCTTCCTGCAGTTCAAGCAAGTTTGCTGCGGTTGGATTTCATAAAGCTCTGACAGAGGAGCTGTCTACCCTGGGAAAGGATGGAGTAAAAACTACGTGCCTTTGTCCGGTTTTTATAAACACTGGATTTGTCAAAAACCCCAGTACAAGGTAACTGTCAAAACTCTGCCTTCCTGTCCTTCCTTCTCTGCATCAAGGCACTACATATTAGCCCCAGCTTTAGACCTTGTATTCCAGCTGACCGTAGAAAAACAGTCTGTACCATTGGCTAAAGAAAATCTGCAGCGTCACTTCGCCCACATGACGGTTGCCTTTGAATTACCTGAGTTTGTGCGTACGTGAAGCATCAGCTGGTTCCAGCCCCTTTTACCACCGTCGCTCTTACATGCGTGCTTTCCTCTGTAGGCTTGGGAAGATTTTGGAGGTTGAAGAAGTTGTAGAGGCCCTGATGGAAGGAATACTGACCAACCAGAAAATGGTTTTTGTTCCATCACATCTAGGCATCGCTCTGCTTTCTGAAATGTAAGTAGCAAAAGAAAAAAAAAATGGGCAGAGGGTGAGGAAAAAACATATCAATGCTAAATATCTGAGTACACAGACATCAAACTTGTAACATCTGATTCAAGATGAAGTTTTATGTTACGAGGAACAGCATTTTGCACTCATGGTAGTAAAAGATATGGTTTGGCAGCACAGAGAAACCCTGGAATGAAAGCTGGGCAGCAGAAATTCACAATCCACCCAGTTTAATTTCTTTTGTATTATCTTCAGTGTTTGACATTACTACACTCAGTTATTTATCAGTCCAGATTTGACATCAGTATGCCTCTAGTAACTGGATAATGTGTAACTGTCTGCCAGAGAGAATATTATTTTCTACAGAACTATCCATCTGAGATATTGTAGTGTGAGCAGAACACAGGATAAGTAATGAAATGGCTGTGGTTCTTTCAAATGGCAACAGCAGACATCCTACATTTGAGCCCTCTCATAGGCCCTTGTGATCCACTTTTTGCAGGGAAATGTTCTCAGGGGAGAATTCAGCTGCTGTCCGGGAAAGGAGAGGGAGAACAAGAGAACATTTTGTCTTTACAGAAGGCCATTTCCCTGAGGCTTGTGAACAAGAGTTTCTCTGAACCAGCAGCCCCAGCATAGTTGGAGACAGCGCTGGCTATCTGCTGCTTACTAGTATTTGTTTTTTCATGTCAGCACCAAAGACTGAGGTCACAGATGCTGGGGAAATTGCTCTAAAAAGGCTCTACTGCTTCACTCTGCCATGAAAAGCAAGATTTATCCTCTCCCACGTCTTTAGTGTCCAGCGTAGCTGCTCTGCTGAGGATGCGTTTTGACCAGAGCTCAGGTTCCAGATCTGGAATTCACACCAGAACAACTAAGTTAACATTTCAGTTCACTTCTACAGGATCTCATGAGATGCTTGATAATATCTTGTCTGCAAAACCCAATGCCAGACAGTGGGAAAAAGCTTTTAAATATTTTTGCATCTCTAAGAGCTGCATGCTGACAGTGCAAGTGTGCAGAAGCATAGACAAGTCAAACCTCATGCTGTCGGAGCCCGTAGGAGAACTTTGCTTTTTTGTCTTAGTTTGGGGCAGGGGGACACAGAGGGACATGACTCGTAAGAGAAGAAATCCTAGGAGAGGAAACTGCACCTCAGTTTTACCATCTCATCCTCCCATAGGGCTGCTGCTTTTCAGAGCATAAACCCCTCCATCCGCACCTCTCTGTTCAGTATTGAACCTTCCTGGATCCTGCGGCAATAGTGGAAGCCAAACACTGCCCAGTAGTTACCCAGCCTTAGACCTGTCATGCACGTGGGTGGGATTGCAGTTAAGCTAGTCAGAGATCGATGAGGGGTAGGTGTTCTTTGGAAATAACGCCCAATTTAAGTCTTAGTCTCAGTCTGGGTGTGCACACTTCCACTCCCAGACCAGCCCTTCCCTCACCCGCAGTGCCACTTTTTCACAGAACTGAAGTTTCTTATGCCACATTAATTCCACATTATTGTCTCTTTCAGGTTGTTTCCAGAACGTGCCGTGGCTCTTCTGAAAAAGATGACTGATGCCAAGTTTGATGCAGTCACTGGGCAGAGAAGCGCTCAGTGAAAAGCGAAAATTGATTCTCATTTCCCAGTGGCACGAGTGAAATCAGGACGTGTGCTGAGCGCGGTTCAGCTGTTTGATTCTGAGCAGAACTAAGATGCTTCCAGGCCACCCTGTCCAACCACACCCAAGGGTCGATCCCACAGCTGCAGCAGGGACACACCTGCACAACAGGGAGCGTTAACAAAGCAGAGATGCAGCTCTAGAAGTGTCAAGGGCTGCTCTGGCCGTGTGTCGCCTCGCCTCTGTCTCCTGGTGCTGGGGCAGAGAGGAATTCCCACAGCGCCTGCCTTTGGGAGACAGCACCGCTGCCTGCGGGAGCACCAAGGGATTGCTGAGAGTGTGTTCATTGGGACTCATCCCTCAGCAAAAGTGTCTTCTGAGAGGCGATTTATAGAGGTGGTGGGTGGCCTGTTTTGCCTCAATTTATGTTTTTAAATTTAAAAAAATGTGCTCTAATGCACACTCACGGTTTCGTGTGCTTTTGTAGTGAGTACCTGCAATAATCTAGCCTTGTTTGTAATGTAATACCTCATTACATCGATTATCAGTTGTGCGTTAGCACCATCAACGCTCTTTCTTCCAAATAAATACAGTTCTCTAACCCAAATGTGCCTCTCGGCAGTGGAAGCTGTAACCGGTCTGAGCAAGGACAGTGGCGCAGATGCCGCAACGGTGAAAGGGTCAGCCGGAGGCTGCTGTTCTGTGATCGAGGGTGCCAGTTAAACTCAGAGACCAGAGTGAAAAGAGTAGGCTTATTTTACTGTTAATGATTAAAGGGAATAACCAAGTAATACAGAAAATAAGGAAAATACAGAATAGTACATTAGTTATTACTACCTACAGTTAATTATAGAAAATAAGAATAAGGAAGGTAATGCACCTCATCATTACTACACGACAGGGAGAACAGTGATTAAGAAAGATCCATCACCACTTGCATACGTTACCCACATGCAGACCCGCAGGTGCTGGGCAGCCCCGGTTACAGCGAGGATTTGGAGTCCTTTTCCCGGCGAGTGGAAAACCCTATGCAGTGCGTCCACCCGTAGCTGAGGCATCCAGAGCCGCTGCAAGAGGGTCCAGCCTTATGGACCAAAAAACAGAAAGTCAGAAAGACTTGCACTCTTCTTTGAGCAGAAATATCTGGTTTGATCCTCCTGTTGGATTCCACTCAAAGCCCAGCCAGGGCTCAGGGGGAGAACCAAGGGAGTTTCTAACAAGGCCAAACACTTGGGCTCTCAGCCTTGAACAAGGCTAAATCGGGAAGTTGGATACATTCTCTCAGCATTTCATCCTCACTACTGATTATATTCTGTCCAAGCTGCATCCTTCACTAGTGAGCATCCATAGTTCGTTAATGATCAGATACTAATGATAAACGCTAATGGTAATACAGATTTCCGTAATTAACAGATACTAAAACTGGATAACGTTTGGTTGTGAGGTTCATCTAGAGGTGAACATTGTTTCAGGGCCTATTATTCAGGCCCCAGCACTACACCTGCCGCCCACCAGGCCAGGCTGCAGGGACGCGGCAGGTCCCCGCTCCCACCGGGAAGCCGCATCGGGATCAGCGAGGTCCAGGGCCAGGCCCGGCACGCCGACAGCGCAGCCCACGGCAGGGCCAGGGCCGGGGCTTGGGTGCGGGTGCCAGGCCAGCGGGCAGAGGGGGCACGGCGGGGGGGAGGCTCCAGATGAGCCTCCTCACAGCTCCTCATCACGAGCCAGCGGCCTGCTCTGATGGGACCCGCCCTGGCCAGGAGGTGAAACCCCCAAAGGGCTTCAGCCTGTGCTGCCAGAGAACAGCACCTGACGAAACACGGGTCAAAGAACCCTTCAGAGCCCAGATTATCTTTCTGTCTACTTGTGCAACTCCTGGCTGGGCCAGGCGCTTGCTGGCTCACAGCCAGCCGACGGAGGCCTGAACACGCTGTCCCCTTCGGCACAGCCCGAGACGGTGGCTCCCCGTAGAATCCATCCCCTACAAAGCCAATTAAAGCATACTGAGGCATGCTTCCCATTTCAAACCAATGCCAAATTGCACAGTTTTTGCTGGCCCTGCTTTCTTTTCAGCTGCATATTGCCCTCTTGCTACAATGACAGTCCTGTCACATATGTGAGACCATTGAAGGTAGATCACATCTGTTGGGCTTTTTCATTACGTTCACTTCCACCTATTCTTACCTAGTGAGGAGTCAAAGGGTCTAAAGTACAGATGCTTCAAAAGCCCTGTCAGAGGGAGCAGCAGAGCAGCCAAAATACTTGCCCTTCACACTGGAGCCTAAAGGCTGAATCAGTACTTCACTTATCTGTAGGTATTTGACAGTTGTCTCTGCTATTGCTGGTAAACATTCTGAACTTTCCACCCAGCTTAGCCTCTCCTGGTACACACCTCCCACGTTTCTGCTATTTCACAGCTTGACTCCTTGCTCAGAGGAAGGGTACAGTGCGGTCCAATGACTCCACAGAAGCAGCTGAAAAAGACCCACAAGAAAGACAGGTCAACATCCTGGTGCGTAGGCCCTCTCCTCAGGCAGGGGAAGGACTGGCTCCAGGAGGACACATCAGACAAGACATCTGGCCTCCCCCAGCCCGATTCCCACCAGCCCTGAGCATCATTCAGATTCTGATGGCAGCATTAAATTGGAAGACTGTTACATAGGTGCTCAAATAAATAAGCAACCACCAAAAATTAAAAATTTATTGTCAACACAATCAACTAGCCCTCCACAAATTAGAGGTTCAAATGTCCGTGAGAGGAGAACACAACAACTTCCTAGGGTTTAACAACAACCCAAAACGCTCTCTCACTCACCTAACAAGCGAGGGCTTTCAACCTCGAGGATCTGCTCAGGACAGCGTCCCGACCCAAGGCACCTCAAGGAGTTTCCTTGGGCAGCGTCCTGACCCAAGGGGAGAGTCCTTGACCACAGAGTGCTGCTCCAGGGGACAAGCTCAAAATAGCTCCCCCAGGGGACTCCACTGATACCCAGGTCAATCTGATCCATGGTCAACAGTGGCTCCCATTGGCCAAAGGCCCCAACTACCATGAAGCCCTGGGAGCAGGGGCAATCAGTAGCTACTACACTTCAGTAGCCAAGAAGCCCTATTTTCACTGGGCGGGTGCACCTGCCACAAAGACAAAATCCATCTGGGGAATGACAGACAGCACTCTCCTGCAGAGTCTGTTTCTCAGCACGCTTGCACCTAACGAGAGGGAGACTGTGTCCGCTCCTGCTTTCCCAGATCTAGTCCACTCTCTCAGAGCCAGAGGAATTACCAGGCAATGCAACTTGTGTGCTAGTCCGTATGTGGCTACGGTTCCTCTCTGTGTCTCCGATGGCCACAAGTCTTCTGCTCGGCATAGAGAAAAAGACACAAAAGTGAGGATCTAAACCTTCATCTCCCGAACGCCAGGCGACAGAATTGAACCATCAAGCCCCACAGACTCCTCAGTTCTCTACCTGTCCACAACAGACAACTGAAGCTTATCCCAAAGTCTGGTCTCTGTGGGTGCCTAGCAGGAGCCTATGCAAGCAAGCTTCCTGTCACTGCCTACAGCCAAGTCCCCAGTTTGAAGGGTGGTACCTCACACCCTGCCTTAGGACTCCTTACGAGTCAGGGCAGTGACTCTGGCCTCGTGCTCTGCCTCCCTCTGAGGTGCCCCTTGGCAGCGGTGCTTCTCTGCCCTCCCTGCCTCCTCCGTCGCGGCCACAGCACTGACTGGAGCCCTGCGCCAGGGAAATGACAGCGCCGCTGAACTGAGCAATTAGGGTCTGGCCCAAATGCCGATGTGTTAATTATGAACAGAACGAAGTTCCAAGAGGAAAGTAGGTAGTGCCTTGCTCTGAATCTCTCTGCTGGAGCCAACTCAGTCCTCCACAGACAAGATGAGCAACGGTGCAGCCAAACCCCCAGGACAAAAAAACCCAAATCCTTTTCAACTAATCTTAACAGGAGACCGATTTTGGTCAGCGGACAGATGTTCATGCAAACTTCGCTCTTCCCCAAGCAGCTCAAAAACACCCTTAAGTAAAATTATGAACATGACCTGGACACATCTAGCTTTCTAACCAAAAAGCAAAGGAGGAAGGTCAGCAATCATCTTCAAATAAGGCCTTGCAGTTATGTTGTTAGAGCCTTATGAACCTGAAACTAGTTTCTCCTGTTCCCTACAAGCATTCCTGATCTGGTGAAGGTTCTGGATAATCCATTACACACAAGCAAGTCCAAGTGGGAGTTGTGAAATTTAGACTCAGATAAGAATGACCCAATTCACGCAGTCAGTGCCATTTTCCAAAGGACTTGAGGAAACTCATCAGCCATGGCATAAAATGGAAGGACTGGGTATGAATGATTAATTAAAAGACAGAATAAGAGGCAACATCCAGCCAAGAGCTCACCTGTGGAGTGCCACGAGTTGAAAGGACACGGGCCATTCAGCTTTTGTTGAGTGACCTGCAACAGGAAGGTAGGGGACAAAGTCCACTGGCGACGCACAGGTGTGCAGAGGAAGGATGAACTTGGGCTCACCAGGAAGAAAACTGCTCCAGGCCCTCGTGAGACTGAGCAGCTGGGCAGTCACACAGCAGGATTTGAGACAGAATTACAATATAGAGTTTAGGGGACCCTCAAGATGTTTTTGTCAGTAACCGGATGACCAATTTGATTGCCTCTTTCATTTTTTAGTGGTACTTTAGTACCACTTCCATCCAGCCCCGGCAGCCTCCCACCCCCCAGCCCATCCCCTCCCGTGGGCACGCCCCCTCCCCAAACGCCACTCTCTGACAGGCTGCTGTGCCCCTGGCACGTGGGGCCAGGCCTTGGCGGTGGCTGGTGAATGGCCAACCCCCATGACGTCACGAGAGATCAAAGTCCGGTCAGGCGGGCAAAGGGCCCTCAGGCGAGCGATGAATCCGTTTCTGGAACTTCTCCTGTTTTTGGCCACACTCATCTACTCCTACCTGGAGGCTTTTGTGAAGCTCTTTGTCCCTGTGAAGAGAAAGTCTGTCAGCGGGGAGCTGGTTCTCATCACGGGCGCCGGCCATGGCGTGGGCAGAGCGACGGCCTTCGAGTTCGCCAAGCGGCACAGCAGGCTGGTGCTGTGGGACATCAACAAGGTAACGGGGCAACTCCGCCTCACTCGGCTCCGAGGCCACGGGGTTCCCAGCAGCGTCGGGAGGGCTGCACACAGACGGCCCCACAGCACCTCCTCCCACCTGCGCTCCCCTCGGCTCACGGCCGACTCGCTGACGGGGCCAGAAGCCTGTTTCTGCAGCAGAGGAGCAGGTTGACCTTCTGCTCGCTGTCTCTAGCCCCAGCTAGAGCCCTCTGGCACGGTCACCCGGGTAGCTGGTGCCTGGCTGAACGGCCACACTAGTGCAGCCTCTTCATTTCAGCCGAATGAAAAGGTGGTAGATGGCACTAGTCTCCCAATGTGTAAAGGGCTGCTGCCGAGTGGAGCGTTGTCCATGTCCACTGCGCTGGAAGAAGAAGGAAAAACTTAATAGCGAGTGAGTGAGTTTTGGTGCTGGGAAATACGTGGTAAGGGTGGAGATGAGCAGCACTGTAGTACCTTGCCAAGGGAGGCCGTGGATCCCAAAGGCATTAAGAACAATTTCGATGACAATAGAAGGTCAGAAGCAGCGTGTTTCTTTTCTGCCTCTTACAGCACGGCGTTGAGGACACGGCGGCAGAATGCGAAAGGCTGGGAGCCACCGTTCAAGCCTTCGTGGTGGACTGCAGCAAAAGGGAGGAAATCTACAGCGCCGCAGAGAAGGTAGGGGAGCAGGGGCACAGCCAAAAGCTTACCCAAACATGCTCCGTTTCAGAAAAGTCGGGAAACCGGGAGAAGAGGTATTGTGTGCAAATTGTGCAAGGCCTTGGAAGCTCCCCACTTCTTGCTGCTTTCTGTACGGGGAGGGAAGTAGCACTTCCGAGATCGCAGCCAGTCTCATCCTCTTCTGTGAGGCTCTGGCGTATCACGCTTCATTGACAAGTTTGTTCTTTAGACTTCCAGCCCCCGCAGGAACTTCTGTTTCCGGAAGTTCCCTGAACAGCACCCAGACAGCACTGAGGACATGTGAACCATTTGTTGTAAAGGATACGGTCCAGCTGGCTCAAAACAGTCCATACGTCCGTAGTCCCAGCTGTGACTACACAGAGCGTACCGTGTCCATGGGCAATGTGTGCAAGGCTATAAATACTGGCAGTGATAACGGGAGAAGTGTCAAATCTAAACCAAATTCCGTGGTCCTGCTGCACAGTTCCTGCTTCATCTGGAAACGCAGCACGGTCCTCCTCTGGCTAAAAGAAACCACGCTAAGAATGAAATTCATTGTCACTCGTCTTCCACAGCCTTGAATTGTTCTGATAGTGAATGACACGCACCTTTCTGGGTTTTTTCTGTCCCCAAGGTGAAAAAGGAAATCGGGGACATCTCCATCCTGGTGAATAACGCTGGTGTGATTACAGCTGCTGATCTGCTCTCGACTCAGGACCACCAGGTTGAGAGAATGTTTGAAGTCAACATTCTTGCTCACATCTGGGTAAGGGCCATGACCATCTTCATACCTCCGTTTGTTTGGGAGCGTTGCTGCGGAGGCATGTTGAGACCAGCGCTTCTTCTCAGCTACCGGCAAATTACCAAAGCGCCTTTGGGATGAGTATAGCACAGGGGCACCCAGCTAGACTGAAGGGGTATCCCCGTGCCTCTCAGAATCTGAAGGGCTGTGCAGCACAAGGCATTAGAGATAGCACTAGTTGATAGTTAATGACAGGCGGGGTCAGTAATGAATATGCCTAAGAAAACATTGTTCTTTTTCCTCTTGCCTTCCCCACATCCCTTTGTGCTTCGTGGTTTCAATGACTTGCCAGACCACAAGAGCTTTTCTGCCAGCCATGATGAACAACAACCATGGTCACGTTGTCACAGTGGCTTCAGCAGCAGGTCATTTTGTGATTTCTTACATGGTAGCTTATTGGTAAGTGATTTTAAAATCATCTCTCCTCATTTCTTTTATTTTTAATTGCGTCTTCCCCATCAGCAAGCACAGAGTAACCCAAATAGTCCTCCCACTGACTACGGTACGTCCAAAGGAGGTACCTTTGCTAAGGGGGAAAAAGCACAACAGCCAGCGCTTAGGGATGTCTGGAGGTGCCCACTGATTTAGTTACTCGTTAGCTCTGACTGAATCAGGAGCTCGTTAGCTGTGGCTGAATCAGGACAGTTAGAATTAGTTTCTGCCCTGTCTCTCAGCTGGATTACATTTCTGGTGTTTTCACTACTCAGTACCGTGTGATCTGTTAGGCCATTTCCAGTTGTAGAAAGCTAGAAACAGTGTTCCTGCCTTCTCATTTCTGCTTTTCCCCTTCCTGCAGTTCAAGCAAGTTTGCTGCGGTTGGATTTCATAAAGCTCTGACAGAGGAGCTGTCTACCCTGGGAAAGGATGGAGTAAAAACTACGTGCCTTTGTCCGGTTTTTATAAACACTGGATTTGTCAAAAACCCCAGTACAAGGTAACTGTCAAAACTCTGCCTTCCTGTCCTTCCTTCTCTGCATCAAGGCACTACATATTAGCCCCAGCTTTAGACCTTGTATTCCAGCTGACCGTAGAAAAACAGTCTGTACCATTGGCTAAAGAAAATCTGCAGCGTCACTTCGCCCACATGACGGTTGCCTTTGAATTACCCGAGTTTGTGCGTACGTGAAGCATCAGCTGGTTCCAGCCCCTTTTACCACCGTCGCTCTTACATGCGTGCTTTCCTCTGTAGGCTTGGGAAGATTTTGGAGGTTGAAGAAGTTGTAGAGGCCCTGATGGAAGGAATACTGACCAACCAGAAAATGGTTTTTGTTCCATCAGTTCAACGTGTTGCTCTACTTCTTGAAAAGTATGTAGAAAGAATACTAACAAAACAAAAAAATCCTTCACATGTAGCAAATATAACTACCTGAGTACACAGACATCAAACTTGTAACATCTGGTTCAAGATTAAGGTTTTTTTTAGAACCCATCACAAGTTAACCAAATAGTGCAGTGGTTCTTTCTAATGACAACAGCAGACATCATCCACAGAAAGATTTTACTGAATCTCCCCATAGGTCATTATGATCCACTTTCTGCAGCTAAGTATTCTCAGTAGAGAACTTGACCACTCTACAGGCTGACAGGGATGGAGAAAGATCATTTTGTCTTCACAAATCACCATTTCCCTTGGGCTTGTGAACAACACTTTCTCTGAAACAGCAACATCATAGAAGTGCCAGACAGAGTTGAGGACCTGCTCTTTATTAGTATTAGTTTCTTAATGTCAGCACCAAAGACCGAGGTCACAGATGCTGGGGAAATTGCTCTAAAAGGGCTCTACTGCTTAGCTCTGCCATGAAAAGCAAGACTTGCCCTCTCACATGTCTTTAATATCCAGTCAAGCTGCTCTGCTGAAGAGGTGTTTTCATCAGAGCTCAGGTTCCAAACCCAGAATTAACATCAGAACAACTAAATCAATACAGGATCTCATGAAACACTTGGTAATTTCTTCTTTGTGAAAGCCACCAAACTTGGGTCTAACTCCAAAGTTATGTTTATAAGGGGGTGTAAAGATGTTTGGGGTTTTTTTCCCCCCCAAGAATTCCCCAAATAAACCAGTTAAGGTTTTGAAAGCAAAGAGATAGCAAATGCACATATCTATGTTTGATATTAAAACTTGCTGGATCCTGCAGCAATATTGCAACCTAAACCTGTCCCGGAATTGTTATAAAACAAGTCGGGTGGGACTGGAGTTAAAACTAGTCAGAGATCGATGAGATCGATGAGGGGTAGGTGTTCTTTGGAAATAACGCCCAATTTAAGTCTTAGTCTCAGTCTGGGTGTGCACACTTCCACTCCCAGACCAGCCCTTCCCTCACCCGCAGTGCCACTTTTTCACAGAACTGAAGTTTCTTATGCCACATTAATTCCACATTATTGTCTCTTTCAGGTTGTTTCCAGAACGTGCCGTGGCTCTTCTGAAAAAGATGACTGATGCCAAGTTTGATGCAGTCACTGGGCAGAGAAGCGCTCAGTGAAAAGTGAAAATTGATTCTCATTTCCCAGTGGCACGAGTGAAATCAGGACGTGTGCTGAGCGCGGTTCAGCTGTTTGATTCTGAGCAGAACTAAGATGCTTCCAGGCCACCCTGTCCAACCACACCCAAGGGTCGATCCCACAGCTGCAGCAGGGACACACCTGCACAACAGGGAGCGTTAACAAAGCAGAGATGCAGCTCTAGAAGTGTCAAGGGCTGCTCTGGCCGTGTGTCGCCTCGCCTCTGTCTCCTGGTGCTGGGGCAGAGAGGAATTCCCACAGCGCCTGCCTTTGGGAGACAGCACCGCTGCCTGCGGGAGCACCAAGGGATTGCTGAGAGTGTGTTCATTGGGACTCATCCCTCAGCAAAAGTGTCTTCTGAGAGGCGATTTATAGAGGTGGTGGGTGGCCTGTTTTGCCTCAATTTATGTTTTTAAATTTAAAAAATGCTTTAATGAACACTGAATTTCATGTCCTTTTGTAGTAAGTATCTGAAATAATACAGGCTTATAAGTGATTACATCAGTTATGCATTACATCAACATGCCTCCTTCCAAATAAATACAGTTCTTTAACACGTGTGTCTCTTGGCAGTCAAATTCAAAACCAGGTCCTAGAGGTGCATTTAAGGTATGGTATCAGGTAATACACACTTTCCCCATATAATTTCGCACACTGATCATCTGCAGTTCCCAAACACTTTTAAAACACCTTCCTGTGAAAACAGGGCAGTATTTCTCCACATATTACTGGATGCCCTTCTGCATTTCATGCATGCTAGAGAATGTGATTTATGACATGAGAAGACATATCAAGTTGCACTATTTTTCTCCTTGCAATATAAGGCAAATAATCCAGCCTAAGAAAAATTCTGCTGTCTGTCTGCTTCAGTATTCATGTGTCAGACTTGTGTATTAAGGAAAAGAGCAAGGTTATGCTGAGCCAGGGAAGCCTTCGTTTATGTGCAGCGGGCAAGTTTAAGTGGAAGTCCACATGGCTTTGGCACGTGTGTTCAATGCATGAGAAGGCCTAAACGCCTGGAAACAGCTGAATATGTCTTCGTTTCAACTAATTAACACATTCAGCACAGCATGAAGTTACACCCATATGGACAACAAATAACACATGTGCCTCCAGATACCTCTTTTCCTTCCATCTTTTCAAACACGCATGCACCAGACTGAGGGTTTATGTATTCCACACCTCCAAAACATTGCCTCACTGCCTGGAGGAGATCCCGCAGTCACAACATCCCTGTGTGATCCTGGACTCTACCTTCCCAACCCTGCTCTGCCCCTTCCAGGAGCAGGGGAGCAGCGGAGGGGGGATTCCTGGCAGGAGGAAGTATGTCAGGTGCCACAGGCAGGGGTGAGGCAGGCATTGCACGACAGGGTACTGCCCCACTGCCCCCGAGCAAGGACAGCAGCACAGATGCCGCAATGGTGAAAGGGTCAGCCAGAGGCTGCTGTTCTGTGATCGAGGGTGCCAGTTAAACTCAGAGACCAGAGTGAAAAGAGTAGGCTTATTTTACTGTTAATGATTAAAGGGAATAACCAAGTAATACAGAAAATAAGGAAAATACAGAATAGTACATTAGTTATTACTACCTACAGTTAATTATAGAAAATAAGAATAAGGAAGGTAATGCACCTCATCATTACTACACGACAGGGAGAACAGTGATTAAGAAAGATCCATCACCACTTGCATACGTTACCCACATGCAGACCCGCAGGTGCTGGGCAGCCCCGGTTACAGCGAGGATTTGGAGTCCTTTTCCCGGCGAGTGGAAAACCCTATGCAGTGCGTCCACCCGTAGCTGAGGCATCCAGAGCCGCTGCAAGAGGGTCCAGCCTTATGGACCAAAAAACAGAAAGTCAGAAAGACTTGCACTCTTCTTTGAGCAGAAATATCTGGTTTGATCCTCCTGTTGGATTCCACTCAAAGCCCAGCCAGGGCTCAGGGGGAGAACCAAGGGAGTTTCTAACAAGGCCAAACACTTGGGCTCTCAGCCTTGAACAAGGCTAAATCGGGAAGTTGGATACATTCTCTCAGCATTTCATCCTCACTACTGATTATATTCTGTCCAAGCTGCATCCTTCACTAGTGAGCATCCATAGTTCGTTAATGATCAGATACTAATGATAAACGCTAATGGTAATACAGATTTCCGTAATTAACAGATACTAAAACTGGATAACGTTTGGTTGTGAGGTTCATCTAGAGGTGAACATTGTTTCAGGGCCTATTATTCAGGCCCCAGCACTACACCTGCCGCCCACCAGGCCAGGCTGCAGGGACGCGGCAGGTCCCCGCTCCCACCGGGAAGCCGCATCGGGATCAGCGAGGTCCAGGGCCAGGCCCGGCACGCCGACAGCGCAGCCCACGGCAGGGCCAGGGCCGGGGCTTGGGTGCGGGTGCCAGGCCAGCGGGCAGAGGGGGCACGGCGGGGGGGAGGCTCCAGATGAGCCTCCTCACAGCTCCTCATCACGAGCCAGCGGCCTGCTCTGATGGGACCCGCCCTGGCCAGGAGGTGAAACCCCCAAAGGGCTTCAGCCTGTGCTGCCAGAGAACAGCACCTGACGAAACACGGGTCAAAGAACCCTTCAGAGCCCAGATTATCTTTCTGTCTACTTGTGCAACTCCTGGCTGGGCCAGGCGCTTGCTGGCTCACAGCCAGCCGACGGAGGCCTGAACACGCTGTCCCCTTCGGCACAGCCCGAGACGGTGGCTCCCCGTAGAATCCATCCTGCTCACCTGAGCATTGCATGTTGTTCTGTAAACTGAGGTTGTTCAGAAAGGGAGAGCCCTCGTCATCCAACTCCTCCTGCTCTTAGGTGGCAAGAGGTTGAAGTTTGTGCTGCCAGCATCACCAATTGTTGCTAAATGTGCTAAATGACACACAATGCCTTTTACTCACGCAACATTCATGTAACAGGACATTCAGGGTGGGCCAAAGCACACGTTTCCAGGTTGGGAACTTCTGCCTCACAGCGCAAGATTCCTGTAGCCAAGAAAGGAAAAGAAGGAAGGGCTTTGCAAAATTCAGGGAATGGAAAAAAAAAAAAAAAGTTACAAGCCAATTCAAGAGTATTAGACATGGGTTGTATCTAAAACTAAGACTCTCCAACCCCCAAAGTATTTGAGAAGCATGTTTTGAGTCCTGGAGGATAAAGGAGGTGGATACACATGCATGTCCAGTGAGTTATTCTCTAAGTCTGTTTTCCCTGCCTCAGGGGCATCCCCCAAATCTGAGAACAGTGATTTAATGTCCTGTCTACTCTGAAAGAAGGTTTTTTTTGTGCTGCTTCTGCTATTACTTGAGCTACATATTCAGGTCTTGCTATGAGGACAAGTCTGTCACAACTGTGAGCCACTTACTTTTCTCCATGTTACCTGAGACTGCAAGTCTTCTGCTTGGCGTAGAGAAACGGACACAAAAGCGAGGATCTAAACCTTCATCTCCCGAACGCCAGGCGACAGAATTGAACCATCAAGCCCCACAGACTCCTCAGTTCTCTACCTGTCCACAACAGACAACTGAAGCTTATCTCAAAGTCTGGTCTCTGTGGGTGCCTAGCAGGAGCCTATGCGAGCAAGCTTCCTGTCACTGCCTACAGCCAAGTCCCCAGTTTGAAGGGTGGTACCTCACACCCTGCCTTAGGACTCCTTACGAGTCAGGGCAGTGACTCTGGCCTCGTGCTCTGCCTCCCTCTGAGGTGCCCCTTGGCAGCGGTGCTTCTCTGCCCTCCCTGCCTCCTCCGTCGCAGCCACAGCACTGACTGGAGCCCTGCGCCAGGGAAATGACCGCACCCCTGAGCTGAGCAATTAGGGTCTGGCCCAAATGCTGATGTGTTAATTATGAACAGAACGAAGTTCCAAGAGGAAAGTAGGCAGTGCCTCGCTCTGAATCTCTCTGCTGGAGCCGACCCAGTCTCCTGCAGACAAGATGAGTAACAGCGTAGCTAAAGCACCAGGACATTGGCTAGAGGTCTGTGGACATCCTTTCCCAGCTCTTGCAGCTGTTCCACTTCCAAGAAAGCACAGGAGCGTGAGGACCCCACAGGGATTTTATGTACCATGTGCACTATCTATTCCCTGAGCTGCTGCACCCAGCAGGCAGATGCCATCGCTGTGACTGCCCTGCTAGCTGCCAGAGGCCCTGTTCCCCAGTGCAGGGGGCATGAAAGAGAACTATTGGTATCACAAACCCTAACAGCTATGTTTGTAAGCCAAGCACCATGCTCATGCACTGTTTTGCAGTCACCCACACTGTCGAAGTGTTAACATGCTTCCTGGCACAGTTTTGGCCCATAACCATGTCTGGCAGCACATGCTCTGGCATAGCGTGGGGGCAGCACATGCCTGGGTACAGAACTGCTGGGCAGGCAGCGTGGGTGAGACCATCTGCCTTGCAAAAGGAATGGAAGTTTACAGGCACAGAAGCCTTCTGAGGACACCATCCAAATCAACACCCAATAAAACAAAGGAGCAGCTGTGATAGTTTCCCTTTGTCCACTATATATGCAGACCTGACTGGTCTGAAATTTGAGAGGCTCATTATTAGAGGAAAGAACATTTAACAACAATATTTAACATTCATAATTACTGTCTTCATCATGACAGGTAAAATTTTCAAGAGTCTTTAAGTGGCTTCAGCTCATCTCAGTCACATCGAGTCTTACTGAATTTCTACTAGCACGGATTAAAGCTCCCCACAGCACTGCAGCCTCATCTGTCTCTTTAGCAAAGTCTGAGAGTACTTCTCTGGAGACTGGCTCTGCTGCATTTTTCCAAAATCCTGTAACCCTACCTAGAATGTTAGGAGAATCATCCCAAATTGTGTTTCTTGTCACAAAGCTAGGCCACTTACAAGTGAAAGTCACGGCTGTGCATTTTATTGCCACTCTCTGCTAGCACAGAGGCCCCAACTTCATATTAGGCCAATACTCATAGTATTTTAATGCTTGCAGGTAATGCCAGTATGCATTAAAAAATACACAATTTTAGGCAGCGTTTCAGAACATGGATTTCTAAACACACAGAACTTCCTGAACCCAGCAGTTCAATGAAAGGCTTTTCTGATTTGTTTTTTTTTTCCTACTACTCCACTGAAACTAAGCATCTGATCGCTGTCTGTTCACAGTGTTGTGAAACTGTCTTCAGAGTTCCATTCTGAAATAAATTTTTGATACCCCAAACCTTTCAGATTCTTTCATTCTGCATCTAGCATCTGGTCATGCATTTTGCTCTTTTCCAAGCAAGTCTCTTGCTTTCTGTACTTATGCTACATTTCGAACTCACCACTAAGAGGATCACAGTTTTACTGCTAGACCTCTATTAGAGCATGAATAAGCTGTTGTTTATCCAACAAGCCAGGTGTTACTAGGAGCAAACTATTTCCCCCCTGCATTCTCAGTCTTTTAATGTTCACAGCTGGCAGCTGATCGCTTTCCAAAACGTCACAATCAAAATGTTTATCAAGAAACATTCTAGTTAAACAGATGCTGCAAGAGGAAGATATGCTCATTGCTCAAAAATAATCCAGTGACAATAGTGACTGTGTTTTTATATAAAGGTATTCCAGACACTCGTGTGCACCAGTACCTACCAGCTTGATAATCATGAGTTAATCTCCAGTGGGAAAAAACCCCAAACACCAAGCAGGAGCTTGCACTTATCTTTTGATGATCACGTAGCTTTGATGATGAAATGCTTCTGCTTTCGTTTGAAGAGTTGACCTGGAAGATAGTACACAAGTTCTTTGAGCCTTATGGCACTGACACCTGCACTCTAACAGAGGTGAAAAATTGAGGATCATGTAATAACTGGTTTTAATATTATGCAGAGGTGATGGTCTGCATTTACTCTAGTGATTTCTGTGTAGTTACACTGAAATTATACTGGCAAAAGACAAAATTCAAGTCTCTCTGGTATGAAAACAACGAGAGGGGAAAAAAATCACCTATTTATCTGGAGCTCAGTTCTCAAAGCCCTTAAAGCATATACGTGCAGTTAACGCCAGCTCTAGCTGCACAGCCTAATAATCATCAGTGTTCTCTTCCCAGCTAAACACTTTGTTCACGTGGCACATATCCACTTCCATCTTCCTCTCTTTCTTTGACATAAAATGGTATCAAGAGCCCTTTTAAACACAAGCACAATTCCAAGAGGATTTGTCTGGGAGAAGGCCACACCATGATTGCAAGCAAAGTAATATGGGACAAAAAAATGTAAAACATATTAGATGAATTGATTATTTCCTTAGAAGTACCCTTTTAGGTCACTCAGAGCTACATGTTAGTTCCTGTTAATTTAATGAATACTTTCATCCAAAAAGAAAGTGTAAAACATTTTGATGAATATAAATTAAGCTAAGCTTAATTTTATAGCGGAAAAACAAATGAAAACTTTTTTTTTTTTTAAATTAAGTCACCAAGACAAAATGTGTGACTTCCATGGCTCTGATATGGAAAAGAAAACCTTTACTCTGGAATATGATGATGCAGATCCTGCTTCACAAAGGCTCTGCATTTTATACATACAGGCTAGTTGTTATATGACAAATCTCTATTTGGCCAAGGAAGCTCTGCTTGGGCCACACAGCTAACATCAGTCACAGGACACACCAGGATCCCACTGTGCCAGTTCAAAATGACACATTTCATAACTGTTTCTCATTTTCGAAAGTTCAAAAGAGTACAAGTGCAGTAAGAATATTCTACCGAGCATGAGCTAAGCTTCAGTCTTCACAAGGGCAAAGAATGTAAGAGCAAAACCAGTCTGATGTTAGCACGGTAATTAACAGAGGCACAGTTAGAGCTAACACAGCTGTATTGCTTCTAAGAGTCAAGTGAGTATCTCTGCATGGGACTATGGATATACTTTGTAAAGGATACTCCTTTTGTATCTGTTAATTGCAATGGATGTAACATCAGGAATGAGCGGATGAGAATCATTCAAAAATGCAACATTTGATGAACATAGCTTATACTTACTGTTTATATGTTCATTTTCCAGATAAAGAATTCCTGACTCACAAGGACTGTATTGTTCCTAATCCATATGGTTAATCAGTAACCAATTTATTGGCAGGAGTGCCAGTAAGCTCACTTCACGATCACTCTCCTCAGGAGCAAGGAAGGAATGGCAGCATGTGCCAAGCAGAGGTGTATTCTCCTTTAGTAGGTGACTTAAATCCATGTATACCCCAGGCCTATATATAAGAAAGCAGCAGCACAGATTTGTCAGATAGTTATTTTTCAAGCCATGGTTTGTTTCAGTCTTGCCCTGTCACACACAACACTGTCTTCACATCTGCAGCCTCAGAAGTCACGAAATTTAGGATGCTCTGTACACAGTTACATTAAGCACAGATACTCAGGTTCTTAAACACATAATATGGGTCGCAGACAACCAAATCCTAAAGCATGATCCTCAAAACTCTAAAGGCAGTTTTAGATAATGTCTGTGCTGTGCAATGCTGAGCAACCTCAGCGCTAGCTCAAAGGCACTGAGAAAAAGATGTTTTGCACATATAGATAGCCCCATGTTTATCTGCTACCTTGGAGTCTGGCAGTGGTACAGCTGTGTTAGTGCAGCTCTGTAGTAACACGTTTGGGAAAGGGATTGTTCTTAATTCACAGTTAATTCGAGGATCTCTGGACGATGCCAAGTGACAGAGTGCAAACCTATACTCAGTGCATGACACCTTCTTGGCAAGGTGTAACTATCTGGCATTCAGTCTCTATCCAAAGCCTCCTCAAGGTTGGTGTTTACACTCCTGCAAGATGTCACCCTGTAGGCATATCTGACATATACTGATTTAGCTGAGCTTAGCACACAAAGCCACAGTCACTCAACACCCGAAGATCTTTTTCACCCAAGTTTACCTCCTGTCTCTGAGCTGTCAGGCCATGATTTCTCTTTTGGACCAAGTGAACTTCATTTTTTCCCCCCGAAGAATAACATTGGGAAAAAAAAAAAAATCTATTTAAGCTTTCACAGTTGGATCTTTAATCATATATCTGCTTCTCTCTCTTTTTTTTTTTTTTTTTAAGAATTGTTACTATCAGGCCATAGCAATATTTTTAAATTCGTTTTTCAGAGGATGCTCCTGTTCTCAGAGCATCCCTTCTTGATTAAAAAGTCTCTATCCCTTGCCTGACTGGGCACAGTTGGAAAGTATTCCTTAGTTTGTTAACATTAATCCTGGATACAAGCTGTATTAGACAGCAGAAAGATACATGACAATTAAGGACTGTTTTAAGAAGTTGTGTTTTAATTCGTTGCATTTCTCAGTTTAATAAGTCAGCCTTTATAGCAAGGAGATAAAGTATTGAAGTCTTACAGATTCCTTAAAGCCAACCAACCAAGTAGCTTAGCAACCATCCAGGCTTTATTCTTTTGTTGCAGATTATTTTAAATTATCACTAATCCTGCTACAAAACTTTCAATTCCATAGGCTCTACATTGTCTAACTTCAGATACAGTCCAAAGCTTGGGAGTCTGAGGTCCCTTTCACTACTAATACGCATCATCCAGCATGGCATACACAGTCTTTTGTGTTCTTAAATTATTGTTGCAGAGCTAAGGAGATGGCTGAATAAACTTCATTAAATACATCATGAGACTAATCAGATTTCCATTTCCTACAGTGTAATTCCTAACCAGTGCAATTTTATAAATATTAACTGCATTTTCTAAAAGATGTTTTCTGATTCTACAATTTCTAACCCAATGAGCCAGTATAGTTTTACACTCAAGTCTTTTAAGAGAACCCAATCACATAAGTTATTTTATATTTACTAACAGAACAGAGAAAAAGCATTTACCAGAACACTCACAATGGAATCCAGCCTCAAAGTCTCTCCACGTTTGGGAAAAGGTAACCTCTTTCTGTCATCAGAGATTATACATCACACATGTAAATCACTGCTTGCAAGGACTTAGTAGATATATGCATCTGGGGGCAGGAGCACTGTGCCAAAACTCCCAATGGCAGCAAAACTAAACAATGGTGTCTTTGTGGGTTGAAGGCCTGATCAAACTATTACTGAAGTCAATAGGAGCCTTTTTGGTGGTTTCCAGGGGCGTTGGATGACAGCCACAATACATTACAAGCAGTATCGCTAACTCTCAAAACCAGAAATAAGAGCCCAAAGGCGTTACTTTCTCATTTAGAATAGCAGTCTACCCACTGATTCCTCCTACCTTTTACAGAACAGAACGACAACCTTGCTCCAATCCCCAGTGCTCGTCTCAGGAAGCTGGGAGGTAAGATATCCTACAACTTCTTAAGTGTCAAGCTTTCATCTTGAAATCTGGGGAAGTAAAGCAGCTGTCAGGCTGGACATTGTGGACATATGATGTAGAAACTATGAGGACAATAAAGAATACAAGTGTGCGCTACAGTAGAAGGCAAGGAGAAAACTGCAAAGCAGAAAGCTCCAACAAACTTGTTCCCATCAGACCACTGGCTGTGTACCTGTGGTTCCCGAGGCCTCCTGTTAGCCCCCCTTCTTAACCCTCTGTCCGTATGGGTCAGTTTGTCCAGTCAGAAACTTCTGGAAACTGCTCATGGCTAGCAGTGTGTCTGCCACATACATACAGGTTAGTCCCTTTCAAGCACATGGATGGATTTGGGGAGGATTGCTTGGGTTTTTTTGTATTCAGAAAAAGAGCCACTAAGGCATTGCTGAATTGGAATTTTCTGAGATGTATTTATGCAAAATCTAAAACCTTTCTTTAGTGTTGATCAAAATCAGCGCACTCTGGGCAGTTCACAGAATCACAGAATCATCTAGGTTGGAAAGGACCTTGAAGATCATCTAGTCCAACCGTTAACCTAGCACTGACAGTTTCCAACTCCACCAGATCCCTCAGCGCTGGGTCAACCCGACTCTTCGACCCCTCCAGGGATGGGGACTCCACCCCTGCCCTGGGCAGCCCATTCCAACGCCCAACAACCCCTTCTGCAAAGAAATACTTCCTAAGAGCCAGTCTGACCCTGCCCTGGTGCAGCTTGAGGCCATTCCCTCTTGTCCTATCACTTATTACTTGGTTAAAGAGGCTCATCCCCAGAAATCAGCACATCCTGTAATCATTTCAGCTGCTGCCTACTGAATTTTCCCCATCTCTGACCTCTGTGAAATATCATGGCAGGGGCTTGGGGAATAACAACCCAAACCCATTAAATAGTTATATTTTAGATAATAACAATTATCCCCATTTTCCCATGGACAGTGTTCTAGCTCTTTCTCAAACAGGCCAGTTCAAATAGCAGCGTCCTTTAGTTGGACATTTTTGCCCTCAAAATCTCCAAAATAAATGTGCATTTCCTCCTAAACATCGTGTATTCTGTGTGGAACTGTAAACCTCCAGCCACTCATTCTCAGAAAAGCATGGAGTTATAAAATGCCTTCCTGCTTTTCAGCAGAATTGTGTTGTATTCAGGAAAAAAAGGAAATCCTAGAATTATTAGGCACATCTATAGAGGTGAGCTTGGCATGTAGCATGAGAGCCCAGCTTTCAACTCTGCAGTATGTAACTGGAAACGCTATTGAGCTGTTTAGCTGGAGGCGGAGGGCATTTTCAGTCGGCTAGCTGTGCTTGCTTTTGTGCAAGGCAGTTATTTAAGAAGACTCCGTACTTCCCAGGCGTGTATTTCTTTAATAAGGTGTTCCTTTGATTCCACCAGCCTGTAAAACATTCCTAGCCAACTCTTTTCAAGCTCTCAAGTCAAGCATTAAGCAAAATAGGACCAAGACTTACCCTTATTGCTCCACAGGCAGAGAGAGGCACTACAAACAACAAGGCTGAAACATATCTGGGGGAAAGCGTGTAATGGAAAAATGTATTCCTGCACGGAAGGGGGTGTATGGCAGCACTGTGTGAGATGTATATATATACATACCGTACAGGCCAAAGCTGGTGCTCAGGTGGGGAGGAAGGAGCTGGGGCAGCCTTTTCCTCTCTCCAAGATCCTTCTCTGAGCTCACGAAAGAGCAGTTCCTCCACAATCTGAATCGCGATCGCTCTGGTCTGTATTACCTAGGAGATTGTGCTCCTTCAGATTTTTTTGGGACAGGGTAATGGTATTTCTCGGGAACCGTTCCACCTGCCTCTGCTTCCCATTGAAGCGCAGCTTTTTTTATGTGCTAAGAGGAAAGGAGATAAGCTTTGGTACGTGACGTTGAACCAGAAAAGGGAAAGATGGTTATGAGGCAATAGGGAAAAGGGAAAGATGGTTATGAGGTAATAGGGAAAAGGGAAAGATGGTTACGAGCTAAAATCCTGGGATGGACGCTGAGGATGTGCTCCAGCAGCACTCAGGTGCAAATTTTGTTGCGGGCTTTTTTTAAATTGGCTTGGAAAAATATATTTTTCACAGACACCGCTCTCTAATGGAAAGAGAATAGTTAGAGATCAGCTATAGCAAGAAGCGTAAGTATTCTTACAGGCCGCTTGATAAACGAGCGGAGCTGGCCCTGAGGGATCAGCCGCCGGCTCTGGCCGACCTCCGCGGTTCTCCTCAGCCCGAGGGGATGACCCAAAGCGCGGGCTCAGCGACCCACGCCAGCCCCACCGCCCCGAGGCCTGCCCTCGCAGCCCCGGCGGCTCTACACAACCGCTGGAAGCCGCCCCATTCCCGCCCGAGCCGCACCGGCAGACCCCGGGGGCAGCGGCCTGACGAGCAGCAGCGCTGCGCCTCCGTGACGTCCCACCCCCCCCGCGCCTCACGCACCCCCCCGCGCACACTGCGCATGCGCCCCGGCCCACCGCCCTGCCCCGCGCGGGCGCTCGCCCCTCCGCCCGCCCTCCGCCGGACCCCGGCAGCGCAGGTGAGCGGGGCGGGAGCGGGAGGGAACCGGGTGGGTCTCCCCCCCCCTCCCCCAGCAGCAGGAGGGCTGCACCCCACTCCCGGGCCCTTCCACCGCGGCCGCGCTCCTGCTGCCGCCCCTCGGTCGGGGCCCGCCGCCATGGTGGGTTGCCCCTGCCGTGTTGTAACTCGCACCCGCCCCCCCCCCCCGCAGGTGTGACGGGAAGCGGCCCCGCTTGCTTTGGCGCGGTCGGTCGGGATGGTTTCTCCTCCTCCCCGCAGCCCTCCGCCTCCGTTCTTATCCCCGGGAACACCCCCGCCCGCCAGCCGCAGGGTAGGGCGGCCCGGACCCCGCTGCCGTGAGGCGCTTCTTCCCCTCGGGGCGGGGAACGGCAACGGGCCGGGCTCCCGCTCACTGCTGACGGTTATTGCTGCCGCCAGCTTCGGAGACCCAAACCGAGCGTGGGTTTCTTGTAAATTAACCTCGAATTGGTGCAAATCACCGGCGGAAGAGCGGGCAAGGGTGGCACCCTCCCTGGGCTAGCTGTGCTCAGCATCCGAGGGCTGATGCTTTGGGAGGCACCCGTGGAGTCCTGTGCTCACAGAGCTCTTCGTTACCACGATTCAAGCACGGAGACAAAAATACACAAATAAACTGAGCTGGGAGTCCACACGTTTCAAGATGCTGCATGTAATTCGCTACTGTGGAGACTGCAGCCCAAGAAACCAGTGCCCCGGGCAGCTTAGTATTGACATCTTGTAATGGATAACAAACTGAGTCACTTCAGTTACCCCAAACCAATTATTTGTTGGGTTAAAAACCAGCAAGAAATTACCTGCTGCGAATGGGGAGAGCCTCAAGAGTTCCTAGCCTCTCCCTCCTTCTCAAAGGAGAATTTCAGATGCCCTCACTCCACCAGCTCTTCATATTGCTTCTTGAGTTTCCTTCCTGCTTTGATAGGTTCCACCTTCCCATCTCCACTCAAGCCGATTGCTTACTGGGTGCTGGGAAGTTACCATTTAATCAAGGTCTTAACACATAAAGGGTGTGGAGGTAGTTCACAAACCAGACCTCCTAGTTCATAGTTCTGTGTCTCCTCCTTTGCCTAGTCATTCCTATGTATTTTGCAGTAGTAAAAGTTGCAAAACTCAGAGATACCTGGCCTGTTGCAAAGGCTTCTGGAAATATAATCAAGAAATGGTTCACACATGTGTGACTACAGAAAAGTACTACAGCAGGTAAAATAGCTCATCAAATGTTAACAGACTAAAACCACAGCAGGTGTGTCATGTATGGCTTTGATTGCTTGTGATGAAATTAAGCTGAAAAAGGTTCAGCCACCTTTAAGCAATTGGGTCTGAGGTTTTCAAGTTAGTTTGGGTTGATTCCCCTATAATCTCTGCGTAAACTCTTGTGCCACGTTAAGAAGTGTGTCTGCTTTGTAACATGCCAAGATTGTACCTGTAGTTTCTGTGCAGCATGTGATTAGCAGTGTACTCATGACCTGGTTTGTTTTATAAATTGTTAGTGAGGTGTCAGTAGCCTGGCATCCAGTTTTCTAGCTGGCTATTTGTAAAAGCCAGTTTAATCAGTGTGGTCATGAGAGAACACAACCGTTGTGTAATTGCTGCCAGTAATCTGATGCAAGGCAGCACAGTAGTGTGTTAGCCAGTGACTTAAGTTCTTCCTCAGCAGGCTTCACCAAACAGATTTTGTAATAATTTCCTGTATGAATAGCTGTAGCTTCTTCCATTGTGAAGCCTTTTATCTTGTATTACCCCTGCCCCCTCCCGATCTTGAACAGATTTTGAAGGAGCCTTACAGCTCTGGGACAAAAGGAAGATGCTATTGCCTTATAGTTTGAGCCGTTTGACTTGTGGGTGTAGCATGAGGCTGCAGCCTCAGTGGATCTTGACTCTAGATAAAAGAATATGGTGATGGTTGGCAGCTAAGGCAGAGAGCCCTGAGAGGATGGGGCTGATGGGTGTATGGGAAATGGTGTTTGGCTGCAGCTCTGGGATGCTCTGGTGGGTACCATGCCTTGATTTATACATCTAGGATGAAGGGCAGCTGGCAAACGACTTAGAAATTATTTTGCTCTCTGTTAACACTTCCTAGGAAGTGGACTAAACACTGCTGTGAAGACAAACTACTGTTATTTTTAATCAGGTCCATCAGAGAAGACAATAGTGCCTCTTCTTGGTGAGGGCCTGTTCTGTGTTCTTAAAAATGTAAAGTACGAGATAAAATTTTTATTACATTATCTATCAACACTTGATGCTCCCAGGAATTGCACTGATTTGCAGTGGTTTTTCTTTTGTGTTCTACTTTTTGGATATGCCCAAGGTTACCTTGCATAAATAAATCGCTTCTTAAGTACACCTGTATCTGCAAAGCAGAGTCCTTTGCTGTTCTGGGGCTTCTGATGGGTTTTGGTTGTTGTTCTGAAGCAAAAGTAAATCAAGCGTAAGTAAATCACGGAATATTTATTAGGTTGGTTGTTTTTGCTTATGCACAATTGAACTAAATTGTCAGCCTGTCATCCCATAAAGCCTGGAAGACAGCTGGCCTTTCTGGAGTTCGATGGAAACTGGGATTAAACCTCAGCAGAACTTGGTTGAGCATATTCATATATTGGATCAAAGGAGCAGTGAAGAAGCTATCTCAAAACAGGATTAAGGGATTGCTAGGCAGAACTATTTCCAAAAGGAGGTTTATCTGACTATGCTATTCATGCCCTACAGAACACCTTTTCTGTCCTTTTTCTGTTGCATTTTTCCCAGAAAGAGCAATCCTCATTCACTGTTCGTGTGTCTACAGCACTGATGGGGTTTATAGAAGCAGATGAAAGATGGTGCCAACTGTACCCGTTTCACTGTTTTCTGAACTACTTGTGTGACAGGTAACACAAAACAATAATACATGTCAGTTTTTGCTACAAAGAACCCTTGAAATACTGAAAGGATCTAGAAATTTTATAGTAGTGTTGTCCAAGAAAATTTTTTGTTAATTTCTACAAAAGCAAACCTGGTGGTTTTAAAAAAGCTAAACCAGTTAGATGTGTGGTTTCTGATTTTTTTTTTTGTTAAATTAACTTTCTGCTGAAAAATACAGTAGGCTTAGGCTTGTAAATTCAGTGTGTAACTTCAACTTTCCCATGTTTTCCAGCCTTGTCTGATTTGACGAATTAGCATGAGCATCTGAGCCGTTTTGCATGAGGTTTCCATAACTCCTTTGATGGAGTTGGTGACTGGAGAAGAGAACTGGGGTTTTTCTACACTATTTTGTCTGTCAGTTTTTTCCCCCCTGTGTGCCTTCCTGGTGATACAGCTGTAACCAGACTGAACAGCGAACAGCTGCCTGTGCGGTCCCTGCCAAAGATGCCGCTTGGCTGCAGTTTGCACTGCAGCTGCCTCCTGCCCTTCCAACTTCTCTCCGTCTCTTCCTTAGCTCTGCCAGCTGCCCTTTTTTCAAATTTTTCTTAGTACAACACAGGGCAACAGCTAGACTTGTTCTGTTAGCTAGATTAAACTGGAGAAGAGTTTGTGACTGCATATGCTTATCTAATCTTGTGGTCAGCAGCACCCAGAGAGACTCATCAGGCTCTGTATTAGACAAGTAAGTTTTACCCAGCCACACATACAAACTTGTACATGTTTATATGCATGCAGTCTGTTTGTAGTTGAGTCACTTCCAAAACCTCTCTGCTCATACAGACTTTGCATCTACAGAAGGCAAATTTCTCGTCCCCTTCAATGAAAAGGCCCTTTTGTTTTCTGAGCAATCTGTTCTCTGCACAGATCGTGATGTGATTTTTTTGTTCGTCTCATGGGTGGGTAACCAAAATTATGTACAGGATAGTTGGTGAAACCTAACCTGCATCTTGATTACTCCTGGGCTTCTGTCTTCTTTTTTCCAATTTCAGTACCGCTGCTCCTAAAGAACATTGGATTTATGGCTACCATAATACCTCTCATCTGAATGCTGCCTAGCTGCGCTTATAGTGGGAGTCTGGGTTTTGTTTCTGTTTTGTATCACTGAAATGTCTTCCTCCCTTCTGTCAGTGAAAAAATGAGGACGATCCCCTCTTTCTGGGGCACTGTCTCCCAAGGTACCTGACGGGGAGAGGAGGCTGTGTACTCCAACATCTAGGTTGGCTTGTCGGCCAGGATTCCTGGGACTTAACTTCATCACGGGAAAACAGTGATGTCCATTCATGTCCTGCTACTAATGTCTTCCATTTCTTTTTGCTTCAAAACTATTTGAGGTATTTTACCTCTACTGAACATGAGTATTCTATGTGACTTGAGGAATTTTACACTTAATTCAGTTTCAGATTCAGCTAGAATGTCTGAATCAAAATCGCTTTGCTTTAGGATGTTACTGTTGTCTGAATTGCAACAGATGTAAGATAATGTGCTTGTGCTTGTCCCATCCCTGCTTGCTTTTCTAAGTTTGAGGAGTTGAAGAATAGCTAGGAGGGGGTCCTTGGTCTCTTGCCTGAGGACCAAAACAGCAACTCAGGGGTCTGGAACAGTTGCACTCTGGGAACAGCAGACATCATCAATATTTCTAAATATTTAACTTGAACAAAGAAAATTGCTGACCTGCTCTCAGCAAACAATGGAGAGCTATAAACAATGTGTGGTTTGTTTTTTTTATACAGACAGTTACTTCTCCATGGAAAGTGTCAAGCAGCTGTCTACAAGGAATAACAGATGATGTTATGAATGAGGCACTTCCTTTAGTTTCCTTAGAGTCAGTCACTTTCTGTGACGGTCACTTACACTCTTAATACACTCAAAATACTAGACTGTACAGAGGCTGCTAGATGTTCTTAATTGCCAAGATGAAAAGGGAGCACACGTTACTGAGGGTTTGAATGGCCGTGGTAGTGTTTTGCTCCAGAGAGGAAAGACTCCGTGTGTAAGTCTGCAGCATTCACCCAGTACTAAACTAACCTCAAGTACACTTAGATGTTATTGTTGCATTACTGTTGATTTGGGGAGCAAATCTGTAAACGGCTCTTCTCTCTCAGTTTGTGGATTCTTAGTACATAGTTAACAGAGCATCGCGCATGCTGACCTAAATGATTAGCCTGATTAGTCCTTCTAGCTAGTGGTTCTTAAACTAGTGAACTTCTGTGTAATTGAAGATATGAAAATACAACTTCAACTTCTTGCTCTTTTCATATGCTATCCCTTTAAGGCCGTGCAATGACAAAACTATTTACCCTTCCACTTGAAGCTGGAAGGAGGAGTAGGTTTGGAGTTAAAATATACTGACCTTCATGACTTCTGGATGACCTTCAGATTTCCAGAGTTTAATATCTTGATTGAAGCACTACTAAGACTCATTTCTGTTCTGTTTAAAATCTGAGAGCAGTAAAGGCCTGTAGCTAAGCATTCAGATCAGCCCAAACCAGTATTTTCTGCAAAGGAAACATCTATTCTCTCCTTCTGTCTGGGTCATGATAGATTCTATCACACATTTCAATACATTATCTTAATATTGTGTTTTACATCTGTAAGATTACTTCTCTTTGTGTTTAGTAGTGCACTGTGTTTGATAAGACTGGCTCTATATAGAAGTATGGTAGTGGCTCTTTACTTACCTTAAACCTCCAATTGTGAAAATACCTCGATTTTTCAAATAGATGATATAATTCATAATTCTCGAGCCAGATACAGTTAACAGCCAACTGCATATATACAGTGACCTGGCCCTCCATCCTTCAAAATTAGCTTTATGGCTGTCTCATGGCTACAGCTGGTACTTTCTAGAGCAGATTATCATTTGTTTGAAGACTCAAACTGTGAGATGCTGTAATTAAAACAAGTGGAGGATTTGTGGCTAGATATCTTAAAAAGATTTGGATGATCAAGTTGTATCACAGAAGCAAAATGCTTCTGAACTGGTGACTTGGGGGAAGAATGAAAATCTCATATAAGATATTATCATCTGTCACAAAGTCGCATCAAAATGAAACTGAAGTGTGTCAGACTATCACTAGCTGAATATTTCCTTAAGGTTATATTAAACATGTTAATTTTTAACACGTTGCAGAAACTTTTTACCTGAGGAGCAGTAACTGACTTGCTCTCATGTTCCCGTATACTTATTTGATATTGCCATACTGGGAGCTCCCTTGTACACGGCTGTGTGCCTCACTAATGGCCTTCATCTCCTCTGGTATGATTTCTAGTTTCTTCCCCTGCAATACCAAGTGTGTATGTACTAAATATATAAATCCAAATATGTGCTCAACTTCTTTTCTTACAGGTGAGAACTCAGAGCATCTCCCAAGAGCTTCATTTGATAGAATGGATATGGATGAAGAGCATTGCTTAAAATCTGTTATGTTTAGCTTTTGTGTTATTGCTCAGTTTATTAAAAACATTAAAAAAAAAGTCACCCCTACAGCACTGATTTATCATAAGACTCATGGGTTTTGTGTTGGTGTTTACAATGGCATACCCAGAATAGGTAAAATGTATGCCATCAGCCTCTTCCACAGTGAGACACAGGAGAGTTTTGGAAAGTATATGTGCAGTTGCAGTTAAAGCACGAGGATAAATGTAGCATATATGCCAGATGGAAAAACCTTATGACTTGGGAGCTGCGAACTATCATTCAGTAGTCAGTGGCAGTTCTGTCTGAAAGCAGCTTTTCTAATTGGCTGTAAAAATACTGTTAGGTGTGAATAGCTAGGGAGCGGTGAAGTGAGCATGTCAGTTAAGGACCAAAATAAGCAAGAGTTCCCTAGAAGTGTAGGCTAAAGTTGCTGTATCTCACCTCTGAATGAATAATACATGATGCTTTTCAAAACCCTTGTACAGCATTTCAACTTCTCTCTTTTTCCTCTTGCTTGTCTATGTTCCCTTTTGTAACTTCAGTAGGTTGCCTCCAAAGCTCTGTGTTAGCTTCATAGCTCAGTGGAGTAGTGACTTCTTCAAAAGGGGACATTAAACAAAGCAGAGGTGGTGAGTATGACTAGTGGAGGATGAATTTGAAGTTAAAAGAAAAGAACCAAAATATCAAGATTTTTCCACCTAATGAACTAGAAAAACATCTTAGTATAGTAATTTGTCAAATCTGGCATAACAGAAGTTAAGTTTTCAGCAGAAAAAGGTATTCCTTGCTATAAACTATACAAAGATCCCATGATCCATAATATCTTTGAGCTAGTTTGTGGTTTTGGAAGAAGTAAGATCTTTCTCTTAGATACCTTTTAAAGGAAGAATACTTAGCTTGCTTACAGCACCATTAGTGAATATTCTAGGCATGTTTGATCTTGCTTTAACCTGCCTGGCCCAGTGCAGCCAACAGCCTTGTCACCGCACAGGACGTGGAGCTGGCAACAACCCTGTGACCTACAGCAGAAACGAGTATGATGATTGCCTCAGGTCACTTCCTGCTCTTTCTCCTCAATGCATGAGGAGTTGCATGGGCACTTTCAAAACATCCCAGAAGAAAATCAGTTCTGCTTCCAGACATGTGACTTACATTTTTATTGTAGAAGAATTTTTTGTTACTTCAGTCAGTCCACTTCCTCCAACACCAGAGTCTGTGAGCAGAAATCACTGAGCTACAGCAATCAGCTCTTAGCGTAGAATGAAGAGTGAATGCATAATAAATTAACCAGAAAACATGAAAACCAAAGCTAGCCAGTGTCAGAGAAGAAAATGCTACTAAATACGCTCTCCAGAGACTTTGTCTAAACCCTTACAAATCCATTTGCTTCCCTTGCTAGAATCTAACAGAACTATTTCTTGTAAGCTGAATCAGTAACTCCATGCTTTCAAACGGTATTTCATTTTTTCTTGTGGACTTCATTAATCTTCCACAAAGCATGTGGATGCACAGCCTAAATCTCACTGAGTTGGCTTTCATGGCTTTTAGACACACAGAGATGAAACTTAAATACCAAACTGGAAAGGAGTTTGCTCTTCCCTTACTGTTTAACTTTTTTGGCAAATAAAAAGCTGGACTTCAAGCTTAACCTAACTGAAACTCACAGTAGCAGGAAGAGTAAAATATTTGAGTGACAAGCAGAAAAAGCCTTCTCCCCGTTGTCTGTGGTACCCCTGATTTTTCTTTCAGCCCTGGGAAACCTGTGATGTCAGCATAGCTAAGATGCCTTTAGCCCAAACTGTGTAAATCTTAGACACCTTAAATATTTTGAGCTAAGCTGGGTAAACAGTCTAAAATAAAAGCTAGCAAGCAGCAGCAAACCTTTGCATAACACTCGTCGTGCTTTAAGTATTAGTCTATTGGATTAATAAGGTTGCTATTGTGTAAATTAGTCATACGGTTGCTGAGTGCAAATTCCTGTTCTCTAATTCTGTAGGAGGTTTTTCTATTTTGCTTACATTTGCATAAATGCACAACACACTTAAGGATTGCTTTAGCTTTTGAAGAGTCCTAGGAAAACTGAGTAAAAAGTACATACAAAATACCTGTGGGGGTCAGATCAATAGTCTGTCTGTGGCAGCAGTGATGAGAGATGCTGTTTAGGGAGCACAGCAGCACAGCTGTTTGTGGGCTGTGTCCTTTCTGTTCCTCTGCCATCCACAGCAGCAAGAGCAGGAATGGTGGGAGATACATCCTTGCCTTTTCTTTTTTGAGAATTGTGGGCAACAAGTTCACAAACAATGTTTTTTCCTAAACATACCTGCATAGGATTCTTGGCTGCGGGTCTTTTTCCACCCTTTCTCCAAGTAAGATTATAGGTAGTACTTCTAACATGTAATCAAAGTGTTAGGTACTAGCAGTACCTAATGTCTCATTTGTTTTTTTGTGTTTTTTTTAAACAGGAAGGTGAACAGAACTTCACTGCTTTTTAGGACTTGACTCCTGATGGGCTGGATTTTCTCTTGGCAGGAGTTTTTGAAGATTCACGCAGTGAAGGAAGAAACAGCCAATGGCTTCAGAATCCATGGTCCCAGAGCAGGCAAAACATCATCTCATAAAGGGAAAAAGGCGGCAGCAGCAGCAGCAAACCAGGTGTTCCAACAGTGACGGTGAAGAAGACGTCTTTGTATTTGAAGCAAATGAGGCGTGGAAGGATTTTCACCGCTCTCTTCTTCACTTCTTTGAAGCTGGAGAGCTCTGTGATGTTACACTGAAGGTGATACTGTCACACATCCATTGCATTTAACAGTCTGAAGATTAAGCTGTGAACAAGTGTGCTGGAGGTGGCTGTGAATTTGGGCAGGGGAATAGAAGCCAGAGAATAGCTGTTGGATCTAAGGCATCTCTAGATATGCTTGTGGGTTTTTTTCTTATTTAGGAAGTTTACAACTGAAATGTAAACACTTAAGATAGTGGCGGTCCAAGAGAGCAAGCGCATGATTTTGACCTCACCCAACTTGTCTCTGAGCAAGTTTCCACAGTTGATCAATATATCACTGCGCAGTTTCAGCTCCTTGTAGCCTCTTTGTTCTCACACACTTTCATCCCCAATTTTAATCTCTACTTTTGTATTCTGTGTTGCTCTGCTAGCTCTTTCCTAGCAAACAGGATTTCTGGAACAAATCTAACTTCCAACATTCTCAAATAATGAAAAAAAAAACCCCAAACCAACAACCCAGAAAATTATGTTCTACAGCTAATCAAAGAGTAAAGGAGGAGGAAACCGGTTTTATGACTTGCATAGCATTGCTTTAATGCATTCTTTGTTACTCAGCTGCATATTACTTATATCCTGATCACAATAAATTTATATCTAGTATCTGTAACTGGTTTCCAGCACCTACAAGTATTAGGCGTTGCTTAGCTAGGCAATGTAGTAGTGCGAGAGAGTTATTTAAGAAAAAGAGATGAATCATAGCTCCTATACCAAGAACAAATGATTAATGCCTTTAAGAGAAATTATTTGCCTGCCAGTTTTACTCTTAGGAAAATCCTTGACAGACGTGTGTCCTTGGTGCCCCTCTGGTAGGCATCTCATGTTTCTAAAACGCCTGGGAGACAATGGAAATCTCCAAGAGGAAGAGGGTTTCTCTCCCTTCCACCCCAGCACACAGCAGAAGTAGAACAAGCAAGAACATTTCTCTGTTCTGCTTCACAACAGGTAGGAAGTTGCCTGTGAGCAGGCACTAGATGCAGCAGCAAATAGGTCCAGTGGCTCGTAACAGCTGAGGTAATGCTCACAGGACACTGGCTGACAGTACTGAAGCTGCTCCAGACAACATGAGAGCTATGAAACAGAACTTGCCTGAGAGCTCATCATCGGGTCTTTTTACAGCTGTCATTTTAAAAGGTGTTTTGGGGAAGAAGGTTTGTGTCAGAACTCTTAACAACCCTCCTCTTCCCTTGACCTTATCCTCGCCTTTCTCCCTTTCCACTCACCTTTGCCAAAAAGGCAGAAAGTCTTGTTTTATAACCATAGTTAAACGTATACTCCTGGTAGGGAAACTTGTCTTTAACTTGTTTAACTTGCCCTAAGTTAGGCTTTGTATTAATGTTCATTTGTATTATTTGTGTGGAGCTGCTTTGGTAATCTAAGAATATTAGACTGCACAACTGGGCTTCCAGCCCTCAGGTAGAGAATGTCATCTATGGAGGCTAGAGCAACCTACTTACACCTTACCGTAAGGCTTCCTAAATCACTGATTTTCAAGGAACTGGTAACTATATCTTGAACTAGGGTTTTCTGGAGGGCTTGATTTTTCTTTCTGTAGTGCTCGGGCCTTTCTCGTTTTAAGAATAATTACATCTCTACTGAACTTTCTGCTTTTGTGTGTGACCTCTGATAGTGAGCAATTCCAGCACTGCTGTTGTCAGAGCAAGTATTGATTTAACTTCTGGCTCTTAAAATATGATAGTTCATAACTGGAGGGGAACTCTGATTTTGAAATACCGAGAACATGCTAGATCTTTAAAATGAAGCAGATCTGGGTAAAAGAGTGAAGCCACTTAATTCAAAAGAAAGGTCTAATTAGAGAGCATGGGATGATGGGCAGAATAAAAAGCTCTGGAGGTGAGAATGGCCTCGGAGCTTTCCCTGATACAGCAGACCAGCTGGAAGCATGTTTTTGCATTAGTTGGAGTGCCAACATCGTAACAGTGATAATCCGTGGGAGCACACAGGGAGACTTCCTCTGCTCCAGGGAGTTAACATCTGGAATTTCACCTCCTGTACTGCTGGTGTCATATGAACAGCTCCCTGTTAGGAGGTGGAGAGTGGCTGGTGCATACCATCTGCTTTTCTCCTGCTGGTTTGGTTTTTGTTCATTTGGTAAGTCTATGAACTGCTCCTTCTGGAGTGATCTCATTAACTCACACGGAACCATCCATCTCTCCTTTCGTTTAATCTGCATACTCCTTCATGTATGTTTGCTTTCTGTACTCAAGTTACTGCTCACCAGGCAGGTTACACTGGTGTCCATAATGCACACTTTTAAAAAGGGTAGAACAACTGTGTATCGAATCAGAGCTAAAAAATTCCAAAGTATCCTTTATAATTTATATAATTTAACATCCTTTTTTTTTTTTTTTTTTTTTAATTGCAAGACAGCTCACTGTAACACCTTCATCTGAAAACACGTGTAATTCGAGTCTGTCGGGGAAACTGGTTGCTTAACGCGGCCATCCCATTATGTTAGTGCAGCCTGCAGAGTGACAAAGGCTGTAAGAAAGCATTCCTGTAACATAATTAAGTAGTGGATTGTTCATTTACCTTCAGTATTTACATTCGCTTTCAATGTCATGGAATTCTAGAATTTTGTAAGTGAAAAGCTTATTTTGTGCTTTCTGATCAGAATTTTGAACAATACCTTGTCTTAATGGGGCACACGCTATCTCTTGCGGCTAAACAGCTTCTAAAAGCCTTGAAGTGATTGGTAACTTTTAATAATCCCTGTAACAGCTGGTATTACTGTGGTTTTACATAAATTTGCTTCTAAAACAGCATTATCAATTCCTCAATAGTAGTAAAAGTCCAGAGGTTTAAATTCAGTAGCCTAAAAATGTCACTTTACAATGTCCCCCCCCAAGTATCTGAATACACATAAACCAGACAAGTGCCTAGCAGTCTCCTCCTGTCTCCATGATGCATCTAAGAAGGTTCCTAAGGATGTTTCAGTTTAAAAATAGAACACGGCTCTTAAAGAAATGCAAGTTCAGTGGATCAGTGCTTCCTTGTGTTATGGCCTCGCCCTATGCTGGCGTACAAGTTACAACTCAGATCTGCTTAGAATATGTTGATCTAATGTCAGAAGCACAGGGGAAATGGAGTTAATTTGTTTGAACAAAATACAGTAGCTCAATGCATATTGAGTTCAGAATTCTTATTTCAGCTTAAACTGTCCATCCTTTCTGAAACTTACATTCCAGTAAAAGATTGGGGGTTTTTTTGTTCGTTTGTTTTTTCAGGTTGGTTCAAAGCTTATCTCCTGCCACAAACTGGTGCTAGCTTGTGTCATACCTTACTTCAGAGCCATGTTTCTTTCAGAAATGGCTGAAGCCAAGCAGACGTTGATCGAGATCAGGGACTTTGATGGCGATGCAATAGAAGACCTAGTGAAGTTTGTGTACTCCTCCCGGCTTACTCTGACGGTGGATAACGTCCAGCCTCTCTTGTATGCTGCTTGCATTCTTCAGGTGGAACTGGTAGCCAAGGCGTGCTGTGAATACATGAAGCTGCACTTCCATCCCTCCAACTGCCTGGCAGTCAGGGCGTTTGCTGAGAGTCACAACCGCACTGACTTGATGGACATGGCTGATCAGTACGCTTGCGAACATTTTACAGAAGTGGTGGAGTGTGAAGACTTTGTGAGCATGTCACCACAGCACCTCCATAAACTCCTGTCCTCCAGCGACCTGAACATTGAAAATGAAAAGCAAGTTTACAACGCTGCTATCAAGTGGCTGCTAGCCAATCCACAGCACCATGCTACGTGGCTGGATGAAATACTTGCGCAGGTAGGGCGGACCGAGGGGCCGGGTGCCTGTGTCGTCACTGGTTTAGTTGTATAATCAACTTTGTGCGTAGGCAGATCTCAAGATGAAAAACGTTCTTAGCAGTTGGTGCCTCATCTTGGCGTTCACAGTTGTGAGTTGACAGTGGAAGCAGGTTAGATCTCTGAAATATATTAGGAAAAAGTCATATTCTCCAGTATCTGTAGAGAGAAGAGTACTCACTTTATGCTCATGGCTGGGGGGTGGGAAGCCAACAGAAAGCTGCATCTGTGTTAGAGCAGAAACTTCTTCGATTTGCACACAGTGGAGAGCAGAAAGCCATCACTTCACTTGGTTTGATACTACTACAGCCTGAAATGCTCACTTCCCTTCCTAGTAAATAGTTGTACCTAAGAAAGGAGAGCAAAGCTGTTGAAGAGGTTTTTGACATGGCTGGGAAAGTAAAACTGTAACAGAGACGTGTCACATCAAGTTGTGCTACTTCTAGAATGTTCCGTATATCTAATTAACAAAGGACATTAACAATGAACAAAAATGTATTAGACCTACAAGCAGGCTAGGAAATGCACGCTAGACCCTTTAATGCTCACTAGGCTGGCACTGCTGGTTACCTGTAGGATCCGAAAGGAGTTTGCGTTTTGAGTGTCTAGGCTTGATACGAGTCCACTGCTTCTGAAAGAAACATGTACAGGTATCAAAAGGTCACTCAGCTGAAGCTATTTAAACACCCGTCAGCCCTCCTCCCGTCAAAGCTTTAGGTACTTCAGTTATCCAAGCTCCGTATGTGCTGCTTATGGGAGTTTAAAATCCAGTATTTGAGACAGGTCTGGAGAACCTGTGCTGGGAGGAGGGGGGGTACATGCCATGCTCTGCAAAACATCCTGTGTTTCTTAGCAGGTAGGATCAACTGTGCTGTTTCAGTTGTCACTGACCTGGAATATTTTGCATTTGACAGAATTGCTAATATTGGCATCATGTGAGTAACGAGAGGTCCACTAACGTGCTGCTGTCATTGTCTTCATGCATCATTTTTCACATTTCTGGTAGAAGATCACAACTGTTTATTAACTGTCTTCCAAAAACCTTCAGTTTCATCTAGACTAGCATGAGGTTTTTGGTACAAAAAACCCCCCGCTTCTTTAGTACACCACAATTAAATTCACAGGCACTATAATTTGAGATTTTTTTTTTAAAAAAAGATTGATTTTTATTGCTCAGTTATGCTAGCAGATGAGATTAACAGCTTTATTCTGTTCATGGAAACCAGAGTCTAGAACAAAGCAATGAAGAAGTAAACCCCTTCCTGTAAATATGGGTTATTTGCCAGAGTATATGGAGCCATTACTGCTAGCAGAAAACATGACTGGGCTTCTGGACAATTATTATCCACATCCTAATCAGCCTTACGGGTTCGCTGTTACAGCGAGGTTCTGAATTGGTCAGCCTTGAGTTCTTACCACATCGCAAGCCTCGTGAATATTAGGAGGGCTGTGGTGGTGCTTTTAACCAGACTAAAATAAGCCGGGCCAAAGTAAAGGAAGAAGTGGGACTGAAAGCAAGTGGGTAAGGAAGAAGCAGTAGAGACACGTGCTTACTTGAAGACACGGACACTTGTCAGCCATAGAACAGCACCGTCCTGCTGCTCTGAGAAGCACCGGAGATACTGGACTTCCTCACCATTGCTGCTGAGCTGACTGGGAGCTGCTTTACAGTGTTGACTCCAAACCTTAGGATGTCAGATGGTGGTTTAACTTCAGTTCCCCCCCTGCTAACACCTGTCCCACCTTTGCAGCTGATTGTACTTCATATTCCTCACTGTTTCTCTTACAAGGACAAAAGAAAGGTTTGCTGAAATGAATGACTGTGGGGAGGAGGATATTTCAAGGCAGTCTTGGAGAGGCTGACCTTATTTTGGATCTGTCCTGCTACTGGGGATTGCTCTGGGCAGTGACCACCTCGAGCCTCACCCAGAAAGAGCCTTCTGCTCCTCAGCCTGGTCACCAGCTCTCTTCTGGGGAATCGCAGGAAGGACTTGGGGAAGGAAACAATTAGCTCTCAACTTTTTCCTTTTTTTTTTTTTTTTTTTCGTAAATCCTGTAGTCTTGTCAAGTCCACAGTAGAGAAAGGTGTTACTGCGCTTGCAATACGTCCTGCATAGACACTTAGTTCATGCTGACAGTGTTTCCTTTTTGACTTGCCACCCAAAGAAAATGAACCATTCTAGCAAAAGCCCTCTTACACTGGCATAGCAATGAGCTGAAAATTCATACCCTCAGCAGACTAACCTGACACGGTCTGTCCTGGTGAAGTCACCGATGCTGCCTGCGTCGTGCTGGGCAGGTGCAGTTGCAGTACAGGCAGTGCCACTTCTCCTTCCTCTGCTCAGCCTGGGCCAAGGGACAGTTCTCCACTGCTGCTTAAATGCAAATGATTGTAGCAAACGTTTGTCACTAAAAAGAACTGTTCATATCACTGTTATTCTGGAAAAAAAAATTATGAAAGCCGCTCTTTTTAGTGAAGAGCGTGTGGCTGGCAGCTGGCTCAGACACTGCCATCTGTTACGCGTGCGTCACTGCAAACGGTGAGACCCAGCCAGTTACTCCAACTCTGTTCATTTCTGTCAGGTACGTCTGCCTCTCTTGCCCATTTGTTTCCTTATGGGTGTTGTGGCAAAGGAAGAGATTGTCAAGCAGAATCTAAAATGTAGGGATTTGCTGGATGAAGCAAGAAACTACCACCTTCACCTGAGCAGCAGGGCAGTGCCAGACTTTGAGTACTCCATTCGCACAACACCAAGGAAGCAGACTGCTGGTAATTAAATGTGTGTCTGATTATCCCGTAGGGAGTGGTGTGGAGAAAAGGCGGCACATCTGTGCAGGGTTCCATAGCTCGGTATAAGTAGTTGTTAATGACGTCACGCAAAATTGTGAAAGCCATTGTGTACCTCTCGGGTAATTAGGGAATGTGATGTGCTGCATTTTCCTAGCAGAACTTTAGCAGCCATTTTCTTTCTTTAAGGCATTATTTATTTATCCTGATGGGCTGCATCTGTATTAAAGCTAGAACTGTTAAGTATGTTATGACCAGGCAGTATGCTCAAAGCTATACCAAAACCAGCGGACACTTACCTTTTGGTGCAAGAAGGTTGAGCTAACTTTTAAACTCTTTGGCAAACCTACACCAAAAGTGAGTGATGAATATTAGACTGCAAATACCAATCTTTACATTGCTTTATATTTAACAAACAATCTGTTTATCTCCCTGAGCAAAATCACAAAAAGTATATTTAGAATATGCACTGGTTTTGCAAGAGCACAGATAGTGAATTGCTATAGCAGCATGCCAAGCAAAGGCCAAAATCCAGCATCCAATTACGCAGGGCAATGACTGTGCCCCTTGAAACAAAATACAACCTCCTGACCTACGTAATTTTCAGTTCACTCTGCTATACAACTCTGGCCCCTGTCTTCTTGCTAGTTTTCTGGAAACCTGTTTTTCTTCTTCAGGTGTTCTGTTCTGTGTCGGTGGCAGAGGTGGATCGGGTGACCCATTTCGCAGCATTGAATGTTACTCTATCAGTAAGAACAACTGGTTCTTTGGCCCTGAAATGAACAGCAGGAGAAGGCACGTGGGTGTGATCTCTGTGGGAGGTCAGTAACCCTGTTCAAGCAACCCTATTCAAAAGCCACTTGTTTGCTCCTTTTGCTAGAATCAGTACTTTTACTAAATAAATCTGCCTTGCAATGGCTGAACTGTTGGGCATTCTTCAGTTTAGTAAAAGCTTCTTCCCCATGGGGTTTTTGATTCTGAAAGAATCTGAGAGTGTGCTTACTGGAAAAATGTTACCGTGAACAGAGAGAGTTGGGGTTGTTCACCCTGGAGAAGAGAAGGCTCCAGGGAGACCTTATTGCAGCCTTCCAGGACTTAAAGGGGACTTATAAGAAAGATGGGGACAAACCTTTAGTAGGGCCTGTAGCAATAGGACAAGGCTTAATGGTTTTAAATTAAGAGAGGATAGATTCAGACTAGATATAAGGAAGAAATTTTTTTACAGTGAGGGTGGGGAAACACTGGCACAGGTAGCCCAGAGAGGTGGTAGATGCCCCATCCCTGGAAGGGTTCAAGGCCAGGTTGGACGGGGCTCTGAGCAACCTGGTCTAGCTGAAGATGTCCCTGCTTATTGCAGGGGGGGTTGGAACTAGATGATCTTTCAGGTCCCTTCCAACCCAAACCATCCTATGCTTCTTTGAACTGTTAATAGGTGATGTAATTTTTTTTTTTTAAATCAATTTGTAAAAAAGTGGCCTTCCACAGCAGAGTCACCCAGAACTTGTTAGTACTCTTACTAGCTCCCTTCATACTTAAATCCGTACAGGCAAGTCACTAAGGCCATAACTCTTCCAGGAGAGACCAACCTTTATTTTTGGGTCTCCATCTTCTGAAACCAGGTCCATGCAGTCCAGAGCAGCTTAGCACCCACAATACAACTTCCCCTTCTACATGGGTAGCCCCTGTGTTGCTGCAGCAGAACAGAGATGATTTTTTTTCCCCTCATAGAAGATCCGGAGCGACTGATATAAATGTCCCAAACTGATCTGACCTTCAGTACTCAAATTATGGGAAGATTTTTTTTGTCTATATATCTCAAGCTTTGTATAAAAGCCCATGTTAGAACAGATCTCTCGTTGAGTACTACATATAAAAATGTAACGTCTGTACTTTGTAAAATCCTGATACTGAAAACATTTGAAAACTTTAACCTTTATTTGAGCTTTTTGTCTCCACTTACCTAAATGAAAACTGAAATGTTGCCAAGCAGTCTCTGTATCGAAAGAGGTGTGTGTGTTTCAGGTAGAGTCTATGCAGTAGGTGGACATGATGGAAATGAACACTTAGGAAGCATGGAAGTATTTGATCCCCTCACAAACAAATGGATGATGAAGGCATCAATGAACACGAAGAGGTATGTGTCCTGTGATCCAAAATTTAAGTCTTAGTCTGTGATATATCATTTCTTGCTGATGCTGAAATACATCATGTCTGTCCTGCCTTTATTTGGGGTTCCAAACTATGGTATCTTTAGGAAATTTTTTTTTCCCCCTATTTTGGGGCTTTATGCTATCAAACACCTTTATTTGCTAGCTGTAAAGCAAACACAAATCTGTATCACGTACTTGCATACATCACATATTTGCACAAACACGAAGTTGTGCGTAACACACTACAAGTATTTCACAGTGCCAGACTGCATCCTCCCTCTCTCCAGGGAGAGGTCCTGGCTGGTGCCATGGGTTATGTTTACACTTTGGCTTTCTTTTGTCGCTCTATTATCCTTTTCTTCTTTTCTTTTTTTTGGGGGGGGGCTGGCTTCTGGAGCAGAGAGCTCTTCTAACTCCAGCCGTACTTACATTGTGACAGCCAGGGCCTTTCTGCTATGCCCAATAAAGAACTTGAAACTGATTAACTGGTTCTGTGCGGTTTTTGCTCTTTTTAAGAATAAGCAAGATAACTGCCAGCAGAACAGGCACAGTGAAATACTTCAGGCCCAGGAAACCAATAGCTGCCTATGTTTTTGCCACAAAAGCCCAGAAGCACTAAAACACTGAAAGTCAGACTGAGAATGTTTCTTGCCTTTTGACATTTAAGATTCTTTTAAGGAGCTACTAGACTGCGAGATCTGTAATTTTTTGTTTCTGCTGTCATTAAATCATCCTCCTTAATTCTACATTCTGTTTTTTAATTTGTTGTTTTGAGAAGCATCATGTACAAGTAGGAGTAAAATACTGAACGTGGCAAAGTCCTAAAGCTATTTGTAGTGTGACCTAATCAAAGTAGAAGACCCAAGCTCCTGGAAGTAGCTTCTTGCTCCTCTTCCTCCCTCCTGCCACTCCTGCCAGGGCTTATTCTCTGCAAACATCAGCCCTAGATTTCTGTGGCATTTCTTATACAGTGCCTTGGTAAATGAAAGGGCTGCTGTGCCTTGGCTATGCTCCACTCCTCCCATTCGCGGAGGTGATGTCGCGTTACTTAGATGAGAAAAAACTGCCACCATTGACAGTTATCTGCTGAGGCAATTTAAGATAAGCCCAGGATATTGCCACAAAAGATTATGCCTCCCTTGCTCCTGCCTAAGTATCTTCGAACCTGCCCTCTGTGTAATGAGATGAGAATGTTCTCAGTGAAATGGTAAATCACTTCTCTTGGTAGTTCAAGGGAAAACTTAATGCTTACATTCCAGAACACACTTTTCCTTTTGTAGTACTGATCGTACTCTCTTATTGGTAGATTCAGTAGGAAAAAAAAAAAAATCTGACCACTATTTTACCACAGACTTAATAGAAAATAACAGAATGGAAGAAATTGCAATTAAATCTTGCTAGAGTTCAGTCATCTACTATCCAGCACAGGTTTGCCTTTTAATATGTATTAATACCACCCCTTAAAAAATAATTCCCAAATTGTAGCAGCAGCTACACCAACACAGTTAAAGCCAGCAGGTTTTGGTTCTCCATCAGACTCAATAAAACAAGATAGAAGGTGTAAAATTCAGTACTGAGGTAGTGAAATCAAATAATTTCATATATCCAACCATGTAAGTAGAGGACTTGGGCCTTAGGTGATATTCAGTTAAAACAGCTTCCATGACCCCCTGCTTTATTTTTTTTTTTTTTTTTTTTTTAAACAGGAGCTTTGTCTCTCTGCAGTCTAAAAATATTCTGGCTGCAACAGTCCAGTTTGTGGATAACACAATAACACAGAGGTGCCTGGGAGAGCTGAGGTGAAGTTAAGGTCAAACTCTAGAGCCCCTCTAATGGGAGGCTGCAAACATACCAAAGACTTTCAGGCTAAAGCTGCAAGACTGACACAGGTGTGCAGAGGGCCAGCCACAGTTCCTGGTCGTTATTTATTATCAACTTCACTTTTAAAATGGTCATTACTTTTTTCCCCATAGTTTGAAATGGGTGCCAGTCAGGTAACATTGCACTTGATGGATCTTTCCTGTTCCCTTTTGCACTGAGGTGTTGATCCTGTGGTTTTCTTAGGAGAGGAATCGCTCTCGCCTCCCTTGGTGGCCCCATTTACGCAATAGGAGGTTTAGATGACAACACTTGCTTCAGTGATGTGGAAAGATACGACATTGATTCTGACCGATGGAGCGCGGTCGCCCCAATGATCACTCCCAGGGGAGGAGTTGGCTCCGTAGCCCTTGTGGTAAGTGACTGTTCCCTCCCAAGTCAGGGGGCAGAACACAAGATTTTAAGCAAAATGCAGCTGGTGGGTCTGAGCACCTCCAGTCACCAAACCCCTATGGAACTGGGCAAAAGGTGAGACCATTTCGGGTAACGCGAATCTCCAACTGAACTGCGCTCCCTGTTCCAACAGTGTTTGAGGGACTGGGGGCAAGTACCAGGACCCTTCTAACAACGTCAGACTAATGCTTCAGGTCTCGTTCAGGAGACTCTGGTTTTCCTGGTTACTCTGTTTAAAGGTACTGAAGGCATCTGCACTTTATTCCCCATCACCACATACGCTCTGCAAAATATCTGCAACACTATGTCACTTTTTCACTTCTTTAATTGGAAGACAGAATTTACAAGTTGTTAGATAATTAAGTCTGCTGTTGGAATTCTTCAAGAAAACAAAATAATCAGGACTGTATGGATATACCACGTTTTCCTGTGATTTTAACATTACTTAGGAAAAGCTGAGTATATACAAATAGATTGCAAATAATCTTTCTCAATACAACTGTTTTTCAGAACCACGTTTACGCTGTGGGTGGCAATGATGGTGTAGCATCTCTTTCCAGCGTGGAGAAATACGATCCCCACTTGGATAAGTGGATAGAAGTGAAAGAGATGGGTCAGCGAAGAGCTGGCAATGGTGTCAGCGAGCTCCACGGCTGCCTGTACGTTGTCGGTGAGTAGGGCTGTGGCATTTTGCAGTGCTGTTTCTGCCAAGTGCTGGCATTTGGAAGAGGCCGTTGTTGCTAGAGAAACTGGGGAACAGATAGACCTGACCTGTACTTTGTGTTCTCGGGCAGGAGAAGCAAGCAAGCACAACCAAACAAAGGTATGTGAGCGAGGAGATAAAAAGCAGTTCCTAACCCACATTTCAGGAGGGCTGTACTGTTCAGGACAATGTGTCTATACAGAAAATCCTCTCGAGACTCACTGATCTCGCGTTTCCTTTCAGGAAAATGATTCTCAAGTTCACAGACTTTTAAAGCACTCTAGTTCTATTTGGAGTGTAGACAACAGCAGCTTTTTCACACAGTTATTCCACTGATTCCACAGCCTGTTGTCCTAGGCCTGTCTTGTTCTGCTCTACTTTGCACTTACCTGCTTTCCTGAGGGAGGAGGATGCCAGGTAGATACGCTGCAGTGAGAGCTGCAAACCTCTGCCTTGTGTATTATCCTGTGATTAAGAAGTTTTGAGTAAAATGCTCCTCTGACAGCTGCCCCAGCAAGGGGGATGCATCACTGAAGTCTTACTTGAGGATTTTTTTCCTAGTCAGGTATTCAGCAATGCTGTAGTTTGAAAACACCACAAGAGTTTGTTTTGCTTAAGTCAAAACTAAGATCAGGACCATCCTTTTACTGGTCTTAGTTTTTTTTCTATTCCAAATTAGGAGCTGTTTCATTTTAACTATGTGTAAGATGAATTCAAGGTGAAAATAATAGAAATACCTCTCCTTGCAACTTGACTAGAAGAAAACTGTCACTCTTGGTGATGCCTATACAGTGGCAGGAGGGAGAGCTGTCAGATACATTTTTAGGAGCTTGTAAAATTCATGTCAAGAAACAGAGCTGGACGCTGGCCCACTGAATGCTGAGAATAGCCTGATAACGTCAGTCCTGGATACTGCCAGCACTAGAAGTGGCTAAAAACTGATAATGTGATGATTTTTTGCAGGTGGCTTTGATGACAACTCTCCACTGAGCTCGGTGGAGCGGTTTGACCCACGTAGTAACAAATGGGAGTACGTGGCAGAGCTTACAACTCCGAGGGGTGGCGTTGGCATAGCGACACTGATGGGGAAAATTTTTGCAGTTGGAGGTCATAATGGCAACACGTACCTGAATACAGTGGAAGCGTTTGATCCCATAGTAAATAGGTAATTTAAAATTTGTTGTTTGGCTTAATAAGACAGTGAAAACACAACACGATAGAAATAACATGCAACAGGTTGTCTCCTGGTAATAATTGAGTAATATCCATGGCTAACGATGCAAGAGTGCTGCTAATGCCACTAGGTTATTCTTGTAAATATTTGAGCACCTCCCTCTGTCCATTCCTTGTCCTCTTCTCTTTGTTCAGTAAGAATCTACATGCTTCTGGTTGTTTCAATCTGATTTTGCACTAAATTTACCAGGGAAATAATAATAATAAACTAGTGGGGTGTGTTTTTGTGCAGAGTAAATAGCTAGACTGTATAACAGAATTTCAGACACAGAAAAGAGATCATTTCAAGTTGCTCAGGAAGGACAGGAACTTACTTTTCTTTTCTCCCCCTCTGCCATCGTCTCTAGGTGGGAACTGGTGGGCTCTGTGTCACACTGCCGAGCTGGGGCAGGTGTGGCTGTGTGCTCCTGTCTCAGCAGCCAGATCCGGGATGTGGGCCAAGGATCCAGCAACGTTGTTGACTGCATGTGAGCTCTGCTGCCTCCTCCAAATTCCAGAGGAATTGATAGTAGGGAGACAGCGCAGAGCTTTTAAACGCTGCGTTTTGTATGGTAGGTTAAGAAATAAAACCAATACATTTTCTTTGTGAAAATGTTACCTTCTGCAACTGTAAAGCTTTTGGTGGCTTTCTGTCAATAGTGATACAGAAAAGCCTCTGAAAACATGGAATAAAAGTGTCACTCGCAGGTGAAAACCTGCCAAGAGCTGCAATCATCCCATTTTTGAGAAAGTTGTAATTTCAGAATCGTGAGGCAGCTGTTGCAGGGACTCATTACTGAGCTGTAAACCAGGCATGGGGTAAGGAGAGGGAGTAGCAGCTAGTACTGCTGAGCCTTACCCCACAGCCCTGCTACATGTTTTCTGGAGGACTCGAGTGCCATTTAATATAACTTATTTTCAGGAATGTAGTCTTAAACATTTCCTAATTGTAGGAGAGCTTTGTAACACAAAGCATCTCAAGTTTAGAAGGTAACGACATCCCTGTTGCACCCTAAGATACCTGGAGCAGAGAAGTTCACTGCCCACCTCCCAGGGGACTGCTGGCAGCAGTGGAAATTGCAGGTACTCAGTCTGAAACCTGTCTTTCAACAGATTTTCTCAAACTAATACACTTGTTAGAAAGCTGAAAATGATTCCTGATCTGAGTTTAGCCACTGGAGTACTGGAACTCTCAAGTCTTCAGTAGTATCTGTAGTAACTATTCCCCACCCAAGGCAAGTTTCTGTTAAGAGGTCATTCCTGAAGTAACCTGTGCAATTTATCTTACTTTGAGATGATAGTGTGTGAAAACGTAGGCTTCAGCGGTGAAATCACCATTTCAATACACAATGAAAACACATCATAAAAGTTGCAGTATCCTGTAAAGACCTTTAAATGCAACTCTGTGAGATGACAGATGCAGTTTCAGTATCCAGCAGCAACTCTGTGGTAATTCTAGAGGTACTGGCTCTTTTAAGATAGTTAAGCCAGGAAGATCTAGCCTCAAAAGAGGTAGATGACTTCAGGCTTACATAAACCAAAGAGAATCAGCAACAAAAAGACGTGGAAATAAACCAGTACTTACATCAAAAATTGAAACAGGAACTGCACAGTGCTGTGTACAAAGGCTCCTTGTTACGCAGTCAGAAACCCTGAATTCCAGGTAAAGCCTAGCTGGGGAGACTGAAGGTTCCTGTTCCTGCACCCCCCTCAACAGACCAACAACTGACAATCCTTTGTGACCAAAAATCCTTTGTTACCAGGTTGTTCCAAGTGACCAGGGAGAGCAGCAAACTTCTCTGCGTTCAGTAGCAGGCAAGAGGCAGGACAGTAGAGCGTCAGGCCCTGTTGTGTTTTGCTGTTGAGTTACCATCATGCAGCTTTTCTGTTTCAAATGGCTCTGGTAGCACCCAGGGACAAAGCGAAAGGTACTGTAAATAATGCAACGTTGCAATAAAACATTTGTACTTCAAAGCACCTTGTTTATAGTGTGACTGGCGCGTGCTGTGGTGGGGAAACGTTACAGCATTCAGTATTTTTTGGCTTCTGCAGAGCACGATTCTCACCAGGAAGCCTTTATCAGCAGGGAAAATCCTGCGTTACAGCCACGAGCTGCCGCCCTTGCCCCCGCGTGAGGATGTGGTCAGCCTTGATCTGGCTAGGAGGGGTGGAAGGAAGAGTGCAGGTTCCCTCTCTGGAACCAAACAGGTTCTTCTATGGATGTCCTGGCTAACAAGGAAACTTAAGAAAAAAAAAAAAAAAAAAGGCAAGTTTTCCACAAAGTAACACTGACCGTGGCACCAAGCGGCCTGGCAGCATTGCTTGCCAGCTGATCCATTTCTCCTCTTGCTGGGAAAGCACTGGCACCCATGGGTGCAGCCCGTAGCTGACACAGATTTGGCGCTCACCTTCCAGGCACTGAGGGGAGACGCGTGCGTTCTGCAGGGAAATAGCTTCAGCAAACGCGCCGGGATTCAGTGTGGCGCGGGGGCCAAACACCGCTGCACCACAGACACCACTGCTGTGTTTCAATTCATGCCCCTTCCCCCAAAAACATCTGTGCTCAGGCTTCTGGAGGCACCTTGTTATAGGCTGGCAGGAAAACTGCACAAAACACCAGGAACAACCCCGCTGCCGGTATAGTGGTGTCCACGTTATTGATCTTGGATGGCACCAGAACTACAAATATTTTGTGCAGAACTGTTTTTAGAAATATTATTGCTGGAAACGTGACAATGATGTCGAAGTATCAAACCCTAAAAGTATAGGATTGCTGTGGCAACAACATAATGCCTGACCTGCCTATAAAGCTGTTGTGATTTAAGGCCAGCAAACTTGTTTTTCTTCCAGCGTTAGCAACAAGATGATGGTGAGGGAGAAGTAACGCAGCCCTCCAGCGGCAGCAGGCCCCAACTCCCACCGCCTCTTCTCATTTAAAACTAAACTCGGGATTTGCAACAGCAAAGTCTTTAAACGTTCAGGGTCATGAAAGCATTGCATCTAAACGGGATGCGTGTCTGACCCCAAATGTGGAATTGTTACTGCTTCTGTTGATGTTTTTCCTGTATCTAAAAGCCTTGATTTCACCCATAAAAGAATCAAAACCCCGATTATGACTATTAGTACATCCTGTAACCACAAAGAAAAAATTATTTTGGAAGAATCAAGTGTGTTCACAGCTACTCACCTCAAAGTTTCCAGCCTGCTGATCTTAACCACGTCCTGGGCTTCCAGGAGAAGACCAGACTCTGGACCGCTGCTGACCAGCCCCCTTGGCTGCGGCTCTCCAGCCCCGCACATGCAGCCACCCCGCTGCCGCCCCAGCTCTGGGCCCTGCTGCCACCCCGTCTCCTGCTGCCCCGCAGCCGCCCTCGCGCGCAACGCTGCTCCTCACCCCTGGGCTAGGGCCACGGCCTCCCAGTTCCTCCCAAACCATTCCACTGCCAAGGGCAGCGCACCCTCTGCTGTGCCACCCACAGCCATGTTTGCCTTCAGGAGATTTTAGTCTGAGCACTTTTATGTATGGAAGATCAATACAAAGACATTTCCCTGTAAATTTTTTATATTAAAACAGTAATTTCCAGCTGTATTTTTTTCAGGACATGCCATAACACCATGATGATGCAAGGACCTTGCATGTATAACTGTTTATATCTGTTTTTTTAAAATACGTCCTTTCAAAATAATCTTAAATTCATACCTTATTATTTACATTCAAAGGGGATTGTGAGAATTTGGTTATGCTTTCATGGCTTCAAATGCTTTTTAATATTGCTGTTCCCCAAAGGCATCTCATTCCTAATAGAGCCATCCTTGCAGCAAAACTGTTTGGATTAGACATCCTGCTGTTCAGATGCGGACAGAACTTTAGAAGGCAATGCACGTGCTACTTGCATGTTTTAAAATGTAAATAAAATACATGCCTGCACTCTCGGTCCCATCAGAAAGATTATGTACTTCCCTCCTGTTTGAACACCGGTGGAGAAAAAATGCTTTCACTGAAATGTCCGCCTGCAGAGGGGGGTGCAGCCCTGCAAATCATCGAGCTTTGCAGAGGGCTCTGCGTAACCAACACCGACCAACCTGCTGCAGGGAAGCAGGAGGTAACACTGATCCCAGCCAGGCGCTGGAGGGATCCTCTGTCTGTCTCCAGGATCTTTTGGATGCGGTGGGACCTGGGGGCAGTTATTCCAGTGTCAGTGTTGTTCACCCTTGTAGCGTGCACGCACGTAGAGCAGACTGAACACATCAAAAGCAAGGAACAACTTCTCCTGCTCAGGATTTGGTAAGACACTTTGTTTTTTGAGAGCAGTGGGAAAGTGAATAAAAGCACAATTGCCAACGGCATAACTGGCAGCAGATCCTGAAACCAACACTGGGGCTGAGCAGCCTCTTTCTCTGCGCTCACTCCGACTGCAATCCATGTGCAGAGATGCAGACAGCCCAGCAGCAATAGGGCTAGCAAAGCCCCAGGAAATTTTATGAGATCGTTTTGCTGCTCTGAAGTTTTGTGTGCACTTACCAAAAAGGAGGCTGCTGCGCCCTGACTGCACGACCTCAGTTCTGTGCCTTATCTCCACCTGCAACAGCATCACCCTTCCTGGGAGCTGGAAACAAGATGCATGAGAAAATTCCCAACAGGCAAAACCACCTACAAACAGCAAACACTGAGAAATGAGGTGGGGCAGGCCTCACTGACTCAAGAAAACAGAATCACGGAATTACCTCGGTTGGAAAAGACCTTGTAGATCATCCAAGTCCAACCATGAACCTCATACTGACCGTTCCCAACTCCACCAGATCCCTCAGCGTTGGGTCAACCCGACACTTCAACCCCTCCAGGGATGGGGACTCCACCCCTGCCCTGGGCAGCCCATTCCAACGCCCAACAACCCCTTCTGCAAAGAAATACTTCCTAAGAGCCAGTCTGACCCTGCCCTGGTGCAGCTTGAGGCCATTCCCTCTTGTCCTGGCGCTTGTTCCTTGGGTCAAGAGACTCATCCCCCCTCTCTGCACCCTCCTTTCAGGGAGTTGTAGAGGGCGATGAGGTCTCCCCTCAGCCTCCTCTTCTCCAGACTAAACACCCCCAGTTCCCTCAGCCGCTCCCCATCAGACCTGTGCTCCAGACCCTGCACCAGCTCCGTTGCCCTTCTCTGGACACTCCTGAGTAAATAAAGGTTTGTTAAAGATAAAACCGAGTGCTGGGAATCCAACACATATTGCACAGCTTCCCAACAACCACGGCCCAACGTCACTGCCCCCAACCACAGGGAGGAACAGAAGCAGTTGCGTTTACCTCGTTTGCTGTGTGTCTGCTCCGTCTGCCGAGAGCTCTGCAGGATGCTCAGCGTGATCGCACGTGATGAGACACGGAGATTCATTTTTACCAGTTGTAAAAATTCAGCCAATTAACCTAATCAAGCTTAATTAGAACAAATGCCTGAGAAGTCCATAACTCCAGATTACTCCCACAGTTAAATGGGGCTTTCTATCTTAATTTAGGCTCAAACTGCTTTTAAAACTACTTCCAACATTACTGCAGTGCGCAGTTTTGCAAACCCAAGTACTTTATTGCAGATGTTCCACTTAAATTTTTTGCTGGCTGCTTTTACCACATCTGTATTTGTTTTCTAAACCTTTGCATGTTCTCTCAACTGGAACTGGCAGCAAATAAAGCCCTTGTAGCCAGGAGATGAAACTTGTATTTTTAATTCTTTCCTGGCTCTGTCAGCAAGGTTGGTGTTGCTGCCACTTCACAGCATTTTAATACAATTCCTTGGATTCCAAACAGTTTCATTTTAAAGCTGTTCCAGCACACACACACACAAAAAATCAACAGGCAGCTACGTAATTCCTGCCATCTGATTTATCTGGTCTGCTGGGGTTGTCGTGTTCCATCCCTTCAAGCAAAAAGCCCATGCAAACACATACCTGCCATAAGTTTGCCACCAAAACGGTGACTCGATGTTTCAAGGAGCGCACACAACCTACGGTCGGCGCGTCCTGGCAGAGAGAAGACGACACGTGTGAGCTGGGCTGTGACGAAGAACACGCACCCATGGCTACGGCTGCCTGCCCGGCTTCTGAAGCGCCCCTGCTACCTGGCAGCGCCCCACAGGAGGATTTCTCTGATGCTTATTAAATTAGTGGTCCTGGAAATTAATACTCTAAGCAGGCAACTATGCAGCTATAGCTGTTCCTGCCTGGGAGTGGCAGCGAGGCTTGGCTCTGGTTACGTAGCCGACAAGAAACATTTTTGTGTCTTCATTTGCTTGGCGGGTAAGACTTAACTCAGGCCAAGAATCACAAGCCACTTATCTTCCCCTACATACATTTTCTGAGAAAGAAGAATAATAGGACAGTGCAAGTCAGCCCACGGGCTGCTGGGAGAAAGGAACTACAAATCCACACGCTGTCCTGTCACAGTCCAAGCGAGATCTGGGCTGAACGGCCGCCCGCTGACACAAACAGCACGTTGCAGCTACCCGTGCTGTTGCGTTTCGATGTCACGTTGTCACCGCACACGACGCCACACGGCAACTTTCTCCTCCCGCTTCTCACTTTAGTTTTGTACAAGCGGCTGCCAGCTCCGCAGCCAAAAATCTTGGTCAATGCAGGACGGAAAGGACAGGAACAGAAGAGTGGAGCCAAACAGCCCTTCTTGCTTTCCGTCCTCAGTGGACACCTGAGCTGCTCTCGCCACTGCCGTCCAGTTCCCAAGGTCTTCCTTTTACCGCCAGGAGACCGCCATGCCTCCCTCTCTCTTCTTTCCTTCCCCAGCCCCTCTGCTTCCCCCCAGCTGGTTTCCTTGCTTTTGATCATTCCCTACCTGACACGGGCTGCTGGAGCACCCCTAGGTTAGCTCACCATAAGCCATCTTACTTAACTGCCACCAAAGATCATCAAGTCCACGCTGCCCCGAGGGCTGGCCCCTCCGCTCCACGCGCTCTTTTCCCACTCGCAACACCTGCACGCACAGCGGCTTTCACAGCATCACAGAATCATCCAGGTTGGAAAAGACCTTGAAGATCATCTAGTCCAACCATTAAAGGTTGGATCATTTCAGATGAAACCTGTTTCACCTTGGCACCGACACTGCTCGAAGGCGTGTCAACAGAGCCTGGCAGAGGGAAAAAAAGGAAAGCCCAGCTCCGTAAAGACCACGGCCCCAGAAACACACAGCACAGCCCTGCCGGGGTCATTAGCCAGGCGCTGCCATCTCCAACCTCTTGGGTCAGCCCGAGATTCATCCCTCTGCATGTGCATGAGGCCGATTCACACCCGCTGATCGCTGGTTTTTAGCAGAAGGTTAGTTACTGCCCTAAATTAAAGTTTTCTTTGCTGAAAGAAGGTCAAAGCTGTCAGATGAAACAAATCAGTAGAACAGAAGACTAACTCTGTTGTCGTCTTCATGTTATCAACCAAAAAACAGAGGCAGCATTGTAATCATTAGGAGAGAGGAAAAAAGGAAATAAATACGTACCAGGTATTCAGAGCTCCTGAGGACACTTGGCCCAGTAAAACACGCCCCAGTCTCAGGCAAAATAAATGGGATTTGGAAACATGCTGGAATATTTTGCCAAGGTGGTACTTACCAATGAATCCCAGCGTCGCAGTCTCATTGGGATGGACACCTGAATTTCAAACTTGAAGGTTAAAAAACTTGAGATGCACCACTTTGATATCTTCCCTCAAAAGGTGGCAACAAGGTGAAGACAGAGGCAAGGTCGTGCTGTTGAATATTTCAAGAAATTCAACCACGTGCCAAGGAAGATGCGCGGCACAATCGCGCGTGGCGCAGCCACATCAATCCTCAGCTCCCAGCAAAGCTGCACCCAGGGGCTGTGCTTGTGCAACTGTGCGGGAATGGAGCACAGGGGAGGGCGAGGCAACTCGGCTTCAGAGCAGCAAAATGAGAAATTCCCACTCCCAGGCATCTCGTTTTTCATTTCATCTTTACAATTTTGACCAATGTCTCTTTCATCTGAAGAACTTGAAGACAAGCGAGTCAAAATTCATATTTTAATTTTATATATATATATATACACACACACACACGCGCGCAGCAATTCATCCTCAATACAGAAGACAAAGATCTGTGGCACAATTTCCTTGGAGCTTTTTTTTTTTTTTTTACTTTTTTATTTTTTTAAGCTGTATCACAGATTTGATTTTTGTCTTTTTCAAGGACTATAAAAGGCAGCTAGTTCCAATTCACAGAAGCCCCAGAGCGCGGCTTCAGTGCTGAAGTCAAACACATCAGTCTCCTCCCCTCACTTATTTGCACATCTTCTCCCACTGAAGACTCCATTTTGCAAGAAGTTTGGCATCCTCGTTTCTCCATGGGGCTCTAAGACATCACGCCTCTCCCACGCCCAGGCCACTGCTGTGTCCCGGCATGCGAAGAGCTACTGTGAGAGGGAGGACTGGTGCCTCACACCCCACAAGATGAGGACCGTTTCACAGACTTAAGACCAACGTTCCATGTTCAGGAAACCTGACAATTACTTTTTAAGGACGTTTTCACTGAGAATTGTGGATGTTATTTACTCTCTAAGATGATGAGTAAAGCAGCGTGAAAGAAAGAAAAAAAAACCCCAACCTGTATGATAAAAGTTGAAATAGAAATCTCAGAAATGACCCAGAAATGTGAGGACAGGGTGGTTGGCAGCTGAAAAGACGGGCAGTGGTTTGACCAGGGTGCCACAATTCACGTGCTGCCTGGAGACCTGACAGCACAGAGCCCTGCCGGCACCCACGGCACTACTGTACGCGTTCACGTGGCAACGCAAACGCCACCCACCAAAACTTCAGCTGCTGCCCTGCTTTGCAGATTGCATCTTGCTCAACTCCATTCCCCAGGGCCCTCTGGAAAAACGAGAGAAAGCAAAAGTCTGAGCCCAAATCCTAACTAGCTCTTCTCTGAACAGGGAGGAGAGCTCCCAAGCAAGTTCAGAGCCTGCTGCACCTCGTGTGGAACAAGCACAAAGTTGCACAGGTTGAAGCGACTTTCAGAAATACCTTTCAGCTGCCACAGACCACATCCGGGCCGATACATGCCTTCAAATATGGAAAGAGAACAGAAAAAAGTTATCACTTGGGATGCCGTTTCGCTGGCTCAATAGAAGTGGACAACATTACTGTATTGCTGCAATATGAAATGCTGGACCCAAAGAAAACCTTAACCTTGGCAATACTGAGTAGGAGAGGGGAAAAGCCCAGTGGAAATTCCAGGAACCCTGTACCTTGACAAAACACATCGCAAGCCAGCAGTGATCGCATGCTGCTGTTGTAACACGCACAAGTCCTCGTTTCAAGAGCACGAAGTTTACAGAAACACATTCAGAAATTCTGATAACGGCCCAGGAACACCATTGGTTTCAGGTAGTGACAGGGGTTACTAAAAGTGCAATTAATATAAAGAAAGCACAGGCTGCCAACAGGCTGTTTTAGTGTTTGGAGAGCAGCATAGAGCTGAGAAACTGCAATCAACTTCAACGCAGCTGTTTTGCCAAAAATAACATTTGTCTTTGAAAAGGGTAAGCCAAGCTGAAGAGAGAAAAGCAAGCTCATCTATAATGTATAACAAATCTCAAAATAAACACGGTTGCAAAATTAGGTTTGGTCAATAAAGGCTCAATAAATAAACAAAAAACAACAACAAAATATTATTGAAAAACCACCCCAAAATATTTTTGGCTGGTTTAGCCCAGGGGGGGTGCTGCCCTGGGCAGAAAGCCAAGCAGGGCGGTTGACTGCTGCATCCCCAGGGTCTCCTGCTCCCCATCCTCCCTCCCTGGCTTTTGGATGACCTCCCTGCTGGCACATCGCACCTCCTTCCCCTGCATCCCTCCCTCCACTCCCTATCCCCATCCCACCTCCAAAACTAACCCTAATTCCAAGCAAGGAATGGGGGAAACACACCTTTTGGGGTGCAAGGGGGAAGGAAATGGTGGGAGAGAGGACCCGAGTGGCCCAGGAAAAGCAGCTCCACCCCAGCCAGCAGACAGGACAGCTCGTGTCCAACCATCCCTTGCACCCCGCCAACACCAGAACAAAATCCAGAGATGTTTAATCCACACGTGCATGGCCACAACCACAAGCTCTTCCCATGCTCTTCCCTTACCCTCCACATGTCTTGCAACCCACCCGGGGCCAACCTGCTTTCACACCACTTGAAACACTAACTGATGGCAGTGAACCGAGCCCCAGTCCTACCTCGCATGACCAAACGCACCACCAAGCTCCTCCTGCCTAGTCTGTAGCCCACCAGATGCTCATCTGGGGAATTTTCACATTCCGTTTTTTTTTCACTAACTAGATATTTTTTCCTTTCATTCCTATGTCAATACCAATTTTGCCATTGGGATTTGAAGCGTGCAGTGAAAAAGTGCATTGACCCAAAAAGAAGCGTACATTTCTATACGCATCTGCAACAGAAATGTTACAGTATGTAGTGGGTATTAAAACAGATTTCAGTAACTTCTACAATTTACACAGTACATTAGAAAACCACATCTCTTATTAGCAAACATCTTAGGTGCAATGCCTGTTGCAGAAAGGACCTGAATTACACACACGAATTATATCACAATAGTGCATAAAAGCAAAAGTCATTCTTCCAAGGAACAGTTACATTGCACAACATAAAACAAAAAGTGGGAAAAGCCCCAAACAAGAAGTGTAAGGCCACTGCAAAGAGATCACCTTGCACAACCGATGAGAAGCAGAGCTACCATGGGAAAGGAAATCCTGCGGGATTCCCTGAGGGAAATCCTCTTCGCAGCACTTCAGAAATGCAGCCATGAACTAGACCTGAGCAGACTCTCGTCCCAGAACCGAGCCCCGCGACACCTTTGTGGCAAATGCAGAGCAGGACGCGCCAACCGCCATCTCTGCGCCTTGCCTCCTTGTCATTTAACTTGTTCAGCTGCAGGAAACCAACTCATGGGGGATTTTGCTGTCAGCAAGCACGCGGAGCCAGGCACTGCTGGCTGGCAGCGCCTGACCCCAGCACAGCCTTCCCGGAATCCATTTCGGGAGGATAGGAGAGAAATGTCATGAGTTGTGACCCTCCTGTCACTCTGAGCATCTACATTTGCACCCATTGTTGTTCCTAAAGGAAAGGATAAGTGGTTATAAACAGGGGAGCAACTGAAACAGACTTCTTGTACAGAAATTCATACTTAAACCTCATTCAGAAGGGAAACACTAAGACCATTCAGAGAGAAAAATTCCAATTTCTCTACATGAAGCTGAGTACACAAGGAGCCTCCCATCAACTCATAACAAATAGGCTACTTCATTTATTGTTTATTTCCCCCATATGAATGAACCAGCTATCTCAGAAACTCCATCACACACAAGGCAGAAAAAGTTATTTACAAGAGGGACATATGTCCCCAAAATAAGTTTAAGCTGTACAGATTTATAATGGGAACTAAAGAAAGAGGGGAGAGGACAAAACCAAAGGACATTGCAGTCAGACTTTGACTTCCAGTTACAGAAGAGATCTCTACCTCCATGTAAGTCGGGTTTTCAACTATTAAATAAACGGCATCGTAAAAATAGATCATTTGACAATTTCAACACTTTATTTCTTCTAAATAAATATTGCATGGAAATGATGCTGCTTTGCCACCAGAGATGCCTCCTCTCCTGAGACTCAACCATCACCTCTGTTTTTCCTTGGATTTGTGGTTTTGTTTCCTAATGGCAAATGCTATTTCCTCCACTATCATGTTTTGGTTTGAGGTTTTTTTGTTTTGGTTTGTTTTTTTTGTTTTGCTTTTTTGTTTTTTAAAGGCCTGAACAGGCCCAACTGAAAACAATGAGCATCTTTCCTAACTCTTTGCAGGTCTTTGCAGGTTGAAATACAATGGCTTTTTAAAAATTACCTATTATTAAACAGTCTTCTCCATGACCTGAAACAGAACACAGCTTCGTGCTATGTAGCTCGGTACCGACACTTCCACAGATCGCTTTCGAAATGAGAGCCCCCAAACAGACCCCCATATGCCCGTGCCACGAACTGCCCGTGATCTTGTTTTGAAGTCCGTGGGAGTTTACCCTGGGAGCGGGAGCAGCCCAACTGTAAAGCAGCAAACGCCAGTGGCTCATCTGCCTGCACTGGGTGTCTTCTTACCGACTTTGCTTGCCCAACACCCTTGCGTGAGCTTTCCTAGGAAGAGGGCAACAGATGACCACAATCTGGGCAGCAAAGTGTCCAAAGGGCACCCGTGGGTGGCAGGGAGCTGGGCGCAGGCCAGGGGCAGCCGCGTGCCCTGTGCCTCGTGGGTTGTGGCAGGCGAAGGTCCCCCCGGAGTGGGCAAGCTGTGAGCAAGCAGCTCTCCAACAGGAACCCGGCCTGGCAGCAGGGAGGGAGATAGGTGTTCACAAAATTAAAGTACGGGGGGGACCCGTGTCCCTGATTCACCTTACGCTTACTCCTAACACTCTGCTGTGGTTCTTGCAGACTCTCGGCAAGAGTCTGCGGGTTTTGGGTTCACTAAAGCTTTCTTCCTTCCTGTTCCTCAGCTGGTGATCCTAAAAATAATTTTGTTTGAAGACAAAAGTCAGAAGGCAGCATCAACTCAGTAGTCTGGAACTGAGCTCCAAAGAACATGCCAAGCTTTCAGGCTGGCTGGCCATCCCCACACTTCCTGAGAACAAAACAGTTAATGCTGAGCCTTTCTCTGTCCCTGGCTTACTCAGAGCAGTCGCTCCTCCAGGGAGAAGAAGCACAAGTGAAGTCTAACAGGTAAAGAGGGGAGCAGGGGACACGGACCTTCCTTCCACTACTTAGGACAGCTTATCCCTGAAATGCACTAAGGCTTTTAATAAAGCGAGCGTAAAAGGACCATCCGTTGAAGATGCAGGATCCTGGCAGTCCTGCGCCGCCAGAGGAGGTGGGAGAAGAGCTCCTTTGTGCTCAGGACGAGGGCAGAGCCCGCAGCATGCTCCTGTCAGCTCCTCCCAGAGGCAAGAGGACTCTGGGCTTCTCTGCGGCTGGGGCCATTTCTACAGAAACAACTTTTGGAAATGCAGACCTTTTGCTGATATTTATTTACTGCCCATTTTTGTAAGCCTCAAAAACCACGAGCAGGTATTTTACAGAGGGGGTAGTGCTGCACGTGCGCAGACCTGTTCCTCCATCCTGAAATTATGTGGAAGAGTGAGCTAATTCTTTCCTGTAAGCACAATTATTTTGGGGTATGACCCTTCTCTTTGCCGCTCCCATGGGTCTGTCAGAGATAGGGTGAGGGATTTGAGAGGAGACCAGAGGGCTAAGGCACACTATTAGATACGAGGACGGCAGGATGCCACTGTCACACAACAGGAAATCTTTGGGTGGAGAAGGGTGTCATCTTACTGAACACACGAATGCCACAGATGCTGCCTTCACTGCTACTGTCACCTGCAAAATCACAGTTTCAAAAACGCAGCTTCTGACAAGGAAAAAAACGCTTGCAAACAGCTAATTATTCCCTTTCGAGATCCCTTGACAGATTTCTAAGTCGCTGGGCCCATCTTGTAGTTTGGTTGAGAAAGAGCACATGAATGACCTCCCACATGAAGAATGCCCTACTTTGGTACCAAATCCTGCTCTTAGATATTCACTGAGACCAGCAACGGGTGCAGGCAAATATCCAAACGCAAAATTTGGCTTATGTTCCACATTCAGCCACTTAGTCCCTCCTTAAACAGAAGCAATTCCTCCACAGGTATGCTCTCAGACTCAACAATGTCAATCACAGTGACACAGTACAGCCGCCCACCCCCACCCACCGAAACAACAAAAAGCAACCGGACAAGGAGTCCTCAGGGTGAGCGACATCCCTCCACCACGGAAGAGAGGCAGAGCTGTTCCCAACCACACCTGGTCATTTTGCCACTCCAACTGTGTTTGACTTACAAAGCTTAAGCCAACCAAGACCCTAATAACATAGTTCGAGCGCTAAGGGCACGTGTGTGCGTGAGTGTGTGGCAAGGAGGACTACCAAAGCAGCGATGACTTAAAAAGTGAACTTGCAGCACCAAAGGCAGTGGCTTCCCCCGATTCTCAGGACAGCAGCTGGCTGACAAATGCAAGATGGTGAGGTTGGAAAGCAGGCAAGGCAGACCACTTTGCTGTTTTTATTGTAACATAACGTTGTTCAGTGCTGATGAGGTTGCTACTTGCCATCTGAGAAACAAAGACACCAAAGATTGCATCTGTGCTGGCAAAAACACTTCTTTGACATGTCTTCTCGGCACACAACTGTTGCAGACGGGGGGGATGTTGCATAAGAACCTCTGGAGGCATATTTCCTTCTTGTCGGCACTTCTTCATGTGTGATTATTGTCCTGCTGGTTATTCATAATAGAAATGTTTATAGACCATCAATACATTGAGCCATTCAGACAATTCATTGCACTTTGTCGTTTTAAAGGAAGGTGCCATCAACACTGAGGCTTTCCTCCACCTCTTCTTTTTCAAGGCAGTGAAGCGCTACCTTAAAAACACAGTTCAAAGTTTTTTCCAGTGTAACCAGATTCCTTCCACCTCGATTTGTTTTCCCTTGCAGGTGTTTTTTATCCAATAATTCAACAAGTCAGACTGTTTCTGAGGCTTCAAAAGTGCAAATAAGTTCAAGGTACTTAACCACCTTGAGCACCAGTTAAGGCGTATTTATTTCCAGTCTCAGCCACTGCAAACCCTGTCTAGCGTAGTGTACCACTTCGGTCATGCTACTGTTCAGTGCCAGAGCGCACGTCGCTGTGCTGAGTTCAGCAAAAAACTCTGGAAAAAGGGGAGGCAGAGAGAAAACATTTGGTTGGTTTCATACAACAGGCACATCTGACAGGCGAGGGGCAGCGAGCAGCGGCAGCAGCAGCACCCTGTCAGTCGGCAGGTCCCGCTAAACACATTGTTAATGCAGAGAGCTCAGCAACAGTCGAAGGCCGGGCAGCGTCACAAGCACAGAGGGCAGGGCATGTGGGAGGAAAACGCACTCACACAGGCACACACACGCTGAACCACCTCCCCGGGCTCTGGCTTTGAAAGGACACCGAGACGCCACGGTAGGTGGGCAGGAGCTTGGGTGTTCACACCCCAGTCCCTACCGCGTGCCTCCCCCAGGCTTTAAACCAGCCAAATTTGGTGTCTTTCTGAGCAGTGCCTGGAAGCACACACCGCTATCACCGGGCTGGTCCCTTTGCTTCACCCATCCTCAGACCTTGGAGACATCAGGATTTCTCAGCTGAACGGGTTTCAAAATCTGTCCAGCTGGCCAGGCGATACAGCTCTGACTGGGGTTGCTCACAGCTGGGCACGTCAGGCAGATTGGAGAGAGCCCTCCTCTCCTGCCACCAACGTCCTCCCGCCGGGCAGGAGATGGCTTTTGCAGTACATCTGGACCTGCCGGAAGGTGCCCACAGGCTGCACACCCTGCTCTGTGCTGGCATCCCCTGTGCAGGCAGCAGCCAGCTGTGGGAAATGCTCACACCTATTCCCTTCCGACTTTTCAAGACACTCCTGCCTGACCTGCCTTCCTGCGACACGGGCTCATCCCAGTCCCTCAGGGCCTCCAGCCTCCACCGTGTTGCCAGGTCCCTTGTCAGGAACTGGCCATCCTCAGCTCTCCTTTCTGACACACAAAGATTGAACCTGGAGGCTGGAAATTTCTGCTTGGCTGTGCAAGGAACTCTTCAGAAGCAGAGAGCACAACACTTTCATTCTAATACTTTCCAGTTCAGAAACAGAGAACACATTTCCCCTCATTTTCCTGCTTTGGTTTGCAAAATGGGTATTGATTCCCTCCATGGGGAACAGAAGAGCTGTAAGGAGAGACAAGGAGTCCAGGAGTTGCCTGAGCAAACAGAAAATAATCTGATCTGTGACCACAGCACCATGTGAAAGGAGAGGGACTTCACACGCATGCATGCCAGCCACCTCAGCTTGTCCTCAATGTGGGAGCTGAGGCTGGAAAACAACCTGTCACAGCCTCGTGATCCACGGCACTGCTCTGAATGATGGCAAGGATGCTGTGCTGGAAGCACCCACCAGAAAGTGCTCCAGCTCTGCACAGGTGACTCCAACATCAGTTACAACTAACTGCTTTCCACTAATTTTCATCTTCCCTGTTTAAGGGATATCTGAAGGCCACTGCTCTTTCCTCCTCCTCTTATTCCCTACGAATTGCAGAAAAGAATCAAGGATGTGGCTTTTTTTATTTTTAGTTTGATGTACTTGCTCTCTGTACCTTACACTGAGTATCAACAAGCTCCAGGTCTGAAACTCCTTCACCATCCTGAACAGCAGCAACAACTGCCAAGCCCACAGGAGTATTTACTGTTGTCCTGCACAGATCCACTCCCCTGGGAGTATTTACTACCCCAGTCATCATTCCCCTCCATTAAAACAGCAACACAGAGCAGGTTTTGTCCTTCTCAGTGACAGTCTTTTACCAGCCTTTGGAGGATATAACCCAAAATACTACACACACATTGCTGCTGCGAGCAGAGATTTGCTCAGGGGGCACCCAGCAACTGAAGTTACTCCCTTCAAAAGGGACTTGCAAAGCCTTTTGAATTTCAGCAGCTGCCTCGGTGTGAGGATTTTTACAGCCCTCTCACAATTCAGCCAGGCTCATCGTGATTATTTTCTTGTGCCAGTTTGCCAGCAGACAGTAGCAATACATCCTGTCACCCACAGCAGCTCACAACACTTTGGGTTTTATGAGAAATGACACTGCAAACGCCACGTGGGATGGCAGGTTACAGACTGAACTGCACCCACTCTAGGGCTTTTGCTTATTCACCGCTGCTTGTACCACAGGAGAACACAACACTTTTAACAACAAAACTGTAAAATCAAAAAAGAAGCAGCAATTTTAGGAAATGCTACTGGCAATTACTGCTCATGTGCCCAGCAGGGACTCCAATGCAAGAGCTGCTCAGCTTCCCTGTTAAGGAGAGAAGCCAGCTTCACCGTTTTCAAGGCCAAAATACCCGCAGGTTTGACAAACCAACTAAAACAAGGCTACAGGCCAAACCCCTGTTTTTAAAGAAGGGGAACCAACTCAGAAAAGCTAAGCGCCCCCAAGGGAAAAACAAACCACAAAAACCCCCTTATGCTTCTCGTGTTACCATGCAGCAAGTTGGCTGGTTCCCTGCACTTGATACCCTCACCCCTTAGCTCTTAAGACCTCTGAGGATGCCAAGACAACCTGTTAATTGGAACACTCATCAATTTATCACCATCAGGTATCTCTGCCAATAACCTGCCAATGTGCCACAGCTGTCTGCTTCAACATACGTGATGCATTGATCATCCGGTACGGCGTTTGCTACACTGAGCGTTAGGATTGAAGCAAGTACATACACACAACCACCACACATGTGACCGAAAAGCCAGAGGGCAAAAACTTACCCGTGTTCTTCCTGGCCAGTGCATCGGCCTTTTCCCAAATATCATAGGCGTAGAGGATATAGGAAGTGATGTTGACGTAGGAAGAGGTGACATTTGGGATATTACAGGGGACGGTGACTGCAGAGACAATGCTGTTCCCACTGCAGTTGCTGGCATTTGATCCTGGCTGAGAACTTACAGAACCAGCAGGAGAGGGCATTGGAGAAAGAGGAGAAGGCATGCCTGTGCTTCTGGAGGAGAAAGAAACACCATCATGAACATTTAACTTCAGAGCTAAAAGTCTTGCCTCAAGACTATCTTATGCCAGGAGGTAATTGGTATCATCCAGGCCTGCAGGATGGAGTGTTGAAAACTGAGATGTGTTCAGCTATGTGATAAGTATTGTCCTTTGAGTGCAAGGCCAAGGTTTTTGAAGCAATGTGTGACTCAAAGGGCTTCTCTTGACAAAAGAAAATGGAGGACCAGACATCAGAAAGGGCCACCCATCCACCTCCCAACATCTACACCTACTTGTGGAAGCCTTCACCAGGTTATCTGAATGCTTTTTCCAAACAACTTCCATTTCAGACATGCTGAAGCTCCCCACCGATGGAGGCTGGAGCTTTCTGACAGCTGGTCAAAGCAGCCAGGTCAGCCTACACACACTTCTTTATAGCCCTAGGGCCAGTGAATGTGGCCAGCTGCCCGACACAGGCTGGCTTCATCACATCACTCCTTCACCCAACCCAGTTTTAGTCACTGATAGGACAGGGCTTCCACCGCTGCTCTGGGGAGACCCCTGACTTCCCAATAAACTGTACTGTGCGAGGTGGCAGAAAAATAACTGGAATTTCAGCATCACTCTTAAAAACCAACCAAGCCTCTCTCAACCACAGAGTTTAAAAGGGACGGGTGTGGAGCTGGGTAGCTCTCTGCCAAATGCAATCGCCACCGTGCACAGAAAAACTCTTTCTTACTCACTGTCACTCAAACATGGGCCCAGTCTGCTGGGCCCCGGGTCAAACGCTGTTAGGTGACAGCTTCCCTTTGACTTTTGCTGCCGCATACACAGCACCACTGCTGCGGGTACACAGAAAGGACAAAATACTCAACAACTCAGAAATTAGAAAATTAGTTTCTTAACTGGTGACTGAGCCAAAGAGAAAACTATGAAAGTTATGCTACCACAGGGTGAAAGCATAATCCTACTGGGTAGTTGCTAGGGAGGTGGGGATGGGATCCCATTAAGTCTCAAGGGATCTCTAACAGATGATAACAACAACAGGGGCTCTGACACAGCAGTGACAATACCTTCCTTGGTCCCCTGACCTGCTTCTCTGGTGGAGAACTGCTCTGCTTAATATAACTCTGGACCTCGTAACAAAAAACCCCCTTTCCAAGGAGAAAACACAGGAAAGAGCGAGCAGAAATACTCCTGCCCCTAACGGTATGATTTCAGGGGGCAAGAAGGAGTGAGTGGCGAGGCACTCCCAAATGCAGGCAGCAACTCAAACACTCCAGCTCCTGTTTTCACTCACACCCTCATAGAAACATGACAACGTACGTATTTTTAAATCTTACCTTGCAACACATGGAGAAGGTGCTTGTGTAGATCTGGAGGAACTCTGCAGCAAGGAACAGAACTCTTGTTAGGTTTGGGCTATTCAGCCAACATCAGTAAGTCCCACAGCCACCCAGCTGGCAGCTCAGTAACACGCGTGCCCTACCTTGAAGTGCTCATTCAGGATCCTGGAATACTTCAGGGCAGTGTCTTTTTTGTAACGGAACATTGCCATGTGCAGAAGGGACTGGCAGCGCATGCTGTGAACAGAAACACACCCAAGCATCAGTGCTGACGCTGGCTGCTGCCTGCTCAGCAGTCACCAGCCTTGTGGGACAGAGGCAGGCACACATCAGCTGCACTGCAGCGGCAAGAAAGCTCCGAATGTCTCCTCCTCCGGCTCAGCTTAAAAGAAGACTCTGTAAAAAAAATCCCAAGGGGAAAAAAGCAACTGAGGAAGGCCCATGCTTGGTCTTTTATATAAACAGGTGCCCAACCTCCCATAAGTGTCACAGGCTGAGTAAGCCCCTGTCCAGAAGAGCCTTCGCTATGTTCAGCTACAGCTTCAGTTACACAGCTCAAACATGGGCAGCCAAATCACATTCTTTCACCTTTGGAGAAAGCCCTTATGTGCTCTCAAGTTACCAGCAGACTGAATTTTAGAGTCTCTGCCTTCCACGTGTGGTCCCTTGTGATATCCCGACTCGCTTTAGAGACATTCCAGTTCATTCTGGCTTTTATATTGTGTTTTCTTTTTCCTTGCAGAACTCCAATTCCCATTTAACTCATTCCTTTGCCCCTGAAAGTAATGGGTCTTTCACTCTATCGAGTCTAAAAACAGAATATGAAGGCACAGAAAAACAGTTACATACCATAACACAGCAAAGATTTTGTCCTGTGAAGATGCCGTGGAGTCTGTAAAGGACTTCAGTGTCATGATGAATCTAAGGAAACAAAATGAACAGAATCTTGTCAGTCGTCAGTGCTCTGAAGTCCCACTGTTTATGAACAATCAGTGCATGCCGTTATCTCAAACACCAGTCCAAAAGTCAGGAAACCTGCCCCCAGTTCTTAGTGCTGGCACCGAGTGGTTTGTACGATCCTGAACAGAGGACTGTCTCTCCAAATGCCTTGTTTCCCGGGCAGCAGGAACAGACGTGGCCCCTTACGTGACTCACTCTGCTCTTACACTGATTAACAGGCAACATCCCTACAAGCAGAAGCCCTCCATGGGCCAGCTCTAGGCCTGGGGCCCAGAAGAGGTGCCTCCATTACTGAAGGTGAAATATGAATTCAAGTGTTTCTGGACAAGACAGACATCTTAGTGGGAATGTTTCTTCTGGCAAAAAACAAGCAAGCCAATATCCTTTTTGGAAAAAAAAGCAACAAGAGCATCTTGGAAATACAGTCCATCGAGACCAGAAAGTAAACAATGTAATTGAAAAAGTTTGAAGTCTAATACCAAAAAAACCAAATCCTGAGAGATGTTTCAGCTCTAAGGCGAGAAGTCAAATCAGCTCTCAAAACCACTCACACAACCTGTATTTTCGAAAGGAATATACCAATACCCGTCTCTCTTTTATCCAATGCATAGTTCCTTGGGTTGCGCTGCCTGGATGTGTCATACTACCTACATAGGTCTGCTATGGCTGTGAAACTAACTGGGGAAGGTGGCTAAAAGAAACCCCAATGAAGTGTACTGGTAGAAAGACACATGGGAGAAAGCAGTAAAATCTGCCTTCAATCACGCTGCAAGACTTCTGGGGCACAAACTGTTCCTCCACACATACAATACAGTTGCTTTGCTTTTCTTAACTGAAATACTACTGAGCCGACATGCAAAAGCAACACCAGATCTGGATGAACTAAAAACTCCTTCATGTCCTTGACTCTTGTAACCAGTGTCCTCTGGTGTACCTCGGCTGCGTGGCTCAGGTGCCGAGTAGGACACGGTGCCTCCTTCTGATCAGCAGTGCTGAAACATGTCAAAGGATTTGTCTCTGGTGCCTCGCCAAGGGCTGTCTCGTGCTTGTGCAGCAACCCGGGCTCTGCTCCGTGGGGGGAATCCAGAGCTGCCAGTTGCAAACAACAACACAACTCCCCCTCCCGCTCCAAACACGCTGCCTGACCACCACGCTGTGAAAACCACTTACTTGAGGAGATCTATGGTGTCGCTGAATATGCTGTAAGCCGACTTTGGTGCTGAGGCATCCGATTCTAAGGCAATCCCGTATTCAAGGAAGGAAAGGGCAGCATCTAGGTACTGGAAGGCCTTTCCAGTCTTGTCGGTCTATTGGAAGAAAATTCTCATTTTTAGACTAAGACAAAAGCTACCTCTCTCAAGTGTAGCTGAATTCCTTTCTTCTGCCTAGTTAGGCAGGATGTGAAGAAAGTAAAATTGCAAGTCAGGTCTCTGGGTGATAGTTAAGGGGTTCTCAGCAGAAACCCTAATGTGGTCCCAGTCATCAGCTTTGTGTGCTCTGGCTATTTGTATCTCTCCCTCGATGGTTTCCTTGAGTAATTTATTACCTTCAGATGTTTTGGATATTACTATCTGGTCTTGGAGGCCTGCCTCATGAGAGGCAGATGGGGCTTGCCCACTGCAGTATTCCCTCACTTCATTTTCACAGGTAAATGGCAAGTGGCAAATGCACATTATCTGAGTGAACCATCATTAGCAACAAAAGATGTTTCTTCACGCACGCTGTTAAACTGCCCATAGCGCAGAAAGCCAGTGACATCTGCAACGGGCACTTCCAAGTCTTGTAACTAACTGCTGCACCTCTCTTCCAAGGACTTTGTGGTAGCTCTGCAAAGCCAACAGGCCTGCTGACCTCAGACAGTGCCAGCTCTGAATCCTGCTCTCTAGGTGTGTTCTCTAGATGCGTTTATAGCCAAGGGAAATGTCTGAACACTTAGCAGATAAAGACAGCCTCCCCACGGGCGACTCGAACATACTCCAAGGGTGGAAGTCATGTTAGCCAGTGAATCTTATCCCATGCAGGCAGGGATCGGCTCTGAATGCAAGAGCTGGTAAGCATTTCTAGCACAGGGCCAAGACTTACCATTGCATCAGCTTTGTGCTTCAGCCTCTTGGCCTCTTCGATGTAGTATTCCACCGGGCGCTGTCTGAATTGGGGACAGAGAGAGGAAAAACAGAGAAAAAGGGTAGGAGAATGATCAATTTTACCTTCATATCTAGAGGATGCCGTGAGTCCAAACATCCTGTTTTGGTAAGACTTATCAAACACACCTTACAATGATGATAGTCACTAAATGAGTGTTGTCTGCAATGTTCAGAAATACACAGCAGCTGAATGCATAGATAAAATGAATTGTTTTCTTTAAAAATGTGTGTTAGAATAATATTTCAAAATAAAAAGCCACCAGAGGTTAGGCTACTGTGAGGCCAGGTTTACTTCTTTGGCCCCATGGAAAGATCGTAGTGATGTGATCTCCTATCATTCCTCAAGTACAATCCCACAGACACATTTTGATTGAAATATACAGTAAACTTTGCAGTGCCAGACACTCATCTCGGAACAAAAGAGCCTGCATTCAAGTTATCTGCTTACAAGAGAGATGGTCACCAAGGCTTCTCCTGTTGATTGGTCTCAATCAACACCTAGACAATGATAAAGTTCGACCACACACAGTTCTGTGCACTGGGATAATCTATTCACCGTGCAAATAGCACACAGCCGCCTGTGCACCAACAAAACGAGCAAGTAAAGACTCACACCCTCCCTGAAAAAGCCAGTTGCCTGCCCAGCACCTTGTGACAGAGGAGTTTGCCACTTGTGAAGAATCAGACAAATCAAAACCCATCACTTGTAGACAGGCACCAGAGACATCTCCTCTCTGATTTAAAAAGGACCTAATTTCCAGAGTAGCTTCCCTCAAACCAAGAACTGTTGTCATGAGACCTTTGCTTGGAAGCAGAGGGGGTGGGGGTAAGTCCCAGACACGATACGGCAGTACAGGGCAGGTCTCAGACATCTCTCCCTCTCTCTTTCCTCCCAGAAGAAGTGCTTATTAAGAAGCAGGATCCAGGGTGGCTGTAGGACCAGCCTCACCTGGCGTCTTCAGAAAGTACAGATGAGGGTTGTAAAACAAAAACCTACTTTTCAAACTGGAGTTGAGGTCTCCTTGGCTTGGAAGTACCATTTGGCAAAGAAGGCACTGGGAAAGGATTTGTGACATCCCCTGCAGATCCCTGAAAACCACAGTGGAGATAAAGCTGGTTAGAGAGATACGCCTAAACCAATTCCAAAGCCTGGCTTTCCTAAATTTCAAGAGAAAAATGTTTATTTGTCCCAGGCGTAGTCTATTCTCCAGGCTCTCCCCTCTTCTTACCTTCCTCCCCAGCACTCCCTCCAATACTGGAAATGGAAACTTGGCTTTTTACCTGACTGCTAATAAGGTTTAATACCATTCAAACTTTTCCCAAGCATGGAGAAATTAACTAGCAGCTTTCCTTGCACAATGGCTAAGATAGCAGTAAGGCTGCAAGCAGCACATTTTTCATGGCCACCAGCCAAGGCAGGAACAGGTAATATCCATTCACACTTATTTCCAGCTTAACCACACAGAAATTGCTGATTCTCCATTACTAATTACATTATCAGGAAAAAGCAAGCAGTTTGAAGCCAGCTAATACAGCGTGCACAGTCTGGTTTAACACACACAGATGACAACATCCTAGACCACAAACACCCTGCCGCCCATAAACAGCATTATAATTGAATTTTATAATCCAAAAATACAAAGATCCAGCTGCAAGGATCATTAACAATTTTCTAAGCAAGCTATAAACACTCAGACCCAGGTTGCAGTCAAAAACACAGGTTGCTTGTTTCTTATTTGTAAGCAACTGACTCCTCCTTTTTGTAAACACATTTATTTTTGCACCAAAACTGTACTTGCAGTTGCCTAGTCAGAAACTGTTACTACCAGAAACATGATTCTCTTGCCTTTGGTTTTGACGTGGTCACCCTTTTTCACTATGTTTCACTGGTGAAATGAAAACAGATCATAGAATCACAGAATTATTCAGGTTGGAAAAGACCCTTGGGATCATCGAGTCCAACCATCAGCCCTACTCTACAAAGTTCTCCCCTACACCATATCCCCCAACATCTCATCCAAACGACCCTTAAACACATCCAGGGATGGTGACTCCACCCCCTCCCTGGGCAGCCTATTCCACTGTCTGACCACTCTTTCTGGGAAACATTTCTTCCCTAATGTCCAGTCTGAACCTCCCCTGTTGCAGTTTAAAGCCATTCCCTCTTGTTCTGTCACTAATCACCTGTGAGAAGAGACCAGCACCAACCTCTCTACAATGTCCTTCCAGGTAGCTGTAGAGAGTGATGAGGTCTCCCCTCAGCCTTCTCCTCCTCACACTAAACAGTCCCAGCTCCCTCAATCTCTCCTCACAGGATTTGTTCTCCAGGCCCTTCCCCACCTTCATTTCCCTCCTCTGCACTCGCTCCAGCACCTCGATATCTCTCTTGTATTGAGGTGCCCAAAACTGGACACAATACTCCAGGTGTGGCCTCACCAGTGCAGAGCACAGGGGGACTATCACCTCCCTACTTCTGCTGGTCACGCTATTTCTGATACAAGCCAGGATGCCGTTGGCTTTCTTGGCCACCTTGGCACACTGCCGGCTCATGTTCAGCAGATGATGGAAAGTCAGCAGAGAAGTTACAATGCAGGCTTTCGGGCTAGCAACAGATGGTCACAGATAGCCATGAAAAGGGGAAAAAATGCTTCAGAGAGCTTCCTCTGGTGGCTGGTTTATCTTCCATCGTTGTTAATGTCCTCAGAACATGTTCCTAAAGAGAATCACACAGCACCCACACACCGCAGGAAACATCTCACCAGTTATAACAGATACCTACTTTGATGCCCTTCGACGGTTCAGCGTGATTTCTCTCCTCTTTCTTGTGCTTGGACAACAAAGGATCCTTGTGGCTGCTCTTGTTCCTGGCAGTGTTATCCACGGCCGGCAGCTCATCGCTCTCACTTCTGGGTCTCTTTTTGGCCGTCTTGGTTGACTTTGGTGCAGGACGTGCAGGAGACATGGGTGGCAGTAGCGGGGGTAGCAGGACATATTTCTTCTGGGTTTCAACTGAAGCTTTTGATGCTCTGGAGATGGGAGGCAAATTCATCAATTAGGATGAATATAGTGTACATATAACGTAGGGAATTTTTAACAACTTAGTTACATCAAGTACCAATTCTGTTTCAATTTCTCTGGAAGTGTGAGATGACTTATTAACATAAAGAATCTAACAAAAGCAAAATGAAACTTCAGGGACTTTGTTGTGCATTAGACACCACATCTTCAGCTGCCAACAACATACAAGCCAGCTGCTTTTCTGGTAGGAATAAGCCTCAGGACTTGTCCTTGGAGTAAAGACTCGCAACCAGAATATCAGGATGTTGTAAAAAAGGCATCCCTCCAACCCAGCCCCTTTTCACTGAAAGAGGGAGAAAGGTGATTACAGTGACTAAAATCCCTGGGACAAATCACCCAACAAGCTAAATGAACTGCAGCACTGCCTCTCTCTCTCCATTATGGTAGAAAAGATCTTCTGTGGTCAGAGATACTCACCCTGACACTCGATCCTGCACATGCTTTGACAGAATTAAACTGAGTTGTTCCTTTAACACTTGCCAGCTCAACTAGACAACACTTACAAAAGTCGAGAGGATTCAGGTGAGAGAGACTTAAAATGCTGTGCTTTTAAATGGCAGAGACTATCCCAGGTAATAATACAGGGGCATACCAGATTTCTGATCATCTGAAGTTAGGATCACCAGGGAACTCCAGCAGCTCTAAGCAGCACTATATAGCTCTAAACCTTGTTTCACTACTGCTCAGTTACATCATTTTTATCCAGCTTCTCAGAGTTTCCAAGAAAACACTGAGCAGTGAATCCCAACTCACGGTCTGCAACATCAGAAGAGGAGGAAGTTAAGTTACACCCCGTGAGAAGACTGAAGTGAGACATTGCACATCTTGCTTAGTTCTGCTGTGCACGGGACAGTCCTCTCCCCTCCTCCACAACCTGCTTTTCCCCTGGTACAGTCCCTACTCACTGCACACATGCTCCCCAGCTTCACTACCCTGGTACAGCTGATGCTCCAGAGCTCCCCCTGACCTGAGCCAGAGCCCCCTCTCTCCAGAAATGCATCTTATCCTTCCCACTCTGAAAGCCAGAACTTGGCTGAAAGGGGTGCTCATTTTCATGAGAAAAAGGGAGGAATGAACTGCAGAATTAAAGCCCTTCCGTATTGCCACAGCTGAAATAGCCCTCCACCCAACAAAATGTTAGCCCCACCGTCTCAGTGCTTTAAGAGTACGTCAATGTTTTCTCTGCAGAGGAGCAGTTTACTCATATTGCCAGGGCACAAACCTCAATGTTACATATCAGTCCAAGTCAGTACCTCCAATCCAAGCCACAGGCAAGCAGGAATTGAATGCAGTAGCCCATGACTCAGGCATGAGCCTCCCCTCTTGAGAACACTGTCCATTTGGAGACATGCTCTTGGAAGCATTCACTCCAGCAAAGACCTAGCCAAAATGCTAGCAGTACACTGGTCTGCAGATGATGCGGTAAGTTCCAGCAGATCTATCAGAAGGACTGCAAATGCTGTGCTGGAATAAATGAGAAATTCCTGGCCATATAGGGCACCTGAAATTCCAGACAGTCACAGTTCAAAAGGCATGCTGGCTGTGTGTCCACTAGGTCACACACAAAAGAGACAAAGACAAGATGATGATTTTAGTGGAGAAGGGAAATGCTCCCTACCCACCCATACACACAAATCTCTTTTCTAGACTGGTCTTTGCACCTTTCACCCCTCTACAAATTTGGGCCAGTCACAGGGAAAAGCCTATTGGCCCTGAGGCATCTTGGTTTGGTTAGAGAAAGGGGGAGCTGCATATCCGCATGCTTTGGGAGCCCCCCAGTTCAGCAGTCTCGCACGGCAGCAAGGTGAGAAAACAGAGCTCTGCCATATCCATCACATCCCTCTCTGTGTTCTCAGCTGGGAGAAGACGGGTCCCACCCAGCACCGACCCCGTGGGCACCAGCAGCCAGTCAGCAAGTGCTATTCAAAGCCCCTAACCAGTGACAGCAAAAGCAGCTGGGGGAGCAGAGAGTATTAGCATTAACACCTGACTTGTTGCTTTCATCACCACCTGTCCAGTTAAGAAACTGGCAGTGATCACCCAGTCAAAATTGATGGACATACAGTTACACTTAGGACAATGGCCTTTCCCAAGAGGCTGCCAGAACTCTCTCTGCTGTGGACGTGGTTGCTCAGTCACGGGAACAAGAGTCACGACTTCTGGGCCACACTTTCAGCTCTTTAACCTCTTTGCAGCGGGAGTCTGAGCAAGCAACTCAATTTGTCTGCAGTTTCTCCATGTGCAGAGAGTCTTCACATCATCTTCTCACTTTACAAAGACTAAGAGCTTTAAACGCATGTGAAGTGTCATGAACCGGATAAAGCTTTCTGCTGCTTCCCACACAGAGAGAGTACAAACTTCCCCCAAATAAAGATGACAGCAGAATCCAGAATGTGGAAGACATGGGCCTTAAAGAAACTCATTGACTCCTAGAATGGTTTAGGTTGGAAGGGACCTTTAATGATCATCGAGTCCAACTCCTTTATGAAAAGCATTGCAAGACTAGTTCTATTTCTCATGAGAGCAGAAATAATTGATACTTGAACTTGTCTTACTCACCAAGCATCATAGAACAGTTGGGGTTGGAAGGGACCTTTAAAAGGTCCTGCAATGAGCAGGGACATCTTCAGCCAGAGGGCAATTTCTCTTGCCATCCCCTGATGCCCCTGAACTACCATGCAGAACAAGCCCTTGCTACTCCCCACAGAGCTGCTGCCACCTCCCAGATCACTGCGGGCAATCATCTGCTGCCAGATCACCACCACTGCAGTCTGGAAAAGGGGAAATGACTCCTGCATCCCCGCAGGCAGGCAGTCTACCACACTGTTTGCAACGCAAACAACATATCATTGTTTTGCACAAATTTGTTCCCTATACCTGGTCCGAAAGAGCAGTGCAAATCCTTGCCTATCGGCTTAGAAGGAAAAGCAGCACGGGCACAACTGGCAATTAAATTTCTTGCAGCATGAACAGATTTTTTGAGCTACGTGTAATACACGGAGCAGAGCATGCAGCAAGGTAAGCTGCAGGATGGACAAGTTGGTGTTTCAAACAGTGAAGTCTTCATCCCCATCTCAGCTGTTGGAAATCAGGACAAATGCCACAACATTCAAGGCTTTTGCAGCAGTGTAAAGCAAGTATGGGGGGATGACCAGCCACAGAAACATCAGTTTATGCTTGAATAAGAACCATAATCCTCAACATTAAGGACAGAAAGGAAAACAGGTGACACCCAAGTATCACTTCACATCTGCAACAAATACAAAGGCAAATCAATTACATTCCCACAGCCACGTGGTTGGTTCCAGGATGTAAAGAGAAATCTGCAGCAGATGAAGTTTCAGAAGGCACATTAAGTTAGAAGCAAACTCACGAGTATGAGGACAGGCGATACAGTTCTTTGCCTCAACCTCTTAAAGACAGACTCAGTTTTATGCACCTTTCTGCCATCCCACCACTGTATACTCACTTTGGTTTATTGGAGTCTTTGTTAGCTGAAGACTGCAATGACTTTGTTTCTTTTTCTGATTTAATTTTCTTCCTATCAATCTCCTTCTCCGCTTTCCTCTAACAGGAAGAAAAAAAAAAGAAAATAAAAGTTCATGTAAAGTAGAGACCAACACAGCTAAGCTTGATCAATTCTGGTTAAAGAAAGAAAAGACATGATATTGGAATCAACAAAGGGGGAACCCAGAGCACAGCGGATCTAGATTTCAGGCTCACTGACAAGTATCCTCAAATGACATTTTATCTACTTTTGCTTAGATGGATTAATTATTTTGTAGTGAAGGGGATGCAACTGCTAAACCTCTTGTGGCTAATAGTAATCAAAATTAAGGCACTTCCATTGCTGAAAATAAGCATTTCATCTGTTCTGGATAAACTTTTCTCTCCTCCCTCAGTCTGAATCACATAGACATGTATTCAGATTCCTCCTGGGAAAGTCATGAACTGCAAGCAATTGTGTTTTGTGACACACCTTATCAAAGGGAAGGAAAAAACTGCGTTCACAGGGGAGTTAGATCTCTCAGATTGCCCCAGACATGCAGGGGGTTTTGGTTTTATTAACAAGAATCTGATATAGATGAAATTTTAAACAGTCAGTTAAAATCATTGCCAGTGTCCTCCTGAAGAACAAGAACCATTAAGGCACAGAGGTGATACATAATACATTTTAATTGCACTCCACAGATCTTAAAATACAAAGTGTGCAAATCATCAGCCCACCTGCATGAAAAACCTCAGAATAATTTCCTGCACACCAGGCAAATGTAAAAGAAACTGCACTGATCAGTCAGCGTCACCTGCCGTGTGCCTGGTGGTGGGCAGAAGCATTCTAGGCCTTGCTGTCTCCCTCCCGAGAGCACAGCCAGGTTTATGTCACCATGATGGAGCTCAGTGGGTTGTGCTGGGCACAGAGTCTCCCTCTGGCAGCGTCACAGAATCATCGAGGTTGGAAAGGACCTTGAAGATCATCTAGTCCAACCGTTGTGCTCAGGGCAAGGCTCCAGCACCTCGATCATGGCCTGGAACTGTTTGCCAGGTTGAGCTCCACACTGCCGCAAGAGATGTCTGACAGCTGGACCTGGCCTCGCTGGCCACCATGAAGCCTGAGCCTCCAAGGACACTGATGCACCATGACATAAGAGAGGCAGCAAGGCTCTGAGGTGAGTTTTCCTGCAATTAGACACTCAGACTGCAAGAGGAGACATGTCTAACATCAAACAGCTCCTCTCTGGGGTCTCTGAGACAACAGGAGAAGTGACAGATTTACTGCCTTCTCTACCATTCTCTGCAAGAGGGGGGCTGCCAGGGTCTCTCAAGATTCTTCACCATTTCCCTGCTCTTCTCAATTCTCCCTACAACTATGAGAAGCTCAGAAAATTACAAGACTAAGTGAAACCCATGCGGGAACCAAGGGTATTCACCCACACCTGCTAAGCCACCTGCTCTGTGAGGAGAACCAAAAAGGTGTGCAGGCCCTGGCATACCCCCAGGGAACACCCACTCACCATAGGCCTGCAGCCAACTCTTTGTGCACCTGAACCACTGGCTGGAGGGACATTCACAGTCCCCTTTGGGAGGGAGCTTCCCAAAAACCACTAGTGAGCAGCGGTCACCTCAGCTAAAGGACTGTCTTGTCATTCAGGGGAAAGCAACTCTTACAGCTGAAGGACTCTGCAGAGGGGTCTCTGGGAAGCCCCTCGCTGGACACATTAACATTGCAGCTGGCACCACAGTAGCTCCAGGGACAACCTGAGACATTTGCTGCGTAGTTATCCAAGCGCTGAGATCCAAAGCAGGGTTCAGTGATGGGTGTTACTATCAATGACCCTGGCTCAGTTCACAGTCTGCATTGATGGACAAGCAAAAGGCAGGGGGCTGCTGCTCTCACCCCTAGGAGTAACACAGGTGACACCTGCAGAATTCACAGAATCATCCAGGTTGGAAAAGCCCTTGAAGCTCCTCCAGTCCAACCATGAACCTCACACTGACTGTTCTCAACTTCACCAGATCCCTCAGCGCTGGGTCACCCTGAGAATTCATGTAAGCAAGCAATCACGACTGCTTCGTGGAAAGAAATGACTTCACCCAGGAAAAGACTACACTGCTCAGGCTGAGGTTGCACGGTGAAAGGCAGCAGAAGGTGCCCACGTGGACAAAACCGAAAAGCACAGACGGGGGTGGCCTGGGTGGGTTCTCCCTCTGGACAACCCCACAAACTGCAGGCAAGGTGCTCTCCCACAACAGACATTAAATGAGTAGCACGGATGGCTGCAGGGTCTGGGAGGTGCTGCAGATACCGTGCTGCTTTGAAAGGGGTTGCAGGGGGAAGGGGCACCGCAGCCCTCCAAAGCTCTGCTTGGGTTGAAAGCCAGAGAAACCCACAAATGCTACCAGGGGGCTGGTCAGCCACACGCTGACACAGCCTGCTGCCAGAAGCTCCTCCAGCATAGGCGGGCTGGGGCTTTGGTATCTCAGAAAGCTAGTATTCCAACAAAAAACATCCAAAAATGTGTTAAAACACCAAAGCATTTGTTAGCTTACAGTGCTTTTCACTTGCTCAGCAGGGGATTTGTGACCAACAGGAAACACCTGTGGACAGTTTTGATGCACATTCCCTTTAGAAGTTGGGTAACATCTTGAGAGAAGGAGCATAATGGATCCACTCCCAAGCTATGAAGCGGAAACGAACTCTACACGTGTGTTTTTCAACCACCACCTTAGTCCTTGTACAAACCCACCTCCAACTCCACCTCTCACCTTCCTCTTTTGAAGGGACTTGTCAGGAGTGTCTGTGGTTTTCCTTTCCAGGTCCTGCTTCCTTGCACCAGGGAGTTCCTTGGTCTCTGCTCTCTTATGGTGGCTGCCTTTCCCAGGGGGCTGGGGGACTCTTGACAGAAGAGGAAGATCTATTTTCACCATGAGGGACTGAGGGGTGGGGGAGTCCCTCATTGGCGAGAGCAACTTCTTCCCCCTGACAGACAAGGGAAGTTTGTCCTGGTGGAAGTTCTCTCTGGCCACCACGGCAGGCCTGTGGCCACTAGTCCTGGTGGGGGTTGTGCCCTGGCCTTGAGGAAGGGGACTGAGAGCAAGATGCTCTTGGGCACTGCCAGGCAAAACATCTCTCATGAGCTTGGGGTCCAAGAAGGGTTTGGTGTTGGCCTGGTGGGAGCTCTTGTGCTTTCTGTTCTCAGTGGGCTCTTGCAGTGCCGGCTTTGAGTCTTTTCTGTCACTGGATTTTGGCTTCCCTTTCGTTTTGACTTTTGGCTTGTCTCTGGAAGACTGGTCTCTGCCCTCAAAGGGTCCAGGGTCACTCTCCACCTTCAGGCCTCCCTTGGGCCCCTCATGCACCGGGGCCTTGCTGGGCCTTTTGATACCCACAGTCTGCCTGGGTGAGGGCTCCTCAGCACGCACAGGAGACTTCTGGCAGTTGTCTTTGGTCGGAAGACAAGTGTCCTGAGGAGCCATGGCTGCTCGGCCAGAGCTCTTGTGCTGAGGCTCCTTTGGCTCAGTGCACCGGTGGGAGGAGTTGCTGCTGACGCCCTGCCCCTGCTCCTTGCTCTCCTCACATCCATCCCCAGGGGCAATTTCACTGAGACCCTCTGTTGGCACTACTGGTGGGTTCACCTTGGTTAGCCAGTTGTCAAGCTGCCATTTATTAGAAGTTGGTGGGTCGGGCTGCAGACAAAAAGAGAAAGGAAGGATGCAAGACTGAAGCCTTTATGGGCTATTTCCATCCTAGCACAGCTTACCAGAACCCAGTGAAATTTCCCCTTATTGTTAAAAGAGCTTGAAAGTGAAAGACCATGAGACAGTGGGGATACTCTAGTGTGTGTACATCAACGCTTACTTCAGAAACACAGGATCAATCAAATGTGTTGCACAGCACTCCTGGATCCCTGCGAGCCCTACCTGTCACTCAGTAAGAGACCAGTCTATGTGAAAGCTTCATCTTGGTTTGCCACTAACGAACATCATTCCACAATCAAACATATAAAAAAAGCAGAAATTGTAAAAACGGATTAGGTGCTTCTTTGCAGTGCTTTTGAAGCGTTATTTGCACACAGTGCTGCTTTCAAAATGAACGAGGATGCCAGCTATCACATCTCATTGAAGTGTGACAGGTAGGCTGTCAGGCTCCTGTGTTTTAACCAAAAGATATTGTATGGCTGGCACATCAAGTCCAGCCTCTTCCGAGTCCTCTGCCTACAGAACTCAACACTCACTCCCCTCTGTCTCAAGCAAGGCATGAGCAACGGCTGAGGTCTGAAGGCCTCTGGAGTCACAGTCAGGTAACATAATGTGGTTGCTACAAGCCCTGCCTAATCTAACAGTAGTCTGGCAAGTTACAAGAGAAGCAAACCCAATTAATCCTAAACGAGACAACAGAAGCTGCAAATCAGGGGCATGACTCTCTGGGGTCCATTCTGAAAAGATCACATATATGTCAGCATCACTCCAATGTGTAGCTCACTACTTGGGCACCATCCGAGCACAGCTACACTCCCACCCTCACTGATTCTCCCCAGTCACAACTCTCACTTCTGAGAACCACCATAACTCTTCCCCCAAAAGAGAAAGCCTAGTATGTGAAAGTTTTTCCAAGACTAACGAATCCCTTCTGCCATAATTTCTTCTCTATCAAGACTCAACTCACTGTAGAATACGTGGATAAACAAGACATGTCTTCAACTGTGTTTGAGTGAGTCAATCTAGAAACTCGGTTTAAGAAACAGAGTTTGGTTTTACCATGGGTTTGTAAGTAAAACTAAACCACAAATTCCATTATACTTTTCAGATAACATAGATCTGCGTTATTTTCATTAGAATTTTAACTTAGTAGCTATTGAAGCACTGAAGGGCATTTTTTTTTTTTTTTGTCAAACACTATAAAAACATGGCCAAAAGACTTAGTAAACTTTGGTTTATAATGTAGGTAGCTATCAGATCCTCTGATATACTCTGATCCTTTTCTACTCCTTCTACCATCAGTTATCTTGTTTGTGATCTACAACAGGTTTTCCGAACACAAAGGATAGTAAGAGACTTTTTTTGTTTTTAAAAAAAAGGAACTATTGCCTATAGGTCTTAAAGTCTGTGCCTCTGCATGTTACAAAGTGACTATAAACAAATAGGCCATGTGCACTAACCTACTCCTTGAGCACCATGGATGAACAGTTTGTTGAATGAAAAAGAATAAAATCGTCAACGGCAAATAGCCAGGACTTCACTAGAGTGAGAACAAACTTACAGTCTAGTATTTTCAGGACAAACTAGGCAGGATTTGGTAAAAGAGGAGAAGCGTAACATCTGTTTCCTTCCAAAGACACCCACATTGCAGAGGGCAAAGTCTGTAACTGAACTGATAGAGGGTGAAGTGTATTAGATGTGAGATGAAAAGATATGCCTTCTCAAAGCTTGTTTTCTGCACATGAAATTCTCCCCATTGATGTGCTTCTAAGGTAAAAGGAAAGCTGGGTCTAGGGGAGGCAGGCAGAAATAAAGTACAAGGCTTCTGGGCTTTGTGAGAGAGTACGTCAAAACTGTCAGCAGACTGGTTTACGTCAGCTGTGGTCCACAGGATATAACCATGAGCTTCCCACTGGCCTGAGAATGTTTTGCAAGCTGGAGGAACTGTTTGAAACCACGGGCCATGAGCACTTCTGTAGCAGATTCTGTATGGTCTCAATTATGCAAGTTTAAGGCACCGAGTTCTGTTTGTCTGGTTTTTTTTCCCAATAAAAGCCTCAGAAATGCCAGTGCAGCACTATTCAAGCCAAATTCAGCAGAAGCAAGTCTAAGCACATTCCAGCCCTTCCTGCAGGTCTGATCACTTCAGCTGCAATCTGGGAAAAGCTGAATCTGCCACTTACACACAGGAGCTGCAGGGAGGCAGCAGTTCCTCTTCATCTATCAGGAAACTGATCTCACCCTGAAGTAGCCCATAGCCTCGGCTCCCAGAAAAGCTGCATGGGTGGAGGTGGGTCCCAAACACCCCAGACAAGCCGTGCATCTCATCTGCGCCTCGCTTGTGTCTCACCAGGAGTGCTAGACAATGATGCCCAAGGAGAAGGGGCAACACTTCCAGGTTAGTCATGTAAAAGTCTAACTATGCTGTTGCTAAGGGTTATTTAAGTGACAAACTCTAGAAAGGAAGCAAAGGGTACCAAAAGTCTGATGATGCAGCAAAGATGTCAAGGGGACCCCTGAACAATGACAGTATTTCAGGTCTCCTGTCCTGATCACATTCAGACAGCAGAGAGGCTGAGGCAAGAGGCTGTATTAAGCAGCTTCTGCATTTGATTTGCATTCACCTCAGGTGCTGACGCTCTCGGAGGGTCTTTTGCTTCACTGTCACTGGAGTTGCTCTCCGTCTCCGAGTCTGAAGAGCTGTCTGAGTCACTGGTGCTCCCTGACTCTGGGCTGCTGGAATGTGCTGATGCCACACTCTTGGGCTGGGACTGTAGGGCACTGCAAGGCCACCATGAGCTAAAATTAGAAAGCAGCATGGGTGAAGGTTACTTACTTATTCTATTGACATGGCAGGATTCAAAAATAAAACTGAAACCCCATGTTTTGGCACTGAGAGGAGAGGGGAGAAGGGCAAAGGAATACATTGCCATACTCAAAAGATAAAACACCGGAATAAGAAAAACCTCTGGAAATAATAAAACCTTCAACTCCAATCCAGCCAGCCAAATACCTCAGCAGGGCATCACTGCTGCAATATGAAGCTGCATTTAGCCAACCAAAGTTTAAAAAAATAACTGAAACTGTCAAGTCCTTTTCTGAAAGCCCCAACTCTCAAAAGTAAAATTTCCAATAAAGGCTAACAAGACAGAAACATATATTCCAGGATGGTTTGTCTCTTTGTGTTCTCCCCCTTTTCGCTTCTTTGTCTGTGTTACTTGGTCAAGGTGCTGTAACTGTTTCGTTAATGGCCATGTCAAGCAGCAGCACTTTTTGCCACACCCTCCCCAACTCAAAAGTGTTTTCCTCCAGCACTGACAATGACTCCCATGCAACTGAGGGAGAGCCATGACTTTTATGCACAACTTCTTTTCACTTTGAAATGGGCTTATGAAATCAAAATGTTCATTTTTTTTACTTCGAAAACTGTTTCTGACGTCAGTATCAATACATTTGCATGATTTGGAGGCAGGCTCCTTGCTGATCCAGACTGATATCACAAGAACACTCTGTTTCAAAAGCTTGCAGGGATGCAGTTCTATGCCAAGAACTGGCGTGCCCTTCTGCAAGCCTGACTTTGTAGACCCTGTGCTTGAAGAATATAGGTATCAAAGCAAAAATGTAGGTCAGTGCTCTCCTATAGGAAATATTACAGGCTTCTTCACCTTTCTTCCTCTAATGCTGGCATGTGGCTGTTCAGTCTACCTTGAATACTGCTTCTGACTAGCAATACATGACAGGAACTGCTTACAATCAGCTGCCTTATCAGAAGGAGCTGAAATAGCCTCAGGGAGTCTACCTAACCTTTTGCTGTTCTTCACCCACTTGGCTGTTTTGCACTTTCTTCTGAACTAAAACTGGACTCACACTCACCCGTCACTACAACAACTGAAAATCCTATCAGCTCCAGTGTGATCTACACATACACTCGCGGAGGGGAAGAGCAGAAAAGAAGGGAACAGTTGGGGAAATACCATTCTGGTTCCTAGGCCAAACCCAGCATGCCTGGATTATTCATTTCTGACTGAAGCTTTCAGTAAAACCCCACACAACTAAAGCCAGTTTTCAACAGCAGCTTCAGGTATCTAACAAGAAAAACCAAGAACCCTTACCCATCTACCCCCTATACAAAAAGTAGTTTTGGTTTTCTTCCTTATTTGGTCTAGCTAGTAGTTTGGGAACAAACCTGTACCTTGGAGGAGCAAGTGAAGAAGGTGGCTTTTCAGCAACCTGTTTTGTTCACAAAAACAAAGAGGAGAGGGGGAGGAAAGGTTAGCTTAAGGAACTCAGAACAACGCCACAAGTCGTGATGATTTAAAGGGATGTCTGTGTGCCTAGTGTATAGAACATCTAAAACTGACTTGGTCGTCACCACTCTCTTCGCTATCACTGAGCTGCAGGTCGTCCTGGAGCATTCTGAAAGACAACCAGAAGATAAATATCAGCCAAGGCAGACACAGTTTCAAGCAGCAGACACTGAAAAAGACTTGGTTTGCGCTTGCCAAAACGAATCAACCTCCCACATCCTTTTTGAACATTCGGCATGCTCAGTCTCCTCAACCCTGTCCTTCCCTAAATGAGTGATAAAATGAGAACACCCAACCTGGACATTTCACTGCGCTTTCCAACTGATCTCAGGACGGTTTGCAATGGAGGTCAGTATTGCTGGCTGCCATCTACAGACAACAAAGTCCTGTGAGGGGACTGCTCCTCAGCACAGATTACCTAGCACACTCACAACACAGCCAACAAAGGTTACCTAGCACACTAACACAGCAGGGTGGGCTGGAAGAAGTGTGACCCTTGTAGAGCAAGAGGCTAGGATGCTGTTTGCCCCCACAGGCTCCCCAAGGGGCAGACAGCATTGTCTCCGCACCAGAAGCTGGGCATGCTCATGCTCTCTGCTCTCAGGGGCGGCGAATATTTCTTTTGTCACAGGGGTTCTCTTTTTGTTGCCGAAGTCTCCTGTCACACATACATAAGTAAATGCCAAGGTCAAGCCTGTCTCCTATCTCTTCTCTACACAATGAACTTCATGCTCCTGCACATCTCAGCGGTAACCGTAACACTGAGCAGTTCTCAAAGCAGTTTATAAGCGGGGAGGCACAAACCCTCTTTTACTACTGCTAGAGAAGAGAGCAGGCTGCCTGCACAAGCTTCCCAAAGCATATTTTACTCCTCTGCCTGCAAGTGGTAACTACTGCTTGCAATTTCAATGCATTACCGAGGTCCTCAAAAGGCTGGAAGGGAAGGATTTGTGGGGAGGGACCCAAAGTTCTCCCAAATTGTCATCACCCTCTTTGGCAATCAAGCCGGTATCCCAAAAGGAGCTGGAAAACAGACAAGCAAAACTCTTGCTGTTCAAAAGTATTGTGATTCAGATCTTGAAACTGGCTGGAGACAGACTCCTCAACCCAGAGAATTACACACGTGTCATTCCAAAAACGGGATAGAAAGTTTAGGAACAGAGACAGGGATTTCAATCAATCAGGTTAAAACTCTTGCTTATTTCAACCTCCTTTCAAACTAAGGGCTCTCTGTGAGAAAAATTTCTCATGCCCAAATAAGCAAAATAAGCCTCCAAGCCCTCATGACAACACATCTTACAGCAAGAAAACAAATAGGAAAGATCCCCAGTGAACCACATCACCTGGGAAAAATGGGGAGTTCGTGTTCCTGATGCTTGTTAGGAAAAGAAAAACTACACAAACCTTCACACTCTTTCAAGCCGTCATGTCAAATCAGGAATAAAATGAAAAAAGATTTACAGCTCTGCAGGTCACCTCTAATGAGCCTGAGCAGTTTGAGGAGTAAAAACCTTGAATAAAAAAAAAATTCCCTTATTTAAACACTATCCCCACTAAGTAGACAAGTTATTTTACACTCATACCAAAGCAGTAGACACGCATGGACATACTTGCGTTGAAATAGGACCATGCTTGCTGCCGAATCTGGCCACGGTTTCCCAGTGAACAACAATGCCACAAGCCAGAAATGACTAATCTGCTCTTGCCCACAGAGCAGGACAACATGAAGAAACCCTAAAGGTCTCCTGTGCCTACCAGTACAGAGCCAGCCCCTCCCACACGGGTGACACCTCCTGCAGAGGTACTGACCCCACAGTCCCTGAGTACCTCTCGATGATGGAGAAGAGGCTCTCAGTGCACAAGGCCTCTGTCTGATTACGCTCACAAAGACCTACGTGCTTGCTTTGTTTGGCCATTTTGACTTTGCCATTCCCCTGTGACTATTCTCCATCTCCCAGCCTCCATTCCCAAATTTCCTTCCACACCTTCTTGGTGGAAATCACCTCTTGCCTCTTCTTTTAGAGTAAACACTGAAGGGAAGTGGTATGAGAAACCACCTTGCAAAACTGGGCCCCTGAATTTCCTACAGAAGGCAAACGGCACGCAGTGTGCAGCCATCCTGCATGCCCCAACTCTACAGGTGGGCTAGAGCTGAAGGTCACGGCCAGTCCGCTGAGACACAGAAAGGAAAAAAGAAGAATAGCAACAATACAGCCACTCACCACACTTCTGGGCAGTTTGGCCAAATGTCTACTGGCATCTCAACAAATTAGGGTTTTTTCCAACCCGTTAGGGGAAGCAGTCCACCAAAGGTGATAATGAACAAACTACCAGGGATGCTAAAAAGTTCTGAAAGTGTTTGGGTTTTTTGTTTTGTTTTGCTCTAAGAATTATGGCCTACAGATGTATTTGCTTTAGAGGTAAGAGGATACTGCAAGGAAACACTACCTAGATCTTCTTTTAAATCTGATTTAACTGTTTGTAATAACAAGGACTGCCTTTTTTGCCTGAGCTTGCTGGTAAATAAAATGCAGCACCACAAAAGAACATTGCAACTACTGAAGTTCTATTTAGGATCAAGGAAGAGCAGTAAAACTTTAAATGAGGCATATTTCTGTCAGGAGAGACAAAGCCAGTTTCCCCAAAACAGGGTTTCAACAAATTGTTAAATAGCCTAGTTAAAAGACAATAAATCTCCTTTAATAATTTTAATGCTTTAATTAGCTCAGGAGTTAATAGATGCCAAGTTTTCATTTACAGGACCTGTTCATTTTCAGGTTATATACACATCCTCAATCTCCCTGTAAAGCTATTTAAAAAGAGCTCTTTTAGCAAGAGAAGGAGCACTAAAATTAATATCGCTTGCCAAACCACCCCAGTGAAGGAACAGGCTGGCCCCTCTGCCAGCCGGGTTAAGGATGCATCACCAAGAATGAGCTTGGCATGTTCCCTTTTAAAAGAAGGGCTACTTCCATTCCAGCACAGCCAGGTGCTAACTTTGGTGCTGTATTCAAGAATGAAAGCCATCTGGGAAACCCTTGCACGCTTTGTAAAGCTGAATGCTTAATTCGGGCACACAGATGCACTGGGATTTCAACTTCTAATTAACCAGCACAAATGCTGTTTGTTTTCAGCCAGCTACATTTTGTAATGCAAGCTTCTCTAGGCAGCTGAATTTTCAGTCAGTCACATGCACTTTCAACTGCAGAGAAAGCAAGCCCTGTTGTGAAAATAAAAGCAAAAACAAAAGAAAAAAAAAAAGAAGCGATGCATCAGTTCAAGGGAAGGATGTAGAGGAAGTCCTTGGGCAAATCTTGCTTGATTCCATTTTAGACATAAACCTAAGCCACCCTGTTCCTCCTGCTTCAGCTGCCTTCGCCGACTATGGGTACACATGTCTCTTGGTAGATTGGACACAGCCCTCTGAAATGCCCGCAAGGACGTCGAGCAGAGAGGGGATGTTGGCTAAGGACAGAGCTACGTACTGTGCCAAATTTACAATTCCGGACCTTCGGGCTAAGAAAGGAGTACTTTCAGATTCTTGTCAACAGTAAGAGTCTCTGCCACCTGGAAAACCGACTAAAGCGCTAGAGGGATTTTGACAAGCAGCTGAGAAGAGTTGAAATAAAGATGATGGCTGTAGGGGAGCTGAGGAGGAAGGTGGAGGCTGGAGCAGTTGAAACTAGCATTTTTAATAGCGCAATAAAATTCTCCAGAAATCGTTCAGGAGAAGCAAGCAGGCGTGGAAGAAGGAGAGGTAAAATAAAGAATGGATTAAGGGAGTAGCTGACTGTTCAGCATGACACTATTCCACACGCCCAGCCAGCGAGAGCTCCTCTGCATGATGCTGGAACAGCATGAAAAGGGTTGTTTTATAGGTCTTACAGAGCTTGAACTCAAAATTCTACAGTCTCAACCAAGATGGAGAGATAGTCTTCCTCTTACTTGTAACTAGCCCAGTTTTGGGTTTGTTTTTTTTTTTTTTTAAATTAAATTGTTGATGATAAGGAAAAGGAAAAAAAGTGGAGTACACTTTGTAGTCTGTAGTTTGCAGCCTTCCATGAAACAACGTATCATGGGGTAAGATGAGATCTTTGTATTTCACATGAACAGACAGGCATTTAATGGTTCGGCAACTGCCTTGCACACGGCCTTCCAGACATGGAAAGATTTCTATTTGTTACTTGGGGCTCAGAACATATCAATGCTGCCATCTGGCCAGGTTAATCCTGAAAGACTCATGTCAGTCCCCACAAAACTACTTTCAAGCAATTTCTGTCATTAACCTCATTAATAGATAATCACTGTCACCTACAAGGACAGTATCAAGTTATTTTATCCACCAACTTAAAATTTTCTGTTGAAGCGATTCATTTATTAGTTGGCACTCCTTCCTAGCCTTGTAAAACTTTTGCAGTGATTGTACATCAACATCTTACACTGAGAGTCAAATTCTAAGAGGCTTTCTTCTGAGAGAAACCATAACATGACAGGAAAAGAGGAAATATATAAAGTAGAAATATATATACACACACTATTAAAAGAAGCTATAGAAATTTCATCTTCACCCCACTTTGCAACTAGATAATGTTATTAGAATATAAATAGGGGTTTTTAGAAAGTCCACATGAAAAGTTCCCTTTTGTTTTTTAAAATAAAGAACAACACTTTTAAGAAAACTTTTCCTTGGGCAACTGCAGAAAGTTATACCATATGACTGCTTTAAAATCTCACCCCTAGTTTTCAGAGTTTTCGTAGCTGTAGCTTTACTAGTCCTCACAGGCTTCAAAACGATATGCAGAATAAATCAGATTCAGTTTGTATTCCTTAGAATTTACATCAGTTGAATGCATTATTAGTAGTTTGAATAGCACTATGTGTGACAAGATGTTAAGTAGCCACAGATTAAAAGAGAAAAAAGCCCCTTCAATCTGGTACATTAATAGTTGGGGGGTTTTTTCTACAGTTTTATTTTGTTTTTAACACAGTTGCCATAATCACGAAATGTTTCTGGTGGTGCATCGAAACTTTCTGAGAAAAATCAGACCGATAAAACCTTAATCTTCAGAATCATCAAGTAAACCGAATTTTAATTCATTCCTGCTTCTTTTAAGTAACTGCACAGTAGAGATGGGAACTGAGTCTGGTTACTTACGATGTTCTTGGTTGAGAACTAGGCAATCTTTTTGAAGGTGCGTCATACTGTTCTGTAAATCAAAAATGAATCGGTTGGTTTTATTTCCCTTACTTATATCGCATTTTACCCTAGGTCTCTGAACATCAGATTAGAAAGTCACTTTCTTCCATTATGTAATTATTTGCCATTGAGATTATTCATCACTCCAAATGGGGTTTCCTAACGAAATACTGTTTGATCTCTGTTGAACTGCTGCCTTAATTTCTAGGTAACGACTGTATACAATCTCTTAAGTATTTTCTAAATCCATCACTGCTCAACAAAGCACAGGAAATTGTGCTCCTTAATCAATGTAAACACTTGATGTTCTCCTCAACATACAACACACAACACACAAAACTGTCTGTCCATACACACGTAAGAGTGTGTGTTTTCTTTGGATTTCTACTTACTCTGATTCTGTGCTACAGATCCAACAGGCTGTGATTCCTAAAAAGGAAGGACAAAGTGCAAATTGAGAATAAAATAAATCAGCTCTCTCTTCAGAGCAGCATAGCAATGATTTGTTTTCCATGTGTTACTGTAATAAATACTTCGACTAACTTGTCAAAGCATGACTTTGAAGTGTCCAATAATCTAAGCTGTCCTGATGTAGCTTAGCATGGACAGAAATGGTGCATGCTACTGCCACCAAAAAGGTGTTGCCAGCACATTAGTGGTATGTGCATTTTTGAAGAACTATTTAAAAAAATTTTGTAAGAGCTGCCAAATTCTTGTTTAACACAGCAAATATTTTTGTTGACAAGTGTTGTTTGTGCTGCAACAGAGATGAGATGCTTAAAATGTTTCTGAAAAGCAGCCACATTTGAAGCCCACGATTATAACAAATATGTAAGTCACTGAAACATTACACACACACCCCCCCTCGGCTCAAGCATCTTACAACTGTAAAAATACAAAGCTTGCTTAAAAAATAAAAAAAAGAGAAAAGATAATTAGGCTACCATATAGCCCACTCAAAAATGATTACTCAGAAGCACAATCTGATCCAATTCTCAGTAAAACAATGCGTTGCAAACAGCCATTAATACAACTCGAGATCCACTGTGCTTTAATTTATCTGACTTTGTCCAAAGATAATCTTTCCTAACAGCCTTTATCTATGAAAGGGGGACAAAATTAGATGAAACCACATGCAAGAGCCGGAAAGCTCTCTTCTAGTTTATCAAAAGGCCTGGCAAAATGAGCGTGTTTTACCTCTGTTGGGAAAGGAAATTTGGAAGGCTCTGCTGTACTAGGCGTATGAATACCTGTCAGGGGAGGTGGCCATGAGCGGGTCATTTCCTGGAAAGAGATTGAGAGAAGTGGCTTACAGTATTTTTCCTGATACACACAGGTGAAGTTTCACGCTTAAGAGATTCATATGGATCTACCAAAAAAGTCCTTGTCGACCCAGTTGTAAACCCAAGAGAGAGTACTGCAGCAAGAAGCCCTCCTTTGAGCACAGCAGCCAGACCATGGTGAGGACTTGCTCCTTCTCTGCAAGCATACTTCCACGGCCCCAGTAACAGCAATCTTAGTGAAGCTTGTAAAGAGTTAAGTACTTACTGTGTTTGCAGGATTAGGCCTCAGCCTTACAGCTATCACAGTTAAAGGGAAAAGTAAATAAAACCTGTATATGAGTAGTTCTGGGGTTTTGCAAAGCACAGGACTTTCCTGTTACAGAAGTTCTTATATCCCCTTACAGCAACAGCACTCCAAAAGGCTTTTTGTAACTCGAGGAGGCCAGCCAGAGAGCTCTGACTGCCAGCCGCTCCCTGTGCCATTCTGCCCGGAACACCAGCTTTTGCTCTGACCGACCAAGACATCTTTGACGTAGAGCTCTGGGACGTAGTTTCAAACCAAAGAAACAGACCGCCCTATGAGTTATGGCTTTAGGAATCGTTCTGCCCTGTTCCCCTGCCCTTACTCTCACCCATCATCACTACCAGGTACCAGCTTCTTGGGCTCAGCCATGGTCCAGGTGAAAGCAAAGCATAAACCCCACGGCCACAGGACAGGGCTCAGCAGGCGAGATCAACCTCCAGCCTGCCTCCTCTGGCACTACAGCTGGGCCTAGATGAGTGTGCTAAAGCCTTGGCTTGCACAGAAAGCTGAGCATAGGCAAGGATCTTTGTCCTGAACATACGCTAAAATACTTTAAGGGGGGCTTAATCTACACGAGGCCTTTGGGGAAGTTTGGGCTCAGAAATTCAGAACCACCTTTCTGGAATTGCACAAGACAGACTTTTCTTGGCTCCTGATCCCCAAGTTTTAAAACCTGAAGAGCATAATATAGTTGCTCCAAGAAGTGAATTTGTACGGCCTGCCACACTCACCCAGGAACATTTATCTCAGGACTTCCCCCCCAGCCCAAGACCACCTCTGTACTCAAGGTGTGCACCCACCATCCCCATCCGGAGGGGCTGACATCACAACCGTTCCCTGCCAACTTCCCAAAGAAAGCAGCAGGCAGAGTAACACAATATCGGCACTTGGCACAGCTCAGAAAGTCCGGAATTATGTTCATGCTGAATGTATCTCATGACGAGCATGCACCACGCAGTTTGCTCGCGGGGCTTAAAAGAAATCAGTGAGGAACGTGTCTGTGCAAAGTACATTTTTGTACTTTTGGCACCAAATAGATTGAAGTGTGAAAATCTCTACTGTATCATAATTGACAAGTGCCATTTTTTCATCAAGGCACAAATATGAAAGTTCAGAAGTGTCCCTGGTTTCTGTATCTATTAGGAATAACATGAAATGCAAAGATTTACAGGGAACGGAACCACATGGTTACCTTTGGCTCTAGAAGCAGGGATGCGAGCAATCCACGGGGGTTTCTGTGCAAGAACTAGAAGCAGCCTACAACTAACCTGGGTAACTATTGGATCACATTGTTACCACCCTTGCCTTCTCCTTTCTCCCCTCCCACTGCTCAGTTCATTGCTCACTTCACTCACTAGCTGTGCAATCTTTCAGTAGATGATAAACTCCTCCATACACTGCACTCCACCTCTTCGTGTATTTGTACATGCTTCCCCGTGGCTACTACGAAAATAGTATTATGCATTACTGACAGGCAAGGAAACAGGGTATCTCGTGAAACACAGAAGGATGCAGTACTGCAACATAACCAGCACACGAGAGCTACTGAGCACCTGTGTACAACTACCTGTCAGCTAAAACGCTGCCCCAACAACAGCTTCTTGAGAGCAACAAAGGCATCAGGATTTTTCAACCTGAAGCAACTGTGAGGGAAGTGAATCACAGAAACCACACACACCTCTGTCAGGACTTCATCGTCTCAGAATAGTATTTGACATTAAGGAACTATCTTCTCAGTATCAGCATGACCGGCTTGGAGATCACAGTGCGTTCTCACACCATGCACAGTGAATGGGTGACACGCACGCAGACCCAGCTACTGGGAGCCTGTGCGCTGCTCACAGAGCCAGCTCTAACACAAGGTTACAGAGACAGTTTTGCATCAGAGCTGGCTCAGCTTTGCACGAATGGATTAGAATGACAGCGAAGGAGGAGCAGTCCAGCAGCAGCACTGTGCGTAGGCGGGTGGGAAGGGTGCAGGTGCCTGCTCCTGTTCAGGGCCACACTGCTGGGGCTGGCAGCATGGACACGAGGCAGCACGTCCACCGCCTTTGGGGGAAGCGTACTCAGTAATGGCAACTCCCTAACCTGATGAAGGAGCAGCTCTGGCTGTTTTGGATGACATATGAATCTTGCTCTCGGACCACACCAGACTATATTACACTTACATACTAATAGAAAGACTGGTCTTACAACTCCAGCTGTACCCGAGGCTAACTTTTAACTTTACTTCTCCATAGCATATCCCAATAAACCCTTTCAGTGACTGGAACGTCTGCTGACAGACCAGAAGCATAGTGATATTTTTTCCCCACACACTACTTCAATGCATGCAAAATATAAGCAAACACAGAGCTCTATTGCTTAAGAGCACCTACCTTCAAAATTTCTTCAATGGAGTGGACGTCACTGGGGAAGGTTTGCTGCAACAAAAAAAGGGGAAGCACCGTCAGTTTGTTTTGTTTTTACCAACCGACATGAGACAAACAGATGCACTCATCAAATATTTGCTGACCAACAGTTCTATAAATTTCATGAAGTCCCTTAATAAGAAAATGCTAGTAAGAATTAAAAGCCCCATCAGAAGGGCAGTTAATAATGCACACCTACAAAGCCTGTTGTTTTCAAGTCTTTAGTAGAAGATATATTCTAAGAAAGATGAGAAAGAAGGAAAGTGAAACAGAGGTCATTAAACAACGGTGCTCATTGAGTGGCAGGATTCCCCTTGTTTCATGACCAGTGTTATTCTATGCAGCCATATGCACTCAGCAGAAAAAGAAGCTTGGAGAAGACAAAGCAAAGGTGGTTTTAAGTGGAGGGATCATGCACCAGGCCCTTGAATGCCAGCTCTCAGACTCAGGGGAACATCAACTGCCATTAAAAAAATAGAGAAGCAATACAATTGTAACTTGTGCAGTTCAGAATAAAACCTTGAACATACCCCCGGGTAGCAGCTACACGGCGACTTCTGGAAAAGCCTGCAGATGATCTGGATCAAGAGACTACCCCTGTACCTCCCCAACCTGCTTCACCAGAGCCCAGGCAGCGACCACCCCATGCCCACCGGGCCTGGGCCAGGGCTGCCCCCAAGGCAAGGGCGGTGAGGACTCTGAAGGGAGGCCAGCTCCCCGGCAGCACCCTGGCACTCCACCAATGGCACCCAAAGAGGCCCAGGAAATAGCCGCAGCAGCGCCTGCAGCTGCCTTAGCCAGCCTCACGAGCCCAGGCCCAACCAAGCTCTGGGGAAGAGTACAAAGCAAAAGCAATACTAATATTTGCCAGTTATATAACAAACAGCAGACTTTGCAGCTTGGGCGAACACATAAATCTGCTTTTAATGTAGCAGCAAAACCCCACTTTAGCGACTCCTGGCAGGACACCCCCCTGCACACAACACCAAGCATCAGCAGCATAAGTACTGCTGGGCGAGGAAATAGCACAGCAAATGCCTCCTGTTCCCCAGGCACGTGGGGGTGAGGGTAACCACACAGCCAGGGCAAGTGGCAATGCCCCCGACAGAGCTGCCCCGCCCAGGCTGTGGGTGGCGGGAGAGGGTGCCGCAGCAGTTCCCTCCTTCCAGCACCACCGGCAGCAGGAGTGCCAGGGATGCTGCGCAGCAGGACCTGAGCTGCTTCTGGCCACAGGCAACACAACTCCACTTCGGCACGTCTGCTTCTCATCTACTAGCAAGGTATGTGTTTTGAAAGTACCTGTCATTTACACATCCGTTCCTAACTGGTATCATTAAAGGAAACTGAAATTAAAAACAGCCAAAGAGCGGAGTAGTTACAATGAGCAAAGTGCATCCAAGAGCAGCTTCTTGCCTATAAACAAGAGATTCAATGGAACCGTCCGGCTATCGGTGTAATTGCTGAAAGGGAAAGGCCAGGAAGACGTTCCTTGTATGAAAGGAAGAGGGCAGTGAGCTACAGTGCTGGATCAGAAGGATCTTCCCTAGAACAAAGTAAACAGCAAAGCAAGCATTGTCCTTCGCACTCTCACAGAAAGGTCACTCATCTGTTTCCCATATGCTGCACTATTTACAATGGAGGGAGTACAGGACATGAAGAATCTCTTCCCTGCAACCCCGTTTGTCTGTGTCTACATAAAGTTCTCATCGAGGCAGTACTCATCTGACAAAGATACTACTTTTCTTCAGAAAATCACGCATGGATAGCTGCTTCTGATCTTACTCACCCCAAGACAAAGGGAAACTGAGGCATGACCAGATGAATCACATGAATGAAAGCAAGGGGCTGGGATCTAGCCAGACTTGCAGAAGCACCCCACAGCAGGCAGGAGGAGGGAGAGGGAGAGCAAACAGCAGTGAAATTCTACCACGTGGCAAGAGATCAGGAGGCTTCATAACTCAGGGTGCCAAAAAGGGATCCCTCTTTTCCTCTTTTTCCTCCCAGCAGGCTTAACCTGCTAGCTCAACCACCTAATTTACTTAATTTAGTAAGTGGTGAACAGCAGACACAGAAACTTGCATCTTGCTGTACAGAAATGGAGTGTTTAACTAGAAGATTGCTTCAGAAAGCTGCTGAGAAATCCCATGAGAACACCACAGTAAAAACCCTTCCCACAAACCAGATAAGGAATCAAGATCCCACCTGGACAGAGTACTCAAAATCTCCCTCTACAATGGATCAATTGCAACAAATCAAAATCAGTTTGTTTCTCCCATTCCAGACACTTAAGTTTTATGAGGAGATAAATGATAACAAAAGTGGAATTCAATTAACCTGAGAATCAGAGAGTATCTGCAACAGCTAGTTTGGACCTCACTTACCCTTGTCAAACTCATACCCCCTTCCTGAAGGTCTTTCAGATAAGCCTGAAGAGGCTTTGAAATTGATGCAGGTTTCCATACAATGAGTATTTATAGTGCAATAGTCAGGAGGATTTATTGTAACCCTGTTAGGGTACTAACATAATAACAGGGCACTGTTCAGTGACTGTGCTGTTCTTCACAGGTCTGGTGGCTTAGTAAAAACCACTTTCATCTTCATGGTACAAAATTTAAAGGAAAGCAAACACATGACACTGAACAAGTACTGCAGAAGTCTGCATCAGCAGCACAAGGACCTCCATTTGTCTGTCTTTTTGAGACACAACGTTCAAGTGCATGGTCCCAAGACATGTGAAGCTCTGGAGATACAGAACATAAGGTATTGGGGATGCTCAGGATTGCTTTCATCTTTGGCTAGCAGTTTACTCCCAGGGCCACTAAGTTAGGACATGCTAGGAAGCCCATGCCCCTGCTGGAGACCCTCCCTGAAGAGCATGGGTTTTGAGGCATCTTTAATCTCTGCTCTGCTATCCTGCTGTGCCCTAAGACTGAAAAACCGAATGACACTTTCACCAGCAGTAAAACGTGCAATGAGGAAACAAAACCGCTGCCCACAAATGGATTTGCAACACCCTTATCAAATACATGGTGAAACATTTGCTCTAGAGATTAAAATCACAGACTCCTCAGGACACGAACAGAAAAATTGCTTTCAGTGCCAGAACCACAACAAAACCAGTCAGAGCCATTTGACTGCACTAGGGAACCCAGCAGGACTTGGGTAGGATTGCGACTCATTTCTTCCGCAAGTCTGCAGCCAGTTGCAGTCCCTGTGCCCCAAATCCACTGGCCCCAGCGAGGGCAGGCACACACCCTTTCACTCCATCCCAGCTGCATTGTCCAGGGACTCCTTGTTTTTACAGAACTATGCACCCAGCGCCTGAAGGAGCTGGGCTTTTCTGCACGCTGAGTAGTTTTTTTGCCCCCTTTTTTTTTTCCTTCAAGTCACATCTCAGCCTGTAAACTACTATTAATCCACAATTATCGCCCAGCAGCTAGGGCTGTCCTTGCCAGTTTTAAGAGAAGAGTTCAGGGAAAAGGAGAAACACAATGTTGCTTGAAGAAGAATTAAAAAGCCAAAGAAATCACTGAAATGAGATCAGCTTCACTGAGGACTGTGGGTGTGAAAGATCAAATATTACATGTTGCTGTCTATCCCACTTAGCAGTTTTACACCCTTTACAGGGAACACTAACGTCCTCCCCACAGCAAACTTGATTTAAGTCCTGTGTATATTTGCTGGCTGACACTGACATCTGCACAATCTCCAGCTAGGATCTCCTCACACCACATTCATACTCACTGTCAGTTTGGGAATGATGCAGATGCCTCCGAGTGCCACTCACAAAACGTTTTGATGGCTGAGGTCAAGTGCAATCATGGGACATCCAGAACCATAGGGTCACTGGGTTTCTGTTTTGGTTTTGCTTTTTAAAGCCAACATTCCCATCCAAACTGATGCTGCACAACAAAAACAGCTACCCCCCTCTGCAATAATACTAATCTATGTTTCAAAAAGTCTGGTTTTGCTCAAGCGAAGGCTCAACTCCCAGTGATCTTGCAGACTCCAAAAAAGTCTGAGGGGCAGCATGCTTCTCCATTAACCAGCTCCCCCAGCAGAAGACACCAGCAGAGACAGAGGTGCACGTCCAGCCCCAACAGGTACCCACATCTGACCCACAACTCCATCCCAGTTCCACAGACTCTAGAGAGGTTAAATAAATGGATGTAACTTGGAAAGACATCTTGTTCAGAAAGACAGAAACCTACTTTAAGAGAGCAGACAGAAGAAATTGCCCCCTTTGTAATCTGTCATGCTTATCCACAAAAATCCCAGGGAACAGCTAGACACAGACTGTGCGACATGGTTCATGCCAGTTATATGTGACCAATAATTTCAGGGACAAATTTAAAATTATACTCATCATTTGTGATGGGAACAGAATCTGGACTGATACACTTCCGTAAGTGCAAGGCTAATTTAATAGATGACTTCTTTACTTGCAAGCTTAAAAAGTAAAGAGGAAGGTTTAAAAAGGTTATCAAGACAAAATCAAGTATCTCTTTGATGAGTATTAACACACTTAATAGGCAAAACAGACATTTCACAATGTCAATGATAAGTTTGATTTTAAGGTTTTTGGAACAAAAAGATGGATAAACATAAAGCCAAAGCCATTAAGTAAATTTTGACTACAGAAAAATGCAGACTACCATTAATACGACTTTTAAGCCTCAGTTACTGAAGAACAAGCAACATGCTATTAAAATGGTGAGACACTGCCACACTCTCTCCTTTTTATAATTTTTGCAGTATATACATTTTTCCAATTCACCAACCTGCACAACTGGCTGATGAAGGCCAAGTAATATCTTGCAAAGACATATCATCTCAAGGTTAACAAAAGACAGTGCTACAAGGTGATATGCCTGAAGTATTATTAAGTACAGCTGAAGTTGTCTGAAAAGGACTTCACTCAAACCTCTGCATTCAACATAATAGCTCAGACCAGCACAACCACATCCACTCTCTCCTCTTGGTAGCTGCACAAAATCACCCACTTCCTTTTTCCTCACTACTAGTGACCTCACTCAAGAAGAAATATCTATGCAGATACCTGTGAAAGTTTAAATAAAATAAGAAGTACCATATATTTTCAGGATGTTTTGGAGCGTTTAGGTTTTTTGAGAAAGAAGTTGTGCACTTCCCATTTAGCATCTGCCATAGGTAAAACACTTTGGAAACCTCCGACACATGCAAGTGTACTGCCCAGACAACAATGTGGGGAAGGACATGCTATTCAGAGCCATTTCAGACAGTACTGCTATACTTGTTTTCCTTCCGGGAAAATGCAGTTGAGGAAGTTACTTCAGATTGATTAATTGATGAATTCCTACACATACCAGCAACTCCCTTTCTGCTCACTTACATGCACACAGCACAACATAATAATGTATTCAGAAAGCCAATGTATGGTTCCAGAACACAAAAATATATATAAATACTTGGGTGATAAATTTTAATGCAGATTCTTTACCAGAGCAATAAATACATTAATGCTTTCACTTTATCAGAGCATAAACTACTCAAAGGCTAGAGACCTGCAGGAATCACTGTCTACATGATAACCTATTGCAGCTGACCAGATACAGAGTATTTTGCTTTGCTCTATAGCATCATGCTTCCCCCAAAGAAGTTAAATGTTTGTCTCCTGTACCATAATGCATGCAATTACATGAAAAGTAGCTTTCCTTATGCTAAAGGTGGTGAACAGAATTGGAAGCATCTATTAGAAATTTGACTATGAAAGATTGTGTGATCCCCTCCCCATTTGTACTAGGGTAGCACACAATCTGCTGATTTGACTATAGGGTGGGATTGTCCATTAAAAGTAAAAAAAAAAACCAACCCACAAACAGTCACTGAAGGATTCAGTACTATGATCCTGAGCTGAAAAGGATTTAAGGATTAGGGCCAACATAATTTCAAGCACCTGCACAAACATAAGAAACCCTAGAAGTTATATGAGGAACTAGGCTGCCTTTATGCTACAACAGGCTTGCAAAAATGCACAGGTGCACATACCCTCAAAAGAAGAGAACGAGCTCTTAATTTAGAAAACAATTCGAAATCTGCACAGGCACTCAATTCAAGCTGCATAGCAACTGTGTGACAAAACTCTCAAATACCTCCAAGTCCTCTCTTCAAGCGCAATTCCAAAAAAACCACGCACTTTCACGAGCACAAAGCCCTGCTCGTGCCCCGAGCCTTGCACAGCTCTGTTAGACGCTCTAAAGAGAGATGAACAAGGAAATGCGGATAATGACAGTCACCTAAAACCAGACTAAACTGCTTGAGGAACCACCTGGTACACAAATGCCCCACTGGCCATGATAATATGTGGGCCAGACACCCAACCAGAGGTGGTGCAGTGCCCCAACCAGGGAGCAACACAAGAAAGGGCCAGCATCAACCCTCCTGGCCCTGCACTCTTTTCCTGCTGACAGAGTTGCACCCACCAGACCGTTGCAGCAGGAGGGACCAGCAGCCTGCTCCTCTCTCAGCACGACGGCTAGAAGGGGAAGGGGAAAGTGAGGGAGACTTTGAAAGGATCCTTGGCAAAAGCCTGGCTTTCTCCTCTCTAGCACAATGCAGTCAACACTGGCTAAACTGAGAAGCCAGAAGACTGGGCATCTTTTTAAAAATAAAGCTTTGCCACAGATACTACAAAGAATAAGCAGCGCGGTTTTGGTAATGAAGACAGGGTTCAAGAGCTTCTAAAGTTGCTTCTTTTTTAAAATTAAAAATTACAGCGCACATTTTTATCCCATTCTGCCACATGTGCCAAATGGAGCTGAAGGACCGTACGGCAGTCTTGCGTGCAAGCTTTCTCCCTGGTTTCTAAATAGCTTGCCTCGTCAGGAGGTTGTGGCAGAATAGTTTCAAGCAGGCTGTCAAAAAAATTGTCTCCAAGAGAGTTGGCCACGCATTATTTCAGATGTCACAGAGTGGCACCACTGAGATGTATGGGCTCAAACAAGGCCAGTAGCGGTAACAGCATATAGATTGCACAAAGATGAGGACAGGAAGTCTGGAAGCAGATATTAACCGGAATGGATATGAACTGCCTTTCAGGCAAGCATTAAGGTGTTGCAGACCTTTCTGTTCCTTCTCATCTCAGTAATTTCCACCCGACTGCTTATTTCTGCTTATTTGCATGCCTCTGCTGTCACAGCCATTTAGAGCTGCCCCTCTGACATCCTGCACACAAATAAGTCCCTTGCTTCTCTGTTTCCTTCATCTCAGGTGAAACTGGTGCCTGGAGACAGCCAAGTGGTTTAGGTGAAGAACAGGTACGGCCCACGTGCATTTCATATGCTTCCTGGTATCTCCTCCTAATCAAAATGGATTTGCCGTGTGTGTAGCTCAAGTTTGCCAGCTATTGCTCTTTGCCTGATTTCAGACTAAATTATTAGCACGAGAAAACCCAAGGGAGCAGTGCAGCAAGGGTGAGAAAAGCCAAGTATGAGTTCCATGTCCTTCATTGTGTTGTCAGTTTTGTTTCCTAATGAGCTGCAACTATCAGCAGAGGCCACCTGTTCATGCTAAAAAAAGTTCATATTTACAGCTGCTTCCCATTTAATACTATATTTGAACATAAATATTTAGCCTTAAATTTATTTTTTCATGTCAACTGCACAGGCTTTTGCCACATGAATGCAACGAAGATCACGAAACTGCATATGCATGAAGGGTTAGTCTGAAAACACCACGCAGAGCAAAGTCAGACCAAAACCTCCCATCCTGTCCTCACTTTGCCCATAACATGCTTAACCAGCTCAGAGCAGGAGATCTGGCATATTAGATGGACTCTCCTACTCACACACAGGTCACACTAGGGATAGCACACTAGCATACTCCTCAAAGCAACCTTCCACCTGCATTTTTGTGTAGTTAAAAACCCACCCTCTCCATAATATAGATAGTTGCGAGATGAACACACACACACACACAGAGCTCGTTTCCAAATGACCCAGCCAACAAAAGCAAGAATACGTATTTTAACCAAGCCTCTACTAATCTTGATTATGAATGCAATAACATTCTGCCATGCATTGAAAAAGGCTGACAAAATTTGAAACTCGAATTACCTCGTTGATCAAAACAAACACTTAAACACAAATTTATGAAGGTTTTCACACACTATCTTGAGGAACCCCAAACACCAAGCAGATTCTCTGCCAAGGATGTTTAAATTTCCATATAACAAAACAGATTAAAATACATCTATGACACAAAGAGAGGTCCAATGATCTGAAACCTGGCTTACTCCATCCACCTTTTTTTAGAGGATATGGTGGCAAGGCTGGTTTCGGGGAAAGCAGAAGCAACAATTCGTACTTATCTATTCAGGAGAGCATTTATCAGAACAAATATGAACACTGTGTGAATACATTTGTGATTAAAATAATTTCTAGTCAGACAGGCAGCATCCTGTGAGCAAACTATCAGCATGGGTGGTCATTAAGCGTGTTTTTAAAAGATGTTTACATTTTGCTGCAGACACAGTGCACTTGTTCAACAGATCTCTTTCTTTCACACACTTACTGATTCCCAAGTGTCTGATATGTGGGGAACCCTTTCTTAACATGGCAAACAAAATGTTTTTCCAAGTCAACCAGCTAAAGGCTTATTTTGCAGATAGACAGGTTCTCTAATAATCCTTCAAACAATATCCGCTCAATTCAACAAAATTCTCTTACCATGAATAACAATTGTTAAGATACGCTAAAAAAAAAAAAAATAAGTGAGGGCAGAGGGAGAACAGGAATGCAAACCAAAACTAACTAAATAGCAATGCCAATGACCTCATGCCTGTGAGCTTTACATTTTGATTCATCTTGTATGATCTCAGCCAGCATTAAATACGAACCTTACAGCAAACAGTATGTGTTTTAACAGAAATGCATCTCAGATAGAAGACACAAAAGGAAGTTCTATGAAGTAATCCCACCTAAAACAGTAGCCTTGAGGCAAAATAATCAGCCCCGCAAGTCTTTTGGGCAGGTGAGCCACCAGCAGAGTCAACAAAAGCAGCACTCAACTCTGCTTTTGAGCTTTCTTCCTCGACTGGGAGCCAAGGAGGAGAAAGGAAGATGAAGCAAAAATACTTTCGGTGCAGAAACAGCTCTGAGGCTCAAGGGTGAGGTCTGATGGCAGAGGGGAGACAATGCAGCCCATGGTAGCTGCCAAGGACTGCGTGGTCCTTCATCACACGCACACCCCTGTCGCCCTGCCCTGCCCTTAGCCTGCATTTGGATAGTCCAGGACTTAACCTGGCAGACATCCATTCCCCTTCCGTTCATTCAGCTCCTTCGGTCACCTGGCCACAGCACCAGATGAATACCAGAAGTGGTGCAGCTGAGGGGGAATGCATTCCCACAAACACTCAGCGCACCTGCAGGGAGCAAAGGTCTTAATTTTACACAGCTTCCAGTGTTTGGTAAACCTTTTGGGGATCCAGAGCCAGTCACCTACAGTCAAAATTCTCTCTGAAAGCACACAGCTTAACCCTGCTCCTACAGTGGTAAACCTCCCATGAACTGCAGTGGAAAAAGTGTTACAATTCTTCGCATTTTACAAACCTGAAGTGCCTCTTACATCGCACCTGTTACTTGCATAACTTGAAAATAATAATTTTAAAAACTTTATGAACTATTTTCGATTTTCAAAAAGACACAAAGAAAACCTCCCCTGCAATCAATGTATGTTTTGCTACTAGCAGATTTCCTTTTCCCTAGAAAGCACGCAAACAGGTTAAGATTGTGTCATGCATTTTCTTGCATGCACCAACCTAGTCCAAGGCACTGTTTTTGCCTCAGTACTCTGAACTATGGATCAGGGTTTTTTTAATTGCTTGTAGCTAAACAGACTGGAAATGAAAGTGATGACTTGGTTTTGAAGTGCAGAACATGTTGGTGAAACTTATTAACCTCAACAGCACTCTGGGGCATAAAACCACATTTTCGTTTCCGACCCGCAGGTTTTATCAGCATCCACCCCTTCTACTATAGTGCAGCTTGTTCAGATCTGGCACCAGCAATCCCTGAGGTGAACCTGATTTCACCTACTGAGGGAGAAACCAAACAATGATTGTCTGCTACCATGCCAACTTTGCCTGCCCGCAGGTGGGTTCCTTGGCTTGTGAGAGCAACCCGAAGTCAAAAGCCAATCTTTGCACCAATGTCACTGGGGAAGGATGGAGATCAGTAAAGAGCCCCCACACAAGGAGCAGGGTTTTTGAAGCCAGCTGGCTGCTCTTCACAGCACCGTGGGGCTGCAGAGCCCACAGCGCTGGGAGCGGCACAGAACAAGCCCCGGGTGCTCCCCAGGCCTTTGCTAACGGCAGCTCAGCACAGCGGCATCCTGGCGGCACAGCCAGCGCTTGGGGTAGCCGAGGAGTTTCTCCACCACATTCCTGTGCCATCCGCAACGCTGAGGGGATTCAAAGAGCACGCGGTTAACCCAAAACACACACGTAAAAGTCGGAATGATTCAGACATCACCTGCATCTATAACCGTGTGTGGTTTTGCAAGGGACCACATGGTTAGCCCAAAACACACACGTAAAAGTTGGAATGATTCAGGCATCACCTGCCTCTATAACCGTGTGTGGTTTCACAAGAATATACACATACACATCGCTATCACAGCTGCTGCAGGAAAAAAGACCCCTAACAAACCACAGGAGAACTGACTACACAGGGGAAACAGCAACACTGATGAAGAGCAAACACAAGCAGCAAAATTGCATCAAGTAAGAGAGGTGCAGGCAGGCAGTTAATAGAAGATTTTCTTCCAATTTCTTTCAGGTTCAGGAACTGTAGGTGTTGGGTTTTTTGTTTGTTTGTTTCTTTTAAAAAGTTCATACAAAAAAGTATTAGCATTTTCAAAAGGAAAAACATGGAATTTGCATTAACACTTACTGAGATGAGCCTTTGCACTGCTGCCTGTGAGCTTTGGATTAAGTCAATAACAAATCAGATAAAAGAGTGTGCAAAGACTTCGAAACAAGCTGTATTTTAAGGATGAGACCATCCCTCCCTGTCTTCAGTGTAGAAATACCTGTGTACATTTAGGTTTTCCTTGGTGCTATTTTAAGCTCCAAAAGCTCAAAAACGTTTATTTTAGAAGCTTGCAATAAAAAGGGACTTTTATTGTCTAGTCATGAAATCTTTGTTGATATAAGTTGTTTAAAATCTGAAATTGTACATAAATAAATACATCTTTAACAACTGGCTTCATAAATTACAGCTACCGATTTTAAAGGCCATTTTGTTATGTGGAATATTGCCTGAGGTTTCATTCCTACTGTAAAATAATGTACAGATACTATTTGGCAGCAGAGTCCCTGTATCAGCAGCTTGAACTGTTCTAGGAAATTCAGGAAGCTGCTGTCAGAGAACAACAAACCCGTGAGAAGGGAATGCCATTTTCTCAGCAGGTTGCCTAAGACTAGGATTAATTTTCACAGGAGGTTAAAATTAACCGCAAGACACATCATTTTTAGAACAGAAGAAAGCTCACCTCATTTCAACAAAAACATGACAACCACAACAAAAAAGACACAAGACGGTAGAAGAGAGGGGGACAACAAGAGGAAATGAAACACAAAGAAAACTGAAATAGAAAACCAATTTTACAAAAACTTTGTTATCAGACTATCTTTGTGGAAAGAGAAGAAACTTCGTTCCAGTGCAGTACTAATAAGGCACTGCACACCGCAGCAGCTGTAAAAAAAGCATGTTTGGGGATGCTCTTATTTGAGTTTTGTTGTAGCTTCAGGTAGCCAGCTGGGTGGGTTTAGCAAGGAGGGACAAGCATAAACAAGCAACACATATCCTATGTTTCCCCTCTCAGTGACTTAGCTCTTGCATGTAATGGAGTGAGACTGGAATAATTCCAGCAAATCAAAGCAAAGCTAAAGTAGATCTGTATGCCATTGCTTAGAGCATTAAGTTTCACTTCTGTACGTCATGAAAAACAAAAACCGTGTTATGCTTTTTGCTTTATGCACACTAAAACAATGCTGAGGCACCACAGAAATGTACAAAAAGGCTCTGCCTCATCCAGGGAGACATCTTCAAAATTACACTATAAATCCATGTTTTCATGTTTGTGTTTATGCTGCTTGCTTCTTTTTGACAAACAAGAGTTCATTGAGGACTACAAATCCAATCTACCAGTCTCAAAGTCCATGGGAGCCTTCTAAAATAATTTCTCTGTGTGCTATTTCAGGTCCTCTGTGGGCACCAGTGTTTAACCAGCAGTGTGCATTTAGTCAAGTCCCCTGTGGACGGTTTCACAAGTGCATTTAACCCATTTAAGTCCACTCCTCTCCTTTCCAAGGCAACGCCAAAGCTATTCCACTGAAACAATGTCACACCACCAGGCACTCCTCTGCCTCTGTCCCAACATCAACCCAGCAGCCCAGCTCACAAGAGAAGGCATCAGCTCCGGCATGCCACTGCTCTCATCGCAGGTTTGAAAACAAATCAAACCATTTCCATGAACTTCTACTCTTGCTTTCTTCAGCTGACACTGAATGATCCTGGCAATTTAAGCATTTTACATCAAAGTGCTCAGTAAACAATGGTTGTACTGTCGTTCCTGCGTGGGCGCCTGGAGGAAATAAAACATTCTTTAAAGATTTTACACGCTATTCTAACTCTGAGATGGATTATTTTGCTCAATCTAAAAATAAATGCATGGGCCTCCTTCTTGTGTTCAAACAGCATAAGAAAAAAAAAAACTGCTGTTTTGTCTTCCTTTGTCTGAAGGAGCAAAGGGTTTTGTGTTCTGGGGGAACAGACTGTTGATATGTCTTAATAAAGGATTCTTCAAAAATCTTGAGCTGCTGAAAGCAATTTGTGCATCCCTTGTTAGCCTTCATCTAATAATAATATAATTGAAATCCAAACAAACTAAACATGAAAATTAAGTGCAGCGTCACCTGTATATAGCCACATGGACCAGAACTCCAGTCAAGGCTGATTATTTCACTAGTAAATTGCTCTATATAAAGAACCTCTGCACAAAAGCTCCTCCCCATCGTAACTACCATCTGTATAGTACCTCTCAATAATCTGATTTTGACACCTTGATTCTGCAAAACTTTCTTACGCTTAGAGTGTCTCCAGTAAATAATTTTTAATCATGCTTGTCATGAACCTATAAGTATTGTGTCCGTAACAGCCTGAGTCTGTGTCCTCTTCTTCCCTCCAGAACAAACACAAGGTGTCTTTCAATCTAAGTGTTGAAGGTATGAAAAATATTTGAGTAAGAGCAGCAAGCCATGATTTCAGGTATTCTCTCATTTACAATACCACCTCCTCAAAATTTATGCTATTAGAGATACTTTTTACAGTATCTTGAAAAAAGCTGCTCACTGCAGCTGATACAGATAAAGCTGTAAAAGTCCTGTGACTCATGTCAGAGGAGATTTTTGTTGATAATATCTGTCCAATGAATAAATCAATCTGCACTCTGCTGACATAACTAAATTTACATATGAATTTCTGCTAATATAAAATAGTCACAGGAAAGGAGCAAAGCAGAAGGAGAAATCACAGCTTTGATATTATTATTCTGCGGGCCAGAGGGGAAAACAGCTCAGACCTGGTTGAAAGATAATGATTTTTAACATTTTTCTAAGGAAAAATAGCACGAAATCATGCATTATATGGTGTTATCTGCAAAATTTAATACATGATCGTTAGAAGGAATGTTGTATCAAGGCTAATTACATATATAAGTGTAAGTGATATATCAACTATAGCAAAGCTGTTTGAAAGCCACAAAGTGCCATAATTAAATAAATATGCAGCACAAGTTCAGAAATTCGAATGATGGGGTATATATTTAAAAGGTTTCAAAAGTTTCTCAGAAGCTCTAACTTTACTTCCTAAAGTGATTTGATCATTTAAGGGTCCACGTTTTGCTGGAGGTCAGCAGGAATTAGGCTCTTAAAAGCAAACAGCATTTTGCAAATAAATTCTATTCACTTAGATCCGAGCATAACTATTTTTTGGTCTGGTTGGATTTTTAAAAAAAATCTTTGCATTAAGATACTTGTTAACATGTGAGTACAAAGGATGCACTTTGGTTCTCAATTCAACCTCTTTAACCAAAAAAATCTAGCAACACTTGAAAGCCTACACATGCTTCTCAAACTTCCACTCTTTCCCATCCCATTCTTGGCCACTACTGTATCTCTTATGGACGCTCAACGCCAGTATCATAAACCCCTGGGTATTTATACTGGAAATAACTTTGAACCACACAGGAACTACAGTCTTCAAAGCAGGCTGACTTCTGATGTCAACCATAACTTTGGCACTAGTATGGTTTCCCTTCCATGGAAACAGTACTGTAGTAGGCATTATTTTATTACAGCTAGTGGACTTCATTTCCAAATCCCCTAGCGTGAGCTTAAAAAATCATTTGATGGTAAATCCTGACCTTCATTCGAGTTAAACAAAAAGGTAAGAAAACAGTAACTACATCTGTTAAGACCATCAAGGAAATTGGGGGTTTTAGTGGTGAAAGGTGTCCTGTGATTCTGGGGATCACCTCAGATAACTGCTGCCATCTCAGAAGTTTTCTCCCTTTCCAAACACCACTTTCCCCTTGGAAAATGAGCTGAGTTAGATTTATGATGGCAGTGGTGACACTTGGTGTACTTCCCCTCGATGACTCAGTAAACAAGACTCAGAGATGCAGGCTCTTGTACTGTTTTAATACTTAACAGGACTGCTGCTTTTCTAAACCAAGACCTTTTATTTGTCCATTTTGAAGAGCAGTACCCCACACCACCTCTCTGCATTGCCACCGCTGCAAATAAAAAAATTGAAAAACAAAGGAATTGAAGAGGCAGGCTGAAGCCTGGGCAGCATCACCAGTCCCAGGGCCAGCACCAGGCACAGCCCTGTGCTGCTACCTGGGACAGACCACACAACTTCGAGGGGAGCTAGAAGGCATCAGCCATCAGCACATCAACAGAGAAGGCAAGTGGGATGCTTGTTAGTCAGTCCAAATATAGTATTCCCAAAGGGAAAAAAAAAGAAGAAAACGCATCTGTTGAGAACACAGGAGTTTTCTCTCTCTCCTTAAGAAAGCAAAGTTTGTAACTGAGAGGGAGCCTAGGTGCTATTTTTAAACTTTAACAGAAATTTAAGAAATATTTTTAAATGCTTCCAAACCAAGGAACTTAACCTGTGGGAAAAAAATAGCAAGCCTTAATTTGCCATTATTTTAAAACTGACCTAAATGCAAACAGAATATTTCTAGATTTGATGTTTTGGGGTTGGGACAGCAAAATGCCTTCTTATGCTTATTCTTCTTATTCTTATGTCATCGTGTATACACACATGAAAGCTATCCTCCCTGCGATGACTACCGGACAAGTCTCTCAGCTCCCCTATCTTGCCGTAGAAGACTGGAAGCCACAGCAAGTCCTGTGCACCAGTTACCTGATCACCCTTTCCAGTATACAAAACCACCTGTTGAAGTAGCTGTAAAACTTTCAGCTGTAAAAGCAGCGTCCAAGGCTGAGATGGCCTGCTCCTAGGAGGTGATTATTATTCCTCAACTCAACACTCACGCAGACGCTTTCATCCTCTCCTCAGCAACCAGCTTTGCACGCTCGGTGTAAAGCCCACAGCACGCTCAGCTGGTTTGCCAGGTGGGTACAGAGGCCAGGGCTGGACGCAGCCTTCTAGGACCTGCTTTGCTATGCTGTGTCGAGGAGAACCAGTCTACAATTAATATTTAAAATCCATATGTAGAAGATACTTACCTCTGTTATGATTCAAAACATAAGCTTCCTTAAAAGACATTTTTTATCAGCCCCTAAACTCTGCCTTAAAGACCGCAAACAGTGTTTCCTAAGTCCCAGAAATTCTTTATGGCCTGGCTTATGCACTGCAGAGCTGTCACATACAATTTTTATTGACAGCTAAGTGAAGCGGGAGGTGCTGAGCTTACGTACCTGGCTGTCATTTGGGAAGTGATCCCTCTAAGTATTAGGAACGCTACGGGCCATCAGCCTCCCAGGCTCACATAGCTGTCAGAAAACAAAGTGATGCTGAGAGGACAGCAGACGGTCAGTTCACTGTTTCTTTCCTTGTCTAATCTGGAGGGAAGAAGCGTCTTTTTTGTTTATTTAACATACTGTCTGAATAGTTTATAATTAAAATGCAACCAAGGGCAGATGTTTACAAGGATTACCAAGACAGCAGCCAACCTCTGTCTAAGAAAAAGCTTTCTGCATCTTTCCCTGAAGCAGCTTTTGGGGACAGCAAACTGGAGAAGATTTAATTACTTGTGGCTCTCGTCCGCTACGCTCATTTCCAGATTTTCTGCATTACTGTTTCACTGCCTGTACTTTCCTTCATACATAATTGCTCATATAATGGCAATATTTGTGTGAAAATTTCCCATGAACCAGTGGCAAAATAATCAAACCATTTGAAATACTTCGGGGATGTGAGCCGGCAGGGTAATAATTTGTAGTCGTATGATGGATTGGGCTCAACACCTTTGAGACATAAAAAACTGCAATTTGTTCTTTACGTCCTCTCAGGCAAAGTCTCTACATTGGGATAGTTTCACATGCAATTCCCAACCAACCTCCTGCACGCTGGACAACAAGCATCTCCCTACATGCGCACTGCAGAAGGCTGTGGGCTACAGGACTCTGAGAAAACGTCTAAGGAAAGGGTAGGATGTACCCAAGGGGTTACTGATACCATAGCAAACAGAAAAATAAATACCACACTGCTTCTCTTCTTGCTTTCATTATGGAAACACGGGTAGTATTACTGTGGTAACATGAACGCTGTACTAGCAGAGAGGAGAAGGAACAGAGCTGACCCTGCTCTGCACTGCAGCAAATCAAGGAGGCAAAGGAGGTCAGCCCATCCTCTGCATTGGTAAAGTGATGCTATTCTTTCAGCACATCCAGCCAAGGATTAACAAGGCAAAACTGCAAACAGACAAGCAACATGACAGCCAAGAGCACCTTTAGGAAAATGTTTGCCTCAAGCGAAAACATTCAGGCTGAAAATACTGCACCTTTCACCTTTAGCAAACAGATGGTGTCCAACCAAGTCTGAATTACAACTCAGTCTGAACAGCAATGAGCTGCCAGGCTGAGGAAAGAAACCAAAATATTCCTTGTATAAGGAAGAGTAGGTTGTCAGGACCCAAATCTGATAGGACTTTGTCTCCTGTTACATTAATTCACCCTCCAACTTCCAAAACCTATAGCATTCTTCATAAGCCACTGCTATTCAAAATGCAACATGCAGAAGGCATATTTAAAAACTGGCGTTCTTATGGCACGTTAAAAAATACTATAAGCTTTGAAAGAAATATATACCACAGCGTTAATAAGGAATCGTTCTACACGTTGTTTATTTTACAATAGACTTTTAAAATGTGCAGTCACCCTGCCAGTGTGTTCATTCCAAATACATACAGCAGTTAGCCTTAAAAATCATGGGGAAGTGCTCACTCAAAATTTTCTGCATTTCTGTGGGTTTCATCTCAAAACTTCAGGAATTTCTCCCCTTGGGGGTGTTTTGTTTATTGAATTCAGTAGTGCATTAAAACAAATATTTGAATTTAGGCTCTGATTCAAGAGGATTAAGTTCTCTCAAGATTCTGCTAATACAGAAACAATTTTTGCAACATCTCTCAAGAAAAAAGTATTGCTATGCTGTCACTATTCTTTCTAAATTCAAGCAGTGAAAGAGGAAGAGAGATCTGAAAACTTTTAATGAACACATTTTTCTTTTGACTTAACGGAGCTTAATAAGCCAGCCAAGATAATATTTCTGACTGTGGTATAATCTAAGACGTATAGCAGTGTACTGAATAGCAATAGTTACTATTTATCTTGAAAGGAAAGTGCACATCCGGGTAAGTCACCCAAACTGAAGTTTCTGTAAGCAATGGGAGTTTAAGTGAAGTTTCATTTTTTTTTACTAATATTGAAGCTGACTGGTTAAAAATTAGTCCATGAGTCCAGTACTATGGAGCTCTATTTCCTTCACAGCCAAGGCAAACATCACACTTGTTCCTTCCTCCTTTGATTGAAGAAAAGCTCTATCTTAAGAATAGGCAGAAAGGCCAAAGTGATTAAATTGAGCATCCGAAAGAAGCAGAACTCACAGAAAGCAGTAATGCCTTTTATTAGATGAAGATAGCTGTGGGGAAGGGAGATGGCAGAGGACACTTTCAGCATCAAGCCCTTGCTGGGCCTGAAACAAACACTAAGTCATGTCCACGGGCAGCTGCAGTTTGTTTTCCGTGTGGTTGGGTATGTGCAAAGGCAGCTGGGCTGACAGCAGAGCCTCTCTGGGAAATGCACCCGGACCTTTCGCTCGAAGCAGGATAGACTTTCATGATCACGTCTTGCACTATTTGCTACACCTGACTGCATGCAAAAAGAGCACCTCAATATCTAATGACATCTATGAACTGTTTCACCAACTGAACCATTTGGCAAGAAAATGTAACATTGCTAATGCAGTTTAGAAAGAGAAATCACTGTGCTGGAAAGCAGGAGATCAAAAACGTAGGAATAACACCTTTTCCAACTGGGAATTAAAATATTCTGCTTCTTAAAACAATTAAGCACTAATTTACTGTTTAAGTAATAAATGCTCATTGTTATGATGATGAAAACTGGCAACTAAAGTTTGGGAGGGAAGGGGATATTAAAGATAATTCAGACAGCAACATTGTTGGACGTCAGTGAAAATGAAAAATGAGAGCTGAAACTTCAAAGCACAGCAAGGAAATGAATAAAAGGCAAAACTGATAGAAAACAGACTCTGCCGAGTGGCATGCCAGGGTAAGAATACCACTCCTTTCTGAATGTAATTTCAAAAATTAACATATTGGTATAGTCAAGCTTTGGAAATGGCACAGCATGTCAGCCAGAGATGTTGAAATTCGGGATGGGTGTACCACTGGTTTAGCCCCAGCCATCAGCTTCAGAAGCAGCCAGTGCTAGAGACTGCAGAGGGCAGGTCCCCACAACACAGGGCTGCTCGCAGAGAGCCGGCCCCCTGCTCTGAGCCCATCCCTGCCGAGGATGCCAGAGCTGTGCTCTAGCCAACATCACTGCTTTCAAGGTGAGCTCCGGCAACCTCATACCCTACCAGGTAACATCAGGAATCACTTCTGTGATTTCAGCTGCCCTCTCAAGTTACTCATCAACAACACATCAGAAAAACTTTTCTCCCCTTAATACTCATGCTCACTGAAAACCAGAGAGCTAACCAAGACTTTGGTGTAGCAGCTTCTTGCTGAAGCAACGGTCTGGGGGCAAGAGCACTGCAATCACAACAGAGCTCAAGAAGCAAGAGCAGCACCACCAGACTCGTCGTAACATGCACCACTGTGCTGATGCAGATGATGCCTGCGGAGCATCCTTAAGCTGCAAAATGCCACTTTCACTGCGGTTCACTGGTGCCCAGTAAAAATAAAGAAAGAAATAAAACACAAAGCATGTGCTACCCATTGCCCTTCACTCAAGCAATGCAAAGAATCAAAGACCAGAAGATGCTTAAAATAGCATTAGGAGAGTATTAATGCGATGCCCCAATGTAGGAAGACGAATCTGTGTTTTATTCCTGAAAATGCATCTCTTGAACAAGACACCAGGGATGTCTTTATTGCCAAAATAATTCAGAAGCTTGAAACAGGCAAACTCACTCTCTGAGAAAACATCTCCAGTGGCATTCAAGACCATCAGAAGAATGACCTCCAGACTGGCACTTAGCTACAAAGCGCTGCTTGGCCGGGGAGGAGCGCAACTGTACACAGGTGTTTCAATACTTGCCTTGTTTATAAGCTCCTTCATCCTTCAATAACTAGAGAAGTTAACTCGATTTACATGAGGCGGCTTGCAATTACAAGACTCGCTGAAAACAGCCCCCTCTCCCTGCCAGCCCATCCTTCAGCGACCCGCTCCCAGCCAGATGCGAAAGCCGGATCCAGGCACGGCCCCACTGGACTTCACGAGGCTCAGCCGCCTGCCTGGGTTTCACCTCCTCCCCCTGAAGCCAACGCCTGACATCGCTCAGTGCCGAGCCACGTCTGTGTGGTGCACTTACCTCCGTGAACATGTCTTACTGCCTTCCTACATGGCAGGGGAGATTTCCTGTTTTCATACATTCCCTTGTCAGCCCTAATCAGTGTCAATAGGTTATGGTGTCTTTTGTGCTGGCGGCATCAGGCCTGACAGGAAAGAACTTTTAATCTCTTCCCTAGCACAGAGCCATGAGAAGCTGCAAGCGCTCCCAGGCATAAGTCCCTTGGCTCCTCTCTGAAAAACGCTCTCTCAAGCACACGGTTGCTTAGCAATATTTGCCTTCCCCCTGTACGGTTCAAATTGGCAACATCTGTCCCTTTGGCGCTTCCCACTTCTTCGAGAAACAGTGCAGAGAGTTTCAAAAATCTACAACAGGTTGGTGGAGGGTGTTTCACGAGAGCTATTAGAGCTGCTTTGGCATTTTATTGCTGGTTTATTTCCAGCCTGGATAAAATGTGTGACTTCTTCCAAAGGAGTGGCACACAAGGGAAAAAAAGTCTTTCGCATCCAGTGGGACTTGCCTATTGAATCAAATATAAGAAGTAGCTTTTCCTGTTTACATAGTTACACCTGCATGCTATGGCTTGGTTTAGAAAAAAAACCCAAACAACCACCAAAACACAGCACTGCCATATAATTCTCCCCTGTTCCACTGGGATTGACTTTGATTTCTCCTAAGATGCTGCATGCACATCAAGTGAGACAAAACAAGAGAAGCCAAAACTCTGTTTATGTATTTAAAAACCCCAAAACTATGCAATGCTGAACTCAAAACCAGTAGTGCTCTGTCAAACCCCCAAACTGTCTGTGTCTATGAAACCATCCCAAGGAACAGTGATCAGGGTCAGTGCCTCTGGATGTACCTGCAATACAGCAAACAAGGGGAAAAAGAAATTAAATTAGCATAAGAGCATAAAAGGTACCAACTGTTTTTGCTTCTGCGAGTCAAAGGGGCCATGGAAAAGACTCAAGTAAAAGAATATATCTGGCATATATATGTGTATATATATACATATATAACTGTAGTTAACCTTTCTCTGGCTGCAATTCATTTCAGCTGACACCACAATGCCTAAGGATTACAAGAAGGGCCTTGGACCACCCTGCCTTGGATATTTACGTGTAAGTTATTCAGGATGTTTACTGGGAACCATGTAACTCAGTTTCAAGCCCTTATAGTGAAGTTGAGGTTTTCTCTCTTTTTTTTCCTCTCTTTTTTTCCTTGTAAAAAACAGAGCCAGAAAAATAAAATGGAGTTGATCAAACTAAGTGCTACTACAAGCCTGAGCATTAAAGTATCATTATATACACACACATGAAGAAAGTATAAAAATAAATGGTTTTGTCAAGTGATTTTAAAAAAAAGTAATTAAAACCCCCAGTCCTCCTAGAAACACATATAAGCCATCCTCTTACAAAGATGGGTATGAACATCCCTAATGTCTTCCTGGGGTGTCAACCACTATGCCCAGTAAGAGGATAGTGGTGGAATCAAAGTTCAGTTTCTTCTAAACAAATGACTTGTGTCATGTTTAAGAGTGAGTCCCAATCCAGATCTAGGCATTTTATGCCACAATATAAACCCCAGTGACAAACTCCATCCTGGTTGTTAAGCGATGCTTTTAATGGGAAGATTGATGAATGGCTAACCACGTATTGTGAAAGGCTGATGTATATTTTAACCTACAGAAAAATAACTTCAGGAGCTGCCACCATGTTGAAGCCCCCTCATCTTGCACACTGCAGCCTTCCCACTTGGCTTGGCACAGCAGGAAAAGGGGTAGGAAAGAAAACACTGGGAAAACCCAATGCAACATAAATGCAGGAGGAGAAGAGGGAAAGAAGGGAAGGAATTGTGTTTTGCGATCTCCAACAAGCTGTTTATCCCTTTTTTTTGCCTGTTTCATTTTTACTTTAACAGAGAGTAAGCTTTGGGGCTCCACTGAAGTGTGCAGTTTTCCGTAAAGGTTTTCAAAATATGCCCCAACCAATGCGGTCTGCGTTGGAGGGGACTGATGGATTAAGTGAGCCATGCCCAGGACAGAAAAATTTTGTACTTCAAACTCCAAAGGAATTCTTAAATAAATCATAAATAATTTTTTTTAAAAACCTTAGACATATCACACATTTAAACAGATATCAGGTTAGAAATAAAGCTACTCCTCAGCTTTTCATTTCAACAAGCTTATCGCCCCAGGCTAAAAGAAAATTGTCGGTGCTGCCTAACATCTTCAAAAGACCACGGATTTGAGTTTTTATTTCCAGAATTATATCTAAAATTTTTTAAAAAGCCCAAAACTTTTTATACTTCTTACAATCAAAGACCTTACAACTGCAGGATGATAGAGTCTGGAGACCAGGCAGAGGAACAGTTGAGGCCACTACGGTCACCTCTTCCTCTGAGATAAAGGTCCGGCTTGACTTTTGCAAGGGGCAGCGATCAGCTGTCAGCGACTGTGTTTTGTTTTGAGCTCATTAACATGCATGTTGCCTGCCACCTCTCCCTGCCTTCAGTGCTTGCTTTGAAGTTGCCTTGTTGGAAGGGTTGGCTGTCATCTGCTCTTAGCCTTCTCCTGAGGCTTTCCAGATCACTTTCCTTGTTTATTAGTCATAATATTGGGCAGTGACAATCATTATATTAGCAACACGAAATGCCTCTTGTAACATTTCTGCTGCTAATCACAACCTCCTTGGATTTTGTTCATGATGTGCACCCACGAGCAAGGAACCCAAGTTCTATTTTTACTTGCTGTTTCTTCCTCACAACTTCCCTCTTTGAGATGCCACTACATGAATACATATGAGTCTGTTCAGACAACAGTTTTCCATACCAGCAGTCACCACTGGAGACCCAAATGAACCAAAGATAAGGTTGACAAAAAGTTTTCTTGTTTCCACACAGTTTTTTAGCAGGACTGTCAAGCAATTACTACAAACTATTACCATCCACACAAGGTTTGAAAACAACCACTTCAGCTTAACAACACAGTTAAAACCAACCAACCAAGACCTCCCTGACACACCACCCCAGCAGCTGGTAGTTTGTTTTGTCCCTTGCAAGCTTACTATCCCAAACAAGCTGCTTTGCAAACCAGTAATGCTGATGCAACCGCAGTGCCCACCTGACAGGTGGGGAACACTTTTTTAAAAAAAAAAAAAAAAAAAAATTTCTGTAACCTGCTCCCTTCATTGAATTTTGCTTTTCTTAAATTGTTATCAAAGCAGCTAAGCTTTGTCTGCAAAAGCACAGGCATTTAAAGGATTTGTGCAGAACACTTCACTAGTTTAAAACAAAAAAGTTAGAAATAATAGTTCCCAATTCTTCTAAGCCAGTTCTAGAGAAGCAGTAACATTTGTCATTCACCCAACTAAAATCAGACTCCTTGCTGTTCAGAAGTAAATAAAGCTGGCTATAATACAACCACCTGCAAGGTGCAGTTTGATGCTTGGCTTCAAATTCAGAATACTCTTCAGGGTTAGCTAATTCATGCTGGTCTCCAGGCTGGGTCCTTCTGCTGAAATTTAACTTTTGCTAAGCACCTCTGGTAAAGGACTTTACCATCATCGCTGGGGGGGTGGGGACAGCACAGGTTTAAGTAATGACAACAATGGTTAAGCCTTCAAGGTAGAAGATGGGACTCTTCCAGAGACACAAAGAAAAGAAAAAAATCTTTCAGAGGAAGAAAGGTACCCAGCACACAATTCACAGCATTATGGTTTTACTCCTCTTCTGAGTTTTGTCAGTGTAACTGTTACAATCAGTGAAACTGAAGCAGTGATATTTCTCAAGACACAATTTCAGGTTCTGAGAAAGAGCTACTACTACTTATCAGACAAAGCGCTTTAGCAGAAAAAACAAGTCAGGCCTGCAGGTGCACAAGCTTTTCTGCACAACTAAAATAGACACCGCAAACTTCAAACTAAGCACAGCTTGTGAACAAGCTCTGCAAGTTTGATTTGATTTTGTTTAGCAATTATAGCACAATGAAAGCATCCTCATAATGAAACTCCTGCAAGATAGAGCAGACTTTTAAACAAATTGTTTTCAGCCGCCTTCAAATGATGCTTGCTTCGCCATGAGCAGCACCACAGCCCCCAAAGCTGTCCCTCAAACCACAGCTGTTGCAGCCACGCTACATCCCCCTTGCTGTCTCTAGCGTGCACAAACTCACACAGCCGGCACTAGACAATCATGGCTTCAAAGAGAATTAGGAAACGTGAGGGATCCAGCAAAACCGTCCCAGTGACATTTTCCATACTTGCTCACGCGCCAGCCACTCATTCCTGCAGCCCTGCATTTCAAGACCATGAACCTGACAATGTCGAGTGCTCAGGAGAAACCTGAGAATTTGTGTCATACAGATGTTTTGCCATTTGCTGTGTTAGACAGAGGGAGCTTTGCAGAGCAGCTTATAGCACTTTCTGGTTCTGCCCTCCCTTCCAAAGTATTGCTTCTTGCTTGGCTTACCAGAGCCCACTACTAACACCATGCTTTGAAGACAGGGTTATCAATTTCATTTTGATACCTTCTCAGCATTACTACCTCTGAATGCTTCTACGCATGTTTATTCACATACCTTCATAAAACTTGTGTGTGTTAGTTCCTATTGTACAGATGAAGGTTTGGAAAATTAACTCATACCCACAATTGTAGGATATTCATTTTACTCATTAACGTACAGCCATTGACACAAAATGGGTTATTACAGGAAAAAAAGTAGCTGTTTACATACACAACATTTAACAAGCACCGATTTTGTTCTGCACAGCCACGATAACTAACAGAAGTGCTCTCAAGTTCTCCTTAAACTCATCTTCTTGGCTCCTGACTTTGCAAACTGCAGAGGACCACAGGTTTTCTTTCTTTTTCTTTTTTTCTCTCCTTTTTTAAACACAACTCTCTTTACAGTTGCAATGAGCAAGGTAATGGTCTAAATGCTGCGCTGGAATCGTAACTGAGTCCAGTAAGGATGGCTGAGCACAAGCCCTTCATAGGAAGAAGCGATTAATATGCTATGGCAGCTCATTTAAGCCCAAGTTTCTCACAGCAGCCTGGACAAGACACCGACTTCTGAGTTATCTGGAAAGATGCAAGGCAGTTTATGGAAATTCTTGCCTGACCTCATCTATCCTGCTCTTGCTCTCTGCAAGATTCACAAATCCCCATCTAACTACTCTTTCTCAGTCTCCCATTGCTTTACAAAGAAGATGCATTTCGCAACCAAATTCGGATGAATATTCTGCAGCGGTGCCCAGAAACATTCTATGGAGAGAAGTCAGGTTTGGTGTACGCCAAAGAGCTAAGTCCATCCATATCTGATGGGAGAAGCTGGCAAGGACTCAACTACTCTCTCAGAAATACTGTTTCTGGGCACCCCGCCTCTTCCCCTCCTCACCACACACTCCAGGCAGATGCAGGATTCCCTGCTCCTTCCTTCACACTGATACTCCTGAGTTGGGCTTCCAAGCAGCAAGAACAAACACTACCTGTTTCTGGTGGTCTGATGGCTGAATGCAGCACTATGCATTTTATTTATTTATTTGTTAGACAATTCCACTATTATTTGGTATTTTGCATAAGAGCCAAGCTCAGACCTTGGAGCCAAGCGAACAAGCAAGGATCTAAAACTTGAAAAGCCTTACAGCTGGACCTGAGTGTACCTCCTCCAAGCATCAAAGAGGAAAATGAACAAGACTACTTCTAATTTACAACTTCTGCAGTCTGACATACGAACTTTGAACACCAGAGTCTGGTTAAACTGAAGTAACAATACGAGATGTCCTTTCAGCTTTTGAGCCAACCACCTGCTCCTTGCCCCACGTGCCCTCACCCTCCAGCTCTTCCAGAGCACTCTTTGTTCCCGAGACCGTAAGCAAACATTAAAAATCTAGTAGCAAAAATTGTCATTCGTGTTTGACCTGCTTCTTTAACAGTCAACACACCAACAAAAAGACAAATTTACACAATGCTTGTGGTGAAGCAAGTAAATCCTTCTCCAATCACATAAGGCACTTTTGACTGTAAAGAGTAGCACAGGAGACTGAAGTAACACCTTCTTACCTCTCTTGGTGCAAATCAAGGAAAAAAAAAATTAAAAAAAGGAATACAACAGGGAGAGGTCTATTCAGTAACTGATAAATATAAAGTTGGTAGAAAGGCAACAGTAGTAGCTTCATGCTAAATACTCTGTATTCTTCATTAGGTAAGACCAAATGATAGTGCTGTATGTATTTTTAAAGATTTTCATTTTCAAAAGATGCAGGATTAAAACAATATATTTTCTAGTTTACAGGGTTCACCTGTCTGACCACACCTGACAGTAGAAAAGCTCAAAAGCCATGGAGAGAAGTCAGTGAAAAATTATTTACCTAGAATGAACTTTTTTTTTTTTGTCATCCAGACTTCTTTCTAGGTATTTAGTCATTACCATGTACTATGCAACAATCATGTTTGAACTGGTGACCATTCATAAATGTTTACTGAGGTGAACAGAGCTCAGTGACAGCAATCCCACTTTGAACACAGGTATTTGGGTATACCCTATGCTTCAAGGATAACAGTGTTACAAAAAGACTTAACACATCTGGACTCCATTGTTGTTGGTTTTTGTTTTTTTTAAATTGGTTGCTTGCCTATTTGCTTCCCAGTTTGTAGGTGAAAGAGGAGAGTCTGATGAGGTCTCATTACATGAGACAAAAGGAGCTACTCCCCGATATTTATGACACTGCCAGGAAAACAAAGCCAAATCTTCAGTGAGCCTCAAGTGCTACACATTCCACCAGACACTATGCCCTTAATAATGCTTGAGGATTTATAAACACTCTCTCAAACCAACCTCACTGCTTCTCCACCCTGCCATCAAGCCAATTCCCTTTAAGACATCACAGTTTTTGTCAATGGAGGTAATACAAGGGTCTCTGTTGGTGCTGGGGCTCTCCTTAAGACATGAAAAGAGAGAATGGCTTTAAAAGCATCTTTTTTTAGGTGCTGGGGGAAGAGGTAAGACCTGGCACAATTAAGAGACGGGATACATCTAAGCTTCATGTATGTTATATTTTTAAGTATTCTCACAATAAATTTGGAAAGATGCCTTAATGAGATGGGGATGACATTTGAAAGTGAAGGTTTTTAATTTGGGGAAGAGGGGAAAGAGCTGTTCAGTTTCTTTATGCGAATGCAATGTGAGTCACTTCACAGTTATCCTCTGTGGATTAATTCACTCTGCAGTGAATCTGCTTGTCTATTCAGACTGGAAGGCTTAGCTTGTCAGTGTTGCCATGAACAGAAGCTGTCAATAATGAATTCGCAGCTGCAGGTGACACATGCCTTAGAAATTCAATTAGCCAAAAAACATGTGGTACAAGAAATGGCTTTCCTAAATGATGTCAAGGGAGATCACAGGAAAAACTGTATTTGGCATATGGCTGTTCAGTATAACTGGGGCTGAACAGTTTAAATAGAATTTGTAAAACCACGCTCCCAGTTGCTGGGAGGAAGAGCAGAGTTTCTGCTAGTCTAGACCTATTCACTGTCAGGGTCACGGGAGGGCAGTAGCGCCCCCCCCCCCCCCCCCCCCCGAAGCTCCTGTTTCACCAAAAACAAAAGGGAGGGCCAACCTTTCAGCTGAAGGACCCTCTGATTAGCCTTCCCAAGATCCTTTCTTTGGGTGAATCTTTCACCTGCATGCACATCACCAGCACAGCCCAGCTCTGTTCCCCAATCATCCCTCTCACACCGTACATCCAGCACACAAAGAATATATCCAGGTGTGCAACCACACTGGTTCTTCGTTTTCACTCTCCAGGCTTTAGCACTGAAAGACTGTATTATCAAATATATGTTAATCATTGAAAACAAACAGAAGTAAATATGATAACGACAAGCCTGAAACACACAGAAAATGAAGTAGTGGATTTTTCACCTGAGTTTACAAAGCCATTATCCAAAACACCTATGCATAGAAAACAGTCAGAGGTCACAGCCTAAAGATAACTAACTACCTCAGATGAGGATCATTCAGCATATTCACAAAAAGTTTCATCTATCAGCTTTGAAATGGAGTAAGCAAATAATTCAAACCATGGTTCTAGTTTGTACAAAACCATTTCTTTCATTATCTTCAATTCCCTTTTTATTATGTTCTTACTCTGCTATAGATCTAATAGCACTCCTGCACGAGTGTGGGTAATGCCACTCATGCTCTGGCAGCTGTAGGATTTTTATAGGCATTTGGATTCAGAGTCACGTGCTCAAGGGAAAGTGAGAAGGAAGTTTCATTCAGCATACAGCATCACAGCTAACACTGCCCTATCTAAAATCATATTAAATCAGATATGCGAGATGACATAAAAAGCATGGGGATGGGAAAAGAGATAAGATGAAAATAGAAATGGGACCAGGAGAGTTGGAGAGAACAAGGAAGTCTCATTTCTGAAAAATAAGCATGCCCTCTCTCAAAAAAAAAAAAAAAAAAAAAGAAAAGCAAGGAGTTTTAAACCCAGAAATGCTCTTTATCTTTTTGGCAATGGATAATAAAGAATGATAACGCAGAAGGTAAAGGCCCTGCACTGCTTTATTTCTCCTCCATGAGTAAAATATCTGGTCAAGCAAGTAATGAAATGCAGACCACAGTGCACTTCCTATTTTGAGGTATGATGTGCAATGCCAGATTTTTGCTACTTTGTGAAGCAAATAAAGTCTCTCAGCATTAAAATATTTTCACAACTTCTCAATGTCATTTTGCCAGTTTCCTCTCATTTTCCATGAGAAATTGCCTACAACCATTTGAAGCTGATCAAAACCCTTTTCCACGAAAAGCAGACCGCACCCACACTCTCCCTTTTATTCCAAAGGCAAAATACAATTTGAAAACTATCTCTGCAGCTCTCCTCGCCCAGCTGCCTTCAGTCGGCACTGTGGGAACCTACAACCCATAGGACATAGCACTATTCTCAGTACTGGAGGATGAGGATGGTAAAACCGCCAAAGGTACCTGGGAACCAAGTGCCTTTGAGCTTGTGGGAGGCTGAGCCACAAGGCAGGCAGAATCAGTGGGCTGGTTCCTTAGCAAAGCTGAAACAACGGGCTTCAAAGGGCATAACAAAAAAAAAGCATGCATTTGCTGAACAACACACGTCCAACAACGCTGTTCCCCCTCTCCCACTGCTTTGCCAGCGTGAGCTTCAAGCCGCTTGAACCTACAGCACACGTCTGAGAAATCCAAGGCTTCTGCCTCCATCACACATGGCAAGTCAGACAGGTATTCTTGGGGTCAGCAAAAACAGATGGAGTACAACAAGGAATCTTGCTGTATCAAAATAATTACAAAGGGAAGAACCACTTCTCAAACACCTGGTTAAGAAGCAATTGTAATTCCAGCCATCCCCTTCCCTTAAAGTTTCCTAACAGTGTCCTTAACAACACACCTGCTCCTTGAAAAGCCACTGGACTTCACAGCAGGGCCCAAATGTAGGTGAGAGATGCTTTCTGAAATCTTCAGAAAAGCCTTCCCAACCACTCTAGCCACTGCCCTTTCCTTTTTCTCTCAGGTGAAAGCTACAAGAGACTAATCTAGCCTGGCTCAACTGCACCAGTCTCTACCATACGCTGCATATGATCTCTAACCAACTCAAGATGAAGGGAGGACTATACCAAAAAAAACCATATTCTGAAAAGTTATCTTCCCTCTGGCAAGAGAGACACTTAAGTAGTACAAGAGCAACCCCGTTATGTTCTGATCTGCAATACCCTGCACTCAAGCTTGCTGCAACCAATTGAAATGTCATTGAAACGTCTGGAAAAGAGCAATCCATGAAAATGATCAAAAGAGCAGAATGAAAGATGGAAGAGCACCTGAAGACAGAACTCTTAACTGCAGATTGAAACTGCAGATTCTAACTGCAGATTGAATCTAAGCCTCAAAACATTATTCATTTTTATATGAGGGGGCAAATGAAGAAGCTAGTGTTTTGTTCTCAAGAAAATAATTAGGACAAAGCTGCTCTCAGATGAGCACGAATAACCAAAGGTTTACATGCAACACATTTTGGTCTTTGGCCCAACTGCCACGTCTTCACTGCAACAACTGCAGCTTCCCATCCCACGTCTTTTGCAACATCCCTCTCAATCCTTGGCAGAGAAAGGATGAGTGTTGTGACCAGAATAAAGGTATGCTTGAGCTTGCTGCCCAGACTGCCTTCTGCTAGTAAGAAGAAACATGTAAGCAGAATTCTGATCGTTTTGCTCATAGCTGGGAGAAAGAGGGTATCTTCTTGGCTTGAATGCAGAATTTTACAGAACTTTTAGGATCTTGCTTATCATTGAGAATTCCACTTCAGCACCAAATTTACTTAAACTTTCAGAACTTGCTCAAAAGTCATTTGACAAAGCGGAAGACAGAATAGTGTCATGCTTCCCAAGGAAGCTAGGCTAAATCCATCTCGCAGAAATCGACAAGAAGTTTTCTGTTCACATTAATACTTTCCCGAGGGTCTACAGTGAGATCTTACAAACTTACTTCAGAGAACCCTGTGGTGTTTGCAGTCACTTACCACAAAGCCCCAAAACTTTCAACCAGTTCCAGCTGACCACAGAACTCACTGCACAGTCAGCTGTCCCAATATTCAGTGCGGATTCGGGGTTGCTGACCACCGGCACTCAGACTAACACTCTGCATGTACTAACTGCAGGTGCATCACCACTTGACCTTCTCAGCATATCATTTCCCCCCTTCTCCTTTTCAACAGTCTTTACAGGCAAAACAAAAATCATAGCAACAGCAGCAGTCTCTCTAACCGTAAAACCTGCTGCAGTCTCACTGAGAAAACCACAGAACCATGGCAAGCGTCGCATTTTCACCATTCAGACAGCCACCTCACCCATGTGAGCAAAAGCTAACCTCAAAATGCACCTTCTAAACACAATAATGCATGCCCAGACATCATTGCTTCTGGTAGTCTCTGCTCTTTGATCACCTGTTCTCCCACAGCTGAACTTACCCTGTCACCAACAGAGCCCCCCACCAATTGCACTCACCTCTAGGGGCTCAGAAGGGATTTCCAATTTAGATAGTTTGGCTTTGGCGTTCGCCTTCAAATCTGAGATTTTTTCATAGGGTTCTCCATGGTATTCCTCCAGGAGAGGTTTGAGCTCTGGTGATTCAACTGGTGTCTGATCTTGGCCATCCATTGGTCTGACATAGGCAGTTGGTTTCTGCTGCATTGCACTGGTTTTTGATGGCAAAGGTGGGGGAAAAGTCTGAGAGGAAGGCTGAGTGGTGCTGGTCAGGTTAACGGCTGAGCTGTCCTGACTTTCCTTCTCCTGTGATCCTGTCACTACGTCCTGAGATGGTTTTGTCTGACTGTAGGTCGGCCTATGACTTTTGCTGCTGTTCTGTGACCTGGAATTGATAGGCTGGCTGGAATGTAGAGGTGACAGGGGTGCCAATGGAGAAGGCAAAGATGACATCAACGGAGAAAGAGCCAAAATGGAGGTCTGCAGTTCATTAACACGACCTTCACCAACCGCATGCCTGTCATTTCTCTTGTGGTGAAAACCTGCGTGACTTTCCTGGCCACCACGATTGTGTTCTTGACCTTGGCTCTGACCGTTGGATAAGCCGTGACCCTTGGCGTGCAAACCTGAAGTCGGTTCTGTTCTCGATTGTGTCTTTTGGTAGTGAATGGATTGGCTTGGCGGGGGAGGAGCTACAACCGTAGGTCCCATGGGTGGATGGCAGGTTGTGCGGTGGAATGAAGATGGTAATGTATGGCTGGTCTTTTCAGGGAAGTATGGGCGATGAGGCTTTCCTTGTGGGATCAGAGGAGCAACACTTTTTGGAATCCCTATGAGCTTCCGATGGGATTTGTTGCTCATGAGCTCCTTGACCTCCTCATAGTTGCCCAGCATGTTCTGAATTCGGCTTGACAACTCATCTTCTTTATTAGTCTGCAACAGAAGAACAGAGAGGCGGAAATTTAAAAAGCATGCACCCCCCACCCCAAGAGATCCAGCTCAAGAAAAGACATTCTTCAGGATCTTATTTTAATCACCACGCATCACCAAAAGTGAAGTTATGTAAGCTCATCTTGGTCCTGAAAGCAGTCTCCCCAAAGCAAGTGGGACTGCTCTCGTCAGCATTAGTTCTTTTGAGCCAAGATCACAGGTGTGCCTGCAGTCCTCAGGAACACTAACATCAGACCAGTTTGCTTCAACCACAGCTGCAGACAAACAGGCAGCCAAGCTGCTCTCCAGCACTCTCCCTCAAACTCCCAGACTACAGGAGGCCCCCAAATAAATCTGCCCAACCCAAAGTCCGTACTGCGCTTGCACCATGTGCAGAGCTTTAAGCACATACTCTGATGAATTTAAGTTAAGCAGATGGGAAGATGTTGTGTTTGCATGTATCATGCTCAAGTATCTGCTATACTGTACGCAGAGGCCACAGCTCTCCTCTTCCACCCCAACCCTCTTTGCTACTCTCCCTCCACCACATGCTCCCCCACCATTACCTTGTAGGGTTCTGCAAAGAGGGGAGTCTTCTCAGGGAACCTGTCTTTCTCCTGCAGAGCCTCCTGATTCCGCCTCTCTCTCTCTCGAATACGCAGCAAGTTTCTGTCTTCGTTGTACAAGCTTTAGGAAAGAACGAAAGAAAGGATGGTTAACACTTTACACCAGTGTTACCAACAAGTATCTACTTTGTGCAGAAACCATGGTTTTCAGACAACAGTATACATCCAGCATCAAAATATTTTTTAAATCCACAGGGTGGTTACAACTGACAAATCAGTTATGTCAAGTATTTGCCGTACCACAAAGTAATGTAACATAAAAGGTACAGCATGCATCCTTCTCAGTGATTTCTACCCCTGATACCATACATCAAGAAGGGTGGGAAGGGAAAAACTATCCATCCATTTAGTTGTGAAACACAATTTGAGAAGTCAACATAGGTGGTAAGCGCATGAGCTGGCAAATCCAGTTGCAATGATCAATGTTAAAACTACCATTCTTGTTCTCCTCCAGGCTTCTGCCCCAACTCTTCACTTGAAAGTAAAAAAAAATCCACTGTTTTGAAGGTGGTGTCACTTTCAGAGGTTGAACTTTTCTTACTTTATAAACAGGCCTGAAAACTCGCTCTCTACTTTCAATGGACATTTGAAAGCTGCTTACTTGGCAAACCATGTAGTTGCATTTAAAGTCATCACATAAATGTATTTAAAAAGAAGGTCTCACAAATTTAGTAAACATAAAGTTGAATCCCCCTGTTCCTCCTCAACCACATACGTATGCACTCAATTCCACCAGCCCCACAGCAAAACAGCAATAAAGCAGTGTCACATGCACAGCAGGGTGACTTCGTGGAAAACCAGATTCTTTAGACTACACCTCCTCTGTGAAATACTACTGCAAAATAAGGGAATCTGTTGCTCTGACATTTATGGACATTTGGGAAGAAAAAGAATGCAGACATAGTATGTGGATGCAGATATTTCCTCTCCTATTTCTACTCTACTGCTGTCTACTGCATACATACAATTCCTATATGCTTCTTAGTAGACTCAACTTCGAGTGTCCCAGTTTGGAAGGGACCCAGCCTTTGTCCCAGCCTTGTCATCTCCACCAGTGCCATTTTCTCAAATACCACACCAGTAATCACCTGCTGAAGGTTTAATCATCCCTAAAGGAGAGGTAGAGGACCGGCTTTGCTGTAACAGTTAACCGAGAGGTCTGACTGCTGCAGAGGCGGTTTCCTGACTCAGTGTGAGCTCTGGAAAAGGATGCTGTCTGATGGCAAATTTCCATATATGGAACTGCAGCAAGGATGTATTTGTGCCACTTAAACAGAAAAACATATTCAGGGGTTAGACTGCGCACATTTAAAATAGTTTCCAACTTTGTTAGTGCTGAACTGTTTCCAAACATAGCACACCAGAAATTTCCAGTAAGCTTTCTGTACCCCACTTCTGCAAACAATTTTAAAAATCATTAAAAAAAAAATCACAGATCACCAATTCAGTAAACACACACAATCCTTCTGTTACAAACAACATATAATAGAAGCATTTCCTCTGTGCATCTGATGTCATTTTGCATGTCAGCAATTTCGTATCTATAATCAGTTAGTTGGCCAGTTGCCCTGTGTGTGCCAGGAAAGCTTTGTGCAGCCACGTATGAAAGACACCAACTGCAGAACACAAAAAAATTAGGAGGAAGCGTAAGGTAAACTAGAAGCAATCTTGGCTACACCTACTACTTGAAATTGTATGCATGCAAATGATTTTTTTAAGTGAATGCATTTCAAGTTGACAGCATTTTTTTAAACATATCTGTTCAAATTATCTGGAAAATTTTTACTGAATGAAACACCATTTTCCAAACATTCCGGGAAGTAAAGAATGATTCTGTAACTATCCTTCATATAAACTTCAAAAAAAATCCCTTGACAACAAGCATGAAAAAACCACAAAAGATGGTTTAAGAGCTAAGTCGCTGGCTTTTAGCATGAAAGAGATCTCTCAAACCTCCTCTTCACCCATCTGTGACACCACTGGCCCAGCATCAGGAACACCAACACCAACTGTAGAACAGTTTTCTAATTTTTTTTTTTTTTTTTTCCTGATAGGCACGATTTAACCTGGATCAATCAGCTCCTCCTCCCCCACCCCAGTCCCCAGTCCATTTTTCCTGTGGCTGCACAGGCACTGAAGCCAACACAGTGGGGAGGGCAAAGGAACAAAACCACTGCCCTTGGTGGCAGTCCTCAATTCTTACCATTTCCTAGTCTCTTTGCCCTGCAGTCAGCATCTTCCCTTAAATTATACAACTCTCTTGCAAGGAGCTCTTCTGATGCGTTCAGACTAATCAAGACTCTTACTGCAACCAGGTGCTCAGCCCCAGCTCTCCCTCACACACATTGACTTTCTCCTTTTGAACCTACCAAACATGTTTTTGAGACTAACAATAGTATTCAGCGTAATGCTGAAGGTACGAAAGGACAATTTTAAGTTAATTTTAACTCCTCCTCCTCAAGCATCACCTGTTTTCCCAGTCATGTTTTTCTGTGCCAGTTCTTCATACATGATTTTAATTGCTCAATAGACAGAGGGACATACAGGAAATTAAAAGATACAAAGGGATCTACTTTTTACAAGCATGACAAGTGTGTTAAAGCTCCTTCTCCCATTTCCTGTCTTTTGATATACATACACATTTTGGTCTGTACAATGTTGCTGACATCTCAGCCCACCCTGTTACTATTCCTGTCTTGTTCTACACCATGAATGCCAAGCACTCAGACCTACACAGTACTTTTTAATACAACTGCAACATTATATATACATACTTGGGTTTGTTTGTTTTCTCCCTAGTACTCATTAAATTAATCATGGTGTTGGCTGGAGTACACAGCATGCACAGATATTGTGCTAAACTTTCCCCAAAATAGATTTTGCTACTGCAATTTGCAGATTGTTGCATCACACTTCAGATCCAGGCTTCCCAAAGACAAGCTGCTGAGCTGGCATACCTCTCTGCTGAAGCCCTAGATGATAAGAAATGAAAGCAGTTTAAAATGCTCATCTAAACCATACATAAGGACAAAGCCACAGTCAATCCCTCTCTTTTTAAAACAGATTGTTTTAAAATGAGCCACTCTCATTTTATCTTCCCAGGTAAGAGATTGTTTGCCTCTTTCAGAGGGGATGGAGAAAGATATAAAAGCCACAAGGTTCCGTACAAGTCTCTTGGGGAACACTGTCAAGACTAAAAGAGTAACTTCTCTTCTAACAGACCCAGTCCCAACCTCCCTAACAACCTGTTACCTTTCAAAAACTCTAACGTCACTACTAGAGCACACCACATGACTTTATAATCTGCATTATTATTTAGTAAGGCACATGCAATAGCATTCAAATATTTGAGATCTTCCACGGTGCACTACTGTAGTAGTGGCCATTACTATAAAGCACTGAGGACTTTGAGTATTGGCCTCCGCATGCTATTATAGTCAAACATCCTATCTTGTAATGACTTCACTATGCCCTGCCTGTCCAGCTGTCAACAGCAATCCAAAATTTGCTCCCCTGATCAGGTTCTTCACGTAAGATTTATTATCACGGAGATAATGTAGATGAGCTTTCTTAAACAAAAAACACACGCAATACTTTAGATAGATCCAGTTATCAAGCTGGGTATCATTTGCACATGCCAGATGGCTGACATGGGGAGTCAGTGGGGATCCACATGTTCACCCATGTTCTCCCTTTGTATGATAAACCTACACAGAACATGACTTGGTATTAAGGGGTTTTTTTTCTATCGTTCCTGGGTAAATAGGACAGGAGTCATAAACTATTCAGATTACTATTCTTGCAGGAAAATACAAAACAGCATGCCACTATCAGCAGTAAACCAAGATTGAAAAGCATCAGTGATGATCCACAGATATCAGCACGTGTGTATCTTCCTGGCTGGTAGAGATCTAAGAGGTTGACTCACTCCACAGTGAGACTCTGCTGCAAAACAAACAAGTGGAAATTCTGACGGAGAGGTTTTATGTTTTGTTTGGTTGTTTCAACTTGCAGAGCAGAAGGGTGAACCAAAGCCCACCAAACTAGACAAAAAAAATTCTTATCGGTTTCAACGGACTTTGTGTTGGGCAATGAGAATGCATTCTTCAGTCATGCAAAACAGGCCTGACCTTGGGCACACATGAACAAACATCTGACAAAATGAAGGGAAGTCATTATTTGGACACTATACCTCAGCTTACAAGGTTCAGCTTCTGCACCTTTCAAAAAAAAAAAACCACCACCACCAAAACAAAACAAACACCCCCCCCCAGTAGCCCTCAATTATTCAAAGTTTTTTATAAATGTTAATCATAAACCAAAACATTAGCACAGTATTACTACTCATATATTTCATCCTCTTTACCACAAACTCTCTTGACAATAACATCAAGTCTTAATTATTACGACAAAGCAGAACATGTGTGTGCACATACACGCACAAGCAAAAATTTACTGCAAAGGAAGTAGCAGAACATCAGCCTGACATGTTAGAAGAACTGGGGAAAACCTCATGGCTATTTTTATTTGTTCTTCCAGAATAAAGTCTGCTGTCAGCACTGGCCAACCAGGGTTCTTGTTTTACATTACGCCTTCCTGTAAACGTCTCACTAGATCTCAACTTCGAGCAACAGAAGCTCATAACTCGCAAGCAGTTTAAAAACTAACAGTAGCAATAAAAATATTTTCAAAACCCAAACAAAACACCAAAACAAAACCAAAAACCCAAGCCACATATTATGACCCTGCAAATAGTTTTGTAGTAAAACACTGTGCTACATCCATGTGGATCGCGGATATCCTTCTATTTCTAGGCTGGCAAGCGTCCAAATTCAGAGCAATCAAGCTGTCTTGCTCTGAGGTTCTGATTACATTCAAACAAAAGGAAAACCCTAAACAACTGTAACTTGTGTCTCTTGCAGCAGTAATATTTACGATGAGAAGTAGCTACCTTTCCTATCTGTATCCCAACACAGTGTAAAACATCTTACACCCCGGTTGCTGCGAAAACAGCAGCTGTAATACCTCTAAAGGCCTTTTCTTTCCCTGAACCTTCCTTGACCCCAAGCTCTCTTCCCAGCAATAAATTCTTTGTAAAGAGTGTGTGAAGAAAAAGAGAGGAGGGATGGAGGGGAGGGGAAGGGCCACCGCCTTTTTGCCATAATGCCAGTTCCTGCAGGTTTAAAAGACGATGAACGTGCCTGCTCCGGGACAGCTGGGTGGCCACGAGTGCTCTCACACATAGAGGACTACCGGGCGCTGCTCAGTGAGGTTAGTCATGCGTCATTACTGCTGCAGACCTCTTCGTGCTCTCGCGGTGACTAGTGGTCCAGGCTGCTGGCCACGCACAGCTGACAACCCATTCAACCAGGCGAGGGGTCATTCCCCTTTGATCTGCTGTTCAGGATCGCTGTCCACCCTCCGCCTCCCTTTCTGAAATGGATGGATTTTCATTCAGAGTTTTACTCTGACCTCAGTGCTCAGAAGGAAGTACAGTTTTAAAAGTAAAAGCACAAGGGAATAAACACTGAGTAGCTATTTACTCGGTCATGTAGTTGAAAACACCAGCCCTCCTTTTGCTAAGTTACAGACAAGCCCTTAAACTACCTGAAGACAACAGCTAAAACTCAATTTAACTCGTGTATCTTATCATGTATGTGTCAAGTTTCTGCGCACGCTGCCTCATCTCATACTGAGGGGCTTTTATTTAAAAACAAGATGGCATTCCTAATTCAGAGCAGAAGCATCTGCTGTCTGTTGAAATGTTCACTTTTCTAATATAAGCCTGTAGTTATCCTAGTCCCAAAATCTGTGGAGACACTGTTTCCACCATTAACCTGTCCAGTTAGGGAATTTGTCCATATGCTCTTCAGCGCTTTTGAAAACCTGGGCTTTGCTGTAACTTAAAACACTACACTGTTTCCCCAAAGTCAGTGAACATACCCCTTATGTTCAACCAGGCAGATGAGGCCGAATGTCTGCCCTGAAACATTAGTTCAGTCTTGATGATCTTCAAACATGCTCCACAAGAAGTAAACACGTGCCCAAATCCCCCCTGTCCCACCCCCCAAAAAAAACCAAATCGTGCTTTGGTACACACTGAAGAGTAAAAATACTCCTAGGCTCAAAGCAGCCCATGCTGGCTCCAGTAGTAAGAGATTTGGTTCAAAAAGTTCAGCAAAGCATATACCCTGACCCACGACATCATCCAGGCATGGGTCTGTAACAGAAACTATGAAAATACCAATGTGCTCTGAAGCCACTCTCAGTGACATGACAATCCTTATTACAGAGTTTCAAATGCTGTTACATGACAACCCAGCCCATGACAACATTTTCAAAAAATACACTGGTGCAGGAAGAAATTCTGCCTCTCCTCCTGCCCCGTGTGTTCTCCGAATGAGAATGAAATTAAAATAAATACCTGCTTTAGTTTTAATTGTAGAAAGATCTGTTGCTGGCTCCCAAAAGGAATTATTCCAGCAGCAGGGAAAGGGGTGGAGAAAGGCTAAAAAACAAACACACCAACAACACTCACTTCCTTCTGAACGCGCAGAACCTCTTCCTCAGAAATATTAAGAGAGGACATTTCCTTTTAGTACAACTGCAGGAAATCACAAATTTATTGAAGCTGTTTTGTCATTAAAACGGACCCTTTTTTTATCATTAGAAGCTGCTGATCAACATTTCTCAAGACTGAGAGACATATTCTTGTTTAATTTCAAGGCAAGACACATTGCCCCTGAAAAAGTTTAAACAGAATTCACATGGATGCACTGGAACAACCTCACTGCAGTGCCCCAGCTCTTGCTGCTCTGAAAGTCTCCACAGAAGAATCATCACCAATTTATACAGCCGGGATCACATCCACAAAGATTAAATATGCAGTTTCATTCATCAGGCCATTAGCTTGAAAAGAAACGTGGATAAATGCATGGCACAGAGAGTTACCAAGCACCATAGATGCACTCAGCTCTCACACTGTATCACCTAAGCAGGTTGCCTGACAGTGACTGTAAGACAAGCAGATGAAAGGATGACATTAAAGTTAATATCAAACAGCATCAAAAATGCCTCATCCCAACCTTTGCTTCCCTTCCTTCATGGAAACATCGACAAGTTGTGACTTACTGTGTATTTTTAAGTTCTGTTTCACATCAAACACAATTTCACAGAACATACACAGTTTGAACAGAAACAAGTGATACGAGGAAAACATATGGCAAAAGCGTAACAGATGGTACAGTTAGTTAATTCTTTTCTGCATCAGCATCAACCAGCTTTGGTACATGCTTTCCAAAAATACGTATCTTCTCACTGGAGAAATATGAGTTGGAATTTGGTTTTGAAGTTTTTGCTTCTTCTGGCTCCTTCAACTCCTCAAGTCTATCCAGCCCTGTTTACTGACTGTACAATAGCAGCATCAGACCGCTGAGCAAGAGATCAAGGCCTCACAGCCCATCCACACTTCCACAATGACTGTAAGAAACCTCCTGGCAAGTATTTTTGAACAAAAATAATGTTCCAAGAAAATCCCATACTGCTGCAAGCTTTCCTTCAAACCATATGGAAAAATGATGCTGAATACACCTCTTTCTATGTTTTAAATACACAGCCCTCTAGGTTACACCACAAAATTGAAGTGGAGAACGGCTGGGATGTTACAACAGGCAGAAGGGAACTGCCAGTTTGCTTAAGTAGAAGCTAGGTTGGCTTTTGCAAGAAAAAAAATCAGTTCTACCTGTGTAACATTAAGCATCTTCTCACTCTGCCTCTTCTACAGTAATCTTTGGGTTCAAATTCTTATTTATTCGTTTCCTATTGCTGTTGCCAAGTTTAAAAATATGTTCATTACTCAGCCATTAAAAGGTTTTTGCTTCCTTCCGGCATCAATAGGCCTTTCTTTGTCAAGCAGTTCCCAGGAGTAAGCCTGAGCATTTCCTGAGAAGAGCTGAGCCCCTGCAGTGCCCAATGACTTTGGCAGGAATTGGGAACTCTCAGATGTTCTTCAAACACGACAAACCCATCACAGAATTGAGCCTAAAACCCCCAAATGCTCAATTGGCCATGCACTTAAACACCCCAGGATTCAGAGCAGTATTTCTCAGCCTATGGTCTACAAACTGCTGAAGATTCAAAAAAAGGAAAAAGATTTGTGAAAAGGTGCAAATAATTGATGGTAACAACTTCTTCTCTGCCTACTCAAAAAAGGCAAACAAATGAAAGGTTTGTGACTTGGATTTTCCCTCATCCACTCAAATGTTTAAAATCTAAATTTTATTTATGAAAGCCATATAGCAATATTGCACTAGACAGGCCTTGAAAGAAGATATGGTACTCTCCAGCTGAAAATGCTTGCAGTTGGAGTGCTCTGAGATGCAGTGCTCCCCTAAGCAACAGGGCATCCTATTCCTCCCCCCCTCCACTGTGACGGGAGCTCTCATACCAGTTGACTGTTCCTCAGTCTCCACAGGCTGTTCCTACGAGCAGGAAGCTTTTGACTGCAAGAGGCAAGAAAGCCTCCTGATGAATATATAACAAACAAATGACCCCCTCCCAAAGTGGTGAACCCCCAAGAGGCCAGAATACAGCATGCAAACGCAGCCTGTTAGCAAAAAGATGCTCCCAACAAAAAGCAGGAGCTCATGCTGAGGGCCAGCCTCGCTTAACAGCCGCACACAGCAGCAACTTTCTATTTGGAAAAATGTAACAATTACTCCAATTTATATAATCTTCACTTAATTGTCTTTAATAACAGCATTTAACTATGTTGCTGCAGCCAAAGCACCTGAACAAACCAAGAGGTAGTCTCTCCACTTAAGATGCTGCAGAAAGGAAGTCTCTAAAGAAACCCAGGCTTTCAACCTCACCCTGTGTACACCAATGTTAATAGAATGCTGTCAGAAAGGTGTTAATTATAAGTTACACGGGGAACAAGAAAGTTGTCATTCTCCATCTAAAAGCAAATATGCTAGGAGGGCTTCTAAGAAGGTGTGGATGTGTGAAGTCTAATTACAAGGAGAGCAGACAAGGCATTAGAACAATGATGAATTTAAGGCTTTGTTTGATCTGGATGTGGCAGGCAAAGGAGGAAATGTGAAAAATTTAAATCATTAGGTACATGCAATGAAAAATCCTAACCACTTCGCCTCTTAGAGACAAGGTGTTCTGTATATAGCAGCCTAATTTGTAAGGCACCCATCTCAGGATTTCCTCAAGCCAAGTAAGTGGTCTGACTGCCCTTCAGTCCTGAAGGAACCTGTGTCTTTTTGGGTAGATGAATAAAGATCTGCAACTCGAGTGCTGTTTCAGTAATTGGGTATGCACAGAAAGATTTAAAGCTGCTGGTGCCTTGGCTGCAGCGTCGATGGAGCAGCTCTAGATGTGCAGCCTAGGACGGGACCTAAGTGTAGGACTACTCCCCAGGCTCTGAGAGCCCCCTCACAGCTGCACACCAAGCGGACTTGGTTGTGGTGGCCCAACAGTGACAAGACCCAGCTTGCAGGCGAGCAGCTTTTGCAGGCAAGCGGAGCCCATCCATGTCTCTTCTCACTTCATCAGCAAGGATCAAAAAATTAGCCTGGTCAGGATGCAGACAGACACATGCCCAAAGGACCAGGGTTACTTTGCAGAAGCAACAGTGAAGAATGAGTTATTCTAAACTTCACTCTTTGTATCAAAACAGGAGACTTCAAGTCTGCCACTAATACAGTTATGCTCCTCTGTTGCACAGCTGAGCAAACATTTTCGCACAGACCCAAGTGCCTCCAGAGGTGCTCCCACAGCGTGCTCTCAGACCCAAGACCAATCTGGTAAAGCTCAGCTGGTACTTTGAGAAATGCACACCCCAGATTCCTCTGACAGCACGTTACAACCCCGTTTTGTCTGAGAATCAGTCTGTTTGGAGAAACGGCATTCCCTGCTGAGCAGATCCTGCTCTAACAGGGAATGGACACTGAGTCACCCCCGATCACCCCAAGACCTGTCTGCAAAAAGGCCCAAGGAAACGATTGCACAAACAGAAAAGACATTTACCCTTCAAAGGTACTTACATCATGCCTTCCTAGATCAAAGGCTGCTGGAAGTAAATACAAGGCCTTGGCACTATCAACAAACATATAGGGTGTAGCCTTTCTACCAGAATGTAAACTTTGGGTCTGCTTGGAAGCTTAGCTCAGAGAGAAAACATCTACCATCAAAGCACAGGAAAACCAGATTTCAAAGGCCAGCCACTCTGTTCCTCTTACTGCCCCCACAGCAGTCATGCAGCTAATTCACATTCTCATCCCACTCCGTTCTACTTGTCTTCTTTCAAGTGGTCCCACACTCACACCATTTCTAAGCACTTCCTGCCTGCCCCCCGTCCCCCCAAACCTGCTTCAGCGTGCAAGTTCATAAGCTATTTAGAAAGGACTTCTTAGAAGACTCCTAGCATAGCCTTTATTAAGCACCATCCATCACCACAGTGACTGCAGAATCACATTTGAGTTTTCATCTATCATTCTTCTTTCTTCTGGATTTGTCTCGGCATCATCTTGCATTAGCTCAGGCCCCATTCTGACAAGCCTTGGATGTTATCTTCCTGACAGTTTGTCTGTGCTGAGGCAAAATCCTTCCATGTTAACTTATTTTCCAGTGAGAACAGCCATGCTGCATAACACAGCATAAGAGCATCTGCATTCATACCACCACCTCAACTGCCTCTACATGACCCAGCAAGAATCAGCAACATTACATCTTTCTTCTAAGCTCCAGCAGGTTCACCAAACAACCTGAATCAAGCTAAGGACAGCTGAGTTTAACCAATTAAGAAACATTGTTTGTTCAAGGCCACAAAATGCTTTTCACATAAGCAAAACAGAACTTTTCACTGATGTACCTGATGGCTGAATTGCAAATTGCTAGGCACAGACTTACTGCAGTAATTCACCACTCTTTGCATATACTGTGTTGCTCAGAAATTCATCTGGATTGCCAAACAAACAGCCAGAAACAGGTAGATTCTGACATTAAGTGGACAAGCAGGTAAAAGACATCACTAAATAGGTTTGTTTAGTTTAGAGAGGAACATATACACTCAGTGGATGGCTTTATATCCTTCCACTCTCCTCCCTTCCCTTCTCCTATCCCGAAAGTTTCCTGACTTGACATTGTCTTTTTTTTTTTTTAAAGAGACTCTAACATGTGCTCATTATTCTATGATAACACAAAACAATTTTTTTTTCCAGTAGAGCACAGCATGATCATCAACACAAGAATTCAATTTACTTTTTTTTCCCTTCAAAAGAGTTCTATAAAAAAAATGAGTGCAGAAAAAGGACTTTTATACAGAAGGTGCAGTCAATTTTGCATTTAAAATACTGTCCATTGTCATTTCTGATCAAACACTTCATACATACATTCATGCACCTCCGTAGCAAGCTTTCCCCAGTTATGAACAACATATTATCAACAACTACAAAAAATTATCCCTAAAAACCTGTAAGTTACCTTTACCACAAAAACCAGCAATTTTTTTTTGGTGGTTTTACCTACCAAGTGCCATGCACTCTAGGACAGCAACCTTACTAGCACTTACACCCATGAAGATGAACATATTTTTACCTGCCTTCCTAAAGCCAGCAGAGCTCCCCACATAAGAACTGTGACACATTTCTAGATCAAAGCCCAGACTTCTACCAAATATTACACATGAAAAAAACCTGTCATAAAGCCCTTGCTGAGTGTCACACACGCCTCTATAGAATTAATGCAGAAGTGATGGGAGAAAATAATAAGGAAACAAGAGAGGAAAAAGACAGGGAGAAGTCACAGATTTTTCTCCAGGGTTTCTTCTTCCAGAAGAATGCCAACCATTGAGAAACCCCCCAAAAAAAAGTGTCAATGGGCAAGGGAGAAATTAGCTTTAATGATAATTAGAGAAAATCTCTTATTGTGATTTCCTAAGAAGGAGGAAGACAGAGACAGTTGAAAAACACACTCAAGCAAGGCGCAGTCACTTTCCAGGGCTGATAAGGGCTGATCTAGCTCCACCCAGTCTAAACATTACAATACAACATAAATGCAAAGTAACTTTAAAAGGAAATGACCCAGGATCAAATCTCACTAGGGAAAGCGTGTGTTTGAGTAACCACAGACATACCCCAGTAATCCAGGGTTGCAAAAGAACTGTTGTCATATTACACATCCTTCTGAAAAAGTAACCAGTCTTCTACTTAATGTGCTACCTACAGCCTGAGTTTGTTAAAATCTTACTGCAGATAAAACTTCCTGTAGCCAGAGTTCAGTTAAAACCAACTGTTTCACACGCAAACCCATCCTGGACACAAGATCAAGATGTACTACTTCTCAGAAATGACCTTTTCCCATTTTTATGGATTTAAGCAAGTCAAAGGCAGTCATACAGTCTCCCATCAACTAAAAGCAACCTTGTATTATTCTGAACTTGCCAGAGGGCAAGCACAGGCATGCTGGCAGCATGGGAACAAGCCACTGTGCCTCAGCTGCTGCTTGAATAACTGTTTTAGTGGTATTTACCCTGCCTCTGCAGCACCTGGAGCTTGCTGCAAGGTGGGTTGTTGTTTTTTTTTTTTTTTTCCCCTTGATGAGAAGAGGCACTTTGCAACTGCCATGAATTAAGAACGTATAAATGAACTCAAACACAGCCACATTAGAGCAGCACAGTGGCGGTTTGTTTGGATAAGGCAGTGTTCAGACAGTACGACAGAAATAAGAAAAATTAAGGCAAGCACACCCAGCTCAACACCTTCTGCTCTCCACCAGGATTTCAGCACCTGGAACGACTCTCAGCACTGAGGAACAGACTGCCCTGCAGCATTATCCCTTTGCACAATGTTTCTCCCTCCTGATTATCTACAGGTCACTCATAATAAAAGCAATTATGCACTTCTCCCAGTTAAGTCAGCCTGCGACAGGTAAATAAATCTAACTCAAGTGTTAGCTTACAAACCCCAGGAAAATGATGCGACTGAAGTAGAATCAGTGGAAGAGTGCCAAAACTCAAGTTTTGTTAAGCCTGGCTGGATCTTTCAGCACACCACTTGAGCTATTAACTTTATGCCAAATCTTTCTGTTACGGCTCTTTAAGTCGGTTGTATGAGCACAGGAACAAGGTAACTACTATGTGGTAAGCATACCTGTTCATTTGTGTTTGCCTTGAAATATCTTTTTTGCTGTTATTGTTGTTCAGCACAATCAATTTATTGGTAATAGGTTTAAAGGCAGCAAGGGAACCATGCATTTGCAGTAGCAATTACAAAGAATGAAATATAAAAATGAAATCAGGTTTCTATTTCTTTAAAATAGGCTCCAAATGAATTTGGCAAATATTAGAGAGCTGAGAGATTAGGTAAAAAGGCTGTTGCAAACTAGTACTGGTTGAGAAAGCCAAATAATCAAGGGATCAAGAAAACCAGGTTTTTTTCTTTAATATTAATTTCCCAGACCTATTTTAATTCATTTTTTCACACAATTATAAGATTCTGATTCACACACATAATTCCATCTTACTGATTGTAGGAAATGAAACCATGATTGCATAGACCTACTGTTTCTTCACACCAACTGTGCAAACATTTTATTCCTGACCGAGCACAGAAATACTCAGTAAAGCAAAGCTCAATGGTCCCCCCAATCCAGTTACTATTTCCCCAGGGTCTTCATAAAAGTGATAAGCATTTCAAAGAACGATCTCAGTTATAAGGTCTTAAGAAAAATGTAGGTTACAGCAAAGTAAAAAAAAAAAAAAAAAAGAAAAATCTAGATGACATCGGCTATTACATTTCAGAAAAAAACCCCCAGTGTTTAATTTTCCATGTGAAATCCCTTTGCAAATTAAATCAAGGATTACAATCTATTTTTCTACCTCAGTTCTTCAAGTATACATACATGCTTAGCGCCGGTGCAAGAAGTCCAATGCAATAAATTTTCTACTTTAAGACTACATTAAAATTATTCAAGTGGATGCGCGTTTTGTTCACAGATTTTATAGAACTGCCTTCCTAAATGCTATTAAAAGACCCCCATTATTGTTCTGCACTACACCAAAGAAGAAATTTAACAAGATATATAGTTAAATAAAAAAGAAACTGCAATGTTTAGTGAGCAGCTGCTTCATGTGTCTGCATCTTAAATCTCTTCTCACACAATGCTCCTCCTCACATACCTAACATCCCTCGCGTTACCATAAATTCGGTCTCAAAAGAACCCCCTAAGACTTAGTTTGAAGTTTTAGAAGGCAGGCATTCTTTATTGCAGCGCTGGATGCTAGCAGGTGTCCCCTATACATCCAGTCGAGTGAAGAGTCACTGGTTTTCTGTAGGAGCCAGCTATCGGCTGACCTTGTCCCCGTTGTGCCAAGCAGCTCAGAAGCCCACTGCCATGCAGTCCACAGGTGCCACATCACATATCTATTGCCACGCAGCACGTCACATCCTCGTTTCACCCGCAGCTCAACTGCAGCACCGTTTCTCCCCAAAGAGCCCCTGCATGCTCCCTACACCGTGCCCTACGGGTGGAGCACCAATTCCAGCATTGCTTTGCCTTGCTTTGCATGACACACAAATACACACACTACATCACAACTTCTCTTTTGTCAATTCTCCTCTTGAGGCAACAGGACCATCCGTACCATTGTAAAGCATGCAAGCCTGTTCCCTCAAATGCTTCCAAAACACCCCGATGTTTTTCAAAGACCCGGTATCACCCAGCCTTTCCTAAATGCTGTCAGACAGTTTGCGGGGCTGGCAGGGAGACTGCTGCACAGCCTAAGAGCCTTTCACCTCGCATTTCCTGCACAGTCGGAAGGGTCCACCTTTCTACTCTCTGCTACCATCTCAGCTGTGGGCCAACGTGGAACTCCTGAAGCCCTACAGCTTAACACAAATAAAGCCCAACATAAAAAGGAATGTAACATCAGCTTTCGCATTTGTTCCTTTTGTGACTACAAACCTGAAGTTGTTTAAAAGAATAAACTACACATCAAATGCTACCAGGTTTAACTTGCTATGAAGCATAACAAAAGCAAAACCTACAAATACGAGCATTTGAAATCGTCTCAAATATCGATATGTTCAATTCTCCCTCCTGAATCTTTAACCCCTGCAACCTATTAAACACATGAGCAAATCCATATTTTTTGTGAACATATTCTCTGTGTAAAATCTTTCCCAAACAACTAGCTAAATCAGACCTAACATGCTATGAACAGGAAGAGGACAGTACTGTAACTAACTTGAGATTAGGACAAAATTAAAGGATATTGAAGACCTAAATGCTTTCAGACTTTCAGAGGAATTAGCAGCAAACAAATCACACCCAAATGAAAAGGTTTCCTATTCTTTTCAGCTTTCCACTTACTAACACCATGTACCCAGTAACAGGTTGGACAAGTCTTATCTGCACAGCAAGGACTTAGTAGGAATAGAAAGAGATTAGCAATGTTTGTAGAAAAGATCTGTTTATATGCTGAAAAGCCTATTTAAAAATCTTTCCTGCAGTCTCTGCCAGACTGTAATTATTCCAGAAGTATTTCCTAATTTTTCCACCTACACACACAAGCGCCTGCTATTTTTCCTATGGTTTGTAGTTGTTGTTCAATTTTATTAAGAGGCACACATGCTCCATACCCGAGCACCTCTCTATGCTGGAGTTTCAAACTGCATTCGAATCATTAGCTTGATGTCTATATAACAAAGCATCTCATTGTCATTCAAAAAGACTTGGAAAGTGTTCAAACTATGCAAGAGCAATAATCCATGACAGGGTGCATTAGGCAGGTACCGATGCATGCCTAATGCACATTGCAAAGCACATGCCGCTCCAAAATACACTCTGAAGTATTTTATCTTTCCTTTTTCCTGCTTTTTAAAAATATTTGCATGCAGTTCATTTTACATGAGCTATTACTTTTAGCAACTACAAAAAGCTACCCCTTTAAGAGAATAATAATTAAAAAAAAAGAGACAAATACTTTTCCCCTTCAATTCTGAACGCATTTATGCAACATCTTTCTCATTTTCCAATCTAAAAAAGATAATTTCCTCACATCACCTGAACCTCTATTTGAAAAGTTTCTATCTTTCCCTCGGCATCAGAAGCCGGATGAGAAACAGCAGACTGCTGGGCTTTACCATCATTAGCAACACTTGCATGCAGGCAGTGGGAACATAGCACACCGGCTCGAATCAAAAGCAACAGCTAGCTCCAATTCCCACGGGACAGCAGCATGGGTTTGGCAGTGCCGAGGCCCACTGCAAACACTGGAAATCTCTCCGACTTGCTTGGCACGGGCATGGCACTCTGTCCGCGTCTGCGTGTCCCAGAGAGACTCCAACAGGCACACGGGATGGCCCCACCGGGCAAAGAAAGGCCTGAGCGACAAAGGGGCTGCTGCAAGCAGGTGAAGTCAGGCGTCCTTGTTTGGGCAGCACGGGGAAACCATGCAGTAAACTCTGGGAAAGGAGAGCACTGGTGGGAACCAGCAAGGCCTCTTCCAAAACACTTACCTGGCCTCCCTGAGCAGCACGTGCTCTTGGAGCACGTATTCCCTGATAACCATGCTGTGTTCTGGAGAGCACACAGCTGTACACCAAACCAACTGCCAGCTCAATACCAAGCTGATCTTTCTTTACCTGCTGCTGCCTAATCTAGGTGAGATCTCTGAAAGACGTACACGGCTTCTGTAAGGACTAATGTGTCTTGAAAGGCAATACCAAAAAATTATAATGTCAATGTGCCTTTGAGCACATCTCCTTTGCTGCTTAAAAACATGAGGTATTTTTTGTGAACCACATAACACAGCGAAAGCCATGATTTTTACAGGGAGGCAGAGGGACAATGCATTTTCTAGCTGAAATGGCAAACTACTACATACCAGGAGTTATCTGCCAATAATTGGGCAATGTGCTGATTAATACTTTTTCTGGGTTGCCTAAGGACAGTGCATGCATGAGTATCTCGCCACTATTAATTAATCGCTCTTTGTGCATTTATCCTGGTAGAATTTACATGTCCCACACAGTGAATACCCTGAATGAGGCAATTTCTACCTCCAAAAGCACTTACTATTGTCAGTTTATTTGCCCTGCTTAGCCTGATGCTCAGACCGGCAATAAATCATCGTTCTTAGCAGCTGAAGTGTTTAGTGTCTTTCATTCAATATTCTTTCCTCCCCACTGTCCCCCCTGCAAGTATAGTAATCATGTGCTGAATAGTCATTTACAGCACTGCAATTAAGAGCCTTATTCCATTAGGCTTTGTATTTCTATCCGGTTTTACGTTTCCATTAAAAGCACTTTGTTAAACAATTGAGCAACAAATGTAATGCAACCACAGGAGTCCCACCAGTAGATGCCTGCCAGGCAGAGCCCCTGTAAAGCAGCCCAGGAAGGGCAGGCAGCACTCATGGGTCGACAGAGACAGCACCCTCCCGTGTGGGGTCCCAAAACCAGGGATAAAACAGGTTGCACAACCACAGATGGGCCAACGCGGAGTAAGCAACAGAGGCGTTGATGGCCTGCCAGGAGTTTGGGTGAAACTGGGGAAGGGTCACTGGCTAGACACCTACGTGAGGGATGAGTTCCTCCGTAAACACAGCATCACTGCTCAGGCCTCTCAGAGAAGAGTTAAGAAACGTCAAGGCAGTTTTACTTCCGTAAAAAGTGACCGCTCCTGTCCCTTACATTTCAGTACGCATGTGGGGCTTGGGAATTCAAGAATTTTAGACGTCTCCAGCATTCGTGCAGCCTCAGTCAATACATCTACAACCAAGAAAACCGGACAATGAAATCTGTTTGCCGTTTCTGTGGGTGGTTCCCCTCATCCCCCACCTTACAGTTTGCTGTTCGGTTTCAGGTGTTCCCCCCTCCCCTTGCTTCTTTTTCTGCAGCATAGCTCTGCTGCTCTTTCCCAAGTTCTTGCCCTCTGCCTGATCCATTTTAAGCCCACAAGAAGTGGAGGTTACTGATGAAAGCCCTCTGCTTCATCAGGAGCGTGAAGTTGCAGCCCTTGAAAACAGTAATACCAGTGAAGCCCTTGCAAAGTAAAAAGGCTGTAACAAATGAGGAAGATGCTCTTCCTCAGACCTTGGCAGGAAGCACATGGAGTGAACAGACACTAGATGCAACTCCTGCAAATGGAAGTTAGAGAGGAAGCTCAACTTTAATCATATTAAAAATATGCCTGTCTCGGCTATGAGAACATACAGTCACATCATAACAACTTTTCTTTCCTTCTTCAAGGAGCAAAACCTGACAGCCAACTGGTAAAAGGCATCTATCTAGTCAAAGTAGTTGTTAATTATATTATAGCTCTTCTACTTCATTGGCTTCCAGACTCTGTATCATTTTGTTTCCAGTTTTAACCTTCTAAGGGATTGGTATTTTTCCAAGACTGTTCTCAACCGGCTGTCGTTTTGTCTGGGGAAACTACCACTCTTGAAGGAAGTCATGTCTGCCCAGACAATAATGGTGGTGATTTCATGCCAAGCTTGTGACCGAGGCTGGAAAATTACCCCAAAGTGCTGCAGAAATACACGGGAGAAGTTTCACCAGGCATATACAGCATTTTGTCCACTCAGCGGTGACTCAGGACATCTTCCAGGGATACGTCACCTTCTATGATAAAACCCGTCAGATCCTCTGCCCTTATGAGTGTTTTCATGGTAACAACCAACAGCCTCTTCAAGTCCTTGTCCTCAATGCCATGGTGGCAACAGACAGTTTGGAAAGAGAATGAATCAGTACCACCTCTCCCTGGGGTTCTTCATCCCCTGCTCTCCCACACATGTTTCCCAATGACACTTATTCATCACCCTGAGCACGAGGCAGGAGTTCTGCACTTCGCTCTCCGAGGGACCAAGCAGATGTCCTACAGTAACCATTGCGTCAAACTTCTGAAGATTTTAAATTCTCCCATGTCAGCTGCTGCATCTTCCCTCACCCCCGACTCTGTTGGTCTAGAGCTACGTCCAGCGTCGAGTGTGTCGGTCTAGAGCTACGTCCAGCGTCGAGTGTGTCGGTCTAGAGCTACGTCCAGCGTCGAGTGTGTCGGTCTAGAGCTACGTCCAGCGTCGAGTGTGTTGGTCTAGAGCTACGTCCAGCGTCGAGTGTGTCGGTCTAGAGCTACGTCCAGCGTCGAGTGTGTCGGTCTAGAGCTACGTCCAGCGTCGAGTGTGTCGGTCTAGAGCTACGTCCAGCGTCGAGTGTGTCGGTCTAGAGCTACGTCCAGCGTCGAGTGTGCCGGTCTAGAGCTACGTCCAGCGTCGAGTGTGCCGGTCTAGAGCTACGTCCAGCGTCGAGTGTGTCGGTCTAGAGCTACGTCCAGCGTCGAGTGTGCCGGTCTAGAGCTACGTCCAGCGTCGAGTGTGCCGGTCTAGAGCTACGTCCAGCGTCGAGTGTGTCTGTCTAGAGCTACATCCAGTGTCAAGTGTGGTAAACCTCTTGAACAACCTGCTTCCTGCGTCACCACAGGGACACGCTTCCTCTGGATTGCTTCATCTCTTTGTAGTCTCTCGCTGTCCCACAGATTCATTAATGAAGCATTCACAAACATGATGAATAACAACTCCAACACCAGCTAACACCCCAAATAACCCAAGTAACATCCAGCCAAGTCATCTGTAGAAAGCTAGGTATTTTCAAGAAAATGCAAGCTGATCACAGGGCTTCGGAGTAACTTTTGTTTTTTTAAACCACAGGATAACTAAATATCCCTAAAAATCTCAGCACACGCTTTCTAATACATTCTGTATCTTTTCCATCTTACTCAGTTGTTTAGTTGTCACAGTTACTAAACAGGCAGCCACAAATGAGTAGATGTTCTGCACAACAATCTTGTTATGCATAAGTATTTCTGAAAGCCACTTGAAAAATGGGAGGAAGGAAAGAACAGAGTCACTATTTGTGCATTCTCCTATTCCACCTGAAACTTTCCTTTTATCTATCCTCAAGACAACTCTTAGAATCCTTCCTGGCCAGCATACTGTGCCTTAGCCCCACATGTTTTCTCTTAACACAGCCATGCTTAGAAATATGACGCTTGTAGCAATACACACAACAGAGAAGGAAAAAGGAAATGATAAGATTAAAATCCCTCCCCTCTCCCACATCTCTTTCTCTGTCATGCACACATGTAGAAATCATTCCTCAGTTTCAAGCTGTGAATCAGGAACCCATTTTCAGCACCTGCTTATAAACAAGCACATGCAAAAACCATCCTCTGTGTAAAAGCTCCAGGTCAAGAATTCATTCTGAGCACAAGCTTTAGCATGGCTCTAACAGGAACGCTTTCTTAAATTGGACTTGAAAGCTTAAAACCAAAGGAAACTAGGAAACCCGATACCAGTCTAAATTCCTCCTTTCACCAAAGTAGTTCATGGCCTTATAATACACAGTTTAAGCCTCTCAAAAGATGTGGAGGGAATAGATCAGCTGGAACCAAGCATACATGCTGAAGGCTACGATTTGGCCCCAAATGAGACTGACGTCGAAAAACCCAGAGGAATCCATGAAATACAGAGCAACAGCTGTAACAACACCTTGCACGTACACCCTGCTGAGCCCTGGCACTTCACCTCTCACTGCTGCCTCAGCTTCCAGCACACCCTTGGCAGGCTGAACTCACACAAACCATTTCAACCCTCCTCTGGTTTCCAACTTTCCATGGAGACTCCGCTGCGTGTCAGCAGGATCCAAGATCTGTATCTAGTCACTGCCTGCACCTCACTTGCACTCCATCTTATTTGCACTTACCAAAGGGAAAGAGAAGAGGAAACGGTGGAAGAACAGTTCAAGGACTTTCTAAGAAAACTGCATGACTTAATTAAAGACTTTTTAAACACATCTTATTAACCCCAGTGACTGCTACTGGTTTTTCAGCCCTCACACTGATTCCTGTGTATTCAGGGACTTCTCTAGGGGAAAGAAAGAAATACCGGACAAACAAAAACAAATCATTATTTGCTTGGCAGATTACTGTACATAAACAGTCTTTAAAGTTGTTACACTCAAGTAAACATAGCTTATATCAATATCATCTGTACATTTCCGTCATTAGGCTGAGAGGGAGGAGGATGGCCCATTTTCAAGGAAGCAATTTTTAAAAAAGGAAACCATTAACTTGATATTTAATCAATGTACAAAGGAACAGGGAAGTAAATTAGTAATTTTCCCAGTATTTCCCCTGTCCATAAGTTGCATGCTTTTTCACCTGCCCCATGGCACAACACCCCTCACCCACCAAATCAACAGCTAGAAAGCAATGGACTGTAGGAAAAAAATGAAAGGACAGCTAATACAAATCCAACAAAAGAAAAACAAAGGACAGGTTGGGACACAGAAAGAAAATCGGTTTTTTTCACAATACCTCCTTTTATACAGCATTTCTATCAGACTTTGTCAAGGGGTGGAGTATTTTTAAACACGACTTCTGAGTTTTTGTTTTACTGTAGCTGAAAAAAGGACTTTTCCTCTCCCTCTCCACTGTTTTGGCTAGTACAAATGACACAGGAGTAGATACAAAAGCTACAGGAATAAGCACTCTTAAAGGAGCTGAGTGGAAATGGTACTGAATGGAAGACCCTTGACAGACACCACACGCTCCATACAGGCGTCTCTGTAATTAAGTACAGCACAGATATCGAGTCGGTCCTTAAGGTAAGGACAAAAACAACGCAAAAACAACACAAGGTTCAGCCCAAAGGATGGAATGTCAACTAAATGTTTGTTAGATTTAAAAATTAACCAAGATCACACCTGGCTTTATAAGCATTACAGGATAGGAGGGATTTTTGCGAGTGTGGTTTTCCTTTGTTTTGAGGTGTTTTGCTTTTAAATAGCACAGTTCCTAAGTTTTCATGATAAATTCTCTCACAAGTTGTTCAAATAGTGAAACAACATCAACACACACCAATACAGTTGCCAAAACAGAGCCTGAGAAGCTTTTGGTTGCAATTATCAGATTATGTTATAATTACAAACTGCTTTCATTTATTTAAGAATTACAGAAAGAAGGTACTGGCTGCGAAATGCAGTGCTAGACTACATCAGCTGTCTGCATTGTAAGAGAAAGGAACAGCAATAGGCTCCCTGCACATAAATTCAGTCTGTCCCTCCAAAGATGTATGAAAAAGGGATGTGTAATGAGAAAAACCTATCTACTGTAGGTCAGTTCATTCAGTTTACTTAACTGACTTGCAAAGAAAACACACTTTCCAAATCATTAGGAACCAGACTGATGCATGTATTTAAGTAATGGAAGAACCAGCTTGGTTGGGAGCCAAGTTTTAATGTTATCATTTCTTCAGACTGACCATTTCATCTATCCACTGCTGTGGTCCTACTTGTGCAGAGTTGCACCATCTGTGCACCGCCACACAAAGCAACAGCACTACACTATGCCCAGCGACATGCTAAGCTAGGTACAGAAATCCCAGTTTGGGCTTGTCTCATTTTGGCTCACTTGGAACCGATGTTGTGGCAGTCCCACTTACTCACCAAGAGTTTGAAGCTGATCTGGAAGGAGGAGGGAACGACACCAACAAAAAGTTAAGGGCATTTACAGAGGAAAATCTAGGCTTTGCTGAAGAAAAGCTGTTAACATTTTTTCTTCTCCTTTCCCAATTTAAATTCTTCATCCCAAACTGGCTAGGCTGCCTTGTAGGCACAGTTCCATATATCTACATAGAAAGCCTTTGATAAAAAATGGTTTCCAGCGTGGTTTATTCTTACACAAAAGGCTGCAGTCTGTAGATAAAGTGTATAGCTATTCATAACCCAACCTTAAGCACACCTTTGTACCCAGAGATACTCATTTTTGTGAGAGATTAATTTAAGCTAGTAACTTTCAGCTGTTGTTATTAATGTTTTTCTAGTCAGCTACAAAACTGCTCAATACAACCACTGCTATCCTGCTAAGAAAGTCTAGAAAGTAAAGCTTTTTTTTTCCCCCCAAATGAAACTTGCTGAATGATATGCTAAAAATACGGGTTTTTTCCATAGGTAGCTTATTGAAAAAACACTCTAACATCTGTTACAGCTACATGGCACATCCTTACAGCATTATTAGTGTCATCTGTGTTCTCTTTGTTTTCTTGCTTGCTATTTCTTGATTACATTGTACCATCTAACTTACAAACTCTGGGTTTTCCCAGCAGGAAAGAACTCCCAGCTCCTTCATCTATCACATCATTTTTATCCCGACAGCGTGAGGACATTAAAAATTCTCTGTACCTAGAAGAACAAAAGCCATACAGGTATTCCTTTATCAGCATATGCTTTTAACAGAAAAGGCTGTGAATACATTTCTGTTACAGAGAGAGAACTGCAAGAGAAGGCTTTGTGGCACTTAATTCACTAAATGACTAAAAGTCTTTTTTCCAAAGGTGAAACACTGAGTTACTGAATTTTTCCAAGTTAGCCAATTTAGGAAGTTTTTTTTGGTCTATTATTTTTAATGCCTCAGTGTATGAGTCAACTGCTTTTCACACAGAATGCAATGAAGAAAATCCCCCATGTCTCCAAATATCACATTTCATTATTATGGTGTTTCTAAAAGCAAATTAGACTTTCTCAAAGAAGGGAACACAATTCTACCTATTTTTCTGTCTCCAATTTGAGCAGTTACACAGAATTTTCTTAAGCTCTACTAGTAGTTTTTTTTAACTCCTGTAGTCCATTACACAGAACCAGGCATTTCCTCTTAGGAGGGTCACAAACACTAGCTAAGCAAAGAAAGCCTATTATTAGTTTGCTGAAGCCAGACCATGTAAAGTGAAGAGGGGTTTGCAAACAGATAAAGATCGTTAACAGTGTTCCAAAACCTCGGCAAAGTGATCACATTCCCTTTACATATTAAGAGACTAATTCATCTTGTATCCAGAATGAAAGTTATAGAATATCATGTGTTAAATCAGAAACCCAAAATGAAACTCAAAACCTCATATATTTAAAAATTTCTTAGGCAAAGAGCATCTAAACAAGTTGAAAATCATCTTTCAAAAATGAACGTGCATAAAACATACTCACAGACACAGGGAAAGGAAAAAAACAACATATAAACTCCACATGCTTCTGAACTGACGTTCTTAGAGCTTTAAAACTAGGTAACTGCTTTTGAAGGGAGAAGCACTGCTTCGAGTATTGCCATAAGTTTCCTACGAGCCTGCACAAGAGACAACCATGGGGAAAGCATCCTATAGCAAAGCTCCCTCTCCAGACTGGGATGTACCTCAAATCTGGATGTCCATCAGCCAAGATTGCCCGGCAGCACAGACTGAGAATTAATTGCAAGCCAGGCGAGTTTACAAGTGGGCTTGGCTTTCTGGTAGCAAATACTAAAGAGAGGCACAAGTGAGAAAATTGCAAACAGACCAGGTATCGCGCTGGGGAAGGCAGGCCCCAAAACAGCCTTCTCTGAAAAGGGCTATGAGTTTTGTTTCTCATGTTCTCATGTTCTAATTCAGGCAGTAATCAGTTTAGCACAAGAATCACAAGATACAATGTGATACAAATCTCAAGTATCATGTTATTTCTAGTGACTGCTTTCCATTCTCCCCATTTCCCCCCCAAAATCAGAACCAAATGCAGATGCAACGCAATGGTTGTAAAAAAAAAAAAAAAAAAAAAAAAAGGAAGGCAGAGTAGCTATACAAATTACTTTTGCCAAAGGACACCCAGCAGGAACAGAGAAGTAACTGCATTCCTCATGTCAGACTACACTGCGCTAGTAATGGAAAACACTAGTTTCTCCAAGAGGCACATACTATGTACCCAGTGATTTATGCGTGAGGCATCTTCATTTTTCTATCTATATAAACCACAGCAGGTTTAGTGCTTTTTTAAATTTATATAGTAAGACAATTCTAGAAGTAACTAAAAACAACATTAAAAGGCGGGTGTAAAACTGAAGAGAACTTTCGTCAGGCTGGACTACAGGAAATATCATGGTCCCACTGGACAGATGGGTGTTTTCTTTCAGCAATTAAGAGTTAACTGCTGGCCAAAGCAGACTATCCTGCTAGGAGGGGTCTGCAGGGCCCCAGCAAAGGGAGATATGGTGGTCCGTAAGAGCTCTTTAGCCAGTCCCATCCACCATGCCGTACTCATCCTCGCAGAAGCCGTATGCCAGAAACCACAGCCTTATTCACCAGTATCGTGGAGTTCACACTGAGCTTTGGCCAACATGGTTATCTCACCTCTGCAGTATATTCGTTGCCTGGACTTTCAGCTATGCCAGCAAAACTTTCCACAGTAAACAAGACCTCAAAGCTGCAGTGACAGACAGGCATCGTAGCCATCAGGATGGGGACCTCTAGGTAATGGCAACACTAAGGGAGTCTTTAAAAAAAACAACCAACCTGCTCCACAGCACAGCTAGCCCACGTTACACATGTTATTTTAGCAAAAGGTATGAAGAAATAGGTCCCTAGACCGGCAGCCTGTTCTCAGTAGAGCCGCAGGCTTACTGGCACCAGGAAAACAACTTTTACTAGAACAGCTTGTTCTGCAGAGGGCTGTGGGGACAGGGAAAAGAGAGAAGCATTTCACCAAAGCACTTCCAAAGTGCCAGCATATTCCCTGTCTTCAAATTAGGATGATTTTTCCAAAACAGCCTGCTGGGGGGAGAGGATTCTTGAGAAATAGCTGCAGACCAGTTGCGAGGGAGAGTTTCTAAACTGTGCTTGCAAAGATGAATTATCTTGATAATACCTTTTTTAACACAATCTAACAAACTGCAGAAGCAGAAGAACACCGAAAGCAATTTCTTACCATATGTCTACAACTCTCCAAAGACGTAAATATCCCTTTACTGCTACACATTTTAATAATTCCTTTCAATTTCAGAGGCTAGCAGATGCCCAGATTTCAAACTGTAATGCCCATAAATCAGCTCAGGGAAGAAGTGCATGCACTCACATATCTCACATACACACACCAGCTGCTAAACACTACCGTGTCACGAAGGAGCTGTTCATAACATCGATGAATACATCATTTGCTGCTTATAGACTACACAGTATATGGTATTCTAAGCAAAAGAAATGTATAGAATAAAAATACTACCACATGCTTGCGAGTCGGCTCTTTTGTTTCTTTTTAAAAAGGGCTTCTGCTCTACTCTTCTTGCTTAGGTTTTGGTGAATTGGGGGTAGGGGCATTTTTGTTGTTTGTTATTCTTTGTGGCTTTTTTGTTGTGGTTTTTTGTTGCTTTTGGGTTTGGGTTTTTTTTTTTTTTTACAAGTACAAAAATAAAACCCACTTTTTTAACAGTTCTGAGAATGAGTTTTACTGTCATGTCTGAAGTTAAACATTAACAATGTGCTTGTTGAACTTTCTTTAAAAATTAAAGCGGGGACATTATTTTTCTCTTAATCTGACAGATAGCATTGCAAAAACAACACTAAAGGAAAACTTTAGGTCACTGGTACAAAAACACTCAGTACAACTAAAAATGACAACTCTACACACTAAACAATATCTAAGCCTAAACTAATCCAGAAGACAAACACCTGCATGAAGCATATGGCACCTGTGTTGAAGGTTGCCTATTCAAACCTGCCTATACACCTCAGCTTGACAATGCTGAAAACTGTATTAACATTAGTAGAGCACCTTCTCATATGCATTTTGTGCCCACCCACATGCTCTTTCTCCCTGCCTGCCACCTCTCCCTGCCCCAACAAAAATAAGGCAGCAAAAGAAATGTGCTTTTTAAAACCTGTGCAGTAAAATAAGGTGATCAACAATTTGCACCTCCGCAGTGCATAAGAGAGGGGGGAGCTAGCTCTGCACAAAGCAGCCATCACAGCCAAGAGGAACGATGGCTGGGAAGGATTCTGCCTGTCACTGCTTTCCACAGCAGCTTGATTCTGTACAGATCTAGAATGCAACTTCTCTTCCCCCAATTGTCTGTGAACACACAACTGTGGGAAATCTGCTCATAGCACATGCAGCAGCTCTTGCCTGTTCCCCGTAAAAGCATTCTCCTGGAGCAGTGCAGCTCTCTCTTAATCCACCTACGATAACGCTGCATTATGGAGCAATATCTGCCCCAGCCAGTTGCTCCACCCCAGCCAGTGCTATGCGTGTCTTCTCATTTTTATCATGGACACAGATGAACTGCAGCAGCCAAAATTGCAAAACATAACATAGCCAGTACTTTTTTCACTATAACATACCACAGGGGGAAAAAATCTCCATGCTGTGTTCAAGCCTGAACAGGATAAGTACTTTCCCATTTCTTTTTGAGGTTCAGGCATCTCTACATTCAAGTAACCCTTCCGTCATGCTGCTCACGAGCTAGGCAGTAAACCAGACTCTGCGCCCCCGACCACCCTGCCTGAGCCAGGCCCCAGGAAGACACGCTACGCTCGGTGCAGAACTCTTCATGCTTCACTGGAGTCCACCTCATGAAGAACGTCTTCGTAGCGTTCCTACATACTTTACTGAGACAGCTTTTCTGTTATATTTTAAAGACATTTAAAAGCTTCGTGCTGTCATTCACTATGACTACTCAGAAGGAAAGCGCTGAGAAGAATTTATGCAGTTCATTAAAAGCTTGTTTCCTGCTATTTGTGCTGCATCTTGCAGTTGAACTAGCAAATGATTTCCTCACAAAACGTAGGGAGAAGATGCCTCTTGCTTCAATACAGATTCAGACCCAGGAAAATTTTGTGATCTAAGGAAACATTCCCTTCTTCATCAACTCAGGTATACCATGACAATCATACCTAAAAGTTTTCAAGGGCCTGTTACAACTTTGAACATCCATTGGAAAGGAAAACAAACAAACAAACAAACACAAATATACCCACAAAACCAAAACCCAACAAACCCACTTGAAAAATCCACTGGCCTATGAGCATCTCTTCTCTGTGGGGGAGCTTCAGCTGCAGGCCTGCCACAAAGCAACAGCCTCCAGGTTCAGGAAGTCCAGACAACAAGGAAATGTGAACTGAAAATCCCCAGCACCCTGCGAAAATGCTGTGGATCAGCTAGGCATTTTGTTCTGGAGAAAACAGGGTTGTATTTCTACAGACAGGGCTAGTACCAGTGTATGAGCAAAACCAACAGGGGTTCACAGGATGTTTTTGGCTTTCGGTAGACAGGAAAACTCCAGCAAGACATTGGTTCAGCCTTTCTTTACCTACATCAGCTGACCGGAATGCAGCATCGCCAATACTGGCATTTGCCTGTATCAACAGGACCCACGAAACAAACAAGTTATGAAACACATCTTTAGGTCTGGCCTGGAAACCTGTGAAACGACATGAAACTAAATCAAGCTGCATCATTCAACATCACTTCTCCTCAAGGAAAAGCCTCCAGGTTATTCACTTTAGAAGAAACTGTTTTGCTGCATTTACCATGTTTCAAATGCAGATATGACCACATTTCATTTCTGCACAGCATCACCTTCTTTTTTCTACCAAAATGAGTGGTACAGACTCGTTTCAAGACTCTTCTGGGTTTAGCTGGTAGGGCTTGGCTTTAGCAGGTGGGCACAGAAGGCTTTGCAGACTGCTCTCTGTCATGACCCATCCTTGCAGGGCTGGCTCGGGAGAAGGAGCAAGGTGAGCCCAGCAGGGATGACAGCACACCACTCGCATTTCGTGTTGCTGACTGTGCTACTCTATTCACCTACGTACAAAGATTAGGAAATTGCATACCTGTAATCATACTAATCGTAACCACTTTGAAAGGCAAGCTGTATGACTATTGGAAATTCTTAGCATCCATAACAACGATGTATTTATTTATCCACAGATTTTAAAGTGTAACCGACAGGGTCTACAGATAATTTAAAATGATCCCAGCCAGCCTGAATCTTCAAAAAAGCAGCTATTCGTCTAAAGATCCTCAGCTTGTGGCTGCTGCAGTAGAGGACACATTTTAATGAAGAAGGAAGCAGAAGAGAGATGGGCTCCACCACTCAGTTAAGGAGCCATACCCTCATGTCTCACTGACTGCTGGTAGTGAGTGCAGGTACCAGTCTGTCCCACACACCTCTTAGGGGTCCTGCCATATCTCAGAGCAGCTGAACAGCACATGATGAGTATCACACCACACTGAACAAGAAAACAAACTTGTCCTCGTTCACATTGATTCTTCTTCTGCTCACACGTTCCTGACCATACCATAAAAACCTGACACGAGCCCTGCTGCCCAGGGACACCACAGGCATCAGATCATCTGCATGTTCCAGAAATGAGCGCATAGAAAGCTACAGCTGCAAACCTACGGCTCAGCTAGCAACTTAAAAAAACCCCAAACAATATACACAACACAACACTAACTGGAGGATAGTTTCTCCACCTAATGGGTCTAGATACAAGCTATTTAGAGCAGCTATTGGTATAAGCTGATCATTCCCAAAGCAATGAAACCAGAGCATACCCAACTCACCATGTAACCATTTCTTAAGACTTACTATGTTAAAAAAATGTTACGGCATCCATTAGCACATCAGTTTCTCCAGCATCACTATCACAGTTTTTAAAATGCTGAAGAGCAGCAACAGGCATGTTTTATCACCTTGTTTTCCTTACCCTCCCAACCCTTCAAAACAGTGAAACCCAAATGCTAGGTGAGCTGCTCAGGATCACAGCGCTGAAGCTGAAGAAAGGATGAAGGATTTTCTTGTTACCAAACAAGCACCATCCCCAATGTCACATCCCTTTCACGAGCTGAAACATACAGCATGTGAGAAACAGCAAACCCAAGCAGATGGAAGAGTGCCCGAAGGCCTCATACAGAGTGATACCCAAAACGCTACAGTGCTCTGTATCATACCACCTCATCAGTAATTTACTGAGCTTGCAGAAATTGTTTGTATTTTTTTACAAAGGAGAAACGAACACAAAAAGCTCGCCCACATCTTTAGTCAGCTACCTAGCAGAGTATACCCTCTGAAATGTTTTGGCAAGTGAATTCTGGAGACATGTGGCCTCTCAGTCCCACGCAGTATAACTCCAAGTATTTATTGTAAATATGCATTCATCCTTCACTGCTGAATAAAAGCTTCTATGCACCCACAAAGCACAAATCTCTCGGACTGGGATGGATAACCTGTGTCACCAAAACAGAAATACCACAAGCACCAAGCTTTCTGGCAAATGTAACTTCTCTCTCGCAAGAGATTCATTTCTGCTGCTCTTATTCACTCCTACTCTCTTTTAAATATCTTAACATAAGCAATAATCAGAGACCAACACTGATGTTCAATCCCACAGAGGTTACCCTCTTACTATGTCGAAATGCTCTGACGCAGTTTTACAGCTTGGGTGCCTCACAACATCCTGACAAAAGCCAATGCACCCGATGGAAGAGAAGGGAGGGTGCAGAACAGCAGATGCCCACCTTGTCCCCATGCCCGTCTCAGACGGTCCTTTCACCCACTCGACAGCACTCAGCCCTATGGACCTAGTCCTGGGTCCATTTTTCTCACTTCCAGTTTGAGCCACTCAATGTATAAAACTTTATTCTCCGTGCTGACCACTTCACAGGTTAGGGATGTGGTTCACTGACCCCACTGCCAGCCTTGCCCTTTCTCAGCCCGTTTGCTGAGGTTGAGGGCTACTGCTGGGACCCAGCTCCCTGCCACCCAAGAAAATGGCTGTGCGACCTCTGAGACATCAAGCACGTCCCTGGCTTTGGAGCCAAGCCAAGCTTCAGGGCCAGCCACGGGCACTAAGATTTATGCTGTATCCTCTCTTAGCATGCAGGCCTACTAAAGCAATGCGCTGATAATGCGGGCCAGTAAATCATGCAAATAAGCGATCATACAAAGGAAAGAAAGGTGCTGAAAAATTAAACCTTTGCCTCTTTGTTAAGTACTCTCAGTCTCCCCACAAGCAGAGCAGCCAGAGCTAGAGAGGAGTTCAGCTGTTAACGAAGCAATCAATCTTCCCGTCCTTCCTCCCCAAACCTCAGGGCTCTGTCATTTTGCAGTTTGTAATTTAAAGCCAGCTCTTGGCTTCAAACCTGTAGAAAAGCACCACTGTGAAAACAGACTGCGAGTGCCAAACTTCTGTGTAGGATATGCCACCATTTTTAATTCCGCCCCCCCCGCCTGGAGGAAAGGAGAACAGGGTGGGTGGCTCTTTGGTATGGGACTCAAGAGCAAAATGAGGAGTTTCTTCGGCATTTCTGAAATGCCTATTAAAGCATCGTAAAAGCTAAAAGGCATTTAACAGGTACCTTAAATAGCACGGCTTCATCAAGTACTATGACTTAAGAAAAGCTGCCTCCCCCATGCTGAGTGTGAAATTTACTTTAGACAGGATGCCCCCCCCTCCGAGAGCATGCAAGAAGTTATTTCTTTAAAAACACCATTAGCTGGAAAGTATTTAACCAAGATTGGTATATTTGCTTGAATTTTGCTCCCTGACAGCAGCCACAGTGGATCATCCCTTTTCATACTCTTCTCTACAACCATTTTCTACCCTCCCACCTCTCCAGCAGATTTGCACATAAGCAGACACAACCTGCTTCCATTTTATACAGCCAGCTCTCCAATCCAACCCAGTATAAACCAGTTACCTTTGAAAATACTGCTGGAAGCAATCACAGAAACCTGTTTACACTAGGCTGGTTATAGGGGGGAAAAAACAAGCAAAGAGTAGACAAGTCCGCAAGGGAGAAGAAAACCAGTTTCAGCGAGCTATTAACTTGTTGGGCTGGAAGAGATTTGACAGGGAGCAATTAAGACTTTGTTTTTCCCGTTAAAGAAAGTTTATGCTGAGAGGAGGCAGCGGACAAAATAAATGAATAAAATTATCCAGGACGTATCTCCACACACATTTCTGTGAAACTGTAGAAATCAGCAGCGAACTGCGCCTGAAAGGGAGCGAGGGCATCATTAGCGCCCCGGCCCGGGCGAAGCCCTCCAGGAAACCCCCCGACAGCCACAAAAGTTATTCGGTGCCGTACCTCGACTGGGCAGCCATCGCGAAGTTCATAGTGCCAAGCGTCCTCTGGCCATGAGCTCCTCTCCCTCTGCCCAGGCTCTACCCCCCTGCCAAAGTCTTCTCTTCCATGTGCCGGCCGCCCCTCCGCCCGTGCCCGTCCCAATGTCACGGAGCCGCGGCTGCCGAGCCCCGGCCGCCCGAGCCCGGGCTCCCCGCGCGGGGTTAGCTGACACTCATTTTGATCGACATCCGGGCACCGGGGCCCTCCCCCGCCTCGCTGCATGGCCGGCCCGCGGGGAGGGGAACGCGGCCCTCGCACTTCCAGCCGGGCCGGGGGGGGGTGGGGGGTGGGGGTGGGTGTGTGACACGGACACCCCACTCCTCCCCGCTGAAAAGCTAAGGGCCGGCTCGCCGCTTGCGGTCGCCGCTCGCCTCTCCCCTCGTCCTTTGATTCCTCCGCTGCTTTTTGGCGAGCGGAGCTGGCAGCGGCTCGCCCGCCCCGGGGACGCCTCCCCCCCCTTTTTCACCGAGTTCTCATGGTACGACCCGACCTCCTTAAATGGGCATGGTGCGCTGTCAGGGCAGGAGCGACGCGGGATTGGACCAGAAGCGCACGGGCGCTGCCGCCGCAGCCTATCGCCGACGCAGCGCCGCGGGGGGGGGAGGGCGTTCCCTGGCCTCGGCCACGCCCACCGCCGGTCCCTGAGGCGGCGGCGGCGCGCGGGCGGGGCGGGAGGAGGAGGGCCCAGAGGAAGGAGAGGCGGGGGGGCCGGGGGTGGGACCCCCAGCACCGGCTCCCCGCCCTTTGACACAGCCCAGGGGCTGCGGGGAGCTGTTCTTGTTTTTATAGAGAAACAGAAGAAAACGGCTCACAGTTTTCGAACTTTTCGAAAGAAATACAGAACCTCGATGTAAACGTGAGTCCCATCTGGCCACACAGCTGTAGCAAACGAAAACCCCTAGACTACCAAACTTGCAGGTGCTCAAATTGAAATAGCAGGCTAAGAAACTTTACCAAAAAAAAAAAAAAAAAAAGTTGTTATGCTCTGTCTTCTGAGCTCCAGTCCTGCCTGCGGTTTGTAGACTCACTCAGAAAGCAGCAATACCTGTCCTTTGCTCTGGGTGTTCCTTGGCACAATTATAAAAACAAACTACTCCTGCAACTCCTTTCAACCAGTAATTAACCAAGCATTCAGCAGGCAAAAACATTTGCCCAAGATCCCGTCAACTTTCCTCAGCTGGCTCTATCTAGCCGAGATTTCTACCAACGCTGCAACATTACATTCCTCCTAATTTTCTGTTTCAAGCCAGAACTTGTGTCAAAGTACTCAGCAGATACCAGGAGAAGAGTTTATACTCCATTCATGGCAGATAATAAATTATCATTTTAAAACATCATTTTATATAAAGCTTCTACAAGCATATAATTTTAAGTACATAGTTTAAATATATAAAAGCAATCAGAAAGTGTTTGGTTTTTTTCCCATTCCTTATTTTTGCCCAGAAAGAAAAGATTGTAAATAGAGAACCACAAAGGAACAAGTGGCTCTGATTATTAAGTAAGCAGATAATATCATTGCTAGATAATCACGGATTCAGCTGCTCATATGTGACTGGGGATTTGAGGTGTCACCTTGATAATGGACAATGTCTATTATGAGCTCCAAAAAAGCCCCCTCAAAATCCAACCCAAACAAGGAAAAACACACTAATAAAAACAAAACCCACACCCAGCATTTGGTGAAATTTATTGAAGTTCCAAAAGTGCCAGTAAAACCACCATCACCTCTGAAGACAAGATGGCAATTTTGCAGCAATAAACAAATAAGAAAACCCACAAGGGCTGGACAAAATAGGGAAAGGAGTTATCCAAGCAGCAGACACCCATCACTGCAAACAGCAATACCAAACCCCTGTCTTCCAGCAAAGCCCACATTTCACCCTTACACAAACTTGCACACGTATTTTTAACTTTAAACTGACAGAAGTAAATCTTTAGTGCAAATATCATATGTAAATGAGATAGTGCAGAAGTCAGCAAGAGATTATTACCGTGTATGTCCTGTGGTGTGGAGGTAACGAGATTAACAGGAAATCCTCATACAACACTTTTTAGGAAGTGCATCTCCAAAGACACCAGTATCAACCTCATCAGGTTATGAACTGCTTATGGAAGATGGGTGCCGTGACTCGCCCAGCATCACCCCGGCGGCCACAGCAAAGCTGAGAGGGGAAGACAAGCATCCCAGATTACAGGGGGGGTCTTGGATTACCAGTATTAGAGTTGCTAATGTATTATTGTTATTTCGCAGCATTTTATAAATTCAAAGCACTGTAGAAACATTGGACCTCCATCAAGAAGGAAGCAAAGATCTCCCTTTTCTCTAGAAGACTAATTCAGGCTCTTAGCTCTGCTAACTTGATATTGGTGACCACAAGACCTTTCAGCCACATTTGTAATATGTAGCTTACCCCACATGGTAAAAATTATAGTTTTTGTCTTTTTTTCTCCTTGGTTTTATTTGAAGAATGGCTCCCATCAACTCAGCTCCAGGTCTGGAGTTTGCCATTCTGCCATTCACTGTATTGTATGAATTAAAACCCTTCTGCGAGGTGCTACAGAAAAACAAGCTGGAAAATTCCTGCCTACATCCTCTTGCTGTTGCCTTCAACTGTGTCATAACCTGGAGGGGGCTTTTTGCTTCTTTCAGTGTTTTTATTTTGTTGAAGCTGAACTCATTGATTTTCTAATCAGGGGATTTTTATCATTTTCAGATAAGACACAACCCCGAGGAAACACTCCCTACCCTCAAGCCCTTTTTCTGCCAGGAAAGGGCCAAATGAACAAAGAAAGCAATAACAAGGCAGGAATGCTATGCAGATACACGTTGTGCAGGTCTTTGTCATTAGGAGAGCAGCTTAAAGGGAATGTTTTCAGCACTTTACAGTCAGAAAAAAAAAAAAAAAACAAAACCAACCCCACCACTGTGACTACTGGTGCTGGAACTGGATTCACAAATGGCTAACTCTTCTCAGGTGAAATATCTTCCCTCTCCCTAACCTTAAAAAAAAAAAGTTTCAGATCCCAGATGAGTACTCCAGTCCTTCGACGATTTCTGGTCTCTCCTAATTGGCTGTCATATTTTGACAAGTTGTTAAATAACCATGAGGGAATGAAGAGAGACTGATGATAGCCAGGATGTCACCTGGGGGCACAAGAAACTGAAGCTTCTTAAAGAAATATTTCAAAAGGTTTTATTTAAACAAAATATGAATTGACAACAGGTCTTTAAAAGTTTGGGGTTGTTTGGGGTGCTCTTTATCCTTTTTTTTTTTTTTTTTTTTTTTTTTATTTTGCAGGACAATCACAGAATAGTTTAGGTGTCTGAGATATCCAGACATCAGTTAATGCAACTTCTGCCCTCAAAGCACAACCAGCTTAGATCAAGTTGTACTGAGGCTGGAGATCCTACCACCTCTCTGGGCCCCTGCTCTCATTAGCTAATTGTAATTTCCCATGTTGCAAAATGCACCCGTAGCCTCCCATCCTTTCACTGTTCGAACCGGAGAGGAGCCTGCACCTGCCTGCTCTCTACCCCCAGCAGGTAGCAACAGACAGGAATAATCCCCCCCCTCCTTGTCCTCTTGCCCAGGAAAACAAACCCGGCTCTCAGTCTCTCCTGCACTTTGGGCGCTCCTGCCCCGTTATCCTGGTAGCTCTGCACTGCATTTCCTGTAGCATCTCAGATCTCTTTCCTCTAGTAGGAAGCAGGTCTCCCCAGCATCGGTCAGAGGGGAGGAATCCCTTCCCTTGTCCTGCCACCCCCGCTCTTGCTAGTGCAGCCCAGGCAATGGTTTGCGACAAGGGCACACTTGTTCACCAGGACACTCAGCCTGCCTTACATAGCAAAGCCTGGGATTCAGTGTTGTTACCAAAAAGAAAAGTAGAATAACTGCAGCTTTCAAAATGTGTGCTTCTTTTCTTTTTACGGCTTAACGATGGCATTTTAAATCATGACTTTAAAAAAAAAAAAATCTCACATCCTCTCTCAAGCTCATGCGTCACTCCGAGGAACTTGATTCTTCTCCCTATGGAAAGCTGTGGAAAATAATGATGCTGAGAGTCTGACAGCTTCACAGAAGAGAATATAATTTAACTGCTGCTAGAAAGTTCTTAGTAAGTATAACCAAAAGCACTGATAATTAAACATACTAATACTAGCACCAAAATTGCATATGCAGCCAACATTTTGGAGGGGTTTTCCAAACAAAAGCAAAGATCCTATTTGCCTTGTAGAGTTTTATATATATATATATAAAATTATCTTCTGCAATTTTAGTTGAAAAGATTAGAAAACTTGGGATAAGGAAAGAGAGGCATTTAATTATTTAAGACTATCTACTTATTTTTAAGTAATTAAGAATTCATTTAGTCTTCTTCATGTATATCTTTCATGCAAGCAATAACAAAACTCTCCTCTTTGAAAGGATAGTGTGCAAAGAAAGGAAACAAATTGAAATCTATACCTCTATTTCAAAGTTTCATGATCAAATTGGTTTGTTTTTTTTCCTATATCTCTCTAGACCATTACAGTACTTTCAAAGATTTGTAAGCTGTTGAAGCAAGCTCTACTGAGTTAGCAAATTTAAGGTTCCTCCAACATGACATTCTGCTGCTTAAGCAAAGAAACAAAAATGCACTGCTGTAGTAAGTTGAACACTGTGCACATCCAGTCCTGCAAATGCAGAATACCAACGTGGGGAATGACACTTTTGGCTACCCCACAGTTCCCACATCTTGACAAGACCTGTGGAATCCACACCTCCCTGAGAACCTGCTAACTGGTGTTTTCCACAGCTACTTAAAACACACAGACTGTAACTATTTTCTATATGTTACAAGAGATTTTGCAGTTGAGTCAAAGCTGCTACAAAATATTGCTAAACATAGCAAAACATTCCCATTGTATAGATGGGCAAGTGTATGCACAAAGCAGGCAAGCAAACTACTTCATGTCTCCCCTTGCAAAAATCCTGTGACAGAGGTGGTATTCTGGAATTGTCTCTCCAAAACCTACACTTCAACTAATTCCACCCCAGCTCCCCAGATGAAGGGAATGATAAGTACTCCAGGCTCCCAATATGACACTGAATGCAATTAAATTTTTATTTGATAGTTTCAGGATCAATAAGCAGTAAGAGATCACTGCTACCTCTTCCCTAGGATGGGAGAAGGGGAAAACATAGTAAAAACAATCAAGAACCCCCTAACATATGTGGATATACTTATGCAACATATATAGGTTTTATTCTGTTGTAGGAATGCTTAAACTGGAAAGGAGGAGCTGATTCTCTAGGTCATATAAACACTTTCACTGTTGTACAGAATTTGCAAGGTAGAAACAAAGGTAAGAAAATATCAGAAACCACCACCCACTTCCCTTCTTTATGTCCTCCCATCTCTTCCACGATTCTACGGGGGATTTTTCACCACAAAATGCATTTCCCCCCCCCCCCCCCCCCCCCCGCCCCTTAAAGCATTAATGTAACCTATCACTTGCTGAATTTCTGTTATTTATTATAGTACAGTAGTGCCTAAGATGACACCAGCTACAAGTATAGCTCCACTTGCCTCTATATGTACTAACACATGGACATCATTCCTGTCCAGTGGCAAAAAAGGCCAAGGGAAAGGGATAAACAAATAACAGGCAGAGCTGCTTCCTGTTTTAAAACCCTCTCCAGCTGATCATACAAGTTTTCTTAATCCAGATAGCTCAGACTGGATATTTCCATACAGGTTATCTCCCTGAAGATTAAATAAAATTCATCTCAGCTCTTTCAGGCAGAACAATAGATAATGGAAAAAAAAAAATCCCACATAGACTTGCCACAACAGCTAAGCTTTCTCCAGGAAAAAAAAATGTCAAGAACAACGTGCTATGTTTGCATCAAAGGTTTCTAGCAGTTTTCCACCCCCCTCGTCCTTGAAAAGCACTTGTTCAAGTGCTTCTTGATTCCAGTATCATGAAAAGGGATTGATGTTTAACAGGATGTTGGCTTTACGGCAAGGCCTTCTGCATTGATCCAAGGTACACAAGGCTATGCCAAGGTGAGCAGAGCCTCTGAAAGCACAGAGGCTTTCCAAGAGAACAAGGACTGTGAGGAAACGGGGCAGAAGGAGACAAACCTCCATGTCATTATTCAGCTTCTGTATTTCAGTGGTCATCTCACAAATGCCTACAAAACCCTCCAAGACAGTAAAAGAAAATCTAAGCCCGCTTCACCATGGCAGGTGAGGACTGCCTATCATCGATTTCTTCTGAGCACACAGTAGAGGTCTCTGCTGAGGCTCTGAGGAGATTGCAAACCTGCAGGCAAATCAAAAGGATGGCCAAATAAAACTGTGGCACAGAAATAGCTGCTGGCTTTTTATTTGTGGGGTTTTTGTGGTTTTTTTGGTTTGTTTTGTTCTTTTTTTACATACCCCTTTTTTACCTACCCCTTAGACACAGATACACTCTGATGAAAAGGATACTGTTATTTTTGCAAAGGCAAGCACTCAAAAAAGAAGTGTTAAGATCACTGACACCCAGGCAATGATGATACAGTCTTGAAAGATATGACCATGAACCACCTAGAAACCGCTATTAGTCCTCAGGACAAACCTACCCTGGGAGTAAAACACCTGCTTACAGAAGAAAGGTTGATAATGTTCATAACAAGCTCTTTGGACCTTGTTCTGAAGCCTCTAACTCATTCCTCTCAGTCCACAGCTCAGCTGGGCTTCTCGTAGCAGTAGCGCTGCTGTCCCGAGCAGGTCCCAGACACAGCCCTCCCAGCGCGTCAGCGCTGTGAAAAGCACAGGCCTGGTCTGAAAGGCCCCAGCAGCTGTGATGCTGTGCTACAGGCCTTGACATCTGGGGCTGTACCTGGCAGAAAGGCTATTTTATTAGGCAGTATCCTGGCAACAAATGCAGCAGAAGTCATCATTACCTCTACTCATCACCTAATGTCTGTGCCTCATTGCTTGGAGACTCCTGACTTCTAGGGCCCCTGCTGTACTTACAGAACAGCATTTAGTGGTGAAGCTGGTAGAGAAACCAAGGGATGGGTAAAGGCAAGCACCCTGGGAAATCCTGCCTTTTTCACTAAATTGTTACCTGAACCTTACTTAAATCATCTAAGTCTCGATATATGGTATTCTTTATCTAATGGTCTCCTTCCTTCCCCCAGTTTGTGTCATGCTGAGTTTAGTTTAACAGGGAATTCAAATAAAAAGCGGATTAATATCAACTGTTAAAAAAGATGAACAAAGGCACCATAAAGTCGTGCTACACATACCCCCTGGAAAGAGCTTGGCAGTAAAATCAATACTCAAATCATCTGAAATCTCAGCACAACAACAACAACAACAACAAAAAAAAAAAAAATCACACAGCACAGGTGGGGAATATCAAGATCCTGCCAACTACTGGAAGAGAGGAAAAACAGTATCAGGAATCAAAGCAGGAAAGGACTGGGACACTAGGACTAGAGTACCCCTAGTGCTACTCACAGTGATATAACAACATACTACTGCTGAACTGCAGGTCTTTTTTTGTTCTCCTCTCCTAGGAGGCTATCTCCAGGGCAAAGAACACTGGAAGTGTCATGTGTGGAAAACAGCATCTCAAGTTTTCTGAAGTTATAAAAGGAATTTTAAAGTAAAATAAAATCGAGCATTCTCTCTATCAAAACTTTAACAAGGAAGATAATGAACAACATTGTATTACTTTCAGATTTTCCAAAACATCCCAATGATCCTGCTTACTGGGGTTTTCCAAAGAACCAAGGCAGGCAGGTGCCTGCTTTCTTCTAACAGGGATAAGCAATAATTCTTGAGCTGTGCTGGCAGCCACTTCCCATCTTTAAGGAAGGAGAGGACAGGCAGAGCACTGAATGTCCCACCCTGAATAAAGCCTCAGAAATCCTATACCACAAATGTTTAATGTGAAGCAAATGCCATTCTGAAGCTTTTTTAAAAGTTTCAGACACACAACCAAGGCAATGGCCGAGAGGCCTCGCATTTCCTGCCTCTAGTTTCTGGCTTACCAACTATCCTGAGAACAAAGTTATGCCGTTTTTGTTGGAATATTTGATGAAAACTGATAAGTTCCTGTGGAGCATTTCGAGCCTGACAAACCAGTTTCCCGAAGAAAACTTTCTGTCAGAATATATCCTGTCAGCTCTAGACCTCTCCCTTACATCTGTTTTCAAGATTAGCAGACTGCAGATTTTCCCACCTGTTTTTTTTTTTTTTTTATTCACCAATCAGGGACACAAATTTCCTCTTTTTCAGGTCCTTGTCTCTGAAGGTTGTATTAAAAATGAAGGAAACTCTCTCCATTAAGTAAAATGCAAACAAAAAAAATCAGTAAAATAACCTTTTTGTACTCTTCAGCTCTTTATAAACTCAGAAATGCACTCCTGAGGTGAAGAGGATTACTGAAGTAATACTTCTTAAAAACCTAACAGGAAAAGCTTCCTACAGGTGATCATAATTTCATACATATTTAAACTATTTATAAGCATTTTAATTTTAGAAGATCCATTCTTATCTACCTATGCACTGAACGAGAATGGAGTTGTCCAGAGATGAAGCTTGTGATTTAAACACTGCATAGACATGCAAATCCAACCAAAAAAACCAAAGGAAGGCATGCAGGCAACCTGGATGCTACTGTTTCTTAATTTTGAATTCCTGAAAAGGAATTTTTCAAAATCAGACTACTGACCTCAGACACCAGTGGTAAAGCAGAGGATGTGGGTACATTATGTGCATTTTACGTACAGAGTGCCATCTCACTTGGCCGTATATCTACCCGTGTCTGGACATGTTGACCAAGAGGAAGCTGAGATTTAGAAGGGAAAAAAAAAAAGACTTGGAAGTTTCAAGCATACAGCAACAACATTTTCAGAAAAGGTGCAGGTGCTGATACATTGCCAAAACCAGTACCTTCAGCATCTACAACATGGCCTGGCACTCCTACGGAAGCAAGATCGGTATCTCTTTGCTCACCACTAACAATGCCTGCCATACCCCAGGAGTGTTGGTTCAGTGCTACTGAGTTCACACACCCATGAATTTTCAAAATAATCACACGGTATTTTATCTCCAGCCTTGTTCATCTATTCGACTTAATCTTCCTGAAGCTTCTCAAAGTTTTCCACATCTCCACAGAGCTGGAGAAAGCCATTCTTTAAGTTAGTCATCTGTCACCTGCTATGACATTTAGTCGCTCCTGGGCCTTTTCTGTTATAATGTTATTTAGGGGGTTGGGGGGGCATGTATGGGGGTGGTATTATTAAAGAAATCTTTGCACAACTTTGTTTTCAAGAAGTGTTAAATAAAACAACAAAAAAATAAAAAACCAGTTGACAACAGCAATCAGTACCTGGCTTTTGTTGCAAGATTCCAACAAATCTGAATCAGTAACTGTTCAAAGGGGAACACAGCATCCCTTAACTCAGGAAAAAACGCAATATGAGATTATACTAATAAATGTATGATAATCCATTAAGTTTGTGGGACAAATCCCAGAAGCTTACAGTATTGTGAAACAATCAAGCATAGAGTACCAGTGAAGAAGGAATAGACACCAAGCTATATTAAAATCATGAGATTAAATACGTGGCCAGTAGACTTTCCTGAAATGTATTTGCTGTAAATGAAAACATGTATTTGTTTATATCCAGAAACAGGTCAAATTCATGCCCTTACCAAGCTTTTCAAAACATCTCATTGCGCTGTACCGCATCAGGTTTTTCAAACAGACACACCCCCTTACTTTCAGTCTTCAAGAGTCACTGCTGTCCTTTAATTAAGATGTGTTCTCCCAGCTCTGTTGACAAGAAATCCATACTACCACCACCATTTATTGCCACTGATGAGTCCTTCGCATTTGGAGGTGAAAAGGGTCAAATGCATATTGTGATTCCTGGCCTGAAGCAGCCGCGGGTGGCCTTTTCATTTGCAAAAGGGACTTCTGCACCAGGTCAGAAGGCAAAGACCGAGTTCCATAAAGGCTCTGCTGCCCCCGACCAGCAGGACAATTCCTAACCTCTCAGCCCCACGAGCCACCCTGACCATCAGCACCCTTCTGCCTTACACATCCTCACTACCTCTACAGAAAACCAGAGGCCACGTGCCTGCAGAGAGGATAATCCTTAAAGAGTTGCTTATATTCTGGCAATCCCAAACCTTACACAAACCTGTCAATAGCTTGATACTCTTGTGTCTTTCTCTACCAGTAGTCAAGGAAGTAGCCGTGCAATAAATACGTACACTGCTACTGTAAAGCGCAGGCTACAACCATAAAACATAGAATTTCAAGGGCTCCTCATGTTTTGAGGGAAGGAGATAGATTAATCTTATCCCCAGACTCCTGCTTCCAAAGTACTGTTGGAAAGCAAGCAAAATTCAGAAGCCCATACACGCAAGCATCCACAAAAACCAGTTTAACGAGGTAAATGAAGCTGTGCGCTGTAAGCAATGGCAAGTCTGAAGAAGGCTGAGGCAGCAAAACTCTCTGTTGACCCTGATTCAGCAAAGCACTCTCTGCAGGCCTGCTTTATAGCACCTTCTTAAATTTAGCACTTGCCAGAACCAGAGCTGACTGCCAGCAGCACACCCTTGCTGGGCACATCATGAAAAGCACTTAGATTTCACTGGGTCCGACCCACACAGCACAGCTACGGTGAGGCTAGAGGAGCAGCAGGGCAAAGGAAAGAAACTCAGCTGAGTACTACACTGGAAAAAAAAAAAAAAGGGCAGTGAAGAATATAACCAAAAGGATATTTCGACTTTAATAACAGAGACTAAGTTGGATGCAGCCTGCTACGAAAGAAATTGCTCTACAGATGTTAAGAATCAAACATTTCTGAGAAAAGAGAGGAAAACAACCCTTCATCCTTCAACATTTAAATTGAAGGAAACATTTAAAAAAGAAACCACCTTCTCCCAGGAACCAGACTGCACTACAGGCTGCACCCTACTAGCTTTCGGCAGCCATCAGGAACAATTTCCATCATCTTCCTTGGCATTACTCATTTATCAGCCTGAATGCCTTAAAATGTTCCATAACCAGTATAAACTTTCACAAACAGTTAAAAACAACAGAAAGAAGTTTATAGTCCTTGTTGGCTTTGGCACTGGAGCTGTCAGAAGCAACACAGTGAAGAGTGTTAAATATCCTGATTTATATTCCAATTGAATCAAGATAACGTCTATGTACAGAACACAATGTACCCTTCAGATTCACTACAGCTGTCTGATTCATTTTGTGGTGATATCCAATCCCTAGATGAGACAGAGAGGTATGTAGGACACTGAGCAAATAAATAGCCATGATTTTGGTTAGTTTTTGATCAGGCTGCTATACACAGTATTCTGACTAGAAGCTATCCAGAAAACATATATATATTTTTTTAAGGTCCATTCCTTGCCAAAAAAAAAAATAATTATGAAGTTAGATGTACTTTGGAGAATGATAGCAGAGGAGATGCAGTACAGAGTTTGGACGTCTTTGCAATATCTCTGTCCACCCACACCTCTCCCCTTAATGGGATTGTGCAGTGATCACTGTCCTTTCATGCGTCAGGAGGGCGCGTATAATAGGGAAAAAAAAACCACTGACCTGTGGTATGAGGATAAAGCATACTGGCAGTTGTAAAGATCTAAATGAGAAAGAAATGGGAAATGCAGAAAAATGACCCCCTTGGGGCAGGTGAGGGGGCAATCAGTTTTGCAAGTTAGGTGTCTAAGTGTAGAACCCTCATTGCCCAAACTTCCAGAGATATGTACCTGCAAGACTCAGAGCCCTGAGTCAGGTCAGGATTGCCTTTCTCAATTCAAAGGCATTAAGAGTGCAGAAATGGTTGTTTTAAGGGCTGGGTCGCCTCATACAGATCACTGGGGTGGCAACATTGTCCCCTGCTACACTGAGGGTGTGAACAGGACAGGATAGGAAGCAACAGGGGTGGTGCACCAGAGATCAAGGCATGATGTGCTGTACGCAAACACGCCTCAATTCCATGTGATGAGTAGAGTTTCCTCAGGACAAGGGAACACTCTCCCCAGTGAGAATCACAGAATACCTTAGGTGGGAAGAAACCCTTAAGATCATTGAGTCCAACCATTAACCTAACAACTACCAAGTCCACCACTAAGCCACGTCCCTAAGCACTATGTCTATGTGAGAGTCCCATTGAGACCCAGTGCCAAACACTGTTCGTTTCATAACAGACTCAAGTTACAAAAGGCATCAATTTTTTGGTAAAAGACAGCATGTTAGATTTGAAACTCCTCCTCTCCCACTCAGTCATTATGATTCTTGCGTTGAGGGGAGGGATTATTTTTTTTAAACCACCCCAAAATTTGTCACAGCACCTGGGAAGTGAGGACTACATCAAATTAATTCCTACCCGCTGTTGCTGCTCTGGTTGTCTGTAGGTTCCATTATGATGTTTCCATTTGAGTCAGCTCATCTGGAAGAGAAAAAACAGATATTCAACATCTCTTTTGTAAAAGAACAGCACATTGTACTCAGTAGATGCCATCCAAGCTTTACTTCAACAGTCACAAAGACCAACACAGGAACATCCTTCCTCAGAGTCAGCAGAGGGGGGAAAAAAGGGAGTCAAGTAAGCAAACATGAAAAAATCTTCAGTTTCCAAAGTAGCAAGCCATTACAGTATAGTGTTGTCTAGAAACAAAAAATTAAATCTAAATGTTTATTTCCTTTGTCTATGTGCATCTGTGCATGCACTCTGCATTTAGGTTTGTACGTGTGTTCCATCCGAAATCTCCATTTTAAATTAACTCTCAAAAATGATTTTGCACAACGCTCACCCCCAACACTCTCCCACAGTTATTTTCAGCATTGTGCGAATCCCTCAATTCTCCCTAGCAGTCTAAATAATCTTTCAGTTATGTTCAGGATGATGGTGTGAAATACTACACAACAGGAAGGTTAGATGTAACCTAAAGAATAGATTGCTTACCTAAGGCAACAAATAATTTGAATTTTTGCTGATCCCTAGGCTTTCTCCACAATCCTCAATACTGATAGGCTGAGGCACAATCTCTGCCTCAAACACACTTACAGCTCAAGAAACTGAATTCTGGAAAAGCTTGTAAATGCTGGGAGTGCTCCTGTAAACACATCTGTTCATTTCAAAGAGACCTGTTAGAGCCACAAACAGGCATTACTATATCCTAATGAGTATTTGCAGGAATTGACCTTAACTGTCTAGGAACAACAAAATACATTTAGCAATCATCTGTCTGGAACAGCTGCTACGTGACATTGGCTCTGGCAGGTTTTTCAAAGGACTAGCAGCTACCTAAACCAACATCTGTGCCAATCTTCAGCATTCAAAACAGGGAGCTAAACTGCAGCTGGATGAGTTCCTGCCTAAAGCAGGGGAGACCAGGTCAAGATCTCCAGGGACAGGCTACACACAGAGCCTGGGATGTCCCACTGGCAGTCACTGCAGTGGTCCTAAACATACATGATCCAAACACATGGATCGTATGTAGCTAAGAAGGAGAGAACCAAGATACCAGTTTTCCCCTTCTCCCAGCAATGACGCTGCATTTCAGGTTGGCTCTTTAAGAGAACTCCAGGCTTGGCCAAGACATGACAAACCAGGCCATTGCTACAGGCTCCAGGATGTTCAGCTCAATTTTAAGAATAAATACGCCATTAGGGCACTCCCTTCAGACAACCAAATAGCCCTCTGATGAATGGAAACATTTGTGGAAAGGGGACCAAGAGAAAAAACAAGCAGTAAAATACAACTACAGGTTAAAAGGTAACACTGGATAAAAATTCAAAGCAGCAGCATTCGGGAAGCAAGGAGGAAACAGAAGGGGAAGGATGCTGCAGCAATTACTTCAAAGCAACGGAGCCCCTCAGGTCACTGTAATGGCAGTTCCACTTAGTAGGACCCTCAGAGACAGTAGCTTCAGCCATGGCACAACTAGTTCCATTTTGGCTGACGACAGAAAAAAAATGAAAAAAAAAAATTTCCCCTCACTTACATTCACACAAAAGAGATGAACTCAGAGCATATACTCATACAAAGCTCTTCACTCACTTTATGTCCAACACCTGTTTCTCACCATCTCCTTCCTGCCCCAAACTTGTCTTTAGTTCACAGTAGTGCAGACAAAGCAAAGTAAGTGCAGAACGGATGGCATCAAAATAGTTTTCATGATGCCCTGTGCATGGGTGCCCTGTGCAGCTAATATGTGGTCTACAAGGACTTGTGCAGAAAAGAAACATGCCTGGAAACACAAAGACACAGTAAACAAGCCTAGATTAATTAATGTGCAAGATCACCTCAGCAGAAGCAAAAAATCTCCGACAGGAATACGACTGAAAAAGTTTATGTTTCAATTTGTGACATTCATTTGCAGTGTCTCACACGCCTGAGGGAGCAAAATGATTTATGGCTGGGGGGCAGGTTACAGTAGCATTATGTGAAGCCTTATGAACCTGCTTAGAAGAACTGATATTAAACAGGAGCACAGATGCTTTGATGATTAGATGAAGCAGCTGACCTCTAGGTCAGAGTTTTAATCCCAGGTAAGACACCCTCAGATAACCATTCTGCAAGCCACAGAAAGACACAGGCCACTGAAGATGGGAACCCTGTCAGACACCCACCTCAACCTGCAGCTAGGAAGACTGAGCAATAGACACACATACCAAATTTAGAGTACAGATCTTAAAGCAAACAAACCCTTAATATTTGTTCCCTCCTAAGAATCGTGAAAACCTTAACCTTTGCTGGCAAATAAACAGCCTTAGAAGAACAATGTGCCCGCCTGAATTTAAGAATAAATGAAGGTGGGAGAAGTAGGAAGCATGCACTGAAAGAAGTCATTCCAACTTTCTTTCAACTTTTGTTTATTTAATTCTACATTCGCGGTCTTCAAATGTTCAGAGGAGTTTCCTGAGCCAAGACACAGACCTCACATTGCAATAACACGGGCAGCTAGAGATGCGTGCAGACATTCAACTAAACGGGGTGGCGGGGAAGCCTGCTCTGTCACCAATTTATCCTAAACACAGGGATAAAGCATGTGAGCATCCATCAGTAAAATCTAGATTTCACTAAGCAACCTGCAAGTTTTGCAAACGCCTTTGACAGGGACAGGTTTTCAACCACACTGATGCAGCATGGATTTGCGGTTGCGTGGGCATTATTAATCTGACGTACTTCAACAAGGTACAAAAGCTTTTGACTTTATTTTCTGCAATCAAGCTGTGTTTATAAACACAAGCTTCCCTCTGATGTCAATTAGCCTAGCTGGCTAATTTAGATAGGATGCCTTTTCCTATTCTAAAAGCAACTCATCTGTTATTAACAGTGCTTTTTGCTCAAAAAGCTTAAAATAATTTCTTTCTTCAGTCATTTTCAGTGATGTGTGTTGCTTCTTGCCCTGCAGCCCCCCCCCCACACCTCCCTGATGTATCAGGGATCTAGGACACCAAGGTTTTCCTTCCCAGTCAGTCAGGAAGCACCCTTGCAAGAGACTGGTGGAAATCGTTTTTCACACACGGAAAATGTTAACCATTTTTGTAAAGCTTGTTTCTTTAGTGTTTTTTAAATTTGCTTCATTCTTCAAGAATTTCAGATTGAAAAATCAAAATTAACGCCTGTGTGCACTTAGACAAGCTGCTAACTTGTCCTCCACAAATGTTGCCACTAACAGTCATGCAAAAATGAAGCAATGCCAAAGGAGACAGTTTGCTGTATGAGAAAAGGAAACAGTTTTACTCTTTGCTTTACTGATGGCTTCGAAATAGCAATTCTAACACTACTTAGGCTACATAGTAACTCTTAAATGAGAAAGAGGAAAGATTAGCACTACACATCGGGGCATACGCAAAACCACTACAAACAATCCCCTGATGGCACCTGGAGGATGAAACAAAATCACCCTGCCTCTGTGGGCACCCTGCGTGAGGAGACAGCGCACCCCTCCCCACCTGCACTGCACCCTACAGAGCCACAGTTGGGTACAGATTAATCAAGAGATTAGCTAAGGCTGAAGAAGTGGAAATGCTGCTGGGGAAAAAAAAAAAACAACAAACAAAAACAACAACCTGTCCACATCTGCCTCTAACCTGAGGTGAGCCAACAATGCCTCCTAATCCATGGGACTGAGAGCAGTTGGGGGGCTAATTACTCACATGCCAACACCTCAGCAAAACAGCTGCCAGAAACTCAAGACCAAGCAGCTTCTTCTAAAGACTCTCCCCCCAAAATAATGAAAAAAAGACCTAGATACTCAGAAGCTTCTAGATTCCTCATCACAACCTAAGTGTATGACTGCTTTGTGACTGGCTAGATCATTAGCATTAAGCCCCACGTTTTTAACAAAAAACATGCCAGTTACTGCCTTTAAAAGAGAAGCCTGCCTAAATTAAAACTACAATCCAACAGGGAGATAGATCAAGCACACCTTGTGCATCTTCAACAGGTAAGAAAGACATGGAATTCAAGGATTTAGCTGCGGAAGGTAAATTTATGTACTGAGAAGTGACAGAAACACCCATACGCTGACTCTGCAGGAGCTCAGACTTTTATGAAGGGAAGGCAACTTAGTTCTGCAAACTGCAACGCATTCTGAAATTTCACAAAGCTCGTGGATGCAGGTGGACTTCTTGCTGAATATTGCCAACGATCTGATTTTTACCAAGCTAACAGACAATGTATCCAAATTTAATGTTATTTTATATTTCCCAACAAACTGTCTGGCAGCAAGTAAAACATACTTATAGTACCAGGGCTTAACGTTTACTAATAATGAAAAGCCAAGCAAGATGCACATGTACCTCCCTTACAATCTAAAATAGATTTGAACACTGCAACTAGTATTCATGAACAGAAAAAAGCTGTTAGAGCTGAGCTGAGTCTGGAAAACTCTGATTCTGTATCCCAGGAATTGCAAAAAGTATTGTCATGAGGGGTAGTAGCAGTCATTTGTTTCACTGGCTTTAGCCTATTTGCAGCTGTCAGTTTTCTATCACTGCCAAATATTCATTTTTACTTCACATTTATCCCAAAAGGAATTGCAAGGCCAGTTGGCAGTAAAGAAGCCAAACTCTTCATAATCACTGTTTCTCATTTTTAAAAAGCTACTGTCATAGACAGCCACAGCATACAAGGGAGAAGAGAGCAGGCACCCAAGCAGCCCTTATCTGAATTTTTACAAGTTTCTTACAGCACTGTGTTCTGGTAAAACTAACTTCTGTATCCCTTAGGTGGACATATTTGTATTCCTGTTCTTTCAGTGTTTCTCCATCAAGCCACAGCTGCTCTGATAGCACACAGGATCTGCTTGGAAAGTTAAACCTTATGTACCCATCTTGAGAGCTTCCCTTCACTTCAACACTGTTATTACTACCCTGGATATGCTCCGATTATGGGCAAAACTTGACGTATTTGCGTATGTGAAATTATTTGAAGGGACATCTCAACGTACAGCCACAGAAGGCTTTGGATTGTTACAACTAAGGAAAAAGAATAATCAAGTTTTGACTTCATTTCTCCAGTTTGGGTTTTTCCACATATGCTTTGCCATCTTTCTCTAGAGTTAGAGTGCTACAGCTTAACTCTAAACCCGACTAACCCTCACGCCTGAGTGAGAACGGCGATATTACTCACCTGAGTAAAAATACCCAGGGTAAGCTCCTGGCCCAAGCGGATCCCGAGCTAATCAGATCCCACTCACACAACGGGGGGAGGCGGGGCGGGGGCGAGCTGACGGACAGGACCGTGCAGCTCCCGAGGGAAACTGCCGGGGAGCTTGGGCTCAGCTTGGGCTCAGCCCGGCTTGCTAAAACCAGCCCTGCAGACCAGCCGGCTTTCAAGCCCTCGCCTCGCGCACCCTTCCGGCTGCAGCACTGCTGCGCCCGACCTCGCAACAACGCGGAGCAACTTTCCGCACCGCTACGCACCCCTCGCCGAGGGGCCGCAACCAACCGGCCCGTCCCATCCAAAAACGGCGGCGGGGAGCACCGGCGGCTGCTTGCTGGGGCGTCCCCGCCGCCTCCCTCCCTCCGTGCGGCACCGACCGCTCCTTCTCCGCGGGTAGTCCCTGGTAGAGCCGAGCCCAGCTAAACTAAGCTCAGCCCAGCCCGGCACCGCTCACCTCCGCCACCCGCAGCCGCCCCAACCCCTTGCGCGAGGGCGGCCCCTAGCGCCGCGAGGTGCGAGGTGCGAGGCCCCGCCCCTCCAGGGCACGCCCCCGCGTTGCCTCTTGTTGACACCTGGCCGAAGAATGGATTTGAAGAAGGACACTTGCTCCAGGGGTGAAATCTGTGCCCAAATAAAGGTCCCGACCTTCTGGAGCTGTTCGGGGCTGGCAAAGGCGGATTTCCCGACTTGCCCCGCGGCTCTAGCTAAAGGCAAGACGAGGGCACGAGCCCAGTAAAGGTTACATCACCCCAAGAGTAAGAAACCCTGCTTCTGCCAGAGCTAACAACCTTACTTTTTCCTTCAGGTCGTGAACCAATGTTTCTAATCGGACACTAAATGGTGCGAAAAATTGTTTATTTTCTGAAGGGAAATGGAGGCAGGCTGATTTTCTATCCTAGAGCAACATAACCCACACGGTACCTCACACAACAGCTCTGCAGCCACCTTGATGGGTGAGCAGCTTTGCAGGCACTTCCGGTTTCACCCAGCTCCCAGGGAGCTCTGGCTTCACCAGGACCAGCCTTAACCAGCTTCTGACCCCCTGAAGGGGATGGTACCTCCTTATGGGCGTTGCTTAGTAAAAGCACAGAGGAGCTGCTGTAGGTCTTACCATGGAAGAAGGTGCAGAGAGTTGCTCTTTCCACAGCTCTGATCATCTTCTGTCAACCATCTCTTTCTCAGCAGCGTGCCCTTCTGGCAGCACAAAGACCAGAAACAAGTGTGCTTTGCACTGCCAGTATCATCCCCCTTTACTACACTATTAACGGGCTACTAAAGAAAAGTTCCAGCTAAGAAAGGTGTTACCTAGCTAAGAAATAAACCAAAAGGCAGGGGAGAAGGTGCTGTCCTCTCTGGGAAGGTAGGAGTACTTGGTGAGAGAGAAAGAAAAGGCCGCTTGGCATTGCTCTTTCATGTTGTTGCAGGGTCAGGCAACAGGGGCTGCTGTGGCATGCACGGGCTGCTGGATGCCTAGATCCTCCTCTGTCTCAAGGACTACCTAATACCTACATTAAAGCTTCAGGCACGCCAGCCTTACCTAGACAAACTCTTTCCAATTAGCTAGTAAAATTTGATACAGATGATATAAAATGAAGTTACTTTAACAAAGACATGCTTTCCTAACATCACACAAATACACGTGCAAGACTTGCAAGTTCTTGTCTTGTATTTCTGCCCAAACTCCAGAAGAAAATGAGGAGGATCTTATCTTTCTTCAAATATGTTGTGTGTTCCTAAGTGGCTCATTAGTGTAGGAAGCAAACCAGTAGCAACAGGAACACCGGGAGAGCTGACAGAAGCCTCCTGGCCATAAATATTCTCTTGCCATCTTTTTTTTTCTTAGCAAGCGAAGAAACATTTTCACCACATGATTCGTATAGGAGAACTCCCTGGACACCCACATGTGCAGGCTGAGAGATGTTCATAAAAGCTGGGCTGGATCCTGCAGATCTTGGGATGTATACACTTCCTGCACACAGGAGAGAAACCTCACCAGAGAATCAACTTCTGCAATATTCCCTGCTTCACACAGCTTCCTGTAGGTCCTCTTGATTTACTGAACAGGTCAAGCCAATAACTAAACAGTAACACCACAGAGCCTGCAGTAAACCTACCTCAGGCTGGAAAACACTAGGTGAAGGCACTGACCAGTGCCCCTAGGCACTCGGCTCTTGCAGTCAAGTAATTATGAGCAAATAGCAACTTTCAGGAAATAAAACAGCAAAACACCACTGTGAGGTCTTACAGTTAGGAAGACACCACCTAACACAACCTTTGTTTCAGCAGAGAAATATTTCTTTAACAGAAATTATTTCCTAGCAATAGCAATTATTTTAGTGGCAGCTATTAGTTCAGAATGTATGGAAAAGCAGGAAAAAAAGTAACTCATATAGTAACATCTGTGTATCCTAGGATGTTCTGAGTTTAAATTCAAACTCATTGGAATTAAAATGTTAATTTAGTGCTGTTCCATTGGAGTTAAAATGTTAATTTAGTGCTAGTCACTGTCTCAAAGCTGCTTTTTCTAATTTTATTTAAATACTGATTTTATAAGGCTGTCTCCTGTCTTCGTTTTAAGTTCAAATTTGAAGTGTCAGTAGGTTGTCTAACAGGACTGTTAGACAGGCGCATAATTTCGGGAACTCATTTTAACTGTACCAACTCTCAGGCTTGAGGTAAGAAGGAGAAAAGGACAGATGCTGCCCTCCACATCATAACACTTTGAAAAACTTTCTGTTTCTAAGAGGTTTGCAGAAATACGGCGACTGGTATGTGCGATGGCTGCGTGCCGGTTTGCTGTGCCTGATTCATTGCAACTGCTGCATCAGCTCACGCTGATCCTCTGTTTGGTCTTGTTTCAATTGCTTGCTGGGGGCAGCTGATCCAGAGGAAACTTCAGGAAATCCTCAAAAAGCTATTCTTAGAATCAATAACTGCCCCAGGGGTAGCCCTTGGTCTCTGCTTTGATACGCTTCTGCTCCACTGGGTGTTGAACTTGGGTGACCAGCCAGACAACTCTACAAGGAAAGATGCTTCTAAATTGGCGACCCAAGTTAAAAGGGCAGTTTTATGGTGGAGATGTGTTCTTGCTGCCAAAAGTCACACTTCTGGAAATCTTTTTTTGTCTACCCTTCCTCTAATACAGAAATATCACGCACATGACACAGAATTTGTACGTGGCCAGGCTAGTCACTAGGCAGAGACCTAAGATTATAGCACAAAACTATGACTACAGGGCACTCAAACAAAAGGGATTACATGGCCATCCTACTCCTCAAAGTGACTTATGTTTAAAGCTGAATCAGCAAAAAGCCCTCCTGGAACCTTACCCTCTCCACTTGAAATTAATTGGACACACTGCAGGCTGATAAATAATAATAATATATCCATAAAAATGGCCTTACCCGCTATTTGTTTGCTGAGGCGACTTCTTGCAGAGAAAAACCATTCACAGCATCCAGCTTGTGGAGCAAAGTAGTAAGAATCTGGAGTTAAAATTACAGTAGTATTTTTCTCTCCTAAAAAGGAAATAAGAGAAATCCAGGACTGGCAGAACAGTAAAGAGTCACCTGGCTCAGTGTCCCTTATCCTCTCTATTGTATGCACAGAGATCCAGGTCAAAAATACTACATTTTCTGTGGATGACAACTAAGGGATGGTACTATAAAGCTAAGCCTATGAGTGTTTCCCAAGCCACATGTAAAAGGAATATTCAACAGGATGGATACAGCTGAACTTGTGGATATTACAGTTACAACTTCTGAAATCTTCCAGAAGTTAATGCCGAACTGTTCCGGGGACAAGTCACAGTTTTACCATAGTTCTAAAAAACACAACCAAAATTTAAGTAGGAAAATACACCAAACTCAGCACTTATGATAGATTTTGAGGCCTTAATTTTTCAAGTGAGCTGCACGATTCTGATAGGCAGGTGAGCGATGGCATGACTTTCAAGGGGGGTGCTGATAAAGCAGTGCTTCACGCGGCACAATAAGGTAATTAAGACTTTTCAAGCCCTTGTATTCCCAGTCAGCTGCTCCTTTCCACTTCTTCTCATGACATCAAATTTCTTCCTTTTCCATGTTCTCTACAAGAAGAGAAACCAAGAAACCCAAGTTCCTTCACGCTGCTAGCTTCCAACCCCGCAGGCAGCAGCAGCTGCTGACGTATGCGTTGGTGGCATACTGATTGTGCTGCCCACCACAATTAATCCTGTGATAATCCAAGCTGAAGTAATGGTCCAGGGATGGGTTGGCAAGGCTGGCCTAAACCACAAACCCAGCTGAAAGGGGGCAGCTGAGCACTTGGGAGCACAGGGACAGAGGCACTAAGTCACTAAGGCAGTAACACAGCACAGACCCATACGGCAGAACTTCCCAACCCCCTGCCCAGAAGCTGATAAAGCACCACTTAAGGAACCCTGAAGTACCAGGACCAGACATGCAGCTTCTTTTCCCAGAGGCTGCAGTCTCAGAGGGATTAAATGAAAAAAGAAAGGTGGCAAGAAATTAAATGGTGTGACTTGTGCATTTTGTGTGGGCCCATGAGCTGACGGAAATGCAAGGTGGCAGCGTTTACCAACTGAGACAAATTAGTGGACCAGGTCCTTTGCAAGAAGAATTTCATATATAAATTCTTTGTTAATGGGATAAGAAAACCAAAACAATTGGAATTCTGTAGCCAGTGAAACATCACGGCAAGCCCACTTTGAGCAGGTCTGTGTGACTCAGACTCTTTACATTTCGTTTAAATACAGCTAATTCTTGAACGCCTTAATATGAGAAAAGGTTTCTGCATACCTTCCCAAGTCACCCCATCAGATTGTGAAGGCAGTATTAAATCATCTCAGTCAAATATGCACAATGAATCTAAAAAAATTTAAAATTAACATATCACCAGTAAGGTACAAATCATCAATTCAAAGAATTCTAATTCACTGAACAAATCAGGAAGATGATTTTCTCACCTCTACACTAAAAAACACTTACCAGATGATTTTTTTATGACAGCTGATTCATGCAATTCAATTGCTCTAGTTACCTGCCAGCTGCACAGTCCTTTTTTTACATTTGATTGCTACACTGCAACTTCACGTCAGAAAATTTTCTGTGGAAAGAGGGAATCCTTTACCAAATTCCTATTTAGGATAGCTTCCAATCAGAGCACTAATAGCCCTTAAAGTCTGATCTCTGACAACACAGCTTTGCTTGGAAGAGGTCTTGGCCTGGGAGGTGATTAACTGGTCTCCAGAGGGAGCACTGTTCTAATGCTCTGGGACCCAACAGGAGTAGAACGCTTTTATGTTACAAATGTGATGCCATTTAAACAAATCAACGAAAATACTCTGTGTCTTTCTCTCCATGACCATAAGATGAGCTGTCAGGCTTCCACCCTTTTCCATGGGAGATTAGTGTAATACGTCTGGCTCACGCAACAAGCTCAGCTGCCTCATTTTCAATCTCCCCACACAAACCTCAACATTCCTTCACATTTTTCTGAATGAGCCACAGTCATTAGATTCTTTAACCAAAAGATACTGCCTGAATGATTTCATTTGGGTGCAACCTGTAGTTGATTATGAAGCAGTTTATCTTTAGTATACCACTTCCTACAAAAGACTTAAGATCCACCAAACAGCACTGAATTCAGAAGCAAAACTGCACAATCATTTCCAGCTTGAAAGCCCAAGGGACATTTTTGCTGCCTGTACTGGTCAGAGACATGATAGCTATTGCCCTGCCTCTTTCCACCTAACCCAGGTTCCCAGCCTGAACTTCTACAGTCACTGGAAATAAAATCAGAGGTTTAATTTCACTTCACATATTTTTAGTTGTGTTATAAAATTTTCTACTTCCTCAGCTTTAAATGTGCAATTTTGATTTAAAGGACATAAGCTCCTGCTTCCCATTTTCCCATGCTTAATGCTGGAGTTACAAAGAGAATTTAAGAGGTATTTCCTTTTGCCCTTGCAGTATTTAAAAAAAAAAATTAAAAATCCACATTTATTTCTTCACAAATGTTCTCACAAACAAGCTTGCCATTTCCCAGTTTCCACCAGTCATTGCACACTTATGCTGCAGAGTCTCTCTCCTTCACACAGTTCTAAGGAATCACTGAAGGGAAACAACATGGAATTTATGCCCCAGTAAGATGTTTGTACTGTACCACATCAGTTCTAGCTACCAAATTGCAGGGCATGATTTTCATTTTTTCCAGGGCAAATCTTCCTCTTACACAAAAAAAAAACAGCAGGAGAAAGTAATGCTTCTGTCTGTAGTGTTTCTTTTCCTCCACTAGCAACGTAGATACTACAAACTGTTTGCTTCTTGTTTAATAAACTTTTATGAACTGTTTGCCTCCTGTTTAATAATCATCATATAAAACCCACCGACTGTCAAGAGGCGGGTTTAATGTGCCGAACTAAATGCCGTGTCTGTGATCTGCAGACTTCTCTTTGCCTTTTAACTGAGACAGGCTGTTTACCCTCATTTACTACCTGCACTCAGCTTGCTATTCCAATTAAAACTGAATATATTCATAGTAAAAGGCTCATTTCTCCTAGTTGTGTGGGTTATCAAAGATTTCGTGCAATGAATTCAAGACACATACCACTAATGCAGCGACAGTTCTGATGCTTGCACTATATTTCACACACTGGTCTGTAGCACAACTACTTTTTTGCTCTCAACCTCTTCTGTGGTCCAAAAGATTCCAACTGCTCCCAAGGCACTATATTGTCTCAATAATGAATCCTTTACAATCATTAAACCATTGGTATTTTCTGATTCTTTCAAATAAAAATGAAACAAATGCTTTAATTTACCATAGCTATAATTCCCAAGTGAAAAGAGACAGCAGGCATCTGGGGGAAAAAACCCACAGGCAACAAGTGAAAAACAGATGCATTTTATTACTTGGAAGCTGAAAAAAAAATCTGAATTATATTTTCCATTTACAAACATTTCTCCAAATGCTCTATAGAGGCCAATGCCAGGAAAGGACAGGGCATGGATTTCAAATGGATTTCAACATAAGGAGCCTAAGAAAATTTTCTCCTGGTGTCTTTCATGCAATTTTCCATTTTGTTCTGTTCTCCCTGCTTTAACATAAGCATTCTAGATCAAATTAGCCTGATGGAGGCCCACTGGATTTAGGAGAAAAGATTTTCATTGACTCTTTCAGCCTTTCATCAAGCCTCAAAGTCAGCTTTCCTTCTGTGTATACAGAAAATATATGAGCAAAATTAAAGTTGGGATTAGAAAGTTTGTTCATTCTTTTGATGGTGTGTTCAGAATCAGGTAATTAAAAAAAAAAAGCACTAAGAAAGATAGCAGGCAGAATGAGTCTTCAAAGCTAATAGGAACTAATTTTGTAGGTGGGCACTGAGGAAAAGGAGGCAGTTTACTTCAGTTTTTGCCACATCTACAGAAGTGAATTTCATTAGGTGCAGACTACAGAATACAATTTACATAAAAAAGGGGACATTGAGAGCAGAACATCATTATTCTTTGTACTGCTCTATTATATTAATCACTAGTTACTAAGAGACTGTGACTCGAAAGCGTTGAGCAGCATTCAAACACATGATAAAAGAGAGTTCAGGTAGCTTAAGACATATGTAAAAACACTCCACCAAAAAGAGAACAGGAAAAAGGCACGGAGATGATTTTCTCTCGCCCATGCAGAAAGACAGCAATACTACTACGATAAGAACAACAACGATGGCAGCTTCTTGTTCATGATTCCTGCTGACCCTTCATACTCTTTGAGTGTCAGAATCATGGAAGGGGAATTTTGGGCTTGCTAATGCCAGAAAGCTAGCTAGCTAAGAGTGCTAAACCAGGCTCCAACACATGTAAGATATAATGGCAAATCATATGTAACAGCAAACACTAAAACACACCCACCAAACACCAAGCCCACCAAGAATAAAGGTAGATTAAAATTATATAAAAAGTAGAATTGAGAAAGAAAAAATTCAATTCTGTATTATCTGAATCAGCTGCATGATTTCTCAACCTACAAGTTCTTATTATAGAGACTTAATTGTAGTTGTCTTAATTTTCTGTTACTTCACTGATGTGATTAGACCTCCAGCAACTGTAACCTGAGCACAGACACCAGGCTCACATGATCAAACCTACCTTGTTTCTCAGTTCTCAGGTATCCTGAGTCCTGTCCTCAAAAAGGACATAGGTGCCTCACACTGGGGAAAAGGAGTGGGAGACAGGAGACGACGTCGAGGATCCCAATGCCTCTGTTCCCTGTATTAGCAAATGGAGTGACAGGGAGGGGGCTGGGGACTGGAAGGATTCTGTAAGCCCCTCTGGAGCCAGTCTCTCACCATCAGTGCTAAGCCAGAAGTTGTGCTCAAAGAATATTTAAATTAACCATGGCAACTGGGGGAGACGTAACAGTACTCAAGATGTTTATGAAGACAAATCAACCTTCTCTGAGTCCTGCAGCATGCATAAGAGCCTTCAAGCTCCTGGAAAAGGAGCCAGAAAGATAACAGAGAATATAAGTAGGAAAATTCTTTCTGTTCTCAGATTTTAACAACGCAACAAAATAGGCTTAAGTACTACTAGTTATTCTAAGATCTGAGTTACAGCTCTATGTCTCAGGCTCTGCTTTATACTAATTTCAATATGAATTGATTTGGATTGGACTCATTTTTATTGTTATATGGGTCTTACTAAGCACCTTGCTCTCAAGACAATACCTACGGAGAAGATGAGCCACAAAGCTGCATCATCTGGAATGGCTGCAAATTCAGAAGATACTGAAAATTTTCTTCACAGAATGTGAAGACTCTTCATATTTCATGTTTTCTATACTTTCTATTTTAACGAAAATGTCACAGGCATGACCCCATGGAACAAGCTTCACAAGAACTGGGAAAACATCCAACAACTGCTCGTCAAGACATCCCCAAAAGACATCTTGTCACACTGCAGAGAGCCGTATCCATTGAGCTGTAACGCCTGATACCACCAAAAGAAAGTATTGTTTGAGTTCTGAAGCAGCACAGGACATTTCTGATTAGGAGCTTATGCTCTCAAAGATGGGCCTTTGAGATGATTGACTTGAAGAGACTCTACTATATTTGTCCCTGAGACCTCTGACAATGACACTGGCTGCAGCCTTGAAACAGTCACTTGGCATCCATAAAACAGGGATATTAACAGTTTGCTCCAGCGGCGTCTTCAGAAACAGGGCTAATTAATTCATGCTGAAGTACAACATGTTGCGAATTGACACGCAGCAAAACAGGGCTCCCGCAGAGCTTTCCATCAGAAAATGTCAGGGTGCTATCAACAAAATGAATTCTGGCATCACTGTTTTACAAAAGGGAAACCAAAGTACAGCATGGCTATATGACTCATGAGTTGGAATCTGACGCAGGTCTAGTCAAATCCTACCAGAAGCCCCATGCAGAATGCAGAGATACAGTATAGGAATAATAATGGCTATGGATATGACACAATAAAGTGCAGAAGTATTTGCACTTGCCTTATTTTTTAAGTGCTTGATTCCCAGTTATGCAAACTCATGCTTACTCTACACATAAAAAACATGCAGACATATCTCGGCTTCTCGACTAGTAAAAGTTCTGGGCAGCCTGAAGCCTGAGCTAGCCCCTGGCAGGTATGGAAATAGCTTTTGAATGCTCTTTCAGTGGGGAATTCAACTTGTCAATTTTATCTCTGATGGGAAACCCCATCTGTAAAGTGTTAGATCACTCGTTGCCTCTCAAGGGCAGTGCTAAAGACCATGAAAACTGAATTGAAGCTGGGCAAGATTCTAGCACAAAACTCCTGCTGTAATCATTTAAATCAAGAGGAAAAAGCAAACTCACTTCTCCAAATCAGGCACGAAAGCACTGACTCTTCATTCTGTGGCTTAACTTTTAAAAAATACATTTAAAAAAAAGTGACTTTATTTTTAATTTCTGATGGCAGCAGTTTCTTGGAGAAATTTCATATCCCCCAACAATCCTACCAGGATTAATGACAGCATTGAGTAAGACTCCAGAAGTAAGACTCTAGACTATAAATACTAATGAAGCTGTATTGCTTCCTGTAGAGTTTAATTCAGAGGTATCAGATAAAATGGGCCTATTACTGATAGAATTGACCTAAACCAGTTGCTTGACCAAGCCCTTCCAGCTTGTTGCCTAAAAAAATTGTGTATTCTTATAGTTGAGCCTCTTTATGTGTTTTTGTGAACATAGTTTCTTTGCAGCGTTAAGCTGTAACATGGTATCTGATGGTAATTGAACATGTTTGGCAAAAGCTCATCATTAAACTCAGACTGAAAAATATGCCAGTAGCAGAGTTTTTCTTAGTATTACAACAAGTATTTATGCAGAAGATGGTGAAGGAAAGAGTAGGAGGAAGAAGTCTTGTGTTTCCTCTATCTTTTTTTCCTTTTGAGACTTCCTGTCTTGGTGAAATGGATAAACACTCATCAAAATCACATTTGCAATAGATAGTGCTTTCCTTAATCATACCATAAACAAAACAAATTTCCAATCCTGGGAAAAAAAATTAAAAGAAATACTGTCAGAAATCACCTTCTCCTCCTTCTGGGAGAACCCTAACATTACAGTTTATATTCAGCATACTGTATATAAGTGCTGAAAATGTTTCAGTATATTTACTTTTTCTCTTTTCCCCTTATAGTCATAGAGGCTGAAAGGACTTCTGAATTAAAAAGATTAGTTAAAATTCCTCTGTCTTTCCCAGCACTGTTTGCCCCAGGCCTCGAGAACAAAAATCCAGGTTGATGCAAACACAGACACACCATCAGTGATGGAGGAGTTGGTATGTGAACTATTACAGGAGCTTGACCCCTACAAATTGATGGGCTCTGACAGTATCTACCAGAGGGTGTAACCTGCTTGTTTGATGTGGGCGAGCGGTGGACATTGTCTACCTGGATTCCTCCAAGGCTTTTGATACAGTTCCCCACAGCCTCCTCCTAGAGAAACTAGTGTGTTATGGTCTAGACAAGGGGTCTGTGTGGTGGGCGGGGAACTGGCTGCCAGGCCCCACCCAGAGGGTGGTGGGAAATGGCTCCTTTTCAAACTGGCAACGTGTCACACGTGGGGTCCCCCAGGGATTGATATTGGCCCAACGTTGTTTAATCCCTCCATAAGTGATCTGGATGATGGGATCAAGTGTTCCCTGATGAAGTCTGCTGATGATACCAAACTGAGTGGGGAGGCGGGCACTTCCAAAGGGAGAGCCACCCTGCAGGAAGACCTGGATAGTCTGGAAGAGTGGGCTGACAAGAACCTTATGAAGTACAACAAAGACAAATGTAAGGTCTTGCACCTAGGAAAGCATAATCCGGGAGTGCAGCACAGGCTGGGATCTACCTGGCTGGGGAACAGCTCTGTGGAAAGGGACCTGGGGGGACAAGAAGCTCAACATGAGTGAACAGTGACCTGCTGCGGCAAAGAAAGCCAAGGGGATGCTGGGTTGCATCAAGAAGGGCATCCCCAGCAGAGATAAAGAAGGTGTTATCCCACTCAGTGCTCGTCAGGCTACACCTGGAATCCTGTGTTCAGTTTTGGTCCCTGCTACACAAAACAGCTGTGGCCAGGCTGGAGAGGGTCCAGAGAAGGGCCACAAAGATGACCAAAGGACCGGGCAGCCTGCCAGGTGAGGAGAGGCTGAGAGAACTGGGTTTGTTCAGCCTGGAGAAAAGAAGGCTTGGAGCAGACCTCATCACCACGTTCCAGTATTTAAAGAGTGGCTACAAGGAAGATGGAGACTCCCTTTTTACAAGGAGTCACTTGGAAAAGACGAGGGGTGGTGGGTCAAGTTACTCCTGGGGACATTCCAACTGGATACAAGAGGAAAATTTTTCACAATGAGAACAACCAGCCATTGGAATAAACTCCCCAGGGAAGTGGTGGATTCCCCAACATTGGGCACTTTTGAGATTCAGCTGGACAGGGTGCTGGGCCATCTGGTCTAGACGGTGCTTTTGCCAAGAAAGGTTGGACCAGATGATCCTTGAGGTCCCTTCCAAACTGGGATTCTGGGATTTGACAAATAAGCTCACACAGCAAACTCCATCTGATCTGCAAGGCACAAGTGGTGCAAGAAGACCCCCTCCCACCCTCTGAGTACAGGCTGAATCCCAACCCTTGAAGTCCCGATTCCAGCTTTACCACACTTTTCTCAGACCTCTTAACCAGGCAAGGACCCCAGTTTCCGCTCACACCAGCCTAACTCAGACCTTCCTACTTCTGCCCTGAACAGGCACGTGAGTACCAAAACCCCCAACAACCTGAAGCCTTCTCACACAACACCCACTTGCCACAAAATCTGCTTGAAAGGCTAAGGCAAGAGCTAGATGGAGGAAAAAACTTTTGAAATTACCCTTTGACCAGACCCTTCATAAGGACTGTGTTGCAATTATGATTGCCTGGCACATTTCGCTCTTGGATGCCTCTCCTGGAGGAGCTGATTCATACACAGCTAGTGAGGCAACTTGTTCCATAGGAAGGGGGAGATTCTAGTACTTTTAAAGTGCTATTTATAAAACCCACTTTTTTCCTCTCTAGCCTTTCAGCTGTGCTTTCGCACCACAGCTCCTTTGGGCCTGAAGGTGAATTTTTACAGAAAGAAACTGTCTGGAATGTAATATAATCCATCTCTCCACACACGTAAGATGAGAAATTTCTCGAGTCAGGTGCTGATTTGTGGTTTTGCCTAGTACCAAGAACACTGGCAACGCTCAACGAATTAAGTGAATGAGACAACTGGACAACATGACACAGCAAGACTGCACAATAAATTGTGCTAGGGGAGCCAGGATATCTTGAATGATAAGGTACCTACATGCTTCCCTTGGTTGTACTTGTTTTCTGCCCAGTTCCATAATCTTGGGAGTGTGGAAGAAGGTTACTGCATCTCTGGGAGCCTCTGATACCATGTCTGAATTCAGAAAAAAAATCAGAAAACTGTGCTTAAAATTGCATTATCCCTATGTGCTGTACACCATCAAGTCAATTGGTCATACAATGTAAATAATGTCTCTCTCGCAAGAGAACCTTAATAATAAGAAGAGAAAGAAGGTGATTTAGGGGATAAGAAGGTAAATGTTCTTAAGGTAAGCAAGGCAAATATTCCTACTAGTACATCGATGTGGCCAGACACACAAATCCCACTCAGGCAAATGTTTCTGTTGAAACCTGCCCTAACATAATGGTAATTTCTAAAGAAACTATCACCATGCCAGTGCTACCCATCACTAGACAAGCAGTTTATATCCAAAGTCCATGGACCAGAAGGCCCAGGGCAAGAGCCTGGGCAGCTGGGAACACAAAATGGTCATGGTAAGGACTTCGCACAGCACATGAGAATTACTAAACACTTACAGTGATCCAGGGATTCGAAACAAACAAAGTTTGGGGTCTGCTGGGAAAAAAAAGCTGTGCATGAAAAAGCAGGTTATAGAAAGGGGATGAATGCAGAATAATTATCATACGAACGGGCAACCTTGCTTGTTTAACCATGTGTTTGGCTCACAAAGCTCCTGCATAAATCTAACCTTGCTTGCTAATGCTTTATGACTCACTGAGAAAAGCTAAGCAAAGCAGGTAGCTGTGCTTCGGGAATCGTTTCCACCAGGGCACTGAGTAACACGATCGAATTGTGCTGATGGGAAGACTTGCCGTGACCTAGGAATAGAACTGTTGAGGAAATGCCTCCTGATAATCACTCACTCCCCTATTAGCTGTAGCATCAGCACACTTTTCCACAGTAGAACTGGGAATGATGCCTTTGTGTCATTACACCAACAGCCAGCTTTAGGAGCTGCCAGGCAGTGTTACAGCTGCTTCAGAGCATTCAGCACTTATTAAAGGTATTGAGATAAATGGGCTTGACCTTACTTTATCATTTATTGTAAATGAAGATTTTTCTCATGGGTACATCAAGGAGACCCAGACCAGTTATTTTAATTGACTCAGAGATCACTGGTCTTTGAGACATTACCATTCATTGTTAGGGAACAAACTGCTAAAAAAAGCCTTGTGACATACTAAGTCTACACTAAACAATGTCAGAACCTCAAGAAACCTGCAACTTGCATATTAAGAAGCAACAGAATGAGAGCAGATGGACAGACAGCACAGGAAACCAAACAGGTTGACAGTCTCTATTTTGAACATCCCAGTAGCCTGTGCAGCATCAGGGCAGGGGTGAACTACAATGAGACAAATAAGATGACAGACAATCAGCTGCCTGCGCTCTTTGGGGCCAGCTCCAATAGGCTTGAAAGGTGGGCATGTGGTGGCCATACCCTAAGGGGCAGTCTTCCTTCTCTACCCCAGAGAAGGCCACACACATACAAGGAGATGCAAGATAGTTGCTACAGTTCCGCTGCACTCCTGAATCTTGACCACTCAAGGACAGGATATTTTTAAACCCACAACTGTTTGACATGAAAAATTTATTTGCTTGACAAGTGTCAAAGTAGCTGTGGAGAAAGTGATCCCATTCTACAGTGCATAGCCAAGTACTACTCTTCTTTATCTTCTAACCCTGTCCAGCTTCCAAGAGACTCCTGCAGGCTTGCTCAGCATGTCGAAATTGGCTTGGAGAGGAGACAGCAATTGTTATAGGCAAAACACTCGACACGCCTCCAATTTCAGTGGACTTGGCCTGAATGCTCAGCACTGTTAGAGGTGGAACCAAAAATCAGACTCTTCTACTTTGAATTCCATCTCTGTCAAGACTTCAAGGCAAGAACAATAACTTGGGAGTGTTGACTGGTCTTCATGAACGATCTGCTCCTTGCAATGACACTACAGCATGCACAGCCAAAGGCAGAGCTGCAGCTGTAATCACAGACAGATGCACTACTGGAGAAATGGGAAAGCAGAACCCCAGAACTCCTCTGATACTTTCTGAACTCCTTTGCGTACCTTCTTTAACTAAATCTGTCATATACTAAGTCAGGTTAACCACACTTTCAGACCCAACGTTGCTGTTTGCAAAATAACCTTCCACTTTCAGAAAAAGCAGTGGCTGGAGCAAAGGCTTATCAGCACTCTGTGGGATTTACCCATTGTCAAAGGCACAATGTTCTAGGAGTTAGAATGGAGAGTTGTAGCAAAAGAAGTTAAAAGAAATAGAATAGGATGAAGAGGAATGGGAATGTCTTCTGGGCACGTGATTAACACCTGCATTTGGGAGTGCAGTACTAGTTGGAGACACGGCATACATATAGAAGCACACATGGAGAGCCCGCCAGTTCTCTGTGAGATGCTGAGATGATAGATGGTTGTGTCACAACACACCTGCATGACACGCAGGGATATATTCTGTTGCTGTGAGAAGCGATCCCAGCAAGCCACACTTCTGACAGACTGAGTGATCTGCGTGGGCTTTGCACAGACACTGGACCTGTTACCACAAGGGACAAGGGACTTGACTTTCCCACGCCAGCACTCTGGCAGATTTTCTTTAAGCAGTTCTCGGTTTGCCACATGGTACAGAGATGAATCCGATGCATATTTGCTGCTTATATGTATTTCTGCATAGACAATTCAAGTATGGGAGTCTCGTAGGATTGTGTTACGCACAGTCTGTCAGGTGTACAAGCAATTAACACACATGCAAAGCGAAAAGCGAAGTGACCCTACTGGACTTTGTCAAGTGCTTCAAAAGAACAGATTTCAAGGGGAACAGGCAGCATTGTTGACTGAGGAAGTTGAAAAGAGCAGTGAAACTCAGACTGACAGTCACCCTAAAGCAATCCTAGCACAGCCAAGGGGCAAAATTGGCTCTGAAATGCACTTCAGTTGATTTGAACAAAATATATCAAAAATGGAAAATCAGTAGTAAGAGCAGTCTGATGTAACACAAACTTTTTCAATGATCTTAATACTAAAAGGAGAAAACACTTTGAGGTGGTTTTCGTGCTCACCCTTCAATGGGCTACAAGTGATGGCCTATAAAATAAGCTATAATTTCTGTCTCAACCTTCACCAGGAATTTAACAATCTCTGTAATTCTGACTGGCAATACCAAAAATATTGCTGATGTGGGAGATGTGAGAGGTAACACAACAGACTTATACAGCAGCTTCTTCGGGAAGGAAAGGATGAAAAATTGGCATTCTATCATTATTTTTCAGAGCAAAGCATTCACTTGAACTTTTATGAAAAACAGTAAAAATGGTTTATAAGTCTGTGGAGGAGAACTGAGAAACAGAAAAATGTGGTGCTGAACAGGTACTTCCCCCCGAAGAAATAAAAAGCATATATAAATATATATATATGATTCAAAGGAATTATGAGTACAGATGAGGAGACAGCTGTAGGACAAGCCATGTGTTTTTTTATAGGATATCCCAGTGTACGTCTTGAGAACAGTGTCGAAATATCCAATCTGGCTTTAAAGAGAGACGAGAAGACAACTTAGTCTGTACAAAGCTCTTTGTTACTGAACACGCAGGCTGCTTCTGTGACCAAGTTAACTTGTTTAGAGATAACATTTACGCCAAGGAAGACAAAATCAATTTCCTGGGGCCCACTTGAGGAAATTAGCAATTAAACCTGCTCCCAGCCCAATGATTCATCCTTCAGATCATATTCTCTTAGCCAGCAAGATCTTTCCAGCACTTCATTAAAACAAACCCAACCACCCCTTCCCTAAAATCTCATTAAGAAACAAAGCTCCCCACAGAGCCCACTTGGCTGGTTGACACAAGTCAGTAGAAACAAAGCACAAGTGATGTTTAAATTCAGGTCTGAATGCCAGCTGCAGAAGATGTTCTGAGAGAGTCACTCCCTCACCAGAGAAAATAGCAATGCCATCATGGCATGCTGCCATTTTTCTCCCTACGAAGAGAGCTGGCTGAAGGTGGTGAGCACTATTCTGCTCCTGGAAGAGGAAACACTTTCCCCCAAATGAAATAATCTAGTAATTTTAGATTATTTCCCCCCACTTCCCTCTTTGAACTCTTCCCCCCTCAGGCCCTCTTTGAACTCTGCACCACTTCTGCTCTGGGATTCTTAAGAGGACCTGAGCATGCTTCTAGGAGATTATCCATGAATCAAAAGGTGCATTTTTTTTTTATACAGACCCTTGTATCTGACAGCATGTTTGACTTATCTTCAGACAAATGCAGACCTCTTTTCACTGTTTCTGGGTTTATTTTATTTTGCCTTGTATCAAGTTTGATTTTGAAACATTACCGGGGGAATACATCGATTTGCTATTTCAACTTCTAGATGAGAAGTCTAAATTCAGCAGTGGAGATGTATTTTATACAGCTGTATATCAAGCATTTCTCTTTCACTGCTATGCCTTTTTTTCTTTAGTGCATTTCTCCCCTTCAATCAACTTTTTTCACTTCCTGTGAAAATAACTGCTGAATTACATTGTATCACAGGTAAGATGAAGCAATATACCACAGAAACCCCACAGAACCTACTGTGCCTTTAATATTCAGAGCCCTTGCAACGCTGTCCTCTCAAAGCTGCTTCAACGATGAGTAACATTTCCCTGAGCTTACCCTTCAGCTCGCCAAGATCAACTGCACTAGTACAGCAGCACAGAACAGATTCTCCACCTCAGCCCTGCTAACGGCCAAAAACCACTTGATGTTTGCCTCTAGTTTTGTTCTGACTTGAGTATCAGGGGATGTCATAAATGCAGTCTTGCATCCTGCTGATGGCTCACACTCTTGAAAGTTAGTAAAGTGCCTTCCACTCCATTAACAAAATTTGATCCTCAGCTCATAAGTTTCTGTATGCTGGGTGCTGTAGAAAAGACACCACAGACATCACATGTATTAAAAGTGGGTTCACTTATGTGAGAAAGACTGAGAAGACACGAACCAGGAGGTTGCTAACATACACAAGGGGCCAAGCTGTTTTGGTTTCCCAGTGGAAGAGGTGGTGGTGGTGCGTTGTTTGTTTGTTTTAACATGAAGGAATTCAGAAGCACTGTGTAAGCATTCTACCACCTGCAAGTCAGCCGCTTTTGAACCGTAAAAGCTTTGATTAAAATTTTCTTCTACACTGTTAATCATGTGCTCCTTATCCTGGCTCAACTATTGTCTTGTACCTGCATTGAAGAGGTTTGCAGGGGTGGGTATTACATGACTTCTCCCACATGTTCAGAATCACTGCAGAACACCTTCACTACGATGTAGGTCACTTCACAGAAAGAGTTGCCCAGCTACCAAGATCTCTTCCATGTCATCTTTCACTGTTCTCCTAAGTCCCACTTCATCATACAGACAGAAGACTTTTGGCAGCTGCAGAATCACCTGAAGACCCAAGACAATGGGCCTGTTTGGGCTTGCACCATCAGAGGATGACGTAGAAGTGCTTTAACAGAAATACAGGCCCACACCCTGGTTATGAGCCTGCTTCCACTTACTTAAAGGAGATAGTCAAAAAACAAGATATTCAAATCCTTTCCTAGTACCTGTCAGGATCTCCTGCAAAACAGTGGGCATATGATAAATGAAAGCATTCCCTACACACAGCAAACTTTTCAATCATTCTTAAGTACTTCTTTTCCCCAGATAGCTAGTTTTAAAAGGGCGTAAGTTGTAAAGGAAGAGGCTGCTTAGAAGCATTCAAGGAGCAACAGCAATGAGCCCTCAAAATAGTCTCCATGGAGCAACTGGAATTCCACCTTCGTAGGCTGTTGCTGTTCTCTTGCATAGGCAAGAAAATAAAGGTATGATAAACGTGGCACAGGGCTGCTTATGTAGCAAAGTGTGTATGCTTCTGTCAGTTGACTCAGTTCGAAGAAAAAAAGGATCCTTTCTCTCTTGGGTTAACACACAAGGACAGTTCTTTAGAACCATAATGGGTAATATATCAAGTTTTTTTCCTAGTCTGGTAAACTTCCTGATGAAAATCTGACACCTACTTTAAAAAAAAAAAAATTTAAAAATTTAAAAAAAAAAAATCTTTCAGCTGGAGCATGTCCTGGTTCCTTACTCAGCAAGACATCACAGTGAGGAAAAAACCCAACGAAAAAAAAAGGAAAAAAAAACAACAAAGAAAAACAAACAAACCAACCCAAAGAAACACTCAAGATTCTTTTCCCCCCTGAAAATTATATCATCAGCATACTAAGAAAGCACACAGTACTTTTTCCATCCAAGGAACTAGCTTCTCAGTCATTTTTCTTCTCATTTCTTCAAAGGGGGCATAAAGATTTTAGGTTGCCTAATCCTGTGGAGAAGATGAGTATTGGTGCATATTTCCAACCAGGTTCCCCACAGAAACCAAGCTTAAGCAGTCACACTGCGTAGGCACATCCATTTTCTTGTAGTAAGTTTTGACCTGTGGGATTTATTTCAACCAAACTGACCATGTCAAGTGTCACAGCCAGCAAGTTCCACCTGCTAGCAGAAAACAGACACTTTCCCAGTGTCCTCACAGATATTAAGATGAGGGAACACTCCATCTTTATTAGATATCCAATTCCTCAAGGTTGAAATAAAAACCCAAAGGAATTCAGACCACTTCTCAAGAGGCCAATGCCACCTTTCACCATACTTAGGAACAGCTAAATGCTTCCCATTAGGGCCCATCTGTTTTGTCATAAAAGTCAGGGTAATCAGGAATTTGGCCAAGAAAACTTCAGTGTAGGAACTCCATGCTATTTCTACATGACGTTATTTTCAGCTACATACTGATGGTACTGGGAGGATTATTTCAGATGGAAAGAGTTGGATCAAACAGATTGAAGGCAGATGTAGAAGGGCCACATTTGTTCAGACAACGATGCTTTGCTCCACAAGATCCGCAGTTTCTTTAAAAGAGTTAAAATAGTTAATAAGTGAGTAGGGATAGCTGGGTTTCCCAGCTGGACTTCTGGGGTTGGGGTCCAATACAATACCTAAACATAAGCAGGGTGAATAGACAGGTCTATTTATTCACTGATGATTCTACGAAACTGAAAAGACTGTTTGGTGGGGGGGGCTATTTCCTTTTACTGAGGATGGGGAGGTTAGGACAAGTTAATTATCCTCTGCTTTTCTATGAGCCCATCATTAACAGGAAATTGGGTATAACACACCATAGACCTTCATATTTGTGATGACAAGCAGCAAACCCTGGAATCTTGTACTGGTTTGTATTTTCCATAAACTGTAATCTGCTGCAAATTGCTTGTGTCATACCAAAGTGGGCTTCACGTACACAAAAATCAGTTCCTGTTTCTACATTATTTGGCATGTATTTGAAAACATCTAAAGGAAGAATTCAACTTCCTTAACTATACTGTCTAGTTAGCATAACCATTTTTTTGTTTCTAAAAACCACACATACCCAAATCCTCTGAACTTACTATTTATGTTAAAACAGTAGCAGCAGTGTATCAACTAGCTGCGTTTACTTACTTTGTCTGTTGACAACTGTAGTCCTGAAAATCTTGTCTTCATTTTAAAGCTCCTTCATATAGGTGTACTGTCAACATGGCTAGTCAATTTGCCTCTGATTCTATCTACATAGAATTAATTTTTCTTCCTCAAACTACACTGCTTGATTTTTCAACTGCGCTGGTATGCTGGAGGGAATAAAACCCATAGTATTACTGTGACAAGCGAAAAAGGCTTTTTTCCTTTTTGAAGTCAGGGTATTGCTAGCCAGAACACCATTAAACAAGCAAGACAGTGACTATTTCAGTTTTGGGACATCAGAACACAGTGGGTTATTATTTTTAAGAGTGAAAACCTTGGATAATCACAGGCCTCTGAACTTACTCCCACCATTGCAATGCAGAATGCTGTCAAATAAGTACTCTTATACCCTTCCTGACGGCACAAGTCACAAGCTTCAGTTCTGGTAAGGCCTGCTGGGACAGGAATACTGCTCAAACCCTCAAACGGGCCCCTTTGCTGGCTGATGGCAGTTACTCATCGTCCAAAGTTCCCATACAGCATAAAATGAAGATTTTCTCTCAGAACAGTTTTGATGGTTTACAATATCACTAAACCACTGCACTACTTAGAACTCGGTATCCTGCCTCCCACCTCAAACCTGGCTGCTTTAAGCAGAACAGATTACATGGTTATCAGATCACTGCCATAGCACCCCAGCGCAAACATAGCCCAAAAAATATGATACAGGTCTCAATGCCCGGGTACGCTGAAAAATGAGGAGGGAAGGAAAATATCCTCTTCCTGGCACCACAGTGTGGAAACTCCAGAAAGGAACCCACAGTTCTGCAGATTTTTTCAAATGGACACTGAAGAACAGGACACTGAAAATTTAAACTGCGGAACAGATCTTTTGTTACAAATTTCTTAAGAAGTGCAGCAACCACAATGAAGGGTGGCATGTAAGGCCAAGAAAAATGTCACAAGGACACAAAAATACCCAGACCCACTGATCAGTGTACTTTAGGTGTATTTTTTATTTACAAAGTGGAGATGTCTAATCAGTTATAAGTTTAGACACCTGATAATTCAGCTTTTTTTTTGGTAAAAGTATATAAATATATACATGAAACTCTACCAAGTAAACATTATTAACTGTGATACTTACATAAACATTCACTACTATCCTTATGCTAACAGGCATCTCTTAAAGCTTAAATGCTGATTTCAAGATACCCTCTATAAAATAGCTGTAGCTGTACTAAAAGAGCAAATTTTCTGTGCCATAAACAAGCTTTTAAAAGAGCCCTACAAAATGTCTTTGTAATGAAGTTTGCCAGGATAAAAATACTGCTTCATCCCTCCCACTCCCCCACCTCATAAGAAACAAATACCCCAAAACAGTTACAGAACTGCAGAAAGTATTAAGATTAATTTTTTCTTTTTTTTTTAATTAAAATATTTTTATTTCAGTATTTTATCACATATTAAGGAAGCTGCAAAAAATGCAGCTTTATTAAATACTATTTACTGTTATACAAAAATCTCACAATATGTGTCCATGGGGCTGAAGACATTAGTGGTATTGTATGAGCTATCCCTTTTCCTTATAACTATATACCTTATTTGGAATGATGGAGAGACCTTATAGAAGAGACATTTGAGAGCAACTGAAGAAAGGGACTGGAAAACTATTGGCAGAATTAAAACAAACATGTGAGAGCCTCTAGACCTCATTGCTTCCTTATATTAAAAGCACTTCTGCTTCAGTACTTTATTTGCCTTTCTGTTCTTCATGTTGGAGATGATTCAGGACATAAAGGACAACTTGATAGCAGAAAATGTACTGATCCTGTAAAGGAAAGGAAATCAGAGAACATGTGAAAAATGCTTGCACCACCTAAGCAATTCACTCTCACCTGCACTTCACAGGTGCACAGCACTTGATTTCAATACTATTTCTACAGTTAAATAAAAAACCCTCCACAAAACAAAAAACTCACAGTGGAGAAATATGCAACTTCAGCTTAAAACAAACACAAGCACTCCCCTGCCACTAAAGATATACTTTTATATGGGACATTTATCCTCCTTTCACACCAAAACCACCTCAAGCAGAGTAAGTACTTTACGTAAGTAGAAATGAAGACAGCAAGTGAATTTCAAGGTCTTGTATCGATGCCAACTAATACAGAACTCAGATGACAGTGCAACTTCTTATCTTAATCTCAGTGATACAGGTGTGGAATCTAATACATGCTTTGGGGTGTGAGGGGTTGATAGTTTTGTGGTTTGGTTTTATATCTTTTTTTTTAGGAACTATGATTTGACAATTTCTTCACATTCAAAGAAGAAGTGCAGATTTTAACAAGACCTTGTGATGTCCATCTCTAAGGTAAAGTTAGTTAGCTCTAGATCTAGATTATTCTTAAAACATTCATTTAATTTCTGGTTGAGTATGTCCCCAAAGGAGATTTCAAGACATCTCTGGTAGTATCAGTGATTCACAGCAGCCTTCTCATGTACACCTGGGGAAGCCTCTCACCTCTGTCTGAACCATCCCATGTCTCTGCAGACGCATCGTGCGCACCAGGTCTGAGATGTCGAACTACCAAAGCAAACAGCAATTTAAACATTCAAAAAAGACATACGTGCAAACATCCCCAACATCAAACCAAGGAATCCAACTAGGTACATTAGTAGTGAAACAAGTAACAATTCACCATAGCCTATGCATGTCTGGTGGGTAACCAGCACGTGCCGGCCCTGGGCAATATGGATGTGGCCCTCCTACACCAGACACCCTTCTCTTGTTTTCTTTTGCTGTGCACAGGCTCTCTTGCTTACTCTTACTGGGAACTGAGTGTGCGGAAAATAGAGCCCCTTGGTCCAACCTAACAAAACGCTTTTTATTTCCCCAGGTCTATAAAGTTCTAGACATTTAGCGGGTGCTGAGAAACCCTGCTGAGCTAAGCATGACTTAGTTAATCTTCTCTACAAATTCACAAAAAGATTTGCTACACCAGGCCACTGAAGGACATAAACGTAAGGAAGCTAGCACCCTCCTGTGGATCCCCCCTAGAAAGCGTATCCCTGGTTATGTTGAAAAAGGTAATTTTGTAATATAATTTAGGGGAGACCTCATCGCCCTCTACAACTACCTGAAAGGAGGTTGCAGAAAGCTGGGGATGAGCCTCTTTAACCAAGCAATAAGTGATAGGACAAGAGGTAATGGCCTCAAGCTGCACCAGGGAAGGTTTAGACTAGATATTAGGAAGTATTTCTTTGCAGAACAGGTTGTTGGGTGTTGGAATGGGCTGCCCAGGGCAGGGGTGGAGTCCCCATCCCTGGAGGTGTTTAAGAGTAGGGTCGACATAGCGCTGAGGGATCTGGTGTAGTTGGGAACTGTCAGTGCTAGGTTAATGGTGGGACTTGATGATCTTCAAGGTCCCTTCCAACCTAGATGATTCTGTGATAAATAAATTTTAATATAAATAAATCTCCAGCAGAGATGTTTGTACGCTGAGTTTTTGATTCAGTGGCCTAAACAGATACTCTGGTTGGCTTCTAGCTGCCCTCCAACAGTTGATGGATCTCTGACCAACCAAGTGCCACAACTCTCAACCCTAACGCCTTTTAACATGATAGTTATTTATCCAGCCAGGTAAGGCAGGTGTTTTAACTTCTCCTTCAATTGCCCAAGTCATCAAGGCAACACACTCTTGTTCCCAAGCCATATGCCAGAGGTCTGCTGCCTTGTAACACACCCTAGAACATCTCAAGCGGCATCTAATGATGTTGAATTGCTGAGGTGTCAACAAATGTAACAAGACTCCCTGAGCTAGCTCAAGAACCCGTGGATGTTAGAGCTCTCCCCACCTCTGGGATCATCAACAAAAAAACATTTCACAGGTACTGCTGTTTTACACCCTGATTTATGTTACATTAAGACATGGCCAGCATGCTACTCTCAAAAGCATGGCATATTCTTTAAACAATTTAATAGACCCAGTGGAACACACTTCCTGCAAGTCAAAAAGCACAGCTTAGCCCATCCTCTGGGGTACTCACATCGAGGTCTCTGCTGATTAACCCTAAAACAACATCTATACAAATAAGGGTCCCGGATCGTCCAATGCCCGCACTGCAGTGAGTTATGATGGGTCCCGATTTGTGGACATGCCGCATGTAGGAGATAAAAGTAAGCAGGTCGTCTGGTTGAGAAGGGGTGTCATGGTCAGGCCAGGCGATGAAATTCAGATGGGAAATGTGTCGTACTTCACCTGTCTGGGGTTTAAAAACAACAACAAAATGTAACACATGGGAAGAATAAAAAGACAAAATGTAAATTACCAAAGGAAACAGTCTGAGAAGAGAGGGATTTGCCCAATAAAACAAAGAGAAACAATGAGCTAAACTGAAAATAACTACAAAGTAACTGAGTAGTATAAGGTTCACTGTGCAGACTGAGCTGATCAGACTGAGGAAGGAAGCAGCTAGACTGAATTATTAGTGAATTTCATATCCCTACATATGTTTCTGTGGCCAAAGGCACCTAGGGAGCCAAAATTTAGAGTCTCATTAGCATAATCTCCTGGCCTAACTGCCTTCTCCTATAAAGGTCAGAGTAGCACAAGCTGCAAAGAAGAAGAGTTGCCCAGTAATGATCACTGGGCAAAGAGGTTAACTGGGTAACTGAGGCACCGCCCCAGGTTACTTCTTGATGTAGACACTGCAATTGAAAGCAGGCAAGCCAGAAGTATGAGGATAAAAATGCTAACACTCAGAAAAAAAAAATTTTCCGCACAGAGAATTAGATTCACTTACCTGAATCTCTTCGAGCTCCAGCACTCTAATGATAAATCCCTTCAACTGCTGGAGTCTTACAAGAGCAAGCTGTAGTCTATCATTTATCATGGTGGTTTTATTGAGTACATCTGGCCAGTAACGCTGGCATTTTATCTTTTCTCCTTCAACCTCCTGAGTCATCATGGCAATCACAGTACAGTTTTGCTCCCAAACCATTTGCCAGAAATCTGCTACAGTAGTGGGAAGAGGTCCTTGACATGCAATGTAAACGAACTCTTCATTCCCCACTGGCATGCGAATGAAGCTGGCGTTGATGTATCCACCTTCAATCCCAAGAGGTACCCTAGTGGCGTCATCTGCAATCCCCACACAACAAAAATACCACAGTGTTATGCATGTACATAATTAGACCATCACACAATAGAGACGCTGAGCCTTACGCACTCACATAGTACTTATTTCCACAAATGCTTCCAGATCTTATTTAAAAAAAAAAACAAACCACAACACACCAACAAATCACTACAATACTTGCTTTAGGATACTAATCAGTACTCTTTGAATAAACAAAAAGATGGCAAGGGGAGAAATCTAAATCAGCAGACATAGGATACGCAATTTGAACTGCAGAACCTCTGAAACTGTGGTTGAACATTTCTCACTCAACTAACCTTTGCCAGTTCTCACTTCTCCACACATCTCCCACCTAACGAACAGAATTTTGTGGCAGGAAATTTACTGACAATACTATAAATGTCTGTTTTTCCAATTCTACATGGGTAAAAGTGGAAAAATCTTGTCTGGCTCCATATGTATATCTCATTTAAGACACAGGATCTCCTGAAACAACTGAAGAATCTGTGAACATCCATCCCCACCTACTACAGCAGTCTACTGTTCACCGATCTTGAACTGCTTTATAAATGCTTGCTTTAAATGTGTAGAAAGTGAGTGGCAGTTTTATTTTTTTCCCTACTCAGTAGCAGAACTAGGACTGGGACTCAAACCATTCCAGTTCTGATCCAATTCACGCGACCATACAGGTGGTGACAAAGCATCAACAATGAACTTCGGATTAGTGAGGACTTACAAGGAAGTATGTTTTTATATCTGTTCTTTTTCCTATTCTCCTTTGCTTGTCCAATCAAACACTGATCCAAAGGTTTTAACTCCTGAAGATTCTGTAAAGAAGCAATTACTTGAGCATTAGAAAGCACTGAATGGTAACAAGTGTTAAGAGTAGTTATGTAACCAAGTCTTTAACAGACAGAATGATTAAAAAAATATAAAATCCTAATACAGATATGCAAAATAATTCAGTCACAAGAAGGAATCTAATTTCACGTATCTAAGAAAATGAAACAAAATAAAAAAACTATATCCAGTAAATATTTTATCTCATTCTCCAAAAAAAGAGATCGTGTAACACGGTTGACTTAAGATTTTGGAAAGACTGTTTTCACGTTCTGCAGCTAGATTTCACAGCCTTTATTCACCTTATCTATGTCTGTTAACATCATATTCACCTGGTAATTTACCAGAAGTAAGAATGATGTAAACACACTTTTGAACTCAATTCCCATTTCAAACTAATCTTATCTCTCAGCAGCTAGCACAGAGAAGTGGATGGGGAGAGAAGGGAGAGAAGTCCTTGGTAAAAGAAATTTTTTCATCCCTTTATAGAGCTGCAAATTAAGAGCTGTGGTATTCTATTTCTAACCGTTTCATAGTAGAAAAAAGGACTTTAAAGGACAAATAGTTACTCACTTCAATCTCTTTAGAAGGGACTCCCTGTTCCAGCAATCCACGCAACATCCTGATCACTGACTTCAGTTTGGCTCCTGAGTACTTGCCTCCAGGGAGCACGTTCACAGTAGGGAGTGCAGAGATCTCTTCATTTTTCACTAAAGGGAGATCTAGCAGAAGAACAAGACTGCTTCTCTTTATAAATAAATAAATGAATAGCTAAAACTAGGGGAACTTAAACTGTAGTGCAATGTTGGATTTCCTTGTTGCTGTTCACCACTGTATTATCTGTTTTCTCCAGAACACCTCCAAACACCAGAGAGAATACACAGATGTTCTCTGTCTGACAGGCAAAACCAAATTAACTGACAAAACCAGTATGATGCAAAATCAGCTTTGATGAATCCAGGAATGAAAGGAAGTATTTGCCAATAAATACACTGAAACAAACTTCAAATGCATTTTAAATTTAAGTTCTTCACACAGTATCCTACAAAACTGATGAACATACACAGGGAAGAATTCAGAACTCTTCACTTAAACATCACAGCCTGTGACATCATTTTTAGCACTTATGCTCAACATGTCTTTCGAGTGGTAATTGCAAGATGTGTTAAATAGACACATCTTTTTTTTTTTTTTTTTCAATAAAGCCTGCTTTCTGTCAGGCCTTCAGTGTGAAGCACAACAAAATAAATAAACCAAGAGTCTCTGGTATAGCAATTAAAAGTGTCCTAAATCTACTGGCTTAGCCTAAAAGTTTACATGGATTATCCTTTTTTCTTTTAATGAAAGTAGACAGAAGGCTGCTGTATGTGAATTTCAGGAACTGACGCTTCTAATGCTATCTCAAAAAGTAAAGACTAGATTCTGCCAAATGCATCAAATTGAGTAGTGTTCTACTCTGCCACACTGAGCAGCAGTGGAAGAATGAGAGTCAAGATAAAGAAAAAATATTGCCTAATTTGAGCATGAAATAGCCGACATGAAGCACACAATATATTGATCTGATGACAGTCCAACATCTATATTGTTTCAGCTTTTGTCAGACAGATACTATGAAAGAAAGCATCTCAGCTGGTTTCAACTCTCCTACAGCTCCAGGCACAACGTTGCCAATACTCATTCCTATTAACTCCCACACGTTTATCACACAAAGCTGTAAAGATCTTTTCCAGTGAGTTGCCGAGCTGTTAGATTTCTCATTATACCTGTCATTACACCCTCAAAACACATCCAGGACATTTTAAAATTCACTTCTGACATTTCGTCTATTTAATACGATCCTCAGTTTTCCACTGACTATTTGTTAATGTTCTTGCCTTTATTTACATGTTCCTGGCTGACAGATTCAATCGGCAGTTCATCACTTCCCCACGTGATTTCATCTTCATCTCCTTGGCTCAAGGGAGGTTGTGGAAGAGATCTATCAGAGGACAAGGTATGGAAGTAAGAAAGAACACCTCGAAATAATCAACACATTTGCAAAGAGCCAGGAAGACATGAATCTAGTAATAACTATCACTGCCATTACTTTTCAAAGGCTAAGCAGTCAAATAACATCCAATAGCAGATTTGTACCATTCACATAATTTACTACATATTCACTAGAATATCTATTTTCAATTGCAAGTTTTCTAGCTTTGTTCAAGATGGTGATAAATATATTAAGTATTTCAGGTCATAATGTCGCAGCTTGTGCCAAGTCTCAACCCAAAACTTCCTACAAACTTAATCAAAACATAAAAAGAAGTATATACACTTTGACCGAAGCTTCACTTAGCCTAAGGACTGAAGTTATTTCACAACGAAAAACGATCTTGTGAATTTCAAAAATTCAAGTTGGCTCAAAGGGACAGCTAGTAACTTGGCCAGGCATATCCTTAGTAAGTTTTTCATGTAAAAAAGAAAATAAGCCCCAAGCACCCAAATGGGAACAGATGGACCAGTGGAACTATATGTTTCTATGCTCTAAAAAACCTGTATGTTTCTATGCTCTAAGAAAAAAAAAAAAAAAAAATATAGTTTCTATGCTCTAAAACCAGAAGTAGTAACATTAATGAAGCTTGTAAAGATTCAAACTGAAGACAGCACTGTTTGTTTTCTTCACGTGCAGGTACCAAATTGTTAGTACAATGCAAATTAAGTTATTTGGAGCCATCTGAACACAACCCAGCTACTTGTTATAAACACGTATCAAAGGAATAAATAAAACTAGGACATAGTAAGCCACAAAGCTGACTAGTATTCAGGCAATTTATAACCTCTTAAATAAAAAGACCAGACAGAGAGCAATTCAACAAGACATTGCACAGATGTTTTACTGGGTTTGTTTTGGTTTGGGAGTGTTGGGTTTTTGTTTTGTTTTGTTTTACCCTCTATTATAACATACCCCTCTTCAGAGTTTCAGAATTCACAGGTTTGCTTTCTAGCAACACTAGAAAAGAAATCTTACCTTTCTGGCGTAGCTTTTACTTCACAATAGTCTTCACAACCATTTACATGTGTTGGCTAGTGGAAGAAATATTTCAAAATACATTAAAGGACATAGTTATAACACTCACCCACTGTAAATTTTAAACATTGAACAATTACATGGAACGTTTCTAAAGGGTACTAAGTTCAAAGCAGCACATAATGAAAGACTTTCCTCTTTTACACACCTCATTAACCCAAAATAACAGAGGACAAGAGCACTAAACACTCGGAAAGAGGGTCTACTGTAACAAGGCCAAAAAGCTATCTTAAAATCATTCCTGACTCACAGCAGCAGTAGAACCATCAAAATTTTCTCATTTGACTTCTTTTGTTTCTAATACTTAAAAACCCTTTATAAGGCAAGCAAGTTTGACAGTGAAAACTTCTGCCTCCCGGCAAGCCACCATTCCTACACAGAACAGAACAGGGCTTTACCTCTGAATGACAGGTACTCCTATACACACCTTCCCCAACAGATGATGAAGACTCAGCAGAAAAGGTGGCATTTCAATCCTCCTTTCAAAAACTCTACAAAACCATTTATACCTATTAGGCCAGCTTTCAAGTTTCCACTGCCATAGTCAGAGAATTTTAGTTGCAGATCTCCTAGCATGCACTGACACAGAGCCAGACTCCTGATTTGACCCTCAGCTCTACTAACTGGACAGAAAGCTGCAACAGCTAGGATGTGCTGGATAGAATGGTGCTGATTTGAAATATGAGACAGAACCTGGGCATCTAGTGACCGATGTAAACCAGGACATGCAATAACATAGGGTAAACCACATGCAGAAGTTATTCAAGTTAATGAATATACCCTAGCAAAAAGGAGAAGAAAATGAAATCTCAAATTTACATTTTGGACAGTTAAGTCTACACAGCATTCATTGTGACTGCTTCCCTTCTCTGAGCAGGAAATCACAGAAATCTTTTAGATTAAATGCCTGAAATAACACTAACAAGATAGCTTATTATCACCCTTTTTGAAAAAAGCTGTTGTGCTTTATAGGAGAAACAGTAAAATAGCTCTATGCTTTGTTCTCTCATATAGTTAATTTGTGAAAGAATAATCATACACTATTCAAAAAATAAGTGTTTGTACACCATTTACAGTTACTACTGACAAAGATGTTTTCATTTACAAGACATGTAAAGTTATCTCCACAAGTTCTATGCCAATAAGGAAGATAATAAATTGAAAGAGTGTCTGAGAAAACAAAATCAGCAGACAAATGTCTGCCAGCTTCTTGCCATCCCACCTCTGAAAAATCTTCAGGTAAAGATGACCCATCACAATCTGTGTCTTCAGACTTATCTTCCGTCAGTTTTCCATTCATCTCTACTGGAACAAGAAAATCAGGAGCTACAGCATAAACACACCAAAAGATGCCCAGGAGTCACCTCACAGATGTGAATCTGTTATGCCTGTCTGGCACTACACAGGGAATACAGGTGCTAAAATAACCAAGAAACATATTTTAAGTCCCTTTGCTACCAGTGTGTTGGAAAAGAGGTCTTACTGTATAGAACAATCAGACTTCAGGCTTCTTTAACTGGAACAGCTGTCACTACACGTGAGGTTGTTTGCACAGCTAACAGAGTATCTGTGCCACAGCACAATGGATGGACGGGCTAGCACTTAGTAAGTTATCAGAGTCCCATGTCAATAATGTTTCTGCAATTCAGTTACATTTAGACCAGCAGAAGGTCTAAACTAGGACTCTACTTGCTCTTTTTATTAACAAGACCTAGTTAAGGTGCGCCGAATAAAATCTGACTTATATGTGTCTGCTACGGTATTTCCTTGCTGTCGTATCTTATGGATTCAATTAATCTTCAGTTGCATAGCTGCTAGCTACAAGAAACTGGAAGTAGCGGAGCTCCAGTGATATTCCTCAGCTGAGGTCCTGGCACAGCCAGGAGAAACAGTAAAATAACTCTATGCTTTGTTCTCTTGGATAGCTAATTTGTGATAGAATAATCATACACTATTCAAAAAAATAAATGTTTGCACCCCATTTACAGATACTACTGACAAAGGTGTTTTCATTTACAAGACATGTAAAGTTATTTCCACAAGTTCTATGCCGTAAGAAAAATAATAAATTGAAAGAGTGTCTGGCACATCCAGAACCTCAGTGTTCCCTGATTTCTAATGTAATGACCAATGACAATAACCCAATGAACTTGAAGAAGAGCAGCAAAGGAGTTGAAATAATTATAATTTTGGAAGTTATATCTTGAGTTCTCGAATGAACCTCTACAGGAGCAGCAAGCATCTTGCTTGACCTTTTGAAGCATACATACGGAGTGTGACACCACAAAGGAACTACAAATCCTATGCCAAATTCCAGTTAGTAACAAATGGAGCTGAGAAGATGGAATGAAGGAAAAGAAAGGTGTACAGACAAAAGCAGGTACTGAAAAAGATAGTTTTTCTAGGAGAGATGAAGCGGGTTGGCAAATTGTTTGGTTTTGAGAGATCTCAACCCATTTCCAAGTTGTGCAATCTTCAATCAATGAAACGTTGAAACACTTCAGCATTTCAACATGACTGTACCTGCAGAACCAGGTACCTAAACAACATGAATTCCACTTGAGACAACTCCAGAATGGGATTCACTTTCCCAGATTACTTAAAGCAAAACCCAGATTTATCAAACCAGAACTTGACTTATTAAGTTGCATCTGAAGTTCACTGGAATCAGCAACTGTGTTCTACTTGGGAAACTTTCAGTTCACACATCAATTCAGTGTCAACCCTCCTCTCTCTTGTCTTGCCAAATCAATTGCTTGCTTGGCACCTTGTTTCAAGAAGTATTTTGCTGTTAATTATATGCTTTTTTAGTGGCTCATGTTACCTGGCAGGTGATCTTCTGATGCAGCTTTCTTGAGATGTAGAAGACTCTGAGCCTCTGAAGTTGTGTTATTACTATTTAAAAGGTTCTGGGCTTCCTCATCTACAACATCCAACAGATACTGGACAACTTCATTGTGATCATCATCATCATAATACTCATCATCTGGGACCTCTGTTTCTAAAGAGAAATAGTATAAAATGACAAGTTTTCCCAATATAGGATGTTGTGGGGGAAAAAAATTGAAGGGCCAGATGCCATGGCATTATTTCTAGCTGTTTTCATGGCTTTCCTTCATTTCACTCTAACACAAAATCCAGTTTCCATAAATCTACTTCCAACATCAACTAATTCCTCTAAAGCAGAGCACATGACTTGCAGATGATCTTCTAAAATTGACTGCCAGCCTAACATTGACTTATTTCAGTCTATTCAACAATGCCTTGATTCTCTTGTACACTAAAAACTGAATAATGCTATCCCCCATCTCACCTCTTCTTACCTGATGTGTCACTGTGTTTAGAAAAATCTGACATCTTATTGGTAAAGCCAAGGGAAGGTGCATCTCCTGATCCTGAGAGATTCATTAGGCCTTCTGTGTGATGGATATTGCTTTCTGTATTTGTCTGAGAAGGTCCTAGGATGCTATTGCCATTTATCTAAGAAAGTGAAGTACAGTAAAAATTAATTCTTGAAGAGTCTGTCAGTTTGTTGAAGCAGCAAGCAACCCTTAAGAAGCTCAGCCCTCTACTTTGCAACAAATAAAACCCCCTATTCATCTGTATTCTCATATGGGATAGTTGGGTGATTGGTGGACAGCTTTTAAGTGTGTCAGAAGTTTCACTTGAAAAGAGCAAATAAACAAATTTTAAAGCAACTAGGAAAAAAAAAATAAAAAAAATCACACGGTGATGAAGAAGCAACCACAAGAGAACACATAGTAATATTTAACAGATTATAACCTTCAATACCTTTGGTCACACAACACACCATTTCTCAGAAAAAACAAAGGGGGGAAAAAGAAAGAAAACCATCTAGTAAATGTAACATGCAAGCATCTGCAGAAACTGTAAACAGAATGGACTTTTCTGGATCATAGCCTTGCATCCTTCTCATATAACCATTTGTCTTTCAATAAATCAGCCCCAAAGAGAAGACCAATTGAAACAACTTACATATTTATTACAATCACTGCTTATTCACATCAACTGACAATAGAAGGTTTGCATACTTTCATTAATGGATTGTTTGATTTATTTATTTAAAAAAAAATGTGTGTAAAGTAGATCCTTTGGTTAATAATAATAGGCACAATAAAGGAATATTTACCTTGGGCTCATAAGCATCAGTTGTCTTTTCTGTTTTATCACAGGGATCACCACAGCCTAAACAAAAATGGGAAAAAAACAACTTCACAGCAACTTTTTCATAGAAATTAAACTAGCCCCCATCAACTATTTTTATAAAAAACCCAAGGTATTTAGTATTATTTTATGAAATGAATAACATTTCTGCCCATGTTTCTGCCTGCCTGATGACTGGGCATTGCCAAACTTCCATCTGATGGACTATACTTTAAAATGGCTTTTAGAATGTTGCGTTCAATGGGATCAGAAAGCATGAATGCTAATACAAGAGAAATGTGGATAAATAGCTTAACAACATACAGAGGAAACATGCACCATTGGGAAATAGGGCATGATTCCCTTTCCCCATCATCTGACATCTGAGTCATTGTTCAAAGGTACCTTTCCCTTCTTGGTAAAGAAAAGAGTGATACCATGCCTATCCTAGACATCTCATTACTAGTATAATAAATGAGACATAGTGGAACCAGCAGATGCTATATACCTAGCTAATAGTGAAGTTCTGGACTTTCAAATACATTTACACTTTTACAAACGAAGAAACTTGTAGATGATAAGTGAAGGCTAAGGGTAACCTTATATCTTGTCATGAATCTATGTATGACAAGTCATCTACAGGAAGGGAGTTTTATGTGGGGACTTCCAAGATTTGGTTACAGGGCTTGTTCCTAATGAATACCTTGACTAAGTTTTTTGAAACAAAATGAGTAGCATATTTGGAAAAGATGCGAGAAACACTAAACTGTAAGAGCTGCAATAATTTCAGAAGGCAAGAACAATACTCAGTCTAAATACATTAAAGGAAGTGTGAAAAACAAGACTATGATGAATCGAAAGAGATGTGAAGTACCAAATTTCAAAGAAAAAAGCAAATGCTTAACATGGTAAATAACTGTATAAATAGTTACTCTGCGCAGAAGCAAATATAGGTGGTAAAGGATCCTGAATCTAAGTGAGTGAACAAGGACTATTTAGCAAAAAGGAAGTTAATCTCACTTGGGATGTATTAACAGGAATGTTGTCTACACAAACCTGGAAATAATTCTTCCTCTCTGCTTGGCACTGGTGTGCCTCACACAACGCCGTGCACTGTGAGATGTAAACTAACTGGAGGGGAGCAATAAAATTGATTTAGGCTCCTTTGGCCTTGTAAAAGAGAAAACCAATGGGAGACCTGAAGCCCTTTCAAATGTAACAAATTAGTATTTTTATGCCTGGTCAGAGGAAGCAACAACATTATTATTATTAATAACAATTATGATGATGATAATAGGGTTTGTTTTTTTTTTTTAGGCTTGATAGAATTAGAGAGAATTTCTAAACTACAAGAGAAATGGGATCATGAAGAGACTATTGTTGAATCTCTTTTCATGGAGATTTTAAAAGAAAGATTGAGTGAACACCTGCTGCAGCTGATCTCAGTAAGTGGAGCCCTAGTGCAGCCACTGGACTAGGATGGTATCTTAAGGCCCATATCAGTTTCTTCATTTTTATAAACATGTGCACTTTACTTGCAAAAAGTAAGCCAGTAAATCTTACCATTAGTTTTCATTGGCCATAGATTTGAGCTACTGGGGCTCTTGGATTTTGGAAGCACTGCATGACCATCTCTATGAAAAAAAAAGTTTACAAAATTTTTATTAAAAAAATATAAATCATGGTAATTATCAGATATTGATGTAAGTATGTACTATCAGTAAAACTGCTAATCGTGCTTTCTATTACAACAGTTTCAGAATACTTAAAATATTCAATGAGAGAGATTAAGCACTGGTATTTAGGTTAGTGCCTACTTCAGGGAGCACTGAAGAGTTTGTTAGAACTGGATTTTCCTTCTAGATTTCACAAAAAGATTCAACCTTGCAGCCTCAGGACTTTGTAACTCCTTCCCCTTCTGGGATAAAACAGAGCGGGAAGGAGAAAGGGAGAGAGGAAGCAAAGAATGGCAAGCACGGCTGGAAGACTTCAGAAATGAAGTAAATGTTTCAGTCCCAGGAAAAACTACAACAGAGCAATCTGGAGAGTTTTTTTAGATTGCTGTACGGCTATAAAACAAGCAGCAGGGATCAGTGAAAATACAGTGGCGCATGAGGATCTGTGCCATAGGGTTTTAATATTCACCAGTGTGCTGGGACTTCCACATGACAGCAGAACTATGTAAGCATGAAACATTTGATCTCTTTTTTGTGATTACAGAACCCTCAGTAACAGTTTTAAGAAAAAGGAGTAATTGTATTTAAATAACCTTTGTTATATTTTGAAAGTGATACCTTGAATACCTGCACTTCATAGCTGGACACAGCCTTGTCTTCCCAACAAACGCAAAGCACAGTAAGTACTAAGCATCCTTCTGCTCCACTGAAGCACAAAAATTGTGAATATACAGACCCTTTTTGTGGCATCAGTCCTCAATAACATGCCACCTAGTACCACTCTGGTGAATTAGGTGTCACACCAGGAACATATTTTACCTATATACTCATACAATCACATGAGAAAAACAAAAGGTACAGGGAAGCATTTGCTTTCAGAACATACCTGGTCACTTTGAGCACCACTTTAGGAAGATACGTTTCCAGCATTCTTTTGGCTTCTTTCAGAGTCATTCCCTGTGTGCTTACTCCATTAATATAATGGATAATATCCAGAGCATGGAGACTCTCCTCTCTGGCAGCAACAGATCTGGGGAGAATGTCACTAATATACACAACTTGGTAAAGGCTGTCATGACCTCCTGATAACAACAAACCTTTGCAGGAAAAAGGGAGAAGGTGGGGGGGAATAAAAAAAAAAAAAAAAATCAGGTTTGTTCTTTGTAACAGAAGGGAATAATTTTGCTTTAGAGCAAAAAGCACTATACTTCTGTGTTACCTAGCTCCTCCTTATGGCACGTTAGTGTAATATCAGGCAGTAAATGAGGCAACACTGGCATCTTGGGTAACTCCAAAACACGTCCCAGCACTAATCTGACAGTCTTCGGGGCAGCACGGAGAAAGTTTACTGCATCGGTATGGCTCATATTAGTGACATCAATGTCGTTAACCTGTAAAAATCAAAGCAACAGAGATCTCCTTGTTAGGTTCCAAGTAAAACAGTTAGCATTACTTTGGAAACATTTATTACTATTGTTGACATTTGCAGTAAAGACAAAACAATAGATGCTTTATTGACAACAGTTGCAGTTCATCATACTTATGGAAAGAGACAGAACACATTAATGTAAATGAACTTTTGCAAGTGAAGAAACAAGTTTACAGTCCAAATGTCAACATATTACACATTCTGAAGATGTATATTATTTTACTGTTCCTATTTAAAAAATTGGAATGCTGTAACTGCATAGGCCAACATCTGAAAGTCTGATTCACAGTCAAATCCAATCTGACTTATATTTGCCTAACTTTATTAAGGTTTAATAGTATTCAGCAGTGCTTCAGTGTCCTGATCTAGCAGTGACTCGCACACGTGCTCTGTGTTACGCACTTTGTCACTACTGCTCACAGTGCCTGTAAGCCTAAATGCAAGTTTTCAGTCAGTCAGAAACCAATACTATAAAGGGATAGGATGCCATTCAGAGTGACCTGGACACGCTCCAGAAATAGGCACACATGAACCTCATGAGGTTCAACAAGGTCAAGTGCGAAGTCCTGCACCTGGGTCAGGGCAACCCCTGGTACCAATACAGGCTGGAGGATGAAGGGATTGAGAGCAGCCCTGCGGAGGACTTGGGGGAAACTGGTAGATGAAAAGCTGGACATGAGCCGACAACGTGTGCTCACAGCCCAGAAAACCAACTGCACCCTGGGCTGCAACAGAAGCATGACCAGTAGGTCAACGGAGGTGATTCTCCCCCTCTACTCTGCTCTCCTGAGACCCCACCTGCAGTGCTGTGTCCAGCTCTGGAGTCCTCAGCACGGGAAAGACATGGACCTGTTGCAGCAGGTTCAGAGGAGGCCACAAAATGACTGGGGGCTGGAACACCTCCCTTATGAGGACAGGCTGAGAGACTGGGGGTGTTCACCCTAGAGAAGGCTCCAGGGAGACCTTAGAGCAGCCTCCCAGTACTTCAAGGGGGCTTATAAGAGAGATGGGGACAAACTTTTTAGCAGAGCCTGTTGCAACAGAACAAGGGTTAGTGGTTTTAAACTAAAATTAGGGTAGATTCAGACCAGATATAAGGAAGAAATTGTTTACAATGAGGGTGGTGAAACACTGGCACAGGTTGCCCAGAGGGGTGGTAGATGCCCCATCCCTGGAAACATTCGAGGTCAGGCTGGATGGAGCTCTGAGCAACTTGGTCTGGGTGAAGATGTCCCTGCATGGCCTTTAAAGGTCCCTTCCAACCCAAACTATTTCACAATTCTATGATGAACATCTGTACTACATGATACATACTTGGCAAATTTTTAGAGCAAATCCCCTAAACATATTTCCTAACAATATGCTAGCCATAGATGTATTTGACCAACAACCCCTCCACATATCTGAGCAACCATCTCACTTAATGAATGCTTTTCTCTTTAAGCCATTTTTTGCCATCATGAATAGTGGTTGCACACATGCCTAGCTGTGGGATGTACCACAACTCCCCTCAGCAATCTTCTGACATGTTTTCATACTCGTACTTCTTTTGTCTAAGTGCTATCCAATTATGCCTCTCAGAAGGTGCATGCCTTTGCTCCTTAACCACATTTACTCTGGCCCACAACAGAGTTTGGTTTTTCTCTTTCGGACTCCAAGTTGTCCTTTTCATGCAATATCTGTATCTGAAAACATTAATTGTCTCACTTTTATCAGTCGGTCTCCAGGTCGTAGTCTCCCATCACTTTTGGCAGGATCCTGAACAATGTCATGAATGTAGCAGCCAATGTTATCATTACCTTTGGTCACTGTAAAGCCCAGACTACCCTTTTCTGACTTTGTCATAGTGACTCGGAGCTCTACTTCCTAAGGGAAGAAAATAGCACTTTACAACACAGACAAACAGAAGCTATTTGAATGCTTTACTGAATTGAAGACAGTTAGAAATGGGCAACTGATTTACCTATTGGTCTAAGGGGACCGCAAGCCTAGACAGTACCAAGACATTTGCCAAAGGCATGATCTAAACAAAACTGTGAAGGCACATGCCAAAACCGACACCTTATACTGCCCTCAACTAGCTGCCATATATTAAAAAAGCTCTGTATTTTTCAAATAAGACAACACATCAGGATTTATTCAACTGAAGAAAGTAGGTGACTGTATTTTCCTACAATGAGATACAATACCATAGTTTATCTCAGAACTCAACATGGACATGTTTTGCCTATTTTAATTTGCATGAATTTTAATTTGAAAAATCCAGATCTGCCTCATTTGCATAGAACTCACAGAGCACCAGGAAGGTTTGAGAAAACCTTCTGAAGAATGGACTAAGAAAACGACAGTTTGTTTTTTCTCAAAATGGAGTATGGGCTAGAACAGCTTTGTAACCTGAAAGGCCCTCACAACTGAGACTCAGCAAGGCTCAATTTTAACTTTTTTTTTCCATCTGTGAATAGATTACGTGAGGATATGGAAACAAAAGTCCCTTTTGATACAACACATCTCTGGGGTGACAAGAAGCTATCTCAAAAACATGCTGCATTTGCAGGAGAGCAGAAAGTCTTTGGGATACAAAAACAGGGTCTCCTGATGTCCCTGCTGCCCTGATTTATCCTCCGATCTCTGTACAACCACACAGAAACCTAACAGGGCAGAAGCAAGGTATCTGCCATTCAAACTTCAACTGAGTGTGTGGTTTAGAGGTAGGTAAATATTTAATGACAAGTTTTCCAGCCTGAAATGACACACAAAATAGACATATACATAACTACCTATGTACACGTGGATGGCTCCACATTCACAGAGGGAAACATATCAACTCCTCAACAGTCCAGACAGAAAATGCCTGCAGACATTTGTACGAGCAGCTCACTGGTTACGAATGGCATGTTCACGTGTGCCATTTATACGGCACATGTCCAGGTTGGTGCAAATATAACATACAGCTACTCCATTTGTAAATTAATAGGCCTAACTTCTACCCAGTCACTCCAAATATCATGGCTAAAACGACTCCCAGCTGGCCACAGCAGTGGGTGTCTTCATGCTACTGAAAGACAGAAATAGTAAATTACCGGCTCATATTCTTCAGTATTTTTTTCCAACTGGCTGAGTAAAGAATCCATTCCTTCTCCCAGGTGTGGAGTCAGCTCAGAAGCAGGAGTAGCATAACATTCATTTATTAAAACGGATGTGGTAACATCAGGAACAGTTCTACAGGTTGGGATCAACGGCAAGTCCAATGGCAGATTACTACAGATAAACAAGCAGAAAATAAGGATCAGCTTGTACAATGTGGCTGTCAGCCATAAATGAATGTATGGACCAATACTGACTTTATACAGATCACAAAAAGCAAAATTAAAAAAAGCATTTCTATGAATATGTCCAATAAACTATTTTTGTAAACATCTTCTGCAGTATTATGAGGATTACTACAAACAGCATACCTGTCCTCGAGCTCTGACTTGCTAGAAGCCTCTTGATCAGAATATAAGATGGTGCGAACAGCCTCCTCCTGACCACTGTGTGCCTCATACTGACCATGTGCCTGTGTCATGGCTTCCTCTGAAGTTTGGTATAGCGCAGAACTCCAGCCAAGGCCCACCTGTGCTGGCAAGTCTATCACCTCCTCATCACCACTCCTGCTGCTGTCACTGTAGCTGTCTCTTCTGGAAGGAGATTTTAGCCTTTCCTTGCTCAGACCAGTAGTTTCATTGTCATCTGAGCTGTCACCTTGTTCTCCATTTGATGGACCAGAAACTTCTCTGCTGACATCTGGAAATACTTGTTGGGGTGAATGGATGGGAGTCTGCAGAGATCAAGGACATTTATTTTATCAAATTCCAGTTCTGATGACAAAAGAAAGTTGCAAAGACTGCATAAAATTACCAAAAGCAATTAGTCAGTGGCTCCTTCCATTTAGATGTTGCCTCAACTGTGTAAACGTATCACAGCATCGTTTCACCAAGTTCAATACAACATGGTCAAGACAAACTGTGCAAAACTTTGAAACATATACTGATAAAGAACTGCAAATTCATCTAAGGAAAACAAATATACTCTTGGCTTTAGCCTTGGAGAGTCTCCTGACAGATGCCTTTAAGGTATGCCCAGCAGTCACCCAGGCAATTACCATGAAATCCCTTCCAACCAGAACACACTGCTGATGCTTCCAGTGCAAGCGCAGTCAAAGTAATCTCACACAGGAGAGAAACGGGGAAGCTTTTAAGCAAAAAGCTACATAACAGACTACAAAAACTATGATAATTTATGCCAAAAGGAGACGGTTCAGTCAAGTTATTAACTCCTGTTAGAATGAAGAACAGTTTTGTCAATAATCACATATTCCCGAGAATGATGTCAGCTAGCAGACACACAAAGTTTAAAAGCTTCGTTTATGTTTTTATGACCAAATTCTTGTGTTCACAAACACACTGATCTGTGATAATGTTATAAACGAAAATTGTCATTTGTTTATTGGTTTTTCTCTCCTTTTAATATATGCACTGTTTTATTAGTTATTCCATACTACATCAGGTTAATTACTGGACTAGTCATTTGTATTATTAGTTTGTTCAGTTGATTTAACTTCGCTTAAGTTCATATTTGTACATTTAAGCTTCTGTCATCAGACTTTAATGTTTTCTGTTTGAAAATTATATTAAAGTAACTTAAACTGAAGACTCATCTCCATTAGTTTTATACTTTCCCGTATTATGGAATGCCTACTTAGCAGGCAGATTCCCCTCAACATTCTCTGTTGCTAAAACACATTTAATTTCCACTTCTTTCAAGTATCCTGAAATGGCATTCTGTTCTTTTGATTTACTTACTGGAGCATTTTGAAAATAGTCTTTTCAGTAAGTACATACAGCAATCTTTTCCCTGGTTTTACATGCATCAATACCAGACAAATTGGTGTTTCACAGAATATTCTTCACATATGTTACAGAAATATTCAATTTCTATTTGGGATCAACTTCAAGCAATTGGGCTGCAAAGAAACTCCTGCCACCGAAACAGTGTATTAAGCTAATTTCCAATGTCTTAAGCCACAAAATGGGAGGGGGAAAAAAACCCCCCACTATTAAATCCTGCATTTTTTCACATTTCTACGAAATGCTTGGTACACTCCTAAGGACTTTACCATAAGAATCATGTTTTTGTGAGCACCCTCCCCATCTTTCCATCCGCATCTTGCATTTAACTAACCCACCTGCCCAACTGAATAAATTAACCTTCAAATGACACTTTAAAAAAAAAAAAAAAAGTAATCATATGCCATACACCTTACCAGCAAAGAAGGATCGATGTCCGGCAGTATACCAGATGGTGGCCGACAAAGAAGAAGAGAGACTTCTGGAGATGTTCCCCTCAGAGCAGAGATGACTTCCTACGGCCACAGCGGGATTCATTATTAGATGCAGACCCCCAAGACTTGCGTGACTACCACAGCATAAGGTTCATTACTAAGATACAAACCTGCTGGGATAAACCCTTCAGCGATGCCCCATTCACTTTCAGAATGACGTCCCCAATTTCTATCTGCCCACTTTCTGCGGCGGGCTGCCCAGGGAAGAGCTTTTTCACCCTCACAATAGTTGAGCCCAGTTGCTCTGGCGTAAGGTTATCTTCACGGCAGAAACTGAACCCAAGGCCTGAGCTATTCTTCAACAGCTTTACCTCAAACGTGTTCTCTGCAAAAGAAACACTACTTTATTATTTCCTACAGCATGATGGCCATAAAAAAAAGTGGCCGGCGCTCTTACTCCAGACATGATAATGTGCACTCTCCCCCTCACAGGGTTCTTCCACTTTACTGAACACAAGCATTATCTAAAAGATCCCTCCAAGTTAGAGAGGACAAAGAGCTGATCACGACTTCTCAGTCTGCTGGCTTGCCCTGACAACATCCACAGAAAGCCAGGGTGTCTTCACTGCTCCCCAGGAAGTCCATTAAGGAGCCTGTTAAAGCACAGTGTGACACAACCTTTCTGGTCACTGATGAGATATTAGTGAGAGCAGGAACTGGAGTTCCTGGCAGACAGGATAAATCCCATGCAGGAAGACCAAATGGCATCTGCAGTCGTTTCCCCATCTGGGTAGGCTCCCCTCCACTTTCACAGGTGTCCAGCAAGACAAGCTGAAATATGCCAACCTCAAGTCAGCTATACAAATCCTTCTCTCTTTATCCAGCTCTTGATGTCTTCTCTCACCTAGACAGGAACAGCAGGACCTACAGAAGCTCTCATTTACTTTTGAGTATCTTAACCTCTCCTTGGCACTCCTTAGCAGCACCAGAGATAGCAGCGCCCCTTTTACTCCAACCTTGCTACAGCCCTGGCCTGCAAGGCTGGTGAAATTGGGAAACAATAAGAAGCAATGAGATAGAAAACACTTAATAGTAACTAAACAAAGTTACAGAGATGTGAAAGGAAATCTTAAAACACAAATGCAACAGCACAAAAAGGAAGAGACTGCATTATCTGCAGGGGCTCGGTATAGATTCCTACCAGCTCTTTCTCCTGTCTGTCTCTCTATTCTACAGATTTGAAGGCAAGTGTTATAAAAACTAAAGGATGCTTTGAAAGTTCAGACAATTGTCCTATGTGACCTGACCTGCAGTGACAAAGCTGTAATCTTTGGCATTTGTAGTTTTTGTTGCTGGTTTCTCCTGTGGCTCACATTGCCCCACCTGATTTGGAGGCGTGCATTGTGGTGTTACTGGAGCATGAACCTTGGCCACTGAAAGCTGACCTTTTTCCAACAGCAGATGCACCACCTAAAGAGATGAAACATTCTCCAATTAACTGGCAGTGGTCATGGAGATAGCACAGACTGGAGCACATGTTTCTTTCTTAACTTGTCAGGGCCCTAAATTTTACAGCAGCAAACTTTATAGACATACATCCTCAATTTGTTCCTTATTTTAAGGGCTGTGACAACCTCCAAAATACACTAATGGAGTTGTAAGATACTCGCCAACACAGAGTAAGAAAGGGTTTTCTTCCAGTAAGGCTGTGAGGGGGGGGTTAAGAAGTGTCAAAGACAGCGTCATTTGCACATGCATATGGGGAATAGAGTTAAAAACATTTTATGAAGTGAGCAAAATAGTAGTCCTTAGCAGCTCTGAATGTGTACATTCACTGGCTATTTTCAGGTGTGCATGTGCTTCCACATATGAAGCAGCTGCCATAAATAGCACTAGTAAATGAGGAGACACCACTGGCAGAATTCAAGTGCTATCCAAAGACTGAACTAAAGCTGTTGACACAGCATGCAAACACAGCTGCATTTAGGGAGGCCCTTGTCTCCTCAGTGGTTCAGATTTGGGACTGGTATGTAGCATGCTGCTACAGCTGCTTTCCCACCTGTGTACCCGGGCTTTTTTGCTATGAAGCCCAGGGACAAGGAGAAACCAACTCCATGCGGACCTCTCACCCACACACAGAGCCAGAATTTCACTAGGGTGGGCAGTGAGACTTGAGGTCCAGGAAGCCAAGAAACCTAAGAAAGCACACCTAAAGCAACCAGGACACTGGGGACAATTCCATTCTTCAGGTACCTTTACCTCTGGTTTACTACAGGTGGGAGTAGAACCAGCAGCTGCTTACCTGCCCAGTGTTTCTCAGAGTTTCAACTGCTTGCTTATGGGTAGCACCTTCCAAACTAATCCCATTGACAGAGAGCACACGGTCACCTACAAATGATTATTAATTTAAGAAAAAGTAGGCAGAACATAATCAATAAAATGTTGATGATGCACAGAAACCTTCAAGTCTCAGCTAACAAGGACAGTTATTGAAGTATATTCTCCCTCCCCTCCACACTCTGAGTCAAGAAGAGAACATTGCAACTAAACTACACGGCTGATCTTGAAGGGTCTTTTCCAGCCTAAATAATTCTACGATTCTGTGGGATAATCCCATGTCAAAGCTAGTGTTAGCCATCAGAATGATAGCCTGCCACAAAGCTCAGGCTCTCTTAAGTCTCCAATGGGAATTCTCACTTCAGTAAAGAATGTGGCCTGGCTTACAAATAAGAAAAGCCATAACAACTACAGTGATTTTTTGTATTGAGTTGCCCAGCATGCCAAGCAACAAGGCCACAAATAATACAAAGTCCTCTCTCTCCATGGCTGGAACAGAGAAGTGTTCTCCATTAACGCAGGCTGCATTAGGGGAAAAAAATAAAAATACTGCAGCCTATCTCTTATTTTTCCCATCCACAGTCTCAGTTTTCTGTTGATTCTGCAGTTGTTCAACACTTTTTTCTAATCTTCACCTGCAGAATTCGCTCTCAAGGCAATATTTAAAATGACAGCTGCAAATGCAGTAGCTTGGAAAGCCAGCTCTTCTTCCCAGGGAAAAAGATACAAAGAAAGGAGGCAAACAGAGTTCCTAACTTCTACGCCACAGCATATCAAGTCCACCACAAACAGTTATCTGCCCTTTTTTCACATTAAGAGTCCCAACTGAAAGAACTGAAATACTACCTTTTTCTATTCTGCCATCTGCTTCAGCTGCTCCCTTAGGAATGATCGCTTTCACATAAATGCCACCATGCCTTATGCTAGTATTTACACCACCCTAAATGGAAAGCAAAAATAGGATTTGTTAGTCTTTTTGCAGTTAGAATACTTAGTAATTAAACAGTGTCACACAAGGAAAACTGTACTCAGGAAGCACTTGGGCTACTGGCGTGTAAAAAGAACAGCCAAACTGTCAAAACCAAAACGTTGCATAAAACATGTTTTTGCAGTCATGCAACTTATTAAAAATGAAGTTGGGGTGGGAAGATTGTAAAAACATGTTGCATCACAATGCAAACGCATCCAAACCAAATAAATGTCCTTCAGCAGAAACATGTCTGCGTTGTGCCAGACTTTACATGCTTGCATGCATACCAAAGCTCAGAGATGTGTGAAGGCACAGCATGCCAAAGCAGAAGATGCATACCCATGCAGTGTCCTACTCCAATACACCCTCTCTGATGTAACAGAACTAAGGAGTGCTGCTTTCTTTCAGCTCACGCAAGTTTGAAGGTCTAAGCTGAAAAAAATCTGCCCAAGCTCAAATGGCATTTATTTTTGGAGGGCCTCAGCCTTTCTGCTCACTGCAGGGGGGTTGGACTAGCTGGTCTTTAAAGGTCCCTTCCAACCCAAACCTTTGTATGATTCTGGCTCACTATCGGTGCTTCTCCACAAACTTGGAGGGAAGAGGGAGACCAACAGTGTATTAATGTTCACTCCCAAAGCATACAGTATTACATGGGAAAATTTAAAACACAGAGCTAATTGTATACCTCTTCTTCTCACCACTGTACAAGATAGCAGTGCAAGGGGCAGAATGGAGGCTGAAAAAGGAAAGGTCAATGAAGATACCACTTGGTCAACCTTTAAGGGGAATCTCTGCATCAGTTGGTATCTTCTAATGTTTTCGACAAAGCCAGTGCATGCACACAGCAGGCTTGATGCTACTCAGTAACCAACTCCTGCTGAACCTTTGCTCCTCCAGCTGCCTCAAGTTATAAGCTCAACAAAGCAATATGACTTTGAATAGGCTAGGATGCTAAAATAATAGAATTTCATTCTGCTCCTCTTACAATACTAGCTGTATATATGAAAACAGTGCTAGGGTTGTGAACTGGCACTCCACCTACATGCTGATCTGTATGGCCACATTTGGAAAAAGGCCAACCTAGTTTTAGGTATAAGCAGCCAGTGAAAGCCACCAGTTTTGAACTACAGCTAACAACTACTCTCTACTATTATAATTTAAGCATTTTTTCCTTTTTCAAATTACCGTGTAGTCCAGAGATCAACTAGAGATAATATTTGAATATTAAAATACCAGAATGTATTTTTGAACACAATACAAGAACAGGAGCAGTGAAAAATGTGCGCCTCTGTTATAAATCACTCTCCTCTTCTGTGAAATGCCACTCTGCAGTATGGCAGGCCCTAAACATAAACTACCTTCAAAATTTTATAGCCCAAAGAGAAATTAGTCCATTAAAAACACATTTTTTGACTCATATTGTAAGAAAGCAGTGTCAGCATACTGAACACAGTATGTGTGTGGATGTGCAAAGATACTCTTAAGTAACACTACAGCTTCCACTGCCTGCGATGCTGGTCAGGGAAGGTCTTATTTCTCTCCCTTGTAAATTTGCCACATTATTAGGTAGCAAGGGACAAAGAACATGTTGCTTTTTGTACTCACAAAGCAGTGTCTGTGATAAGATTCTGTTAGGACTTTAGGGTACCACCATAATACAAACAACAGTTACTTAAAGGGCAGATGACAAGAGAACGGTTATAAAATAGTATTACTTTTCAGCTTTGGTAAGATTAATCACACATCAGTAAAACTATATACTTAACAGTGGCTCCAGAAAATATTTTGCTTCCTTGTAATTTAGCAATTTAATGGGTTGCTGGGAGTAGAGAAAAAGAGAAAACATCTAAAAACCTTGTCAAACAGTACCGTGACACTTATTCCCAAGCCGTTATCTTTTTTGGCTAGTTCAACCTCAAAGATATCTCCAGGTTTAAGTGTTGCAGTAACCTTTTTAGAATTCATTTTGTTTGCTGTATTCGCTGAGGAAGATTCCTTTATTTAAGAAAAAAAAGAAAAGAAACAAACAAAACACAAAGAGAGAACGATTTGCCATTAGAAGTTTACAGTTAAGACCCTAAAGGGTGTGTTTCTGAGTCAGATGCAGCCAAAAGGAGTCCACATGGCAAAGTACCAATTAGTAAGACTCAAAAGGCTCACTGCTTTAACTCCTCCATTGCTGCCACTGAACAGGTTTATTACAGAAATGTGCTTGGTCTTCAGTAGCTGAGACTTTATTGTCAAAGTGAGTTGGTCACAGAACACAGAAACTATAGTACTTCAGTACAGCAGCCTAGGGTCTGTTGGATTAATTTTCAGGAGCTACCACAAATTGATCAAATAACCTCCATCAGCTGAAAAGAGGAATCACTGGAAGTTCAGAATTAATTAGTAGTACTTGCCATTGTGTACTTTTGGAAAGGTGAAGCAGCAAGCTGTTTCTGTTCAGAGTGTGGCTCACTGCTGAACTTCACTACACAAGAGCAGTTTTCCATGGATTAGATCAATCCCAAAAGACAATGAGTTCCGCTGCTACCCATTCCAGATGCATCACTACTACTTTAGTCTAGGAAAAAACTTAATTTATCTGCTAGGTAAATAAACTTACCTCTAGGGGTGGTCACTAGACTATGATCATATTAGACAAACACACGGAATTGAAAGGAGGGTTTTCTACACTATACACTTGTCCCAAAGCACAGTCTGCCTCTAAGTAAGACATGCCCATCTTGTGACACTGGAAAGCTGGGAAGTTGTTTCAAGTTACAGCAGTGATTTTTTCAATTTATTTCAAACAAAATCACCAAACTATTAGAAATCAGCTATTAGCATTTGCCATTAGAAGGATAAGCTGCAGGCTATGCTGTCCTCCCCTCACATCCTTTCACCTTATTCACACCCACAGTCAGCTATTTCACTACCACTATTGTAAGCGATGGGAAATATTTGTAAGGAATACACTATGCCTTTTTAGCTCGCTGTTGCTCCTGACTGCTGGAATAAGTTGCTTCATCCATGTCAGAATCCCCTCGGTCAGAATATTCCATGGATTCCACCAGTCCTGGCCTTTTATTTTTTGTTCGAGTACTGTCAGATGAGGATCTTCTCTTCTCGTTCATTTTAGAAAGCCCAGACTGGGAATCATTGTAATGCTGAGGATCCTGCTGGGCTCTACCACTTGCACGTTTGCCAAAGCAGCTGGCTGTCTGGCTCTGAGACAGGCTAGCGCTCTCGGTTCGGGAATCCTGGGAGCTCACGCTTCCATCCCGCTTGCCTCCTGACAAACCAGACAGACTCCCTGAAACAGGCCTCTGGTGACCACGGGACCGGCTGTGTTCTTCTGAAGAGGACTCTGCCTCATTGTCCTGCACCAGCGATGGCCTTCTTAAATAACCCCTGGTTCCATTATTGATGTGTGCAGCGTTAGACGATGCTGGAAATCAGGAGACAAGACAGTCACATCAGTACCTGGTAACATCTTATCTGCAGTATGACACAAATTTCTCAGCTTACAACCATGTAAGGTTTCACTCTTTCATATTACGCAGAACACCTTCTGTTTGCGATGCAACCCGTGTGTCCTCACCAAAGGTTACGGCAACACACTTTCAGACTTTCAGAACACAATTTCAAGCACATACTAGCTGGGGTTGCTTACAGAAGTGACTGCAGTTAGGGTGGTGTTTTATGGCCATCTCAGTTGATTATAGTAATTTTAAAGAAATGCAGGAAGTATTTTACAAAAGGTGTCAGAGAAGGCAGAGTGCTCAAACTCAAAGAACAATTCACTAATAGTAAGGCATATTACTCTCTGTACCTTTGGCTAGTTTGTCCTTGGGCTGAGAGATAACAAGTGTCACATCTTCAGGTGCATTCTCCAAAATTTCTAATGCTGCATGGTGGCTGACGCCCTCTAAACTTGTGCTATTTACGGAGATTAGTCGGTGTCCTGCACAAAAGGGTTTGTTCAGATACAATCCAACATCTACATTTTTATCCATCAGTGAGAATGTGGAGTACAGGTCTGAAAATCTCTACACAATGCATGGATTAAAAATTACTAAAATTCAAGTGATGCTGGAATAGGGAACCCTAATCATAAAAAAAAAAAAAAGAAACCCCAAAACAAACCACAAGAAGTGGTTATGAATATTTCCTCTTTTTAAACTTGCCAAACCTTTCCATATCATGATTTCTACTTCTCTTCTGCTGTAAGAAAAATGGATGCAAAAGCAAAAATCAAGAAACGAAATAAGCAATATGCAGTTCAGTTCAAGGCACAGATTAAAATGAAAAAACACCAAACAAAACAGACATTAAATAAAATAAGATTTTCTTTCTTGCACCCCCCTCCATAGCAGTCATATGGTTACATTCACTTTTTCCAAAATCAAAGTATGGATTTTGAGTTTTTAAAAAAAAAAAAAAAACACCAAAATTACAAAGCATCTATAGAGACCCAAGAGCAAGTAAAGCCCTTATCTTTATATGTACCTTTAAAGGGCAAGTAAAGCCCTTATCTTTATATGTACCTTTAAAGGACAAGTAAAGCCCTTATCTTTATATGTGCCTTTAATTTTCTGCTACTTTAAGCTTTATCATTTTTACTTTGATTTGAATGATTTTTGTTTCCACATAGTTTAACAAAGAAGTATCACCAGTTTTCAGAAATTATCCAGAAGGTAAATGAAGGTCAGCATTTTTAAGGGACTGACACAGCCATAGGTGGAAATAGTACTGCATACGTGTTTGGCCTTTTTTTTCACGTATACACCTTTTCTTATTTACTCTATTCACCTGGTTTTAGAGATCCTTCCAAATCAGCTGGCCCTCCAGGAATAACTGAATGAATAAAAATTCCCAGATCAAGTTTCCCCGTCTTCTCTCCGCCAACTATTTGAAAACCTGTTAAAGAGACCCAAAGCAGGCAAAAATATCAGTGACCACAGTGTAACTTAACACAAGTCTGTATTTCAAAATGGACAAAAACGTAGTCATTCTAATAAGTGTAAAGCAAAAAAACACTATACATCTCAAAGTAGTCTACATGAAAGTAAATGGTAAAGCTTTGTTGATTAAGCTTTATTGCATTCTATGTTTTTGAGCAAGTGATTCAGACTTTGTCTAGCTGGGTTCCCAGAAAACCCCAACAAAGGCTACAGAAGGCAACTGTGGCAAGAGAAACACAAGTGCAAACAGATGACATGAAATGTACATTTGTTGACCAGATGAAATGCATTTTCAAAATTTCTGGTTTTCTCAGTTGTTAGATGCTTCACCTAAATGTTTGACCCTGGTCTTAAGAACCGAATTTTTCAACTCCCTGTTTTCTTTTCAGGCTTGTAATCTCTTTCTGTTAATTCTACCAGGATAGAATACTGGGAAGTATGCTCAAGATAAAAAACCAGAAAATAGAAGGTATCAGATCTTCTTTATTCTAGTTAAAACAGCAAAGTACCACAGATTGCATGGGGAAGAAACAGAAGACACTGTGCATTTCATATAAATTTATCCTTTTTGGTCAACTCTTAAGTTACTGTGCAGGGTAAACACTTTTTTCCCCCCTCTTGAAATCTACGCAACAGTCCTATTCTCAATGACAGACAGAACAATGTCCCTAAGGACACTTTAGGGAGCCTCCCTAAAGCACAATACTGACACCAAATTATTCATTACTCATACAGGGAAAAATTATGTGGTTTTATGAAAAAATTCAGTGGTAGAAGGAGGAATGGAATGCAAACATCTTGTCTTCCAGGCTCCTTAAACTTCAAATTAGTGTTCCATCTGATGATATTATAAGAGTAAGAAAATCACTCCACAATTAGGTCATAATGGCTTTATAATGTGCTTTTTTAAATTTAAAGCTTTTAAGTTGTCACAGCTGTGAGGTGTCCACATAGACAAATCTTGTGCCTGAACAGAGATAAACTTTAAAGACCAACTTTTATGACTAGTTCATAATATACTTCAGCATCTTAAATGCTTTCAAAATACAACTTGTCTGCATTGCTTTCCTCAGTCCTACAATAAATACTTAAATACAGACCAGAAAAATTCATTTTGTTTTTGGCTTCTAGGAACACACAAGACAACAACTATTTTAAAGCCACTTACCTAAGCCAAATTTTTCATCCTTTTTCAAGTTCACCAAAGTGATCTCTCTTTCTGGTGAGGCAACTCTGTTCTGTGTTGTTTGCAGAGAGTCAACTGAAAAGCCAACATTTTGTGATCAGACACCACCTGAATGCTTCCCTTTGGGTCTGCCTTGAAGTTCTATTCCATTAAGAAATATTACTTCTCCGATAACCTGAAAAGCTGTTCTGAACTAATGGGTTCAACTTTTGTCTTCCAAGTCATGTCCAAATAAAAAAAAAAAAAAAAAAAAATCCACTAAAACAACCCACCACCATTATAACTCACTCCCACATTCAGCAGTTAAAATCTTTTATTCCTTCTAAGAAAAGCACCTAGCATAGTCTCTTGGAATCACAATGCAATTGAGCCCTAGAATCTTCAAATTTATTAGTCTCGGTTCAGTGAAGTATTTAGATCTGTGTTTACATGCTCTGCTCAGGTAGGCAGGACATAAGCACATTGGTAAAAGTGAAACTGAGGCTTATTATATGAAATTACTAAAAGGTTACTCAGTGAGTTCTCTTAATGGTGGTCCTTTGCTAAAAAATGACCAACGTTAGAAATATCTACTAAAACCTAGCTTGCTTAAATTTATTTCCTCATTTGCAACTCCACAGGCTGCTGATTCTGCCTCTTCCAAAATCCGAACACCTTCACAATAGATTTATGTGACTTCTGAGGGTTCCCAACAGGCTGAAGTAGATGCAGGCACTTAAGAGACAGAAGGAGCATGATTTGGAAAAAAAACCCCAATCTCCTGAAACTTCAGCAAATGCAACATACTGTAAGTCTGAACTCATGAATTTGCTACCTAGAGAAGATACAACTCATTTGGTCTGGAGTGCCTGGCATAGTTTTGCCCTAAGTGGAACATGGAGTTCCACAACGGCAGAAACCTACTGAGCTCTACACACTGGTACGAGCAGAAAAGAGTGGTGCAAGAGAGTGCGACAGACTGCACCACCTGGAGAGGGAGTTTTTCTCCCACAAAACCAAGTCAAACCAAAAGAGTAAAAGAACTAAAAAGAAAACACAGTCTTCTTAGGCTCTACATAACCAATAACCTCACAAGTAACAGAAGGGGGCTTTGAAGAGCATGGTATGTTAGGTAACAGCACCCTTCAAGTCTCAAACTAAACAGACACTATTCATATTTGAAAAATATTAGACACAGATGTCAAAATCTCCCCCAAGAAGCAATCCAAAAGAAATATTAGGAGTTGTATTTAGTAGGAAAAGGTCCTAGCCAACTAACTGGGAGAGGTATTTGATTTAAGAATAGCAAAGAAACAGGACAGGTGGAACAGTGAAGTACTTGATAAATGCTTCACAAACTGACTGGATTAGTTCCATAGGCATATTATTTATCAGCTTACCACTCTCTTTTAGCAGCACTGATGTTGGAAGATTTCCTGGAGAATTCATACTAACACCTGTGACATGAATGGAAATATCAAGACATTGTTATCAATTTTTTTTTTTTTTAATACGAAAGCTACCAAGAAGTATTTCAGACTTTACACAGTACAGGTGACATCATTCCCAATACCAGATTACTTATTTTAAAAATGAATAAACATGAAAGTAGTTTTGGATTAGCAAACCCAAATCACTCACGTGCTTTGATTGTAGTTCAAGGTTCAGACAGATGGCAGCTCACCCAAAGGTGAAGAATTAAAGAAAGGACAGAGGTTTGTCCTTTAGAACCACTGTTAATTTCAGATAAAACTAATGGATCTTTAAGAAACTAAGTGAAAGACTAAATTTTCTAACAGGATTGGATGAACATGCCTAACCTAGTGAACCAACACAACAGGAGTCTTAAGATTTTGTACAAGCAAATAAATTGCTGCAGTAACAAGCAATTTGAACCAAGCATTTCTATTTAAATTGGCATGCATATAGGATCATATTCTCTTTGATATGATCAACGCCAAGCAAATATGGCCATACTTTAAAGAGGATAAAATAATATACGTACTAAGTTATGAAATTAGAGGTAAGATTATTCAAGCTTCTTAGGAAAGCAGTCCTGGCCTTTTTTAGACCTAAAGTTTCAGATGATGAGTTGCATCATGCAAAGAATGTTTGTCTCCCAGCACAGCCAATATGATTCTGATGTGTAAGTAAGATCCTTATCAGAATTGCTGCCCAGAAGATTATGGGTAAGCACATGATAGCACTAATCGTAAAGCTAAAAGCAAAAGATAAATGGCTGCAACCTGTCACTACAGAAACTCACTCTTCAGTAGCTTATGCTCTCAGTACTGAAAAAACATGGTTCCCAAGTCAGTTCTGGTTTCAAGTGCAGGGGGGCAGATGCAGTAAGTGTTTGTATGTCACGCTCTCTTTTGGGTTTTCTTTTTTGTTCATTTTTTTTTGCGAGTTTGTTTATACCTACCCCCCATAAACTTAACCTTCGTCCACTTCTTCTGATGTTCTGTAACTAATCAATATTTTAATATTAAGCAAAGGCAAAGCGACAAAAGCAAGCTAAAGCTGCAAGTGTTTCAGTCATTGTAGTTTCTATTATTATTAGAGGGAACCTCCTATAACCAGAAACTGATGATACATAGATACTAAAAATAAAAGTATGTGTGAGTTTAAGTCTATTTAGCTGCTCTGAACTCTGTATTTTTACTGCCTACTAGGACTATTTGTGTGCAATCCCATCCTTGCCAAGAAAATGGAGTAAGTAGGTCTGGCTTAGCTCATTACAAGAGTGGTTTTGTGAAACACCCGATGCACCAAGTAAAAAAATTGTACCTGATTTATTATATCCAAATGAGACCACACAAAAGCAGAACTGTGCAGTTACTGCTCAGAGGTACTAGCCAATAGCCAGCTTACGCCAAACTGAGTCCACTTCCAAAAGTCACTCCCTGCAACCCTTTTCAAGAAAACACTAAAGAAGTTGAAGCTTGACAAACAGATGTGAAGACTAGCAAATTATTAAAAGATTCATACAATAAAATGGCACTCTGAAGTGACAGAACGGAAGACATTTTCTGGAACAGCTTTTACTGTCAAGTACTAATATTCTGAACACCTGTGTACAAACTGGTGTTGTCCAAACCAGATTTTTTTTGGTTCATTGCAACAATTATTCAGGAACAACAGGCATCTGGCCTGGATTACTTTAACACGTGATACTCTGCTCCCTTTTTCAAATTGAAATATTATCATCAGTTGTTAAATATATCAAAGCATTATGCCCAAAGTAATTTTAGAGGTTAGTTATTAAATACAATAATATTATTTTTTGCATGCTGACCTACAACATAGGCTTGACCGGTATCTTCAATGGATGATGAGTCTGATTCGTTTTTCTTTCTTTCAGGGCTTCTACTTAAACCTGCATGAGATTTTGAACTTAAAGGGGAGAAGGAAAGAAGGGGAACCAGAGAGAGGGAAGAAGAAGTTGGGAGAGGGAAGGATCAATGTAATAAAATAATAAATCAAAACTGATGCAAAATGTACATTGACTGTACACAAAGATATTGCAGGGCAGTCAGAGAGACTCTTACTTGATCAGTTTTAATGCTCCTGCTGCTGATCCAGTATCAAATTTTGGCATTTGCTGAAAGACTCTTCCCATTATGTCTTCTATTTTTTGGGGGGAAGAGTCCAAAGCAGTAATAATATTTTTCCTTGGGGGGTAAACTGAGATGTGGCTCTGACTCAGATCATGAAACGACTTGCTCATAACCCTGGGTCTTTCCTCCCATGGAGTCTTCTCGTTCTTGTCCTTTGAAGAGCCAGGAAGCGGCTGGAAGAGTGAGAGCTCAGAGCAGGACAGCCTCTTCAGAATCTCTGCTTGAACAGACAGAGGTCGAACGGCAAGTCGGTTCAGAGTGCTGCTGGCCAGGCTCCCAGTACTGATTGCTCGTCCCATGTTGAAACCTTTGACAGAGTCTGCATGAAGGTTTAAGCTCCTAAATGAAGCCCTTTCTGTGGATTTTTTTTTTTAAAAAAAACAAAAACCAGACAATTTTCAGTTATACGGCACAGCTAATGTGACTTCCTTGTGTAAAGCATGCATTTTAAACAACCAGCTCACACAAAGCATATTTTCTCTAGATGCTCAAAAGTATATACCATCATCAAGTACATACAGTCACCTCAGGAAGTGTAGAGTTCGTAACATTACACTAACCTGGCCATCTACTACACTGAAGCTGAAAAACACAGAATAGCAGAATATTTATCCTCTTATTAGTATGAAGACTCATATTCCCTGATAAAACTGCTGTGCGTTATACACAGGCACATGATCTCTTTCTGCAAAGCAAATAATATGCTCAAGCCAAGTGACCTGGAAGACTTCCTTTAACCTACTCATACAAATCTTTTCCAGAATTTGAACAAATAGGGTTCCCCCACCTCTACACTATCAGATCCTACCAAACTTCCATCCATCCAGTGTTTAGTTTTCCTCGCACGAGTCCCTTACAGGCTTATGGTACAGCTGCAAAGCTGTGATGGCTTGGCAGCATCTCCACACGGTTAAAGAGCATCAGTTCACTCAGGTTCACCTGGGGACTTCCCCTGCCAGAAACGCCCTAAATGTCTTAGCACAGAAGAGAAAGTGTTGACTGGGATTTGCGAGACTTTTTGGACTCATGAACCAGGATTCCCTTAAGTAGCAGAGAGAAACAGGTTTTGGATTGTAATTAAATTACTGTCAGCTGAGTCGTGGGAACTGTCTGGGTGGATGTTCTTAGCTGAAAGCTAAAAGCAAGATAATACAACTTAGCCTAACCTGCTCTTAATTCAGAGCAAAGATGAGCAGGGCTCATTTCTATTAGCCTAACTGCCTCCTAAGGCTAGTAGTTAAGTTCCTTTGGTTTGGCTCTTGCACAGAAACTTGATAAGCTGTGGCAACATGCTTGCTGGTTAGAGCCTTTAAAGGAAATCAGGCCCTCTGAACCCTTCATAAACTTCACCAATGTCTTGGAGTCAGTTCACAGGGAAGTCTGTAGAAAAGCAGTCCTCAACTGTGTATATCTTTCTGATTTAGTGTTAACTAGTGTTTTTTTTAAACTCAACATACAGCTAAGAAATAAACTGCTTTAGGAAAGCTGCACTGTAACTCAGAAGGAAAATGATACTATTTGGTAGATATCATCCATTAGCTTTACTAAACGCCAAAGTGGTCACCTTTAAAGAGTGTATTTGGCAAATGCAACCTCAGCACTGCCATTCCAAAACACATTCCTCCCTCCAATTCCTAGGGCAGGAATTAACTGCAACAGTAACTCATGCTTTCTCTATAATAGATAGGCATACAGATTGAGAAGATTTAGTTGTGGAAGGTGGTTTTTTGTCCTTTTTAAAGGTGAATTAGTATACAGCCATCACTTCCTTACCCACACCAAATGCCTCCTCTGGCCATAGCCACCAGACAGACTAGATGAGCTACATAAGAATGGTTTTGCTTGATTAGACCAGAGATCCAAAAATATCAGTTTCCCAACTCTGACAGAGATAGCAATGACACTTGCTTTTGTTGTGTTCCCATCCTGGGGAAGAATACCTTAATACAATATTCTCAGATCTCTTCTCTTGACATCATACTTACCCTCTGCAAACACCAAACAGGACTTCCCTATGGATTTCAGATTAATACTTTCACATCATTATCCCCATAGACATTAAGCCTTTCACACCTTCTGCCAACCCCTTGACTGAAAATTCTCCTGTGCTCAAAACTCATCTTTAGTAAGGCTGACTTAACCCTCACTTCATCTTTGCAGTTTTCTATATGTCCTTTCAGGAATCCAAACATCCATCTTAAAACTCAGTGCTTGGTTCTGTGCACTGCATGGCCACAGATGTTGTGCAAAAAAGAAACCATCATTCCTCATGTTATAGTTTATCTCCTTCCTTATGTACCATAAAATTGCTAGCATTTTAATTTTTTTTTTAAAAACTTTGTGACTCATCTCTTTCTATTCATGCAGCAAGAATGTTATTCAAGAGTAATTTTCCTTTTATTTTCCAAGCCTAATTCTTTCTATTAGATTTACATGTGTTAAAATGTTTTTTCCCAGGTCAGTGAAGCCATTGTGCAAGTGAAAAACATGTCATGGTACATCACAGGGGCTATAAAGTGCTCTCCCTTATATTTCCACCCTCTGTTGTTATGTTCCATGAAAATCTATTCACTGTCACCTATGCACGGCAGGCCTTCTCCCTTGTCTCAAAATATTTTCTTCATTCACTGGCTGAAATCAAGGTGAGTCTTGCAAGACACTGTAATACTGCATTTCTAAAGAATCTTCCAAAGCATGTTAATCTTCTGAAGTCTGCTACTCCACCCCACAAACACTGCAAGCGTTACAGGCACATGCTTGTGTTCACTGTGCTGTTAACCCAGAATCAGTCCTTAAGTAAGGAACTTTCAAAACGTACACTTCCTGCAGTGATCAGCCTTGAGTTAATAATATTGTCACCTGCCCTTTTCTTTACTGTTTTGCCAAGTGCTTCCAACCACCATTTTTTACTGACATTTTAAGGGCTCTGAAAAAAAAAAAAAAAAAAAGTAATTGATGCTTCTGTAGACCAAGAATAACGCTTCCTAACTACTGCCTGGGATTTCACTGCTCTAACAAAAAAAGAAAAGCAGTACTTATAGTTAATATGCTGTTTTGACTAGCTGCTTCATCGTTGTTTTCTCTTACCTGTATTACAAGAATTTCTCTTTTTAAAAATATTATTCTAGTAACTGTATTGCTATATGCATATATATATATATGTGTGTGTGTGCATATATATACACACACGCCCAGGAAAGAGAAATACGGCTAATCAATTTAGACCAGTAAAGTTATGACAAAAGCAAACTTTGAATTGTTTTTATTTCTAATAACCAAGTGTAATGGAATTAACCATAATACTGCTTTATTTGCTTCTGATTACAAATGACTGATGAAATTTGAAACCTCTGAATTCCACACAATCTGCAGGGCACAGAAGCAAACTATTATTTTCCAGACTCCCACAGCACAACACATACTGCATGTGTAAGAGCAACCAAGTTTGCCTAGCCAAGAAAGCCTTTCATGCACCACTCTTCTTTGCAATCCAGGATAAGCAAGCATTAAGTTAGCGAATGGTACAAAGGCATTTGGTCCTATTTCTTTGCACCCAACAGAATAGAGAAAAGGCTGCATAGCTGCCACATGCCTCCCTCACTCCACTCCTTTCTTTTTTTTTTTAAATTAGAGATCACAATCTCCACAGCAATGGGGTCAAACTCCATCCCAGCTACACTGGTGGAAGTCTGGATTAACAGCAACTGGAATGCAGACAGATAAAAACAGGGAACAAAGAATGAGCAGACTGACCAAAACAGCGCTTCCAGGCTGCACTGAAGGCCAGCCAGCCAAGTAAGCTCTGCTCCAAATAGTGAAGAAATTAGTACAGAGGGTTTTTTCAATGATTGCATTCTCCAATTAATATGTTCTATCTAAAAAGAACACCTTTGTATTTTCTGTTAAACGCACAAATTAGATGACAATTCTGAAGAAAACTGACTATCATCAGTGTTGCTCCTTACTAGGTCCACTAAACGTTAAGTGGAACAAGGACAGCTACACCCACAGCTTACAGATGCAGCATCACGAAATGCTCGCTATTGTATTTGCCCTCGCATGATGACACCCTTTTATCTGTAGTTCCACATTAAAACCAATTCAATTTGCATTAAGCAAAAGGTAAAAGTCCTATTATTGAAATACTTTTAAGTTCTTTCTGAAAAAAGCCAAAAGCAATTAATCAAAGGGGAAATTACTATTAATGATCTATTTTTAGATTCCTAAAATAAGGGGAGCTACTGTGTGCCAGCTCTGTGTGATCTACCAACTTAATTTTTTTTTTCCCTTAAACAAATCCAAAACAAACTTAGCTAGTAGATATAGCATAAACCCTCCAAATGTAGAGCTACACGTATACAGCACTCAGCAGAATTACTGAAGCTCAAGTTCAGCTTTTCACCACCAGCTTTTCAAGTTCAGCTACATATAGATTGCTATTAAAAACTAACATAGCATCACAATCCTTACCAATGTCCTGAGTGTCTTGGTTGCTCTGCCTGGTTCTCATCTGTAGTTGGAACTTATGCTGGGAAGAGCAGAGGTGCAAAAGGTACTGGCAAGTCTTACTGTTGTCAGTCTGAAACGCATACTTGATACCATCTGACGTGTTCTGCAAAGTTATTTTCTTCTTCTACATGATGGAGAAAGAAAAAAGTTGAAGACAATGATTTCTTTTAGCCTACAAAGAATTTTGTGTTTGCTTGTGCACAGTTACAGCATTCAAACTTTCCTAAAGCAAAAATGCACCGATGGGAGAGATTTCTGTTAAAATAGGGGTTCAAAGTAATTTGAGATTTATGAAGTGACACGTTAAAGCTACTTCTGGGCTAGCTGAGATGGTACTTTACTGTTATTTCATCCATCTCTGTTACTGTCAGTGCTGACTAATGACAACAACCAGTACTATTACATTTTGCAGGATGGAGTTTTCCAAAGCCTCTGAGGGAGGCAAAAGGGGTGCTGCCACTCAGAAAGAGACCGAGATCCCCGCTCTAATTATGAAATCTTATCAGTTAACATTCCAGGTCTTTGCTTTATCTTTTTAGTAATTTTTAAACCTCAATTTACCAATTCTACTTAAAATCATATCATGGATGAAACAGGCTGTAGCTTTTCAATAAGGTATCAGATAGAGTTAGAAGTTTTTCAATAGCTGTATAAAAGGTAAGCATCTGAAGCTCAACACGTTGTTAAAAACTGAGATGACCACCAGATTATGGTGTACCCACTAAAGTTGGCTGGTGTTGCCCAGTTCAAGTGTCAGCCCCTGTCATCCATCATCATTTAACTACTCTTGGAAACATAAAAACTTGAAAGCAACATAGGTGCAATCTCCTAGTTACACTGAGTACTGGCATTTACCAGTATCCAGTCCTCTAATGCAGGATTCTCACTCTGGTGCTCCTTCACTATCCGTGTCCCATACAGCAGCATGGGCAGATTGCCCTGAAATGCAGTAAATGGCCAGAGCTTCTCCCCATGTTAAGAGCAGCCCTAGATCTATCTTCATAATAGCTCTTTCTTTAGAAGGCAGGGAAGCCACGTTTCACAAATACAGGTTTGCCAAAACACAGGTGCTAAACTCTCTTCTGAGGCTGGAACCTCAGAAGCATATAATGCAAGCTAATAAAAAGAAAAAAAATATTTAAAACGCCAAAACTCCTATTTCAATCCCATAATACAACACAGCTCAATCACACAAAGTATAGTCAGATTACACTGTAAACCAGCAAATTAATTTGCAAAAATTACACACACACAAATCCAGGATTGGGAGATACAAATATAGACATGTACACACACATAGAGGAGAAGAGACTGACTTACACTAAAGGATATTTTCTTTGTTTCTCTCCATGGGAAGCGTAGTACAGGTGTGCGGGCACCATTGTGAACTTCAAAAATAACAACTCCTTTGGAGCACACCCCCAGAAGGATACCTGTTTGGGATTTCTTCTCAGGCAACACATGATGAAGATGAACCCCATATTCTGTGAGCCTCTGACACAACTGTATAGATCAAGGTAATGAAACTTCTGAGAATATGAAGTTAAGGCTATTACAAGTTTTTTATACCTCTATACAAACATACTTCTGTATAAATATTTTAATATATGTGTGTACATATATATATATGAATTTTAGGAAAAAAGATTTCTCTCTGCCTGGTGATTCCACTTACAGTTTACAGACATTACAACTGAGACACATCAGCTGCTCTAGAGGGTTTTAAGTCTTGGTAGTATCTCTTGACCTGCCAAACACTACAGCAAATGAACCTAGCTTTTATTAAAATCAAACAACCTGTTATTGACACATTGAAACATTTCTTAAACACTGCAATTCTGTGATCACATTAAGGCATCAACACTGCCAAAAGATGCCGTTTCACTCGCTTTGCCCTCCGAGTCATTCACTCCTGCTGTCTCTTGATGTAAAGAATTAAACGAGGGAATCTAACTGCTCTCCCCACCCTGACTGCAGTCAGACTAGGTTTAGCTAGGATCAAGTCCCCTACTCTTGTTCTCCGTGGTTAAGTTACAAGAACACTTCTGCCAAAGGAGCCTTAGAAGGGGCAAAGTCAGCTGAGTGCCTCGTCCATCACCTTCCCAAACAGACTGTGGAACCACAGTGTGACGGTGGAATTACAGTGTGATGGTTATCCAGACTCTCAGCAGCAAACCACCACCTCCTGAACTCATTTGCATCCATTGTATCAAGGCAGGACCTGATCATTATCTCATGAGTAACAGCAGCAAAACCCATAATTACATTTCTCAGTGGATCCTTTTTGAATAAACCAAATATATCGGTGATTATAGTTTTCCTATCACCTTACATAGTACCTGCAGAAGGAAGTCTGTTTGGTAATGCTTCTGACTTGCTTCATACCAAGGACCATAAACAGTATTAGCTATAACAAAACTTTTAATAATTTAGGTTTTTTTTTTTTTCTCAACAGAAAGAACAAAGGATGCAGGGAATGGAGGGTCTGCTGCCTCATAATCATAGCTTTCTTTAGAGTGAACACAAGGATCAGTAGTTGCTTTTAACTAGTTAAAGCAGGAAGACTACTGACCAGAAAAAAAAGTGAAAGGACTTCCTTCCATCTATTATGATTTCTTTTCCCTTGTAATGATGTGTCTTTTGAAAAGATCTTTTCAGCTTTCTTTCTTTCAGTATTATTCAGAACCCGAGCCGAGGAATTTGTTAAGTCACAGATTAAGGAAGAAAACTGCTGCCCACTTACCTTCAAAAATTCTAACTCTGTCTCTTTTTCAGATGCACCTGCGTAAGTGCTATGCAATTTTGGCAGCTCCTCCTTGATGTAGGACAGATCTAGTCTCTCCATCACTCTAGCTGGGACATAGTGTTCTAGTCTGAAATATGACATGCCATGGACCTACAACATAAAACATTTTTGTGATGGCATCTCCATATGCTACTCTGAGCATGAATGAAACATAAACATTAATTTTACAGAGAATCATACATTACAACTGATTAAGAGGAGGAATTCTGAATCTCACCCCTCACCCAGAGCTTAATTTCACATATGGTTTCTTCCTATTCAAGCCTGACTCTACTTCCACTGAAGAGAGAGGATCTTGAACTAGATTTTGCAACAGCCCTGTGTTAGACTAAAAGAAAACTTGCCCACAGCAAAAATTGCCATAAGCATATCAGCTGAGCTTCCAGTCCAGGGCAGAGCTGCGAAGCATGTGTGGCAGCTCACAGTTCATTTACAGAATCACAGAATCATCTAGGTTGGAAAGGACCTTGAAGATCATCTAGTCCAACCGTTAACCTAGCACTGACAGTTTCTAACTACACCGTATCCCTCAGCGCTATGTTGACCCTACTCTTAAACACCTCCAGGGATGGGGACTCCACCACCTCCCTGGGCAGCCCATTCCAACACCCAACAACCCCTTCTGGAAAGAAATACTTCCTAATATCTAGTCTAAACCTTCCCTGGTGCAACTTGAGGCCATTCCCTCTTGTCCTATCGCTCATTACTTGGTTAAAGAGACTCATCCCCCGCTCTCTGCAACCTCCTTTCAGGTAGCTGTAGAGGGCGATGAGGTCTCCCCTCAGTCTCCTCTTCTCCAAACTAAACAACCCCAGTTCCCTCAGCCACTCCTCGTACGACATGTGCTCCAGACCCTTCACCAGCTTCGTTGCCCTTCTCTGGTTCTTTAATTAAGCAGCAAGAACACAGTTTCTCAAAGGTGAAACAGATGATGTACCTCGGCCTGATAATCTCCATACTCAGCTTGGAGAGCTAGGGATGCTAATAATAAGGCTGTCTCATCATCACAGTGCATCCTGTCTTCCAGGATGTCCTTCCGCAACTGCAGGTAATACTGGTGACAGGTCAGTGTATGCCTAGAACAGGAAAACAAAACGAAAACCACAAAAAACCCCACACCATCTTCAGTACTTTTCCTGTTATAAAATATCCAATTTCTGTCCATAAACTTAGGGCTTAAGGGTTTAAAAAAAATTTTTCATACACTCACTGTATAAGACTGACATCATCCACAAAAAACTTGATGCGAAAAAACAGAGTGAAGTTGACAGGGGGCTTGTTCTTTTTCTTCGGTTCTTCTTTCCATCCTTCTGGAGCTACTTTACTTAGCTTTATGTCAGGATCAACGAAGAAAAATTCATTGTCTGCCATGAATGTTAAAAAGGAAATCACATGGGTAAAAACCATTAAAACCAAGTATTTTCTCCAGTTGGAGGATCAAGACAATTCTGAAATTTGGATTTGAACAGTAAGGTTTTCTGTTGACTAACAATAAGCACAATAGCTATGAAAGGGAACACTGAATAAGGGCACAAGAAATAATTTTATAGTTATCCTGAAGACACCAGTGGGGGGAAAAAAAAAAAAAAAAAATGGAAAAAATTACCTTCCATGACAGCTACATAATAGAAGCTAGGGTTTCTTTAAAATTTCAAATTTCTTATCCCATAGGAAATCCAAAATCTGTAACTCCTTCCTTCCCTTACTACTTCTGTCCCATTCACATTTTTGCAAAATATTTTCAAGGCTTTCTAAACTGCCAAGAGCACTGGGAGCCTGCCATGGATAAAGTAAGCTCTTGGGCTGCTAAGGGCTTCTATCTCACGCCAGTATTCTGAGCGCTACAGTTCTGCAACAGCCTGTGCGGTGTGCTGACAGGGAACTTAGGTCTGAACACATTAGTTCTGCAACAGTGGGGAAAAAAAAAAAAAAATCCAACTTCTGGTCTGTTCTAATAGTGAAAAATTAACAGCTCGGGAGCAAGTGTTTTTTTCTTAAGGCAACTCCCTCTATAAAGGGGCTCTCCTATGCATCCCAGTGGCTCTGCCTCCACAAGAGGCTGCAACATTGCCTAGGGCATATTAACAGAACTCAAAGCCTTTTCATGTCCTTTGAGGGGTACTAGTCAGAGTGAAGGCAACAAACAGCAGGGAAGAAAACTCAGCAACCAAAGGGAAAAGGCTGCCCAAGACAAGCAGCCATTACTCAGGCAAACGTAGAATTTTATTGTGCAAAGTTGGTCTTCATTGAGGAATGTATTTTTCCTCAATAGAAGAGAACATAACTCAAAGTGAATGCCTTGCAGATGCCAGGCAGTCTCTCCTTAGCTCTTCTCAACACCACATAGCTAATAATTCTTATTCTGTACCTGTCAACTGCAGGAAATCAATTCTCTTACCTCTTAAAGTAGCCAATCCAAACAAGTGATGCTCCACCAAGCCAATATGGGCAACAACCATATCAAAGACATCTTTACATATCGTTTTGGTATCACAGGTCAGCTCCAGCTTCTGTCCACTTAGAAGCATCACATTTACTTTCCGCCTGGTGTCATCATTCTTCCCTTTCTTAGTCTGCGTTTTGAGAAATACAATATCCCAACATTTACACTTTGTGATGAAAGTGCATTTGTTCATTTAACATACTTCCCCTGCCACTGACAGCTGAATAGCCCCTTTCTTACCAAGATAGACTTTGGTAGATCCAAGGAGACGAAAGGCTCAATCGTCATTTTCACAAACTCAGGGCCAAAGAAATTCTGAAAATCATAACAGTATGAATGAACAGTGTTGCTGGAATGACCGAGGCACAGTTAACTCCTGCCCTGAAAATGCCAAAAAGGAACCAAGGGCCGAAACTAAAAAAATATACCAAATTCCTTCCATGAGCTGGTAAGTCTAAAGAACCTGATTTTGCCACGATGTGTGCCAGATACCACTGGCAAGCTACAGTGATGGTGACATTATTACTCTGCATATTTTCCTTCCTTTGCAGGGTAAAAAACCCAGGGCGTGGGTTGCACATTGGGACCGTCTGGGCTTATCTTAGTGAGCAACTGCCTGACACTACTATGGTTTTCTGCATTGGTGGCAATTCTGCCTTGACAAATCTCTGCCCGTGGCACACAAGTCTCATTTCCTGAAGACTGAAATGTTTCAGCCTAATTATATCTGCTGGGTTGAAGAAGAGATCCTGGCCAACTTCCGTCTGCCTGTAGACAAATAAATGTCCCACTAATTCACCCTGTAAATTATAAGAGGTCATCTGTCCAAACTGTTAAAGGAAGTCCTCTGCGCAATACCCACTTCAATACCACATTAACAGAGTGGCCCAAGATTAACTTTTTGAGGGAAAACCTTAATTGGCTATTGCCTGCTAACTCTGCCTGATACAGCTCTGAACAAGTGTGTACTACATGTAAAGCAGCTGCAGATAAACCTCAAGGGCCAGGGTGGGGAACCAATCTGGTTGGTTAAAGTCTGCATGAACTAACTGGTCAGAGTGCTATGGACTGGAGACAGATACATGAACTATTACCCTGGATTAGGCAACAAATTCACTTAAGTCTTGGTTCAAGTTTTCCCATCCTTAGAAAAATTATAAACCAATCCAATTCACTGAAAGCAGTGGCAGAGGGCATCAAGCCATCATCTCTTCTAAGTATCAGCCACTCTATTAACCTATACATCTGTCTTCCTCTTTCTCTGTAATATTATATTTCATCCACATACCAAGACAGCTGGGAAAGGAAAGGGGAGTCTGCATGGTGATTCTGGGTGAATCCAAGGGCCAAATGAATCCTCTCTACCTTTCTTTACCTTCCAGACTTGTTCATTTAATAAACTTTGATGCTGGTAGGACACATCCACATTCCACTAAGAGAAATAATTGCAATATTCCAGTAAGAGAAATAAATGCAAATCAAAGTGGTTGAAAACACCCCAGAATATAGGAGAAAACCACACCTTATCATTATTAGGACACTATATTGTTTAATCAATGCAATCTTTAGTCAAGCCTTGCTGTCTGTTTGAGAATCTCTTGACACTGCTTTAGGCTATGTAGCCATTAATGCCGCAAAACCTCAGGAGTTTGCCCTGAGAGAATTAGGTCTTTCCTATCAGGGCAACACCACATACCCAGTATTTAATCTCTTGATGACTGTTTATTACAGGACCCAGCTTATGATTCCCACATATTAGAGTTTCAGTCAAGACACTGCTCTGTTTCAATGAAAATAAGAGTTCACCTGAGATCAGGGCATTACCCTCAGTTTTCTTTGTGTCATGGCTGTTTCCAGGGCTATTTCTCTCAACGGATCTCTGGTGATGTCGAGCATTGAGGACCTAATTGCATCTCCTGGGTAGAGATTAGGTCGGGACTGCCTGAGCGCCATTCTAGCTTGCAGTTGCATCATTTCTTCTTCCTGACGCTTCAGCATCACTTCTTGACTTATCAGATTGCTTTCAAATGGTGCTTCATGTTGCCTACAGTACAGTCAGAAGGGACGAACGACATAGGTAGGTATGCCTAAGACATTCTGCTGCTTTAAGCACTTACCTAAGCAGAAACCCACAACACAAAAACTGGTTATCAAATGCTACATTAAACACAACAATTATTCAGCAGCCAGGAGGTTAGCACTCTACAGCAATCCATCAATATAGAAAATGAGCAAACGTGCCAAGCTTCTGCAGCTACCTGTCGTTTATTCATGTGAAAATAAAGGCCCAGCTGCAGACTAAAAAATACTTGGCACTACAAACCTAGTGAATCAGTACAAAACCAGTGAACACACAGGAGGAAGAAAAATATTAATGCTTTGAAAATATCTTAATTTCTCTGTTCAAGCAGGGACTGTGAACAAGGCATGCTCAAAAACATACTGTTAAAGAAAAAACTAAAATAAGAGTACTTTATATAAATATTGCTCCAATCACTTTCTCTGCAGCAATTCTTTATGAACTCTTTGCACAGCACTGTTATTTATTCCCTGATTCTTCTTGAGTAGAATAGCTTGAAATATTTACATAAATATTTTATACATATCAACATCCTATATACTAAATTATACTAATGTTTCCATAATCTTATTTCACTGAAAAAAAAAATCCCTTTTCTTTTAAATTCCTAAAAATGGCTTGGTTGATACATAGCCACCACAAAAAAAGAAATTAGCATTTAAAATCAATAATATGAAGGGAAAAAAAAAAAAGAAACACAAACAAAAAAACCCATCAGTATTTCTGAAAAACACAGCAACCTATCCTGCAGTTCTTTTCTCAGCAGGTATGGTTCCCAAGTGTCCTACCAACTTTATTCTCTGTGGAAGGAAAAAAATCCATGTCCCATTCTGGATGAACAAAAGCGATTTTTTTATTTGAAAATCAGGAGGTTAGGAAGTGCAAAGAAAGGATAAATCCAAGAAAAATAAAACCAACTTCCACTCCCCTCCCTCTGTCCCATGCTTACAGAAAAACACCTTTAAACCCCAAACTAAATATAAACCATTCAAGGCTTCTTTAGAAGTCCTAAAACAGAAAAAACAGTGCTGTCCCTATGTTAACGTAACTATACAGAGGCATTTTTTAAACACAAACAGACAGGGAAAACCAACAAGACTTGCATCCACCAAAAAAACACTTTTAGCAATTCTAAGCTAAGTGTCAGTTTTAGATGGTACACTAGAGTTATGAAAAACATGAAAGAGCAAAGAAAGTGTTTTGAAGCCTGTGTATCACCGCACTGAAGTTCAGGAATACAGATAAACGCAGAGTAAGTCCTGCACTGACGCTGACGTACAGCCCATTGTAGCAAAAGGTGATCTACAGACTCGACATTAAATTTATTTACCTGTTTTTTAAAAGAGCCTAAAGATATGTTTGGTGAATGACAAATCAGTTAACAAACTAAAAGAAAATGCACCTTTCCAGACAGTAGTCTATGCTAATTGGTGGACGTGATTTCAAGTTTTTTTCATATTTTTACAGTGAGTTTCTAATGAATGCCAATAGCGTGAACAGTGCAGCACATTCTCTTATTTTTTTTTAATACTAAAGTTTCAATGGTTAGCATACAAAAACAGCGTTAAAATAAGAAGAGTAATGTTATCATGAGAGTCCAAACAATAAAACGTCACTTATGTGCCACAAACTGAGTAAAACAACGCTGAAGTTCCTCAAACGGCATTTCAGGGAAGATACAGAGTATTTACAGAAAAATGTATTAATGTAAGCCCATTATCCTTTCCATTGTGCAGGGCTTTCATAGTATCGCTTCCCTTCTCCCTCCTCCGTTCCTTTCTGCAACTGACTTAATAATAATGTGCACCTAAAAGGATAAAGTAATGAGAAAAGGCCTCAGACCTGCAAAGACTTGTGCACATGCTTAGGTTTTCACCAGGAGGAAGCTTATTAAGATTGACATACGTGGGAATATTCACAATGAACTAAGTTAAATACACCCACGAGCGCCCTTCAGATCAAGGTCTAAGGATGGGCTCTGAAATAAAACAAACCCAAACACTTTCTGTACATAAATATCTATGAATTATCAACAATGATATGAAAAAGATAGACATGTTGCAACTAGCTGTATCTGAAAACACTTGCTAATGTGAAAACCCCTACTGCAGAAGAAAATTTTGCCTTTTTAATAACGTACAGTTGTGTGCAATAGAAGCACTAAGTTACCGTGTGAAGTATTGTAATTATGTTGGTTTATTATCTTCATTGATATGTATTAATTTCTCTGAAAATTGGAGTGGGTGTGGGGTGTCTGGAGAAGCAGCTCAAAAATCTAATGGTTTAAAAATTTTCATAACTTAGTATATAAGCACTATCACCAACCAGAAATCAGCACGCTTCAGCATCCTGGATAAGTAAAACTAACTCGGGCTTGGTCAGACTGTCAATTTTCTATGGAGGATATCAGCATGATTTACTCTTCAGTTCTAAGACAAGGAATGCATTTCTCACTGGACAGAAAAGGAGATACTGTTGACAGATACAGGCAGAGCTCTTCCGGGAAGTTCAGAATATAGAAACATTGTTACTCCAACCAAAAAAAATTCCAAATTACATTCCTAACAGATAACATCATAAAAGTATGTTTCCTATGGTACTTCATCAGACAGTACATGCTGCTACTCTGTATTTTCATCAATGTCTGACTGCAGACCAGAATCTCACAGTTAGTTATTAACCTGAAGATGGTAGGTGAGCTGTCACCTGGAAGACTGACTCCCATAAAGGAGGAAAAGAATTAACTCCTCACCTAATGTACTTACCAAGAAATTAGCAGGTATTGGATCAGAGAAGGAAGCTGGAAGAAGGGAAGCAGGTAGGCATTCTCTAATGATTAGTGCAGTGGAAAGGTCAGGAATAGACTGAGAAAGACGGACGCCTTTTGGTAAGGTAGGAAGGATATGGAAATGAAATCTAGTGGAAGAAAAAGGCAACAGAAGGAAGAGATCCATGTCAGCTGCTGCTCCTAGAGAGAAAAAGGAAGAAACAGTAAAGGAAGAAAAAGAAAAAAAAAAAGAAAAAAAAAGGGACAAAAATAAGGAATACAAGAAGCAAAGAGGAAACACAGACAAGTATTCATTGCCATGAGGAAAGCATTCCAAGAAGTTTAAAGGATAACAGTCACAGACTACAAGAAGGGTTTGAGTGTACTCCGAATGTACTACTGAAAAACCTATGGCTTCTGCTAGTTTAAGAGCAGGCCAGCCCACCCAAAAAGCACAAGTCGTCCTGGCTGGTAACTCTGAACAGCTTCACTGTTGGTTGTGTGGTTTGTTTTTTTTTTTTTTTTTTCTTTCCCAAATACTGGCAGTAGACTCCCTCAAATCCAAATCCCCCTATTTGATTTACAACTCAGTTTTGCAAGGATAATTCTGTGGATAATTAAGCTGACTGTCTCTAAGAACATGTCACAAGAGCAGTATGTATTGAAGTACAGATGGTACCTCTGAACACAGAGAAAAACACTGAACCATGCTCCCAAGTGCTGATGGAATTCAAGTAATGGATTAAATTGCATATACTTCTCCAAACCCTGAAATCAAACGATTGGCCAAAAAAAGTAAACTCTGAGAATCTGCTCCTTCAAACTACTTGTAACTAAGAGTTTTACTTTGATAGCTTATGTTTCTGAAGTTATAAAAGCCATGGTCTTCTGTAACCCAGGACATTTTAAAGCAGCAACATGCAAAATTCTGGATTAAGTTACTTTCTCAGAAATCTCCCTGCTTAACCAGCTACCATCTTTGATGGTATTCCTCTTTACACTTTTCAGCACTGGGAAGTTTTAACAGCTGTTGGAGAAAGACAGAGAGAGTGCACGTGCACAGTTTTCTATGTAGCTCCTATAAGGAACAGAGATATTATCTAAGTGTTTTTTTAGGACCAGATTCTGCTGGTGGCTGCTTTCCTGTTTCTCAACAGGTCTACAAAAAAAAAAAAGTAACACTAGCTTTCAGGTCTTCAGCCTCATTTTTCCATCTTGGATATATTTACTAGTTTAGTGCTTAAAAAAAAAAAAAAGAAGCTTTTTCACCTTATGAAACGGGGGAACAATTACAAAAATCAGTAAAGAACTATCTGTGGTACCCTACCATGACATTTTTGTGCAAGTGCAGTAATATCTATTAGCAAAGGTACAGAGAGGAGGCCAAGCAGAAACAGGAGATTTAAAAAAAAAAATTAAGTCTTGAAGTAACACTGTAGAGTTACATACATGTAAAATTCCATTGCTAAGCACAACAGATAAAATTATGCTGAAGTTACAAAACAATATTTTCCTTCTAGATTTCACACATACACAAATTATGTGTGAAAACAGCCTTAACAAGAGCAATGTAAAGTAAAACAAAAGTAAAAAGAACCATGAGAAAGTATGTAGTCTTTTACCACAACATTTTCACTTGCATAATAGGCCTGATTAATTTACAGCAATGTGACTCATTTACATATACACACTACTTTCTATTTACAAAATGTTTCAGAAAGGGAAACAAAAGTTCTCTATCAGCATCCAGAAATAACTGCTGTTTTATTTTGAAGCATAGCTACAGTGCTGAATTGGCAACTTTCCTGGGTTCAAGTCAAAGAAGAATGAAGGTTGACTTAGCAGCATTCACCAAAAGAAAAAAAAACAATGGCAAATAAGTTAAGAAAGCTATATACTCCTTCCGTACACACAGTAATAATAGCTTACTTTGCGTTTTATGCTGTTTTAGCACCACGCTAAAATGGCAAAGCAGAAATTTACAGCTTTTTAATGGGGTTACATGGAACATAAAACTGTAACCCGAGTCCTTGAAAATTTGCCCTAAAAATCTCACACACTAGCCAAAATCTTCTTACGTCAAGACAGGCTAGATTTCTAAAATTGCTTGGACACTGCAGTTTAACACACACTGTTACATGAATAGACTATATTCCTGCCAACAAAGCAGTGTTGACTCATCTAAGCAATGCCTAAATCCTTCTCCCCTGCAAGAAAAGACAATATATAAATTTCTAAATGACTTTACATTTTTCAGGCAAAGTGCAAGTAGTAAGAAAACCAATGCAGCTGCTTAGCAGATCACCAAAAGCTGTAAGATTCCCAAGTAACAGTTCTCTTGCTCATGTGCAATCAGATACAGCGCTCATCTGAGACCCTGCCTTACTCAGACCCATTTAAGGCACACAATATAGTGCAAGAAGCAGATGTTCATCTATTTTCATCTCCATGTTCAAAGCCCTGCTCACAGCACATCACTCTGTATGTTAAATGAACACGGAGGACACATTTGATAGGCTTGCCACATCACCTGAAACAGTTCCAATCTTGAGACACCTCTAAGTTTCTTTAATGTGATAGAGCGGGATCCCCATCCAACTTATGCCAAAAACATATAAATATCCTAAAATATTGAGCACAGCAGCAATCTTTCTCCTGATCTACCTCAACCAAAGCAAAAAACTGCTGAGACAAGGCTTTATTGTAACGTGGTGAGGGAAGAGGGGAAAAACACGTGTCTTTTTTTTTTTCTTTAATTCCCTTACTACAAAAATTATTTGAATGATTTTGATAAAATATTCCAAGGTGACTCAGTGTCTGGCAGAGATTAGAAAAAGAAAATTTTCCATCAAAGAGATCAATGTCAATAAAAATTCTCAAAACATTTAGAATGGAACCACTCTCAAAACCTAAAAATATGGCAAGATACGCTTCTGCTGCACAAAGACGCTGTATTAAGGTGATGCACAAAGCAGAACCTACTTTTTAAAGCAATATTGATGAACAGCACTTGAAAAAATAAAACCCAAGCTGATGTAATATTCAGATACACAGCACAGCAAAACAAATTTCAAAAAGCATAAACTGTTACTGAATTGGCCTGCTGAGGTATTAAAAAAAAAAATTAATCCAAACCACAACAACATATACTAAGAGTTTGCCAGAACAAACAACCAAATGCATGGCTTTTGGCTTATTTCAAACAGATAAGCATGCGATCATTTCCCTATTAAATGATAAAAAAATAAATTAGTCTATATTACTATCAATACTTTCCAAACTTTATTTTAGAAAAGTATAATGAAAATAAAAATAATTAAATATTTCCAAGCAGAACATGGCCCCTGACCTGATAGATACAGCAATTTGATAGAGTACAATCCAGTCTCCATTAAATATGGGAACTGAATTTGAACTCCTAACTGGTATACTTACCTCTACACCACAACGCATCACGAGAGTTTTACTTCAGACTGCAATATGTAATTCTGAAATGCTATTTTCTTTCAAGTATAATATACGATTTTTTTAACCTTAAACAGAAGCTGGGATGGGAGTGAAAAATTCACTTGCAGATTTAGAATACTTTAATACAAACAAAGCACTCCAAGACATACTGTTTCCACAGGGTTTACCTTGCCCTCTGAGAATTAGTTTGACTTGATGTGGAGATATCATCAGCACCTGGCAAAGCACCACTGGCATCATCTCTCTTGAAACCTTCATTTCTTCTCACTAGCAAACCAAAAGACAAATTAATACCCGATTGGGCAACAAAGCACACAGAGTAATCCCATCTAAAGATCAAGGATTTATCAGTCATATGAGATTACTCAGAAGGAATCAGATTCCTGCATTCTGCACAATGGCATTACAGTATTAGACAAACTAGCATTATGATGTTGATTTCAGTTTTCAAAGCAATCTTACAGTTTCCCACAACGAAAACAGCTGCACTACACAAGTCCTTTGAAGAAGAATACTAAGGAAGGCCTAAAAGAAACAATTAAAAAAGATCCCATACAATTGCATAGACACCTTCCCAAGGTGACACATTTCTTTGTCAGCCGTGAGTTGAGATGCCTGCATGGCAGACACATCATATAAAACACCACTCCAGAACAGAAACAGAGCAGCTAGGTAAATTAATTATGCATCCAGTTCACAAGAAGGGAGTTAAGAAACCAATATATACGTTGTTGAGCTCCTATGTTTAATTTTTGTCCCCAGAATCTGGCTCCTCCTTATAACTTATCAGAAAAGATTTATTGTTTTTTTTTTCCTTTTGGCAATATACTAACCTGCTATTCTGCTTGTAATGGTTATCTGCTTTGCCCGTACATCTTTCTGTAGCAGCACCTGAGATACTACACTTAGAGCTTGATTTTGCAAATAATTTCACTATCATCTCTTACTGTACCCTCAATAAACAGAGGTAGTAGGAGAGCTCTTGCAGAACACACTACAGCCCCGTTGATTTAGATATAGTCAAATGTGTTACAGGACACTTGCTACTTGTGGCTGCTCCTTAGGCTTCTGGCTCAGTAAGTAGGAGGATAGACAAAGACAAGGAAGGTGGGGAGCACAGCGAGTACAAGGATGCTGGGCTGGAATTCTCTGTGTTTGGAATAGCTACAGTGCAGCTATACTCTAGCTTCCCAATTGTTGCTTGCTTTCCTAACTTTCATCAGATGGTTTGCCTCCATCTCTTATAGTGATTCTGTGAAGCTGAACTGTGCTCTCTTCTTGACTTTTCACCATTCTAGCACTTCTTTCAAAAAAACGCTCCAAGCATTTCCTTTCATGCTGTGCTTTGACTGTGTAAAGAAAACTCTTCCTGCCATACATCAGCAAACAACCCCTTGTACCATCTCCTGCTTTTCCAAGCCATTGGTTTTATAGAACTTAAATTTATCATACAGCCTGTACGATGTACTATGTCTGCGTTACACTGAAATCCTTGGCCTACAAATTATGAACCATTTAACCCTCACAGTAAAACCCACTGATACAAAAATAATTAAACTACGTATGTTCCACGTAAAGCTTTTGCAATTTATTGTTATTGTACACTAACAACAACTCCGACAGCATGCTATTTAAAATAAGCACTCCAGTAACAAGTTAACCGTTTCCAGCTTTTCCTACCAAGTTCCCTTCCAGAGTGCTAAATGTCAAACTCATTTTTGAACAGAGTGCCAATTATGCTGAACTGTACACAATGTTGTAATTACATGAGATCATCTTACAACTTCGTATTAGCGGTAATTATGAAGCCTCCTACTAAAGATTTAGCTTCATACTTTTGGGGTCTATTTTTCATCTTGACCTTTTTTCTTTAGGTTTTCTCTTTGTTTGGGGGTTGTTTGGTTGGTTGGGTTGGGGGATTTTTTGTTTGGTTGGTTTTGTTTTTAAATACAGGTCTTACCTTGCCTGAAATCCGGTTCTGAAGAAATAACAGATGGACTTTCACTCGAAGTACTATAAACATCGCTGTGGTAAGATTTGTACCTTCTCAAAGGCTCTGAAAATTTAGATCAGGGTATCACAAGAGAGCAACAGTTCTAATGCAAAAATCAAACACAAGTGAGCATTTGGAATTTTCTGAAATCTTTTCAAAATGTTTGAAAATGCCTGTCTGTGGCTATGGAGTCTGAAAGCAAACACTCAGTAGATGCTGTGCAGTCCCATTCTGTCCCTGCAGCCTGACAGTTCTGCGGTCTGCCTGGCCTCTCCTGATTATCCTAACAGAGTCACCTCCTCTGAACTTCTCTCTCATCATCACTTCCAAGGTAAAACTAATATTTTAAAAACCAACAAAATCCAAGACAAAAACCAATCCTTCCTGCAAACAAAACTGATAAAAACATTTGGTGCGCATCTCTTGCGCATAGAAAGCCACCACCAGGACTCAGTCCCTGGTTCCTGCACAATGAAAAAGGAAAAATACCCACTGAGACAAAGCAGGAACTGGAAAATTATAATTCATTCAGCTCATCTTTGACACCCACAAAATACAATTAACAATTAGTAAGACTCTATAGGATATTTAATTAACTAGAACAGCTACATGCAGGTGATGAGAAATCAATACAGCAGTCAGTTCCTACTCTCAGTGGATTCTTTAAAGAACATACTGGAGCAAAGGCCTCCACAGAATGGGTATGTACTTGACATTTGCAACAATCTCTCAAAACAAGCCAACAACCAACCACACAGTGTGCATAAAAGCAGAAAACACAAAAAAAAGTCCCCACATTTTGGGATTACCAATGCTTCACTAAGTGAGAGAAAACTTCAGGTGTCTTTATTTGCAGAAGGCTGTCTCTGATCAACTACAGTTAATGTTTTTTAAAACAGAAGTGTCAATATAGAGAAGACACATATAACTGCTGTGAACACAAGTGCTAATCACTACAGCAAGGAATGTAAAACATAAGAATACAAAATAGGGAGATACTTGAGCAGAGGAGTCTGGATGCTGCAAAAAGTAAGTCAAAGGTTCCAACCGCTCATATCCAGAAAACAAAACGCCTGATGAAAAATCCTGCGAGAATAAACCTGCAGCATAACCTGTATTAGGTCAGAGGACAAGTCAGACATGCAGCCAACAGTACTACTCATACAGACTTCCTACAGAAGCAGGGAAAACTCTGAATAGGAAAAAGGCCTGAAAAGATAGAAGATAATGCAGTAGACCAGCACTAAAGACTAGTTCATGTTAATTTTGGACTGTTTCCAAAATATTCCTCCTTAAAAGACAGCATTTTCCTCGCTTCTACCAGCTCACTTGGGTTGTGCAGTTCTCCACTGTCCCACCAAACACAAGATTCTTTAAGAAAACTGGGAAAAGAAAGCGAAGTCACCAATCAACCCGTGAAACCAACTGTTCCCGCCAGCCCATCCCAGTTGCACAGTTTAGCAGCATAAAACCCAATTAATCCTGAGGACACTTCACATTACTCTCAGAAACGAGCAATACTGCTTGCACATTTGCAAACCAACCTACAGCAAGATGAAGAGAATTCACTGGGGGGTGCTGTGGGGTTGCTTCAGTCTTTCACAATGGCTACTTTCAGCGATCTGGATTTTACAACAAAGAAATCTACTGCCAATCTAGCAATTACTTGCCTAACAAGAGAAATAAAAACCAAATTCCGCGGGTAGCTTCTGGAGATGTATTTTTAAAATGCTCCCAGCCCTATAAGTGAGGCGGCATTCCAAACATGATACTGGAGCTACAGTACAGAAACATTCAACCGAAAACAGATCTCTTCTTTCCCAGCAGTTTTACTAGCTGTAGGTTTTTCAAATATGCTGAACTGACTTTGAAGCAAGAAGATGGAAAGGGAACGATAAAATATAACGTGAAATTTTAAACAGATTTTTTTTTTTTCCATCTAGTCAGCAGCCTAGGCTTCCTGGATTGCACACAAATTGTGGCTCCCTTCCGGTTCTTCAAGACATGAAATTTTGCAAAAAAATAAATGTAAAGTGGTAAAACAGAAATATGCAGTTAAACCATGAAACAAGTATTTGTATGCGGTGGCGTGATACCTGACTCTGCAGGGTATTTGACTTCTCTTGACTCATCCTGTTAGCAGGAGTTGGCGCCCTGCTGTAGGCCAAGGGGTAAGTTCACGAGCCAAGAAACATAAAGCAAGATTCCCAATCACTGCTTATCTTGACGTTTTCACAGACCTCCACATGAGGCCCAGCTAGGTTGAAACCTATTCTCCCCAGCATTCACAAGTAGAGACAGAGATGGGACCACCCTCCCTTCTTGACACATCTTTCTCCCTAAGCAATACCATACAACTTACCCCGATAACACAAGCAAAAGTGTTCTTCTCATCTGGAGGCATTTTACTACCTTTCCACATGGGGTGCATCAATGACTATCAGCCTATTCAGTCTAGGGACAAAAGCTTAAAGGCAATTAAGAAGCTACAGCCTGAAATTCCAGGTAAATCCTCTAGATTTTTCTTTGCTTTGCTCAGTTTAGGAAAAATATATACAGACATGGAACTGTTTGCTGCTGGGACATCTTCTCTTTGGCAACCACCTTCCAGTTCTCTGCTGGTATATACACATGTCTATGTACACCCACTACACATCCCCCCAACACTGCGCCTCCTCTTAACCAAATGACTTTTCCAGGACATGGACAGGATATGCACTGCAAACATTCAATTAAATTGTAAACATTGAGACTATACTGTATCTGTAAGATTTGCAAAATTACCCAAATAATTTATGTTATCTCCTCTCCTCCAGCAAATTCTCCTCTATTCTAACGTATCATATTAGGACCTAACTTCAGAGACGGCACTTGGATCACGTCAAAGCCAAACTTCTAATTAAGAACTGGCTTCCAAAGGTCACAAAGTCCGAATTCTGGGATTAAGTTAAAGTTAAGCTTTTTATAGAGTAGTTTCAAAAATGAAGACAAACTTCTAGCCTGTCTGGCTGGGAAGGAACTGGAAGATGATATCAATAAAAGCTAAATATGAGAATAAAACAAGTTATCTCCCGTATTTAAAATTTTCCCTGGGGTTTTTGAATGGCCTTCGGGTTTTTGTTTGTTTGTTTGGTTTTTGGTTGGTTGATTTTTTAAAAATTTTTGGTGACTGAAGAGAGGCTTCAGAACTGATTTAACTTCTAGAAACATCAAGGACATTGTAGCAAGAATTATTCTACCAGTTACCCTTCTTAACATTTCAGTGTTTAGATTAGTCTCTCACCAGAACACTTCAAGACATTTGATACCTTAGCAGAAAAACAAACCCGAGTTTAAGTATGTTTTAAAAGTCCATAACTAAAAGGAATATACAAGACTTGTACTAATAATAAGTTAACACACAGTAGCACCATGACAAAGATGAATGAAGCATTACAACTTGAAGAATATGTGTGCTGCTTAATGCTGCAGTGATGCTTTTTCAAACTCCTTATCAAAGCCAGTAGAGCACAACCTTACAGGCACCTAATACAGCATAAAATAACAAAACACACTATTTACGCAAGGCAAGACATGCAAGTCCAGACAAGTAATTTACAGAAAGCCTCACTGCAGCCAACTTCAACAGAAATCAGAGAACCACATTTAGCTTGGAATTTCATTATCCTGAACACATGACTCACATTAGATATACAGGTTTTCAAATACATGTTATTACAGAATTATTACTGGCTGTACAGAGAAGGAAAAAGACAGAGAAGATGGCAGAGTTAAATAGGCAGTTTCACGACAGGGAGGGAGGTCTTGTTTGCTCTTTAAGGTTTATCGGTGGGTGTCTCTGTTTTGTAAGAGTGTTACTATGATACCATATAAAACTGTTCTTTAGGAGAGGCTGGGACTTGCTTTTTCACAAGAGTTTAACCAATAGGTTAGAGTCATATTTGCTCTTCCTTTTCCTCTTTTCATCTAAGAAAACTTGAATTATCTTACACAAGGCAGCATAGGTTTAACAGGCAGAATGTAGAGATCCAGGATAAATCCTTGGTAAGGATTCATATCCAACAAGTGCACAAGGGAAACAAATCCATTCAGCCTTCCAGGGGAACAAGCTCATTTTAACTTGCAAGATTTCCACCACCCATATTCTAAATGAAAAAAACTGTATTGTACATACAGCCCAAGTCATCAGACATCCAGGAGAGTCCTTAGAGAGCCTAATGGATATCTGATACATAGGGTCTAACAGGATCTGAGTGACAGGAAAAAAAACGGAGTCTTGGAAAACTGCGGAACACACACATCTCTAGGGCTAAACTGGAAAGGAAAACAGCAAGATTAAAAATAACAGCTTCAGGGTCTGGTAAAAACTCAGTGTCTTGTACTTAGAAAGACACCCTTCTTTTCTGGATCTGGATTATGCCATCTAGGATAAGGTATGTAAAATGGACACAGACTGAAAGTGTGGCCAGTAAAGTTAGCTGTTTATTTTAATTTAAATGTTTTATCCAACTGAGAATGTAATGAGTTGCTAAAAATTGATAATCCCATACTGTGTGAGTTGCTGAAAGCTCGATAAAGCCGATAAAGCAGATGCCACTTTGCTTTGCAATTATGGAATTGTAAAAGCTGTTTTACTACGTTATGTTAAACTATGTAATTCAAACAAAATAATAGTGGCTGATGCCAGAGTACTTGTACTTTACAGAAATCCCACAAACATTTCTTTCTTCTTCCTTGAAAAACCAACCTCTGTAGTCTCAGTAAAATTAACAACTGAAAGTTTTCTATCTAAAATAGTACCAGTCCATTACCCTACCCTTCAGCTTCATTAACACAATTTCTGAACATTGTTCTAACTTACCCTTACCGGACATACCAACCACATGAGAATCCATTTCACCACCGCTGAATTTAAATCATACTGCAGCACAATGATCATAAGACATGTGTAAACTGAGCCTTAATTTGCTTTCACATGCAAACAGATACACCATTGTGGATGACTCGCATTTCCTCTGCTTAGCCTACACATGAACTGAGTACATACAATTCAAGAGAAAAAGAAAGTATGCACGCTTCACCGAATTTAGAGAGGTAAGTTTGTAAAGCAGCTATTCCTCTTTTGCCCTAAATCCAATCTCCCATTTAACCCACTTCTACAGAAGCTCCCAAAAATCAAATCTCTGGGCCTTAATTTCCTGGGATAGTTTCACTACCAACAGCTGCCTGATTACCTGCAGAAATTTCCCCTTATTCAAAAACACAGTTTCAAACTAAAAGAGCTTTAAAATCCAGACATTTAGAGTATCACTAGCCATAACTCCCCACCTAAACACATGCAGACATATCATAGAAGTTTTCCAAACTGGGTCCAGATGACTCTTCAGGGTAGCTAAAGAAAACATTGTTTTGAGAGATAAAGACAAGACTTAGGAGGCAGAGACCCATCTCTAGAAACACAGAATATTACTGTCTCTTCTTGCTGACTGTATGAAGCAGAGAGCAGTAAGTGGCCAAAAAAAACCAACAAAAAAAAGAGGACAATCATCTGGCTTTTCAGCTGGAAAAATTAAAGGTAAAAAAAGAGAGAGGGATAAACACAGCTTGAGGCTCTGGGATTCACATGGTTTCCAACTGCAAAAACATTTAACAAAGGCTTGAGAATATTCCCAAACCACCCCTACTTCCCCACCCCTGGATTCAGCATTCCAAAGCTTCAGCAAGATCAGCTTTTTTGGTATGCTCCCCTCTTTTTCCTCTGTCTGCTATTTAACCCACAGCCAGCTATGTTACTACTCTCCTAACTGGTTTTGTGCTCCTATATTCCACGAGGACATAGGCAATCTTTACACCTTGCTCCCTCTTGCATCTCAGTTACAACATCCTCGTACAGACACTGCATATAAAACAGAAGGATGCACATTCACTCAAATAACACAAACCAATTCACTTTGAATTATGCATACACTCGAAACGAGGTGGTGGGGGGAAGCTGCCTAAGCAAATAAAAGGGAAAGATCCATACAAAGCTACTGTCTCACAACCTTGTGCCTTACTATTGGGCCGTTTGAAGGTAGGTCCAAGATACAAAACCTGAAGTATGTTTACACTTCATAACTCTCAGAAGATACAATCGGTTTTGTGGGTGAGAAGGCAATGAAAGCTGGGAGCAACGGAAAACAGATGATGCTTTCACGCTCTTGAGCGGCAATGTAGGCTTGCAAAATGTAAAAGGTAGAATATTATTTTATCTCTGAAACGAGACACTATCAGTTGGTGCCAAGCAACAATATCCAAGTTTCAAATGAACAACAAACTCAAAATCTGCTCTCCTGGTACAGATAAACTGCCTGGGTTTAACAACTAACTTCACAACTCTAAACAACTCTGCCTAAGCTCATAAAACCTACATAACAAAACCAAGAATGAACAATAACAGCGGAGATGCAGAACTTGCTGTCCCCTCTCTTGGCAAGATTAACATGTATTTTTGGAGTCTGTTTTTAGTGTTCAGAATTGGCTACACCTGAAGTTAAACAGCCATCTCTTCCCCTTCCCCCCATCTGGCTAAGCATCTAATCATAAACAATCATCTTTAGTATACAAGAGATAAACAACCTCAACCCTGAAACTGTACAGCAGAATAACATATAAACCAGCAAGTTCATAAGCAAGGCACTTTGCAATGACACTGTCTTTGGAAGGCTTGTGAGGCTAAATCCAAGATGTTCTGACTGTAGATTATAGTGCAGTGTAGTGAGCTGCTGACCATCTAAAAACTACTCTATTACAGCACAGCTGTAATTAAAGCTCTGTCATTCTTTCCACTATAAACTCTACTTTTCATGAGTTTATAATTTGCATCATAAAAATCTGTTATGAGTGAAAGCTTGGCATACCAAAGCCTGTGCATGAGAACATTTTCTTTTTCCAAGAGTCAGCTCCTTAAGATTTTATGAATAATGAAAAAGTTTGCCAGCTTAACCCAAAATAAGTTAAAGAAGAAATAAACCTCACGTCACTTAAGTTCCTTAATAGATTGAGGAGGGAAGTTTTATCGGCCAAGTTTAACCCACAGAGAGTCCAATGCCACTTCACAATTCAAAACCTGAAAAACAATGTACATCTGAAAGCAGAGCCTTAAAGCAGAGCCTTACTACATTTTACAGACTTAACTGTAACCTCGACCTGGACTTAACCAAATTGAAAATATCCCCAAACCTAACAAAGAGAAGGCAAACTGAGCCCTCTCTACTAAACCTAACCATCAACCCCATTCCCAAGACTCCTTGCCCATTCCCCCACCCCTGACTGAACAGAACACTTATTTTGAAAGCTTGTGTAGGAATATCTTATTCTTTTTCTCCGTTTCTCCTTTCAATGCCTCTCCTTTAAGGTCATGCTGTGTTCCACATAGGGAAAGAGCAGTAGCCACTGTTATTTTCTGTGGACCTCTTTCCACTCCATTTCTAATTGTTGCCCATCTGTTTGCTACGTGACTACCAGCTTACGTGACTACCCTTGCATCAAGTGCTGCACAAGAAACTACCACCATTACCTTTATTGAGATGACATATTTTACCCCAGCTTTCCACACAGTTGCTTGTATCTCTCAGCTAGGCTGGGTTTATGTCAGAAGAGCAATTCCACACACACTTGATAAAGCCTGGCATTTGTAGACTAGCAGACTTTCTGTATTAAGGCTTTTGTGAATCTGCTCATTAAGGCTTCAGAATAGAGTACTTTCAGTCAAGCTTTTCAAGCCCTGTAAAACACAACAGCAACTAACTCCTATGTGAAAAGGTATTCCCCATGCATCTTACTAAAATACTCCTTCAAAGAGGCTCTCATTAAAAATTCACATTCACAACTAGGTTCTGCCCCAAACTTTTTTAAGTAGTTAACTGACCAAAAAAAAACCAAAAGAGAGACTAAAATAAAACAGCAGAGCACACACTCCTAACTTCAAGAGTGAAACATATGTCCTTCATCTGTTGAAAGTAGAAATCTCAGAAGACAAGAACATTACAACCCAGCTATCTGGTGAGAAAGTATCTTCATTTTTTTCTAGCAAGTAATGACTGTGAATTCAGAAGGGTGGGCAGTGAGTCATTAACTACTGCCCCAATCTTCCCTATACATATTTGCCACTCAGCTCCTGTGACTATGAAGCCCCAGTTCCCGGTTTACTTTGACTGCACTTTCACCCACCCCCTTTATGAATCAAGTAGTTTCACACATCTGAACTACCTCAGCTTCCAAGGCATGAGCACATTATGTTTTCTGCCATCTCCCAATCTGTTTGAATGAGAATGATAAACTCTTGCTCATCAATGGGTTTGGCCAAGCTTTTGGTTTTGCTGTTGTGCAACACAAACCTGTACTCCTGAACAACAAGGCTACTGAGCTTTCCCAATGCTGGGAGTGGCCTCCTCTTAAACTTTGTCAGCTGCCTATCTCCAAAGATCCGAGCTGATTCATATACTTGAGATGGTCCCCTTAAATTTTGGACTCTTAAACCAAAAACCAGTCAACCTTCCCCATACCTCACCTTGGTAGATAATGACAGATGGTGAACTTTTATTGAAATAAACAATGGCATCTCCACAGTACTACTTCAGTCTATGTTCATTCCTTCACATTATAATGCAACCCTCAACAAAAGATGGCAATTTGATAGTACAAAAAAACTCCAGCTGTCTTGTTTGTACGTGTACAGAAACCACAGTAGCTTTTTAAACTTCCCATGCCATTTCCGTAACACTCCTTCTTCCTGGAGCACAAGGCTCACATGCAGAGGAGAGAGACAATTGGCTTCCCATGCTAACTGCAATAAAAGCATCTACTGAGGTGGCCACAAGTGGCATGAACAGACATTTTTTATAAACTGGGTCTTCATAAAAGGTTTATCATCTCTCTTTAATAAGGCAAAAGGGTTTTTTTTCACACAGTTATTTCTGTCACACAACAGACAGGCAGCCACAAATCTTCAACTGCATAGATTCTGAATGCACCTGAATAAATGACTGAGCTAGCTTTGCACATACAGCTCTTCTACCACATACCTTAGATGACTAAGTTATGTCTTCTGGCCCATCACAAGCAGGATCCAAATTTACAAGCCCTGAAAATCATGTCACCTTTTTCAAAGCAAACAAAATATCCAGCAGGGTTCTGCATAAAGACCATTTTATAAGTTTCCACAGAACAAATACAAAGACTTTTTTTCCCCCCCATGCGTTCTTTTAATTACCCGATGGAACTTGTCAAGTATTCCCACCTAGGTAAAGATCTTAACATAAGTCCGAAAAAAAAATTCGTATTTAAGGGCTTAACTGCATCATATAGAGTTATACAGTGCAAAAACAGAGATCTGGAGATGAAATTCTCCCTTTCCTCTGGGATATAAATCCATCTCTAATACCTGAAGATGTGGATTTTTCTTCAAAGAAAATTACTTGACAATTGGCCATTATCAACTTTTTCTAATTTTAATTGATGAACTTGATACTGTCTGACTTAGAGATCAAGTATTTACACTGGGTAAGCAATGTGGACAAACACATTTAGGTTCACTGGCAAGAGACATTCTAACGCTTTCACTTTACCTAAAAAAAGATGATGAAGCTAAGATCTCAGCAGTTTCAAGAGCTGCTACATAACGAGAAATCTTTGTTTAATGACTACAATACTCAGAAAATGAAAAAGCTTCACTAACCTTCTACATTCATAGCTTCCCTCAGAAGCTGCAGCTTCTTCTGTCTCTCTCTTATCCTGTCAAAGGCACTTGAGATTGCCGCAGAAGTTGATGTCTCAGGCACATGGCGCGTTTGGTCCAGCTTTTGCGGTCCAAAGACATCCAGTGCTATGCTCCCATCAGAATATCTTGCTTCCTTGTTTCTCATAGTAGTAGAAGTCCGTACTGCAAATGCTTCACACTGATGGTTGTGCCCATGAGAGCCTCCCACATGGTCCCTCTCAGCTGCCCTGTCAGTTGTGCAAAGCAAATCTGTGGAGGAAGCCCATACTTTCCGCTTGGGAGTGACATCCATATGAAGGTGACCTTTTTTCCCAAACTCACTGGTTTTACATCTATGAGGACAGAAAACATCTTCCTGTCCCAAGCTGTAATCTGCAGAAATGCCTTGGAAAAACTCCTCCTCGCCTTGTGTTCCTCTAATGGACAGAAATCCCATAGACTTGCTAAGTCCTTTGTTAAGCATGGTCTGTTGAGAGAAGTGAGCTTTGTGTCCATCAGGTGGATCGACCACCAATGTTTTTCCTGGAATAAGGAGACATTTCATATATGTAATTTTGTACAATACACAAGAGTGCAACACAAGTTACCTACTGTTAACATGTATACTGAACACACATTTTGGCCTTGATTTTGCCATGCAAAAGATTGAGATGGCTACTTAAAGGCCTGCCTCAGTCGTCAAAGCCAGAACTCCAACTACTTCATAACTGACAGGCATTTTATTTCTTTTATTTCTGAAGTGCTTACTAAAAAGTTATGGCCTACTATAATTCAGTATTACCAGTAAAAAAAACCCACTGAACACATTTTTCTTTCACATACATGCTGAAAGTTTTCTCATTAGTTTTATTTTTAAAATAGTCTGGACTACCGCCAAAAGTACTATTTAATGATCAGTCTGAAATCAGACATTCCTTTCAACCCTCACAACCAAGGACACCACCTACAATTTTTTATAAGTCCAGGTTTGTTCTAGAGATTTACAGATGCCCTGCAGTAACATCAGTAGTAAGAGAAGAATGACTGTGTAGTTAGGAATTTTAAAACTCCTGGATCTTCCTTTAATGACTATTTTTGGTGATGACAGTCTCTCCAGATAAAGAATACTCTAAAACAAAAACAACAAAGCTTCTAAGATCAAAGTGATTCTATGAGCCTGTAGACTTTGTTAATAAATGGATCAACCAATACTGATGAACACCCTCTCTTCTCCCTCTCCCTTACTGTGAAATTACTTGTCAGAGGTGGAATAATGTCAGTGAAATATTCGCTCTCTGAAGAGCATCATATCATGGTCACTGAGACGTTTCAATGATAATTGTTACTCTAGCATAAAATTTTCTCAAAGTATTACCCTGATTTTACAAACCTAATTACAAACATCGGTAAGTACAATCAAATTTCTTAACATTAACAGATGACAAATTTATCTTTCATGTTCTTAAGATCAGAGTAAAAGCATTATAACCGTTATAAGAGTACCATCCCAGAGAAAAACTATACCCAACTGTTACTTACTTTCTGTTAACAAACTAAAATTTTTAGTTCTTCTGAATTATTAAAGTTGTGAAAATCTGAAGTCTATTGTAGATATCACACAGGCAGTAATCTATTCATAACTCCAACTGACCAAGTGCATTGCAAAAATTGTTATGAAGTCTAACCCTTCCAATCTGTAGCATACACATTGCATTAATATGACAATCTTGACCTCATCACGACCATGATACGGCTAACGAGAAAATCCAACTAAAAGTATTCCGTGCTGGGTTGCCTAAGCAATGCCTGCTCACCGAGGTGGAGTCAGTATGGCATGTGATGCTTTTCTTAGAGCTGGCTCACTCTCCACTGTGATATTATTATTACCATATACATCTTTTAAGAAGCAGCAGCCTTGAAGACATCCTCACAAAAGTAAGCAGTCATGAGCTCAAAGTAAATTACTGCACTGAATCTACTGCTCTCAAAGATGGTTCTGTAGTGCTGCCTGATGCTCTTCCAAAGAAGATCGAAAACAACTGCCCCACTTGCACAATGGGCTCCTGCTGATCTTTACCTGGAATCTGTTATCCTTTCCAATTGAGTTTCACAGAACGCTTTAAGGACACTCATAATTGTACTCAGAAATGCTTTAAAAGCTTATGGCTTTACACCTTTCAAGTCTAATAGTCTACTTGGAGACTAGCTGTTAGTTTTCAGTTTTTATTTCTGCTATATTAAACTAACAACAGGCATTTAAAAAAAAAAGAAAGCAAGACTAAAGCCAAATGCAACCGAGATGCTCCTTGCTTCTTACCAAGACACAAATACATGATGGTAAAATGTTAGGGTTTGGATTGTCTAAAAAGTGTACTGCAAGAAATTACATGGTTCCCACATGTTCCAGCCAAGAGAATAAAACAAAAACCTTTGCCAATGAGAATGAACTAATCTTCTGAAAGGATCTGATGCATCACTTCGTATTTTACAAATATGGCTTTAATCCTAAACTCAAGTAAACATAATTATCTTTGTGGTCAGGTAAATCTTACGTTATTATCTTATTCTCAGACTATACATCCCTCATAAGGCTGGTGAATTACACATAATATTCACACATGCACACCTTTTAAAAATAGCCATTCAGTGTGAAGTTCCCACTATTTAAAGCAGCAGGATGATATCCATTCTGCAAACACATACTTCCCATTCATGTACATTCACATCAAGGACAGAAATTACTAAACAGGATTTTAACTCAGTCGTTTGTGAGAGAGATAAAAACCAAAATAGTGCAGTATTTGAGATGGTCATCAAAAAAGCAAGTCAAAAGAAGCTCCAAGAACCCTCCCCGATAATGATAGGTCTAAGATTATTTTAGGCAGAAAAACCCAAACCAATCTCCTCTACACACTTTTTTCACACATTTTTTTTTAAATGTAAAAAACCCCAAACCCACCTCTTCAACACTGAAAGGATTTACAAGCACAAGAACTTATGGAACAAAATAATGTCAAACAAAGTAGAAAAAATCCAAGAGAAACAGACAGCTGCAACTCCAATATACTATGGAGGCTGTAAATTCAAGATTACTTGGTACATCATCAGTCATGACTCAGAAGAACATTCCTGGTTCAAAAGATCATTTAGGTCTCTGCACGTTGAAGTGTTATCTTCTTTCAGGATCACATCCAGTGAAAAGAGCTACAATGCGCTTTAAGTACCAGTGGGTGTCCACACCATAGCACACACAGAGACATTATCTGTTCTATGCTGGTGAGAACTGTGGTGAAAGAGCCCATCTGGCAGTGAAAAAGAGTACTAGAGGGGAAGGAGAACCCTCCTCACCCAAGCTGTAGTTTCCATGGACTTGTAGCATTCAGACTAGATGTAACAGATCCTGCTTCCAGTCTTCCAGCAGAGGCTCTGAAGACACAAGCTCCTTGCCTTGGCACGCAAGAGATGCTTTCTATTCCCCAAGTCATCCACCCACCTGGGCTTCCTCATGAGGAAAAGTGATTGCCATGAACGCTATCTCATCAGCAGTGACTGGGAAAGCACTCATCGCTGCAGCTTTGCCACTCCTCCCACTAATTGTGTGATGAGACAGGAGATGAGCTGTCCCATCAGGAAGCAGTGCAGGAGGCATTCCACTTCCACACTGCTCTTCCACTCTGCTGAGTGGAGGTGTCTACATATCCACGTTGACTTATGTAGCCAACATGAGTTTTTAACATAGTACCAAAAGGAATCTGCAGGTGGCCTTAGTATTGAGTCTTGGGACTGTAAAATTCTCTTGGACATCTTTCATCTTTCCTTTATTACTCTCCCCATTCCCAGTTCTGCTTTTCAGCAGTTTTGGCACTTCTTCCCTTTTGCAAAACCCATCCCTCTCTACATAACATTATTTCAACAAGCTGTCCCCAAACTGGCTCACAGTGTCGACATGAGCTGTTTAAGAATCATCCTCAGAGAAAGGTAAAGAAGAGACTAGGGGGCAAGGGGTGCACAACCTGCTCAAGCTGGGCATCCTGAGAAGGCAAACTGAAACAAAGCAGCAAGACAGAACTTTCAGATGCACACTGTATACCAGCCAAGAATGCGTGCTGCTCTTGGCTCCAGAGAGAAGAGTCAACAATCAAGAACAAGATTTCTTAGCACAGAAGCAACTCAAATGCAGATACGTGTGAAAAAAAATTGGATTAGGCAGCAAGCAATCAGTCCAGGCCAATTCTTCTATTTTTAATAATTTAAATGTCCTCATCCCCTTTAAGTACTGTTATAGACTTTATAAATCACAAAATCAACTGTTAAGGTGTGGCCTACCCAGAGTATCTTGGTTCCACTAAAGACATTAAGTATCTGAGACCACACAGAGCTACTCCACACTTCAGTTACCCAAGAGTGTAACAGCACAGAGAAGTGCTTCCCTACTTGTCAGTGATGGTGGCAGGACCATCAGCCGTTAGCAGTTCAAGATACTACAGCATGTAACCTCAAAAGGCGTGTTTTCCCCTTCCCCAGTTACTTCTCTGCTGAACTAAACTCTTCTTCATGCTCATCTGAATAGTATCTGGGTTCTCGATTTCACGTATCGCCCTTGGGTGTTTATCCTCTACTTGATGTTACATTAGTGCAATTATTTATAATTACTGTAAATAATTCAAATGCAATTATAGTAATTGCATGATTCCAAAGTATAATATATAGTGAGGGAATATATACAATAAAAATAGCAATTAATCACCAAGAGTTCACAACGAAATTCCGTTGTGGTGCTAAAACAAAAATCTAGTTTTCCACACACCTTCAACTGGCAGATGCTACGTTTGCTAAATGACCATGGATCTGCTTCTTTCTTCCTTTGGTGTCTTCAGCTGTGAATGCAACTACATCCTCTTTGACACCAGTGTCATTCACAAACCATGTTTTACTCACACTGCCAGTAACCTGGTTGATTTTCCTCTGAGCAAGAGAGTTGTTATCTGGTCCTAACTAAATTCAGTCTGTCTGGAATTACTTGTGTACCAGCTTGATCATTCAAGCAACTAATCAAATATTATGTAAGTGCAAACATGGTCAGTGCTATCACATACTGATAGTTTTTACTGAATAAAACTCAGCTCAAGTTTCTTCAAAGTCTGATTTCCCCTTCTTTTGTTTGTACAAAACAGAATACCTTTTCAGCTTCATTTTAGCAAAGCTTATGGATATATACATACACACACATTGGGGGTTGGGGGGGGGAGAGACAGAGGCTGCAGGGGACAGAGATTGCCCACATGTGCATGAAAGAACACCATCACTGCCAGACTGGAAGGTCTGAAGGAAATTATTATACAGGAGTTTAAAAAACATCTCCCACACCATCTTTGTGCAAAAAACAGAACGACAGAAAATCCTTATCCCAAGACAATGCGGCTAGTTTCTCCAATATGAGTGGGTAGCTGGTGGAGGAGTTGAGTTTGCAACCCCTTTGGGGCATGCTAAGAGCCAAACAGAAGACAACAGAGCCAGATGTGGTCTGTGGGTTGACTGCTAGGAATGGCACCTCTTCCTTTCTTTTACTTTTTTAAATTGTGGAGAAAATCCAAGCTTCGGACAGAAGCACTCCTAGAACAACGCATTCTTTGTGAAGGAAGAAATGAGCCGGACACAAGGACTGTTGAAAGCACTGTAAGTAATGGCCAAGTCGTAAATCCTGTAGAACAATTTGCATTCTGCTTTGGACTGACACGCTCCTCTGTCAAAAAATCAAATAGGTCCAGAAACCAGGCATCTTGTTCACAACAGTGGTAGTGAACCTTAGCAAGTAGCACTTTGTAAATGCAGTATTTTACCTCTTCCCTTCCTCAGCACCTCTGCAGAAGGGGACTGCACCACTGCCCTTTCCCACTCAGGTTTATGGGCCAAGTTTTTTGAGGTACATTTCTCAACCAAGTAGGCAAAAGGGCCACCTCGTTATTCCCTGCCTGGATTTCTGCGTACCCCTGAAGAAGTTCTGTGATACAGCTGTTTTTCTGCACAGACAGGATTTGACGTGGTTTCCTCACTGATCTTTGTGTCCATTCTTGTTTTGTCTTCAGAGTTCTGAGTTTGTGCTCAGCACCACCGTGACAGCACCTCCAATACTGCGAGGCTGGAAGCTCAGTAAAGCAGTAGCAACTATACTTAAATTTAAAAGATCTCTACAAATACCATCCCCCAGTACTGCTAGATACAAACAGAACACTTACTGGAAGTAAATAGGTATGGTTTCTGGAGTGTGAAAGAAATTTTTTTTTTTTTTAAAAACAAGAAATCTTCATCTGTCTTCCATTTGGTTTTGCTGAATTCTGGAAGTTATTCTCCACCTACTCAGTTCTTTTTTTTCTAGTACTGAGGAGACAGGGGAAAGAAAAAAAATTATATTTCCAGATGAGAGATTTTCAAGTCAGTGGAATTAGGTCTGTGCTGTATTTTTTGTTAAGTTACATCTGTGTGCTTGGATTTAGCAAGAAAATGAGTAAGCTGTTTCAGTTCACATGTGGAGGTCATCACTATGCAACTAAAAGTTGCATTTTCTCCCAGATCAAGAACTAAAACATAATCCACAATCTATTTCTCCCTGGATCAGAAGCAAAAGGGTACTTTTTCTTTTGTCTGAGAGCTTTTGCTGGGCAGCTACATTAGTAATTGCTATTTGGGGAATGGTAACTAACGATTAGAATTTCTTGTCAAAATAAAAAGCAACTTCACTTAGCCTTAGAATCTTTTATTCAGTTTACAACACCTACCATTTCTCCTGCACCTCACAGAGCTATAGTCTAATTAAAGAGGGATCATATCAACATCCAAAATTTTGTTCAGTATTTCCAATTATTTCCTGTTATGTACAATTAAGGTGAACCATAATGATCTTTTAAATTAATTTCAAGCCTTTATTCATGTGGCATGTATTCTTTTGGCAGATGAAGGTTGGAATTTTGCAGGATACAACTGTAGTATTGTAACGTACAAGGTTAACTCGTGATAGTCTACCACATTGCACAAGTTCAGTTAAAAATCAGAGACCCTCATGATAGCAAAGCAAAGCCAAGACACCTGCTAGCTAAATCTCTTTAAAAGGTGAAATATCCCTGCAAAGGTCTGTCTTTTGTGTTCACAGATCATCAACATAAGTCGGAACTTTGTAAATAAACCCACAAAGTGCAGGATTTCAATTACTAGAGGGCTGGGAAGTAGCCTGCCAGCCATGTACAAATTACGGAGATTTCAACTGGACTTTAAACAGACTACACATCCTCCTGAAGGATGAGTGCCATAGTTTGTGGCGAAGAGTAACACGGTGAATTAATTCTTGCTTTATGTTTGGAAGAGTTTGACGGTTACTTACTCTTCTGTCACACCAAAGGAATTTTATCAAGCAACTTCCACAAATAATTCTTGAAGTAAAGACTCTTAAGGTCTAAAGTGTTTTGAGTACGAAACTTAACACTCATTGGTTCAGAAGACTCACACCAGATTTTACCACTTCCATTTCTGCTGGCTAAGTCAGTTCCTAAATACTGTGTTCCGAGTACAACTTGACTAAAAGCAAACATTCTGTAATATTAATTTAGAATAAATTACTTCTGCAGTCAACCGTGCCATAAAGCTTATTCACCAAGATGGCCACAGAGAGAGTGAAGCCATAAAAGTGACAAAAATTAAATTTAATTGGGGAGAATACTAACATGAAGCTATTTATTAATTTAATAATGATCTTCAAGACAAAGACAGAAATGAAGAGCTGAAAATATCCAATCTTGGTGTGTAAGTAGATCAAAATATGCTATTTAAACATGTGAAGTAGAAAAATATTTCAAAACATTTCTTCTAAGCCAACAATACAGCCCTGGCAATTATAATTTTGGATGACCACGGTATGGAAGACTGATCCTAACATTAATGACTTTCAAAGACTTAAAGCAAAAATCTTAGCATTTTTGAAAGATTGCAAATATATGAGGTATTAGTTGGCTGCTCTCCAACTAGGAGTACATCTCTCTTGCCGAACCATCTCTATATTCATGAACTTAGCATGATTTATTAGCTATCTTAAGTTAGACACTCATAGTAACATTCTGATACTCTTGAGTTCATAATAGATGCCTTAGCTCTATGCTGTTTTTTTCTCAATATGACAGCTACTCTCTTCATTGAAAATTCTCTTTAAAGATTTTCACAGTGACTCAACAGAACTTCACCTCAGTGAGTATCAGACAAGTCTTCTGTCCTCTCCAGGAAAGACTTCCGCTCACCGTGTTTACCTCCTTAAATAGGCTGGTAAAATGACTAGTAAATTAGACCTGTCCTTATGTGTGCCCCGCCCCCCCGCAACCGTCCCAGTGCTAAACTGGGCCCAGAATGTCTTCTTGGAGGAAGCTAAACCCCAACATTTAGATAAAAGATAACTGACGTAACTTCTAACTTATTAGAAAGACAGTTTGCTCAGAATCATAATGCTGCCTGGTAGCTTTCTACCTTTCTAAGTGTTTGCTGTTTTGCAACTAGAATAAGAGGTGTATATTTCAATTACACACAGCGGCAGAATAGTTCAGTGTCATCAGAAGAAAAAAGGACTCTACGCTTTTCTGAGTTGGTTTATTGTTTCTTTTTTTTTTTTTTTTTTTCCTTTTACCATTACTATTTTTCTTAAACCCTCCTCTGGCCTTCTACTTGTGGCTCTTCAATCTATGAGATTATCATCAGTATAATTAGTACTACATTCCATAGCTCACTTTTCCAGAAATCTAAAAGCCATGGCCCCAGGGCAGCTGATCTGTGTTCTTATCAACAGAATTTGCACAAGCAAACCAGCATACTATTACAGAAAAACAAATAACCAAGCATTAGATTGCCCTGAATCAAATGTGAGATGTCTCTCATTAATATCACATACCCATTTCACCGAGTCCTCACTAACTTTCACATACATAACTCAGTATACATGCCAAGTGGAACTGAAAACAGCTAGAGCTGGTTTGGTTATGCGGGGGTTTTTGTTTTGTGCTGGTTTGTGTGTTACTGATACTCTATATTCCCTGAGGTTGCAGTGAAGTGGAGATCAAGGAATGTATCTAAGATCAAAATACAGAGTAGTAAGATGGTGCTATTAAGACATACCAGGAAATGGGACTGATGGCAGAAGTAGAACTGGGAAAGGTTTTGGGGGTAGCAGAAGTATAACTGGGAAAGGTTTTGGGGAAGCTAAGAGGGTTGTAAACCCTCTAGGGAAAAGGAGAAAAATAATGAGAGTTCCACAGGTAATGAATGCGATACAGAGAAACTGAAACAGGTTGAGTGGAAGCAGGAATCATAGAATTGTTTAGGTTGGAAAAGACCTTTAAGATTGGGTCCAACCATTAACCTTAACACTGCCAAGCCCACCACTAAACCATGTCCCCAAGCACCACATCCACACGTCTTTTAAATACCTCCAGAGATGGTGACTCAACCACTTCCCTGGGCAGCCTGTTCCAAAGCTTGACAAACCTTTCAGTGAAGAAATTTTTCCTAATATCCATCTAAACCTCCTCTGGCGCAACTTGAGGCTATTTCCTCTTGTCCTATCACTTGTTACTTGGGAGACTGACACCCACCTCTCTGCACCCTCCTTTCAGGTAGTTGTAGAGCATGATAAGGTCTCCCCTCTGCATTCTTTTCCCCAGACTAAAACAACCCCAGTCCCCTCAGCTGCTACCCACAGGACTTGTTCTCTAGACCCTTCACCAGCTTTGTTGCCCTTCTCTGAATGCATTCCAGCACCTCTTGTAGTGAGGAGCCCAAAACTGAATCCAGCATTCAAGGTGCGGCCTCACTAGTCCTGAGTACAGGGGGACGATCCCTTCCCTAGTCCTGCTGGCCACACTATTTCTGATATAAGAGACAAGAACAGGCAGAACATAAAAAAAATAAAGGAATGATTGACTTCAATTTATCTTCTTTTCTGAAAATAAAGACTAATATAACAGAAAACATGAAAAAGATTTTCTACTTTAGGGATAGGAGGAAGAAAGAAGTGTAATACCAAAATATCATGAAACCCACACAGTAACTGAACTAATTTTTGCTGGTTGACAGTTAATCCTGACAAAAATCAAGGATTTAAGAGCATCTCACTAATAATTTGTACTTTCGGGACGAGACTTGGAGTGATGCAGACAAAAGAATGTTTGCACTGGAACAGTGATACACAAACATTCGTTCCCTGTGGTGCCACACATTGTCCGTAACACTACGCATGCATGCACTTTCAATCAACTTCAGAGAAATAAGGGTTAGAGGATGAGGACTATTCAGCCAACTTCATAGTCTCAGTGTTATCAAGTTCGCTTATTTCACAAATATTATTCGAGTTAAGATGATGTTGAATTAGATGTCTTCAGACAATGTGATATTCCCTAAAAAGAGTAACCTTTCAAAAAGTGATTTTGACTGAGGTAATTTAAAACTCTGTGTTGAATTTACTGGTCAATAGTAGCTGAGACAAGTGGACTCCTCAGTCTTGGAGGACCCTTAACTCTAGCTGTTCTTCCCCGACCCAGTGATTTCACAAGCCCACACACTGCAGGGAACCAGTTCTGCTTGGCACCCTGGAAATCCTACACAGAGCCAGAAGGCAAAGGAGCACACAGCAGCAAGACGAACATTCAGCTCCACAGCCCTTCAGAGATTCACACACTGCATCTTAACTGAACTTTTTGGTAATTAAAATAAAAAGCAGCACTCTCAACCATCTCAGCAGCAGTCATACATACTAAGAAATTCAAAAAAAGCAAGAATAAGAGGAAAGAATGTTCTAGCCATGACATTTTTTTTTCAAGTCAGAGGATACAGTAGAAACACAGCAATTAGATCATCTAGTCTATATCTTAAGTTAAAGACATAGTCCTCAGAGAGTTTCAGACACTACAGGGATGTTATTCAGCCTAGTACTGAGCCAGAAAGACACAGAGATACTGGCTGGAGCTACTACATCAGTTTCCAAAATTTAGTAGAACTGAAAACAAAAGCTTTATTGTTAAGTTATGCTTAAGACTTTGGGGACAAACATTACTTCAGGGCAGGGGGGGAAGGAAATCTGCTAAAAAGCTTAAACAAAGTTGTGGGTAGGAAAATAAATGAACAAAAAAAACCCCCCTCAAACCACACAAACATTTAAAAGAAGTTAAGGATTTTCTAAAAAAATGCAAAGCAAACCAGCAAAAGACTGTTCAGTTGTATTAGTGAAAAAAAAACCCCTAGAAACAACAGAGAAAAAAATAATCAGGGTTGCTAATGCAGTGAGAACAGAGTTTAAAGACAACCTTGCTATGTTTCCAAAACTTAAATATTCTGAGTGTTATCAAAACATACAGTTTATGATGATCATGGAATAAAAAGCAGAATAGATGATGGAAAGAGGGTATGGCAATGACAAAGCTTGATGTAGTAGCCAAATGGTAGTGTGCTCAAATAAAGTTCTAAAGAAAAAAAACAACAAACCAAACATGAGGAATATGGACTAGGTTAGTACTGGGCAATAGAACAAAGTGCAAAGGAACTGTGAATATGACAACACTGGAAATTGGGAAGAAAGGGTTTAAAGAAAAAACTAACAATTTAACAATCAGAACAGGAAGGTTCTGGTGCAACTCTTCTAAAATTGGTGGGAACCAGGAAAAGAAAGAGTTTAAGAGCTTAAATTCAGAAGAGAAAGGCATTACATGGCTTACAACTCCAGTCAACTAGATTGATCCAGTCCCAAACCCTGTATTCCTACAGATCCTCCTATCGCTACACAAATATTATGGAAAAGAAGAAGGAAAAAAAAAGCCAGTAAGAAAACAAAGCCCCTAAGAAAGCAGTCAGAACAGTGCATTTGTGCCAGAAAACAAAGAGACAGCTTGTACCAGATGCTGTTCCTAAACGCAGTGCCATACTGGAAGGGTTGGCAACCACTGACATAAAAGCAGCCTAATCAAGGACTCACCTCAAAAGAATCAATAAAGGAAGACCACCAATGCCTTCCAGACTCATGTCTAACTTTTTCAGTTTCTATTGCCGCTGACAACTCCATGGATTATTTTGGTTACTGCAATTCACTGCACTGTTGCTTGACACAAAACTGAAAACCAGAGGAGCAACTCAAGTACATCAGCAACATAACTTTGTTCCAAGTTTACCGGTGGTAAACAGGTAGAGAGATCATGCGAGACAGATGTGTTGCTAACACTATGGTGTTGAGTATTTGTGGGTGATGCATTCTGGAACTGAGATACTCCATTTACAGATGAACACTTAAGGCAGGAATGGTCTCATCTGATTATCACATCTCACTGCCTGCATCACAGTGACTTAAGAGTGGTCCAAGCTGATGCCTTATAAAATGCTCCTACTCAGCCACACAATTCTTCCAGAAAAATATGAGACTTTTGGAAGAATACATTCTCTTGTCTGAGAAGCCTAACACAAAGCTGATGCTGCCACTGACCTTAAACAAGGACATCTAATGAAGTCATGGCCAGCATCAGCTGTCAACTTACATCACTTTATCCCTTTTCCTCCAGTGTCAAAAGCAACAGTCTGCCTCTGAAAGTCTGCCTCCTTCCTGCCCCCCAGTTTCCTCTTTCCTTACTTCCCTGAAGTACAACACTACCTGGCCTCCAAGTCCACCTCACACTGTCAAAACACAGCAGAACTGTGACAGAACGTATAATACCTCTCTTCAGAAAGAAAGAGGAGGCAGAAGAAAGCTTTGTGTGCAGGGAAAAAGAGTCCAGGGCTGCCTGGGAAGAAGAGAAAGAGGCTGTGTGCAACGAGCTATGAAGATAAAGCAGAGTCCACAGGAAAGAGGGAACTAAGAAAAGCTGCTTCCATAGGTCTAGCTGACCTACCTTCAGCTGAAGATTCCCCTTCTCCAGAAACAAAAACTTTTGCCCAAGAACCTTTAAAACATGTTCCTACCATCAGAATTGAACTGGAAAAGACATGCATTTCTTGAAACTTTTATTCTCATGTCACCATCACCAACACTTCACTAGACACTCAACCATCAGAGTTCCGGGAATGTCAGCAAGTTCTCCACTATTCAATTTCTTTGGCTGCAAAATCTACCCAAACTTAGGTCTTCCACAGAGCCAGATTTATTACCATAACCCTTAATGCAATGAAGCACTTACCTGTGGGAAGTCCTTTCCCCCTCAGCCTCTCCCGAATAGCCTGGCTCCTGTCTGGCTGCAGTTTTCTATCTCCATTGCAAGAAAGTTGATCCACCTGCAAAACAGGCAGTAATGCAAAGTCAGATATTGAAACAGTGCACATTAGTATGAAACAAGTGTCCGTTATGTAAATGCACAACATAAGTCCGTGCCAAACAGTTAAGTTCAAAATGTTTTCATAAAAACAGGTTCATTAGTGAGAACATCTCCTAGAATTATCCATATCCAAATAATCTGTGCCTTATTTTTACCACACATTTGCCCTACTTTTTCCCCACTAAGTGTAGATTAAGTTCACAAGTTTGTAACTTAAACACATTCCACCCCTACAGCAAACTGAAGAGGCAGCAACACTCGAAAACCATGTTCCATGGTTGTGCAACATGACTGGAACTTGTGATTGGCCCGATGAGTTTTCTGTGTAACAGGAAGAACTGTCTCGTACCACATAGTTTTCGGCTGATACCTCACACAACTTCTCACAAATGCATGAGATTTTACATGTGTAATAAGTCTCTTCTTTAGCCCCTCAGGCACATTCCTTTTGTGTGTCAGGCTTAAGTACTCCCATTAACTTCCAACTTTTTTTTCTTTTTAATCACTACCTCCCTAAAAAAATTATTTCACATGTACAATCATTCAGAGAGCAGCTTATTTGCTGCAACAAATAATCTTTAGTGAGATCTTTTGATATGGTGGGAATTGGCATAATTTGGACAGTGGCTTACTTGGGAGGCGGGAAGGAGAAATCGAGCAGCCTTCTATCTATAACAGTTACAATGCAAGTCAATTAAGACTAAACAAATTGAACCAGTCTTGTGCTGTATTGCCCTTTATAAAGCATGTTAACATGGAAAGTGAAAACATTCAAACAGGACCTCTCAGCTGTGCGCCACAGACCACCAATTGAACAGTTATAGAGCTAAGACCTCTCTAGCCTTTGATAAGGCCAATCAAGATTGGAGGCAGGTTGTACTATGGTTCTGAAAAAAACAATTTTATATGCTTTTCTTATTAACGTAAAAATTCCAGCACACAATGGAGAACTAACCATTAAAAACAGCAGGGATGCTTAGCTAAGGTGCACAAAAACACAGCAGCACAGCTATGTCGTTGTTCTGTCAATACTCAGTTCTATTCTGTCATTTTGTTCTTGTCTTCTTGCAAAGCCAATGCAGTGACATGTTATGGATTAGGTTAAACAGGTTACTGGCAGAGGAAATCTAGAAGAACAGCAAAACTTCAGCACTGGGTAACTGTCAGTAGTCCCATTCCTTCATTATCAACGTGGTATAGGAGACAGGAACACACTTGCTGGGTTCAGCTCTCCACTGGATTTCAGTACCTGCTTTGGGACCACTACTGCTGTCTTTGGCAGGCTGGTCTAGATTAGTCTGTCACATTAACCTCAGACTCCCTCTGAAAGCCTGCTGACAAGAACAAGATGAGGAAAAGCAGAAAATTTGCTAAGCAGAAAGGGCCATTAAGAACTTGGAGACTAATGATTCAGTCTCCACAGTGGCTGTTTCTATAGCTCGTGGCTCGATTGAAGGTTTGGATCTTTATTTTAATAGCTTCACTGATTAAGGCCTTGTAGGCCTTTATTTCACTGAATCACAGACTAGCTTCACTTGGCAACTACACAAGACTTCAGACATTACAGCGAGGAGCACCAGACTGACAGACATAACCTCACAGACTAGACAATGCTTTGTGGAGTTCAGGCTCAGCACTATTTCTGGAGACCTGTCAGAGTCAGTTGCTGCCAAATATTAGACAAATGCAGGGGCCTCTCACCTCGTGCGAACGTTTCCAGATTAGATTTATGAAGAAACTGTGTAACAATTACATCATAACAATTTTTTTTTTTTAAAAAGGAAGCATTGTCAAGCCAAACATTTTTCATGCAATTACAGTGCTGTCTCTTCAGACACCAATTTTTACATTGGCATAACCCCTATAAGATAAAAAAAATATTATCAATGATACAAAACTGGATAAAATTCAGGACCATCATGGGATACTATTCCAGCAATAATAAACTGCTTGGCATTTGTTATAATTATAAACAGAACACAAGGAAAGCAAGTATTGGCCAGAAAACAATCTAACAATATTGACAATTTATGGTGTTCCTTTCTACTCGGAGCCTTGAAATTATTTAACTATTCTGAAGTTATGTTGTAATGGTTTAGGTGAAGGCAGAAGTTGCCTGTCAGGAATAGTAACTTTGCAAGATGAGTTCATGTGGTTTCTTTCTCTTCTGAAAACAGTCTAACACATTTGTCATCATTAGACAATAACATCCTCCACATTTATCCAAGAGCTGAGCAGAAGTGAAGACAATTGGCACACTGCCTAAAAAGTCCCTCTTCCTGTCAATAAGCAACTCTCCAAAAGTCAAGCATAACTTAAAAAAAGAAAATTCACAGCAATCATTTTTGAAGCATTTCAAGTAGCAACAAGTCTAAGGCTCGCCCCAGAGTTCACCTTTTTTGTTCTCCTGTTTTTCCCTGCTTTTCTTTCAATGAAGACAAACAGTTCACAAAATTATCTTCCTCAGAAATAGCAGTTGTGAATGCATATCCCAGGAGGAACTGTCAAGTTTACAAACTGTTAAAAGGGAGAGAAGTAATTCCCTCCTTTCAACAAGCCACCCTTATCAAAATTGCAACATAGTAAAACAAGAGGAAGAATGAACACAGAGTGATTCTGAATTAGCACCTTTGCTCTCTTCCTGCTCATCTCTATTATTCCTCAGACTTACCCCAGACAGGCTTCCCAGAACCAGTCTGACCAACTGTTTCACATATGAAAACGAAGGGGCACAGTTACTGTTCCTTATGTGGGCACTGCAAGCATCCAGAACAGTCCGTACAGATACACGGGCATAAATGACATCTTCACACATGCCGAGGAGTATGCTGTTGAGATGATCTCCAAGTTTGATAGGCTAGTGACAAACAAAACCAGGAGGAATAAAAATCAGTTTTAATAGTGACTCGTGGTACACACAGAAACAAAAAGACATTCAACACAGTAAAATAACTATTCACAAGACTTACTGCCTACATTATCTGAGTGCCAGCTTGAAAGTCACCATCTAGGTGGTGAAATAATAGCAGTTGTAGATCAGGGGACAGGCATTCAGCATTTAGATTTGATTCCTACTCTACTACAATCTGGTCCAAACAAGCTGCCTGATCTGTAAGGTAAGGATACCAACACTTTCCTTTCTCAAGGGCTTAATGACTAGCGAAAAGTTTCAGAGGAAGTTTTCTTTGTTTTTGAACATTCTGCCAGTCACAAGTATAAAATTCAATCCTCATTACAATCATTTTGTATCCCTCTGTCTGCTATGCTCATTTTCTACAGTTCCTCACCTCAGCAATATTTTGCAGCAGCTGCGTCAGCATTTCCAAAGTCCAGTGACATCAAACAATATCAACAAGTAAGGAATAAAACAGCAAAGTCACTGGTTAAGGAAGCAGAGCTTCACAGTTGCAGGACAACACCCATATGGTTAGGAACAATCTAGATTTAATTCTCCTCTATCCATTCAGTTAATCAAACACACTGTATGTGGACTACCACTCCTCAGGGTATGTAATAGTCAGTGATAACACTTGTTGTGAGATGCCACAGGCACTTGAGCTTTCTGATCTGCAATTCTCCCAAAGTGGGTGGTTACCCACGAAGTACAAGCACTGTTGTGTTTTTTGTGTCACAGAGCACTTCAAACCATTACGATCGCCCCTGTATTAGTACTCTTAAATTGTACCATTAAAAGAAAAAAGTATTCTGGACCACTCTGTTTTATTTAATGTAGGCTTTTCCCATCTATCTGTTTAGCATTTCTAACTAATTGTAAAAATCACTCTTGTTTTCAACCACACTCCCAGCAGAGAAGCAGCTCATTAACCAACGTAGTCAGGCAAACATGAAAAAAAACAAAAAAACAAAAAAACTGGAAAATCTGCACATGCAAATTTTAAAAGTAATGCCACACACAGACTGTCCTTTTGCCTCCACTAATTTCACAGGGTAGAGGCATTGCATGAGAACATCCCAAAGTTAAATTCTAGACTTCTGCTCCCCCTTTCTTTCCAGGCATATCTCACCACACTGTCTTTGGAAAAATATTGTTCTATCAAAAGGTAGAGCACTCCTTCGCACTGCATTATGGTGAAACTGCTGCTACAATCTAAAATCAAAAGAAGAAACAAAGAAAAAGGGGACTAAAATCCATGCCTACTTTCTGCTCAACACCCACCTCTACCTACCTTAAGCCATTCTCCCACTACTGCTGAATACTGTTCCTTTCATCTCCTACAAGACAGGAGAGCAAAGAAAGGGGATAGCTGTCTAAGAAAATACTGGGGTTTTTAGGACAGTCACAGTAGGCATTACAAATAAGTATCCCTAAAACAGTCATAGCTTCAAATTTTCTCACTATTGCATTCAGGTAGCTACTTGCAAATCGGTACAACTGAGAACTCAACTACCACCCTGTTAAAGAAAATATTAGAAACTGAACACTAAAATTGCCAAAGAGCCTTTCAAAATTTCCTTCCTTACCCTTACACATGACACCAACTAGTAGGACTGAAGCCAAATATGAAACAGAAACATCTTATCTCCTTGAGCTGCACAATGCTCTGCCAAATCCCGCAACTGCAAGTTCATCAATAAATGCTTTTTTGGATGCACTTCCTCTTATTTTCACTCTTTTGGATACTGACTTCTAAAAGTCTAATTGGAGGTGGGGAAGGAGCTGATGAATCACATCATCTTCTATCAGTTTTGGAAAGACAGTCTGGGAGTTCTGCTGTGTGTGTGAAATAACCCCATTGAGCAATAACACTCAGCTCTAAGCAGTCCGCAGCTGTGTCTGCATTGACTGACAAGCCAATTGTTCCAAACAATTCATACCATTTCTTGGCCATTGTGTAACATAAGTATCTGTATGTGCCAAGTCCAGACTCAGAGAAGTTGTGGCAGCACAGAGAACAAGTTGCTTTATTATGAGTAAAGCAAGGATGTTATTTAAATATTTGTTTTCATATAAGCCTAAACCAAACCAAGTCATTTTCTCCTTTGTCAGCAGCTTTAACTATTGTCTTTCAGCCTGTGACACTACAGGATAGACTAGCTCAGATGTATCTTCATGGAAACTAACAAAAATGTAGTATCAGCACCTACCTTCTGCAAGGCAACACCACTGCCACCACCCTCACACACTCCACAGGAAAAAGCTCCAAGTACAAGAAAGAAATCCTGTTCTTCAGTGCCTCATTATGACACCCTGCCATGTTAACTCAAATGCAGATTCTGTCAAACCATCAAGTCTGAAGTTGCAATGTTAAACAAAACCAAATCTAAACTTACCTGACTTTGAGGAACTTCATGGTCAGCTCCCCAAAAGAGTGCCATACCGAGAGAATAAATATGGACCTGTCATAAGACACAAGGCATTTATCAACTCATTGAACAGGACTGGAAATGCAAAGCAGAACTTTGAAGTAGAGCAACTACACATCATTTTGCCTATATATATTCCTGGTATTTAAGCTCAGTTGTCTTTCAAATTGTTCTCCTTTGTCATGAGAGTCAGAGAAGCAAATTCTACTGCTGTGAAACATACTGCATCTAATCAGTGCCTCTGTCTTCTCTTGTTCAATTTTAAGCTTTCATCTCACATTGAAACCAGAAGCACATGTAATCCATGGGATCAGCCTGGTGTGGGGTTCAGACTGCATGATGTCCAGGGATCCTTAAAACTTTAGTCTGAAGGCAAGGCAGATCTTAGCAGGACTCAAACAGTGGGCTACCACTGTTAAGAGATCCCTAAGATTGGTATTAAAGGAAAAAAAGGAATGAACATAAGTATCAATGTCTAAAGCAGCCACCTTAATCTATTTTTGGTATTTGATACAAACACAGTAATCATTACACATATAATTAATAACATCAAAATTAATGAAATTACTATTTCTTTTACATATTAAGCCCATCAGGACAGGGAATAAAACCTTTAAATACTGCAGAATTAAGAACACAAATACATATTCCCCTGTAGGTGACTGAAAACAAAACAGGTGAGTGAGGAAAAAAAAGCAGTTTTTCTGGACTGTGTAAGTAACATACAGTAGTGATGGCTCTTTCTACCAAGTTATTAGTAAAATCTGTGCTACTTAAAGTAACAAGTTTATCAAATAATTGTGCAGGCAACAAACAACAATTATAGGGACAGTGATAAATTAAAAGCAATTTGCTTAAGTCAGCCTCTTCACTAACTAAACATCTTACTTACATCCTAGGTATATATATTGACAAGATCTGTCCCTACTCAGATATTTCATATACAGATTTAAAAAACTTCAGTGTAAATTGAGTGTACAAAGGTAATGAATGGACCCAACAGAACCTATGAAATGATAAAAATAATTTTCTTCTTCCCATAGTAAATACATAGCATTGTTAAAAATCACACATCTAGAACTAGCTTAAAGTTGTACAAGAGAATTCATCTCTGTACTGAGGAGTCACTTAGCCTACTCAAGACAACATAATATATTCTCAAAGACTCTGAAAAGGATGACACAAATGTTTTTCTTTTCACTTCAGATTGCTTGAAAGACATTTACACCATTACTGCACTGTGCCAGGAATTAACCCCAAAACATGAGTATGATGTATTTTTAGACTTCTATTGTAAAACAGAAAAAAGTTTCCTTTTTAAGTATTCAGAAGAGCAATACACAACTTTGTGACAGGGTAAGGAAGTAATAACTACACTTAAAAGCAACACATTATTAAAATTGTTCTCGTAAATTCAACGTGTTTTATTTATATAAAATTGGAATTCAACAGAGAAAGCTGCAAAAGAAGCCAACTATATCACAAGCAGACTGCAAGACCAGACCCAAGAACTCACCTTTCTCACTCTACCTAACAGACAAATATGAGGAAAAAAAATCTCTACCAGGAAGAAGAGAATAGGACAGAAGTCACAGACAAGCATCAAGGGTTCTGTTAATACTACTGCCCCATTCAACCAGAAACATTATCTTTCAAATACTAAGCAAATTGTTCCACATCTGGTTTATTACCCTTAGAAGTGAAATACTAGACAGTCTTCCTTATGTATCTAGATATACCACAGCTATGCAGAAAAAGGTAAATATACTTTCAGGGTAATAATGCATGCAAAGAAAACCTTTTCAGAAAAAAAATAAACAAAAAAACCCAACCACACAAAAAAACCCCCAAAATTCAAACAAAAAAAGCTCCCCAACTCCTCCCATCCCCCAAAAATGTAAGAACAGCACTTAAAAAGTCTACTATAAAAATTGTTAATTCTAATCACAGAAGTGGGTCAAGGTCCTAAGTCTGTCAGTGTTCAAGAAGCATTTGGACAATGCTCTTAAGATATATGATATTTGGACTGGATGATCTACAAGGTCTTTTCCAACCTTGATGATTCTGTGATTCTGTGATGTAATTTTTGGGTTGCCCTCTGTGGAGTCTGGAGTCGGACTCAACGATTCTTGCAAGTGCCTTCCAACTCAGGATATTCTAGCATTCTATGCTTTTAAGCTTCAACATAATGGAAGATATTTCCAAAACTGAGAAGTGCATCATCCCCAAAAAAGATATTATTGTACAACCATGCAGTGAGACCTCTAAACTAAAACACGCTACCCTACTAACCTATCTGAAAAGAGCTTTCAAAATAAAAGCAAAGTGAACCAGTTTGTGATGAGTTACTCCATCAACAGTATTTCAAGCCTTGTATTGACGTAAGGAGATATTCCAAGTAAGGCCTTTCAAAGTTACTTGCAAGCCACTACTACATAGAAAACAAAAATGTATCCACTACATATCAGTTAAACTGATCTTTGGATTTTAATGTAATGCCTGCACACATATCATGCAACTCTCTCCTACTTCATATTCCTTAACATCAAAAATCAGATAAATAGTCATACTGATGCTTGACCAGCATTAGAAACTCGTAAGAGGAACTGTCAAACTGCTTGCTATAGTTTGACAGCCTTAGGTTGTGTCACATAGTCAGGAAGGGGAAGAAAAAAAAAAAGAAAAAAAAAAAGAGAGAAATCCCACAAGAGTCTGTTTACAAGATCATCACTTCTTGAGGTTTGTGCGGCATTACATCAAGTTCCTTACATAAGAGAATTCCAGCATGAAAATGACACAAAACCCATCTATTGAAAAACTGTGTTGTAAAAACCCAAGAATTTGGCTAATTTCAAATGATCAGTAACTCATGTTTTTGTACAGTACTACCCAATAAGCATTCATATTTAAAATACCCTTCTCTCTCTCTCCAGATGAAATAACCTTTGATTTAGAGGCACATGACATGCCTTTCAAAAATGAAAGCATTTACTCAAAAATTCTAGTTCGTTTTTGTATTATACTTCTAATATTTTCCACAATATATAAATCAACATCAAATTCATTGCCCAAATTAATCTTTCATTATAATTTTGAACAGTTGCTTACTCTATTTCCAATAAGCTTGCAGTTACCTCAGACTTATTTTGTATTCACATTGACTGGGTATCTTAGAATCAAAAGGGTATTCACTGACTGACTACCAGTTTTTCTAATATTTATCTTTGAATACATTGCTACTTTGTGTTATCAAGTAAACTCATAACTCAAAACACGAATGCAACCCTGTCACTGTGTTACAAGGCCTTAAGAAACAAGATGTCTTTCTGCCTTCAGCAGCTTTCAGACATGGTCTGATTTCAGAAGAACAACCAAAAAGGAAAACACTGAAGAAGATTTCCAGTAAATAAATTCAGTGAAGTACAGCAAGTTGTGAGAGAAAAACAAACAAACAAAAAGTTTAAATACGTTGTTACCAGTCAGCATGTGCAAAGCAAGATCTAAGAAACATGAAGTCAACATATCAAGACAAATAACCAGTGTACCATTCAAGACACAGTTTAATAGAAATGCAAAGGGAAACAGTCAAAAAAAGAAGGATGCACATACAAGCTATTTATCAGCCCTACTAACTTCAACTAATAAAGCCATAAGAGGACAAAAATTTTTGTACAAAGCTATGTTTCAGGTAGTTTTCTCTTTCCATATAAGTAAGCAAATAAACACAAGAGGACTGACATGTTTGAAGCATTTCACACAAATGTACTATACTGTATAGTTCCCAACCAGGGGATTATAAAACAGTATTAGAGATACTCTGGTCTTTTCTTTTCCCTGATGCATTATCAAAGATTATTTTAACATATATTGGTATATACCATTGCCATCATGACAAGACTTCAATTCTTTGTACACAATGGTACATTTCTAAGAATTCAACTGGAGGGTCTCACATGAGCAAATACAGGATGAGGAACTCACAGATCCCATCTTCACATTATGACTGTCCTTCACTGCACCCAGACATGAATATCACACCAGGAGAACAGCTGCATGATTTATCCACAAGGCTTTAAACTGAGAACAAGAATGGTAGCAGTGTTTTCTTCAAATGTTTTTGTACCATCCCAGGCTATCAGCACAGTTAATTTTTCCTCCCCAGCGTGTGCAAAACACATGCAGAAATTAAGTGGAGTTCAAACACAAAACAGGTTAATTCATCTCAAACCCAAAGCCTGAAGCTTCAACCTAATGCTAAAGCTGAATACCACAAGCGAAAGGGTTTTATTTAGTTTATACATGACTATATGAGTAATTTGTTTACATAAAGCCAGAGCTTGTGTATGTCCACATCCAACTGTTTCCCAATGAAAACAGCAACACAGCTGCTGTGGCCTAGAGTCTCAATTTTGTCATTGCCTTCCAACAAGCAAAGTTATACTGATATCACGAAATAAATTCACACAGTCATAATCAGAGAGGATTAATTAGTGCTACACGTATGCAGAATGCCAGTATTTGGTCATCACTGACTGATATGCTCTGTGCTGGAGTTTACAGGCCACAGTGGTCCCTCTGAGTATTTCCCTCCTAAAGATTAAGAAACATCATAGCACGGCTTGCAATAGTAACAGTTCTGTATTTCAAAATGTAAAAAGTAACACACTGAATGAACACTGGTACAGAACAAAGAGTGCAAACAGCTCTGACAAAGGTTGCAAACAGCTCTGACGAAAATCACAAACATGTCATTTCAAAACTTTTCTCCGGCATTTTTAAAGGCCTGTTTTGTATATTAATTTCAGAGTTGGCACTAGAGGTAACGTTACTGTCTTCAACAGTGTTGTCTCGCTTGAAAGGAGATAAACAATTCCAACAGTATGACTACACAGCTTGGCAGCTGCATCCTACATAACTGATCCCAAGTTTGCACTGATGTCAGTGTTATTTTTACTTCTCTATTAAAACTTTCAACCTAGGTTGCTAATTGCTTATAGTTTTGTCATAGATAAAATTATATACATATTTTATTACACCATTAATTTTGACTATACTGCAGGGCAAGAAGGATGTCTAAAGAGTTTGCAAGTAACTGAGGAAAAAGTGATTTTTGGTAGGTATTTGGTGATATAGTCCTAAATAAAACTGACTATATCCAAGGTTTAGAAGGAAAAAAAAAGCTGCAAACAAAATACTCACCACAGAAAACACGTTTTAATAGTCCTTGTGCACACAACAGCAATTAATGTCAATACTGGTTTCCTCTGGAATAAGAGCATGTTGCTGTTCTTCCTGAAGGAAGACTGCCAAATGTCATAATTGTTCCCTGATTACAACACTGGCTTCCTTCTCTAAGGATCACCAATCCAGAGAAACCAAAGAGATGGAAATAGAGCTCAGTTTCCTTCTTACTCCCACCTCTAAATATCTTTGACTAGGCCAAGGGAATGGTTTACTGGGAAAAGTGTTACCATTTGCAACAAATTATGGTTAAGAAAACATTTGAGAAGCTAGTCATTTTGACTGTGCATATCAATGACCTGGAGGAGATCACGTATAACAAACCTCACATGACAGAACATCTACCCTTAGGGAAGAGTTAAAAAAGGAAGGTGGAAAGGAACAATTTTGCACACAACTGAGGAATACTTAATTAAAACAAACTTTTTTTTCTGAGATGAGTGTAGGAATATCCCATTTTTTGAAGCCCTGGACTGCTTGAGTAATGCCTTTGCTCACCTCTCAGATGCATTTTGCCAACAAAATGTAAAGAAATTAAAATGGTTGATGTCACTGAAATCTTTTAGAAAAAGAAGGCAAAATGTTGCTTACTACCAGTTCGATGGTCAGTTATTCTGTGCAGCCATTGTCCAAGTATGGCTGTCAGCAGCACACACATGACAGGGACCTGCACAGAGACACTTCTTCCTAAGTGCCTACAATCAGAATCACTATTCCACTTCTACAGACAAAAACAAAGTAGGAGGATCTCTCCCCCTCTCACAAAATAAATCAACAACTACACATGGCAATCAAGAACCAAAGGGAGATAAAAAGGACAGTTTAAAGCTATTTTGTGAAGGGATCAACAGCAAAAGACAACAGCTGTCTGCCAAGGAAGAGGTACCTTACCTTTTCAACGTCTGACAGAGATGATAGAGAGTGGTTCTGCAGAACCTCTGGTGCTGTGAATGCTCGCAGGTCTTGTTGGGAGACATTTTCATCAGTAAATGATACACTGCCAGATGGAAGCAACAGGAGAGACCACGGAGAAATGATGAATCCCAGAGCAGTAGGATCAGCTGTATTTGAAAGGAAAAAAAAACAGTCAAGTTAAAGCAACGTTGTTTGATGCCCTTGCTTGATGTTATTTTATTTGCTCAAAGACATGTTTAATATCATCCTACATATTATTAATGGAATAGCTTCATGCTTCCTCTTCCACTTTCAGTGCTTCATAGCCACAACCACTTCAATTTTAATCACACTAAGAAGTAACATGCATCTTTTTTGACTATTCTTTGCTATTATTCATACCAGCAAGGTCAAGAAGAGCCTGCTAAAATACTGGTTATTTCATTTATGTTACAATTGACATATAAAATGACCACATTTTTGTAGTGTACATGTCATTAAGATTAATTCCTACAATAAGAATGGAGTTAACTGCTATACTAATATAGCACTGCTGCAGTGACAATGATCTGAAGAGAGAGGACAAAGTTAGTAGATAGAGGAAATACACCTCATTAGAGCAGCTGACAGATCCAGACAAAAGGGAAAAGTTTTGGGGCACAGACGTCTTTTAGTCTAAAGAAAAAAAAATATTTCAAAAGTAAAAAAGAAAATAATAATTCTAGGCAGCAGTGGAAGTGGGAAAATAAACCTGAAACCTTAGTAAGAACACCCATTCAAACCCTGTGAACAATACTTGAAAATAGCAAAACAAGCACTGAAATAAGAGAACCAGGAGCCACAAAGAAAACCTTCTATAACATGACTATGCAATTTGCCAGCTAGGTTTTTGATGTCTGATAATACTGCTGTCAAACTTCTGGTCACAGACCTACTGAAGAAAAAAAAATGCCGGGGGGGGGTGGTGGTGTGGTGGTGGTGTGGGGGACAGGCCGCAGCAAGAAACAGGCCGCACACACATGGGAAGGTGTTAAACCCCAAAATCTACCTTGAAAGTAAAAGTTAACTAAGACAGGAAAAAGAGACCATTTCCTTGAGTCAAAATTTTTTTTTCTACACCTCAAATAGTAAATCAGCTCAGTTTCACTGAAGGAGTCACAAGCTTTTATCTAAGTAAAAATAAAAGTTAACTTATTTTTCCATAGGCAAAGAGGCAGTTGCTCTGTTTTCTGCTACATGATATATCAAAGATCTGAGGAAATTCTTTGAAGCATTTGAAGGATAAGTCTTTCTTTTCCCTCTACATAGTAAGCAGCAACAGCAGAATAATAATTTCCTTCGTCAGCTCCACCATGAACATTTTCCACTCTCCTATCAGCTCGGGATGTTCCTACAGTGCTGGTTCCTAGCCTGTTCAATTATCTTGTAATCTAGAATATTTCTAATCTTCTAGGAAATGTATTCAATTACTACTTGCAGGTATCAGATGTAAAAGGATCTACCAAGTAAGTCCTTCAATTTCTTCAACTCCCCCTTCTTCCAAAAGCACCTAAGAAATTACTTTTAGGCTTTCTACGTTCTGTGACATCAAAGCAAAACTATATTTATAACTTGGTGGAACAATTATCCAGAAAAACCTTCCAAACTTTCAAATCCTGGAGCTCAGGAAGTTTTCCCTCCTACCAATGTGTGCAAGAGGCATCATTCAGCAGACAATCCAATAATTCATTTTTCTGTCTAAGACTAACATACACGTTTTTCTGAACATACCTGAAATCACTATGCAGAATTTTGTTTTAAAAAGGAAGAGAGACCATTGAGGGCAACAAACATTCTAGAAATGGAAAGATCCTACAGAGTCTACTTCCAAGGAGTTATTTCAAATTGTTTAATCACCCAAGAACCAAAAGGAGTTTGTTATAGTTTTTCTAAAAGATTTTAAAATGCTAGTGTGTCTTGCTGAAAGCCAGTATGACAAGTTTAGGATTCACAGTGTAGAACTGGTTTCCCCCTGCTCTGCTTTTAATGACATACAAGAGAGGCTCAGTCTTCTTGCCTCAGGGGAGTGTCTTTCATTGCTCCAGCTTTCTCAACTGGATCCAAAAGAAATAAGTAATTGATGGATGGTATCTCTGATCATGTAGGCTAAACCAATTTAAGCTCTCACACAGAGCTGCTGAGCTCCCCATGGAAACCACAGATCTCTGTCACACACAAAAAAAATGCCCCCAAACACCCTAAAGATACCAACTGCAAAACCGTACATGAGGGTATCTCTCATATACAGAGGACAAGATCTCACAGGGGTTTCCTATCCTATTTCAGTAAGTAAAATTGCAAGGGACAAAGCAATATATGTTACTTGAACCTATCCAAGCAACAACCAAAGAATTGCATGTGCTGAGCTTCTTGAACAATATTGTATAAATTTGGTCAAGGGAAGAAATTCTAAGTTTCGTGTAGACGTTAATTACCAATCCTTACACTGCAGTACACATTTTCTCTCTTCCCCACAGCAACCCAGTTGACCCCTAGCTACAAGATTTAAGCCTGGAATTGCTCTCTTTAATGGCCATGACAAAGTATCTGCCTGATACAGTAGTAAAAATAATCAATCATGCCCAAGATCATGGTTTCATCACAGTGTGTAGCATGACATTTGGCATGAAGCAAACAACATTACCTCTACAGACACCTTCTCTTAGCATGGCCAACTTCAAAACTGGAGTTTAGAAATATCTCATATTGTGGAAAAGCCATAAAATATGTAAATTTAAAAATAAGATGAGCCGAAGAAAACACCAACAAGAACTTTAAACACCACGCATGGCGAAAATAGTGGAAATTTACTTCAACAAACTGAATTAAATAAAATTTTAATTAAGAATGTGAATAACATTATCTGTTCCTCCCAGCCCCAAGAGATGACATTTTGCACTATACCTCTAACTCCACTTCCTCCGAAACAAAACAGAACAACTGCTTTTCACTGTGTCAGTAAGTTCAGATGCTAAACAAAAGAAATGTAAAGACAGACAGACCCTTCCTATTATACGTGCATAAGAAAATATTACATTATGTTTTCTAAAAATGCAGAGGAAGAAGAGCTTAGTTGGCCATCAACTTTCAAAAATAATCCTGCAGATAACTACTGGATTTTTTTATTAGTTCTGTGTGTGTACGCCACTGATATAAAAAAATAAACATTTTCAAATATAAGATTTCTGCTTAAAAGCCCCAACTCATGAACCTTAAGTAATGTAGAGGCTTTATACTTAACATTTTGTATGACAAAGACTTTAAATACACATGAACTCTTCATATTCTGAAACATACTACAGAAACAAGAGTTAATGGGACAGAAACACGATATAGTTTTAAGAACAATTTTTAAAAAAATCAAACACAATTAACCTGAAGTCTTCGCAATATTAATTTAAACAAACTTTGGAGCATACAGATGTTCAGGCTAACTTGATTGATCCACGTAAAATACTTACATTGACACAACTATCTTTATGATCTGAAGCCAAGTACAATGAATATGATTAACTGTAAGTTTAGAAAAAGGGCTGATTTTGCCAAGCTCATTTTGTTGACATTTTCTTACCTTCCTCTTTTAGTAGCTTTTAACTAATATAGCCAATCATACTGTCTCCATCACAACTTTGGGAATCTAATCTACTGTTACAAAGGGTAAGAATAAAATAACTCATTCTCCATTTCCTTCCTTAAGGCATGCATTGCAAACCAAAATAACCGTCTCAAAGCTCCTACTATGCAGATTTAACCTAAGAAAAATATTTTTAAGTAACTCTACTCTTACCCTTTCATGTGTTTGTACCATGAGGAAAACAAAAGTAACAAAGATGCAATGCATCAAATAGCCAGGGACCATAGGAAAACAACAGAAGCTAGTTTCCAGTCATAATACATGTCACCTTCTGTTTAGGCTTTCAGAAGAATTTACAAGAGCAGTAAGAGACACATACTCCCCAAAATACAGGGGGAAATGACAAAAAAAAGATTCAAACCCCTCTTTCTAAAAGCAGTGGAATTCAGGATATGGCTCCTGGTCAATTTGCTATCCAGTAGGCTTTCAACTGCTCTAGAGCTGCCAGCCTTCTGAGTTAACTCCAGAAGTATGCAACTTGGTAACAAAACACTTGTGAGAGCACAGTTTATCAAGCAGGGCCAAGGCACAGATAAATAGCGTGGTCTTACTTAAAGTGAGAGAGTGAACTGGTTTTAAATGCAATAAAAACTGAAGTAATCTTCAGCTACATAGCATCTGCCAAACAAATGAAAGACTTTTAAAACAGTCCTTCACCTGATGTAACAGGATACAAGCAGCCAAAGATGTAAAAACTCCACCACGTTACAAGACAGTAACTTCAGGCAGAAATTTAAAATGGATCCATTTTACAATATTGATGGCAGGTAATTTTGAATTCCCAAACTACATCAACAGTTCAAGCTCTTTCAATTTTGGTTTCTCCTACTTCTCTCTTATAGGCTGCAGTCATTAGCAAAAACTGTCAGAAGCAATGTACATTTCAGTTGTTTCAGGACACAAAAGAAATACCTTAAAAAAAAAAGCACAGAATGACCCAAAAAACATACACAAGGTTTTCAATGCTCATCTCGCCTTTCTCTTTGCTTCGCTCTAGAGCCTGCATCGAGACAAGTGAGATTTCTCCTAGCGCAGAGGAACTGGAAGATTTTTATGCTTAGGCCAGGCTGGAGGCAAACAGCCAGCCAGTATGTCTCTAGACCAGGATTATGCCAGCCCAAGGGACCACTTACGTCGCAAGTCCTGTACTCCTCTGAGGTGGCGCAGCACATCCCTGCATCTTCTGCTCCCTCTCCCTCGGGCACAAAGGGATGGGACTGAGCAGAGAGCTCTGGTGTGATACCCAGCCACTTGGAAACCAGCGGCACAGGGACAAACACTGAGAAGCTAACTGAAATTTCCTCTTTCCTGAGAATACTAGAGCAAGAAACAGGGTGAACAACTAGCTTCTGAGATGTTCCTGAGATGCTAGTAGGCAGCATAACACCACACTACACTTTATTGTTAACTTGACCATGTTCAGCAGAGTTCTAGAAAGAGCACAAGTAGTAACCAAGTCTCATTTGGTGCAGAGGAATTAAAAAAAAAAAGAATCACCAAAACCCACAAAACCCTGGTCTCTCTCCTTCTCAGCAACCAAAAGATCAAATGTTACCAGAATGCGAAAAAAAAAAAAAAAAAATTCTCAACAGTTATTGGTAAAGAGAAAAAACAATTGTTTAATGTCTGCCAGAAAGGAGTGGCTGGAAAATGAGGATTTCCCCTCCTCGTCAATCAACAAACAAACAAATCAATTTTCCCCTCCATCCCAACTAGGTCTATGACTACTTGGGACCCACCACTAGTTCCTATCAATACATTTCACACTTTGCCTTCCTTCTTTTCATTATACTTACCCAAGCTAAGCAGATGCAATAGTATGACTGTCAACAAGATTTACAGGTCCCCAAAAACCAGAATTATCCCTTTTCATATCCATTTCCAGGTGATAACACTTTTTTTTATGTAAATCATTTCCCATATACAAATTTGCAAGACAGGCAATTTGTAAAGTCTCTTTCTTTGATCAAGCTGCCTTTCTATTATCAGACTCATTTTTTCCCCTACTCTTCCCCCTCCTTTTAAACATGTCTTAAAACACAAGGTTCAACTATTTTCAGAATCCACAATACATGCTTTAGCATAGGAGTGGCCTAAGTGACATACAAAGTCTTTCCCACTTTCAAGTTTTGATAAATCTCTCCCAGTTAAACCTACCAAATTAGAGGGACACCTGATTTATAATTCTTAGTAGCTGAGAGCACCGCATGCTCCTTATATGCTCACATTTGAGATACTTCACTTCAAAGACCTGTTTCTTTGACCTCATGGAGTACTGAGTACAAGATACAGCATGCCTGAAACAGTTGATACACCCTCTCAACAACAAAATAGTTATTGCAGATAATTAAACAGATGTAAGAGAAGGGCAGGTCTGGTATCGGCCTTTTCAAATCTCCAGATTAATCTCAACGTCACTAGTACGACTGATGTCAGATCTGCAACTGAGTACTAGATTGTCTTTCTCCTCCATTTAACAGCTTATAATACGCTGACAAGACGGCTACCAGAGTTGATTTTCTAAATAGTGATTAGCAACTGGGCATTTCAAACTAATCTTTCATTGCTTATAATGACCGAAATCAGTTTGTAAAGTATTTTTAAAGAGTTCAACACCTGTTAGAATTGTAAATACAAACAGGCACAAATACATGCACATTTCTGTATCAGTCATTGAATCAGACATGGTATGATATGTGATTAACCATTAAGACATTGACTTTCATTCTGTGACTCTTTTATTGAGTGTTTTGGTGGATAAGAAGATAGACTCACTAAAAGACATGCAGAATTTTTATAAATCAAGAAGTCATCAAATCTTGTTTTGGGCATTTTTCCCTAATTTCCTAAAACTATTTTAAGTAACAAATTAACTGAAGAATATGGTTCTCAGTTGATAAAGTAATAGCAAGTATTCCCAACTTCAAACAGACTACCAAAACTCTACCAGGATTAGATAAGTAAATAAATGGTTACTTGGGCTGGTAATTCCTTTAAGTGTGTGTGATTGCTGGGCTGGTGCAGGGAGGTTACCAACAGATAGCAATTTAAGAGTTGATGATTTCCATGGCCTTTTTATCCCCCTCATTTCAAAACAGTTGGACCATATTCTGTTGAACAATATGCCTTATTTTATTTTTTTTAAACAAACTTATGGAAAACACTCATCAAAGCTTAGATTTTGTTACAGAACAACATGTTCAGGGACTCCAGAGCTTTATAAGGAGGAAGAAGAGAGCTCTGCGACTGGTCAGAGCTGAACATGCTGTGAACTTGAAGAAGCAAAAAGCTTGTCGCATTGCCCCTTGCCCAGGAGCAATTGGTCAGTTCTGAAAAATTTTGGAAACTCACCCTCTGCCATAGAATAGCTCTTCCATGCTGTATGCTAGGTCTGAAATTTGATCAAGGAAACCAGGATTTCTCTAGGATCCCCCATTTGCTACAAGTCCTCCACAAATAAAGAACAATATTGAGTCAGAGAAGCCTACGGGAGCCTCTGCATTCTCTGTTCCCGCATCTCTGCAACACATCTTTACAAGCCAGCACAGAAACTGATATTCAAGATGACCATAAAAGGTTTCTAGATTGTTTCCTTAGTGAAGTCAAATCTTCATTAAAGACTGCCTGGTTATCCTAATCTTGCTGGGAGGAATTAGATTGCCTTTGTCAACCTTAGCTACATAGTAAAGGTCTTTCATTTGGGTGTCTCTTGAAGTGCATTTTACCACAGGGCTATATCCCAGGTTAATTAGTAGCAGGCAACTGAGAATAGTTTGCTGAACTAGCAGAAAAACTCCTCAGTAAAACAGCTTCATCTCCAAGAAGAGACAGATTCTTCTGGCACTGATTTTATCTGAATTTGTGTTTTGGTATTCTCTGATAGGAAGTAAGACCAGAAGCTTCTGCTACTTTAGCCAGACTTGGCTGGCAAATATTCCTCTACCTTAAAAGCACATACCAGAAGTCCTGGGGCAGATTTCTATTTTGTGCTCTTGTATTCCCCTACTTGTCCCCCTGAAGGAGGGTTGACTGTGTTCTCATTCTGAATGCTTGCATGCAGCCTTCATAGTAATTACAGTAATTCCTTTCTGCACTACTCTCAGGCCAAGAAAGGGTAAAGCTTCTATTTTCAGTGCAGACTTCTCTCTTGAAAATAATTTAGACCTAGGATAATGTCTTAAGTGGTTTCACTACTATATACTCATGCTACTGTGATCTTTCAGGTGGATTTCAAGATGAAGATCAATGTGTTGATTCCTGTAAAGTGTACAAGAGTACATCTCTAATCATTCAAGATCTCTGTTTAGCCAAGGTCTCACTTGGTCTCAACAACCTGCCCTCTTAAAAAAAATCATTCCTGTGATTCTCTTCGAGAGACAACAAAGAACAGAGAGGAAAGAAGATGCCAGCTTTCCCTTTCTTGCAATACAAGAAGCAGAGGGACAGGACAGCCAGTCAAATTGCAATAATAAATTCAGCATTCCTAACAGGGAATGCTTCTTACAATGAATGGGCTGTGAGCTCACCAGTAAAGGGGGAAAAGGAAATTTGTATGGGACATCAAAACTACCCATAATTTGCCTACCAAAGAATATTCTGGAGAAGTTGATAATATTTCATATTTATAATGCTAAGTAAAGCTCGATCAGAAATCAAACACCGTATGGCAGTTTCTGTCCACATCTGCCTTCTTTGGAGTCTCTATGAAGCATCCAACAGAGACCACTTTCAGAGGTTGTGCAATGTACTAGACATACCTAGTGTCTGACTTGACAGATTGTCTAAACCAAACCTTTAAAAAAACCCAACTACTTTCCAAAACAATTTAAATGTTGAATCTTGATAAAATTGTAAGTCAAAAAAATGAAAAAAACCCAATAGATTTTCTCCTCATTAATGAAGACGTACCCCTTGCATAGTAATATGGCAAAACAATGGCTATTTTCAAAGTGTGAGATTTTTATTTTTCCTAAATAGAACTGAATAAAGTTACATATGCATGCTTAGATATAAGGAGATGACCCCTATAAACTTGCTGAAACACTGAGATGCATCAGGGAAACACATATTCTATCTAAGGCCAGGTTAGACGTTACCAAAGCTCAATATTTCAGTTAAGCTTTTATTGCTATAAAAAGAAAAAAAAAAAAAAGGGGGGGGGTCTTCAGGATTTGCAGATTTTGAAGAAAATAAAGGAAAACATAAGGAAGAGGAAAGGTTTCATACTTAGACCTAGTGCTAAAACATGTAATTATTAGCCGTATTGCAGATGCTCAACTTAGAGCCTACTAAGTTGGGGGGAAGTGGGGGAGAAGAGATACTTCTACTCCTTTAAAGTACAACAAGCCACCACATTCCTCTCAGTAGCTATATCTGTCTTGCTAATTGCATTCTGGGGAATGATACCTAACCCTCTGGTCAAGTTTTCAGTGGCTCACCTTTGCCTCACTTGAGGCTAAATCTCTTGAGAGCAGACTGGTCATGACCACACTGTACTGTACTCGTTCCTATGTCCCTTTCAGGACCAAAGTGCCACAACAGTCTCAGATTTATTTATCATTTTTTCTATGTTTCTATCTCATTTCAATGAGTCTAAAGTAATGCAAAGACTCTGTGGTAGCTTCCTACCAAAGTGAAGTTGTCACCACACGAAACAATGTGCTGCGGGTCCTGACAGAACATGAAGTGATAGTTGAAACCATCCTTTGGGCTGGGGTGCAGCTAGGCACTTTATCCAAAGATAACCTAGAAGCAAGTTATTATTTGGGTTTAGAGCCTAGGAAGAACAAGAGAGTTTACCTATATGACATGTAAACATAAGCAAGAGGTTTCCAGTTCTGTATATATCAGTCTTGAAAAATGCTTACCTTTCCTGAATAGTTCTTGAAGGCTCTCTGCACTTTGATTCAAAATAGCCCATATTTCCTCTTCTTGCAATGGTCCCCCCCGAACCTCCAGAGCCTCTGCCAGTGACACATGCATGTTACCTGGGAAATGAGACAGACTGATTTAAGAATACATAAGAATTGTTTTCTCCTTGCATGTAGTACTTGAGCAGTAATAACTCACGTTCAACTTTCAGTCAGAAAAATTGTCTAACATTAATAGAACCCATCACATATAAATACTACAAAACATTCACCATGACGAAAAGAACTTTGAGCACCTGCTATTGTGAAGAAAAACTTGGGTTAAGACACCAATGACCCATATTAACATTGTAGGCTACTAAATCAGTAAAGTCAACAAGATGGCATTAGTCCATATGCTATGGGCAAGAGTTTGCTTTGTTTAAAAAAAAAAAAATTACAGAATGATTAGTAGTTACAGGTTTATTAATGCAAATCAGCTATTAACATTAATTTGACAGGTTTAAGTCAGTCAAGCTGCTGTTAGGAAAGGAACCTCTTCTTCCAATATGTTTTCACAGGGCTGTTTATATTACCTCATGACCGAATAATACGAAGCACTGCCTGCAAACATGCAAGCAAGCAAGCTAGCTGTGGAACTGATAGTCATCTCCTTTGTTCAGCTTCTTCATACATTTAAGAAAACAGAAGTAAAACCATTAGCGGTGCTCTACATAGAAAACAAATAAAGACTTTCTTCCCAGCTAAAAGAGATCAGGCCTTAATAATTTTTTCAAAGAGTTAAACCATTTTCACCATACCACAATATGGTATTCAGTTGTCCAAAACCAAAGCCATTTTGAAAACTGAAGAATGAATCCCTAAATATTCTGACAAAGTCAAAGATTCATTATTTTGGTAAGCTCAGAAGCAAATAAATCATGTGTTTGCTTAACTACATCAGCTTTCTAAGGACACTAAATATTCTCAGATTGAGCACTCACACCAGTTTCTATTTCTGATTGAGATGCAGCTACAGTCGCTTCTCTCTGCTTCTCTCCAGAGCCCAAAGAATAAAATCTTGAGGCAGCGAGCTGCAGTAAGAGCCTAAGATATATCATGAATCATCAGTGCTGAGTTTGTTAGGTCTCAAAGGCTCAAAGTTGCTGCTGGAAATGGAAAAGACAGTCCCACAGGCAATGCATATTGTCCCAAGGTCAGTAACTGATATCAACAGCTTCAGATGACCCAACGGTACTACTGGAGGTTCTTCCTTCTCCCTTCCAATCAACTAGCCGGAGCCTCCCCATCAGCATACAATTCTGGCTCAGATGTACACTCATGGATATTAATCTAACAATTTGCAAGGAGAACTAGCTATATTTAGTTTCCCAACTGCCTAGGCAGTTGCATGCCTTCCATGTTTTTTACTTCCAGATAACCGGGCTCATATGGCAATATAAAAGCCTGAATACCCTGCAGTTTCTAGCCGTAAACATGGGCTTTGGCTGCATTTCATCATAAACAGCTTATTTATCCTTACTTCACAGCTTTCCAGTTTTTAGTATTCAATTATTCTGCATATTTACTAAGTCAGATATATTTTCAACAATTAATGTTCAAAAGCCATCATCAAAACATAATGGAAAGGAAAACAGATCAAGACCACATTTAAAAGAAAGATGAAATCTGAGTCCCCAAAGAGAAAAATTAATACCCCATTCAAAATGGAAAGCTAGGGATCAATACAGACTTGCAATAAATGGGTGGACAGCCAAAGCTGAACATGTTTCTATTGAGTATGAGATTCAAATACATCCGGCACAACGTGTCTGGTCTATCATCCATACCATTTTCTGATTTTATGGTACTGTCTCAAACTTCAGTATGTACATCTAGAATCAAAACTGGATTATTCAGATTAAAAGTTCTCGTCTTCTCCTAGGGACTAAAAACATATGATCCGCAAGTGAAAACTTTTTGTGCTAAATATTCTAGAGGAAGTACACTAAGCGTAACATCACCAACAAAAATCCACCCAAAAATCCTTCTCTGCCACTCCCCTTTTCCCCATCCTGCAAAATCCCAATTCCTTCCCACTGTGATTAGTGTGGACTGTTCTGTAGCAGATCTAAGCCGATTTTCTATTTAACATCACTACAGAGACCATAAGCATGTCTGCTCAAACTCCCAAACACGTTACATCAACAGTAAAAGAATCTTACAGAAAACAATTTCTTGATCACAGTCAGAAGGCCACACAGGCCTCAGCTGTAGCAGTGTAAGCAACAAGATCTGACTATATATTGCAGATAGCAGTAGCCTAACAAATAAAAACAAACATCACAACACACCAAACCAAAACATTTCAAACTGGTTTTGAAAGCCTAAGCAGAATACAACAAAACATCAACCACTACAAACACAGCCACATGCAAAATGGCACAAGTTGGGATTTGAGTGGGACTCTCATTGAAGAGTATCTGTTTCAGTAACTATTTGGTAACTTTGTTCGGGTAATTTTCCTGTAACTTTTCTACCTCAAAACTGTTTAGAAGCTGCAGTGCTTGTCTGTCACAGCAAAGAGCAGGCTAACACATTGGTTATGAAGATTTAAAGACACTTCACTTGGTGATAGAGAACCAAGAAACTGGCTGAAGCAAGTTGGGGTGAAGTGTTTGCAGGCAAATTCATGGCCAGAATTCTCCATCTGTACAGTCCACCTGCTAGCAGCCAGGTACCATTTATTCAACACGATGAAGCTGACAGTGGAAGTGCCTGGCTCAAAACACGCTTCTTCCCCACCAGTTTGTTTGTGACAGGAGAAAGGAGAAATTTGTAGAAATGATAAAGTTTGCAATGCACAGTTCTTCTGAATTTGCTGTCTCCTTAGATTCTGGGAGCCTTCAATAGCATCTGGTCCTTTGTGAATACAGAAGCTGAAGTACTAAGTGCTCAATACACACAAAGCTTTAGGTTTTGTGTAATGCCTGAACATTTTGATAAATTGCAACATTTTGACAGTATCAAGTAATTTATGTAAGAGAAAAAACTATATAAAGCTTTTGTAGAGTATCATATCAAAACTATACAGACTGCCCATCTCCACATCTCGGCCCTCTAATTGCAGTTACATCCATGGCTATATAGGTGTATAATGTTCACCTTCCAATTAAAGTGAATTGTCATTTAAAAATGTGTATTTAAACTCCTGTGGCTAAGAACTCAGAGAAGGGAAGCTGGGTGATAGCAACAGGGGACAACAGAGCAAGAACAGCAACCTCTTAAAATGCAGGAAAGAGAAGACAGAGTAATGATGAGTTATCTCTGTTAAGGGTAAAATTTTAGGTGATTTCAGTCGAGCAAAGAGGGGCTAATCCAAGGACAGAGGGTGAGTGAATCTCAAGAAAGCTGAGTAGCATTGGCCTAAAACTACAGAACACAAAATTGCAAGTAAAATGAAGATTTTTCTCTTGTACTAAAGGTACAAACTAGTCTGCTTCAAACTTCCAAAGATGCTCCTGGCAGTCCCTGTGTTTTTCAGGGTATCAAGTTGACTGGCAAAAGAATCTAGATGCACTGGCAGAGTTCTCAATGGACTCTTAGTTAGGTTCCTGTCAGGCCACTTTCTTGCAATGAGTCCTCTCCCTGTCTCCTCTTCATTTAAGGTAAGCAAGATCTGTTGTGCTGGCATCCTGTGCCCTGTTCCTTTCACTCCTTGTAATAAAAATGGATCAAAAAAAGAACATTGAAAGGTGCACCTTCTATGGATGAGTTCACTCCCTTTTTCTTTGGGACAGCGTTATGGTGGCATCTTAATATGAAGGCACACCGACACTTAGATGGAGGTGGGATAGGGAGTCTTACAAAGCACATCCTCTCCCTGTACCTTGCTTCACCAGGTGAGAAGTCCAGGTGAAGTCATGATCAGGAGGCACGTCAAAGGGCTAGGTGCTATGAACTCAGCATGAACTGTGAAGGCGGGGATTCCCCATACACCCAAAAACCACACAAGATCACAACCACAGAACATCCAAAAAGGGACATCCACACAGCAGAGGGCACAGCACAATGTAGGAAGGCAGCGGACAAAATAAAATACTTAACACTAGAGAAGCAGACATGAACATGACTTTCAGGTTGCTTGCTCTGGGACAGAATTTACTCCTAGACCATACAGCAGTACAATTTCCACAGGAAAGGCGTTGCGTCATGTGGAGGCAGCTCTTTTTCGCTCCAGGACAAGAGAGTAAATTCAGGTGTAAATCATTTGTATCAAACAATCCCTGAGTGCAATTCTCACCCTCCACACCATTCAGCCCTAAGCCATACAGGCAGCACAGTTCCAAGAGAGAATGCTGCTTAAACCAAAGGTCTCTCCCGTATCTCAAACACTTCCTTTAAAAAGCCTGTTTACCTCATGAGGACCAACTGCCAGCTCCAACCTCTAAGGCAGACAGCTTACACTCTCCTTGGTGAGCAGGACAGGTAGCTCTGTCTCTTCCCTGTAAAGCAAGCTCAGTAACCTCCTCGCCCCTACACTCCACAGTCCCAACAACCCGTGTTAAAAGCACACCTATGGAACATCCAGGCAGTGCCAATATGGTGCTTGAGGCAGCCTGACACTTTCTCCATGCAAGGGAAAAGAGAAAGCACAACAGAAGCAGCCCCTCACACTAAATAATACTGTCAAAATTACCATTTGCAAGGTATATACTTTTTTTCTTCAACTTGAAGTTTTCAAAAGACTTCACTTTTTAATTATTTATGTATGCAGCACAGAAGTTAAATGCTCAAAATTATCATCTCCCCCACCAACTTCTTTCCTTATGCATTTTAAATTTGAAATTGAAGGTCTCCAATAGCAACCAAGAACTAGAAAAAGGTTAATGGCCTATTCTTTCCAGATTTTATTGAACTCTTGCCAGCTTAAATATTAACAAGCTATTGCTATAACTGTGTTCAATAAAGACTATAATATCAGTAATTTTGTCAAAAAGTTCCTAAAACCAGACTAAAAGTCAAAAGACTAAACTGCTTCCACATAACTGTTGCTTGATAACTTTGTGTTTTGGTTTTAGTAACATATATCCCTTGCTTCTTCCTTACCTTCTGCATCAGCATTCTTCCCCACATTTCAGAACCAAAACTTTAAGTCAAAAGCTTTCACATTAGCTAAGATGTCTGCAGTACCTCATACCTATTTGATACCTCATCCAAATACACTGCCAAGAAATATGGAGAGCAGCTTCTCCAATCAACACACTGTAGGTTTTTTTAGATGCGCTAGAAGCAATTAAAAAGATGCTAGAATATAAAAATATTGTTAGAGTTTCTAGATAATCGCATAAAATACTCTGGTATTTGTTTTTATCCTTTGACAAACAGAAAAGAGATAGCAAGAAGGCTCTATATACATACAAAATATTTTCTGTGGTAAAAAAAACCCACCTTATTTGTCCCATATAAAACACTGCTAGCTGACTCTATCTGTCCTGAATATAAGCATTAGTGCCCCTTTGCTCCACAGGTACACTTAGGCAAAAAGTGGCAATTTCCAAGGAGCATTTTTCTCTTAGTGGATAAGCAAAGAGCCCTTTCTCAGTCTCTCCTCTGTAGATATGAATGTCTGAAAGCAGGAGGCACACTTAACAAGACAATTCTGTCCAGAAGAACCTCTTAAAATTCACCTTTCTAAAGCCATGATTAGCTGCCTAAAAATGAAACACTGACACTTTCATTCAGCACTCACCTAGCATGAAGTGCTGTCTAAAAGCACTCAATATGCACAAATCCCAGCAAAACCAAACTGGAGCTACACCTGAACAGTTTTGAAAGTCTGGCCTCTCCCATTTCAGAACCTAAGCATCTGGAGTCATTACCATGCCCTGTAATTTCAGAATGCTGGCATCCGTCCTATTTATTTACATTGACCCACATCTTACACCCCTGAAGAAGACCTGGAATGTGTTTATCAAACCCAATAATACTGTTGCTGAAACTGTGCTTAAGTGCGGAACCCTGAAGCCAAGTTAGAAAGCTTGCGCGTCAGTAGTATTTGAAACCCCATTTTCAAATATGCACATACTTAGATGTACGCACCTAAAATGTGGTTTCCTATAGCTGCAGGTCCAATTTGCATAGACTGTCCACAAAATAAGGCATTATTTGCAAATATTCAAGTCAAGTACACAATCAAGGCAAATATACAAGCTAATCAAGTCAACCATGTTTAAAGAATTATTTATTTTTTTTTTTAGAATCCTGCTCTCAAGGTAATTACTGCACATTAGTCTCGTTTATTGTCTTGAAGAATAAGGAAACAAACCCTTGTGCCACAACCACTTTTTTCACTTCTCCTATAGATACAAAGAGGGGACAAAAAGTACCCACAAGACGCAAATCCCATCTCCCCCCCTTTTTTAAGTCTTTAAATAGCTGCCAGAAATCCCATGAAACTAAGTTTTTGCAAACAAATATACTTCTGTGGTGTTTTTTGTTCAATCAGCTACCCGATAATAAAATTATCTAAGTATAAGCACTATCCCTTCATCCTTCATTTTGGAGAGGTCCACAGAGATTAGTACTAACACCCAAGAACTCCCTCCCCTCAGTTGTGGAAGAGATTAGATTCTTCCACTCACATTTTTCCTTCCACGTTCTCCTCTTTCTCTCTCCTGTAGGCAAACAGAATGAAATGTCAGCAAAACAGTCCCATGCTGCTGGGCCAATCCTCAAACTATATCAAGAAGACTTCTTCAAAACTGCATCTCCCCTTCAAATTGATAGCTTGCTGCTTGAGCTCAAACCTCCTAAGTAAAGGAACAGAAACTAGCTCAAATTTGTGATAAAACACAAAGAACATGAGAACACTTCCAAGAAGTATAGGGCACCATTGGCCTTTGAGCATACAGTGACACTCTCACACTCACTGTAACAGATGACATGTTAGTATTTCTCCTTCCAAAGCCTTACATCAGTCTTGTATTCCTATGTCTGGAAGACAGAGGAATGTGACATACTGAGAATCTTGGCTCACACCTCCAAGGCAAGTTGTGTTTATTTTACTCAAGAAGTGCTTGCTTTCTTTCCTGGAAGTGAAAAGAAATCAGCTTTTGGCATTGGACTGAACTCGCAATGGAAGACTAGCAAGGGTTATTGCTGACTCCCTCCTTTGCTTTTCTGTCTCTCTATCACCAAGAACCAGATAAACAAGTTTATCTGAGGCTTTGTGTAAGGCAAACTAGTAAATCCAGTCCAAAATGTATATAATAATCATGAAAGTCATGTTTTCTAGGCAACTGTAGAATGCTCTTTCATACATCAGGGTAGCTGATGTTTCACATCTGATATTAAAATTGTATTCAGAAGAGTATATAATTATCACTACAAAGTAAGCTTAATCCACATAAATCGGGGCATGACTCTTGTATCCCTCTCTTAGTTTAATTGTCAGTGTAAGATCCTTGGGCAACTCCCTTATTTTGCTGTTGATCTGCTCCACCTCAGAGAGGCACGTCTCCTCGGTGCGTTTCTCATACTTGCAACTTTCATTTTAATTGCTAAGTAGGAACAGAGGACCTGTGACTAAGACAAGCTTTATAAATGGAAAAGCAGAAATTTCAGGACTGCAGAACAGCTTGGCAATAGTAACACTTTTCAAATAGCAGATCAACCTTTATTCACACATAACAGATGAAACTCTTCTAATGACATGAAATAATCACAAGCAAAACCCATCTTACGATTGACAACATAACTTCATGACATAGTGATAAACTATCATAACTTCACTTACGACAGACAAATTCTAGACTGTGCAGCAGTCTTGATGAAGACACCTTCCTCAGCATCCTTCCATACAGCTTTGTTTCAGTGCACAGTGACAGTAATGCTCTTAATGAAGTACACTGAAGTGCACAACTGTTGCTAGGTCTATGTGGGTGACATGAACTGTCATCACAGCAAGGACAAACCACACTGAGAGAAACTAAGAACGGCATTTCCAGCTTTAGTCCAGCAGTTATTCCATTGTGCGTGCGAGAGCTACGCATTCCTTGCATACTATAAAAAGGTCATGACTGAAGTCTGTCCTTATTCACTTGCAGCTCTTAGCACAGCTGAAGAGGGAATGAAAGTTATTGTTAGAGGAGCAGAAATAGTAGTACGCACATGATTTAAATATTGAGTCACTAGGAAGCATTATTCTAAGTCAGTAAGTACTACTTCCTGCCATCTGTGGCATTTTAAAGGTATCTACAAAGTAAGACAATGATGGTCTGATGAGCAAGTCAAGTAAGTAGTGACAACTGTACAGAGTGACTGCTTTTTCATATCACTACAAGGATGATTGTCTTTATAATCAGTCCCCAATGTTTGAGAAGAATAATGATCAAATATTTAACACCAAGACATAAATTGCCATGGACTAGAAACTCAATGAATCTACAAGTAAATGTCACCGATTTAACCGGTGCAAATTAAGCCAGTATCAACAGATAACTTCCCTAACTGATAAACTTACTCTAGAGTGGGTTTTTACAAGCTTAGCTTAAGGTCTCTCCTGTGGTGAAGTGATATGAATTTTACTACATTAGATAAATTCTCTAGTACTGAAGCATTCAGATTCTGTTAGATATCAATCCTTCCAGTTTCAGTAACATGGAACGGTACCTTGCTTCATAAATGCCTTTTCTCAGTGTAACAGCCCCTTTCAGCAACATAATAACCAGCACAAATGAAGGCAGCATAACTGGATCAGCAAGAAACTAAGCATGATATGCCAAGAGAGTAAGAGTCCTCACATTTCTTGGATGCAGCATTAGAAAGTCAACTTCAGGAAGCTTTAGAGTTTTGTTTTGTTTTTTACTTCAAAACTTGATGACTCTCAGATAAGTGTAGAAATATCATGATGTTAATGTGCTAAACTATTGGGAAAAAATCATTTTTAATACCCACCAACCTTAGTAATAAAGAAAATTGTTAGGATTGTAGCATATTTGTAAGTCACTGTTAAAGTCAACATACCCTTAACAATTACAAAGACTGACCCCACTATACATTATTTCAAAACCAGATTTTAACCCTATATATTCACATCCATTCGTTCAACAGATGGCTTTTGCTGTTGCTGTGGTGGGTGAACTGCGGGGTTCACTTTGTTTTTCAGATTTCTTCCCTCTGTGGGAGAAGGGTGGATGAGAGAAAAAAAAAAAACAAACAAACTTTGTCAGCCTCCTATGTTTGTCTGCCAGACATTTTGGGAAAAGAAATTAGAAGAAGAGATACTTTACTATGGCACCAAAGTAGTTTCTCCATAGTTAGAACAATCTAATGTGAGAAATCTACTGGCTTCAGAAACAATTCTGTTCTGGTTTTAGTTTGAAAGCAGCACCCTTGCATACTCACAACAAGAAAGCAATCTGCTAGCAAGAAGCGTAACTTCTGTACTCAATTACAATAAACCTCTAGTATCCAGAGGACAGTTCATACCAACATCTACTTTGTACGTCCTGTCTGGTAAGGAAACAATATCCAAAAACAGAAGAACTGGCCGCCACACAAACCCTATACACCGAGTAACAGAACAAGTTTGAAAATGACATCTATCTGCATCTGATTCCTCCAGCACTGCTTTACCTTAGGCATATACAGGCAAAGAAACTACACTACTATAACACAGGATTTTTTGGTTTAAGTACACATTTAGCTCAGTATGAGAGCTAACAAACTCCCACATGGATCATCTCACCTACCAATATTTCTACTAAACTGCACTTGTACGTAATTTTTCTTGCTATGAAAATGAAAAAAAAAACCCCAACCAATTTAAAACTTACCACCTAACAAGTGTTCTCTCTAATCAATTCCTACAAATAGTCCAATGGCTTTCTTACCCAATGCCCTAAGTTGACCTACATCCTCACTCACATTTTTTCTGCTTATGACTTCTTGGTGAAAACAGCTGATGAGAGTCCAAACAGTCACTGATGGAGATGGACCATCTCCCAAATAATAAAACTCTCTTCAGTCATGACCCTGAACGATGTTTTAGTTCCTAGTACCCATCAGGAACAATTCTGAAGCAGGCCAACAGCTGGGAGAAGAAGTGATCATGTTCTCAAACTTTAAGATGCCTGAGGGCGCTATCCATCTGAAAGGTCTATCCTGCACCATGTCTTTGATGGTCAAGACAGTAATATTCCCAACTCCTTGGAAACGTAGACTTCTTTAAGCAACTGCATGTGCTCTACAACACAGGCAACACCACAGAATCCCAGGACTCACAACAGAAAAAAAAGAAGTGTGCTGCCTGCCCAGACAGTTATGATTTTTGAGTTAATTTCTGGGGGGAACAAAAAGGAGATATGACACAAGGAACAGAACATTACAAAGTCTGCAGCTCGATGACGCCGGATATCTTATCTGTGAACTCACCTGTCTGGGAATAAAGCTATTACTCACACAAGTGATGACTAATTCCTATTGTGAAAGTCTGAATTTCTACCCTGAAAAACAGACAAGACAGAACATAGGCCTACATTTCAGCTGTCAAAAACTGTATACACAAGAGCAGCTGCATCTTTAGGACCAAGGCTTAAGCTGAGAGATCCTTGTTCTACTTATCTGTAAGTTGAAGAAAACTCTCATTCAAGCACAGTAGCAAATATCAAGTCTTATTCAAAGAGCACTGCATTTTCTTCACTCCTCTGTAGCAGAAAAAGTAATTTTGCTTTCAGACAGAGCACCTTTCTCTATTCAGACATAGTAGAAGGCATGAGACATGTTTTATATGCACTAGAATACAATTAAAAAGGTCTACGATATATTCTCCTCCTGTTAGGTGTGAAGATCTGTACAAAGATTTATGCTAAAGAAATTTTAACCAGTGGGAATCAGTGACTAACTGCAAAGCAACTTCATACATTTCCAAGTGATAACCAACTTCAAGTGAAGTACATCTTCAAAACAGATACCTGATGATACCCCATTCTCATACTGAGACCCTATCAGGAAAAATGTACACTCTGAGGAAATAGCAGAGATGTGAACAGGCAGCTGGCTGGATTTGACTTGTCCATGGAACAACTGTTCCTACACAGAGCAGTCAGAAAGATAACAAATGCTAAGCTGCTGCCTCATAACATTCTCTTCAAATGAAAGCAGACTGATTCTAAGGAAATGAGAAGCACTGACAAGTGAGATTACATACCTGGCTCTCCGAACTTTAGAGAAGGATGTGCTTTTTCTAGATCTGCTTTTTATAGAGCACACCATGTGTCCATCCCCACACATATATATGTACATATACATATGCATGTATTATGTTAGCATCTATCTATAGAAAATGTATATGTGCATTTGTCTGCATATGTATACTTCATATACACCAAACAATTCATTTTTGGTTTGAGTTTCTGCTGAAGGACAGGAGAAAAACCCTGAAGGACAAATGAGTTGTAAAGGTGCAGCAACACTGATCTGTTTCGAGAAGTCAACATCAACTACCTGAAAGCCTTGTTAGAGGCCTATTAAAGGTTTTGGCCAAGGCAGATTTAAGTAAGATTCTGTAAGCATTTGTAAAAACAGATTTGATACCAGCAGATGGCCTACAACTGTAGTAACAGACCTCCATCTGTCCAGAAACCAGCTCTTCATTCTACACACATGGTTCTGCAAGTGTAGTGCTAACAAGTTCTAAAAGGGCAGAACCATTTCTTGAGAAGCATTTCAATGGCGTTCATCATCTCCGCCCTCATAGGAGACTTCACAGCAAGTTCTTCTCTCCCTAAGTGACTAACTTACCAGAGGAAAACTAACTTATTTAACTGCCAAAGCACTTGAAAGCACTTAGCTGCTGTTTAAGTGATATAAAAGACGGTTCCTCTTCCTGAAGTGATGCTTAGCTGAGGAGCAGACTGTTGGAAATTCATTAACATTGTCCTCCGACTGGATACATCTCTTTTTTTTCCACCCAGTAACTAAGAATCTGTCGATGTAATGTAATTTAGGTCAGCTACCAATAGGGTCCAGACATGAACTATATTAAACAGTATTCAGGAAAACAAATCGAAAAATACCCCAACTGGTTAACATAGATAATAATTGAGCTCTGAGTTAGATGCACACAGTGCAAACATGGAGATACCTGCTTGTCCCAAGCACGGAATCTGCAACAACTAAGGTGATCATTTATCCTCTCAGATTGCAGATCCCTTCTTTCTGCACTTCCTTCCATACTCACACATACAGAAATTAATTTAAGACTGAAGTTGTACGTATTCTCTGAATACACACTCCTAACCAGTAACCAATTTGCAGGGCACATAAAAATCTGAGAGAGAGCAGAAAACATGCAGCATACACTTTCACGCTGTGAAACAGAGCTGTTGCCCAGAAAAAGAGAGACAAGCTTTATAGGCAGAATATTATTGCCTACCGGTTTATTATAGGATTTCCCAAAATTCTCAACTATCTGCTGCTGGTGTTTCCATACTCCAGTACTTCTTAAGCTCTCAAGTTGTTTAGGTTCTCTGTTAAATCTATTCTTATGAGGGTTTCTAAGCACATGACTCATCACCATCTTGCAGGTATTGAATAAATACTCTTTTTTAAAGGCAGACTTTATCCAGTCATCCATAGTTGATTCATTTCCTGCAACTGGTAACATATATCAAGATTTACCTACTGGTTTTGCCCATCTGCTCCGCTCACCTCTGTAGATGCGGTACAGACCAAGTACTGAGAACAGTACAGCCCATGTGAAAATTATCACCAACTAATTTAGCAGCATGTCTAGAGATACCTATCAGTTGAAAGATTCCACACAAAACATGAAGTTCTTTGGTCACAGATGCTTGCTTTTTAAATGAGCTCTTTATTGAGGCCAAAATCTTCCCAAGCAGCTTATACTGTCTAGTTTAAATCCTGCAATTAGGAGGTTTTAGCTCCAGATTAATTGGTAGACAAAGCCACTTGAAGACTTGGAGTGCCTATGGTTAGGAAATCATGATCTTGCTCTAAAACATGAGTTGACACAGCACATATGGCTTTGTACCAAAATTATACAATTGGAACCTGACTGGTAAACTAGAGTCCCTCAGCCTATCACTGTTCACCGCACTTCAGAAAAATATATAATCCTATACTGCATGTACCAGTATGCTGTTTACAACTTAACAATTGTTAAATTGACTATACTGCTCCTGGAACAAATTTCTAACACACACCCAATTTATGATTCATTTTAAATTCAGAGTCTATGCGTAATTTATTCAGTCCTACAGCCATGACATTCTCCATGTCTTAACTGCCCTCAAAGGTGATGTGATTATTAGTCCTTTTCCTTTTAGATGGAAAAACATGCCATTTTTCTTTCACAACAAGTTACTCTACCTATTATTTCTGCCCAGCTTCAAATCTTTACCAAGCTTATGGTTTCTGAGCCAACAAAGTGAACGGGATTCAAAGTGTAAAAGGATCCCCACATGAAAAATCTGCAAGGGTGACTGACAGAACTCTTAACTAGACCTTCCACACAAAACAGACTGCATGATCTATAGTAAAGAGAGAGACAGTCCATGATAGAACAGATTTGATTTAGGTTCACACACTAGAATGGACAAAGACTCCATCTGATCGTTATCTGCGCTCCATAATATTTTGGTACTTGGAGAGATTACAGGACAGAACAAGCCACAGAAGATGGCATTGCCAAAAAAACAGGAAAAACAAGATAGCAGCACCTCCTCCCATGACACAACGCCAAACCCGCTGTTGCCAAAAAGCAGAGTTCAGGGAAGTTTTGCTTTGTCTGGATGATAAATACATTCATATTAGTAGAGTTACAGTACAAAGAGCCATATTATACCCTTGGCTGCATAACAAGGACAAACTAAAAGAAACTTTTCCTCTACGGGCCTAGAAACTGTGAGAGGAAAGCGAGTCACAGCATCATCTCCCTCTTCTTTTAAGAACATTCCTATGAACAATAATGGAGACCTAGTCAGCCTGAGGACATATGCAGATAATGCCCATGCACAAATTATACTTGCTGTATTGGAATGGAACCAAGCAGAAGGTTGTATTAACCTCTGAACCCACTGACCTAGCAAGGGATTAAGTGAAAGGAGAATAGAAGGATAATGTAACAGCGCTTGAATCTTTTATTGATGCAGCTGGACCACAGGGAGTTAGACCAGTTAAAGAATGCATCAAATTTTGCTGTCTTCTCAATCAATTTGGTAATTCTATGTACACCAGCTTAACCCTGTAACTCTTATTTCATGAAGACCCAAGAGAACACTAACTAGAACCACCTAAAATAAACATGAATTTTTTTTTTTCTGTCGGTGTAGTGTTTATCTCTCCAAAACCTAAGAGCTCAGGTCTTATACATTATGGTCTATATACAACATACCAACTTTCATCCTTTCCATGCCTGGCTAGTACTTTTACAACAATCCAAATTTTTCTTCCAGTCCTGAATATAGCATTTCAATTTTAGTCTTGCAAATTAAAAAAAAAAGTGGGTATGTTATAAAAAAATACTATTTGTAATTTCAGTATATAAATTGCATAAACTTCTAATAGAAAGTGCTGCTTTGAGGAAAAAAGAAAAAAAAAAATCAAAATTTTGTGTGAGAAAAAAGATGGGCTGAAGCTCTTCAACTCCTATTTCCACCTTTCATTGCTAAACCAACACCCTGGAAAAGAAGTGAAAGATTATTCATTGATACAGCACAGAGAATTCATAAATGTAAGGCTTTAAAAAAGCACTTGGGCACTAGTCTGAAACAGATTTCAAAATTCTATCATTTCAAAACATTTTCAGTTTTGATATATGTTGTCTTGCTACCATGCGTTCCTTATAAACTTTGTTTATAAAATACTGAATACGCATGACAGTTCATCAAACTAAACCAGTTATATTGGTTTACCTCAAGCTTTGTACACTTATCTGAGAAAGATTAGTACTAGATAATCAGTGAGAAGGATCAAGGGTTCACCACTTACAGAAATACCCAATTTGATATTAATGAAAGGAGGCGAGGAGAAAAACAGGGAGGGAAGGAACAAAATTTTATAACCATGAGATTTAAATCTCCAAGACAGAAGAATGTAGTATCTTCTCAGTCCACAGTGGGGGGAATAATCCATAGATTTCTTACTCCACAGAAGCTGGAACAAAGACTTCATGAGGCAGTAGAGAGAGAAGAACAGAGAGAAAGCACGTTTGCCCAAAAGCACACGCATACTGGCTTTTTAGCCAAGGAAGAAATACCCAACTTACAGACAAAAGTAGCAGTCAGAGGCACTGGAAACTTTCACATGAGAAAAATAAACTAAAAAAATCATTATAGATGCCAAGTCTTGCTGGCAAACCTACGGCATCCTGTGGACCATTACTAATCCATTACAGAAGAAAAACACTTTTCCTCAAATAATTGTTTTGACTATTTTTATGATTTGGTTTACACTACTGGCCATTTTTCATTCATTTATGTAGAAGCTGAATATTAGCCCAGTCATTTAGGGGGAAATAAATGCATAGAACCATTCAGAGGCTGCATGTTAAAAGGAACAGATTTACAGATTGAAATTTTGAGTTTTGGCAAAAAAATTAACTCAAGACAGCTGGCACTAACTTAGTCTTTGCCTTTTATCACACTGATGAGCGACCTCTCAGATTTTTTAGTGATCCTCTTCCACAATAATCAGACTTCTAGAAAAGTGGCTGTAAGACTTCACCCTTTATTCTACACCAACAGTCTACAAACAGGCAATAAAAAAAAAAAATCCCAGTTTCTCCAACTGAAAGATGCGGGGGGGAGGGGGGCGGGGGGGGGGGGGGGGGGGGGGGGGGAAGGAAGAAGAAGGAAATCCAAACTTTCCCCACCCAGAAATCACACACAATTTACAGTTGCTCTATATCAAAGAGCCTCCTGGTCACTAATTAGAGCTTTTGTCACACAGAAAAATCTGAGTTCCACAAGTTATTTGAAAACAGTTTAAAGACAGTATACCTCTGGGTTCCAAAACTATTATAAAAAGCAATTGCTCTTATTAGATGTATATTACTTCCTGGCACAACGGTTGTGTTGTGTTGTTTGTTTTGTTTTTAATGGGCATTTATAGCCTGTCATTGAAAATACATCATAAGCCTTGAAACGAACATTGTCCACATAAAAAGCAAATTTATATATAAATTATTAAAGTCTAGACAGACAATAGTTTCTCTTCCACTTCTCCAAAACCACTGAAGAGGGAAGCAGAACAATCAGATTTTGCATCATCATCAGACTTCCCAACCAGCAGTTCATATTACGGTGAAAAGTTAAATTCTGTGATCTTTAATTCTCAAAGCAAAGGCAATGGGTGGGACAGAATCTGCGAGAATAATGCATATATCAAAGAGTTCAGTTAATGCCATTCACAAAAATATTCTCTATAATATTGCAAACTGTATTCTGCACTGTGCAAGCACCAGGGAAATTTCCACATACCGCGTTAAATGCAATTTGCTGATTCTATTCTGTTCTTTAATACTCAGTACTGAAAGAAAAAAAAAAATCCATCAACATCCAACAATATCACAAAACTAAAGGGTTTGCACTGAAAAATGTTCTTGTTGACTATTCTACGCTTATTTCAGCATGTGAGACCAAAGAGCACACACAGCAAAACAGCACACATGTTTAGGCAAACAAGAACAAAAAGAACGCCTTTTATGATTCCAGAATGCCCTTCAATTCTTAAGCAACATGTTTCTCATCTGTAAAAGAAATCAAACTGTTTGTCTTCACAATTTGGTTTTTGTTGTGCTTTTCATGTCATACCATTTAAAAATGACAATTACTTATATAATCTATTTTATTTCACCAAGTAGTATGTTTTCACTTTCCTCTTTAACAACTAAGTCTGCAACTGAAACTTTGTGATACCACCAAGGTGTTCCTGTCTTTTCGTCCTCTCTTCCTGAGCAACTGTTTTACTCTAGAGTTGTATGCATGAAAACTAACCCCCTTGATTACTTGACTATCCATCATTTAATCCCTCCTTAAGGGGTCTGAAGAAAAGGGAATAAGGATTCTATGACAGCAAGGATGAAAAAGCAAGCAAGGAACTGCAGCTTGAACCAAACAGCTCAACGTCCTGTTTACATTTCTTCAGCTAGGTGGAAACTTCCCCCATCTTTCAGGTACAGCCCTGACCACTGCTGATGCCTCTAACTCAGAGCACTGACCTAACTGCAACCAATATGCTGCTGTAACACAGACTTTCACGGGCAGCACGGCAGTTCCCAGATTCCTGGGAAGCAAGTGAGCCCATGTGGATACACAATCACAGAATCATTCAGGTTGGAAAAGACCCTTGGGATCATCGAGTCCAACCATCATCAGCCCTACTCTACAAAGTTCTCCCCTACACCATATCCCCCAATATCTCATCCAAACGACCCTTAAACACATCCAGGGATGGTGACTCCACCCCCTCCCTGGGCAGGCTATTCCACTGTCTGACCACTCTTTCTGGGAAACATTTTTTCCTAATGTCCAGTCTGAACCTCCCCTGTTGCAGTTTAAAGCCATTCCCTCTTGTTCTGTCACTAATCACCTGTGAGAAGAGACCAGCACCAACCTCTCTACAATGTCCTTGCAGGTAGCTGTAGAGAGTGATGAGGTCTCCCCTCAGCCTTCTCCTCCTCACACTAAACAGTCCCAGCTCCCTCAATCTCTCCTCACAGGATTTATTCTCCAGGCCCTTCCCCAGCTTCGTTGCCCTCCTCTGCACTCGCTCCAGTGCCTCGAGATCTCTCTGGTATTGAGGTGCCCAAATACACAAGCTTTAAAGGAAGATTTCCTACTAAGCTTTTTTTAAAAAAAGGTTAAGGAAGTTTTCAGTTTGTAGGAGCTTCCTATTTCTTTTGGTGTTTAGAAGCCTAAGCAATATTCAATACAAGAAGTACTATACCAGATCAGACCACCCCTCCTATCACCCTTCCTTGGCAATCACTGGTTTATTGAGTTCCTGAGCTAAAGGTTAGAGCTGCACAGTCAAATCTAATAGTCACTAATGGTCTCTGTCCTGTTAACTTCTCTAATCCCTTTCTGAACACATTTACACTTTTACTCCACAATGACATTTTGTTCCAGTGACACAGCTATAATGAAGCAGCTCACAAAGAGTTTTTTCTTTTGTTTGCTGTGAAGACAGTAACATAGCTTCTCAAATTTCACTGGAGAACATGCCAAGGGTCCTGAAGGACCAGCCACTCAGCAGTAATGTCTGCAGCTACCAAAAATAACAGAAAATGTTTTCTTCCACCAACCTTTCTCTACCACTTTCTTCCACTTCCAGCACACAAAAGATTTTCTGTTCTGAAGACAATGCATGCAAATACAATTACAAAATTGTAATTAAAAAACTTTTAAAGATTTTCCTTAGTATTTTGTGAGCAAAAGAAGGAAAAAGTAGGCTTAAGTTTTTTTTCTCTACATAACATATTCCTCAAATTCAGAGAGGATGGAACTGTAGCAGTGAACAAGGAAAATGGGAGAAAATTTTTCTTGCTGGAACTTTTGCCAATAAATTAAAGCAAACACTAGCACTAATATGATATAATAGTATCAAAACCTACTGAAAACAAACAAGAAAAAAACCCTAGAGTTAATTTTTACAATGTATCACACTCTTCTGAAACACCAGAGTCCTGTAACAATCATGGTGAGCATCCCATTTTAATTTGACACAAAGGAGTTTCACAAAGCTGTTTCAGTAAGTCAATTCTACACATTAGACCCTGCACTTAGAGCTCCAGGCCGATTTGGCTGTTCCACACGTGATAACTGAACTGCAAAGCCACTCAATAAATGAGTCTATAGCTGATGAAACAAACTTTCATCACTGCCAACTAGCGAATCTTCATAATCGGATAATTTTTAAATTCTTTATTAAGGTCATTCAAGGGATTGCAGTGACAGGACACTGAAAAATTAAACTGTTTAAAATTTAAGGTTCTCGGGAATTGGCCTTTTTTGCTAAGCGTGTACATTTGTCAGATAAACAGCATCAGAAGAAACCTCTTTCAGTAAACATAAGTCTAAAGTTTTGGGTTTTCCTCAAAAACCTTACAGTGTCTACTTCTTCCAATACTTATTAAATGGATCATTATAGCAGACTTCCCAGGCAAATTTCTGATTTTTGGAGTTTGAACCATCTTATAAATAAAAAGGGATAAGGAGGAACAGCTCTAAAAAAAATAAAAAAAACAAAAACAAAACCCAACCAAACAAAAAACCCACATCACACAGCAGATAATTATTAACACTTGAAGGCCTTAAACATGACCAGTGAGCTGGGAGACCCAAAAGTACTTGCAAGTTTGAAGGTCTGAAAACTCATTCCAACCTTTATCAGGGAGAAACCTCAGCTCACAGAAGCCTCCACCACCAGAACATGAGGTGACAGGGACATTCTGGTAAGGCACATAAACCTGGATTAGAGGAAACCAAAGGTGCTTCAGCACACCTTGAATAACCCCACCTTTTTTTTCTTCCCTCCCCTTCCCTTCTTTTCACCACTTTCCTTTTTTAAACTGTGTGCGTCCTGCCAAAAAATATGTTTTTTCTAATGTTGTTTTCACCAGCTAGGCCTTTTAGGTCAAAGTCTTCCAAGTACTGTACAGGTATATTCTATCTAGCTCGTTAAGTAACTTCTTCCTTTTTCAGATACAAGCCATTTAACATTTCACAACGGCTATTCCTGTGAGAGAACACTTTTTCTTAGTTTACAGACATATAGATATATACTGCATTGTCTATTATAATGTTGCAAATCAATAAGGATGTCAACAGCATTTGTATTCCACTTGCATCCTACTCAAATTCCTAGTGAAGTTCGCAGGAAGATTCTCATTGCTCTTCAGGGTGTATCGTTCAGATGCCAAACACCAGCATGCACAAATGTCAAAGCTACTTTTAAGATACCACTAAAATCTTGGTTTTCCCTAGATTGCAACAATTTTTTCAATATTTCAGTGTATTATTAGATGTGTTATAATTTTTTGCTGCTACTCCTTGTACAGACTTCTAACACTAATCAGTAAGTGGACTTTTTCTGGAAGCATTTCTGAAGCTCTCCTTCAAATGGTTAAGAGGAAATTCCTTCAGGTGCACAGCACTGGTCCAAGAACAGAGAAAAGATGACTGAAGATATACAAGAACTCTAAAAGACAGAGTCTGTGAAGGCTGGACAGAATCTCTTTCCTCCTAAAAACCTATCTGAGATGACAAATCCTTTACTGAAAAGTGCAGACAGCTTACTGACAAATAAATCTCTGATTAATACATGCAAACAGGCAGTACTCCCTTATTTCCTGGAAGTCAAATGAATGTGAAGAAGTCCAATTTTGAGACTTACAGAAGATGAAAGCAAACTGGCTTCAGAAGAACAAACAAAAAAATGCACCTCAATAATTGAAAAATAGTTAAAACATACTAAGGCACTTGAAAGAAATACGATAACAAAATCTCTGAAGGACAGAACAGTATTTATCACTGGCTGAAACATACCATTTAAGGAAGTTACATATAGACTTTAATTAGGCAGCTGGAGGGATAACTCTACATAAATCTAACCACACAATTGTCTAGTCAGCGACATATACTACAGAGATGTCTCTCAAAGTAACACATGTGCTCACTGACATTAAAAAGTAAAGAATAAGAGTAGCTATTGTACCACTGTATCAGTCACTTGCTTCCTCAGGATTCAAACTCTCAACTTAATTCATTGAAGGCAAATACACCTTTGCATTGACTTGGGAAAAGAAAGCTATTATTTCACTGACCATAATCCTAAGCGCTAGGAAGGGATTTTCCACTTAGTGATTTTACACTAGAGATTCTAAAAGGCAAAATATCCATCCCCTTTCCCTTCTCTAACTTTTCTCTCTGCTGAAACACTAAATTATGCAAAATCAGTAATAATATACTGTTGCACATGATAAATTGTGAAAATTGAGAAAACGAATCAGCAAGATTTTTTACAGTACTGATACTGTGATGAGCAAATTAGGTAGAAAATTTATATAAAGTTTATCTACATATGACATAGATAAAAATTAAACACTCCATTTTTTCATGCCCTACTACTTAAAGCAATATGCAAGTCCAAATCTTTCATCATTTAAACCTGACATGACTTTGCTAGGAAGCACAACAATTTCTAACAGTTTAAGTTTCAAAATCTAATTTAGCCCCCTCTTTAGTCCCTTTAATCTTTTAAAATTACAATATATAGAAGCAGTTAGCAGAAAAAGTCAACAGCCCCATCAAGAAAGATGGAACACATATAACACCAAATAAGGTTGCTTACAAGTTTGAAATTTTGTCTTTAATATTTTAACAGCAGTGTCCTCCAGGGTCTCTGAATACCTGCTGCACAGCAGACAAGGCTTTACAAGTCAAGTCCATATTGCCTTTCCCTGGTGACCTAAGAAAGCCCTGGAACCACCAGCATTTTTATTGGGGTTTTTAATACCCTCCTTGTAGCCACTCATGTTTATACGAAAACCTGAAAACACTGTAGCCAATCTACACACACTATTGAGATGCCAAATAAATTAATATTAAAAAGGGAAAAATCCTCATCCAAAACAAAATTAATCACTGGGAACCAATTCCCCTGCACAAACAGGGAGCTGCAAATGAGAGTGTCTATAACCCTTGAGATAATGAGATAAGCCATGTTCTGTCTGTACTCAGTAATAACTTAGAAAGCCTTTGCACTCAGTTCCTCGGGTTTTTTCTTCAACAGGTTTTGAGGGCCTGCCCACCACCTGAGTACAACATTAGCTATTACACGAATAAAAGTAAAGACAGACTACAGAATGGACATGAGACCCAGAGAAGCTTACATCTCCAAGCATGCAACTTTACTGTAAACATTATTTACATTAACAACTCTTTATGCCTTTCAACATTGATTCTGAAATAGCATCGAAGTCAACAGAGAATGCAACAATTTCTAATACAGTGGTATAACTACACTATTGCGATGAACTAGTATAGTTAGTTTTATACAGCACACGGTAGTGGTGGTAAGATTCCAACATACAAGGACATCTGCGAACCTACTAGGAAGACTGCTGTCATCTTGCTGCTAGAGAACATCAGCTGCACCTACATACATATACAGATGTAGTCAGAATAGTCAAAACAGCTTTTACAGCTGTTGTGATACTGGATATGAAACACAGAACCTGGTATTTCCACTGATTTATCCAGTAAGAGTCTAGCATTCATTATGATAAAAAGCACATTCTACCTTCAAAACATGACGAATTTGTATGATCTAACAGCTTTCTCCTTTCAACAAATAATAGAGCAACAAACAAAATCGGATTTCAGGGAAAAGTCTGGTAGGAAAGAGCCTTGGTTTAAGTTCTCTTACTTGAGACAGAGTTAAACAGGAGCGTTTCCTACTAAACTCAGCATCAATTTCAAGCTTACAGAACAAATGTAAATCACCTGCAATGGCAATGTTCAAGAAAAGTCACCCAAACAGCCTTTCAGCTCAAGATTTTTTTCTTTCTAAATAAAACAGACTTCAGATATGCCACTTCTGAGGTACCTCTCTGCAAACATGCCTGAAACCAAGTACCTACACTACATACAAATACTCAGTTAGAGAAGATGTTAACACCATATGAAAATCATTTTCAGATTCACTTTCAAAAATTTCAGCAAGCTCTGTAGGATATTCCCTTCCGTATCTCTCCCACAGCTACAGACAAATACTCTTTACTAAGACAATTTTCAAGAAACTAAAAAACTTCTTTATCCAGAGTTGGGAAAACACCCCAGAAAACCACGTCTTTCCTCTGACAAAGTGGAAGCACACAGAAATTGAAAGTCTTTTCATCTCAGAGTCTACTGAAGAAGTGAGGTGCTTTTTGACAGCATTGGACTAGTTCATGAAGAGGTTTGTGTTCAAATCCAAATTTGTACACTTAAATTTTCATAATTTGTAGGTCAGTCAATTCTTCTCCCCATGCTTTACTTATAGCTATGAAATGGGAGATAAAGCTTCCCTCTGTTTTGCAAGTGCCCCATCTCATCTAATTTAATGACAGACTGCTTGAAGCAGGAACAATGAGCTGACACAACTAGTCCTAAATCTGACATTACCCTGTCACCTACAAATCCTTAATAACACTCAACATCCTGCAAAACTACAGTATGCCCTATAAATACCAGCAATCAAAAATCAACAGCTTTAATACTAGGTCTCCTTTAATTCTTGACATATTACTTGCAGACATTTCTGTGGTGTATTAGATTTACATATAAAAGATAAAGAACAAGAGATGAAACCCTGAGAACAAAGCCTTCTCACCTCTGTCATTCTTCCTACAGAGTTTCATAAGGTAACTGGAGCAGATCTCTATCCTGGCAATTGGATTTCAAATTCACAAGGCATATCATTGTCCCAAGGCAGTGTACTCAATTCATTGCCTTTTATGAAAGCATTTTAATAGATAATGATGCACAAAGAATATGCTTAGTTGCTCACCAGGTATTTAACTGGCATGGGTGAAAGAGAAGCCCGGATGAAATAAAAACGGCACCAAAGAGTCGTCTTCTGCCCTTCCCATCTGTAAATGCCAGCTTCCTTCACTACACTTCAGGAGGAGGTGGGGCTGGGAAACACTTCTTTCAGAAGTTCCACCCTTCTTTACAGATGCACAGATTTCATTAATAGTTAACTGGCGACATACAACATTAACTTACTCTGGTATTCATAGCTTTCCATCCACGCTTGTCCCATAGCAAGTGACAGCTTAGGGCAACTGCTAACAAATACTTTCTGCACCATGACACACTACCTCAAGACCTGCTTTTCACTCTCCCCGTCTCACTGACTAGCTCATTTTAAAACAGTAAAAGTCCAGTCAGTTCTTCTGTAAGCAGCGGAAAAAAAAAAAAAAAAGGGGGTGACTGACAGAGCATGGGGCTGCTAACCAACACTCCCTCTCAAATGTCCAAAATGCGGCAGCCAGATCAATACTTGCACATTCTCCGGTTTAACAGACTCCTGGCGAAATCACTTTGAGTTTTACCAATATCGCAGTGGACTAAAGGTTCTAGGCTTGGCGCATGAGTAAACTGGAAAGTTCTTCAAGAGAAAATCTTAAAATCCTTAAAGAGCTGATCTTACTCTTGTTCAAGTTACCAAGTCTTGAACAACCACTAGATAGACTCTTGAGTGTAAGGTCTCCTTACCTGCAAAGGACTTGGAAAAAGAGGATGCCTATATTAACCAGGCCCTCTGAGCCATATCATCGTGTATTTCAACATATAAATATTTGAAGCCATTTAATGTACAGCAGTATTCAGAGTCTTCAGTGATAAAGAAGAGCTTTGTCCAACTGACTGGCACTTCAACAATAAACTCCATTTAAGAGTCTGCCCAGTCTCACTTTATCTGTCTAATTACTTACCTCTCTTGCAGGAATAGCATGCTATTAAGGTCTGCTGATTAAAATTTGAAGGCACTTTGAAGATTTATTGTACTATACAACTGCTAATTATTATTGTTCATACCTGCATTCGGTTGGGAGGAAAATAGCTATACGCCAAATAATTTTCACATGTAAAAGTGAAAATATTTGCTTTGCTGTGCTCTTTAAAAAGTAAACAGATGACAGACATCACTTGCAGTCCTTCACTGTGATACTTACTCTATATTTGTAAGAACACATGGCTGAAGAAATCCCACCATAAAGGAAAAAAAAAAAAAAAAAAAAAAGGCAAAAAACCACAACACCTTCCTTCCCACTGGAACAGGCAAATGCAACATTTGTGCCTTGGTAACTTCCCACCTGCAGGAATGAAATCGCCTCCCTTTCCTAGGTTTCTTCACTACTTCTCTTAGAGGGATCCAAAATGACAATGCTATGCACAAGTGATCACAGGCTCAAGATGACCAGTTACAGCCATTATTTACCACTCATCCATATCACAGCCCATTTTTACTTTCAAAGGCCTGTGAAGCTGTGAATAGACTACTGGATCCCATCCTCTCCATCCACTCTGTTATCCTGATGAAAATATGTGCTGTGCACTCACTTATCCCTTAACATTCAGCCCATCCTTTTCCCACAGATACTTCCTTGTTTCATGAATGCTCTTCCATCCACTCAGGTGTCCTCCAGTCTGTGCCTCTCATAGCTTCCAACTCCACTCAACAACCGTCTCACAGCGAATAAATATTTTTTCAATTAAGCCATTGTAACAACACTTTGTCTCCTTTTACATCAAAAGTATTTACTTTTACTGCACCTTTATCTTAAAAAATAAATCACGCTCTGAATAGGAAAAAAAAATGAATACAAAACCCCTCATCTACACAAGGTTCCATTTTTTTTATCGTGTAACAGCAAAAGAAAAAAAAAAGTCTCATTATGGGAGGAATATATGCTATGTGCTTTTTCAATCATCAGACAGGATTGTTAGGTTAAAAACAAGTAATAAAATATCTTTAAGAGTTAGACTAGGTTTTTCTATCTCTTGCTGTCATTCTTTCCTAAACTACTGCTTACGTTGAAAAGCTGTTTATGAAAAGACGTGCTTGTTGGCAGATAAGACAGACACTCCAAGTGAAATACATATGCCCAACGTGAAAGCTGAACAGATAGGTACGTTTGATAGCACTAGGAGTGGTAGCGAATTCTGTTGTAACTGCTCTTCCAAAAGATTCTAAGACTAGATTTACTCTTTCCTCATCAGTATTCCTTGCACAAGAACCAAACTATTTAAGTTGTTTTCCTATTTGTATCTGTATCTTGGTTGATTCTAACTCTTGCAGAAGTGTCTTTAAAACATATTTCTGGTCATCCAAAGACAGACTTGCACAGGCAGAGTACCAGTCAGAGGCCTGATGCATAATTTGAACACAGAAAGCAGTCCTTCTCTGGAGTCATAAAATGTTAGCACTTCACTAGCCTGAGCCCAAACGAATGACCTGGCAGTCAAGACACCTAGGAATATACGTATTCAGTGACAGCTTTCTCACAGGACGTTCAGCCCCCAGGAGAACGTCTGTGTATTCTGACTCAGTTTCACTATAGAGTTTCATAAACCATGTTCTCTTCCCACCGAAGAAGCTTCATGAACTGATCCCAGTTACTGCTCCAGTTAGTTCCACAAGACTTTCATATTCCCTTCTCCAAAATTCACACCTTAATAAGATGGCTAGACGCAGATTACCTGCAACCAACCTTACAGTTTTCATGTCCTACATTTACTTCTGATCCCACCTACAAAACCAAACCGGTTCCCAAATGTTTCTCCAATAAACAGGAGGGGTACAAAGCAGCTCCTGGCGGTTCCCTATGAAGTCACTGCCTTTGTTGTTTTAAACATGCAATTTAAAGAGAATGACACAATCTAGAATATGAGAGAGATTATTCTGCGGTCTGCGGAGGTGTCGATTGCTAGGAGATAAAAAGCCAATGAAACCTACGCTATTTCTCATCATCGGCCAAGAGATTTATACTTCATTTCTTTTCCTCCAAAAACCTGAATAAGGCAAAGCGTTCTCCTCTCCTGAGGAGTTCGGGGGGTTGCTTTGTTTGGTCGGCGTAAGCAAAAACGAGCCTTTTGCCGCCGGCTGACGCAAACCCCCACGCACGTACCGCTGTGAAAGCCCAGTTCAGCCCCAAAGCCGACCCGGGCAGGAAGTCCAGGGGCAGAACCACCGCCACCCACCGCGCTTTATGTTGCTTTTCTGCCCCACAGCTGCTGCCCTGCACCGGCCCCGCGCTTCGTCCCGTCCGCACACCTCCGCAGGCGCGGAGACCCGCGGCGGCCCGCTCCACCCCGCATCCCCGCCATAGATTAAACAGTCGCCGGTCGGCGAGATTCCCCCACACACACAAACACAACGGCCACGCACCTCGCAGGGACGAGCGGCCCGAGGAGCCGCGGACCTACCGGCCGGTCTAGAGCCGCCGTCCGCGGGGATAGAGCCGAGGAGCGCGGAGCTTCGCCCTTCTCCGCACCAGCGGTTGCGGTCGGCGCCTGTAAGGGAGCGCGGGGACGGGATCAGAGCGGAGCAGCATCTCCCGCGCCGGTCGCCAGCCTCGTCGCCCCGCTCCCGCACGGCGAGGAGAGGGCGGGAGCGGCGGCGCTCCCCGCCCCGCGGCTCCCTCCTCCTCCCCTCCCCTCCCCTCCCCTCCCCTCCCTCCCTCCCTCCCTCCTCCCTCCCTCTCCCTGCGCACGGCCGGCCCGCCGCCAGCAGCCGCCCCTCCGACCCGGCTGACGGGCTCGGGAACCCACCGCGGCGGCCCGGCCCGGCCCCCCGACCCGCTCCACGCCGCTCCGGCAGCCGCTGCCCCCTCAGGGCCGCCAGCAGCGCGGGGAGGCAGCCGCGCAGCCGCCCTCTGCCCCCGACGGCCACTCCCTCCCTCCCTCACGCCCCCGAGGCGGTGGGGAAGCTGCTGACACAGGCCCGGCCACGCCCTCTCCCTCAGCGCCCGGCCCCGGCCCCTTCCCGCCCTCAGCGTCCGGCCGCAGCGCGAAGGTAACTTGAGAATCGATTCGCTTGGGAGTAAACGACTCCGTTATAACGGCAACCTGTTCTTGGCCGCAAAAGCGTTTTGGTTTGGTTGGGTTTTTTTTTTGTTTTGTTTTGTTTTGTTTTTTTTGAGGTTTTTTTTTCGAGGATGATCTTAAATCTTGTTGCTCCCAGTCCGTGGCGCTTAAATTGGCGGTCTTGGTTCTCTTTCCTCTGTCGTTCCCTACCGTCCCTGAAGGCTCTGGCGGGATGGGGAAGGCAGGAGGGAGCCATCTCGTTTCCCATCGCTAGCCAAACTCTTGCTACATTGTTCGGGGGGAAAAAAGGGGGGGAAAAATGTGGTACAAAGTGAACTTAGACAAAACAAAAGCCTTAACGGCAAAGTTTTCAAATACGGCTTTTAACCTGGTAGACAAATTGTGGTGAGGAAAGGTCTACTTGGCTAGGTGAAAAGTTTTTCTAAAAATAAGGCTTCTTTTTCCACTTTGAATGTGAGATCTGCTGTGGGGACCCACTGACCGCTTGTGCCATGGGGTTGGAGCTTCTCCAGTGGGTTCATCTGGGGTTTCTACACGAGCTCCCTCCTTTGCGGAGACAGATTGGGAAAGGAAATAGTCACAGGGTGGGAAAAGTACTTTTAATTGCAAATAGTACTGTCACCACAGATGTGACCCCAAATTCAGGCTATGTGAAAATGAACTTTTTCAGAATGATAGTCTAGAACGTTTCTATTTAAAAAAGCCAAAACACATTTTTGTGGAAACAGTTGCTTTAGAGTAAATAAAAAATGTTTGACTGTAACTGTTTCATAACTGAACACCAATTCCTTTGTCCTAGCTAAAGTATTAAGGACTCAACATGAAAATGAGTCTGCCATAAGTAATAGTGTCAGTGACTTTGTGTAAGTCATAACAAAAATAAAGATTAGTAGTAGAACTAATTAACATCTTAAGAGGTTACAGAAATCTGAGATGTTGTTACTTGTGTAATTTAAATACTATTTTCTTGTAATACAAGTTCCCTAAGTTGATAGCTATCTACTTGCATTTTAAGGTGAACTGAATATATTGGTATCCACATTTCCAACAAGACCTCATTTTCTACATTGATAGATTCCTTGGCAAGGGCCTACCTGTTTTTTCTTCAGGTTAGTGTCTTACTGAAGTAAGAATTTTTGTAATGGATGTTGATGATCTGTAGTAGATTTTATCCTAAAACTGCTTCAATGCCTCAGGTCAATTTATAGTTGCTCTAACCCATGTTACTATATATTCTTTTTTACTGTATTTGAAGATGGAGCACAGAAAGAACTCTTTGTAGGAATATGGTTTTTTGCAAAGATACATTATTAGTTCAAGTAAACAGAATGAGTAAAACAGGACTTACAGATGTCTTAAAACCCAATCTACATAATAAGGCAATATTGTCTTCTTGTGCTAGAATATGCCTCTGAATATAGAAGTCTCCTCCCCAAAAAGTCACCTCTCTTAAAAGACTGCAAATTTGATTGTAATTTACTTTTCTCTAAAGAAGATTTAGTTCCTTGTTCTTCATTCTACTAATGAGCATCTGTTTGGGACAGCATTTTCCTTAGCCTTGTAAATGTATGTGAATGCCTTAATAATTATCTCATTAGACTGATTTTTTTTTTTTAAATTAAACATCTTCAACAAGGAAACTTGGAGCTTAAGATCAATGAAAAATGTAATTTCTATCTTCACCTACTGTGCATTTTACAAGGATGCAAATACAGGGAAAAACATTGTCATAACTTTAGAAACTTCTTACATAGCTGACTAAAAGAAAGGCATAACTCATTGTGCACAGACTGGTGTCTTGGACTGCCTCCACTGTGGAAAAATGAAATGACTTTTGTCAGTGTGGTACTTCTGCCATTTATCGTGAACACAACACACGTTTACTGCAAAGATTGACATGCCAGTGCTTAATTTAATGGATACCTGAGTGTAACTTTTTCCTTAGCTGTTCAGAGGAAGTTTCCACACTAACCAGACTTACCAACTTTAAATTTTCCTCCGCAGAGAGTGTCTGGCAAATATATATACTTCAATTACTCCACCATCAAAATCTTTCATCATTTACTCATCGCTTTTGCTTACTGTAGTGTAACTTTGCTTAGGAAAAAAACAAAAGCCAAATGACATTATCTACTGTTCTTGTTGAAACTTCCTTAACAAACAGGTGTGCCTCTATGTGTAAACTGGGGGATTCAAGAGCATCTCCAAATTCCTGGTTTGGGATGCATGTCTGGCTACACCTTGACTGCATATTAGGACAAAACCTGTACATAAACTAGAATCCTCCCTTAATCTCATGCTTATGAGTAACTGAGGAGTCAAAAATTGTGTGGCATGCTGCATTGTACATGTAAAGGTCAGTTTAGAAGAAGATTAAGTCTGACTATTCACACCCTGAGACTAAGGAAAACCATAAAAAAAAACCCCAAACAACATAACTGCATCTTGGGGCACTTCACACACAAGTTCTTGGCCCACAAAGCACCTTCTTTTTAGGTTAGGCTATATTAGAGTATTAGGTGTTGTCCTTATGTGATCTAAAAGATGCTAAGGAAATTATGTGAGTTGCTCAGAAAGAAGCAGCAAAGAGAAATAGCTACCACAAAGATTAAATCTCTGAGAAAGATTAAGACTTAATACAGCAACTGTCTGGGATTTTCAAAAGCGACAATTAATTTTGGGTGTCTCTCAGTTTTGGTGCCCAAACAGGGACCTTATTTTCAAAAAGTACCCAGTGAGTGGTGTCTGAAGTTTGGCAGCTTGATTCACAAATCCCTTTAGAACTATGAGCCGTTTTATGTTCTTTGGCTAAATGACAATCAAGGGACAGGGAGAACACTGCCTACAAACATTTGATGAAGCTGAATGCCAGTGAGAGGAAGCAGGTATTTTTGGTCCCCTTCTGCACTGAAATGCATCTGGTAGGCTAATGCCAGTGAGGTTTAAAGTGTGCTTGTTGGCAATATATTGGTACGGTTGCAGAAAAGAGGCCTGAAACACATTTGGGAGTATAGTTACATATGTACCACGTAAAACAGAAAAAAATTAGAGATTTTACTAGGAAAATATTTTGTACAGTAAGACTTACAGCTCTTGAGGATAAATGTCAAGAAAATCTAATTTACAGGAGCTAATTAGCTTTAGATACTTAAAACCAGACTGGTTGAAATAGTAGTAAATATACAGTACAGAACAGTCTTGCCTAGACAGAAACTACTTGTTCAAACAGGTCCTTTCTGCATTTAACTTTGGAGTCTATCTTAATGACGGTTTTGTTTGGGAGTATTACTGTCAAGAGTTAAATCAGAGCAGCGGAAGAGAGACATTAAAATGTATAGAGAGAGTAGGAGAAAAGGAGTTGTTTTTATTTGAGATTTGAAATGAGATGAAGGGTCACCGAGGCTGAGAAATACACAAAGGCTGTCCCAGACTACAGCCTGTTTTGAAGAAAAGGCTCTCACATCAACAGTAGCTAGATTGTGTGGAGGGACAGACCAAAGTCTAGACAAGTTGCTGGGGGGGGGGGGGGGGGGCATGGAGAAGAGAGAATTTTTCCAAAATTGTAGTGTTTCTATAATTCCATAATTGATGACTCTTGTCTGACCAAATTTTAAAGGCCAGGCAGACAGTTTGGATTTTGAATATTCCTTTGTTGTAGCTCTCTGACATCTAAAAGCATTGTGTTTATCTTCAAAGAATTCATTGCTCTGCTGCTGCAACACAACTTAGCGTCATCCTGTGTGCAAGCGCTAGTACGACTTTTGCCACACACAGTAAGAGCTTCATAGTTCCCTTAAACGGAGAAGGCTCTGACTTCTACAAATGACAGCCTGGTGTGTTGCAGTGATCTTCAATACTCACATATCAACAAGAAATTCTGCTTATCTATTGGTAAATTCTATAATTTGGGGGTCATCCTTTATTTCTGTGTTTAATGGCGTGCAATGAAAGTTGCACAATGACAGTTGCCATAAGCAAGTATCTGCAGGCAAACAATTTAATCCAGAATTTACAGCTAGTGCAGTATTTTATTACGCTTCCAGAGCTGTTGAAATTCCTAAAGCTACTCACATACCTTTTCCTGCTTAATCAACTCTCACTTTTCGATAGAAATGACTGGAAACTAGCTTTTTTATCCTAATCCTTAAGGATTGCACAATTTTGCTATTTTTGACTAGCAAGTATGTGCATATTTAGATGCATGAATTTAAACTAATTGGAAGGGATGGGAACTGAATATCTTAGTTGCAGTACTTTTCGTAGAAGGTGGCAAAACCACTAAAATAAATACAAACCGAGTTAACCCAACTTTTTTCCAGGGCTTTTTTACCACTGATTCTCTTTGTTGACATCTAAGAGAATTTTTTGCAGTTTCTGTCATTGATAACATTCACTCGGGTACACTGATGGTAGCAACAGTATAATAAAAACTCTCTGATCATGGAAATTGTGCTTAGTATTTTCTTTATGTTATATTCACAGTGCTGTCTTTTCAGGGACAAAACCTGGGTTATTGCATGTTTTGGTAGCAGTAAAGCATACATGAAGAGATGGCTGACATTACAGCTGATGAAATATCTCGGTAAAGATTTAAATATCCATGGATGAAGAGGTAATGATATGTCCATCGAATCATTAAATGCTTTGAAACAACCAGCAAAAAAAAGCTGAAGATGGACGCCAGGAAAAGAGTGAATCGCAGAGTTGATGAAGTAGAATCCCTGTAGAACCTACTAAAAGAACTATCAAAGAGTCAAAAGAAAACAAAACTAAGAAAACACTAATTTCTAATGCCTTAGAAATGTTGTACTCCCATTAATGGTGCTAGAATTTATTTCCATACTCCCAAAATCTCCTGTATCTGTCTGTAAATCACTTAAGGATATAATTCTCTACAAGATTTCCACCAGAGTAAATCCAGAGTAATTACATTGAAATCTGTGGAATTACTCCAGATTTACAATGATGTTACAGTGACCATAATCTGACTCTATAGGGGACAATTATTGTTTACCCTTCTTATTCTGTAAATTACTGTAATTTACATTTCTACTCATATTTGCCATAAAAAGCTGTGAATTAATTTGACCAAAAAAAGCTGCTTTTTTCCTAAGAAATACCTCTCTGTTCTTATGTAAGAATAAGGATTATTTTAATATACTTTTTAAAGTTCTTGTACAAAACTGAATTTTTAAAAAGATACGTGCTAAGATATCTGATTATAGTTTTTTACCTAATCGAACAAAATGTATTTTGTTAAACTAAAAGGACTGCGTTCCATCCCAGAAATTACAACCTTTTCACACAGTTATGCCCACTGAAGTGGGTTACTTTTTTAATTTTATTGGAATATCTGGTACATGCTTGTACATTCATGCACTCTATCTTGCTTTCTTAATTGCTTACTATCACCAGGCTTTCATGGTAATGTTATTTTTTTTGTAATTCTTTACTAATTAGTTTTGCTTTCATGGATTTTAAATCAAGTGTCTTTAAAACAAAAAAAAAAAAAGAAGCTTCTTTTTGAAGAAAACTCCTCACACAGAGTAAGCGGCATCCGTCTATCCCGGTAAATTTTATCTTCAGTAATACATATGCCAGCCACTCTAGCTGACTTCTGTGAGAATTGCATGTGAATATCTCTAGAAGTTTCGCTTTTACTTTGCCGATTAAAAGAACGATACTGATTAATATAATTATATAATTATTTTTGGACACATCTATTTAACACTTCACATTGCTTCTCTTAATAACATTGTATTGCATTGTTAACTGGAAATTGTTGAAGTATGAGGCAGATGAAGCAGTATGTTGGACAGTCTTTTTTGTATTGTCATACTATATATTTTCAGAACTGAAAATCTTAACAGAATTTAGAACAGTCATTAGCCCAAAGAGAAATTTCTTTGGTATTCCCTGGTCATAAATTACTTTTAGAATAAGCAGAGATGGAAAACAGTTTGCAATAGAAACATGCCCCTGGAAGCATTTCTCACTTCTAAAAGTCAGGTCATTGTTTAATCCCTATAAAGGGAACGCTTGACAATTTGGGTCAAGTGTTAATGAAGTGCTTAATTTTCCATTCTGGTTTTGTAATCCCAATTATATATTTTCATATGTCATTCCATGCCTGATAATATTTTGACGTCTGTAACTCCTGCTTCTTGAAGCTTTCAAAACAGGTTGCTATACTGATACGCTAAATCTCACAACACATATGGAAAGGTAATATTATTCACATTTCAAAGAAGGAAGAACTGAGGCATGACCTGATATATTCAGGGTTACGCAGGAAACTTGGTGCAAAGTACTGGAAGTTTTGACTTCCAGTCCCATGCTTCCTACCGAAGAGCTGGTAGTCCAGAAGCCAGAAGGAATCAGACCCTTTCTTAGTCTCTGGAAGGATTTCTTCTGGTTACACATAGCAATATTTATTCATCTATTTTCACTTCACTACCTTTCATAGTATGTCCTGTACTATTTTGAATTCAAAACATGTCCTTTTCTCCCTGCAACTGTAGAGATTGTTAAGTAGGAGACTATCTTATTTGAATTTCAAAGGCCTTTGTAAAATACTTCCTTATAGTGGAACCACTAGTTTAGGCTTTTAAATATAATCTCTACTCAGCATGTTTAGAAATTACAGGGCATTGCACACAAGGAGCATTTCAGGCTACATTTGCAACAGAATTTAGTGTGTACAAGTGCAGTCAGAGTGTAAGAATGTTCTGATCCTTTGAGTAACATCCATTGTTCTGAGGTTGCAACTCTTTGGCTTGACATGACTTTAACTAATTTACCTGTGCCACCTAAAAATCAAATAAAGTGTACCTCATTCTCTTTGTTTGGCAGCTTGTATTTTTAAGAACCCAAGCATAAAATGTACCATATATACTTATCACATGACTAATTACAATCCAACTACTTTGCACTCACGGAATGCATCTTACTATGTCAATTACAGTCAGTCATCATCATTAATCACATGGTGATGGCTGAATCCATTAATAGGAGAAATACCAACACAGAGTAGACCAATGCAACAGCATGTGGTGGTACCTTCCTTTTCAGAGCATCATGAAATTCGTGAGCTCTTTCCCCAGTGAACCACAGCAGCCCACGGCACGATATCATCGGTGAACAGAGACAGAGGTTGTACACCAGCAAAACCACCAAACATTCTTGTATCATGCATCCAAGACAGCACGTGCACCCTGAACAGGTAAGGAGAATTCAGGCCTTAGCTGCTCCTTCTGCCTCCTTTCCTCTCCGTGTAAAGATTGCTGATTGAAAGCAAGAGCTGCTGGGGCTAGATAGGTAGGTAGCCAAGGAACTGGATGTGCATTGCAAAGGTTGGAGCACCTAGCTGGAATTGGAGTGGCTGGGGCTGAGCTGGTTGTGTGCTGGGGGCCCGTGGAGGGAGATGTTCCTGGGAGGGCTGGGTGTGAAGCCTGTGGCAGGAGTGCAGAGCTGTGTCACCAGGGTCAGAGCGTGGGGTGGTGTGACAGGCTGAGGAGCATGTCAGGGGGCTCTCAGACAGACTTTTATTTGGTAACAGGGCTGGAGGCACAGTGCTTGTCTGCCACAGTCGCAGCAGCTTTGGGGGCGGGTACATCCATGAGAGGTGTAGAGTTGGGAATAGGAGAGTCAGCTAATTCAAGCGTCTTCTGTGTGTCTGGACAGCACAATCTGTGCCATGACACTTGAGTGAGGAGAAAACAGAGCCACCAGGGAGACATTGTCTGTACTTTATTACCACTGGTACAAAGAATAATCTCATGCTAAAATGATAGACCTCAAAGAAGCTTTTAAAAGTGTTTAATTCCCATTTAAGTAGAAAATGTGTAATTTTTCTCTGGTTCTTGCTCTCGAATTTGATTGTGTTGTCCACGTCTCTCAGTAATTTATCCCATTGCATGGAAATAGAAAATAATAGTGCCTCAGGGAAGGCACACTTACCATGAATGCAAAATATGTCGAAGGGGTATATTCAAATCGTACAACATGCCATGACAGCAAATTGTAACCACATTACCAGTTAAAGCTGGAGGAAAAAAAATGTATAGAGGTTGTCATTAACGGAGTGCTCCTATTGCTTGGATTATACTATTGCACAACTACAAATAACACTTAGACCCCTGTGATACATATCATAGTATGTCTACCTGAGGTCAGAATTGCGAAACTGCCATTATTTACAGAGAAAAATAGTGGTATGTATTTTTCCACAACATATTTTCTGAGCCTCATGTACAAAACTGCATAGAGAAGTATCCTGACAGCTTCAAGAACAGCAGACTTATTTCTGGGCTTGGAAACAGAGCAGTAGTACATTTTCTTGTTACGGAATGTTTGTGTCTTGTTAAGGAAAAACTGACCCTTCTCCATCTATAGACTTGCATAGAGATAGCCCATCTCTGTAATGACTCTTGTTTTTTCTGACTACCCAGTATTTTGTTTTTCTGCCTGTGGATGCTCTACTTTTTCCTTCATATCTCCCCAGCTGTGAACTTTTCATTTAAGTGTTCAGAGATTGTTCTTCCTTAGTAGGGACACTCTCTGCCCTTTTTACAGACCATCAATAGTGAATGGTCCTTTAAAGAACCAGCACCAAGGATTTTGGAGAACTGGAGCTCCATACCTATGTGGGAGACAGCAGTTGTCCAGTGTCAAAGGGTCTGCAGTCAGTAAAAGCAAGGTGTGAGCTGTCATGACTTTGACAGCTCGCCCCCCCCCCGAGACTGAATGGGCACATCCTTCTGTGTGACAGGACTGTATTTAGCCAGGGATGAACTGGGAAAATTGAAGAAGCCTAATCTAGATATACCTGTAATTCTGTGAGGCTTGCCCATTGAACAGTATTTGCCTGTCAATCTGGAAAATGCTAGTATTTTAAGGGTTTTAGGGAGTCATTATAATTTAAAAACGCATGGAGATTCTTGACTTGGAAGCCTCATACACAGGCGCAGAAGCTGGCCGGCTTTCATGTAACTATTAGGAAGATAAAGGAGAAAAAAAAACAAGGTGAAAGAAAATTAATCGAGGGTGTCTAGCACCCTCTATTAATCTCCTGTTTTGAAAAAAATATATAAAAAATCAGGGGAATGCACACAAATGCAGTGGACCCCAGTCTATCTCTAACTTACCTGATTTGTATGACAGTTTAAAATGAAGCTTAAGATAAGGGGGTTTAGCATGTACTGTTGGATCAGATGCTGGCCCAAACCCTTAGCTGAATGCGTTTGGGGAGAGGTCGCTTTTCTATTACAGGAAACTATTTGGTGTCAATTATTTCCTTTACAACTTTTAAATAGAACCATTGTTATCAGGCAGAGATTTAAACAAGCAAACTTAACCATACGTTATGCACATGCAGGAAACAAAACATGAAAGAATGTATTTTTCATTTCCTATTTTAATCTGAATGAATTTATCATTGCTAGATAGCCATAGGAATACATTAGATATGAAGTCACCAGAGGAAAATAACTACATTTTTGGGGCTGTGTAAGAGTGGGAGTAAAAACATGAATTATGGAAAATTAATTTATCTGGACATCACTGAAAATTTGAAGAACTTATCTTTTCACACTTCCTGGGGAAATATATTAGTATTTTTAAAAATAGTCTTTAAGATTTATATTTGCTGCTGGTATGGCTGCCTTATACCAATATGAGCAGTGTATTTTATATAAGCCTGACAAGTTCCATTATTACATTGTCGTTTTTCTTTCTTCTAAAGAGAAGCATACATTACATCACTTGGTTTTAATATGAATCAACTATCTTCTTTTTAACAGTAGGCTAGTCTGTGTCGAGCAAACTTACCTGGTAGGTGGAACAAGGCTGAGAATTGAAGCTACATTAGCTCAAAAGCTTCTGAAGTATTTAGCTGGAGAAGTCTGCCCTCTGATTTGTGACTTCTCTGCATGTAAATCGTGAACTTATTTTTTAAGTGGTCCGATCAGTAGTGTGTGTAAATAAACATGAGCCTGCGGATGGCTCATGTTTGTTCAAACCAAGTGTAGTTTGGTTATTCAGTCTTTGGAATTATTCAAGCAGACTAAGTGACTGCACACCCAAGTCAAATGCTGTGGTTGCTCTTCCATGAGTAGACAACTCAAATTTGGGGGCTAAAAGCAGATATACCTTGCAATTAAGAAAAAACAAGATTTTCTTGCTTGTTGGGCCCTAAACTGGAGTTCTCTGAGTATCACTAGGCATAAAATGGTATTCAGAAGAAAAGTACTTACAAAAAGGAAACAGGAGAGGACCAGAGCAGTCTTATGATGTAATTTGGAAAAGGCAAAAAAGGAGGAATTCCTTTCAAAGTTCCACCATGTGGGTGGGTATTTTTTCTTCTCAAATCCTTTTTAGTTAAGAGTTGTCCTTGCGTTTCTTGTGTGGAAATAAAAAAAAAACCTCAGTAGGGGGGGTCTTCAGAATTTAAAAAATACCATAGCTGTGAGCCATCGACAAATCAGCAGTCATCTGAGTTGTACACCTTAGCTTCCACTTTGACCCACTCCAGTCTAGAGCAGGGGTTTTCTGTTGTATCACTACACCTTCAGTTTTCTTACCTGGTGTAAATTGACATGGTACAGGAGATTTCTCTGGAGATAACTGACTCACAGTTGATGTCCCACATGCAGTGACAATGTGATCTGCTTTTGGGACTTAAACGCTTCAGAAAACAAACTTATCCTTTGCAGTAGCACATGGTAGTTTCCTGTCTTGCCTGTCTGATGCTATCCTGCACTTAGACTCTGCTCTGACGGTCCTATATACACACTCATTTCTTGCAGCTTCCCTAAGAATTTCCAGATTCAGGGAGGTCAGAATTCTGTGGCACAACCACTCTTGCTCCAGGAGTGGGGATGAGATGACTTCATTCTTGGTTGCCTTCTTGGCCATTTCTGTGCCCAACTAAAACTTGCTGCTTATGTGTTTGTAATTCTCTACAGACTTGTTTCACCCTTTGACTTGAAATATACTCTGTGTTTCCACCCACTGGCTCATCTCTTTCCATCTCTTTTCTGTCCTGCTCTAGCAGGAGTTGCTTTCACCAACGGTACATGTGGTGGTTTAATCCCTGCCAGGGTCTGAGACCACGCGGCCGCTGCCCCTCCCTCACAAAGGGAGTGAAATACAAAGCCCCGGGGCTGAGATAAGGAAAGGTTTAATACAACAGAGCAACAGCAACACAACAAACAATAACAATAAGAATAACAGTGATAACAATGAACAGAGCAAAGTATATACCGATACAGCAGTGAGAGAACCGGCTGCACCAACCCACGCAATCACCGATTCTTCCCGCGCTCGCGCCAGGATGTGACGTCAGTATGATATATGAATAACCCGGCTAGAGCTTCCCCCCTACTGCTGGGGAAACTTAACCCTATCCTGGCTAAACCAGGACAGTACATCATCCACTTTATATTATACCTAGAAAATCTCATTTTAAATCAGTTTTGTTTAAGTGCATTAGTCTACTCCAATGCCAGTGTCATTTGCTGTCTTCCTAACTAATACTTCCGACATTCAAATACAGTATGAAGCATAGGAAGCGTAACAAGAATTATTTTGTTTTAGAAAATGGAATGCAGTGTGGTTTTTCTGTGAAGAGAGATGTTGCAAGTAAGATCATTTACTGATATTGCCATAAATACACTGAAGTCAATGGAGCTGCACTGATTAACTGCCTGCTAAAGCTCGGAGTAGAGCTTGTTACCATTAGTTGTATAACTATTATCCAAGAAGGGGTCCAGAGGATAATTTTTACAACACTGTTGGAATGCTTTCTATTACAGAATATTAGCAAAACAGTGATCCAAAAGCAGGTATTTTAGTGTACTGCCCACTTGCAACTGGCTTAAGACTGTAGATGTCTTCTGTCTCAGAAACACACTTTACTGCAGACCACAGACTGTTCCACAGCACTTTTAAGTCAAGTGACTTAACTGTTCAAGAAAACAAATCTGAAACTCAGCTGATTTTGTTGATGTTATCTTGGCAATGCTGCAGAACTGCAGTGTATTCCTTGCAGCCTGCAGTCTGATGCACAACTGTTCTGCTCTGAAAAAAAAAAAAAAAAGTAGCTCCCTTTTCACCCTGGACATCTTTTCTTTCATTGGTAAAGCAAATAATGAACAAAATCAGATTGTCTAAGAAATGCACTTGAAATTAGCATGCTACTCAGTCTTTTAGTCTAATATTTTGCCATCTGCATGCTTGGGTGTTAAGCCTGTTTTATATTTCATACAATATGCTTTAGGTACTTGCAGTGGAGCAATGCCTTCTTGGCACAGCTGGCACACCACTAGCATGGATGCTATAACCAAAACCTTTGACTCCTTCAAAACACCAGAACAGACAGCTTTGTGGCATAGCATGTTTCTCTCCAGAATCTATGGGGCTGTAATGCTATTTAAATAAACAGATGAGTGTGGCTGAAACTCTGGAATGATTTATACACAATATTATTATACATGTATTTTCTCTGTATCATCTTTTACTCTCTTTGTAATTAAATTTACCTTCAGTCTCGCTATCTCCTGCATGCTTTAGCATTCATAGATGAGTTAAACAATAACAATCTCTTACCTCTATTTCTCCATTCTGTAGGAATGCAAGCTATTCTTTTTATAACTGATAATTAATATCTGGCTTCACAGATTCTTAAATACAGGGAGGCCCAGACAAATTTTAATTCAGACTGTGTGTGGGATAATAAAAAATTTGCATCATCAGCGTAACAGAAGTTCCTTAATGGACATCTTAGTGTTGTCATTTGTGACACCTTTAATAATCTTTCATTTCTGATAAAACCAGATGGGGAAGAGGGAGATGACTGGTTTTCTGCACATGGTTTTAAGTGGAGATGTAGCCATCCTGTGAAGTTTAGCTCCAAACACAGGAAACTGAATTTACAGCTTGTTTAAGGTGTGCTCACAGAAGTGCTGATTTGTAGCACTTCTACTAAGACAACTGATGAATCACAGGGTGCTACTGGTCACAAAAGAGCTGTAGCATTTATGGAAGTGGCCAACCTCAATGTATGGCAGCACTCATAACACATGAAACAGGAGCACACTGTAGATAACAAAATGGACATCCCAACAGCCAAAAAAAAAAAAAGTTAATTATTAAAACAATAGCATACACTGTGGTGGTGCTGTTTGTGCCAGTGGATCTGTCCTTGATTAAAGATGTAAATAATTTTATAAAAATCTAATGTCAATATAGGATGAGTTTCAGATTTCCCTCCATAAAACGTGAGTTAATTTTTATCGCTTGGAAAAAATATCCTAGTGGTGGTGAAACTTCAGAACACTGTTGGAAATGTTAGACATTTCATTTATGTCTAGTATCCTAACCAAAAATGTAAGATAAAAATGGCCAATATAAAACATGTAAAGCGCTTCACTTTTTTTAAAAAATCAGAGTAACTTCCTATTTCCATTCTAATTCAATCTCTCATTGAGTAAAGGTACAGCTTTGTATAAAAAGTATTTATGAACAATGTCTGGAGAAAATGCTGTGGTTGTAAATGGATTTGAATTGTTAGAGAAACAGCTGCAATCAAAGTGGTAAAGTAAGTATAGCTAACATTTTTATATCATTTCTGAATACCAAAGTATTAGGAAAAAAAACAACCCACAGAATTAATGCTGGCAGTAAATTGTTTTCTAGTTCAGTACCTTATTCAATCTTTAATTCTCTTGTCAAGGAAGTGGCTGAAAATTTTATGTCAAATGTTTACCACCATACAGAAACTAACTACATCTAGTATCTCTAAATTGCAAGGCAAAGATTTTTTACTTGTTTTGCTGTTCTCCAGAGGGCAATTGCCAAACATGACTGCATTGCATCTGATAATAATAATACTCTTCAAAAGCAGGGTTTGAGAGGTGAAAGTGTATGAAGCAGTTCACACTACAGTTCTGATTTCAAAGACTTCCTTTTATTTTCAATCACATACATTAGTTATTCATACAGAGGAACTTTAAAATCTTGAGCTTCTTTTTGGTTCTTCCTTCTAAAAAAATATAGTTAGTTCAGGATAGGAGACATAGGTAAGTCATTTCCTGAAATTACGATACTTTTCTGAAAAGTCTGGTGGCAGTTAGAGTTGAAGTTCAGGGAGCAGAGAAGGGGATGGGGCTGTCAGACTCTTAGACTGCACTGCTGTAGAGAAACTGCGCATTTAACTCCTCCTCACACCAGAACAAAATCAGTCACAATCAGTACAAAAGAAAAATGAGCCAAAACTGCTTGAGCTGCTATTTATTCAGTTATTTTACAGAAAATAATTACATTTAGTCTCAGCAGTTAAACAGTTTCTTTCTTTGCCTCCATCTGTATATAAGGTTTGACCTTGATTCTGACCTCCTCATTCAGCTAAATCTCTTAGACAGCAAAGGAGGAGTTTTTGCTTGAACAAGGGTTACAGCCTTGGACCTGGTGAGTGTTGTTAGTGAAGGAGAATGTACACATGGGGTCTGACTGCAGCAAGTACCTGAGTCTCCCTTTCTCATTGAGGTCTTAACTCTACGCTGCTGTGGCATCCGTGACCGAGATGAGGAGGAGACTGTAATGTATCACATTAGTAAACTCTGCTCCTACAGTGTTTTTGTCCTGAAAGGGAAGGATGAGATTTGAGTGTGTCAAGAACATGGAGGGAAAGGGTTAAACTTTAAAGGGTACTTCAAAGGATAAAAGCACACCACCCATACTTTTATCACCACCACATTAGTTCTTTGAATTGCTATTTTAAGTCCTGCTGAGTTGAAGAATAGTAATTTTCTTTCCCAGCCTTAGGAGCTGCCTGCCTTAGTCTTTTAAATTTCAAACTATCTGAATGTGTAGGTCAGAGCCATGTGAGTTAGTTAGAAGAGGCCTCCCATGGGCAAATCAAAGACTAGTTCCTAGCCTGTGTGACAATAAACATTCCAGTTCGCATTACTGAACCTCAGGGAAAACATCATGTGCCAACTGAAGCAAAACCTACAAGTCAAATTATTTGACATCAAAGGCCACAAACCCCAAGCCAGCAATTGCTCTCAGAACACCGTGCAGAAATGGAGAGGTCCTCCCAGCATGGAGAGGAATGTTGGGCAGCCCACTGCTTCTGTGCAGTGCAGAATCAGCACGCCTGTATTCACGCAGTGGAACAACGTGCTGACCATCTCCAGCTCTCTGTTCTTCTCGACCCTGATGCACATGCGTGTGGGGGAGTGTTTCAGGGGTAATCTTACACAAGGTTCCAAAAGCCTGACGTGCCAACAGCGACTTCTGACCTGGGCTGAAGGTGAATTTGGTATTATCTACAACCATTTGCCTACAGGGAGACGGTTTCCAATTAGCAGGTGTTGCTTTGTTCTACTGTGCTCGTTAAACATGGTATTTCCTAAAAGAGTGATGACTGTAACCAGCATGGCTGTCAGGCGTTCGTTCATCAGTTCAAAATGCTGAACATGGCATCAACAACAGAACTGTGACTTACAGTGTCAGAGCTGTTTCATCCAGCTGCTCAGCAGTCGGGTAGCGTATCAGTTCATTAGTGTTGGTTATTCGCACAGCTTGGCTGAAACAATCATCCCACATTCTTAACAACCTGCTTTATTTTCTTTCAACATAAAAACTCCTAAAACTATCCAATGCGTTCTCACATAAAGACTTGAGTAATTGCAAAAAAAAGCCACCATGCTAGATTAATTTGTTACTACTATTGAGACAACTGTACACCTCAGTAGTTAAAAGAATAAAAAGAAAAGAATGTAAAATATCCTCTGCATTGCAGTGACCTGGGGGCAAGTCTATGGCCATATTTCAGTGTTGTGTTGTAACAAAAAAATGAAAAATCTATTGTGCCAAAATGTTTCCAGGGATATTTCCCCAAAACACCACACTAATTTAAATCAACTGCTGTTATTTTTGCTTTCCTAACTGGTCTTTGAACATACTAAGCATTGTGATATGACTTACACACAGATAGCACACATAGTAGGTAATTCATACTTGAAGAAGCACCTGGTAGAAACTCATTGCCTAAGACAGGCTTTACTGGATTCTGTTTTACAAAAAATTTGGTAAGAAAATATTTTCCATTTAGCTTGGTGAATTAACTGCAGTTTTTCAGTTAGTTGCTATGTTGTTATTGCTCTGACTGCTCTGCCAGTTAATGCTCTTTTGTGAAGAAAAAATACCTCTCTTGTGTGCACTTACAATATTGTGTAGCTGCTCCCTGCATATTAACTGTGCATCACCTATGCCGTCAAATCAATGAAAATATTAATTTCCTGCATGCACTTCACTATGAAGTGCAAAGTCATTAGCTCCTCACAGCAAGATTGCGATGTTGATGCTGTAACATTTTTTTCCTTGCTTGTAATACACTTCTTACAGGCAATGTAGCAGGAATGTAATATAATCATCATTTTAAGCGGCTTCTCTGACATGGTGAAATGAGAGATGTGGTAATTACTGAATGCTATTATCTTTAAAAGAGCTCATTTCCTGAGCTGATGGAGTAGCCCCTAATAAATAAATGCACTAGAGATATAAAAACAGAAGATACAAACTGCATCACTTGCTAAGATGAATGTTTTCTAAAATGTTATGTTTGCTCTGTGTGGGAGCATCAGGTTCAATTGTATAGATCTAAAGGAAAGTTCAGCCTAAAGCGGTATTACTCACAGTAGTCATGTGTTTTCTTTCAACTTCAGTCTGCCACTGCTGACTGTTACCACTGCTAAAGAAGTTGTTATAGAGATAAGGACTAATTAATATTATGACAAAGTTGATCTCTCTATAGTTTGGTGGTACTGGTGAGATCCCACCTGCAGTGCTGCATCCAGCTCTGGAGACCTCAGCACAGGAAAGACATGAACCTGTTGGAGCAGATCCAGAGGAGGGCACGAAAATGATCAGATGGGTGGAACCACCTCTGTTATGAGGACAGGCTGAGAGAGTTGGGGTTTTTCAGTCCGGAGAAGAGAAGGCTCCAGGGAGACCTTATTGCAGCCTTCCAGTACTGAAAGGGGCTACAGGAAAGATGGGGACAAACTTTTTCATAGGGCCTGTTGGGACAGGACAAGGGATGATGGCTTTAAACTAGAAGAGTGTAGATTCAGATAGATAGAAGGAAGAAATCGTTTACGATGAGGGTCGTGAAACACTGGCACAGGTTGCCCAGAGAGGTGGTAGATGCCCCATCCCTGGAAACATTCAAGGTCAGGCTGGATGGAGCTCTGAGCAACTTGGTCTGGGTGAAGATGTCCCTGCTCATTGCAGGGGGGGTGGACTAGATGGCCTTTAAAGGTCCCTTCCAACCCAAACCATCCTATGATTCTATGTTCTTGGATAACAAGGCAGATGTTAACCACATTACATACCACACTGGACATAAGACTCATCAGTCTCCAAAGCAAGAAACACAGGAGAGAGAGTCAATGACAGTTTCATATACCATGGCAATATTTTTTTTAGGAAACTGTTACCGTTACAGATGTGTAATTACTTTTTTTCCAGTTTTACTACATGCCTTTTTTAAAAATCTATCCTACCTCACTAAGTCTAGGTGGAATGGCTGGAGAGAGCCCATATAGCATCAGGGCAGAGTCCACCAAAGAGAAGTCCTCAGAGAACAGGAAACAGAGATTGGCAACGTCTTCCTGCTTGGGAATTGCTTTGTGTTAAATATAGTCATTTAACCAGAAAAAAGTTCTGCACAGATTTCAGAAGGTACTATGGTAAGTCAGAAAGCTCCATCTTGTTTTTAATATTACCAGAAATTGAAGGAAGGCATATTTAATGTATGGTTCAGAGAATGCCTTTCTGTTATAGTGGACATAAAAAGAGAAAATGACTAGAGCAGAGATTTGCAGAGAAAAGAACTTAAAGCAATTTCCCAGCATGATAGTGTTGTCCAATTGTACTGCTGTCTGAGCTGTCTAAAGGGAAGAGAAATCTGCTTACATAGCATGTCTATTTGGACGTATGCTCTGTTGGAAGAAGTTTTCACTATGTAATTTCAAGTAGGACACAGACCAGACAGTTGAAAATTCATAAAAGATAATTGCCTAAACTCTTTGTGGCCTTTTATTTGCAGGACTCCAAATAGTTTTGAAAAGATTGACTGTGGCCAAATCTACCCACACCCCCAATTGGTTTAGCACCATCATCATCTACCCCTCAATTCTGCTCATTTGACCGTCTTTCTTCTCATCCCCTGCACTACAGGGGAGCGATTTACACATACTCATACACAAAATTTATTAGAAAATGAAGAAAAGTTAACGAAAACTTACTGAAAATGTAGAATTATGCTTTGTCCAAGAAGTGCTCCAGACTATCAAGTACACGATGAACTGTCCAGGGTCAGTCTGGCTGGAGAAGAAATGCAGCAAGCAGATGATTTACAGGCTGAAGTGTTCGCTCAATTTTGCTCCTGCTGGAGCCTTCAGCACGTTTTTGCCTTTAGGTGGCACTCCTCGCCTGTATGGTACGGCTTCCTTGCTGAAGGGAGCTGTGTCTATACAGCTCTGCAATACCACGTTCAGAGGAGTGAAAGGAGTGCAACATTAACCTGAGGTAAGGGACCTGATCTAACACAGAGCAGGAGCTGAAATAACCATGGTTGCCTTCCTCCGTCAGCTTTAAAAAAACCTCATTGCACTGGACACTCTAATTTTTTTTTTTTTTTTTTTTTTTTCTCCCCAGTTACTGGATGGTCCCGTGAACTGGTTGCAACACAGTGGAAGTTTAATGTGGAATCACAGTCCCTCTGGGTTCAGTGTTACATAATAGTGGCAGTGAATTTTTGCAATACATGTGAGTGTTCACCTTTGTCTATGTGCTAACTGCTTAAAAAACAATGCTAAAACTGATGGACAGCTTGGTTATCCTGTCAATTTGCTCATGCTGCTAATTACGGCCAAAAAGGGAAATTAAAACTCCCTTCATATATTTCAGAAATCACAGAACACTGTTGGCAAGTTAATTATTTTAGCAATACATGCTGTAATTTCATTGCCATGTCCACTAACCCTGTCTTGTGCTCGTGACAAAAGGGAGTCAGAAAGCTAAAACTGATGTAAAACAACTGTGCTGAAACCTGGCCAGCGTTCTCCTGCTGACCCACCTGCAGTCAGCAGCATGGTATTGTGTTGCAGTGTTCTTCAAGGAGATGTTACTTTTCTCCTTTCTGGTAAAAAAAAAAAAAAATGATGAGAGGTCTGCACATTGCCAAAAATTAGTGGTTTCCTTTATGCAGAGAATCACAATAATTCTTCAACTAACTGACATTTCAGAAAGACATATACTAAAAATATCAGAGGACTCCTGCTCAGAGAAGAGAGTTATGCATTCTGATGTGTGCCATGGCATTAGGCTTTTGAAGAAGAATTTGGACAATGTTCTTACTGCTTGGAACTCTGAAATTCAGTGGTATTCAGACGTGAGGTTTGATTCCTGGACTATTTCTCATAATGTTCACCAATTTTAAAACCAGAGCTTCATCCTTCAGTTCACTCAGTTACGTGCTGGGCTCTAGAGTACTTCCAATTTTACTGAAGAGAACTTTTGTACATACTCTGAATTTATCTGTGTTCAAACCCTGTTAATTCTGGACTGAGGCTGACATTAAGAAAGGGTCTCCATTCCCCCCTGAACACCTACATCCATAAATCTTTCCCTGAAAGGCAGAGTGCTCTCTGGAAAACAGGTGTGGGGTGGGCACATTTAACAGCACCCTGTGGTGACATACCTCCAGGACTTTTACTTTTTCTATTAAAGTACTTAGGGAAAATTACTCATACAAAAAAAAAAAAGAAAACCAAAACTGAACATTTATTCTAGCTGTGATTTAGCATTCTGATGAGAACACTTAAAACATATCCTTTCCTTTCTAATATGCAACTGAACTGAAAAGGTAAGACTAGTCCAGGGGCAGGAATATCATCTATAGAATGGCAAGGACAGATCCACCAAAACACAGGCATAAACATGCCTTCCAAGACAAAAAATTCCAGAGGTAATCTTTCTGAACATTTGTTGATAACAAATCAAGACTTAAAGACATTTTTGTAGTATCTGCCATGAATTTCTTAATCACTAACAGAGCTTAATCTTGTGATATCAGACACATCTTTACGTAGCTAGGGTTAACAGCAGGAAGGGGTCATTATACAGCTTTTTACCTCATCCACACATTAAACCATTAATTGTTCTGAAGAAAGAAGGGGGTATTTTGTTGCAGCAGCTACTTTTTTGTAATTTCTGTCTTGTGAGTTTGTAAGAATCAAAGTTAATTCCCCTTATTCTCCAATGTTAGATGTAAAGTAGAGGTGGGAATAGTTCCACACAGTTCAAATTTAGTCTAGAGAAACATTAAATGCCCCCATTGTTAGTTCCAGGCTTATCACGCAAAAAAGGCTAAAATCTTCCAGACAGCAACAGTCAGCCACTTCCCATAATGGGACTTAACAAAAACCCCAGTCTATCCATTAAATAGACATATTCAGAAAGAGAGCTATTTTTTCTAGCACCCTAATTACGATTCCATATATAAATGCTCCTGGAATGTGGACAGAACATCATATGGAAACATCAGGAGGCAAACAGCACTTACTCCTTCCCAGCAGTCAATTTCAGAGTAAGACAAAATACATTAGGAAATCAGTATTAATTTAACCAGCTAAACTTCCTCCCTGGCTCCTTACACTATACCAAAAATCATGTTTTCTTGGAAGCACAGCAGATTTGCCATTCAGGCTCCAAGCTATACAGAGGGTTTGGGAGGGCATGTTGTAAAACAAGATAATCTCAGTCTTTATCTGTAGGTACTTGAAGAGAGTCCCAGCACAAGGCAGTGAATAGAGCCTGCACAATTGTTGTTTTCTAAGCATCAGCACGCACATAGAAACACAGCCAAAACTGAACAACCTCCAGCAGAGGTTCCACAGAAGTGAAACTTCCAGCTCTGCTATCAAACTAGAAAGTGACTCCCAAACGCCAATCAGAAGGGCCTGTAAGGGGACCGTGAACCGGTCTCAGTGCCTTTAAATGGGTCTCACAACACCACAGTGGATGTTTATCCGTTTGAACACAAAGGTTGTTCACTGACCTTCATCCCATTTGTCTGCCTCAAGCTGAGAGGGAGGGGAAGTTTTCCAGAGGCGCTCTGATCTCCTTCCTTCAACTCTGCTTCAGCTCAGACGATTCCATGGGTTTGCTACAGCTGATCAGCCCATACTCCCCCTTACCAAACAGATGTCTAGGCCATCACCCAAGCTGACCGAAGAAGAATTCCAAGGCTGGTCTGTTGCTACAAAAGGTACTTTCATTCAATACCAAGGAGCATTACAGATAGACCCATCCTGTTCAAATACAACTTCAGATTTTCTGGAATTTAGGACCCTGGGGTATTTGAAGCTAAATCACAGTTACAACTTCAGATCTGGATTTAATGATGTGTAAATCACAGAAATATGGTCATAAAAATTCTGACTCCTGAAAAGGGCAAACCTCTCAAAAAAAGATGAATCTTCAATTGTCTCAAAAGGTACCCAGTAAAGCAAAAAAGCTGGTCCCTATCCTTCCCATTTTTCAGTGAGAATCACAAAGTTCAAACTCTCAAGCCACTGTGAATCAGAGGTTTGTATTATATGTTGTAGTTTAGCCAGTCTCTGCATCTACAAACTGAGAGAGGAATAGAGCTTGAAAATTGTCCTGTTTTAGCAAGTCAGAGCAAGAGTACCAGCTCTGCACAGTATGTTTGAGATGGCATTTAAGTGCCAAGAACTGTAAGAATTTCTTTCTTTACAGTGCTTACAAGGTGTTTTATTTCATTCTTTTCTATAGCTCCCCCCTTCAAATTGTTTCAACAGAAGGCTGTTTGTGATTTTTCTTTTCATCTCTACACATAAATAATCCAAACATAAAACATTTGTGTGTTATGGTTTGACTTGCTTGGAAATATAATGGGCACAGATAGCTGGTGCAAGAATTGAGAAACAGCAATGTTTTCCAAAAGGCAGCACCTCTCCCCTTTTTGTTCTTTTTTCACTTGAAGTGTGTTCAACTTTGTGAAAAATCAGTCCCCAAATAGTAACTGCATTTGGTATGGTGGTTTGTTTTTGTTGTTGTTGTTGTTGTTGTTGTTGGCAGCTTGATTTTGATTTACATTTTTAACAGGGCAAGAGATGGGAGAGGACTAGCTTTTAATTGGCAGTTTTCTTTATTCTGTCCAGTCATATGGTTATTTTTTCCCCCAATATTTTTAGGCACTCAACCAGGGGAATAAACTCTTTAGCTTCTTAAAGAAAAAAAGTCTGACTCTCATATACATTAAGATCCCTTTACATTTCTGTAGCGCTGTAAATGCTTCTTAAATGAATGGTGGTATTTAGGATTAAGCCTATGAAGCACATCAGAAGCAGCATTAACTGGATTTTGTAATCCTGGCAACTTCCACATGTTTATAGCTTTATCTGTGTTCTCTAGCCAGGGCTGAAAGAAAAGAAACAAGAAGCCAGGAGAGTTGTGCGAGCATACTTTGTATCTTCTTCATTGATACCCTTCATGCCATTCAAATAGGACTCCAGAACACACTATTTTAATTAGCAAAGCTTGTTTTAAAGTGAACAACACAAACACTCCTTATAGAACAGTCACAGTCTCCCCTGCTAGTCATACAGGCTTTTTGGCAAGATCACATTCAAACAGCATGAAATTCACCCCTGTGCACGGCCCCCCAGAAGGCCCTCGCACCGCTTGAACGTCCACTTAGCTGCTCTGGATAGGAGCGAGTGGTTTGTGGGATAAGGACCGAGGTTCACTACAACTTTCCTCCAAAGAAAAGATGGTCCAAATCCACATCTGTAAAGATCAGCATTTTTACCACTATAAGGTCATAAAGGTGTAATATAGGCGTCATGCATAGAGTACATACCATATTTCAATTGAGTCCTGTCCCTGCATGACTTTGAGCCCCCGTGAAAGGACAGATGCACAACACACATGTAATGAAGCCCTCGGTCAATATGGTTTGCTGTGTTGTGCTGTTTACTGGGAACACTGCAAAGTCATTCAGCTGACAGGAGTCAAGACAGCAGTGAGAAGAGTATCCTCATGAGGAAGCTCTGACAGGATTCCTTTTGACATATGGGAGAACACAAGATTCCCATCTTAGTTCAGTAATTGCTAAACGAACAGAAATCAAAAATCATTGATGCGACATTGACCCATAAAACACTGATGGCTGAGGCCCTGTTCTCCCCTGTACTACACACAGGGAACAACAGCTGGTCAAAGGAAAACAGGGTAGGAACAAAACAATATGGAAATAAGGTTGGTTCCGTAACAAATGTCACTACTGCAGTCCATTTATGCTGACTGACACCACGGTGGTTCTTTTCAGCTATAACTGCGCAACAAAATCGGACATGTCTCATCTTCCAGTCTTGATACTGAACTGTTGCTGTTGTTGATTTTCTTTTGTTGGTCAAGTTTTTTCTTTTTTCTTTTTTTTTTTTTTACATCTACGTTTATCAACACTGATACATTACAGATCTTGTTAATTATACTTTGAAGTCTGATCATGCAGAACTACAGGCAGGTGCAACTTAGATCTTATTACAGGATGGACATGGCAAGGTGAACAGTTGTTTTTGCTAGTTAAGATCTGGAGCTTTGTTACTGTTGTGGCTTAATGTATACTGGCCATAAGTCCCACTTACTCAATTTACTAAATATACATGATTCTATATGTACACTGAAACCTCCAGCACCCTCCTTTTCAGCATGTGACTGATGTAGGAAAAGGTCAGAGGTCAACCATATTTAGGCATACAACGGCCTTATTGTAAAAGATTTAACAGAAATAGTGTGTTGGATTATTACAGATTAGTTACAGAGGAAGGAAAAAAAATCAATACAACTATTTACATTATAAATATCTTGCTTTCCAGAAGACAAGAATGGCCCTGTTCAGTGAAAATTAGCAAAAGAGACAGGCTTACCTATCTGAAATGATAAGCATGGTAGGCATACATTTATTTCCCAAATTGACTGTGTCTTCCTTCAATATGTGCTTTTCAGCTTTTTGCTCTCAGGTAAAAAGGCACCATTAGCCTCAGTTAAAGTTTTTCAACATTCTTTTGTCGACTCAGACCCTCTTTAAAACTCAAACTCGCCATGGGTCAATGAGCCTGAACAGAAATTAAATTAAACAGTTCACCTCCTGCAATCAATAGTTAATTTAAAAAAACAAAAAGAAAAGAAAAAAAAAAATCAGACCACACTGGCAAGTTCCTAATACACTAAGCTGATTCCACTAAATTCCACTGGACAGGTCTGTTTTCCAGCTCATCGGTGAAGATGACACTTTCATCATTCCCCTGCCTCCCCCAAGCATCTTACTAATTAAGACATTACATATTTGTGGAATATTCAAACCTACTGCACAATAATTTTCTGTGTGTGTGTGAAAAAGATCAGCTTGAGCTTGCAATTAGTTAACCATGTCCTTTGTAAAGTGGTGGAAGTTCAAATAGGCACAACCGTCAGATTCTTGAAGATGTGTGATTAAGTTACAATTGCATTCTTTATCCACACTGAGAACGTGGATCAATTATGAATAGAACACAAGTTCTAAAAATCACATCTATATGCACTCCCTCTCTTTCCTACACACACATATGAAAGGAAAGAAAAAACAAAAGCCTAAATTTAAAGTGAATCTCTAACTCACACTTTTTTGCCAGACTATTAAAAGAAAAGCCTAATTCTTCCCTGCAGGTTTTCTTTCATATTGCTCTCCCTCGAAGCACACAGAGTTTGTTGCAAAATGCCTTTTTTTTGTTTTGTTTTTGCACATTTGAATTCACACACAATTTTAAAATCTCAGTAAGCATGAAGAAAGAAATATAGATAGAACCAAAACGAAAATAATTTTTGGTACTTTGAAATACTGCAAAGTTTGTGATATAAATAAGCTAACATTGGCTATTAAAACTTATTTTAAATTAAAATATTCCAATTACATTTTACAATGATTTCAGGATACCTAAAATGCATTTTCCTTTTTTTTTAATATTTGGGAGAAATGCTGAAACTGACTCTCTCAGGCAATTCTAAAATTGACTGTTAGCATATTTTTCATGAGAAAATATGTTGGTGGAAAAGAAATCACTGGTGCTCACTGACAAACATTAGAATACAATCCAAATCAGTTAAGTAGCACTGCTTTGGAAAACTTCCTAAAGGCACTGCAACAAGTGTAATTTCTTCAGTATCGTTAGCCCAAAGCTTGAAGCTAAAGCAATTTATATGAAGAGAAAACCGTATATATGAATTGATTCTTGGTTATAAGTTTAGAAGAGTGATACAGTGACACGATCATCTGTCTTGTGTAATCTCTGGAGGCCAATATCATGCAGAAACTGGTGATTTCCAGAGGAAAAATCATCAGTGCATTAGGGAAGTACCTGATCAGGTTTTTGGTAGCTTTTTTTTGACATGTTACCGTACTTGCATTCCAATTTAAACTCCACTTTGTATAATGTAAGCTTGCTAAGATTCCTGACTGTATCTGTGCCATGGAATTCTAGATAGTATGGGTGGATTATCAACCACAGTCTGATTTGCATAAATCAGTGTGTGACCAACTCAAATATCTGAACTCTCCAAAGATTATTACATTCTAATGAAATACCATCAAAACTCACAAGATACTATTCCAGCTATCAAGTCAGTATCTGAAGACTGATTTCAAAAATTACAGAAAATTTTGGATTGAAAACGTGCATAACCTTGCATCAACTTGAAGTAAATCAATACCTCATCCTCATTTAAACTCATCAGTGAGAAGAAAAATGGAGGAAGGGTCTTTTAAGAGCAATTCTGACTTTTTTTTTTCTTTTTTGGTTTTTCATACTGTTCAGAAGTACTCCATCTGAAAATAAAGCAGGAATGTTTTGCAGCAACTTTCCTCTCTACCTTCTCAATGCTATTTTTTGCAGCTAGTGCTCTGAGCAGCTACTGACAGTTAAGATGCTTCTGCCATTTTCCTCACCTGCTGATGGCTATCTACATGACTTAAGTAAGCCACTTGGGACATTCTGCGGGTATTCAGGCACATAAGATACCAATAGGCTCTTAGGCATATTTTCAAAAATACCAAGGTGTCCAGCTGCCACTCATGCTGATGGAGGATATGTTACTTCTGGCACGGCCTCTCTGATTGCGTCTTTAGTGCCTAAATACCTTGGAACATCTGTCATGGATCTCTGGCTTCCCAATTTCCTACATGTCTGTACTGGTGGCAATTATGCTTATAACTGCAAACCTCAGAGAATAAGGTGAAAATTGTTGCTCAAGTACTATTTAGTAACATTTTAAACAGAGGTAGATTTAAAAGATCACTGGCAAGAAAAATAAGAAAAGCATCTATCATTAGCAAACTGAACAGAATACTGGAAAAAAGGGGAATAGACTTGAAGAGAAGGGTATCAAAACTTCTGGAATCATAAAGAAAAATTTTGTTTATCTTAACACAGCTACAGAACATCCTCACTTGAGTCTTTTATTCAAGAGTACATGCATTCTTGTAAGGTATCAGCTGACAGCACCAACTTCCTGACACAAAGAAGACAAAGAATACTATTCCTGTTTGATGGTCACTACTTCAGTTTGGACATACAAGGACCAGAACTGTAAAGAACTATTGCTTTTCTTCATTGATGGCTTTTTTGTAGTGTCCAATGTGGACAGCCCCAAGTGTCCTCCCCCAGACAGAGCTTCTCATAAAGGAGACTTAACTAATTTGAGGACAAAAAGAGATGCAGTAATTCTTTTAGGCCCCATTTCAGCAAGGCACTTAAGCACATGCTGATGTCAATCGCTGCTGAGCAAAGGACAAAAGCACATGCTAGTTAAAATTGTGAATGCATCCCTATAGTCTCCATTAAATGTTTGTACAAGCACTGGTGCTTAGTGGAATCAGGGCTTCTGGGAATAAAGCTATATAACTTCTGTGTTGTGGGTTCATTTAGCACTGATCACTACGACATCTTCTGTGGTGACTGGTTATCTACGCAGCACTCACGAACCCAAACAAGACTGAATTATACCATGGAACTGAGAGCATGTTGTTTGATTTCAATACATGAAACGTGGGAGATCTGTAAGCATCTGTCTACTATAAATGACTTTTCTGCTACTGCCTATGCCGCATCTCCCTAATATCACTGTCAATGAGCTGTGATTATTCCAAGTTTCTATGATCTATACTTGTGGTATTTTTGCAGTTTCTCTTACATACAGCTTTGCCTCTTTGAGACACTTTTTTTTGTTTTGTTTAAATAACACACCCAAGTGGTGCACACTAAGGAATGTAAAGCAGATACTAATTACCTGAATATTATTAATATATATCTATGATGAATTAAATCTGGAGGTGATACATTTTATTATTGCTAAGAAGTCACCCTTGGTGTTATTGCCTTCATACCTACAGGGCATTGGTGTTTACCTTTCATACGTTTATGATCATCGGCTTTGAAGTGAGAGTTACATCACAATTACTTTATATTTCATGGCTTAAGAGAGAATATTGCTAAATATTTTTAGCAGTAGTAAATTATTGCTTTTACAATCACTGCTCTGAGTTTTTAGAACATTATCAACCTAATTTAATTATCAAAAAACTTTCCATAAATACCTACCAAAAATATACCTGGGGAAAAGAAACATTTCCTACAGCAATTCTGAGACAGCTCAGACCTACCAAGTCTGAAATTATTTTATATCCATTTAATTTTACCTCCCCTCCTCCCCACCCTGGAGAGAATTTTTTTTCTTTGCTTTCCTCCTTTTGACCAAAATCTGACTTGATACTCAATTTTTTTTCCACCCCAGAATGGCAGGCTTGCAAGCCACCTAATAGAACAGTCCTATTTGGGTAGAACTTTGAATACCTAAGAATTAGGGAATTTAAAATATCCAGTAATATATTCTAAACAGTTTCTCTCTGACATTTGGGAAAGTATTAGAGTATGATTTAGCTCATTTCAGTTTACATGGCACGCTTTGGTAAGAGGAGAGATGACTCAGATTGTAGTTAATGTCCAACTCAGGTAGTGATGACCTTGCAGTGGAAAATGCTAATTGCTGTTTTGGATGGAAAAATATTCAGTTGTTCTGAAATTCTGTGTGGAGTTTTGCCATTCTCTGGTAAAAACACTTGCTGTTACTTACCACTGGGAATCCTACGTAAAATCAAATTGATATTCAGTCACTGTTGGGTTCTTTGGAACTTGTCAAACCTGCCCAAGACCCCTGATTACAACCCCTTCAGCCCAGTGCACTAGCTGATTGATATCCTCTGCTATTACTGCAAATATAGGAATACTAGACCTATGCACTCTGTGGTTCTTTTCCATGTAACACAGCTGATAAAACTTCCTGGGGAGTCAGATGATTTGTCACAAGCAAATGAACAACCAAAAGCACCTAGAGAAGGCCTGTTCTCTTGGTAGCAGAGAACCCTGCAAGGAAATGATTTAAAGGGAAAACAACCTCTAAGCCACAAACACAGACTGAGAGGGAGCGGGGCTGCAAATAGCTTTTCTCTATGTAACTTAATAAAGACCTAGACATAAAATAAAAACAAGTTGTTGCATGTCCTTTTGATCATAATCTGCCCGTTCCCCAACCCTGTCGTACCCCCTAACATACAAGCATACATGTAATTCAGAATAGCGAGCCTATCTATGAACTAAGATGATAACTCACTTAACCTTGTCAGGAAAAATTGCTTACTGACATAAATCTTTCTGGGCTTAGACATGCATAAAACCCCTTCATTCTTGTTCCCTGTAGCTTGCAAAGATACCTGTGCTTCCTTCTAACCTGGTCTTAGCTTGGCGTATCTGCTCTAAAAATCAGAACAATAAGTCTTAACATTCACAAACAAACATTTTTCTATGAAGCTCCGTGGCTTCTTCTTTCAATACAAACTGGTTATTATTTCAAAATATATATACAACTCTCAGCAGAAATTTTGGTGCTACATCTTCAAGTATCTGAGGGAGCCACAATTCGATGTGGTTATTTACACTTCCACAAATCCTCATACAAGATACGCAGCCTCATCAGTGAGCAAACAAACAGAATATATACTGGTAATATCACGTATATAGTTATGCAGTTCACCTGAAATGGGCCATTTAGTTGAGTGCACACTAACTATGTATGCAGATGTGCCTGTTCCAATAGCTACACAGCTGCATACACTGCCAGAATTCTACTGGCACGTGTGTTTATGTGCTATTCGTACATGAACAAAAATGCGTGTACATCCCTATCTGCCTCACTGGGCAGGATGCTAAAACAAAGAGAGTGAAGGCAGATGCACACTCCTGTGTTTGAGAGTGGCTACTGCACACCTTGTCATGCCAGTGTGAAAAGGACAGTTGCAGATTGCTGGTTTTGCAGCCATTAATTTTACATCTTATGGGGAGGGGGTAAAAAAAAGGATTTTTCAGTTCCTTTTTTTTTTTCCCCCCTAGTAAGCATCATTGGAAGAAGACCAAAGCAGAGCAACTATAAGTTAAATATACACTTGAGCTTAGCTGCATTACATAACTCTGTAGGAGAAGCAGGCTGAAAAGATTTTTTTTTGTTTGTTTTGTTTAAATCTTTGTACTTTATTTCTCTTCATCTCTTAACTCCTGTTAATTTTTCCTCTTAAATTACATCATCCTCTGAAGAACGCTGGGTTTCGCAGGCAGGCGGCTAGTCACCTGCAACAACCGAGGGGTCCCGCAGAAGCTTCCAGGCTGCTGTCCGTGTCAGACGCCAGAGTTTGATCCGTGGACATGGATGAGATGTCATTGACAGATGAGGATGGAGGGAGGCTTTCACTGCTGTTCACTGCTGCACCTGTGCTACGAAAACGAACACCAATGTGATTAAACCTGAAACCCCAGAACTTCTCACAGTTTAAAAAGGAAACGATACTCACCCTGTGGCAACAGGCATGTAAGTACACAGACCACTTTAAACAATGGCAAACATTAGTCATACCAACTTTAGACATTGGATAATATCAAATACGTTAGCAGGAAATTCCTTCCCTCACAGCCTGACTTAGGAGGTATAGCTCATGCTGTGTCTATTACTCCACTTCTTCCTAGCCTTCTTAGAGTTACAAAACACCCAACCATCCAATACCTGCTAGGATTACACAGGCACCAACAAGATGATTAAAAAAACCAACCCAATCCTCCATACTCTCTCATAAAATCCCAGGTTTTTTGTAAATAGTTTAGTAGAATGGGTGGCATCAAATCATATAGTGGCAATGCAGATACGGCTGATTTCTTCTTCTTAGTTAACGACTAGGTGACTAAGCCCAGGATTTCAGTTTTGGCAGTATTTTTGTGCATCCAAGTTGACCTGTCCTCTGTAAAATGACAATAGTACCAGATATTATCCAAAAAATCACTTTGACTTTGTGAAACAAAGGATGTACCTTCATGAGATTATCATTAACTGAACCCTCAGCAAGTTTGCTGACAACACCAAGCTGTGTGGTGCGGTCACACTCTGGAGAGAAGGGATGTGCCATCCAGAGGGACATGGACAGGCTGCAGAGGTGGGACTGTGCAAATGTCATAGAGTTCAACAAGGCCAAGTGTAAGGTCCTTCACATGGGTCGGGGCAATCCCAAGCACAGATACAGGCTGGGCAAAGAGTGGATTGAGAGCAGCCCCAAGGAGAAGGACTTGGGGGTGTTGGTGGATGGTAAACTGACTATGAGCCAGCAATGTGCACTCGCAGCCCAGAAAGCCAACCGTGTCCTGGGCTGCATCCAGAGAAGTGTGGCCAGCAGGGCGAGGGAGGGGATTCTTCCCCTCTGCTCCGCTCTCATGAGATCCCCCTGCAGTGCTGTGTCCATCTCTGGGGGCACTAACATCAGAAGGACACAGACCCGCTCGTGTGGGGCCAGAGAAGGCCACAAAGATGCTCAGGGGGCTGGAGCACCTCCCCTGTGAGGACAGGCTGAGAGAGTTGGGGGGGGGTTAGCTGGAGAAGAGAAGGCTCTGGGGAGACCTTAGAGCAGCCTCCCTGAGTACTGAAAGGGGCTACAGGAAAGGTGGGAGGGACTCTTGATCAGGGAGTGTAGGAATAGGATGAGGGGTAACGGCTTTAAACTGAAAGAGGGGAGATTTATGAATGTGAGACACTGGCACAGGTTGCCCAGAGAAGCTGTGGCTGCCCCCTCCCTGGAAGGGTTCAAGGCCAGTTTGGATGGGGCTTTGGGCAACCTGGGCTAGTGGAAGGTGTCCCTGCCCGTGACAGGGGGGGTGGAACTGGATGGTCTTTAAGGTCCCTTCCAACCCAAACCATTCTGTGATTCTATGATGTATCACATCTTTGAATATTATCAGAAACTATCAGTCCTATAAATGCCGATAACTGTGATAAATACAGAGCCATGTGAAGAATGTACTTAATTGTGCATCTGTGGCTGCTCAACCATCAGTCTGCCCATTAACCTCAGCTCATACGTAAGTTCTCAGAGCAGCAAACAACAGTTTGATAGGCAATTTTTCCACTGAACTTTCAGGCAACATTTTGTTTCCACCAAAATTAACACTGTCTGCAGTTTGAGAGGGATACATTAATTTTCATTAAATATTAATGACAATAAAATATGTGATTTTGCATGATATTGCACAGCTGGAAGTCGTTGCTAGTCACCATGACACACAGATCTTTGTTCTGCAGATAGATGCTATTTCATTCTTATGGCCAAGAAGTTTTCTCAGCTGACTGTTACAGATTTTCATTTCCTCAAAATGGACAGAAATTAACATCTATTGCCTTGGAAAGCCAGAGAACACACCTAATAAAACACACCTAGTAAAATTACAAAACTCATATATCCTTAATACAGAAATTAATAGCCATCTATGCAGCCTAGGCAAAATACATGATGATATGGGCAAAAGAGAGGATTTCTGTCCCTTTCCAGTTTGCAATAAAAACATTACTTTGAGAAAACAAGCCACCATATCATACCTCCAACCACTCTTCTGTTTCCCTCAACTTTTTCTTCCCTGTATACACATTGCTATAAATATGCACAAAACAGAGACAGATACGTTCACGTTCAGAGCTCCTGATGGGAACTGCTTTCTGCTGTTGTAGTAGTACAAAGACACTCTGGCATCAGAAAAACACTTAAATTAGTTTATCATCTTGATATGTTTGGAAAATAAAATAGGTAATTTTGTAAATGCTGCAAAAAGAGCAATCTCAATGACATCTCACTGGTGACTTCAGACAGCAATCATCCATCTTTTCTGACAGGAGATTTGTTTTCCTAAGTTATTTACACGTGCCTCATTCATATTGATCAGTAATCATCCAGTACAATACTGTTACTTCATGTTTACATGTTATTAAACCATGTGGCATTTTATGAAAATACTAATCAGTCATAACAAACACATTTAAATATAGTAAAAATATGACTGCATTTAATTATATCAATGACTAAACAATATATTACCTTTCTAAATTTTTACAGTGCTGGACAGAAGCCTGCCTTTAAGTCATAGATACTGTCCCAGGAATCAAATGAAAAGAATTCCAGTAGGTTCAATCAATTTTTGACCAAACTGTTGCTATGCAGCTTTCTTTGATGAATGTGCGATCAGCTTAGCTAGGCATAATAGCTGAAGAAATAGCTGCAGAATTGTATAGGTGAAGATTTTGTTATGCTCTGTCTGATTCATCACCACTGAATTCAATAAACCCTGCTATGTTCATTTCAGCAAGTATCAGTGCAGCCCATAATTTTCTGGTAAGTGCATTTATATGGTTGTTCCTAGATTTCAGCACAATTCCGTGTGACACAGCACACAGACCTGACAGTTACTGTTGCAGCCTCAAAGCACCCAGACTCACAAAATACCCACAAAACCAAAAACCCACACCAAACCTAAATGACAGAATTAAAGAATTCAGCAGCAGAAAGCAGAACTTACACAGCAACACTCAGAAACTCAACCAAAAGCTGTCCTAGTCAATCAGTAATGCTTCATTTGCTACGCTCAGCACCTGCCTGGTGCTACAACAACTTGTTCCTAAAGGGATGGGTGCCAGGTGAACATGCAGAAATGACAGAGGTGCATTCAAAAGAGAAAAAGACCCCCATTAATGAATTTGCTGTTTGGCAGGAAGCTTCTCGGTGGCTGCAGGGTCGAGGAAAAGAGCCACAGGTTAGAGCAGGTGAGAAACAGTTCCTGGGGTCTGTTCCTGGCTCTGCCATTGACTTGACAGCTACTCTTCTAAGCCACACATCAGCTACCCTGCTGTAAAACAGGGATTCCTTCCTCAGAAGGCTCCTGTGAAGCCCTATTTAATTAGCACCTATGGAAGTGCTTTTAAGACTTCAGCTGCAAAGTGGTACATATGGCGGGGGGAAAAAACTGAAAGAACTGCAGCTTTTGCTGTTTCCAAAAAAAGCCTCGTGTCTGTCTTCAGGATTTGCACAGCTTCTTATAAGTCATGTAATTAGTAACTCTTGATATCCAACGTTGCAATGCTTGGCAAGTCCATCGGCTGCTTAATTTAGGCTCTGCACATGACAAAGTGGGCTACTAAAGGTATCCAGTAGTTCTTGGGTGATAGGAACAAAACTGGCCAAATCAGACAGCAACTAAAAGGCAGGAAGGGAAAAGTAAAAGAGCACTTTTCAGCAAGAAAGGGAACTGCTAAGAATAAGCTGCACTAAGATCAGCACTATTATATTCGTTTATATATATATATATTATATTTGGGATACTGAATATAGTATTTTATATATATATAATATTATATTCAGTATCCAGAAATTAGAAGACAGTTGAGAATGTTAGATATGAAACTATAGCTGGGTAGTGAAGACTAGGGGAGAGTGTGAGAGGAGGTTAGACAGTATGCAGTGTCAGAGCAGAGAAAATCTGCAAATAGCTGCAAGGTTATTTACTTAGGAGAGAACTTATCTAAATAATCTATGGCCTTGTATTAAATTTTTTATGTAACAGAAATATCTGCTGTTTGATAATACTAGTCCGAAACACTTTTTTTAATGCATTAACCAAATAGAAAACAGTATTGGTAAATTCCTACCATATCTTTGCATAAAACAATTTATATCCTTTGCTTCTCTGCTTCAGAAATGACCAAGCAGAAGAGCCCTGAGACTGCTTGTGAAAAGTTCTACTGCACTTCTTGGTAAAGCAAGCAATTTGAAATAAATAATACATCTTCCGTGAAACCCAGAAGGACACCTCAACAGAAGATGCACATATATATGTGTGATAGCCATATAGAAATGTGTGTATTTTGGAGACGATATAGGTATATGAAAGGTATGTATCTTCATGTTATAAGGATGTGAATTAGTCAACAATCCCGAAGGGTGATTAAATTCAGTGGTTGTTTCTCACATGTATTGTTGTGGCTGAGTTCCACTCCCAGCCAAGTAATGATATGGCGTGAGCCCTTTGAATAGTGAGCATGTTGGTAAGGGGTACAGCATCTGAATGTATAAATAAAACAGAACCATTTAGCAATTCTGTGGCATAGAAAGAACAGAAAAGCAAAACCTGCCATCTAAGATTAAATTCAGTTTATGTGTGCATGTGGACATGCATATGTTGTTTGCACATGTTGCTTACATATTTATATAACACACATGCACACCTCCATGCAAACCTTTCCACTCAATTCATCATTACTAGTGCCTTAAACAGATAGGTTCAGACACTGTGATCTATGAAAGGTACAAGTCAACTAGATAAAGTGTAGAGAAAAGCAGTAAGATTGAAAGATGTGGGTAGTAAAGTTCAAAGGAAGACTGAGTAGAGATCGATAATAGAATTTACGTGAGCTAAAAGCTGCCAGAAAGAAAGATGAAGGAAACTGTTCTCCATGTTCCCTGAAGGCAGAACAAGAAATAACAGAATTAAACTCCAGCAAAAAAAGATTGAGGCAAGACAATACTAAAAGCCTTTTGAAAATAAACAAGGTAGCCTACAGAGGTTTTTTTGAGCAGGCAGCAGAAGTATCTCTTGGGAATAGTTTTAGACACAGTTGATTTTGTTTGTTAGACATGAGTGTGGGGGGCACTTGAGGTTCCCCCCAAGCCCCATGTTTCAAGTTTGTATGTTGTATGAACTAATTCTTTACAGGACAAGAGGAAGCACTAAGTGACTAACGCTCTGATACACAGGCACTCTAAGTAGTCTGCACTATCAGTGGGCAACTGTTATCCTTGGTGCTGTCAACTTCAGCTGTCACCCCAAAAGCTCTGATCAAGTAAGCATGAAAACTCATCTCCAGCTTGCTTGCTATGATTATTGATAGAGTGCCAGATCCTGACCTTCTGAATTCTTGCCAAGAGCACCAACCAACAAGCAATGTGCGTGTAGTCTCCCTCATTTCCCTCATGCTCAGAACTGGTGACTCATATTACCTCATTCTTTCAGTATTTCATTCAGTTGAAAAAAATTAAGTCAGGTGCACAAAGTGGTGAAAAGCAGGAAATCTATTGTTTCGTAAAACAGCCTCATCTCAGAGCAATTTTTAAATAGTTGCTGTAGTTGTTGGTGCCTAACAATCCAAAAACAGTGAAAGGGGAACAGCAAAAGAAAGGCAGGTAAAAAATGGCAATTTTGTACGTTTGGAAATGTTTTATATAAACAATAAAAACTTCCACATAGGAAAAACAGAACACATAAAGAAATCCCTTGATAGTTAATTCCTGAAAGCAGCAACTACAGTGTGTTTCTTGATCATAAATTAGACTGCAACCACCATTCTGTAGGGGAGAGAGATTTAAGAATGGGGATTATCAGGTACTTGTCAGGGCCCCAGATTTCTTTTCTGTCGTGGTACAGTAGTTCAGTAAATTAAGTCTGCAAGTCCTATACTTTGTTTGTTACTCGGCAAGAATGCAATGGATTGTTTTCAACATCTTACTTCATCGATGTCAAAATCCAGTTAGTAAAAATTAGTGCTAACACTCTTAATATTACCATCCAGCACTCTATTAACTTCCTTCATTGTTGCCATGTTCTCCCTTGTCCTCTCAGTTACTAATGATTCATTCTTGTTCTAACATTAGGTTAGCTCAGCAGCAAGTGAAAAATGAGAATGCAAAAAAATATCTCTCTGAAAATATGTAGAGAACACTGAATTAAATGATTTTACTCTGAGGAAAGGCTCTGCAGAAGGTAGTTTTACCTATAAATGCTACTGGAACACCGTGCTCAAAATCTGGGCACTTCAAGCCTGCCAGTGAAAGCGTCCCTTCACAAATAGATATTTCTGTGTACGGGCAGCCACAGTTTGCATTTCTGTGAAAAGGCCGCTGATGTGAATTTTCCTCAGATAAAATTCAATTGTGATTTTTTTGTGACAGGACTTTAAGAATGTCTGTTTGAAGACAACTTTCCCTTCTCATTGAAGTGTCAACCAAGCTTGTCAGCAAGCTATTGTAATGTTATCAGACTTCTGAAAGGACAAACTAGCAGAGTAGGTACCAGATGCTTACATGGGGGGGTGCAGTGTTGTGTTTCCAATAGATGGATGCGTGCTAACATCACCAATTTTGCTTACACCAACTTTGCTTATATCAACTAGTATTAGTTCAGTTATCCATCCATAAGCAGTATAATAACAGTGTGAGATAAGCCTCCCCACCCACAGGAATATAATCTCTAACCACAGATCTTTCCATAGAAAATACCAGGACAGACCAATTTTTAAGTATTAATATGACGCTGGAGCGCAATTAATCAAGGTCAACCCACTAGAAGCACTGGATTTCATAAAAACTTTTTAATTGATCTATGTAACTGCAAGCATAGCCCAAGTGCTTCAGCTATCTCCATTCTCTTTTTGTCAGTACAGAAAGCACATCAAAGTTATTCAATGGGGCTGAGTACCTGAAGGAGAAGGCTGTCCTTTTACTACGCCATTTTTAGTCTTTTCTTCAGAATTCATAACTTCTTTGTAGATGAGTTCTAGAAAGCAGAATTGTAACAGTTACAAACAGAAGCCAGTGCCTGTGGTCAGGAACAAAACAGCTATCATGAAACACAGCGTCGTAGCCCTCCCATGAGCTCCTGAGGTCTGCCCTGTCTTGTCTTTACGAGTCTGACAGTTCTACTTGCCTAAGACCTCTCTCTTCCATTCCCTTCCTCTCCTCTTCTTGGAGCTGAATTGAGAAAATATGGTTAAACTAGAACACATGAATTGTTTAATTCTGCACTATCTAGGAATGAAGTAACACAGTGCTTTTTACTGTGGGTAAAATTCTCATGCATCATCCTGCTGAACAGTATTCTGTTCTCCAGATGATATCCTTGAATGAAGCATTGGAATCTGCATCTCCTGTGTTAACATTAACCTGTGTAGATAATCACATAATGATAGTCCTCAGGACATTTCTTATATTTTCCCTGCCAAAGCATCAGTTCATAGGGCTAGTGACAATTCTTCATGTCAAAGGAATTCTTTTAGTTTTACACAGACACACTTGGTGGTGGGACGTGGCCATTTTGCCACTGAAGTACCCCTTCCCATATAATTCTAAACTGAGATTACCTTTCCATTCCTCAATTGTATGTTCCCTTTCGTCCAGCTGTTTATCATATATCTGAGGAGGAGGCTGCAGGAGAGAAACAAAGCTATTTAGTTGATTGTCTGTTACATTGTAAATAATTAGAAGTAATTATTTAAGTAAAGATAAATTCTCTTCTCCCTCTTTGCTATCCATTCTGTATGTGCAAAACCACATGAAACACATTTGAGTATTAAAGGAATTAACACTTCTGGAATTCAACTCTTTATGTAGAAGAAATCAATATACTTCCCCCTTTTCCTCTTTTAAACGAGAGGCATAACTGCAGTTGAAATAGAACCCAGGACACCAGTGCCATTGTGTTTATACCGAGCCCAAAAACTCCGCACACAGATTGTTTGCAGTGGCGGAGAAAGTACTGTCAGAGTACCAGACAAATACCAATCCTGATTAATTAGTAATATTACTATATTAATTTTTAAGTTGCCCTTTAGACATCATACTTGCTGCTATGAAAACTTTTCAGAGTAACTCTAATTCTGAAGTAAATCTCCCTGCCAGAATTTCTGATCCATGTTCCAATTTCCCAAGCTTTCCAGTATGTGTATTTTTAAGTAACTGCTTAGACCAGAGAGTTTTCTTTTTTTTTTTTAATTGTATTTTTTAGTTGATGAGAATGTCACAGAAGTAGCAGATCCTGGAATTTACTGAGACAAAGGCAACTAGAGTTTCTGAGATCCTGAATACCTGCTTTCATTGGACAACTAAGCCATGTGTTCATTGTCTTTCCTGATGCTAGCTGCCAAATCCAGCAGCCAGGCAAGGCAGAGGACTCTCTCCTCCTTCCTTCTACCAAGAAGCTTCAGCATCCGAGGTAAGGATATCTAATGAAGATGGAAACGAGATCTATGGTACTTTTCTCGCTCATAAGTATTTCCTCTAACTTTCATCTTGGTCACTCGGCCATTGTGTCCCTTTCAAAACATCCTACTATTAAATGCACTTTCACCAAGTTGTTTTCTGATTCACTAAGAAGTTGAGAATTTGCTCTCAAGACTCTTAACACCATCAGTTTGTTAAGCTGTTTGCATGCTACAGATACAACTGAGAAAGTAATAGGTCAGTGTCATAATATGGACCAGGAAAATTATGATAGCTGAACTGGACAAGTCCACTGAAAAGAGAAGTTCCTGCAGAGTGACATTTGTATCCGGGCTAAAGACAGGGGAATTAGGTGAAGTCCTGGATTGCCAAGTCTCATACCTGAGAAGGTGCCGAGAGAGAACCTGAAACACATGCCATGAGTTAAAGTGAGTGCCAGGCCTCGGCAGGGTTACCTGAGGTTTCGCTATGTCAGCAAGGTAAGACACAACCACACAAGAAGTCTGAGTCCAAAACTAATGCAGCTGTTCTCTTACTCAGCATGACAACACTTCTCGGTCCCTTCCAGTCAGTCCTGAAGCTTAAGATAGATTCAACCAAAATCAATGCAATCTCTGTGGGGACTCCCTGTTTCTGCTGGGAACTGAAGAGTGCAGGTGAGCCTCACCACTGACTGGTGGGATGGGGCAAGTAAGCTCTGCTCCTTCAGCTGAGCCTGCTGGACTACTGCTCAGTCACTTGGCCAGCATGCATTTCCTTTCGGGGGGGGAAGCAGAGAAAGCTGGAGAAGACAAGGAAACCCAGGGGGGCTAGGAATTCACAGGAGACTTACAGGCGCTGGCTCTTGGCTTTTATGGTAGCAGTAGGGGAGGCATTTGGCTGAGTCTGAATCACAGTGACAGACCCACTGCTTCTCTGTCAGGTAGAAGGAAAGTAGGTAAACCAAGTTGGACAAAAATATCCTGCAAGTACCTTTCTTTCTAAAAGCTTCAGGGAGGGGCTTACAAAAAGCACAGGCTGTGGGTAAAATTGCTTCTAGCAAGCGTAAACACTCTTTTTACATTTTCCAGAGAAAAACAGGGATACTTCTCCCCCACCCAGAAGTAAGAGGATAGATTCCTTCACTACTTCAATTCCCAAACACAAATTACAGAATCAAAAGGAACAAGTGATCCAATGCATATTCCTGTCCTCAGTTCACACAAGCACAATATCTTTGGCTTATGTCTCTTCTAATTTATTTCAGCTATGTCTTAAGCAGGCGTAACTGGCTAACAGGCAACAAGAAAAGCAGCAGTGATTATTTCCTAGATTAACACATTCTTAAAACACAGACATTTTCCAGAGAGAGAGCCCAGAATAATCTCATTTGTTACCAAACTCCTGTTTTGCTGTGAAGATTATCAAGGGAGAGCAACCAAAGTCTGTACTTCACACACCACAGGATATCAGGAACTGCACCTGCACCATGTTCTACTTCTGTACCAGTGTTTATACTGCAGACCTTTATTTGTGAGCTAGCAGAACCCACAGCTATAAAACATGGCTCTCGGCAGGAATGTGAGAGCCGAGGGTAACAAATATTCAGCGTGATAATGACATGAATAAATCCCTCCTCTTCACACAGGCAAGATCTATAACCTCTGGAGCCTGTGCAGAACTCAGGTGAGTGGAGCTCTGCTGAGAGGCCAGGCCAGCTCTCTCGCGCTGGGAGAAGCGAAGCTTTCCAATCTAAGTTCCCTGAGACAAGAAATGAGTCCTTATGTCTTATTTTCATTGATTCAAGGCACAGAACTGAACTGTGAATACTTCAACTGTTTCAGGAATGAATTTGTTTTCCCAGGATCCTCATTAATCCTAATGAGAACCACAAAGCTTTGTTATCAACCTAGATAATCCCCTCCAGGCTGACCACCCATTTTCTGCTAACTTCTTTGTTTTGGGTTTTTTTAAACCAGTTTCTAAAACTAGAGGGAGGAAGAGAGGTTTTTAACACAAGTATTGTCACAGCAATAGAGCAGACAAAGCAACTGCCATCACTGGGTCCTCCTGGGCACCCGATTTCAGTCTCGGTGCAAAGGTTGGCCTAAAAATAACTTTGCTGCCTAACTCAAATGCCTTTAAAAACGACTGAGTTCATCATTATTAATTTTCTATGTGGATACAGCTGCAGTATTGTAGACATCCTGATAAATCAGCACATCCCAACTGAGAGTTATATGGTTTAGTTTGTACAGGTTTCAGAAAAAGTATAGTTAAACTAGCATTAAATCAAAGCAGAGTGTGGATTAAGCCTATGGGTGGCAGCATCTAGCTTCAGTTTCAGGTAGCCATTTTCTCCCCAAATCAGATTGATTTGTAAGCAATTGCATTGGCACCAATAACAAAGAATAGAATATATTTTTGGATGCGGAAGAGGAGGAATGAATTATATTTTTCTTGAAGATATTAATACCTTGTTGTTTTAGTGGTTCTTGGCTTTTACATTTTGCAAATGGATTTTAAAAATATTTCTGCATTAAATTTAACATTCATTGAATACAACAAAAATTACAAAAAACCCCAGAAGACGGACATTTTTCTAAAAAAAATAAAAAAGCAAAACACACAAAAGATGGGTTTTTTCATGTGGTCAGATAAACATCAGGAGACTACTGGATTTGTTAAATACCTTTCTAATATCGAGGGAGGAAAAGCTTTTCACTAAGGAAAAAAGCAAAACATATGTTGAGGCTGATGTATTCTCACTTTCTCAAAGCAACACGGATTTGTTTGTATGCCACTGCTAGAAAGCAAAGGGAAAGGGCTGGAGCTCACACTCAAATAAATCCTGCCATCTCTTTCTCCCCCTCTGCAGATAGTGCCAGCACAGTGAAGACCTTAGGATGAGCTGTTTTTAGAAAGCTTGGCAGGAGCAAGGCTTGCTTCTGCATCTGTTCCCAGCCTCGCAGGGTCTGGAGCAGTAGTTGTGGAGCAACATACAAGGCAACGATAGAATTAGCAATATACAAATAACAGAGGCAGTGGAGGCTGTAAAGATCAGTGGTGTGAGGCTAAACAATTGGTTAGATCCTCATAACCAGTGAGTATAAAAATTCCTTTGTGTTTTGATACAACCTAGATTGTCTAACCGGTACCATTTATGTATTTATTTTTGCAGTGCAAGCCAAAGTACACCAATGTGCTGTCACCAGAGACCTGAATTCTCTTTTAGCTATAGAGGAAAGTGCCAAGGGCCTCGGATTTCACCTGGTATTGCCCAGGGACTCCACAGTGGGCTGGGCATCGTCTTAACTACAGATATGGAAGAAGAGATGCTTGTGTGCCCATTTGTTCCTTGGACTCTTTGTAGAGCCTTTTGGAAAATCCCACACAAAGTGTGTATGCATCAAAGAAACTGTGGTCTGAGCTGTTTCTGAACAGCTGGACTGTAAGGATACCATGCAGCAGGAGTCAAGATTACTTGGCTGCACACACATGACTGAACAGCTTGCAGATATATACAACAGCAAGCTGGAAAAAGCTTTAGATAGGTTTGGAAAAGAAAAAGAAGAAAAGAAATGCCTCTTTTTTTCTCTAAGCACTACTTCTCACTGTCATTAACAAAGATTGCTGCAGAAGCTGTGTTCAGCTTCCATAATTAATCAGCTACAAATGGATGGATGTTGCTGACTAGAAGAGATACCCATGCTTGTATACAAAGTAGAGCTGCAAACTTCTTTTGTGAGACAACAGATGTGCGCCATCGGCCTCTAAGCAGAAAACCAAACCCTGTAACTGATTGCTAAAAAACCCTGTGGCAGATCACCAAAGAGTTTAGATAATACATCTATACACAGGGGGCTGAGCAAGAAAAAAGAATACCAGAAAAGACACACAGCCTGACAGCCTTGATTTTGCCATGAAGTGTCACATGTAGTGAAGGTGACACCTTCTTTGAAGTGTTGCTTGCCAAGGTCACAGAGCTCTCCAGAAGCACTTCTCCATCATCATGGATGTTCAGCACTTACAGGTAAAATAAGAGATGGGTGATTTTTTTTTTTCTTATGACAAACTATGAAACTTGAAATTCATTTGAACAGATTGTATTTAACAGCTGCTCATAGATAGTTTATAAAGGACTAAGACAATACAGCAGTAGTTTCTATCCTGGATGGGACCTCAGACTGAGAACTGCAAACCAAGCTCTCTTCATAAGCGTTGTAGGAAACAGCATCTTATTAATAAAAGGTAACACAGAGGTTGGCATGCACAGAAAAAGTAATGATAATTCACAGGTCAGCCCCTCAGTGCGTGGTCCTAGATGCAGAGATACCACAGTGAAATATAGACCCTATGAAAATAAAACCACTAACGAAAGCAGTGTGAGTTACAGTGAGTAAAGCCCCACAAAATCTATTACTGTTGCAAAATTCTGTCAGCATAGAGAAATGCTTAATAGGAATATTTTTAACATCTGATCTTTCTGTTTTCTAAGAAATCTCTCTTCTAATGGATGGCATATGTCAGATAACAAGAAATAAATACAGGTACAGTAAAAGATGAATTTTGAAACCAATTAACAGAAGACATCAGATAATAATCTATGGCACATTTTGCTACTATATTTGTTTCTATGGAATGGAACAATACTGTTCCCAAGTAGGAACCAATATGAGATCAGACAGATATTCAAAAGGCTTCAAAACAAAGTCATTTATAGGTGAAGAAAAAATATGCAAGATTAAGTCCTAAACAATTGCCTGTAAGCAGCAAAAATTCTTCTAAGATAGCATCTTCCAGAAATGTGCAAGCAAATCTTTGTGGCCAAAAAATACTTGGTTTATTTTTTATCAAGTAGCGTAATCATTGAAAAATTAAGGGGAGGAATAGAAAGCAGCCAAAGTCTTGCATAAGAATGTGATTTTGATACTGATAAGTAGGTACCTCTCCCATTCATAATTATTCCTAATGCCAACAGTATAGAAGAAATTAGACTGGAGACCAGACAGCTCAAGCCAGCATAGTCCTAGAGAACAGCCAGCACAAGTGTTCTGAAATTTGATTTCAGACCCACGCAGGTGGCAAGCCGAAGCTATTCTATAGCACATGTCTAGGAATCCATTCTGTTCACAAACAATTTAAACATTTTGGGATAAAAACTCTCATAACATGAGAGTAATAAACGTAATATTTGTTTAAAAGTGAAACTAAGACAGTTTCTGCATGTAACATACAGGAAGAAGGAAACTTTAACTGAAATACAAAACAGAAAATTAAGGTCTATAGGTTCCTATTCTGATTTTACAATAGATTTCCTGTATAATGTTAGTAAATAATACTTTTCCCCTTTGGACTCTGGTTTCCCTACATATAAATTAAGTATGAAGTTTGATAAAAGATTTCAGCAGTTCCTCAAGTCTTGGGAATTCCACACAGTCATAAACACACATTATCTGTATGTTTTAGTATTTTTAAAACCCAAGTATTTTAGTTATAATTGGTTGAATACGGAAATTATCTTAACTGTGAATAACACTATTCAAGTTAATTTCAGAGCAATGATGTATGCTCTGAAGAACCTAACACTGTAACTTTATTATCAAAGATACTGTGGCAAGCTGAGTGGGCTCAAAAGAAGCTGGCTAACTAGGTTAGTGTGTTAGACATAAGAATTTCCTCTAAATCCAAACTCTAACTTTCCCACTCACTCCACAGGTAAGCTTAAAAACTGTGCAAGGCCTGTTTCTAAATGTAAATATGATGACTGTGACGGAGCTATTGAGGGCTCTGGATGTGGTTTGTCTTTATGCAGAAGTCTGTGGGAGTCACAGCACTGTTTCTGTAACCTCCTGCTGTTAGTGAATAGCAAGTACCACATCTAATAATATGTCGTCTTCCTCTCTGTGTCAGGGAATCACAACATGGCATTTAAGGCCAAGCAGAGAGTTTAATGCTGTTACACATCAGAGGAGAAAGGGTATTGCATTCCTACCACTTTCCATTTTTGTTATAGTCTTTGTCCATTAAAATGAGACATAATAGTTTTACTGCCCCCATACAGCCTGCAAAAGACCATGAACTTTTAATAGACTTATAAAAAGGGACCGTAACTGTGTCACTACTCTACGTTTTAACTGGACAGGGCTATTTTATCTGTTCCCCTCACATTCATAATGCTGTAAATCGGGGCAGATGTAGAGGGTCGCTACCTCCAGGTTAAACTTTGACACCAAATTCTCTGCTTACTTCCAGAACTGTCTTCAGTGCTCTTCGTGGTCTACTCCAGCACACACTGACACATTGTGATATTGCAACAGCTCACATCAAAATTCCTGTCACATTAAATGCTTTTAGTTACCTGTCCTCTTAGGCCTCTGAACCAAATGAATACCGTACAACAGATGCCTAGCTGCTTTTGATAAAGCCATGTACTGGGGAGAAGGAGTAACCTAACTAGACAGTAAGTTAACTAAATTCCCCCCAATGCTATACTGATTGAAAACACCATCTTGTTTAATACCTCCATATCTAATTTCTGTGTTACCCCTACTGTACAGGGTTATTGATAGTGGATGGAATCCTGCCTCATGTTACACACTATGGGAGAAGGACTCAAAAAAACCCCAACATTCCACTACCAAACTTCTAGTCACATGATGAAATATCTCACCCTATGGAAAAGTGCTTATCAAGAGCTACAAAAGAGAGAGTGCAGTGAACGTGGGCAGATGCAACACAGTGCAGGTTTCTAAGTCCCAGCAGGGTAATCAGGAAAAATAGTGGGAAGTTAAGCACAATGCAAGTGACCAAAAGCATCTCCATCACTTACTTTCCTATTGTTCTCTTGTCAGGTTCCCTGGCCTGCACATTTGCAGGACAATCTGTGGAAAAGCAGGGCTGCTTCACAAAGCCTTATCATGCTGCAAATCCTAAAGGAGAATTCATTAAGATGCCAGCTGGTCCTCTGCAAACTTTCCCTAAGGAAGTGGCAGAATATTTGTCTTTGCTAGTCCATCCTCTCTCACACTCCTCCCTCCACTCCAGCCTTGCCTGCCCACTCTGCAGTCAATAGCTAAGGCTCCTATTGTACCTGCTGGCACCTAGCCCATGAAATAGATGCAAATTCCTGAAGCTGTGAGCTAGTGGGGTGAAGTGCTCATCTAGGAAGAGACAAGGCAAAACAAAAACTGTGGTTAGTACCTGTTGTCTGTGCTATAAAAAGACAGAATGTAAAATCTGGCTTATGGTTTTTCTTCTCCCTTTGCCAGGGATCAACAGAGCTATTACTTGAAATCTAATAGATAGGTTCATCCCCAAATACAATGTACTCCCTTGCATAAAGGAAGAGGGGAAAGATGAAGAACACTGCAGTACCTAGTAAGTTCTGTAAAGTGCTCCTGATCTTTCTGCCTGACAGAGGAGTTCTGATCTGCCTGTTCATCACACCCAGAGCGATGTAATTCAGCTTGGGTCAGAATCCAGACAACAGAGAATTGAAGTGATGAGCTTTTATTGAGTCAAAGACGACCAGGGTTTTCTTAAATTTCTGTCTCTAAAGCTTTGTTCTCAAACAGGAAAAAACAATTTACACAACTTGGATGAGACCAGCTGAGAAGCCAGACTCTCTAAATGCAATTGTAACAAAATTAATTCACAGACTCCAAAACAGTATGTTTGTAAAATGCAGATGCAAGCAATTGCAAACTGCTAAGGCTCATGATTACCTCAAGGAAAATCTACAAAAAGAGGTTGAAAGAAAAGGACCAAACCTGATGCTGACTAACTGTGGCATTTCTAGCATAATACAAAACACAAATGCCTACCTAAAACCTGTTTTAATGAAAGATCATCTTGGGGTAAAGATACCAGGGGACAAATGCTTCAAAAATGGCCAGCATAGTAAAAATAGCACTTCTGATTTTCAATGTGAAATAAGCAAAGAGAATAGAAAATAGGAGTAAAACTGAATACTCGGAGAGTTCAAATGGAAAATCCATAAACTGGTTTATCAGCTAACTGAAGCAGCAAAGCGTTAGAATAGCCCGGTCTCCTGATAATCAAAATATGAGACAATACCTTTAAGAGACAGAGAAGAGTTGAACAAATGTTGCAAAGGACATGAGTTTGAGTAAGAATGGCTACTGTGCTCCACACCGACTCAATCTCTTTCCATTGCTTTACTATTCTGTAAGTTTGCAAGACTGTCATGAAAAGGGAAAATATCACCACTTCTTCCTTGGGTTGGAAATATTCCAGACAGGGAACACAAATAATTTAATGCAACGTATTACACACTGAGAACAGAAACTTTATAGTAATAGACTCACCTTAGGCTGATATACATTTGTGTAAACCTTTTGTCAGCCTATTCCAATCATGAACACAGAACCTAAATCTGCACATGAATAATCATAAGGAAAAATGGGGCTAAATGGTTTGAAAAAACTATTTAGACTGTAGTCTTTCATTTGCTTTTGTCCTTCATTTATAAAAGCTGGCTCCCAAACACAGCTAAGATAGGTAGGCACAAAAAGTTGAGACCACACTGGGACAAACTCTTAACTGCATTCAGTGAAACGGTTAATGATCAGTACATATTTCTCTACCTTTCCCCTGAGGCATTTTTATAAGCTTCACAAACTACAGCATAGTTTGTGAACAAAAAGGACCTAGACTAGAGGTGTGAGAATTTAAACACACCACACTGTGCTCTGATCTAGAATCATCTTCTGGTTTACATCAAGAAACAGTTTCAGCTGCAGAACTGAGATGCAGTGGCAGATGTAAATTCCGTTTCCACATTCCAAAATTCTAGATAGATAGGCTAGATCCAGATATCCATTAGAAAAGTCACTGATGAAATGTGCTAGTGCAGTTGTTTCATAGCACACATTAATAAAATAGCTTGCCAAGACAGGGAAAGATTACTTGTTCCATTCAAGTTGGAATGGGAAACTTAAAATGTACACAACCTGGAAGAATCAGACTGCAATCTGTTCTTCGTACTGATGTCCCTGAGGTTTGGTTGGTTGTTTGTTTTTTAAAAGTAACATTAATGAGCCAGAAACCATTTTTAGGTTTTTACATGTCATTCAAATACTATTTCTCCATGCAGCTGTAACCTATTATAACTTCTGTGGTTTAGTTCAGTATAGACCAATTCACAGAGTGGGATTATTAAATAAATCAGCAAAAGTACCTACTCTCAAAGAGCTCATTTGTTGGACGTTTTAAGATGAGTACCAACTCCCACCCCTGCTACAAAGTTGGCAAGATCTAACAAAAATACATGAGACAACAGTCATTTCCCCATTGCCCACAACATGCTTAACATGTGGCATTAGGAAATGTTTACTGAATTTGTTCCTAACTGTTCTGCAACTGTAACAAGGCAGATGAAGTATTTATTTGAGAGAGATGCAAAGACTCTTGTGATAGTAATTCTTTATCCAATACAGAATCACAGAATACCCTTAATAATACAAAATTGCAACAAGGAAGACAGAAGTAGGACAAGGGAATTGGCATGATTCAGAGCCCGGGGCTTACAGCATAATGTAAACTACTGCACAAAACTGTAATCATTTAAGATATCGGATGTCAGCACAATGTTACAAGATACTCCAAAAGGTATTCTGGATGTTACACTAGATTCCCCTGGTCTGAGGTCACACACAGATGGACACAGCCAAGAGGAAACAAGTTACTTCGTGCTTGAAGCACTAAATCACTCATGTTACCAACAAACAAGTTTATCACATACAGGTACCTTGGTGTCTTGTAAAGAACTAACAGCCAATTAGACATCAAACATTAAACCAGATGTAGCAAGTTATAACATGGATGCACAAGTAAAACTTTCTCTCCAGTGAAGCAGCAACTAATCCTGGTAGAGGCACTGCCAGTGAGTAGCAGTCCCAGAACCTCAGGACACTCTTCTGAGAAAGAACAGAAAGTCACCAATCTCCCACAAATCTGTTTGAGAAACTTACTCAATCATCAGGATGCTGATGAAAAACACGGACTGAGTGCACTTCAACAGCTGAATCAAGAGGCAGAGAAAATCCAGCTGAATTAAGTTTGCTTCAGAAAATAATTAGTAAATGATTCACAGCTAGCCACTGAAGGTGTGTCAGCATGAACAGATGGAAATTTAGAATTTAATAAACTGTTAATCGTGGAAAGAAAGTCCTCGAGTTTAACTTTCTCTCTGAAAATGAGATTGGAAAAATAATGAGTGTTAAGTGAAGCCAGGCTCTTTCTAGAATTCCTAGCAGTCTGACAAAATACAGTGAATATTTATTAATCCCATGTTCTTCTATTTAGGTGACACTGCACACAACCTGAATCTTCCTGGTTTTTAACCTGCTGTGATCCCAAGAGAAGAAGGATCTCTGTACCATAGAGTGATTGGTGTCAAAGCAATTCAATAACACTTCACTGTCAAAGTACTCCTGACAAAAATATTAGTATGATTCTATAGTATATTACTGACAAGATATAGCATGTTTTGGAAGAGAACTTTGAAGCTAAGAGAGACCTGAAAAGCAGCGGGGGACTCTGACGTTCAGCTCATGTTAACTATGCAGTAACTGTGCAAAGAACCAGGTGGGTGAAGAGCACAGAGGGTTATCTAAAAAGATGCAATTCGAACAAAGATGCCAACTACAAATAACTGGGACAACACTGAGCATTTGAAGATGAACATTTAAAGGCGCTGTTCCTTCCTCACAGGACGTCCTCTGTTCTTTGAGGTGCTATGGGAGCAACAACAGTTTGGTTTTCCACTGCTTTACACCTTCTGTAGTCATTCACTGAGCAATGAAATGCAGCCAGTACTGAAAATGCAAGGAATGTGATTTGGTAGCGTGTGGCACCACATTTGTACAGGTATCTATGGTGATAGGAGGTGCATGTGAGAGACGAATGCCTCAGTGAACTAGAATGTAATTACTGCAGGCTTTTGAGAGCTACTGGGCTCATTAGATTTCAGCCAATTCACCTGGCAGGCAAAATGAATAATTATTACTCCTGTTTTACAGTCATGATCCAGAGAAAGGATGTGGTTTGTTCTAGATCATGTGAGGACTCTATAGTACAATCAGAAATTAAACCATTGTCTCGTCAGCCATAGTTGTACCCCTGATCTCTGTCTGCATAAGAGGACAGTAATATGAGGTTCAATATCAGGTGTAATTCTAGATGTGTGTGGCAAGTTTTTCCTTCTAAAACGGCAACCTCATTATGACAAAAATTCAACCTCTGCTTCCATCTGAAATAAAACTAAGAGCATACATTTGGAAATTGGTCAAATCATTACATCGAAATATTCACTGTACCAAATTCCCTTCCTGTTCTGCATCAGAAGTGGCTCTCCACGGTTAAATTCACAGGCAAAGCACATCTAAAGAGAGACCCCGATCTAAGTTCTGACATCAGAGTAGTTCCATAAAACCGAGTTAAGAAATGCATGGGAATGCAACAAAGGTATCTAACAATGGAATGAGATCTTCAAGAGTGATGTGAAACATGCCAGGGGGTGAAATATTGCAGGGTATCAAATGTTTACACTTCAGACTGATAATCTTCTTTCTTGAAGAAAACTAAACAGGACACAGAAACTAAAGGCTCTCTAAGTAGCAGAACCATTCCCTATAAAGTACTCCTAAGTAACATACTCTGCAAAAATCCTGTGCACTTGAAATTTGATGGGGTTTTGTGCATTATGTCTACTTTTGAAATTTACTGCACTTTCAAGAACACACACTGAATTGGAGCATACGGCTAAACAGCAGGGATTTACTTTTGCAAGGTTCAGGGTCTTAATTTTCTCTTGTGGTTAAGTAAGATTTCTAAACCTGTTGAAATATTGAGCTCTGTTTTCATACATTTCATACATAATACTACAGAGAACATCTGAATTTATACCTATACCTATTATACCATGTCAGTGGAGGAATAATTTATGTCCTGCTAAGATTTTTCTGAATCCCGACTTCAGGTTTTTGTATTGTTTTGTTTAATTCTCCTCCTTTCCACATAGATCCTTCAACACAAACATAGGAAGTGATGATTGCTGTTTTTCACAAGGAAAGGTTTAGAGGGAAAGATAGTATCTTTTGCCAGACTGATTTATATAGGTAGAAAAAACAGGTGAGCTACTGGATTAAAAATCTTTTCTTCATGGTGTCTAGAAGAAAGCAGCAAATGGCTTCATATGCTTGAGGTGTTTTTGCTTCTCCCATCTTTTGTCAGTTAATCTAACAGAGAGAGATATCCTGTCCCTACAGATCTCATTTCACGTAAATCCAAAAACCACCACAGCCACAACATTGTTTCTTTATAGCATGCTCGTTATCAAGCTGCTGTAAAGCAACAGGAATCTATGAATCATATCTGCATTTAGCAGTCTGAAGTAAGTAGTCACACCTCACTTACCGCCTCCACTTCTGCTGGGTCATACCAGACATTAATGTATGGATGCTGTAAGGCTTCATCTACTGATATTCGCTTGGCCGGATCGATGACTAGCATCTTTGATAAAAGGTCCCTGGCTTGGCTGGCTAGAACAATGAAATCAGATAAACATAGTATTAGTACAAAACAATCACTGCCTCCAGAGGAGGGTTAATTGGGTTAGGAAAGTAACAGTAACACAACCCTTTTAGAGATTGTTTGTATGTACTTCTGCCCCTTGTAGAGGAACAGTTCAGGAATCGTTTTAGGTCAGAAGGTGCCAACGTGAGGGCTGCATTACCATAAGTCCTCTAACAAGCTTTGATGAGATTTTACATGTTGTATACAGATTCCACATGGAGCCCTGAATAATATACCCAAGAAAAATGTGCTTGAGGTATCTGTATTATTGCCAGGATCAGAAAACAAAAGCTTGCATAATGAAGTCTAAAATCATGGCATTACTAAATCAAAGCCTGAAACTTACCAGTACTCTTAAGGTGGCTCAGAAAACCATCCAAACTTTTCTGCATGTTTTAAAGTTTTTCACCTAGCCTGCTGGGAGGCATTAACTATTTTAGTGAGGCATGGGTACCAGTCAATAATATCAAATCTGTAGCCTGGGGTCAACACATAACAGTATGGAAGTGCCTTGGAACTGCTTAAGTCTTGTTTCTCCCGCATAATAAATTTTAAATCAGTGGTACACATCATCCTGCATTACAAAAATGCACAGCCTTATATATACACTGAGTTTTATGTTGCAACACTAATTTATTTTACCTGATAATATAGCCCATTGTGCCTATCAGGCCACAAGCTCATTCTTCTGTTACCCAAATTGTTTCTAGTTTAGAGTTTGTAACAAATATAATACCATTTAAACCCATGTAAAAGAATTATAATAACATATATTTCTAGTATTACTATCAATGTAGTGTTCTAAGCTCTTTCATGCTCAAAATTATTCCCTGTGTAAGTGAAAAAGAAAATGAAAGGAAAAAGAATGTCAAGAGATGTAATAGCAAAAATATTATTAGGTATCTCATCAGACATGGGTGAGTAAAAGTAATATCAAATTAAATCATTAACATTATGTTATGGTGAAATGTCTAGGCAGGGCATGGGATGATACAGTGATGCACAAGCAGAATTTTTTTAATGCACTGTTTCTTGTTCTGTGACTTTATCTTAAAAACTGGCATTCAGTATGCTCAAATTCATGTGCTTCCTGTACCCAAGAGATAACACCACTGTTTGACAGTCATTTCTATTCATTAACTCCAAACCCAAGAAAATACCATTATTCAGGTTTATTGTAGTAGGAGTATAGAATTCCACATATCCAAAAGCATCTGCTCAGACTTTTCACTTTGCTTCCAGAGCTGAGACAGCAACCTTGCTATGAAACAGTTGTTAATTGGAAAAGCAATCTGGGTAACGTAATGACATGCAAATTGCAAGCAATTGAAAACCATTACATGGCACTGTAGTAAGCAGCCCCAGTACTCAGATGGTACAGAACTGATACAGAGCACAAGTTCGCAGGGGTTCCAGAGCTGTGATGAGAAATTCTTTCTATACTAAACACACATTAATCACTCACTCCAATTAAAAGTCAATGCCCTGTTCAAGCAAAACAAGACTTCAATATATGATTAAAATCACTGCAACTTATATTTTACAGCACTGTAATTAAGTTAGTGTTCTACTTCACATATCCAAACTGACCCACAGCATTTTCAAAAGAAGAAATTCACCCATATCAGATATTAAACCTCACATCAAGACCATTTTGACTGATGTTGCTAGTATCTTTCTATTGTCTAGTAAAGGTAGACCTATGAGGCAGGCATCTGGTTGAACAGATATTTTCCACCTAAAACAAAACAGTGCGAGTGCTGAGATCTTCCAGTGAAAGTACTACTGTTCTGTTGTGTTGCAAGTTTAAGAATGAGAGCAAAGAAACACCTCAGTTCTCATGATACAGAAACATCACACAGAACACCATGGGGATATGTTCAACACATCAGGGATAATGTATGTTCCCTTAGCTGCCCAAGCACCAGGGTCTCCAAAAATCATTTCCAAAGTCTGCCTCTCAGCTGAAGAAAACTCATGCACTCATTCATCTCTGCAACTAACTGCATTAAAAGGAAGATAACTAGAGAATAAAAATTGAAAAAAACCCTCACTGCATTGCAGCTGTGGACATGTGAACCATGTCCCTTTGTCAGACATACCTTTGAGTTTGTTGTGTTCCGAGTCAGCTGGGAAGAGAGAGTCTGGAAAAAGTTTGGGGAACGTGAGGCCAGCATACTTGGGTCTGTTCTCAACGTAGTTCCGTACTGTCGGCTGCAGCTTCTTCATGAATTCTGGACAGGGTGTTCCCAGCTGCTCAATAACTTTATTCCACTGATCAATATCTGAATGTCAGTAGTTAAGGAAAACAAAATGCAACCCCCAGTGTAGTGTCCTGACATTTCTGTTTGAGTATTCTGTGGGAATCCTCAGAGGTGTTTACCTCCCTCCATAACATCTTTACAGTCACTGTCTTGTTCATCATTATGCCTCCAGGACCTACAGCCTGTAAAGGGCAAAACTCTCTCTCACAACTATACATACTTGAGGGCATTGTGCAATCCTAAAACCACCACCACCATGAGAAAATACACAGCTTCCTCTCTTCGAATCAACACTTGTTACCGTTTTTATTTTTAACTTGCAATCCAGTGACTTGCACTCCCTTTTTTTACATGCCTCTATGTCACCTTGGCTACACAGGCACAGCAGGGAAGAATGTGTTCACCTGCCCTGTCTGTTCGGTTTGTGGAGAGTGAGACCCAGATGGCTCCAAGGAGTTCTGCACGGGACAGAAGTCACCTTCAACTCATCTGCTTCGTGCTTGTACTCTCTCCAGTAACTTCACGGGTGCTAATTTTGCTAAAACCACCCAACTAGGAACTCCTCAAAAGCAATTTGTTTGATTTTATAAGAATGCACTGGGACTCATTTTCTATAGACAAATGATGCCTCGGGTATCGGTAGACAGATGTTTCTCTTTAACTGCAAATGTGACAGCTACATTGCTAAACTGTTATTGACTAATAAGAAACAGACTCTTATGCTTGAAATTGTATTACAGGAAATTTGTACTGAGCTTTTTTTTTTTGTTTTGGCGTTGATTTTTTTTAGTTTTCTTGAGATAACAGTTAGGCTTCTGATAGATGTTATGTAGCTCTTCCAGCCATGTTCACAAGCCTTACTGTGCCAAAAAAAAGAAAAATTATTAAGCAAATGTCTATAACATCAGTACAATCTCTACATCACACTGTCTAATCCACAGTGGTAAGAATCTGATGACAACATAAAAAAAAAGGAAGAGTACATACAGCCATGGGTACACTGATGCTAAGAAATGTGATGAAGAGAGTTGTGTCAAAAACATACTGGAACTAAAAAGCTTTTAAAAGATAAACATTCAAAGCATGTCAGCACACTGATTATTTTTTAAAAATTATTATTCTAAGACACTATTGTCATGAGTGTCATAAGTGTGGAGGAGTTTCCCAAATACTAAAGACAGTTCTTCACAATCTAGGAAAGAAATCAGGACAATGGAATGAAGATAAAAAGAAAAAAAAGAAAAAAAGTCAGGCAAAAACATCTCTTTGGTGCAGCAGCAATTTCAGATTTTCAAAAAAGTATTTTAGTTTAGAGAAATGGAAATTTAGTATTTTTACATACCTTGAAAATTCAAGACAGGTTTAATTTGGGTTCACCTGAACTGTCTTATTTGAACAAAAATCAAATAAATTAAAAATTGCAGCTTTACTAATCAAAAGTGTTTAAAGAAATTAAAACAATTTAAGCATATGCTTTAAGAATGCTGAAACAGTGTTTTGAATGGTTTTAATTTCAACTGGAAAAGGTTGCTAGAAATAGCAGTGGTTTGTGAAGATTTTTCTTTTATTTTTTAAACTAAATCAAAGATTTATGTAGAATAACTCCTCCACACACACACTCCATAGGTTGTATGTATCTTGTGTTGTTCATGAAAAATATCTTCTTCTCAACAGAAAACTAAAGAATTGCAACAACAATCCAAGACTATAGTTGCTCAAAGCATAGCCTGAACATTTCATTAAACATTTGATTAGAAAATAACATGTTTTGACATTTTAAACTTGTATTTAAGTTAACACACCTCATTGTTTTCTGGCTGGGCTATGTCAGAAGCAGGTCTTTCTGAGGAAAATAGAGTGTGTAAATGCTTTGCAGAGAAGAACAGAATAGAGAAATGAAGGTGCTGTTAGTTGTGCCAAGAGAAGCTAAATGGGTGAGAAAGCCAAGCTCTATAAGCACCACAGGAAGCATTACCTGTGCAGATCGAGTGATGGCCATTTGATAAACAGGGAGGGCTAACACAGGACTTGCTTCAAAGCACATGTCAGAGGCTTGTACAGAGCAGGTTAATCATCTCAGGCATTTAATGAAGGCCAAAAAGACAGAGATCTTTGGGATTACAAAATGTTGTGGAACTTGGACACGTTGAGAGGGAAAATGTGTTAAGACGCTGTAGATATGTGTGATAAGGGAAAAAGTTAAAAAAAAAAAGATCCCAGAATTGGACCTGCATGGTGGGCCTACAAGGACAATCCTCAGACAACAGGCCAGTTCCCGCTGCATACATTTATTTTAAGCTGACGGAAAGGCTCTCACTAAGAGACAACAGACAAGCAGCCTCCACCCACAACTGGAAGATTTTAAGAGATGGAAGAAGCTTCATGAGTCATCGGTGCAAAGATGACAGCCAAAGCCAAGGAAGCTGGCAGAGCCACCGTGTTCCACTTCTTGACTAGCCTTGATCTGCAGGACAGCACTGGAGCTTTTGCAGCCCTGGCTTGCACCAAGGGCCAAAAATATCAGGCTTTATGTCACAGCAACTTCAGGGACTGGTTTTGAGTAACTGAATGATCTGAATGGATAATCATGCTTCTTTATTATTTCTGACTTATGTTGTTCAAAATCTGCCAAAACCATTAAATAAAATATATTAATTTGCTCTTTATGTCTATACACACACACACGCAAACTGACATGATGGAGCACTCAGGACCTGTTTTTGTCCTAATAATAGCAGTAGTAAAACCATGCCCAGCAGGTGGAGACAGACCATTTTTCAGTCAAATAGACACTCATTTTCACTCTAGTATTTTTTCTCCACTGACCTAGGCCTTACTAGCGCTGGATACCAGCAAATGGAGGTCCAATACATGAAAACATACAAGAATGTAGTAATGTTCTTGCTGAATACTGGTCTGGCTCCATTTCATTGTTATGTTTTATACAGTTACCAGTTGTAATGCATTTGTGCTGCACCTGACAATGAGAGGTTGTACCCGTCACAGTACAAGATTAAAAAATACAAGTTTTGAAAAAAGTCTGAAGTCTACTTATTGAAGCAAAGAGAGGAAGCTTTCTCTAGCTGGCAGTCAGGATTAACTTCAGCAATTCTGCAGAAAACAAATGTTACTATTGAACAGTCCTAATGTGAATCAAAACCTACTGTAGTTTACACTAACCAATGAGTGATTGTGACTATAGATATTATTTGCACACCAACTGAAAAAATGGTGCTACGAGTTAATGATCATGTAACTCTGACAGAAATTTCCCAGGCCAAAAATTATTAATCTGTATTTGAGTGAAAAAAAAAAAAGAAAAAAAAAAAAAAAAGAAAAACTTCTGCTAACAGAAGACCCTTGAAATTAAGCAAAATGCCGGACAGACTGGAAGTTTAAAAGAACTACAACCCAAAACTCTGGAAAATGATGAAATGTCTGCTTTAAAGCTATTTGAATCACCTCAACTGTCCCTTGCCCCAAACAGGATCAAGGAAAATGTGTCAACTAGACACAATAGCATTTGTATGACTTAAGACAGAAGAAGAGATCTAACCTGGATTTTTGGTTTGTCCCTGGCACTAATATTGTGGCATTTTTACTAACATTAAGACAGCCATACAGTGTTACAGAAAAGAAGCTTATTTAAGAAAATAGTTCTAAAATGCATATCTTTTGAATGAAGATTTATCACTGAGTGAGGCCTCAGGTTACCTCAAGCTTCCCAACCACCTTTTTTCTTTTCACTCTAAGACTGTCTTAAAGATTGTTCTCCTTTGCTTTCTAAATACTTGGTTATTTACTTGGAAAATAACCAGAATCTGAACTGCAGATTAAGAGATGTGTTCTTCTAAAGCAAATGCACAAAATGGGAAAATAATATTTTGAATGCACAATAAAGTATTTCTATTGGAAAAACAAGATTTCACAGTGAAGTCATCTATTAGAGGTACAGGCTGAAAGGTTATTGTTACTTTTATTTCTGTTCCCATTGATGCAATGTGATGCAATATTTCAGAAGTGTGAATTAAGGACCACCTTTTTGTTCCTTCAGTTGGCCTGCGACTTCACTTAAATTACATTTCTGTAAATACTCAAACAGCCAAGGAAATGGAGCTTGGCTATAAGGGAAAACTTAACAAGCTATAAGGGAAAACTTACAATACTTCTCTGTCTCAATCAAAAAATATTAAAAGCATTTCTACAGTTGCACAAATTAATAGCATGATTAAAAAATGAAATTTAGACCACATATTGTTCTCTTTGTACTTAAACTAGGTAGCCTCAAAATGGCAATCATTTTTCTTTTTCCTTCTCATGCTCTGTGTAAATCATCTTTTTTTTGAGTGAAGGATTATATTTTCTTATGTCCAACAAACAAGGTTTATGCAGGAAGAGATGCTGTTTGCAGTAGGATGTTTTAGTTCTACTGCAATACAAAAACCAACATACTATGATGCATGTATAGATAAGCCCATTCATTCTTCCCTGGTAGTCAGAAACTTGTCAGTGATCAGCCTTTAAACTTTAACAATAAATTAATGTAATTGTTCATGTTTCTTTTCCTGACAGAGGGGGGGGAGAAAAAAATCTCCCGTTGCAAATCTTAACAGCCAACCGATCACCAGAGGCTGATCATTGCTCTTGCATGCTACTCCAAGGTGTGGCTGTGATAGAAAAGCCTCTTCCTAAAATCCTCTCCAACAGTATCTGTGGACCCTCTCCAGCAGTATCTGTGGACTGAGATGTGGAAAACTCTAATTCTGCCAACATGCCTGTTTATAACAGAGCTTTTGGAATTGGGCTGGATGGTGGTGGTGATGGTGGGGAATCATGCTTCCCTACCCAGCATACTGGACTCCACTTTCTTCACCTGTTCAGCAGCACATCCGCACTAGCTTTACTGCACTGGAGCAGGATTTGCTCTTTCTGGCTAATCGTCCTTCTTCTGAAGACGGTTAGGACTAGAGCATGTCAAATCTTGCTTTTGTTAAGGTAGGCACAACGAAAACAGAATGGAATTGGAGCTCTTCCTTCATAACAGACAGACAGAGTGAGTTCACCTCTTTTTAATCTCCAAATATTAAGGGAACCACCTTTCTGATAGTTTTCTCCTTAAATGTGCATGTTCCACCAATGAAAACAAACTGCATTGCTTTGGGTACAAAGTTTTGATGCTCCTAACTTTTCAAAATTATAATAATTACAATAAGCAGCTTTGTATTTCCCTCCCCAACACCAAATTGTCACACCAACTGTAAAGTTGATAGCTCAACTATATTTCTTTTTTTAAAAAATTGGACCTATTTAAAAAAGAAATCCGTTAATAAAAACCAAACTAATCAAACTTCACTGTGGGAGACATCAGTGTCAGATACATACTTTTTTCCACAGTCCTGTAATTTACATACTGATGTCAACAGTTTACAAAAAACACACAGCTGTAACTGCAAACGCTAGCATCTGACAAGGCAGCAAGTATAGAGCATTTGCTGTGCCAAGGTAAATGCTTTGAGAAGAATGGGACATTTGTAAAAATTAGGCTGTAACAGAAAATATTTTGCAACTGTAAGAATAGTACTTGATATTTACATGCTATAATAGAAAATGTGGTGATAATAAAAATAACGTGGCACAAAAATAAAATTACTTCAGATTACCACTGGTCATTTGGAAGAGAGGAGACAGCAGTGTTTGTTGTGTAGCTGTCATTAACCCTTTGAATGAATATCTGTGATGACACCTTCACTAAAATTTTCAACTGCTGTTTTTGTTTTTAGCTGGCACTTCATTCAGTTGCTCAGCGTCTTTGCTTACGCAGTAGCAAGCAAATCAGTGCTTAGTGGACTGTCCAGATATCTCGCAGCACAGGACTCCAGTCTTGCTCTTGGATAAGTATTACTATTTCCCTTGTAGACACCTCCTCACCACTGCAGTATCTACTCGTAGTAGTCCAGCCTGTTTCGAGGTTTACAGAACCTTCTGTTGTGGCACACTTCTGTCTTTGTAACATGTACAGCTGGATGCACGATGATCATAAAAACTGTGCAGAAAAACCCTATACCCCTATCTTTGCGACGTACATAACGTGATTGCAGTTGTAATCTCCGTAAGGCTCTCTAAGTGATAGCTTGTATGGCCATCTGTGATTTATACTAAGAGAAGCTGACATCAGACTAACCTTACATCTCTCTACTGAATATATACTTGTCTCCCTAAGCATTTCCAAGTACAAAATTTAAAGGCACATTCTTTCTTGTCTCTCGAAAATGCATTCAACAGTTTAAAAAAACCTCAGAAAAATTCCATGTTTTTGCTTTAACAGCTCACCAGAGGACTAAGGCACCTTCTTAACTCCTTCAGATCATTTACACAGTGGTGAGAAAAGAGTAACAGTCTCCCTCATAAAATGTTGTGAAGAACACATGGAACAAGAGACAACTCAAAAGTACAGTCATGAGGCAACACAACAAACCATGTTGCTGTTTTCTCCTTGCTTGAGGCACAAGTATATCCAAGCTTCATGATAAGTTTCTCTGGAAGCAGAACTACTGCTGTCAACCTTGAAAGGAAGTTTCATATAACATCAAAAAAAAAAAAAAAAAAGCTTTAGCTTGCAATTAACTGCATCACATGCATACAGTAAAAATGGTAGAGAAATAGTAGAATTTCAAGGATCAATAAAGACCATGAGGATTCTGGACACTGCAAAACATTCACTCACAATTGGAGTTTAAAAAAGAATAGAGTTGGAATCAGTTCTCAGCTCCACCCAAGTGAGTTCAGCGAATTCAAATGGGTTACAGGAGTGGAACAGAGCTGCAGCCTAGCTAAGCACTCCACTCTGCACTTACTCAAAGGCATTTCCTCTTTTTCTGCTTGTGAATTTTCCATGACCATGTAAGAAGGCTCTGTTTTGCTACAGAAGCTCTTTCAGTTAATTGTCAAATGGACAATTTATTCTGTGAACAGACACAGTATCAAACAACCTATATTCCTTAACCACTGGAAAAAGGCAAATAGTAAATTTTGCAGTCAAATCATCATAGAATAACAGAATGGTTTGGGTTGGAAGGGACCTTAAAGACCATCCAGTTCCACCCCCCCTGTCACGGGCAGGGACACCTTCCACTAGCCCAGGTTGCCCAAAGCCCCGTCCAAACTGGCCTTGAACCCTTCCAGGGAGGGGGCAGCCACAGCTTCTCTGGGCAACCTGTGCCAGTGTCTCACCACCCTCATAGGGAAAAATTTCTTCCTCATAGCTAATCTAAATCTCCCCTCTTCCAGTTTAAAACTGTCCCCCCTCATCCTATCTCTACACCCCCCATCAAGAGTCCCTCCTCATCTTTCCTGTAGCCCCTTTCAGTACTCAGGGAGGCCGCTCTAAGGTCTCCCCAGAGTCTTCTCTTCTCCAGCTGAACCCCCCCAACTCTCTCAGCCTGTCCTCACAGGGGAGGTGCTCCAGCCCCCTGAACATCTTTGTGGCCTTCTCTGGCCCCACACAAGCGGGTCTGTGTCCTTCTGATGTTGGTGTCCCCAGAGCTGGACACAGCACTGCAGGGGGGTCTCATGAGAACAGAGTAGAGAGGGAAAATCCTCTCCTCGCCCTGCTGGTCACGCCTCTCTGGATGCAGCCCAGGACATGGTTGGCTTTCTGGGCTGCCAGCTCACATTGCTGACTCACAGTCAGTTTTCCATCCACCAACACCCCCAAGTCCTTCTCCTTGGGGCTGCTCTCCATCCACTCCTTGCCCAGCCTGCATCTGTGCTTGGGATTGCCCCGACCCATGGGCAGGACCTTGCACTTGGCCTTGTTGAACTCCATGAGGTTTGCACAGACCCACCTCTCCAGCCTGTCCAGGTCCCTCTGGATGGCACTATCTGTCAAGCATATGACTGACAGTGCATTTCTCATGAATATTCAATCTTCCAGTCTCAAAACTGCTTTTCACATTTATGCATAAAAATTGACACAAATTAGTATTAAATACTCTCTTCAAATCACAGTGTGGTTGTGAAATGAAGCACAGTCTGTGAAGAAAAAATTACTGATAACAAATTTGGGTACATTGCCAGTCGTAACCCATTTTACACCCATTTTATGTTGAAGAGGAAGGGATTTTTTTAAAGAAACATTTCTAATTACTCTTCCTCCTCTGTATTTAAATACATCCTTAAGTATGCTGCCCTCAAGCTCTTAGGGCTCACAGTCCCTGCTGATGGAATTATACAGCTGCCCAACTCCATCGCACATCTGAAGAAATAATCATTTTTATAGAAGCACTAAGCATTTTCTATGCAGATTTAAGGAAGAAGCTGCCAAGAGGTCATCAGTCTCAGCAGGCTGGGTCTGCCCTTGCAACTTTCTGACTGGTTTTCAGCTGTACAGACGGGCACAGGAGCAAGAAGTGCCGAACCCCTGACAGCGTCTGCTCAGCAGCAGGGGAGAGGGAGGGGAATGGATTTGGAGGAGAGGTGGCTTTCATGAGAGGTGCTCAGCCGCCTGAAAGAAAGCAGCAGCATCGTCTTCTGTTCACAGAATCAGCACTCATGGAACAGCAGAAGAAAAGCAGAGCGGTACATAAAACACAGTGCAAATTTAGCAACGTATTATAAATACAAATGAAGAATGTGAACTCAATTACAGAAAAATCCCAAACAAATCAGCAGCTGGTAGTGCCAATTTCTGTGGGGTTATTGCAATTATAAACAGCACATAATGGTTTAATTATAGAGGCTTTGAATGATTTCTTTTTAACAAATATGCAGCTGTGTCAAAGAAACCAGTTTTTGAAGTGCTATGTAAGACATGTTCAATTCTTTTGTACTTACTTGGGGATTTCTTCAAACGATATCTTACAAAACGTTAAGTCTATTAACATAAAACCAGTTCCGACTACAACGCTGAACTATGCTAACCCCCACACTTCAATTTCTCACTCCATATTCGCAGAAAACACAAGCACAGCCTGGGCCAAATCTTCATGGAGCACAAATAGGTCCTAATGCTTTACATTAACACATAGAAGGGAAAGGTTTACTTTCACATATGCAGATGAGATGTGCTCCAGATCATATGAAAATGCATGGGAATTTTACCATTCATTTCAGTATGCATATTCTCATCCAACATTTTGGCCAAAACACAAATCAGAATCTTCCTAGACAATGCTGTGAAAATATTAATGACATCATTGCCTACCTTCCTTTCTTTAATGCTCTCCAGATATTACTTTTTCCACATTTTAATTAAAATATTGAACCCTTTAAAGTGTGAATGAGGCCAAAAGTGAAGTGCTAAACTGTTTTAGTAAACATGTATAAACACACAGACCTGTATATAAGTGTACACGCACACACATTCAGGGAAAGTTACATAAAAATGAATAATGCCTGGAAACTCCTCTGTTTAAATTAGAAGGAAAACTTGTACACAGGTCACCTCCATTTCTCATTTGTGTAATCCTATGGACCATGAATCGCTGGAGTTAGACCAAGCATGCACAGAGCTCAGTTGATGTGCACAAGAAGAAACCACTTTCACAATCTGATAAATAGTGGAGTGTATATATCAAAGCTTTAATAAAGCATCAAATAAAGTAAGAATTATGGTTGCCTCAGTCCTGAATGCAGAATGGTCTCTAAGGAAAACCTAGTCTGCTTGGACCGCTTGTCCACTGATTTAATGCCTTTATCTATAAATCACTTCTTATTGATGTCAAAAATACATTCTACTTTCACATAAAAGCTACACGTACTTAAATAAAGCATGACAGACTGAAGTCCACTACAACAGTTTCCAAGGAAATTCGCAACCTTTTGAGTCATCAAATTGCTACAAAGTTAAGTGATAATTTTAGTCTTGGGAACCAGAAGTTGTCCCCAAACTGAAGCCATTTCCTACTTTCCTACTTCAGTACTACTTGCAGAGCAAACAAGTGAAGAAATAAGCATTTCTAAAAGTCATGTCCAAGTTAATCATACCTTATTTCTTCCTAAAATACAGAACCTCTTACATGTCATCCTGAGGTAAACAGTGTGTTGTGCCTACCATGCTACAACCTGAACTTAAAAACCCTGCAATTTATGAAACACCCCACACCCCCTGCCAATTAATAAAGAGACATTTATAACAACAAAACTAAGAACAAGTGGTCACTGGCTGCAGAAAGTGATTCTGATGAACCACGTAGGACATTATTTTCCATCTCCTTATACTACACTTGCTGTGGTTTCCACCTAAGGCTTTTACTGAGAGGTAGTAATGGTTTATTGACATTTTGGTTTCCAAGGATTTTGCAGCAGGACTTAACCGAACTCTTTAGGTAGAGTACAAATGACAGCACTAGTCTAGCGGGAAGGGGCTGAAGGGGAAAGGGTTGGAAGTACCTACTGAGGCCAAAACGGCTGCTAGGAAGGATACGATCAGTGCCAGGAAACAACACAGCACCTTTAATCATTTCTCCCATGATGCACCCTACTGACCACATGTCAACTGAAAACAAAAATGAAATGAAGGTAAACAAGAAAACAGGAACAGAACAACAAATAAATGAGAAGACTTATCCAATCATGCTATAGCACAGAGCCTGCAGCCCACACCGCAGACACAGACCTGCCTTTCGCTCTCTGCAGATGCTTTTCTGCAGTTTTGTGACAACGTAGCAGGGCTGAGAAAAATTGACTCCAACAGTTTTCTTTACCCCAGAGTGGATGAAAGACAATACTATTAAATACAGAAAACCAAGTGAGACCCAAGGCTGGCTACTGTGTCATAATACAACTTTGTAATTAAAATTTACCAATTAATTTTGGCTTTTTTAAGTTTTCATTTGCATTCATTACCTAGGTTTATACTGCTTTAAATTGTAAATGAATGCTGGCCTCTGTAATCAATGAGGATATGCAAATTGCTTTTCCTTTATCCTTTCAGTTACCAGAGATCCATGCATATTTTCACAAGCTGAACTGCCAGAAACCACAAAAGGAACTTGGATCCTTGTGAAGACATATCCACCTCCTATTCAGGAGTATGAATAGAATTTGTTGAGATCATTGGACTCCAATAATGCTTGCTTTAGAGACCATTGGCTCACTTCCACTGAATCTCAGTGAAGCCAGCAGTCCATAATAACAGTCTTGAGAATCTCATAAGATTTCCATTTGCCATGGTAGGAAATGGTGATTTCTAAATAGGACAGTTGAGACACAGAAGCACTAAGCTGTACCTTCTGTGTTGAAATTCAGAGCAAACCCATGAACTGTTTACCTCGTACAGAGAAGAGCAGTTCAGCTGGGTCAAACAAAGCTAACAACAATTTACACTGGAACACGAGATGAAAATCAGATTCCTTATATCCAGTACGGGATTAAGGTGTTTTTTTCCCCCATACCAATACCATGAAACCGCATTACCTCTGCTGTCCTTGCTCTATGATAAGTCATAGGGCATGGAAGCAAGAAAAGGGGCAGACTGGTCTCTCAGGGCCAGAAACTGTGGAAAAAAAATGAAAGCATTGTGCTGCTTAGTTAAATTTACTCTTATAATTTCATATTGAGCAACAGTTTAAAGTGGATTTGACTTTGAAGGCAAATGTCCTATCTGTGAAAATCTTTACATGCCTGGGTCTAAGATTCCCTGTTGCTTTATTTAGCATATGAAAAGCTTCATCACTACATAATAAATACATCAATAAACAAACAAATAGATAAATAAAAGGCTACTTGTTTGGAAGCAATAAGCAAACCCAGAGATGCAAATTACTGCTGTTTTCATCACAAGCTAAATGGCATGCAAAATATCAGGAAAAGGTAGAGCAAGCAGTTGTTTGTTCATCTGTTATTAATTCCTTTTTATTTTCAGAAGCTGCCTTCTGACATTACTGCTCTATGCTGTTCTCAAGAGCACACACACAGAAGTTGAACTAGTGACTGACTAAACTGTGAACTGTGTAAAGCAGAGATGATTATTCTCCTCTACTCCTGAGGTTTTGGGAGGGAAGCTCTTTGAAAATTTCCAAATCAGAAGAAGAAAAGATGAACATCTGAATACGACCAATGTCCAAAGAGAAAAAACCTGTGCCTTCTTGACTGCTGCCTCTTTTTCCTCTCCTGAGCCAATGAGAAATAAGTCAAATTGGAACCCAGAGTTTCACTACATGTTTAAGAAGAGTAGTTAGTTGGAGGTTAGGATTTTCAGCATATACAGCAGCAGCTGTCAGAAGTCCCAGTTAAGGCACTGAGGCTCGTGCAAAGCTCCATAAGGGACTGCAGTACAGAAACCTAAGCCTCGGTCCTCAGTTTCATTTGGTCCAACATCCACCCAGATGTAGTCTGAGTAATTTTGGTTGTACAAGCATCAGAAAAACAAAAAAACCACAACCTCTGAACATTCGCACTCAACTCCAAAGCACTGAAAATTCACATTTGGTTCAAGGTTTTTTCCAAATGCAAGATATTCACAGAGACTGGCAATGCTCCAACAACACATGGAATATCCCTAAGCCTTAATCAAATGCAGGCTAATTTATAGTCACAGAGACCTCTGTGTAACTCTAGGTAAAACTTCAGTTTAGCAGCAATTTGCCTTGATGTTTTAGGATCACATGAAACAGTGTTAAGGAATTAAACCTAGAGCTTTTCATGACTCTCTGAAGTGAAATTGCTGAGATTTGGGTAGCCCTTGATGAGAAGCTCCTTCTCCATTAGAATACCTGTGTCCTAGATTACTAAGAGTAGGGGATTTTTTAATTTGTTCAAAATTTCTACAAACCAGATTATTACACAGAGCGGCTCTGAAATGCATTCTTGAGTGTGTACATATACTTCAAAATATGAGCGAGTTTTCCAAGGACACCAAATATCTCCCTGGCATAGCCCACCACAAACAACGTGCAAGTGTTTTCCTCAAAAAAGGAAGTATTTCACTTATACAGCAAATCTTAACCTCTGGTCCATCTCCTGGTTCTGATTCCATGCCGAACAGTGAACAAATACCCTCTATAGTGATTGTGTTATTTGCTGTCTTGGAAAACATATGGGGAATCATCTGTCTTCCACAGGAACTTCCAAAATCTCCCCGGGGGCTTGAATAGAGTTTGGGAAGGCTGAACAGAAATTGCTCTGTTGCCACACATGCATGCCCCCCGTCCCCCAAACCTGGTCCCCCAAACACAGCCCTTGAGAGGGAAGGTGACCAGAAGAGATGGTGAAGAGAGAAGGGAGAGTTAGAATGGAAGAACATCAATAAGACATCCATCTGTTCCTCTTCGTGCTTTAGTCTCACATACTTCCTGACCCAAATGAGTGCTTGCTCATCCTTCCAGGTTTCAGATTCCCTTCAGCAAAGGTGCAGAAGGGTCAGGAACTATAGAACTAGTCAAAGATGTTTCTATACGGAAAGGATCCAGGCTAACCTTCCATGGACACTTCCCTTGTAACTTGGCTGTGGATGCAATTTTTTTTTTTTCTGTTTCTGCAGAAGGCTGCTCCTACCATGCTGGATGAACTGGAAAAAGCCCGGGTGTCACTCTAATACTGAAGACACCACAGTTTGTTTCCTTCCTCACTCCGTCATAATGGCCCTGCAGTCTCCTTCTGCCAAACTACAGGTTCTCCGGCACTTGACAAAATGCAATGAAAGAGAGCCCATAAGGAAACTGCCCTTGCTAAAACTCCTACTGAGGTGGTTCTTCAGACCTACACTCAGTAAGCTCTGGTTTTCACTCAGTGAAAAACATGACATTCAAATTAAAATTCATGAAATGCATGCCACAGGAAACTCTGGAGACCAGAGATGCAGGCACAGCTGAATGAGCTTTGTTACCTTTCCCAATCTCATGGGCTAGTTCACACTTTCTGTCTCTGACCAGAGCATTAATGAGAATGCCAAACATTCACATTCATAATAGCTCCGGTTTTAGCTCTGCAAGCTGAAAAGAGATGATCATGTCTTCAAAACTGACTTGGGAAGACTATGATAGACATATTTATGAAGCAACCCATGATACCTGATTTTATTTGTGTAAGTGTAGGCCAAAATATTTAGCACACAATGCTGTTTCCCAGTGGCTGAGGTGCAAAGTCTAGTAAAATTTCAAGGCAACTGAGCATGCCTGTCACAACACAGTGAGCTTCTTTCTCCAAATCCTCCTAAAATGGAAAGACACCTAGCTGTGTAGGACCTCCCTTTACCTCCATCTCTGTTGTTGAATGCTCCTGCAGATTTGCAGAGGCCTGCTCTGATGAACTATTTCTACACCCTTACTTGAATTTTCAGGAAGAAAAATACAGCGGTCTGTGTTGGACACTGTAGCTTGTTTTTACTGTTTCTTTTCTGTTATTTCTATGCAATAAAAAAAGGACAAATTGGCAATGAAATATTCTATATCATATAATGTCATGCTTAGTATATAAATGAGGGTTGGCTGGGAAGCTGGGGCTCTTGCTTCCGGGATTGCAGTTTTCGGAATCATCTCTTCTCTGGGATCGCTAGCTGGGAACAGGCTGAGCATCAGTCGGTGGGTGGTAAGCAATTGCATTGTGCACTACCCATTTGTAATTTTTATTATTGGTCTATTTTATTTCAATTGTTAAACTGTTTTCATCTCAACCTACAAATTTCCTTACCTTTACCTCTCCAATTTCCTCCCCCATCCTCCAGGCAGGGGAGGGTGAATGAGCAGCTGCATGGTGCTTGGCTGCCGGCTGGGTTTAAACCACGACAGCCCTTTTTGGTGCCCAGCATGGGGCTGGAAGGGTTCAAGATAACGACAGGTTTGATTGGAATGTGCTAGATGGAATTTATAGCTGTTATTGCTGCTTAGCTATTCATTGGCAGGCTCCTGTGTTTGTCATGGGGCTTGCTTGCCTCATTCTATGTTAGTTTTGTGTTCATTTGTGTCTGCCTTTTGCTTTCGTTGCTTGCCATAGCGCTGTACTGTTGATCATATTACTCTGCTGTGCCTGGGAACCTTCTGAAAACCACAGTGGCGATGCGCCTGGGCTGGCAGATGGCCAGGGCATCGCTGGTGCTTCTGCACTGCTGTACTGGACAGGCTGGAACTTGAGTTGAAGGGACTGTGACCCGTGGATGAGTCCACTCAGGAGCAGGACACCCAGAAGCATCTGTGGCCATGGGTAAGCCCACGCCAGAGCAGGTACATCTCAAAGCATCTGTGGCCATGGTTATGTTTGCGTGGCCCAAGGATAAGTCCACACTGGAGGAGGTGCATCTCAAAGCATCTGTAGCTGTGGATAAGTCCATGCTGCAGCAGGCACACCTTGAAGCATCGGTGGCTGTGCGTGAGGTCATGCTGGACCACCTCAAAGTGTGTGGCCATGGATAAGTCCACAACAGAGCAGGTACACCCTGGGAGGGACTGCAGCCAGGGTAGGGCCACGCTGGAGCAGGTTCATCTCTGAAGGCATTGTGGCCCATGGAGAAGGCCACACTGGAACTCAAAGTGACTGTGGCTGTGGATAAGTCTTGTGCTGCAGCAAGTATATCCCTGGAGAGATTGTGGCTCATTGATAAGGCTCCCCTTGGAGTAGGTACACCGCTACGGGACTGTAGTCTGGGGATAAATCCAAGCTGGAGCACGGGCAAGGGAAGGAGTTCATTGCAATGTTAAACCCAATGGTCTGGTCCAAAGGGGTCAGGGATGGAGATTGTAGTGGAAATACCTTTAAATTGTTGTAACACATGATCTGAGTTGCATGTTACAGGAACTACCATAGCAGGAACCACCTGAACCAATGGAAGACAAGCCTTACAAGAACCAGGGTAAATGCAGCAGTGACCCGACCTGAGCAGGCTTTGGTGCCCAGTAATTCCACCCAACACACCACCTCTCCTGTCCTGAGCGACCACCATAACAAACGGAGCCCAAAATAATGGACTAAATGAACTTAGTGGACATTTTGTGGGCATTTGTGGACATTTTACAGGGGTGGTCCATAGACTAGGGGAATGCTATCTGTGTATTATATCAAAGGGTGGGAATGGGGATGGTGGGTAATGAGGATGTACTGGATAATGTGGGTCCTGAACATCATGTAAATGGTATGGAATAAGGGGTGGAGAATGTGCTGGTTTTGGCTGGGATAGAGTTAATTTTCTTCACAGTTGCTAGGATGGGGCTGTGTTTTGGATTTGTGCTGAAATGAGTGTTGACAATGCAGGGGATGTTTTAGTTATCGCCGAGCAGTGCTTACACAGAGTCACGGCCTTTTCTGCAGGCTGGGGGTGCACAAGAAGATGGGAGGTGACACAGCTGGGTCAGCTAAGCCCAACTGACCAAAAGGATTTTCCATACCATACGATGTCATGCTCAGCATATAAAGTTGAAGGAAGAAAAAGGAATAGGGGGACGTTTGGAGTGATGGTATTTGTCTTCCTGCGTCACTGTTACACGTGGTGGAGCCCTGCTTTCCTGGAGATGGCTGAACACCTGCCTGCCAATGGGAAGTGGTGAATGAATTCCTAGTTTTGCTTTGCTTGTGCGCACAGCTTTTGCTTTACCTATTAAACTGTCTTTATCTCAACCCACGAGTTTTCTCACTTTTACTCTTCCAATTCTCTCCCCCATCCTGTGTGGGGCTCAGTTGCTGGTTGGGGTTAAACCACGACAGGTTCCAAAGTGTTTGAATATTGTATTATTGACTTCTAATTTACTACCTGCAACTGAAGCTGCAAAATCACTGTAGAGTACAACTACTCTTCTGACAGATTCTAGATGGAACCAAAAGGGAGTTGCCACAAACATCACAAGTGTGATGCTTCAAACCAACGTATTTATTTTCCTCTTTCTTAAAAAAATTTCCGTGAGTTCCAACTGATATGCATCGTGCCTTTTTACGACAAGCTGAGCCATCACTCTCTGGGATTCAGACTAGCAGATGCTCACCTTCATTTGGCATAGACAAAACTGATCTGCAGTAGACAGACAGGTGCCAGAGCCTGGCCCACCTGGAAAAATGCAGAATGAAGTATGAATCGCACATCTGTGCTCTTCCTCAGAGGTTGGCTCTTAGGTTGCAGTGCCAAACAAGTGCTGAAAAACTATTGTTTTTCCTTGGGAACTCATGTTGCACTGTCCCTTTCAGAACAGCAGAGCTTGCAGAGGGACTGGAAGGGTTGTCACAGAATATTAAAAGGTACATGTATATTAAGAAAAGGCCATGGGAATCCTGAGATGCAAGCTCAAGAATGAGTAGAGGCACGAGGAATGACTCATGTCCTTTCCTATCTCCCATTTTCTTTTGAATATAACTACATAAAAAATCATTGCAGTAAGAGAGACCTACAGAGAGTCTTGCCAAGGAATGTGAAACACGCTACACAGCATCTAACAGACAGTAACATTTAAAACATGTTTTGCAGATCCTGCAGTTGCTAGCTTCAGACCCTCTTTTTATCTTAATTTAAATTTTGACTTTGAAGCATCTCTTTCCAGGTACACTCATTTTACCTCTTCCAGCAGGAATCCAACAGGTAGTCTCTCCTGCTACAATACAAACAAATTAGCATATCATTTAAGTGTACTTACATATTTTCACATCTGATAAATGATATGTGATTTTGAGTGTGTTCCAGTCCTCTACCTTGATCACAACTAAATACCGACATGCTCTTGACAGAAGACACTTCAGTACTCTCTGTTTTGTCTACAAGTTCTAAATTCTCTGCTTAACTGTACCGGTGAAACTCAACTCAAATTAGTACAGTTGCCATCAAGCAAAAGCTGATAAAAAGCATAGAAAGGGGGAAAAAAAAAAAAAAACAACCCAAAGACATCTGAGACCATTCAATTTTCATCAGTGCCTGAAAAGGCAAGTAACTTGCCTCGGCTGAAATTCATATGAGGCAACAGTGGGTGTAGCACATATCTACACCTCAACACTTGGCCACTTTTGAAACTGCACACTCAGACCCATGCTAAAAATCTTTAAGGTGAGCGTTGGGAAACGAGCAATGGATCATCTTCATTGTAGCGGCTGGGATCCACTCCAAACACCACACAGATCACAGACAGGATGGAACTCTTATACTGAGTGCAAATTGCACTAGGCCTGAACTAAAAAAGAAAGAGAAGAATGGCAACAGCCAAATCATCTTCACAGCTACGTTGAAGTCTCTTTGAGACAGACCTCATCTCATATAAACAAACCTCCCCCAATAAAATCATCATAACTCAAACACTTGCTATATACTCAGAAAAATCCTGAGTCCAGAACCAAATACTGTATGTATAGGGAGGAATCATCCAGCTGAACAAAATCCAAATGTAGCCGTCAATGCCATTGTAGCTAACAGACACTTAAGCAGTAGGCTAATGTGTACCAGCTGATCCAACCTGGACTGCCAGACCAGCCATTTTTAACAGTCCCTTAAATAGTCCTGATGCTAATTGTTGGTGTTGGTTTTGGTTTTGCTTTTTTCAAAGACAAAACAAGCCTTAAGAAAATGCTACTGGGAACATGAGAAACAACAGACTACACAAAAGAAAAAGTGCAGATGTTTATTATACTGAAGTTTAAAAAACCCCCCCGAAACACTAGGATTATATCCACTGATAAACACAGATCATATTTCAAATGCAAAGATAAATTCTGCTAATGAGTGGTGGAAAGGCAACATCTTTTCCTAAAAGACTTTCTTGATTCAAATTTTTTTCCCTAAGGCAAGCAATTTTTTTCCATATAAATTCCTGGGAAAATACAATAAAATACTCTGTCAGATGTTAGAGAGCATCTTTTAATCTCACTACTCTCAAAGACAGCTGCAGATAAAGGGATTTTTGAAAATCTGGCTACAGGAAACATTAAATTAATCTGTTAATGCTGACTTCTCTTCGCAATACATTTTGGATGCTCAGAGCTACACAGTATGAGTTTGGGTTTTTTCCTCTCTTGCTATCTTAATGACTGTCTTAGACTCTAAGCTGTTTGCAGTAGGAACTCTGTTTTCCATATTCACCACTATAATCCAGGCCTCCAAACTTAAGACACTTGGGTGTTATCACAAAATATTCCTATGACTAAACCACTGTTTCCCCTTTGATCTGCTGAAGGACTCACACATGAACTTGCTAGACAGAGTACCATCCTTTACACGCCTCCCCACTACTGAAGAGAAATGCTCTTTGATTGCTTTATTTCCCCACTAAGTCATGTATGCCTGTGGGACATCACTGTGGCCTCAGCAGCTCAGATCCTAACAAATCTATCTCACTTTAAGGCATTCAGACCATTTTCCCTTCTCTTAAAAAAAATTATACAGAAATACATTCCCAATCCTTAAATTGAAATCTTAGGAGATTTTGAAGACATTACTAGGTAGAGCTGAACACAGCTCTGGGGAAAGTCATGGAGTTTTCCAACATATTTCCAATGGCATTCAAGAGTCTGGGCAGTTTTTAGTTGCTCACACTCTTTCTGATTTAACTGAGACAAGAGTGGAATAAGCATTGAAGAATGACTGAGAGAGAAGCTCAAAAGTGGGCTACAAAATCCTACCAGAACTTGCCAGGAGTATTTTGGTCTGGAAATCGACCAAAAGGTGGATTTCTTCTCATGAGGGTCTGACCCAACAAAGAAGTTTCCCTGACAGTTTTCTGAAATGACTGCTTTAGGTGAGTTACAAGGAACAACGGTATCTGCTATGCAGTTTCTACCCAGTACTCTCCAGGAGGCTTGAGGGTGTTCTTATTTTTCTGAAAACCAACTGGCTCATCACAAACTGACAACACTTGAATGGACCAATTCTCTAGCCCTGCTGTATCTCAAGCGTCCTACTAGGTCAATTAGATTAAATACCTCAGCAATAATCACAGATCAATCATTTTCAAATATTGTTTGGCTTTTTGCTAATGAAAATAGCAGTTAAATGAATATGTGTTCAGAGAGCATTTTAATAAAGTTAAGAAATCTTTATATTTTTTGCAAATGCATAACTTACATTTATACTAACCTGGACAGTTATCATATGCTGGTACCTGTAGTCTATACAGATTTCAGAGTTTTTTTATAGTAACTTAGAGAGAGTTTCTTTTTTATGTAGTTGAGATGATCAGAAATTAATCTTCTCCGTGTTTTAATTTCCACGAAGGCTTTAAAAATGAAATTTCATTTAAAGTCAGCAGGACCTAAGTGCAATGGTAATTTGGTGCAATGGTTTAGTTAAGATTAACTTTTAAAAATTTTTCTTTCCATAAAACTTGGCAGCAGCTGTGAAATTTTTCTTAGATGTATGTTGTGACATGCATGAATGTTCTTACGCCAGGCTAGAAACGAGTAAGGTCCTTATATTGATAGCAAGCGCACACAGTAGACATTCTCCTGAATAACTAAAAGAACTGAAATTTTTAGTTTCTAGACAGATTTGCCTGTTTCAGCTAGAAAACCCACTTCTGGAAGGCCTTAAGGGGAAGCTTTATTGTAATATCATTCTGTGAAGTTTACCTGCAACTGCATAAATGCTTCTCCAGCTCTTCCTGTATTTAGGAAGCAAACTAAATGTGCTCATCAACAGCCATGGAGGGAGGCGAAATAATATGGACCCATACACAAACTAGTCTTTCTAACACTAAAAAACTCTTATTCATGGGGTCAAACAGGTTAACAAATGAGTATTGACTTGAAAATTGTCCTGGTTTAACCAGGATAGGGTTAAGTTTCCCCAGCAGTGGGGGGGAGCTCTAGCCGGGTTATTCAGATACCATGCCGATGTCACATCCTGGCAGGTCACATTTTCCTGGCGCAGGAGCACGGTGCACTCGTGGTTTTGTACATCGTGCTTCAAACTGCTGTATTTGGTAGCTATTTTGCTCTGTTAATTGCTATCACTATTACTGTTATTGTTGTTGTTGTTGTTGGTTGTGTTGCTATTGCATTGTTGTATTAAACCTTTCCTTATTTCAGTCTTGGGGCTTTGTATTTCACTCCCTTTGTGGGGGAGGGGCAGCGGCCGCGTGGTCTCAGACCCCAGCAGGGGCTAAACCACCACAACTTTTGGCGCCCAGCGTGGGGCTGGAGAAGACTGAAATAAGGACAAAAGGAGAAGTGTGTTAGAGCAATCTGTTAGGTGCAATTTTTCTGTTTTACTTGTATTGTTTGATAAGAAATGTTTGCAAAGCTGGGCAATTTGCTTGCGTGGTGGGGCTGGATTAATCTTCATGTCCACTCTGTGCTCCTAGTACTGGCATTTATTGTCGGTGGAAAATGTGGCAAGGGCTTTATTTTGCTATACTGGTTACTGTCTGCTTATAATGGGCTCGTTTCGCTGCTTGTGGGGGTGCACCGCTACCTGTTTGCTGCCTGGTCTTTTGTTTGGGGTCTCAGCCCCTCTATGGGTGAGCCAGGGGAAGAGATTCTCTCGGTTTTTGAGAGTTTCAGCTATCCCTGGAGCATCCAGGCTAGTGTGTTTGCAGCACAATGCTTTCTAAATGCCTGCCAGATCTTGTTTTGGGCCATGCGGTATTTCTCCAACAGTAGCACCACCCGGAAACCTGCCCCGGGGGCAGATAGTTATAAATGGCAAGGTGTGTGGGAGAAGATGGGCAAGTGCCTGAGTAAATGGTCACCCCCAATGCTTTGGGATCTCACTGCCGAACAAGTGCAGAGTCCTGATAAACTGGTGGAGTGTTTGGAAAAGGTGTGCTGCCAATCTGACAAACCCCGGGAGACACAAATCCTTGCGATGTGCTGGGGGCTTGCCCATGCTTACCGTGTCATCTTTAACACTGTTCACTGCCCTCAAGGGGGTGAAAGAGCTGCAGGGTCTGAAAGTGAGCCTGCTGGTACAGCAGCTGGGCCAGGGGGACAGGCAGCGCCAGTACCGGTCGCCTCCACCAGCACAGCAGCTGAGCCGGAGGGACAAGCAGTACCAATATCAGTTGCCCCGATACGGAAAACCAAATATACCAAAAAATCCCCTCGCAGTGCACAGGGTGATAATGAACCAGGCCCATCACGAGAGCAGGAGGAAGAGCCGGAGGTAACCATCCGATCTCTTATCCCTCAGTGAGTTGCGAGATACGCGGAAGGATTACAGCCGCATTGCAGGCGAGCAAATTTGCACCTGGTTGCTCCGGTGCTGGGATACTGGAGCTGCTGGTTTGGAATTGGTGGGGAGAGAGGCCAAGGAGGTGGGACCTTTAGCCAAGCAGGCTGGTATTGACAAGGCAATAGGGAAACAGGCTCAAACCCTCAGCCTTTGGAAGCGCCTCCTGCTTGCTGTGAGGGAGAGGTACCCCTACAAGGATGATTCTCTATGTCGGTTAGGCAAATGGACCGACATGGAGAAAGGCATCCAAAACCTCAGGGAAATGGCTGTGTTTGATATGATCTATGGTGATCTGAATGATGAGCAGTCACCATTGGATCCAGATCAGGTCCCTTGTACACAGCTGATGTGGCGGAAGTTCCTGCAAAGTGGACCAGAGGGACATTCCAAAGCATTAGCAGCAGCATCCTGGTAGCGAGACAATCAGACAGTGGATGAAGTGACTATGCAGCTCCGGCACTATGAGGGAAGTCTCCCTTCGTCCCAACATGCTTTGGTTTCAGCCGTAGAGGAACTGTCTCAGAGGCTCCAGAAAATGGAACAGGACATGTCCTATGTTCCGCCTGCACGGGCCGATGTCTCAGCTATTAGAAGCAGGCGTTTCCCCACCCAAGAGAAGGGCAGTAGAAGGTACACACCACGGGGCACCCTGTGGTTCTTCCTCCGCGACAATGGGGAGAACATGAGAAGGTGGCATGGACAGCCCACTTCCGCCCTAGCTGCACGAGTACAGCAACTGAAAGGGAAGACCACCATGAAAGGGGAGTCTTCCAAGAGAGATGCAGCTCCAGTGTCTAGTCAGAAACCCCCCAGACAGAATAGAATGGCCAACAGTATGCTTGACCCTCTTGAGGGGACCAGGAAATCATTCCTGCAGGAGTCACTCTTAGATCAAGTGAGTGATGGTGAGCAGGATTAGAGGGGCCCTGCCTCCAGCCAGGTGGAGGAAAGGGATAATCGGATTTACTGGAAGGTGTGGATCCGATGGCCTGGCACATCAGAACCACAAGAATATAAGGCCTTGGTAGACACTGGCGCACAGTGCACCTTGATGCCATCAAGCCACAGTGGGGTTGAATCCATCTGCATCTCCAGAGTGACAGGGGGGTCCCAACAACTGACCCTATTCGAAGCTGAAGTAAGCTTAACTGGGAAGGACTGGCATAAGCACCCCATTGTGACTGGCCCAGATGCCCCGTGCATCCTAGGTATAGACTACCTCAGGAGAGGGTACTTTAAAGACCCAAAAGGGTACCGGTGGGCCTTTGGTATAGCTGCCCTGGAGGAGGTTGAGCAATTGTCCACTTTACCCGGCCTCTCAGAGGACCCCTCGGTGGTGGGGTCGCTTAAGGTTGAAGAGCAGCGAGTGCCAATTGCTACCAAGACGGTGCACCGGCGGCAGTACCGTACTAACCGAGATTCCCTGGTCCCCATCCATCAGCTGATCCGTCGACTAGAAAGCCAGGAGGTGATCAGCAAGACTCACTCACCTTTCAACAGCCCTATATGGCCAGTGAGAAAACCTAATGGCGAATGGAGACTGACCGTGGACTACCGTGGCCTGAATGAAGTTACGCCAGCGATGAGTGCTGCAGTGCCGGACATGCTAGAGCTCCAGTATGAGCTGGAGTCGAAGGCAGCCAAGTGGTACGCCACTATTGACATCGCTAACGCGTTTTTCTCCATTCCAATATCACCAGAGTGCAGGCCACAGTTTGCGTTCACTTGGAGGGGTATCCAGTACACCTGGAATCGATTGCCCCAGGGGTGGAAACACAGCTCCACCATTTGCCATAGACTGGTCCATACTGCACTGGAGAAAGGTGGGGCTCCGGAACACCTGCAGTTCATTGATGATATCATTGTATGGGGGGACACAGCTGAGGAAGTCTTTGAGAAAGGAAAGAAGGTAATTGAAATCCTTCTGAAGGCTGGTTTTGCCATCAAGCAACAGAAGGTTAAGGGGCCTGGAAGGGAGATTCAGTTCCTAGGAATAAAATGGCAAGATGGGCGTCGCCACATCCCAATGGAGGTGATAAACAAGATAACAGCCATGGCCCCACCAACCACCAAAAAAGAGACTCAGTCTTTCCTGGGCGCTGTGGGGTTCTGGAGGATGCACATCCCAAACTACAGCCTGATTGTGAGCCCTCTCTACCACGTAACCCGCAAGAAGAACGATTTAAAATGGGGCCCAGAGCAACAACAAGCCTTTGAACAAATTAAGCAGAAGATTACCCAGGCAGTGGCTCTCGGGCCAGTCCGGACAGGGCAGGAGATTAAGAACGTGCTCTACACCGCAGCCGGGGAGAATGGCCCTTCCTGGAGCCTTTGGCAAAGAGCAGATGAGGAATCCCGAGGCCGGCCTCTAGGCTTTTGGAGCCGGGGATACAAAGGCTCTGAAGCTAACTATACCCTGACTGAGAAGGAGATACTGGCAGCGTACGAAGGAATTCGAGCTGCCTCAGAAGTGGTCGGCACTGAGACACAGCTCCTCCTGGCACCTCGACTGCCGGTGCTGGGATGGATGTTCAAAGGAAAGGCTCCCTCCACACATCATGCAACAGATGTCACGTGGAGTAAATGGGTTGCGTTGATAACACAACGGGCTCGAATAGGGAACCGCGACCCCCCCAGGATTAGTGGAAATGATCATGAACTGGCCAGAGAGCAAAGATGCTGGGATGTCACCAGAACAAGAGGTGAAACGTGCTGAGGAGGCCCCACCGTATAACGAGCTGCCAGAGGAAGAAAAACAATATGCCCTGTTCACTGATGGGTCTTGCCGCATTGTGGGAAAACATCGACGATGGAAGGCTGCAGTGTGGCATCCCACACGAGAAACCACTGAAGCTGTTGAGGGACAAGGTGAATCGAGCCAGTTCACAGAGGTGAAAGCCATCCAATTGGCTTTGGAGATTGCTGAGCGAGAAAAGTGGCCGAGGCTCTATATCTACACTGACTCGTGGGTGATGGCAAGTGCCCTGTGGATGTGGTTGCAGCAATGGAAACAGAACAACTGGCAACGCAAGGGCAAACCCATCTGGGCCGCTGAAGTATGGCAGGACATTGCAGCCCGGGTGGAGAACCTCGTTGTGAAGGTGCGCCATGTGGACGCCCATATACCCAAGAGTCGAGCCACTGATGAACATCAGCATAACCAGCAGGCGGACCAAGCTGCTAAGATTGAGGTGGCTCAGGTGGACTTGGACTGGCAGCGTAAAGGTGAACTGTTCATAGCCCGGTGGGCCCATGAGACCTCGGGCCACCAAGGCAGAAATGCAACATAGAGGTGGGCTCGAGATCGAGGGGTGGACCTCACCATTGACACCATCGCAGAGATCATCCACGGATGTGAGACGTGTGCTGCAATCAAACAAGCCAAACGGGTGAAGCCCCAGCGGAATGAAGATCAATGGATGAAATATAAGTATGGAGAGGCCTGGCAGATCGACTACATCACACTGCCACAGACCCGCCGAGGCAAGCGCCATGTGCTCACAATGGTGGAAGCAACCACTGGGTGGCTCGAAACTTATCCAGTGTCCCACGTCACCGCCCGAAATACCATCCTGGGCCTTGAAGAGCGAGTCCTGTGGCGACACGGCACCCCAGAGAGGATTGAGTCGGACAACGGGACTCACTTTCAAAATAACCTCATAGATGCCTGGGCAGAAGAACACGGCATCGAGTGGGTCTACCACATCCCCTACCACGCACCAGCCTCCGGGAAGATCGAGCGCTACAATGGACTGTTAAAAACTACATTGAGAGCAATGGGGGGTGGAACCTTCAAACACTGGGACACACATCTGACAAAGGCCACTTGGTTAGTCAACACAAGAGGATCTGCCAGTCGAGCTGGCCCGGCTCAGTCAAAACTTCCACGTGTTGTGGACGGGGATAGAGTCCCTGTGGTGCGCATGAGGGACCTGCTGGGAAAAATGGTCTGGGTTAGTCCTGCACCGGGCAAAGGCAAACCCATCCACGGGATTGTTTTTGCTCAAGGACCTGGGTGCACCTGGTGGGTGATGCAGAAGGATGGAGAGGTCCGATGCGTGCCACAAGGGGACTTGATTGTGGGTGAAAACACACCGTGAGTTATACTGTGATTTTGTTAATTTTTTCTTTGTCAATGCTAATTGCTAAGTGGCAACTGGATGTGACGCACATGGTATAGAATAAAGGGGTGGATTATGTCCTGGTTTAACCAGGATAGGGTTAAGTTTCCCCAGCAGTGGGGGGGAGCTCTAGCCGGGTTATTCAGATACCATGCAGACGTCACATCCTGGCAGGTCACATTTTTGCTGGCGTGGGAGCGTGGTGCACTCGTGGTCTTGTACATCGTGCTTCCCACTGCTGTATTTGGTAGCTATTTTGCTCTGTTAATTGCTATCACTATTACTGTTATTGTTATTGTTGTTGTTGGTTGTGTTGCTATTGCATTGTTGTATTAAACCTTTCCTTATTTCAGTCTTGGGGCTTTGTATTTCACTCCCTTTGTGGGGGAGGGGCAGCGGCCGCGTGGTCTCAGACCCCAGCAGGGGCTAAACCACCACAAAAATGAATGTACAGATTCCATTTTCTTTTTCTTTTTTATGTTTGTTTTTTATTTTTATTTTGCTTCTGCTTTTCTTTCTTTTTTTTTTTTAAGCTTCTAACTCACCTGAATAAACCCTCCACTAAGACATGGTAGCAGTTATGACCTAGCCCACATACAGTGCATTTCAGGGTATGGGATTTCCAATGATTTAAAAAGTGGGACTGTCCTACAATTTACACAACGTTTTCTGCATTTGTTCAAAAATTCAGTTGCTATTTTTAACTGATACTGAAATGTTAAAATGTATTTTAAAAATATTCTGCTGCTATCCCTGAATAAGACATGTCATAAGAGCTTGTTGTCACAGCCAGACAGAAACAAAGTAATTCTCATGTTTGAATGATTTTTTTAAAAACCTATGCTGTTTAAATGATATAGCTTTTATTTTTTCTGGAAATGGGCAGAAGAACATGACTCTTAATTATCATTTGTTGTTGAAAAAGGAGAGTAGCCCACTAACCATGGTGCTACATTTTTACACTGAAATAGTTTTTTTCTGTATTCTAGTTACTTATCAACTAAAAACTCAATCAGACTTCTCTCCAAATAGATTAAACAGAAATTTCCTCAGTACTTACAACCGAACCTCAACTATGCTACAGATTGTTTAGTTTTTTTCTTGTACATTAAAAGAAAAAAGAAAGAGGAAAAGAGCACAGTATTTGGAGGACGAGTTATGATGGTGTTTCTGAGGTGTTGTTACCACTGAAACATGGTGTGACTATCACACTGAATTACAGGTCTCGTGAATGCTGGCAGCTGCTCTGGACATTCAGATTACAGCAAAAGGTGGGTGTGTAGCCTACTCCACCTGCTGCAGGAAAAGCTCAGCACCTACGGAGTGACATCTCAAAGCTATCCAGTAATAACAAAATCCCTCCATTCATTCACGACTTCATTGTCGTGTTTTGCATCCGATAACTTTCCAGTCCATATTCCTGGAAGACTGGAAGCCAGTACAGTGTTGCTGTTTCCTCCTCAGCAAACAGGAGGTACCTGCAGTTTCCCCATCTACTTGCTCGTAAAATAGAACTGCATCTTCACCTGGCTACCAGAAAGAGCTCTGTTGTCAGAGAGTTGACAGAGCTGTGAAAGTAGGACAGTCAGGACCTGACTCTGATAAACACTACAGGAATCACTCAAGAGTCAGCAAAAAAATAATTACTTCCATGACTACATGTCTGTAAAAGCTGGGTTTTCTCCACACCAACTGCCAGTGTCTGCTGATGCCAGATTTTTATGGTGTCTTTCTGCCAACCTGCTGAAAATAATATGCCTTTTTGTTTCTGAGAGTGGAAAACATGCTATGTTGCTGCGTTTTATTCTGATGGGTAAAATACACACTACTTACACTTCCCAGCCATTGCGGGCAGGTTGCCTGGCTTAACCTGTGATAAACCAAAGCCTAAGTAAACACCTCCTCTTTTGTTTTCATTTTCTAATATTGCTTTCACCACCTTGGAAGTGGTAAAAATAATATCACTCAAGACAAGAACAAGATGGGAGGGAAATACAGTTTAATTAATGACACAGACTTCATGCAAGTAAAGGAAAGTCCATTTTTAAATCAAGAGAATCTGATTTCAGGCCAATTTGGAAACCACAGCAGATAAACGGTTGCCTTAAACTGGGTGAGTCAAATTCTTCATTTTGTTTTAAAGAAAAAAAATGTTGTATTGACTCAACTCTGAGCCCATACAGCATTGAGATGAATCCAAATCCATGATGCATTAGCAAGCAAAAGATTATGATGTCACCACAAATGTTATGAAGTCACTATTTCCAAAACATAAAAGTAGAAAAACAGATTTACAGGAACCAGATGGGCCAAGTTAGGATTTTTTTTTTTCTCCTTATTTTTCCTTTGAAGAATAATAAGTAAATAATAAGTATCCAATTTGCAATCATGATGCCTGTTTTCTATATTGCTTATTAGTATGACATAAAGACTACATAAAATGGAATGATTACAGGTTTTAAAATAAAGTAGCTTATTTGACTGAAATAATTCTGTGCATCTGTTTTTCATTTTCAATTTTGTTCATATTAGTAGTGCGCTGTTTTCATTTACTCATACCTCTGGGATTCAACTTTTTGCTTTTATCTTTACAGTCCTGGTATAGTCATTATATGGTAAAAGGTATGGGGTGGAGGAGAGGAACAAATAATAGGTGAAGCTGCAGCAAATGGCACAAGGATACAGTCCCTTCCTGGAAAGAGGATTTTGTGGCGAACCATTTCTCCCATAATGCATCCCACAGACCATATATCCACTAGAACAGCAGAGACAGGGAAGTGAAGAAGGAGGAAAAAAAAGCAAAGTTAACTACGACATTTCACTCTTAAAGGAGGGGAAAAAGAGCAGGTTGATCAGAACAGTTCAGTTTGTTTTGTGGTTTTGTTGGGGTTTTTTTTCATGTCTCACTAAAAGCTAAAATAAATAAGTAAAAGCTGTGTCAGTGAGCTCAACAGTAGTTAGTTACAATGGTGGAAAATCAACATTTTTGGGAAAAGGCCCACAGCTAGGAAGTAAAGATCAAGTGCACAGACCCATGGTACACACTGAGTTTACGGTGAAAACACAACTTTTTTTTTTTTTTTTTTTAAGAAAAGAACAAAAGCAAAAAACCCAAACCCAGACAACAATCATCCGGAATAAATCCCACCTGCAGCCAGGCAGTTTGTAGGCCTGCAGGACTGAATCTCTGCAGCAGTATACAAGAGGTTCCAAATGGAACTGCTCACACGAGTAAAGGCTATATGGATAAATACCACCCTTAAGGGTTATTTAAAACTCCTGCTTCAGGATCTGTCTTATCTCTAGGCACCTATCTCTATGTATCTCTCTGTACCTACGTACAGACTGGAAAGGACTGGAGAGTTTGACCTGTGTGGACTCTGCTTTTTACTGCATAGGTACTCAAAATAAATGCTAAAACAAACACTCTGCAGGACAAGTACCAACAAGACTAAGAGCATTTTTTACCTTCCTGATCCTGCCTTCAGCTTTTAGATGCAATATGCATAGTTACGTTAGCTGCTTGGCTTGGGTGGGGTTGTGGGGTTTTTTTCTCTTTAAGTCTTACAAGCAAAAAGGCTAGATAGGTAGTGACACAGCATGCACAGAAAGAAAAGACCCATATTCCATGTAAAGGGGGAAAAACCTGCTTTCAAATGCTTTAAAAGACTACATGTTCCTCAGTTTTGAATCCTCATTTTGTGGTCATGTTTGACCTACACAACCGGTTTCTCCTCTTTTTCTTCCCCCTTTTTATCCTTCAAAAGCAATCCAAAACAAACCAGAGAAACAAACAACTCATTTCTTGGTAAAAACAAAATAAAGGTGAAATGTTTCATTTGGGAAAAGGAGGGTACAGGTGTCAGGGGCATGGGACAGCAAAAGCATGCCTGAGGCAGTGGCAGAGTTTTCTTCATAGTGACGGTGTTGGGACCTTCCACAGAAGTGCAGCAAACTGGTGATAATTATGCATCTTTAGCCAACCAAGTGCAGAAAGAAAATGAAAGCAGTGAACAGTCCTTATACAGGCAGTGTACAGAGTAAGAGGAAAAAATACTAGGGGAGCTTCAGTAATGGCATAGGCCAGAGCAGGGAAGCAAAGAACAAGCCTTTCTGTTGACTTCCTTGGGAGCTGGATTAGAGCCTCCAAGCAGACCAGCTCCTCAGACAGCTGACCTTCATTTTCAAATATTTTGTTTTCTTTCTCTGTTTATTTTATTTTCGTTTTGTACAAGTAAGATGAGATCATTCATCTTGAGCCGGATTCATTGCCCAGAGAAGTAAAAGGAAGTCTCTATGTTAACTTCAATGGGCATTTCATCAGGACTTTTGGATGTGGCAAACATTCTTAGTACCTTCCCAGCTGTGTACTTCATCGCAAAAGTGTGTCTAACTTTTTCTTGGTGCGATTTTAATCATGTGAAAAGCAAGTGCTTTCTCTGTCCTTTCAGGGACAATAACAACAATAGTAATCATCTACTAAATGTCTGGAGAGAAAAAAAAAAACTCAAAATAATTCATTTAACGATAGAAGGAACTCTGGATATTGGCTAAGGAACTATCTAAAATGTGCTGAGCGTAGTTCAGATTTCTAAAGGCACTTATCAAAAATATCAATTATAAAATACTTTAAGGAAGTTTATTCATTTTTCAGAAATTATTCTGCATGCTTAGACTCTGCTTAATAATTCTTTGCTTTTTAGACTTTCATATTAAAAAGTGTTCTGTAAATTCATAAACATTACAAATAATTCATGCAGAGACTTGTTAATTTTGGAAGAGGTTGTGTGAACATGCCTCTATTCATGCTTAAGTCATGGAATTGGCTCCCAAAATCAGTTTCACTGCCCTTTACAGGATGCAGTTGGCTGTTAGTAAAAGTTCTCCTACAGGTTAGCTAACCTCTTCAAAGTAAATTGAGTAGGAGAGTTTTTAATAAATTCCTGGTTTTGACATTTGCTGTATTTGTCATCAAAAAGTCTCATTGTCAAACAGAGAAGTGGTAGCTTTTGACAGCAGAATCTGAGTCATAGCAGATTTTTCTCCACTATGTGTTGTATTCCCTCCTTTTCCGTCTGGTCTACCTGGCACTCAGATGCAGTTCCCAGTTTTGTTACAAAACGAAAATCACTTATAAAGTTTTCCCTTCATCCCCTGCAAAATGTGAATTCTTCCTTACCGTCTTCTCTATAGTGAGCACCCCCACCTGCTTTTCACAATCTTTCCAGGGACCAAGAGGTATCCGATCCCTCACAGAATGTTCAGAGCAAAATCCTATTTACATCTAGGGAGATTACACGCATATGAGATGCATGGGTTTTTAGCTTCAGCTTTTTCCTCTTCTCTCCAACTCGACTTTCCATTAAAAAAAGACTCAAGCTGCGAAATTTATACCTAGATCTTGGCCACATGAAACCTGTCAGCAAAACCTGGGACTTTAGTTAAACCTATCATAAAGACAGAAACTATTCCTGAAATTCAGATCTAGCTCTGGATTTGGAGAAATTCTGGAAGGACTAGGATTACTTATTTCAGCTCATACCTCTTCTTCTTCCCTCAAACAATTCAGAGACCCAGACTCAAATTTAGAACACATCACTATTCAGCAATTCCAGTGGTTCCCACACTGTTCCACAACCACAGGAGACAAAGACATTCTGGTCAGAAAGAGCTAATTATATTTGATCAGTTCAACCGTAACTAAGAACAAGTTTCTCATTACTCGGCAATCCCACACCGATAAACTCACCAACACTGCATCCCAAATACATTCCGTAGCTGCAGTGCCCAAGTAATAAACTGCTCTAAATGACCTGCCTTTTAAATTCAAGATGTCATTTCCCATTACGTTTTTCCTTTTCTCCTTCTGGTGCCCCTTACAGTTGTAGATGCAGACCATACACTTCAGGTCGCACTGTACTTGCCATGAAATTGCAGCCCTACCGTTCTCCTTGTAGCCCATTCCCAAGATGACCTCTGGTGCTCTGTAGTAACGTGTCACCACATACGGAGTCATCATGAAGCTAGTGCCTGCAGTCCTGGCCAGTCCAAAATCCAAAATCTTCAACGTGCAGTCAGATTTTACCACAATATTACTTGGTTTTAAATCCTGCAAAAGATAGTGAAAAGACATGACTGTCCTTCATCAAGCCAGGCACAGCTGTGATATGGACTCTTCTGACTATCAGAAATACTTGTAAACACACAGCAAAACCTTGCTACTGTTCTCTAGCAAACTCATCCGGAAGATGTTGTAACTTGGCATACTTGGGGCTTTACCTGGATAGCACAAGCCTGAGGGTGTTAAATTAATTGCATTTAGCAGTTCAAGAAACTAAGGTTAGTATTAGAGTACCATTTTGAGTATATATATTTTTTAATGCTGTGAGCCTAATAGAGACATTCCAACTGTACGTGTGGAGATATCTTAATGCTTCATTTATAATAATTCAACTCATCCTCTGCTGGATGACTATGTGGAAGCCAAATCTATCATCCTTTGCTAAACATACAACATGCCAAGAAAGAAGACCTTTGTATATTGTAAAGCAACATCAACTTTGTAACCCATTTTATCAGCCCTTTTTTTCTTCCTCTTGTAATGGAAGAGAAACATTTTTTTTATTTGGGTTGGGGTTTTTTTTGTTTTTTGTTTTGTTTTGTTTTGTTTTGTTTGTTTGGTTTTTGTTTGGGTTTGTTTGTTTGTTTGTTTGTTTTTCCCAGCTGGAAATCCCAAATTAGTAAAAGCACAGTTCAGTAAAGAAGTTAACTCAGGATATTTTCAATCCATTCAGAATTGCCTCCTGCTCACAGTCACACGAATGACTCCTTCTGTTGTCAACAATCACACACAGTGCTACCTCTGGCATTCACAGCCAGGTACCGCATCCTTACCAGACACAGCACTCTGACGTGGAAAAGCAAAATGAGAGGATGTGTTTGATAGAGATTTAGCAGTCTTTTAATTTGATTTAGCACACATAAATGATGGCAAATGCCAGTTCCATATGCCCTGACCTCTGTGGATCCTGGAGCACTCTTCAACCTCAATTCACAGCCTTTCAATGTCATGCGTGGTAGATGTAGCCAGCTGCATTTTCAGGAGAAATAACATCTATCTACATGTTTCAGAGATCATAATCACTCTGATGATTTCCAGTGCTTATTATTTGTTTAGTATTTATTTTTAATAATCACATTACCTTTGTGTCTGATTAAGTTCACAAATAATCTCATTCCTAACACAAGCATGAAGCTACTCTGCTAAGGGGATGGACTATGACTTGTAAGTTTATAGTCATTTTACTGTGAGATAGGGCTTTGATCCACAGTACACAAGAAACTCAAGTGGTTTCTAAAGTCTTCGTGATGATGTCATATGCTGCCTTAAGTTTTAAATCAAAGGCCCCTTACCCTGTGAATAATTCCTGCAGAGTGAAGATGCTTGATACCACAGAGCATTTGGTACAGTAGATAAGACATTCGCTCATGGTCTAGCTCCATCTGAATGACCTGGCACAGATTGGCATCCATTAACTCCATTACCAGGTAACTGAATGAAAAAGCAAAGTCATAGGGTTATTGTCTGTGTTGAAGAGGAACCACGGCATCATTTCAAAGAAGTAACAATGTCTCTTCTTGCTTCAAAATTCACTTTATTTCTGATGACTGGGAGTAACACAGCTGAAGACTGGGTGCACTCACAACGGTACCATTGTGGTGTTTGTTTCTCACGGCACCATCTCACTGCAGAGACACCACTCTTTTAGCATCCCAGCAAAACAGGTGGATTGCTGGCCCTTTCTTGGTGCATTCCCCGTGACAGAGACTGTACCCTACATGGGCAAACAGGAAGCACGTGCAGAAAACAGAAGAGCCACAAGCACCAAATGGACCTTTGACCATTATGGGAAACAGCTACCACCGTACATGTAGGAATCGGAGAGTAGTAGAGATGTCTGAGAAGCTAAAATATGCATCCCCATGCGAAATGTCTCAAAAAATCCTCCTAAGATTGCATGACTTCACACAATTCTCATTACAACTATTTGGTCTTGTGCTTCTGATAAATAAGCTTCACTGACAACCTCAGCAGCATGTTAAGCCAGTCCCCTTTAGCCGTAAGTTAATAAGTTAAACACACATTTCTTATGAGATATCTCACAAGCACAGCTGATTGATAACTGTAACATTACATTAAAGCACTCTCAGACTTTGGGGAAAACACGAGCTGTCCATTTCAACGTGAGCTGCATGCCTTGTCTTCTCTCCAGCACTAGTTACCTCCTCTGCTCTGCACAAGTCTGCAGTGACAATATTATGCAGAAATCCCGTAACCAGAACAGTAGTTGACTGACTTCAGCCATTGCTATCTGTTATCATTACTAATATTAGAGTACAGAATGGGAAGATATTTCCATATAATGTATATGGAATATGGGAAAGACTGAAATATAAAAAGAGTACAACTATATAAAACACTGAGTATTTAAAATTTCAGTCAGGGAGGGTTCATGCTACACACAATAGTGCCTGTGCAATAGAGCAGTGTTCAGCAGAGATGCTAGTTGTCCTCTACACCTAGCACTAGTTCCCCAGACAAGTAATTTTACTCAGTTAAAGGTCGTATCAAAACAAATATGAAATGAGGAAATGTTTCACATAAATCTTATGGGAAATTATTTCCGAATGAAGCGCTGCAATTCAAAACCTCACACACATCAGGGAGTCACATAACAACCATCATTTGCCAAGCAAACTAGTAACACAAAAGCAGGCCCTTTTAACTACTCAAACCCCTTCCTCTGCACGTGAAGGCAAATGCAAACACACTAACCTTCTGAAGAAGAGACACCAGCAGGACGTGCACACTATTACAGCACTTAGGAAACCTGGTATTTGACACCTTCTAAGTGTCAAAAGTGCTCTCAATATGGGAATGCAGAATATCTGTCTACCCACGTTGTAGACTACATATGATCTTTTTTTAGAAGGCTTATAACCTTTGTATTTTGCTGAGTTGTTGTGTTCAAGGTACACTATAATGCCCCCCACATCTCAAAAGCTTTAGTTTAATTACTGTCTGTGTTACTTACACATCCTGGAACTCCTCCAGAGATTTCTGTGGTGTGAAGACATTTAATAAACTGATAATCTGAAAAGAAAAGTAAGACAAAAGGATGAAAATAAGTGATAAATGTAAGCAGTTGAACACATTTTGAAGTGTGTGTTAAAGGATAAACTCTGTTTTTTCATTGCTCAATTTATACTAACGCTTCTCACTTTATGGATCAGTGAAAAGTTGACAACATTCAAAATAAAATACCACAGATCACTAAGATTTCTTCTAGATGCACTTGAAATGGTTTCTGAGAGAAAGATTAGTGATGATCAGTGACAAAAGAAAATGCTGAGGGTGAGACAGTGTTCTGAATTTTGAAGTTATATGTTTAAAGACCAACTGTAGGCTCAATCTAGCATAGCAGTCCTTGTGGTACAGCCAGAAATTTCTTATAATATGAAGAACAATCATCTGAAGGGACAAATAATCAAGGACCATCTTATTAAAAATAAACAGAAGTCCTTCCTTCTCTCTGACACGGCCTCAATTCCTTTGAGGGCACATACACACTCTGACACAAATTTCATCATGAGAGGCACCACTTTTTGGTAGAAGAAGTTTAAAATGGTAGATACATTCTGGGCAAAGACATCTTGCACACTGCAACTCCTTTTTTACTGTTTGGGTTTTGTTTGTTTGGTTGGTTGGTTTGTTTTTTTTTTTTAAATTGGCTGGGCTGTTGGAAGACACTGATAAGAATGTGTGAAAGAGCATGGAGGAAAAACATGACCTCAGGGACCTGAATTTCCTGTGATTTCCTTCTATGTGGACAACAGAGGGAGAAGATATATCAGCGTGATATCACCATGAAGACAACATCTGACAGTCTCCCTCCCCATCTCCATCAACTCTCTAGGCTTTCTAACAGGAATGGTTCAAAATTCTTTCTGTCCACTCCACATATTCTGACTGATTGGTGCCTCCACACAGGTGCCTTTACAATCCTTTCCTTCCTTTCCACTTCTCTGTATAGACAGATTAAAACTCTGACCCAACCAATGTGATGCTCTTATCAGCTCTTATGCAGCATTTTAAAAATTCTGTGTTTAAAATTAATATCGTTCCTGCTGCCCTCCGCTCTTTTCAGTCCGTTAAAAACATGAAGTGAGAATGCATCATTGTCCCTACTACTCACTCATCCCTGCATTTTCAAAGCCCCGTGCATTACTCTGACTGAGGGTAGTTTCCATCCGAGTCAATAGGGAAGAGACAGGTACAGTCCTGATCAACACAGCAGAAATTAAAGGATAAGTCAATGCCCCGAAGTGGGGCAGCAGGACAAGTCCTGCTGTTTGCTATTTTAAGGTCAGTCCTTTTTCGTTCCATGTGAATTTATGACTGAGAACAAGTGTCAAATGTCACCTTACATCACAATCTTCAAGCTCATTTATGTTTTACATGAGGAGAAAGAGTCACTGCAGTATCTGAGGCAACCGTAAACATGTCACAAACTGAAAAATTAACTCCTAATGAAAAGGAAGGGGCACACAGGTATGGCACCATGCTGCAGCAGAAATCAAGGAATTGTAGGAAGTTTAAATCCTTGGGATTTAATTATCCCTTGACCACGCAATGGGGCAATCCTACATACAAAATCCTACTACAAAAAAAGCAAGCTCATGCAGTGTCAGGCAGATAGTTCTAACTACTAGATAGATGGTTACAATAAACATACAGCTGTAGAATAGCTCTTTTGCTGCAGTGTAGGAATATTTTCATTCGTTATGGATCCTAAATGTTATACGGTAGGTGTAAGAAGAAGGAAAGTCTAGAACCTGCTAGTGCTGTTTATTTCAACACGAACACTGTGATTAGAAGGAATGGCACAATGTGTTGAGGCTTCAGAGGCCCTGGCTCCACAACGTTAGCTTACACACAAATACATGAGAATGGAAAAGTGCTTTTGGTTCTTAATTTTCTTCTGTAGTTTTGCAACAACCTTTTTCTTCTGTAGTTTTGCAACAACCTTCACCATGACGACCCCTCATCTTGTACAACCTATACAATACATTTATATGACTAGGTTTCAGATGAAGTGCAGAACAAGGAGTGACGCTTGTGCATGGGTACTCCAACTCAAGAGACACTGCTTTTGAGACAAATCTCAGTGACGAGAGGGTGGAGCCAGGATTCCAACAACCACTTATGCATTTCTGGATAAGGAGTTGACAAGAACATATTCTGCTCTTAACCCTTCTACAACCGTAACCCTACTAGCAGCACCCCCATTTACCATAGCCTTTAATTAAGCACATGGAAGATCCTCACTCTCTCATGTGGGTATATAATACCAGAAAGACTGTATCCCCCGAGCAAAATTTACTCCTCATTTCTTCTGTTTTAAAAAGGCACCCAACAAAACAATTTTCTTTCTAACAAACCAATATACATACCACTTCTCCCGTTACCTGTTGAAAACTTACATTTTTATGATTCACACACTTCATGAGGACCAACTCCCTGTAAGCTCGCTTGGCATGAGTTTGGTTCTGAAATGGTCTGCTGAGCTTCTTAATGGCCACGTTTCTGTCAAGGACGGCATCATATGCAGCACTGCAGTAATTACAAACACAGAGGTTATGCATCTTAAAGGATATCCTGCATTTCTCATGGTAAATTCCTGAGCGTCAAGTCTACTATTGCCTTTTTTTCCACTTTTTCCACAATTTCTAGAGAATTTCTAGTGAGAAGAAAGAAAACATCAAAAGGAAACATGTACCACATCAGCAGAAGACAGCATGCATCACTACTTCCGAACTCCAGTTCCATAGGAAATTAACATTTATTTTCAAGGGGTGGAAAAAACTAAATTAAGTAACTTCAAATAAAAATACAATAAAAACTGGATGAGACAAAAAGTTGTTTCATAAAGCAACTCTCTGTGCATTGGATACAGCGGAGAGGCTTTTGCTTTTTCTGTCACGATTAAGGACACCTTCTCCAACTGGCTCAATGAACAATTGCCCACTTTTATCTAGAATGAAGTTTGTATTTTCCTTATGATATTTCTAATGGAATCAAGTTATTTAATCATTCTTTGAGGCCATATAATCCAATTCCAATAACATACCTAGAAACAGAACCATTTCACAAAATTTCTTTACCATTTCCTTCTGATACTGAAAAAATTTGTTACATATTCTTAGTTAAAAATTTTGAAAACAGGAAGAAATGCAGGCTCTGGTTTGCAAAGTGGGTTTTAAAACTGGACTCCTAAAATTCTCCTTAAACTCTTAAATGTTTTGTACAACCTTCAGTTATTTTGATAATCTTCACCTCCTATGAATTTGAACCACTTATTTTGGTGGTTCAAATCTAACTATATACATTTTGACTTCCACATTTCACAAAGCACACTAATTCTTAAAAACGTTCCCAAATGGACAGTCCTCAGACCCTCTTCCTGATTTTCTCGTTTACCAAGAATGAGGAAAGACGTGACACAAGTTTTCTGCTACTCCATGAAGAGCAACGATGTATTTTCCTAAAGATAAATCAACCAAACCACTAGTTGTTCTAAAAATAATGACCTTTTTAAGCATCAAAGTAAATATTCAAAATCCTGTAACATTTTTTCTTATTAATTCCTGCTTATTGTAGACATTAGCTGACATTCACTTACAGAGTCTTACTGACCAAGTACAGAGCAGAAAACATGCGAACATCAGAAGCTTAGTCACAAAGCCAACAAAAGCATACAGGTGTTCTAAATAAGCAAAAAAGTGTTGGCAATGTATGTCTTGGAAACTGCACAGGTGGAGAAAAACAAGAAATATTTCAATTACAATACTCCTGCATAAATAACACACCAAATACATCCCAAAAATAAGAATAATTGTTTGCTAAAGGTGATGAGGTGTTTTGCAAAATATGCTTTAGTCCACTGTTGAAATCAGGGGCAGGATGGTGCGATTTTCTCCACGAATATGTTCAGAGGGGAAAAAAAAAAATTCACATGGCAGCCCTTGCAGGTATTCTGAAACTGTCAGGTAGTTCCATTTTAACATTTTCATAGGGAAACTATTTCAGATCAAAATGTTAATTTACAAAAAAAAGTAAAAATAAATACTGAATCTACCCAATTTATCAACACTGTGAAATGCCTGGGGAGGAATAACCCCAGGCACCATTACACGCTTGGGGGCCAACAGTCGTGGAAGAAGCTTTGCAGAGAAGGACCCGTGTGTCCTGGTGGACAACAAGCTGAACATGAGTCAGCAATGTGCCCTCGTGGCTAAGAAGGACAACAGCATCCGGGGCTGCATTTAGGAAGACCATTGCTAGCAGGTCAAGGAAAGGCCACATCTGGAGTGCTGGGTCCAGCTCCAGGCTCCCCAGTACAAAAAAGATAGGGATGTACTGGAGCAATTCCACTGATAAGCCATGAAGGTGATTAAGGACTGCAATGTCTGTCATACAAGGAGAGGCTGAGTGAGCTGGGGTTGTTTAGCCTGGAGAAGAGAAGCCTCAAGGGGGATCTTACCACTGTTCTTAAGTATCTGCTGGGAGGAGTAAAAAAGATGGAGCCGGACTCTTCCAGTGGTCCTGGTCTAATTGACTCTGCTTTGAACTGGTGAGTTGGACCAGGTGCTCTCCAACATCATCCATTCTGTCATTTGATAACAATTCATTCTTCTCTTATTCATGAATAACGCATATAACTTTTATGACCCAGCTAATATCATGCTAGGCACATGCACAAAGATATTGCAGTCACTAGTTAAAACATATATGAAGTAGCTTAGGTGATAAGGCTATCAAAGATCCAGTCTGACTTGACTTCATTCTGGGCAGAGAATTTCACTCAATTAAACCTTATGTTAGGAGGAACAAGATGTGTGATTTATAGCCTAATAGTATGTAGCAGAATGCAAATCTCCTGTAGCAACTGTCGGAATTTTGTCTTTCATTCTCATTTAGTTCAGCCACAACAGGGCGTCATAAAGACCACAACTAAAATAACCCTTAATTCCATTAAAAAGTGTTGAACAAATAAAATGCAAAGCCATAGGATTTAAAAACCATGATCTTTCAACAGTTAAATGTTTTGTCTCTATCGTTCATGAACATATATTACAAATATACTTCAGCAGACAAATCTCTCAGCTAATCCATATTATTTCATCACCCAACTTCTTTTAAGAAGAAAAGCCTACATGAGACTCATCAGAGCTATGTAAGAGTACTTTGGATCATTTAAATAATCTTTTCTCACATTTTAATCTCATCAGTTACATCATAAAATCACTGACTAGGAGTTAGAAAACAGTAACACTGAATGTTTGTCTCAGCAACCTTTTTTCTCCAGTTTTTGATCTTTATTTGCTTTTCTGAATTTTCTCTCTCTGTCAAAACAAGGTGTAAAAAAGCATCAATTTAAAACCAGAAAACCAAAGGCTTCTTAAGCCTTTGGTTTTTATGATCCATTCCCAGTCCTTTACATACCATGGAGGAAAATAGAACAACTAAAGTAATCCTTTTTACAGGGATATTTACTTTGAGATACAAGGATCTTGACTGCAGTTCTATCATTGTCTTCTATCAAATGGAAGGTGTCCAACTACTTCAAGAAGTCAATACGTAAATTCATTGCACGGAATAAATTAATAGCACTGATGTTTTTGTCTATTCACCAGAGAGAAGCTTTTGTTTACAGACAGCCAACTATGCATTTTACTACAATGAAATTACAGATACCACATGTAGGTCCTCTCTCTGGTGCTTGCTACACAAAATCCTTACCTTGGAACACCAAGGTTAGTACTGATGATATATCAGCCTTCTTAAGACAAACTTCAATCACTGGCAGAAGAGTGGCTGTATAAACAGGTGACTCAAGGGAGCAGGAATAAGAGAGAGAGAGTAATGAGTGTCTGTGAACTGCTATGAAAAGGCTGAGCGTGAAAGTCAATCTCCAATTAGAGACTGGAATTGCATCTAAAAGCCTATGCTTCTTTGGAAACTGTATCATAACACCTCTTGCTAAACCATGATTTTTTTTTTTTTTTTAATGTATATAGTTGTCCTATTTTTATAGCAAAGACTTTAATTCACCCCTGGTCTTGACATGATTGTTTACTGCAACATGAGCTCAGAAAAATCCTCCACTACCATATCTCTGGCAGCTGTACAGACAGAGAATGTAGTAAATAAACTCTTTCCTATAAATTCTGTTTACAGCTAATTTGGCGAGATAAATGTTAGTGTTAAAAATGCCTTTGTGAACTGTAAATAATTTGAAACAAACCTATTTAGCAGAGATAAAAAATTTTAGCCAGATGTGAATATGAATTCATGACTACCAGGAGATATATGTAATTTCAGCTGTTTAACAAGACTCTTTGCTGACTTCAGCAGGGAGAAAAAAAAAAAAAGGAAATAAATGAAACTCATTCTAGTCAGATTTACACGATCCCAGATCATCATTTACCACTAATATTGGGTGTGAGTTCAGACTGTAATGATCAATGAGCAATGCTCTGTTATCATACACTTGAAGGACCAGGCATTCATTTTTATACCTATTTCAAAAAGCAAAGAAAAGCATTCTAGTTCCATGTCCAAGTTTCTAGTTCAATAGACACCAAGTAAATACTTAAACTTCTTCCCATACAGGAGTAACTCTTTTAATCAACAATGAAACTTAACATTTATCAATTCCATTATATTCTGCCCCAGAATAGACTCCCAAAACCACAGAAAACACATATTTTTTAAATCAACTTTTAAAGCCAGGTTCCTAGGATAACAAATGGTAATTTCTTATAGTCTTTAGTTTCAAGATTCTTCGGATGGGGCACACACATTCATTTCAAGATGCTTACCCTTTCTCAAGCCACGGCTTCATTAAAGTAATATTATTAACTCTCAGGTGATGGAATAGAAGCCCAAAACAGGAGGGAAGCTCCCAGCCTCTAGCCTCCCAGGAGGGAAATGGAGACTCTTGGCAATCTCGCCAGCTTTCTATATTAAGAAAATCTCTTCACTGAATGTTGTAGACATCCAAGGGACACTAAACATTCCTCTTTCTTACCCATCCCTACATATATATATACTGTGACAAATATAGTATTCAAATCTTTCTGAAAAACTACTTTCTAAAGTGATAAACTTCGGTCATTTTTTCCTTCCTCCAGAAAGACCATCTCTGTTTATTATAAATCACTGCTGTTTATATCTGCATTACTTGATCCTTCTAAGTAAGGTAGTTTTGCCACTGACATTAGCATTTTGCCTTATTTCCTTCATCCCAGCACAGCAAGAAGGAAGAAAGCTGAAACTGATCTTGTTAAACAAATCACTGATCTGTGTATTTGTAATACCCTGGTTATTTAGGGCTGAGATCTCATTCAGTGGAGAGGATTGGTAACCTTGAAAATCACGTTTAACAAGAGTGCTAATGATAGGTCATCCTCAACAATCACCACTGATATATGGAGTGGGACACATTCTATATATGCACACAGATACACATCTAAATGTATATACACATATACATAAAATGAAAAGCATAGATGATTCTATATATAAATCCTTTTTACAGTAATTTCTCTGACTTCAAACTCCCTGCCCTTGGTTTCAGATAACTATCACTACTGCACTTTCTGAAGAAGTCATTTTTAGGAACGACAAGAGCCAAATCTCTTTTTCCTGCATCAAGCAAAGTTTCTGTAAAAGTGGTTTATGAAACTTTAACCATAAAATATTTCAAGTGCTTTTTCTTCTCTCTACCTAAGGTCCCATTTCAGGCAAGCATTCTAACAAAAAGGAGTAAAAAAGTTATTTTGCTTTAAGCAAATTTTAAAATGTATTTTGGTAGCATTTTTTGTGTGGGTTTTTTTGTTTGTTTTTTATGTTGACCTCACTTATCAGTCCGAATTTTAGAATGAAGTTAGACCTTCTCATTAGACCTTTTTAGAATGAAGTTAGACCTTTTTTTTTTTTTTTTCTTTCTCCTTTTGTCATGTAACTTCAGAGTTTCCAAAGGCAGGCTTTGATACATTTCTATTCACAAACAGTGCATATTCCTCTCTTCAATAATTACTTTTAAACAGAAAAAAAATCACTATTTTTAGAGTGAAAACTTTCTCCAGAAAATATCTTTTAAAATAGTGAATGTTTTCCATTAAAAGAGGCTAAAAGAAAAGAATTCCATACATGCAGCAACATGCAGAAACAGCTTCACCTAAACAGTACAAGTCAAAGGCCACTGTAATGAACAAGAGCCTTTAAATGTCCTTATTAGGCTTGGAACCAAGCCTGTGGGCTGAAAACCCAGAAAATAACCAATATGACCCTAATGAAGAATTGCAGACCTGTTGTCAGGAATGGCTACTCTACACTTCAGATCAGGTCTATTTCTCTTCAAAATGCAGAGAAATTCTGTGGCCTCTGAGACAGTATTCAGAGCTGATGCTTAAGACAACCAATACAGTTTCACAATGGATGACTGCTGCACTTTTCCTGTTACCATGTATGGTTCCAGCTATTTGTTTTGAGTTTTCATCAGCTCGCAGCTTCTTGCAATCAGCTGGTAACAGTTGGATTAGGAAATACAATCAAGCTGCCTCCCCAACTGCAACACAAGTCATCATTTGCTTTTTTACTAGCGCCATGGATGTTTCACAGAATAAATAAATCAGCGCCCCAGACCTCCTGTGAACTTCCTCATCACAGCAGAGATTACTGATTGAGCTCAAAACATTCCTTCCTGCACTGCATGGGTCAGCAAAGACTGCACGTGCCGAAGTGCATCAGAGTCATCAAACACAGGCATCCTGCCACAGCAAATACCTTGCTAGCAAGGTGGTCCAGCTCATGTCTTTGGAGCCCCTTCACATGCCACGATGAAATGAAACCTAAGTAGCAAAGACAAACAGAAAGGTCCAACTAAGCTGTCACCTCAGCACATTTTAAACGGGAGCAAGTCCCCTCTTCGAGCCTTTGGGAACATTGCAGTCAAAGCAAGGTAACTCACTGCCAAATATTCAACACGTGACCTCTTATCCTATGTCGGAATGAAGTAATGTGAGAGAGGACAGAAGTGTTTGCATTGTTTGGGATTATCATCCTAGTCCTTGATTGAGAGTTCAACATTGTTGTCAAGATGATATAGTGAATTCTGTAGCACTTAAACTTCAAAGATGTACCATTATAATTGGATGATTTTAAGGCAAAAGTTCAAAATGTCTGGTTCTATTTTATATTTCAGTGTTTAATCAGGGAAAAATCTTAGAGAATCAGACCCACCATTCAGCGTGCACATACTTTATGGCAGGCAAAATCCAGTTAAAAACAGAAAATCCATGTCTTGCTCTCTGCTTGCACAATACGCTTCATTTAGTATACTGCACTAGAAAACGCTTTCTCTCAAACTTTGCTTGTAAGACTTACAGTGCTGATACTGAAATAAAGTCCTCTGAAAATGAAGAAGTTTATTACCCAATTCATATTATGGATTTCACATATAGATATTAAATATTTTAGAACAGGGAAGTGATATGTGGCACATTTTGTCTAAAAAATTTTCACGTCTCCTCTATCATTTCATCATAGCGTCACTGAAATTATTCCTGTAGCATTTTAATACAGGTTTCTTCACTTCATTGCAACATATTTATTCTATTTCCCACCTTCCAAAATACAGGTCTCTAAAGGCCCTGGTTAAATGGAAATATGATTTTTCAGAAATCAGACCAAAGCTCTCTGGTTATCCATACATTAAACAAGAAAAGGTGATTTAAAGAGCTCTACACACATTTCTGTCTGAAAATGTATGGAAATGACCAAAAAATTAAATAAGAACTGCTCATATGATCAGTTGTAACTGTGCTTACTGAAATGGGAGTCAAACAGATGAATCTTCGCCACAGCTAGAAGAAACTACTTCAACAGGAATCTTTCCCCAGTCAGATCTGTGACAGTGTATGCCTAAATATTAATGATCTTAAAGAACTTCTTCAGAGATCCAAATGCACTCATGTTTATTCTTAAAAAAGCAAACACAAAGTCTAAGCCCACAACTCATCCAGTCCCTTTACTGTCACCTATAAAGGATAAGAATAGTATCATTTTCTTATCAGTGACATTTGCAGTCCAATTTTTGATCCATATTACTTATACTGTTTAAAGTACCATAGTCATTACCTGAAATGTCAAAGCCAAACAGCCCTTTCCAACAAAGATAAACTGGGAAGCACAACGAATTGGTATTTCTAAGGGCAACTAGATTTGAAAACTTTGCTGTGAAATCTATTTTGCAATTTAGTCATGCTAAGACAGCTCTTATCCACCAAACTTTCAGATGAGTGGTCTGAAGGAAGCTGATCGACCCATCATACATAAGAGAAGGTAAAAAGAACTTGCACAGAAAAAAAAGGCTGGAACGCTTGTTTTTAGTAAACTTATTTACAATAAAAGTTCACTAAACATCTGTCGCTGGTGGGTCCAAATGTGCTATATTATAATTTTTCCAATTATACTACTGGGTAAAACTGTAAAATAACGAAATAATTCACTATGTGGCAAAAGAAGCTACACACTTGGCAAACTGCTGGGAAAAGGAGGAATCACAGGCTGAAATCTATTAAGAAAAAGGAAGGTCTGCAGTAAAATTTGCCCTCTATATTACTTGCTGACAAATTCTTCTATTACCAGGCTGAACCTGCTCTGCTGATATCTTCTTTTAAAAGAGTTATACACATGAAAGTATCAAATTTGCTCATATTAAAGTGCTCTTCCATCAAAACCTCTATTAGTTCTTAAAGGTGACTATCCTCTCCAGCTCCATCACCGCTACAAACCACAAGCCTGTGTATATAGAATCTCCACACCTTGGACAGACCAAAATCTCTCATCTGAGCTGACAACTCAGATGCACAAGGTTATGCCCTTTTGGCTCAAGTTGTACAAAAATGCCTCTGTGACTCTCTCATTGGCAGCTTGAACCTCAATTTAGTTATCTTTCTAATTACATGAGCTGGTGATATCCTAACAAGAACCATTTTGGAATCCACTGATGAGTTCTGTATATTGATGCAAGATAAACTCTTTTCCCATAGCCATCCTCATTCACAAAGACGGTGCAGGGATATGGTAGGAAAGGCAATGTGGAAACAGCTACACTGTTCACACATCACCTGGCATGCCTCTCATAATGGGTGCCATTTAAGTTTGCCTGGGGACTAAAATATTCACGAGGATGATGAATATAAAATATGTTTACATACTTCTCATCTGTATATACTCTGCTAATGCTTTATACTTGGCTCTGAAAGTGACTCAGTTGTAGAATCCTTTTCTGAACAGAACTGTAAAACCAGTAGTTTCTGGTTCTGCATTCCTCTTGTCACTAACTCACTATATAGTCTGCTAGCTGACAATAATTTTTGTTAACTGCCAGCCTAGGAAATCCAACCTGGTCAGCGAAAGAAGCCAAGTTTTTTTCATTCTACTTTAAAAGGGCTCTAGGCCAAAATGCTTTTCCTGATGTGTGTGACATATAAGAGATGACAATCTTGTGGTTTCCAAAGTGTGCTACACTACTCACTCTTTGTATGCTCAAGGATTTGCCAAAGCCAGAGCAAGGCAAAAATCTGAAAAATGGATCAGAGCTGGGGGTCCCTATCAATATTCAGTGGCAGAAAATACATGGGCAAAGGAAGTGAAAGCGTGATTTGTAGTTAAACCATATTGAGTAAATGTTTGCCCAGCATTTGGAGAATGAGTATAAGACACTGAATCTGGCAAAGAGATCTCACATTCAGTGCTCTGAACTGTCAGGAGGATATATAAACTTTGGACAGTTTTCAAGTTGTATTAAGCAGCAAAGCCAGAAAAAGTCCAGTTTCCTCATTTAACAGCAATTTACTGGGGAAATACGGACACCGAGGCAGAGCCTGTGCACCTGGCAGAAGCGGAGTACCTAGCACATTCAAACTGTCAGTCACATGATAAATCTGTTATTTTTGGATCTACAAACTGAAACAGAAAACAGCTACTATCTTCCATAGCCATCTCACAGTCATAATTTAAAAGACTTGCTGGCTTGACTGACAAAGAGAACAAAAGCTGTCAGTTTGGGGAAAAAGAAACATTCTTTCACAACCTTTCTTGCTGCATTTCTCAACTGATTAAAAATCAAAATTCAACCAAGCACTAAAAATGTATTGTTAGCAAGTCATCATCTGCAATGTAGTAATCTTGGAAGGGAAAAATAGTCAGTGTAAAAAGGTTAACCCTAAAAGGCTACTCAAATTCTAGTTTCCCAAAGTTAATTTCTGCATCTCTGCAAGGCTATTCTAAGCAGACAGAAACGTAAGATCGGAGATACTGAAATATCTCTTGGTGCTGTTCTGGCAGGGAAGAAAGCCAATGCTGTCACATATGTCACCTTTACTCCCCCAGCCAAAGGGCTAGTCCACAACCTGCCCCTACCCTGACACTAACTCAACCAACCCAGGTTGCTCTAACTCATTCAGCACTCTCTCATCCAATTGGGGTAATTCTGTATCTACAGTCTCTCACGCTGAGGGACATCTCTTGACACAGGTAAGAGGCTAGCAGGTAAAACTGATGGTTTGTAAGGGTACCAAATGTTTTACCTGCTGTACAACAAGCCAAAATGCCTTTGTTCAACAGGAACAAAATTGAAAATTACTTAAGTTTTCGAGTTGCCCTGTTACACCAGAAATTTCAACATATAGATCCTCTGACAACATTTTAAAACAAGATTTTTGTTTGAATTAGAAACTCTACTCCCTTCTGTGACTTGTGTTGAATTAGTGACCCCAGAGCTACAAAGTTTTGTAAATGAGCACCAACCAATCTTGGATGGAAAAGTGTTACACGAAAGCAAAAAAAAAAAACCAACCAATCAACACACACACCACACACCCCCCGCCCCCCCGCCCTTGACGTCCTGTTTGCCACTTCCTTTTACTCCTGCCTTTGAGTCTCCTTTCTGCTTCCCTTCCTAACTGCCTCACTCTCTATCACCAACTCTTGCTCATGCTGGTGAGTTTTCCCACTCATGTCATGCCAGATATTGTTCAAAAACTTCACCTAGGCTTCATACAAAATCTCATTTCATATTGTCTTTCTATTTTGCACAACTTCTATTATATTCCAATTTTTTTTGCTGTCACTGGTTTTATGATTGTCTAAGCACTTTTTACTTCCTGTAAAGCACTGTGAAAATGTGTGGACCACATTAATATCAGAGAATAAATATCAACAATACATGCTGACAAAGAAAATTGAATTATCTGAGCTGCATTTCCTTCCAGACTGGCTCTGTTTTTTCTATCTCTGGTTCCATTGCTTCTTTGTTTTGATACCTGCCCTTTTATTTGGATGCTCTGTGCTCTGTCCTATAGCCCTACCTGATTCCATATGGTCACAGCTATTCTCCTATCAGAGCAGAAACCCCTTGTCCCTAAGAGACAACAAAAGTGTTTAGTGTAATTGCTCTCGTGTTAAACACATGGTAATCAGTGATGATGATGCAACAGTCTTAGTTTCAGTAGTGACAGGATTTCAAGTAAATGAAATAAAAGGATAAGTCTGAACTCAGTTAAGCAATGGCTTTAATGCACTGACAGTAGTTAATTCCAACCCTGATTTCCTCCTTGAACTGAAATTTGTCTGTGACTGAATTCCAGGCAGACAACTTGACACAACAGGAGAAGCAAGGACAATCTTGAAAAAAATCTGTCCGATATGTCGCAGTGTAGGAGTGAGATAGAACAAATGTGAGAAAAGGAAGATCTGGCAGTGACCAAAATGAAGTTTTTGATGGGGTAGGAGCAGATAGGTATCTGACACCTATAAAGGGAGTTATAAAATGTTACTGCCTGATAGCGAAAAGTGTAAATTAAATTGAATTTTTAATCAGCGAACACAGAAACAGCTTAAGTTACACAAACATCAGTTACTTCTCTGCAGCCACAGAATTTACAAACAGCTGATACATTTCTTAATGGCTCTAACAGGATCATAGATGCTTATACAGTCATGGCTAAGAACAAACCTGCTCTATACCTAAGAGCTGTACTGATCCAACTGAAAATCATGGGTGTTAGTGCTCTCAGACGAGCCTGACAGCGCCTTTACAGCACTGTAGTTTATTTAGTAAAGTGAGTATTGCTGTCAGGGTTCACAAAAACATGTTGCACAGAGATATTTTCTACACCAACTTATTTACTTTTTTCTTTTCATAAACTTGCAGAGAGAATATTTGGAATAGATTTTGCCTGCTTAACTATTGTAGTCATGGGAACTTTACAGGTTCTTTAAGGAGAAAAAAAGAAAAAAGTCAGAAATATAGGCAGTCTGAATATTTCAGAGACAGACACCCCAATCTCTTTGCTAGGAGAGCATACTGTGGCATGTTTTATTACATATTGTTTGTGATTACCAGAACCTAAATTACATTTTAGAATTCTGTGTCTTAGCAAAGGGAAATGAAAGTTGAGAAAACAAACGTGAAATACATGGTGAGTTCCTGCCTACTAGGAATTTCTGCAGTCAGAAAAAGGACATTACAAAAAAATTTCAGAAATATTTTTTGTAAACTATTTACATCAGACCTTTAAAAAAAATGATAGAACAATAATTCTTGCTCGAACATTACATCTCACATACCCCTGTCACATAAAAATGGGTCTTCATCCTGCCTCGGATGCCTTCATACACTGCTACTGGATGTATCTCTTTTTTTTGCTTCTTTCCCACTTATATTAAGGATAATAGTAGTAGATAGAAGAAGTTGTAAGGATCAAAGCAAACATGGAATAGAAGCTGCTTATTCTTGAAGACAATTATCTCATTTTTCAGATGTGTTATGTGTAGTTTGACATATGGTAGCTGTTCTTTATGATCCTAATGGCATTTTCCTCCACATCCAAGTTAAGTTCTTTTTAAATCATTAGCAAGAGCATTGCAAGACATTGTCTCCTCCTCTCACTCCATATCCAAGCAAGCTGTCTCTGAGTACACGTTACTATGCAAATTCTAATAACATCACCTTAAGAAACATGAATCTGATCAACTTAGATAAGCACCTTTGCTCAATATTCTGGAGCTCAGATTCACAGAGATAATCAATCTTTGCTGTTCCTGCTGGGGGTCTCTCAGCACCTTAAAATTCACGTGCTGGTGATCCAGATTCCAAATACAATTGGGAAATTTTTCTTTTTCTGAAGAATCAAGGAATAGATATATCAGAACAACAAACCAGAATGTGCTGTTCCAGATGTACATCAGATGGTGATCAATGGCTAACTGAATACATGTAATTAAATTTTTGGCATTTCAGAGCAATGTTGCACTAGAAAATCTAAATAATACAACAATGGGAATGCAAATTGGTGGTTGGAGAAAAATCCTGCAATGTACAAATGAGTGAGGCTTGAAGCTCGCTGTGAGTTTAGTTACAGTATTTCAACATTTAAGAACTTCCCAAAGTGAAAAAAAGTTCTGGCTATAGTTTAAACCACTTGTTCTCAGGAGGAAAAAAAAAAATCTCATTGCCATTATATGAGATGATGGAAACATCAAAGAGTTTGTTTAAATTGACATGCTTATTTCACTAACAGTACAGTACACAAACTGACAGCTATTTTCTACATTGCTCTCACACAAAAGACTTGTATAACTCTCTAAAGGTTGTCTTCAAAAGCCTCCTCAGGAGCGGAGTGTCAAAGCACGTCAGCAAAGCACACAACAGCACGAGAAAGAGAACACAAGCTCAACTAATGGATACAATTTGGAGAATCTTTAACAGAACAGGATAAATCTGCAGTGCCAGCTGACAGAACGTTAAGCCCAAAAAGTCTGCGAGGTGTGAGTGGGTAACTGAAATGCAAGTAACTGAACTCACAACATAAGCTCAGTACTGATTCACAGGATAGACTGGGAGTGACAACATTAACACTGATGCTCCCTTCAGGGCCACTGAAATTCTAGGTATATTTGGGTACATGGTTCACTTCATTTTTCCTCTGAATGACATGTATTCTTTGTTCTCCTCTTCTGAGGAAAATTAGTGATCTATCCATCAGCGAGAACACCTCTGAACTTCAGTGGAACTCTGCCAGTTTATACGAGTGGAAACATTGACCTCTATCAAGGAATACAGTATTTCAATTCATTGGCACAAAGAAACCGAAACAATATTACTGGGATAGCAGGATCAGGATGGAGAAATACATCGATCTCTCAAGAACTTTAATACGCCGGTGTCCAGCTAAACAATACAAATAAGGTTGTGCATTGACTGTAAGACACTGAGATGTCCACTATTCTCTGTCTCTTTTCTACTGCACCATAGCAAAAGCATAGACCTGATCAAAAGCATCTTCTCTGATCAGTGTAGGCCAAGAATTGATTATGCTCAGAAGTGTCAGCTCCTCTTTTCTATGTTTTTTTACCATTATTCTCATTGAGATATCACTTTAGAACCTTGTGCTCAGACCAGGAGTCAATTGTGCTACACAAAACCAGAACTGAAGGATAGCCAGCATACAAAAGAGCTCAAGCATTTTTGCAAACTGAAAGATCTGATCCTCTTCATCATTTACAGGCACATTCCACACAGAAGGTAGTCATATTAAATTAAAATCTATTTTTAAGTGGTTCTATTGATTGACTATGTTCATATCTTCACAGACCTCTACCAAAATTTTATGGAATGGAAGAGGTTTCCTTATAATAATTGTCTTAGTATATATAATACATGAATATATGGAGAATTAGAGGAAGTTTTAGCCAAACCCATCTTAACAGATCTTCCATTACCAGTATCATGACACAACAGGACACTTCCCTATGATAGTTCCAAGGAGAACGGCAGCAAAAAAACCTTCATACTGGACATCTTATAGTGGGCAATATCTGTTGCATTCCTCCTCTCACCTCTGAACACTATGGGAAGTGGTTGTCATCATCCCTGGACGTATTTAAAAGACATGTAGACATGGCACTTAGGGACATAGTTTAGTGGTGGAGAGCGCTGGGTTAACGTTTGGACTTGATGATCTTAAGGGTCTTTTCCAACCTAAATAATTCTGTGGTTCTATGATTACTTTAGGGAAAGAATCAGCAGTTAAGCCACAACAAGGACCATCATGCTGATGATCACAACATGCTGATTTGAAAGAACTCTGTACTCCTTGAGATTCAACCACCAAATTACAATGAAATCAGCAAAGGAGAACCTTAGGTAACACAGCAAGCTATCAGTTAACTTGCTGACTCTACCTGTTTCAGGGAACACAAAAAGACTCTACCATCTCCTTCATATTCAGGCTCAAAGATGTAATCAAATCACTAATTCCAAGAAAAACACACACAACAAATTGCCCAATTTACTACTTCAAGAATATATTTATAGTCTCCTCTATATCTGCAGATGATATATTTTTCTAATTTTAGATGTTCACTGAAGAGCTACCAGGACTCTTCAAAATATCCTCAAACCATCATTCCTGCTCCCATACTGCGCCCCCCCCCCCCCCCCCCCGCCAACACTACTCCAAGACACAAAAATTTCTTGCATAAGCTAGATATCATAAAGCACTTCCCAGCTAACACTCCCCTAGTCCAGCTGACATGTCCTTAGACCACAGTCCAACATCATACAGCATGAAAGCCTGTCTTCACTCTCCAGAAAAGAACAAGAAAAAACATTCAGGATTTCAGCTGAAAGACATCATCAGACTCATCTATTTGATACACACCCAGACAAGTTTCTCCTGATAATGCACACAGGTATAGGCACCACTGTGGTCATAAACCAAGCCAAGTGTCTTCATAAGCTGCTTCTAAGATTTTAATTACTTGTATCCTCAAGCCTGTAAGTGTTGTCTTCACTACCTGCCATGGCAAACTAGACTTCCCCTTGCTTCCATCATAAATTCAGAAGCTATCATAGCCTCTTCAAATTGCTTTTGAAATACTCCTGTGCAACATCATTTTTCTAGGCATCACAGGCAGCATCAAAAACATCACAGGCAATATAAAAAAATGATAGTTTGCAAACCACAGCAGAAAACCTGCAGATCAATTGCCTTGCTTCCAGGCAAAAAGCACTAATTTAAAACACAAAGAAACACCCACTCCAACATCAGCATATTTCTGTTGATTTTATGGAACATGAGAATTCCTCTCCCTCTACCCTCATCTAAACCATCCATACCTGCAGGCTTGGAAGAAGTCTCTCTCCCCCTTGTAGTTGTCAGCTCCCTTCTAACATTGCAGAGGGGTGTCAACTACCTCTTTTCTCAGTGGTTTAAGTGGCACGTATCTAATTAAACTCAGAAAACTGTTTGCAACTCATTTTACCTTTGACGTTTTCTATTTCTATCACAGACTTGAAGATCAACTTGTGCGGTTAAAAGCCTGTATAGTTTTTACAACTGCACCTTGGTCTAATAAACAACAAGCTCTGTTTCAGCTATGTCCCATTGTCATCATGCCTGTAACAACATGATAATGTTATGCAAACACACCCTATATAGTCTTTCTCACAGATGTCAGTGTGATGTACAGTGAGCAAGCAGCCTACACTTGCATTAAGAGTAGTTTTTGCAGAGTGAAGAGGAACTTCCATGATCAAAAGATTCAAAGCAGCTTTTCCTTTCTTTCTGCTGGCAAAAATAATTTTATGAACATAGTTAACACAAATCCCATTGAAAGCTCCCACAATTAATTTCCGAAGACACTGAATGCACTATGTCTACAGCCAATACCACTTTCTCACTGAGTTTATAATTATTTCACATGGGCACAATGGCAATTGTAACTAACACTCACATCATATGGCTTTATCTTTTTCACATAGTTTAATAAATTATTATCCCCTGCAGACCTTCATATGTTTAATGCTTCCATATCAAGAAAATGATTTTGTCTTTGATGTAATTTTCAGAATAATCAAGTGAAATCAGGTCTCAACTTCTTTCATAACCACTTTCCTGGTCTTCTGCTCCATGACATGAACTGTTTTCCACTGAAATTCTCCTGCTTATGTTGACATCTATTTGTAGAACTGTATGAGAAAGATTTCAGTACTCTGTGCAACACCAGCTTCCAGAGCAGCCTGAAAAATATCATGTCTGTCTTTCACTTCCCTCTGCCTCTACAATTACCTCTTGGGCTGCAGAGAGTTTGCCTGTCCAAGTTTATATGGCAAGGTGCTAAGGCAACCAGCATGCTGGGCATGGGGGGATCTCACATCAAAGTTAAGAGGGAAGCTGTTGCTAGCAAGTGGAGTTTGGTCCTGAAGTTGGTACTGAGGCAGTCCTTGGCATGGAGAATCTTGCACCTGATTGGTACTGAGAGATTCGATGTCATATTATTGAAAAATCTGTTATTAAATAGATCCCTCTTTCTCAAGATGTGGCAATTACAGTTGTGTGGCCAAGTACTAGACAAAGCAGAAAAGTCATCAGCTGTTCAGCTCTTCCAGCATGGGGAAGACAGCATAGACTCTACTTGCCAAGCTGCAAAAATTTAGACTAGTCAAGAAGCAGGCCACTGGCTGCAACTGCTGGCAGCAGCTCAGTCCTGAAAGGGTAGTTAGCATTTACCAATAACACTCTATCACTCCATAAAGAGTTGAGAAGTCTGAGCTTAAACCCCTCTGAGCTATCCTACCCGTGTCTGCCCTTGCTAGACGGAACAATCAGAAATCACCCATCAGGCCCTTCTGCTAGTTCTGGCACTAAGAGACATAATTGCACCCCAGATCTGTTATGCTTCTCAAACAAGAAGTCATTAAGTATAAATAGAGCCACTAGATCTAAAAGAAACTACGACCTAGGTTTTACCCACTGTTTTCATAGAGGCACTCCTCATGGCTATTCTTTGCGAAAGAACAAGATGAGCAGGGCAAAATACCTCCCCCACCAGAGCCAGCAGCACTCCACAAATAGGCAGTTTTTCAGCAGATTTTTTCCTTTAAATTAATCTGCTTTTTCTAGATGCAACCCTATATCCATCAAAATACTGATAGTTTCTAAATAGTGCAAGTTTCTAGAGTAGAAACTTAACACTATTTAAATTTACTATGTAGACTTATTATTACTGTGTAATTATTATTATTACACAAGTAGAAACTTACACAACTGATTTTTTTTTAATCATGTATTGTCTTCCCTTAGCTAAACTACATATATATTTATCTCTCTTTTTTAAAATTAATTTATCACTTCACCATTGATTCTTCATGCTTTTCTAATAGTATGTTAATGTTTTCTGGTAAATTATGCCTCATGACAGGTAGATTACAACATAACACATACTAAGCAAAAATGTTCATTATCTTCCATATCTATCATGTAATGATAGATTACATGATATATTTGTATCATCAAACAGTAAAAGGCCTTTTATGGCCTCTCCATGCTGCTTAGCCATTTTAGGGGATTTGTGTTAACTTTCACTTGAACTTGCTTGTTTTCTGATTCGATTTTCTTTCCTAAGGCATTCTTAATTTTTGCCTGTCAACTCTTAGTATGAAAGACAAATTCACAGGATGTTATTGATTTTATTTAGCTTAACTTCTATGTTTTTTTGCTGCTCATAATTGATCATTACAGCAATTCAGTCACAGAGAGGTTCAACAAAATCTGATTTTTCTCTCAAACAAATAGAGGATAGTAGGTAGGAAGAAAAAACATCTGTTGCTATATATGGAAGTGGACAAATAGTGCAAAATGAACATTAACGGTACTCAACACAAGTGTGTTTCTTTCCCAAAGCTGATTTTAAACTAAGCTGTAGTGCTTTTGTATTTAAGGTATGAAATAAAGTACTTGATCATTTAGATCAATCTTTGGACTTGTGTGGCTTCAAAGTATACTAAACATTGGAGGTGTCACACTGAGATGAGCATGTGTTGCTAATTGTCATTACACTGTCAATTATAGTGTCAGTGATCCATGGAAGCCCACTTGCCCCTAGATTAAAGGAACCTGTTGCTTTACCACTGCCTCCAACCGTAAGGTAACGCACAGTACATCAAAGTCAGAAAAGAACAGTGATAAAGATGACAGATGGAATTAGACTTCATCTCTGATCAAGTCATAGACAAAAGATTGTGTTAGCTACCCTAATGCCTCGTAATCAAACAGGTAACAATCAAACAGCCTGCACAGAGACATATATATAGAAGCCACTGAAATTTAAGAGCCATCTCTAAAAATGCAGAGGCAAAAACCAACCACAATTTCTGAACATAATAATTTCAAATTCCATAAGTCTTTTGTATTATTTAGGAGAGCTACTGAATTTGTGTCTTTTGTTTGTGTTATTCGCATCAATGCAACGTCTCTTTTAAGAAATAAAGGAAACATTAGCAGTTACCTCAGTTCGGAAGGCTCCATTCTGAATACTCGAGAATGCTTTGGGATGTGACAAGCTTTTATATTGCTCTCAGTGACTTTTACTGTACAAAGACTAAAATTACAGGGTTTGTGCTGCCTCTGGAAGTAGTGCCACAGTTGTCAATTATGATTAAGATCTTTCTCCCACTTTCTTGCTAGTTACATTTTGCTATGTGGCAAAACAAACCTAGTGCTATCATTCTCACCAGCAGGAGAATTTATTAGCAAACCACTAGGCTCCTTCTGCCTCAGGATGTCTGTTGCCTGACTGTTATTTCTGCAATTTTAGACTATGTCTGTGGGTAGCGAACTGTGAAGAAATGCAAAAGGCAAATACTATTCAAAAGCATAAGAGAAACTGCTGATACTTACCAAACTATTCCCTGAGCCCCAGAGCCAATAGGTTTCAAGTTCTGGTAGCGTTTGAGAACTGTGAAGGTTGAGTCACCTACTTCCACGCTGTAGAACTGGTTGTCAACTTTGCTTTTGCTCATGTTGTAATGTTTGGCAATATATGACACATCCACTTGTTTCCCAAATCCCTGTTGTACAGAAGAAGGGAAGGGGGGAGGGAGTGAAAAAAACACAGAAACCAAGGCTGGTAAAACATCAGAATACTGATAAAACACAGTCAGCCTGATTTTCCAATACAAATTCTTGTCATTTTAGTCTCATTGCCATAGATCTACATGAATTCTCAAATGCTCTCTTAAAGACTGTATCAAACCGTCTTTCACCCAGGAAGTAACCATAAAAAGTCACTGATTAAAGAAAGCTAGTGAATTCCTCAGATGATGTTTGTGACACGGTTACTCTCTATTATTGGCCTCTGCTTGCCATTACTGCTGCTTTACGACTACTGGGTTACGTGTTCATGCTGATTTTGCCTCATTTGTATTGCAATATTTTAAAATGAGAAGATTTACATCAGTGTAGAAGCGGGACAAGACACATAGGAATTAGGCTCTTCATCACTGGTCAGATAGGCTTATTTACTCTATCCACAGGAGCGCTAAAACTTTCCCTGAGCATATGATAAAGGCCTTGAGAACCTTTCAACAGGAGTTGCAAAAGAGACAGAGCAGTTTATGAGACGAACTATGACCTGACATGGCTCAGTATCATGAAGAGTATTCAGCAGCTCAGGAGATCTTCCCAAGTTCTGGGTTCTTGTGACCTGACAAATGCATTAGTCCTAAGCAAAGGCTAATTTTCATAACACAGAGACAAGTTACTGTAAACTTTTTGTGCTTGCACCGAAGCTGGCACTGCAGAGCTGTAACTTCACCCAAATTTGTAGAATTACTATGCAGACAGTTGCTTTATAACCATTTTATGACTACTAGTGAGATCAGTTCCCTGAAGACTATGGAGCAAAGTATATATTTGAGATAAAAATCAGAATTTAGTGGTTGTAATTTAGAATTCTGTGCTACATGATGTTGAGCACAGGATGCAAACATTCAACATATTACAACAGATCTGTCCTCAAGTAGTTGACAATTCACTTAGGGAAGTCAAGACTTTTCCAAATCTCTTGTATAAGGAGAGGCAAAAATCAAACATGCCCCTCTCTGACTGTGCATTTATCTTCAGTGCTCACAAATGCAGCTTCTAAATTTTCTTATTTGCTCTATTGTAAACTGCTGTCCCCAAAAAATCTGAATAATCAACCATGTCATGTGACTATGGACCACTAAGTTGAATTTTGGTGGAGCAGGGAAAAAAAGTAAAGTCAGTTTGGAGAATGATATTTTTTCAGTTTCAAAGGACATCATTCTAATCTTGCACGAAGCTGGTCATTAAAAACGGATAAGTGACCTTGCTGAGAACTTGGATTCTCAGATTTGCCGTAGGATGATTAATACTCTTTTTCTGTCTGTTATCTCACTGGAAGGCCTATTGTCACTGGACAGCATTGGTTAATTCTAACCACCTCATTTAGAGACTTTGAAACATTTTAATAAATGTAGCTGTTCATTCAAACAGAAAATCTCATTTCAGAAGAGCAATTAGAAACATTACATTTACATGTTAATCAGACACAGGGCAGAGGTCTTTTTTTTTTTTTTTTCCAAACACAGAAAGTGAGAGATTTATGGACACTGACACAGTGCTAAATTCAAGCTTACAGAGAGTGAAATTACTCCCAAAGAGGTTTGAATTTTTCTCATCTGAAGAAAGACAGACTGCATCTGATTCGCGCTGTGTAGCCTTACTCTTAAAACTCCTTCCATTACGTGAAGAGAGATGCATAAATTTGGCTAGATCAGATATTCATACCAGACCTGGAATGAAGAGGCTTTATTTTAATAATATGCTCCTGATAGACAGGAAATAAGCACAGCTCCCTCTGGCTAGACAAACACATTTGCAGCATGCTTTTTTCTGATGTCATTATCAGAACAATGCAGATGATATTCAGCATTAACACCCGTTACTCTGAAACCACTGTTATATAGAGTGTCAGCATAAAAATTGCAATCCTTAGGGAGCCTGACTCGTAGCTAGCTCCTCTGGAAGTACAGATACAGCGACTTCTTTTAACAAGCCAGATAACTGTGTGAAGGCTTGGGTGAGCCAGGCCTGCCATCAATTGTTTGCATCCTCACTCCCGAGCTGCCCGACAGTTCATCATGTGGTATGGAGCTACGTGGGAAAAGATACTTTGACACTCTACATTTAGAATCCTGTGCACATCAAAATTACTTGAACTGCTGGCCTCAGGAATCCCATGCTGCCTACAGTGGGATTTCTGAACTACTGCAGTTCCAACAGGTAGTTTTTTTAAGTCCAGGAATGTCTTAAAAATTAATTAAAACAGCTCAGAAGAACCACTCTGTAGTATCTCAGTTGTATGGATAATTAAAGTATACAATTGCTTCAGCCATTTCAACACCAATTAAAGTGATGTTGATCAACAGAAGACCACAACTGGTAAGACCAGATCAGAACACACAAGTGTCCTGATGAGCAGCTCTCCTCTGCATAACACAAACCATTCCTATGACAATCCACTCCTAACTGTGTGTGAGTAAAAACTGTTTTACTTTTCATGGATTTTTTTTTCTTTTTGGATTAATATTTTTCTCAAAGTCTACTTAAAAATTAGTGAGCTATAAGAAGCTTTAATAGACAATATCAACACCAAGAATTACTTGTAAAATTCAAGACAGCCTGATTTAGTTTAAGGTTCACTCCAAGCAGAATGCCTTCTCTAAGTGACAAACACTTCAGCTTTGTGGACATGCCAAAGAGTCTCCAGGAATTTGCCTCCTCCCTTTACACCCACACTGCTGAAAAAATACAAAAAACCCTACTATCTATATTTTGCTGCTTTTTACCAAAGCCTAAATAAGCCAAGTTAAAATATAGTAAGCCTACTGCTTAAGCCCGAAGTACTGCTTATTTTCATAAGGACCAGGAGATGAATGATATAACTATCCTTGTCATAATTGTAATTTAAATCAAATCCTTAAATCAATGAATTAATAGCATTATTGGATTAATCACATTTGATCAGATCCCCAAACCAAGATGATACATAATCAAATAATGAACCATCTCCAAGTTGATCCAACAGCCACCTCCTAAATGAGGACAAGGAAATGGCAGTTTCATTTCACTCTAAAATTAAGCTAAAAAAGCTTTTCCCATTAACAAGGAAATTCGTGCTCTTAATAGAGCATGTCAATGTTAGTTTTAGTTTCAAACCCTGATTAAAACGTTCTTCTCAAAGTCTTCAAATCCACACTGCTGATCTTAAAAAAACCTACACACCACATTTTGGTCTTGTTTTGTTACATTCTCAGTGCTCACTCAAACTCCTTCCGGAAGCCTTGGTGTTGGTATAGCAGTTAATATCCCCTTTCCCCCACCCCCCATCTACACTATTTCATATTCAGGTTTTACTGTATAATGCTTACAAGTTCCATACTGGCAGCTTAAGTTAAAACTTTGATTATCTGACAGCAGAAAGGAACACAGGGCTAGGAATTTCCAATATACACCCTTCTGTATACACACCTAAAACAAAAACTTCTTTCAAATTTGATTGATAATGACATCTTAAGAAACTAGGAATTAGCACTTCATTAGGAATTAGCTGGGGAAAGGGAGGGTATACATACACATGACAATCAGGTTTACTTCTTAAGATATCGTAGTAAAGCTGCATAAGCCCTGTATAGAAAAGTGAATTCCACTGAGTTAATAAATTTTCAGGTGAACTTTGAATGAACTTGGGCAAGCTACAATACTGGGGCCCCAAAGTAATAGTAAACATTGCAGGTGTGAAACAAAAGCAAATTTCTCCACCATTTTCACTTTGAACAAAATAGTTTCTCAGACCTCTGTGTAACATGAAAGACTTTCCTCAGAGGCAAAGGGTGCATTGGAGTGCCATTTGTTCTTCGTTTCCATAAATATTTGGACAATGGAATTACATTGCTTCAACACTGACTGGAATTTGATTTTCATTTCACATATACAGGAATGCACACACCATTATTTTCTCTTTCCAGTGTCTAATAGAAAACTTCTAACATAGACCTAATGCCATTCTCTTTCCTCCATAATGAGAAATTTAAGAGTAAGAAAAGTAAAAGTTTTTCAGACCTGAAAACACAGCTATCCTTGTTGGGTCATTTAAACACATAGCCATATCTGTAATGATATTTCCTTAATATCCCAACAATTAGGGAGGAGGAAAGAAAATGAACTGTCAAGACTCAAGTATTTGAGATGAAGGAAAAAGATACTTACCATTACTAAATGCTTAGTGAACATATATTTTGCTTTTCAAGAACAATTATTTAAAAATCTGGTGAAACTCAAATAACTTACTGCCTCACACACAGCCACAAGTTGTATTCTTTCCCTTTTTTTTTTTTTTTTTTATTTCACAGCATAGAGAGCAAAAGACAGTCTTGCAAAGCACAACGGAAACAAAATGATGTTATTTTCTGTATTATGAGGTGAATTGTTTTCTGATATCCCATTTTATTTAAAGATCAGTGGTTACTTACTGCCCAGAAGGAATTTCCTGCATGCATTTCATGGTACTGTGATTCTATTTGTCCATTTCTACCTCATAAAAGAACTATACGTATCATATTTCACTGACAGAACTTTGTTTCTGAACACCATTCCTCCTATTACTGGTGAGCCTAAAATATCACAATTTCTTACAGCTCAGTATCTCATACATCTTAGCTTTTATAAATACAAACCATGCTAATGGAAGCTTAATCTAAATTGCTCTCCTTCGCATCTGTTAGTAGACATCAACTGAGGGGAAAGTTTACCTCAATATTAGTAGCTTTTCCTCTGCACGCAGAAATACCATGGGGAACACATCCACTTTGAAGAGTGCTATGATTCAAGGCTACTGCAAACAACTAAATGACTCCACACGTGTGAATGCAGGCAAGGAAAAGAAATAGATGGAAGCCTGAAAGGCTGACTCCTAATTTGCAGTTGGCTCAGCGCCCGGAGATAAGCAGGGTGCAAAAGAGAGGATGTTCTGAGCTAGCAATCACAATGGCTCCCCCACCCCACCTCAGACAAAAAGACTGGTATGGAGGACAACACATTTCAGAGGTGGATGCCTTCGATTCCCTCAGGATCCGAAAAGATAGTATCTTAAAGCTACAATTTGACCTTAAAAGTCAGTTGCTGAGACTATACAAATTGAAATTCTGAAGCATGGTAAAATCCTCAGAGTCTTCTTGCCAGCTCTGACAATGTACATACAGGCAAGCCCTGCTCACCTGTATGCATCTGCTAAGTCAACAACAAGTTATTAATTTAATGGCTATTCTCCCACTTGTACAGCTGTAATTTTCTCAGAAGATTCAAGTGCCAGAATTCTGGGATGAACAGACATTTACTGAACCCTCTGCTTTGGGTTTAATGGTCATAGGTTTTGCTCTGTAAATTTGGATGGTCACAGAAGCTGTCACTTGAGAAACACAAAGTATCTTTGCATAGAAGACCTACTTAATTCATTGTGTATTCTGTATATGCCACATTTCTGGCAGAAATATTATCTATTTTTCTCACCATAAAGCCAGGCTTCTCACTTATTCTGGCTCTCCCTGAACTCAAAAGTCCATAAATAGTGATCAAATCTCCTACAAAAAATATTTTTTTCATCTTGGGTGTGTGTGTTTGGGTGTAGTATTATAGGTTTTTCTTATCAGACACATCACGCCACAGTTCCCCATTCTTCTATCTCATTCCCATCCTGTAAGGATTGCAATAGTCACCCAGTGTTTTGAGTGGGATTTTTAACAGGTGAATTCTCTGCCCTTTTTTTTTTTTTTTTTAACAGGTTAATTGTCTGCCTTTTTAAAATCTCTCTCCAGCAGTCTTGTCCTAGTCTCCAGACACAATCTATCTTCCTTTATGAAGTCAGCTTTCAAGTAGCCAACTGACCCCTGCAAATAATTCAAACTTGATCAATAAATCATTGATCTTTTCACTATATTTGCTTTGTGTCCTGGGGTGTGGGATAGCGTGGGCAAGTATCTAGGACAGTGGGCCCCTCCAATATTTTGGAACTTCACCTCTGAACAAGTGCAGAATTCTGAAAAACTAGTAAAATATATGGAAAAATATGCTGTCACTCTGGTAATTCCAGAGAGACACAGATCACTGCAATGTGCTGGGGCTACCTGAGCCCTGTTCAACACTATTCAGTACTCATAAGGGGAAGAGAGGGTATTTGGATCTGATAACAAAAGGACAGGCGCTGCAGCCACTCCAATCCCCATAACAGACACTGAAGGCACTCCAACCCCCACAACAGGCACTGCAGTCTCTCCAACCCCTGCAACAGGTACTGCAGCCACTCCAACCCCGAGGACAGGCACTTTAGCTGAACCAGAGGATCAACATGTGACGGTGTCAGTTGCTCCTATACATAAGAAGAAATACACACAAAAAAATCACCTCACATTGTAAAGGATGATGATGAACCAACCAGGACCATCACGAGAACAGGAGGAGGAGCCAGAACCAGTAATCACCTGATCCCTATCCCTGAGTGAGCTTTGAGACAAGTGAAAGGATTTCTGGGATAGTGGGGCCAGTAGTACGGAATTAGAGGGTTTGGAGACCAGGCAGCTGGGATCCTTGTCTAGGGAAGGGGGCATCAACAAGGCGATTAGAAGAAAGACACAAGCCCTCAGCCTCTGGAGATGACTCCTGTCAGGTGTGAAGGAAAGGTATACCTTCAAGGAAGATGTTATATGTCATCCAAGTAAGTGGACCACCATGGAGAGAGGTACCAAATAGTTGAGGGAACTAGCCATGCGGGAGAGGGTTTATTATGATCCAGACAATGCATGGCTACCCACAGATCCAGATGAAGTCCAATGCACCCAGCCCATGTGGTGGAAGTTTGTACAGAGCACACCATCATCATATGCCAATGCATTAGCAGTAATGGATTGGAGAGATGAAGAAGGACCAATGGTAGATGAATTGGCTTGCCCACTCCAGAAACAGGAAGTCTCTCTTCCTCCCTTGTCACGGTTGTGGAGAGGTTGCCAGACCTATTAGCCAAGAAATTATCCCGAGAATTTCAGCAATTCAAAGAGGACATGTCCTACTCCCCACCTGCACGGACTAGGATCTCAGCTATTAGGAGCAAGCATTTCCCTACTCGAGAGAACCGGTACACACCACAAGGCAAACTGTGGTATTGCCTGAGTGACCATGGAGAAGACGTGAGAAAATGGGATGGAAAACCTACCTACCACCTAGAAGAGTGGGTACATGAGTTGGAAGGAAGACCAGCTACAAATCAGAGTTCTTTCAGGAGATATGCTGCTCCAGTTTCCAGTAATCAGTTGCCCAAACAGAGCAGAAGGGTTGACTTTGCTCCCGATCCTATGAGAAGTAGTTCTGATTCATATTCATGAGGCGTAACCAAGATGAGACTGACACCTGCGCACACCACACTAACCCATTCTTTGATAACGAATACTATGACTAATATTAGAGGGGCCCTGCCTCCAGCCAGGCAGAGGACAGGGACAATCAAGTTTATTGGACTGTGTGGATTCAACGGCTTGGCACATCAGACCCCCAGCAGTATAAGGCTCTAGCGGACACCAGTGCGCAGTGTACCCTAATGCTATCAAATTTTAAAGGGACAGAACCCATTTGTATTTCAGGAGTGATGGGACCTCTCAGCAGATGTGTTGGAGGCTGAGGTGAGCCTAACTGGGAATGAGTGGCAAAAGCACCCCACTGTAACTGGCCCAGAAGCTCCATGCATTCTTGGCATAGATTATCTCAGGAGAATGTATTTCAAGGACCCAAAAGGGTATCGGTGGGCTTTCGGTATAGCTGCCTTGGAAACAGAAGGAATTAAACAGCTGTCTGTGTTGCCGGGTATCTCAGAGCACCCTTCTGTTGTTGGATTGCTGAGGGTTGAAGAATAACAGGTGCCAATCGTTACCACAACAGTGCACCAGTGGCAGTATTGCATCAGCCAAGACTCCGTAATTCCTATCCATAACTTGATTCGTAGACTATAGAGGCGAGGAGTGATCATAGAGCCAAGAAGTGATCATCAAGACTCACTCACACTTTAAGAGCCCCATATGGCCGGTATGAAAATCTATTGAAGAATGGAGATTGACAGTAGACAGTAGGCCTGAATGATGTCACGCCACCGCTGAGTGCTGCCATGCCAGACATGCTAGAGCTTCAATATGAACTGGAGTCAAAGGCAGCCAAATGGTACGCCACGATTGATATCACTAATGCATTTTTCTCAATCGCTTTGGCAGCAGAGTGCAGGCCACAGTTTGCTTTTATTTGGAAGGGTGTCCAATACCCCTGGAACTGACTGCCCCAGGAGTGGAAACACAGCCCCACCATTTGCCATGGGCTGATCCAGACTGCAATGGAACAGGGTGAAGCTCCAGACACCTGCAATACATTGATGACATCATTGTATGGGATAATACAGCAGAAGAATTTTTTGAGAAAGGGGAGAAAATAGTCCAAATCCTTCTGAGAACCAGTTACACCATAAAGTGGGGTAAGGTCAAGGGACCTGCACAGGAGATTCAGGTTTTAGGAATAAAATGGCAAGATGAATGTCATCAGATTCCGATGGATGTGATTAATAAAATAACAGCTCTGTCCCTGCTGACTAGCAAAAAGGAAATGCAAGCTTTCTTGGGCATTGTGGGTTTCTGGAGACTGCACATTCCAAATTGCAGTCAGATCGCGAGCCCTGCCTATCAAGTGACCCAGAAAAAGAATGATTTTATATGGGACCTGGAGCAACAACAAGCCCTTGAACATATTAAACAGGAAATAGTTCATGCAGTAGCCCTTGGTCCATTTCGGGTAGGACAAGATGTTAAAAATATGCTTTACACTGCAACTGGGGAGAATGGCCCTACCTGGAGTCTCTGGCAGGGAGCACCAGGGGACACCCAAGGCCGACCTTGGGGTTTTGGAGTCGGGGATACAGAGGATCCAAGGACCACTATACTCCAGCTGAAAAGGAGATATTGGCAGCATATGAAGGGGTCTGAGGTGCTTCAGAGGTGATCGGGACTGAAGCACAGCTCCTCCTGGTGCCCCGACTGCCAGTGCTGGGCTGGATGTTCAAAGGGAGTGTCCCCTCTACACACCATGCAACTGATGCCACATGGAGTAAGTGGGTTGCACTGCTCACACAGCAGTCTCAAATAGGGACCCCCAGCCACCCACGAATATTGGAAGCGATCACAAATTTGCCAGAAGGCAAAGGCTTCAGAATGACACCAGAAGAAGAGGTGAAGTGTGCTGAAAAGGCCCCAGCATATAGTAAACTACCAGATAATGAGAAATGATACGCCCCGTTTACCGACGGGTTCTGTAGCACTGTAGGGAAACATCAAAGGTGGAAGGCTGCTGTATGGAGCCCCACACAACGGGTTGCAGAAGCTGCTGAAGGAGAAGGTGAATCCCGCTGGCCTTAGATATTGCTGAGCAAGAAAGGTGGCCAGTGCTCTATCTCTACAATGACTTGTGGATGGTGGCAAATGTCCTGTGAGGGTGGTTACATCATGGAAACAGAGCAACTGGCAGCACAGAGGTAAACCCATCTGGGCTGCTGAATTATGGCAAGATATTGCTGCTCAGGTAGAGAACCTGGTTGTGAAAGTATGTCATATAGATGCTCATGTACCAAAGAGCCAGGCCGCTGAAGAGCATCAGAACAACCAACAGGTGGATCAAGCTGCTAAGATTAAGGTGGCTTAAGTAGATCTGGACTGGCAACATAAGGGTGAAAAATTTATGGCTCTCTGGGCCCATGACTCTTCAGGCCATCAGTGAAAATATTGATGGGCTCGTGATTGAGGGGTGGACTTAACCATGAACACTATTGCAGAGGTTATGCACGAATGTGAGACATATGCTGTGATCAAGCAAGCCAAACATTTAAAACTTCTTTGGTGTGGAGGATGATGGTTAAAATATAATTACAGAGAGTCCTGACAGATTGATTATATCATGCTCTCACAAATACAGCACAGAAATGCTACGTACTGACCTGTATGGTGGAAGCAGCAACCGGACGGTTGGAAACATATGCCATGCCCCATGCCACCACCCTGAACACTATTCGGGGACTTGAAAAGCAAGTCTTGTGGCAGCAGAGTACCCCAGAAAGAATTGAGTCAGATAATGGGACTCATTTCTGAAACAGTCTCATAGACGCTTGGGCCAAAGAACATGTCATTGAGTGGGTATACCACATCCCCTGTCATGCACCAGCCTCTGGGAAAATTGAGCGATACAATGGATTGCTGAAAACTAGACTGAGAGCAATGGGGGGTGGAACTTTCAAACATCAGGACATGCATTTAGCAAAAGCCACCTAGTCAGTACTAGAGGATCTGCCAACCACACTGGCCCTGCCCAGTCAAACATTCTACATACTGTAGATGGGGATAAAGTCCCTGTAGTGCACGTTAGAAATATGCTGGGGAAGACAGTCTGGTTGTTCCTGTCTCAGGTAAAAGTAAACCCATACATGGGATTACTTTTGGCCGAGGACCCGGGTGCACTTGGTGGATAATGCAGAAGGATGGAGAAGTCCGATGTGTGCCTCAAGGGGATTTGATTTTAGATTAAAATAGATGATGAATTGAACTGTATGATGTTAATTGCTAAATCACCCTGTTATTGCATATCGTCATTGCTACAGTTGATACATATTATACTAATGGCATCACATTAATATTAAAAAAAAGAACTTTGATAGAGTCAGGACTGATTTCAGCAATTGGTGCCCAGCAACTCCCTCAAGATCATCTTCGACCTGCGGACTGTGAGCACAGACCGTGCCAGATACATCAGCTATGAGCTCCAAATGTAGCAGAGACTGCACATCATTCCCCTGCTGACTCCGCTGACTGAACCAACATCACCCCTTCTGCCTTAGAAGACCATCATGACAGATGGAATCCAAAGTTATGGACAAAATGAACTCACTATACACTCAGGAGGGATGGCCCACAGACTAAGGGAATAATATCTCTGTGTATACATCAAAGACCAGGGAAAGGAGTGGTGATTAGTTAGAATGTATCGAGAAACATGGAACCTGAGCATAATGTAAATGGTATGCTCTAAGGTGTGGATACTGTCCTGGTTTCAGTTGAGATAGAGTTAATTTTTCTTAGCTAGAATAGTGCTGTGTTTTGGTATAAGAAGAATGCTGATAATACACTGATGTTTTCAGTTGTTTCTGAGAGGTCAAGAACTCTCCAGCTCCCCATGTTCTGCCCATGTGCAGGTGTACAAGAAGCTGGGAGGGAGTACAGCCAGAGCAACGGACCCAAACTGGTCCAAGAAATATTCCATATCATGTAACGTCATGCTCAGTATATAAAGGAAGGTCAGCTGGGAAGCTGGGGCTCTCACTGCCGGGATTGCGACTGTGGGATCTTGGTACTTCAGGATCACTAGCTGGGAACAGGCTGGGTATCAGTCGTCAGGTGGTGAGCAATCGCCCTGTGCATTACCCATTTGTACTTTCTATTATTGTTATTGTTTTATTTTATTTCAACTATTAAACTGTTTTTATGTCAACCTACGAGTCTCCTTACCTTTATCCCTCCAATTCTCTCCCCCTTCCCCCAGGCAGGAGAGGGTGAGCGAGCAGCTCCATGGTATTTGGCTGCTAGCTGAGTTTAAACCATGACACTTTGTTCACTCTATTTTAAAACATCATATTAAAACATCTTATTAGATGGAGTATGATATTCACAAGTGTTGCTTGGGGTTTGGGAGGTTTTTTTGGTTTTTTTTTGTTTTGGTTTTCAACAAACTGTTCTTGTTTAAATCTCTCTTGAGATACCAAAAACCTAGCAGCTTCAGAACTGGCTCTTACCTAGTTCTGATTACACAAGAAGTAGCCTTCTGTTTCCCTTTCATGGGTGTTTACTCAAAATACAAAGCAAAACACTATTTACATATTCTTCACTGGTCCTCCACATGTTCAGCAGGCTTTAACTACTTTTGAATGCTTCTTTCTTACAGGCACAACATTTTTGTAGTTCATGTGTAACTGTGGTATCACATGTTGCTCAGAAGTCACTGTGACCCAAAGGTGTCTGCTTCACTCCAGACCAGACTTCTAAAAGATGAGCAATATGTGAGTATCTGCACAGCAAAACAACTAGTTCAAAATGATTCCTTATTCCCCTGATGCCCAAAGAATTCAACACTGACACAGTTAACATCCAACTCATCGTAACAAAGAAGGTAAGGATGAGAAGACTGATCAAGAAACAGAGAGAAAAGATTCCTTGAGAGTGAGGTTTCTTTATGAACATGAACTTAATCAGTGATCCAAATGGAAAACATAGTCAAAAATACAGGAAACAAAGATTTAAGAGTAGGTGAGAAAGCTACAGTAAAGATGTTTGGAAACATCTCATTCAGGCACAACTCCAGAGAAAGGAAGCTAGCAAAGACACACATGGAACTGTGTCCAAATCAGAGGAAAGTGATAGCAGCAGCCACATCTAACTCACAGGAGAAATGAGAGGAGAGGAAACACTGCAGTTTGTATTAATCAGTTTGTTCTGAGGCCCTAGATTTGAAAAAGAAGCAATAACATGGGAAGAAACAAGATACAATTAAGATAGGAAAGAGAAATGGGTTCACTAAAAGTTGCCCAAAATATCACAACACTAAGAAATGAGAAGCACACTGAATTTATCAACAGTAGTGAAAGGAACATAGAAGCATAGTGTGGTAAGAGCATAGAAGAGCCAAGATGGAATTAACAGCTCCTCTTTACTTATTGCATATATTGATAATACAGTCTATTTCAAATGGTTTATACTTATCAGGAAACTGGAATTACACTGAAATGCTGGGTATTGTTTAAGAAGCTTTCTTCTAGTACACAAGCAGGGCAGCAAGAAGACTGACTACACAAAATGCTATGCCTCAATGCACATCATGGCTTCTTTTAAAAAGAAGGGTAAAGAAGCAGCATGTAACAACAGTACAGATGAAGTATTAAAAAAAATTAATTTCTCAGTATAATTATATAATTACAGTATTCACTCTGAAGACGATAACTAATGAAAAGATTTCCCCTTTTATAAGTAGACTATAAGGAGCTGAATAACTTAATCACACCTTTTGTTAGAAATAGACAGCTCTTGATACTGTGAAGTGTCATTTCAGTCCTAGAAATCTAAGATACAGGTCACTGCTTGTCGATGGCTTATGAATACTAATTAATCTCCCATTGGATAGAAGGCATAATTATAGGACATTCTGCAACAAGACAGCTTGGTCAAAGTAGTAACTCCATCCAATCCGATTAAAGCATTAGTTGTAATTAAAGTGGTTTATCCAAGTTAGGATAAAATTAAAAACCAGACCAGATAAATCAACCAATCAGTGGAGAACAATGCAATTAAGCTGATCTTTTCTGTGTGTAAAATGAAAAGATTTCCAAAATCATGTGATTTTTAAATGGTCATTGATGCAATATTGCATCTAGGAAGTCTATACACATTTTGTTCAAGACACGTAAGCATGACTGTGGAAATAAAGCAAGTTAGCAGAATATAGTGAAAAAAAAAATATGTCTAGAGAGAAATTAAAGCTTTTAAAATCTTTTTGGTTTTTTTGTTTTTTTGGGTTTTTAAAAGCACAAATTGAATAGAAGTTTGCAAAAATACCCTTGAAATGCAAACTAAAATTTCATTCTAAAGTTTTCTTTTGGTGGCTTCAGTACAGCACCAGTTCCAATGTCAGTATGCAAAAACACTGACATACTCTTTCTGGGACATGAAATTGTTTAAACTGGGCCATAAAGACTAGTGGTGATGTTGTACCAAAGAATTAGCATGTGAATCTATGTTCCTGATTCACATTAAATGTTTTCTTAACGTGCATGGCCAGGTCCCCGGTATTTCATCTCAGTAATCCCATGTCCAGCTTTTCTGTTCAAAAAATTAATTGTTGCAGCTCTATGGAAATACTGTGACATACAAATTCTAATAATAAAGATGTGTTTTTCAAAGACAAAAAAAATCAGGACTACTGCTCCAAGTAAAAAAAAATCATTGTATTGTATTCTAAATAAAGGTATTCTATTCAGCTGTGGTTTAGAAAACTTAAGAATTCTGACAGGCTGTACACGTCTTGGTGCTGATTAAAAAAAATTATTGAAAAACTGAATGAAGGAAAACATGGATGAAGCAGTCAGTATCCTTTAGACGTTGTTAGGTATTATTAAGCACTGAAACTTTAATGACCTATTCCACTCAGAATATACTACTCTGTATTATGTTGTACTTCACTAAGAATGCGTAGGGTCCTACAGACAAAACTTGTTGGTGATATCAGCCTTACAAAAGTCTGATTAAATTCTATAAGCCTAAAAAAGAAATCTTCTTGTCCTACCCTCCTGTTATGATAGAAAAGCAGATGTCCTTTTCCTCAGCCTTTAAAAAAGATGGCCGTTTCACAACATGATTTGGCGAGCAATGTACAGTAATGCCAGACTTAAGTATTTTTATACTGCAGACAGGGTTGGGGGAGGGAAAATGCATACTTACCCCACCTACGTTACTGAGTATTTCTCAGGAAGGGCTTTTCTTTTTTCCATAAATTGGAAATCCTTAAGATTCTATTTCTGCTGAATTAGCATTTCATCATATAAAACTAGTATACTCAATGACATAAGTTCTGTGTCAAGACAACCATTAGGTATATGTCACTTTCCTTCCTAGCACATAAAGCTTTTAGGCCATGAGAGAGAAATCGCCACAAAATATTTATTACAGGAAAAATATGTCTGCTGTACTAACAATCACTGGAGTACTCTTCAATATTGTACATTTATAAAAGACACTTCAGCACAACTCTATATTTTGTAGAAAGTCTGCAGTGATGTACAAGTTCCAAGTGTGAGCAGGACTTCTGTGTGGTAAACACAAATCACAAAATTGCAATAGTCCATTGGGAAAATTCTCTATTTTAGTACACCATCACTAGAGGCTCTCATCTTAACAGGTCAACAGGGCAGGATTAAACTATACCACGCTGACTTCTTCTGATATCTGTTGCATGCTTATATAGTAGAAACAATTTTTGTGTTGAACTACATGAAAAAATTATTGAGTTGATGTATGTTCAGTGGAAACTGTATTTTTGTGGTCTCTTGTCTGCTGGAATCCTTTTTACTTGTAGACACCTCAAGATCTGAGTGGCAGTATCTACCTCTCACTGATAATAAACATTCTGCTGTCACATTGTCTTTTGTGAACAGTTGTTCCTGAATGTCTTCTATTTACTGATTCAGCAGGTAGAAGTTTCCCAAAGGTACAAACAAACTTTACACTTAGAGCAGAATTACTAGTAAATAACAGGGCATTTGATTTCCACATTGGCATTATGAATGAGAGGGGAATAAACAGTAGTACTACCTGGGGACTGTTGAAAAGTCTCTAAATAAAGATCTGGCTGTTTGGACCAGATATAACCAGGATACAGATATAACCCACATCCCGCCCCATGCAATACAAATGAACAGCATCCATGACAGCTAAGGTCTTAATTGCCACAAAAGACTTACTTTAGAGCCTGTTTTTGTACTTAATGCTAACTATGTGCTTAACTGTTATTTGGATCAGGGCCTATCTTTATGGAGAGAATAAATTAACATGAAGCCTGAACCAGCTTTTATCCTCAGGAGAATAAATCTGAAAATCTGAAGATCTTGAAAAGGTTTTGTGTGATAAGAGCTTGAAGGATAGAATTCTGTTTCCTGCAATGTCAGGATAGTAACTTTTTTATGTATTTATTGAATGACTCCTCTTTGGGTACCTGCTGTAGCTGTTAAACACGAATCAGTTTCATTCAGTGATAAAAAGTCATCCAAAATGCTGTTGATTTAATCATATATACTTCAACAAAAACATTGTAAATATGTTTGATTCTGCATGTGCCTCTGAACACCTTTTATTAAGTCAGAGTAAGAGTAAAGGAAAAAATATAGTGACATGTTTCCACTAAATCAAGCACCTGGAGCACAGTGACAGAAAGCATTTGCTATACATGATGATGCACTGATTGATGCCAAGACTAAAGGAGCACCGAACACAAAAAATAGTGATTAAGAGCACCTTTCCTTTGCATGTGTGAAATAGAAATGCTTCTGCACAGCTCTGCTTTGGTCTAAGTAAAAGTGACAAGAAAGTCGTCAAGTAGAGTTGTACAAAACACTGTATTCTGTACAGTGAAAGTAACTTTTTCATCAATAATGTCTTTTTCATACAATCTGAGGAAAAAACCCTTTTTTTCAATATTTGCAAAATATTTTGAAATTTTTTTTTGCAAGTGAACTCTGTCAAAAAATTACAAAAAGACGATGTTCGACAAATGCTTTCTTCTCTCAAAAACAGTGGAAGAATTAAGACAGTTAGATAAACATATGCACATGAAGAACAGGAGATAAAAAGGACAGAGACGCAATTATACAGATTATCAAACTGAATAGCCAAGATCCAGCCTAGACCTGAAGTGCCGAGCCAATCTTCTCAGCAGAACAAATATTTAGCACTCCTGAGTTAAAAAACCACAAACCAAACCATCCAACAACTGTCAGTTTTGTATTAAATGCTTACACACAAGCAATAGCCCTTTCTTTTTTAGAATTATACTTTCACTTACTTGGACCCCATAAGTAATATAAAGGGAAAAAAACAGTGTTTACCATAATTCCATTTCTAAGAATGCAGCATTGCTCTCACCCTTCAAAAAATGGAGAATGTCCCTAATGTCCCTCCAGCTAGTTAGACTACTGGTGTCCTGTCTGACCAAAAAAGCTATGAAGAGACAGAATTCTCACACAAAACACTACTGGGAAGTGAACAAAAAAGTCATCTTTCATTCATGATGGAAAAACATGCACACAGATTTGTGATGTATATACAGATATGTTAACTAACTTAATCTAACCAAGAAACCCCAAAACTGGACAAATCAGTACACTTTTCTCTTTGTAGCCTTGTAGACTTCCAAGCATTGTGACCAAACAATTTCAAGGGTAGTTCAGAAATACAGAATTGGCTATAGGCCAGTATTGTGACTCCAGAACCTGCATAGCACATGGTGTTCAACTGGAGACAAGACAAACTCCACAATTTTAATTACCTTCACTGCACTTCTAGTAAAGATAGACTAAGGGACAGAAAATTGTAGTCATGGGCTACAATGTGAAAGGCTCTGTCTCAGGCACAGAGGCTAAGATATAATATAGTTTTAATTTACATATTTCTGTGAAAGCATCTGTGTACGTACAGTTATGTTACTCATCATTAAGTTTATGGGAAGTACAGCCAACATTTGTTCTGTTTGCAAACTCTGCTATTATTTTTACCTAAATAAAGAGTCTCAGAACATTAACTGTCATTTTAGCAAAACAAAATTAAAAATAATTATGAGCAAACTACAAAATAAACTTCAAAATAAACAGAAAAGTAATTTTTATGATGCATTCTTCTATTTTTTATATTTACTCTAATTCTTATAAGCAGCTACTTGCAGTAAGCTGCTGAAATTCACTTCTATTTTCTCTTTTATTATGGCACCAACTGCAAAAATGAAGTACAAGTATATACTGTACCTTGTTTTACCTGTAAGGAACACACACCTGACAAAAGGCAATCTTCACATCCAGAGTAGGTTCACCACAATAATAAAAGAAATGGCGGCTCATAAATACCTGCAATTAAAGAAAAGCAAACATAGAAATCTTGTATGTCTGCTGGTGTATAAGTACAATGCTGCTATATCTACGTTTGGATTATAAAACCAACCTGAGGTGCTACCCAGCTCATGAACAACAGAAATCAGTTAGAACATTGAACTGTAAATAGGCTCTAAATTATTTCTGATGCTCATCAAGGTTATGAACTCAAATATGACTTGGTTACAGCTGTAAAATTTTACAGTAACTGATGCCATTACCTCAAAGTATATCATGTCACTTGTATATTCCTACATCAGCAAAAATAAAAATCAGGTCAATAACGTTCTAAACAATGTGGGAATGGGAGACAGCTATTATGGGGAGGAAAAAAACACGTCCTAAGTTGACAAATGTTAGGAAAGTTATAGAAATGGAAAGACTAATTACACCACTTTCTAAATTCATGGCACAACCACTTTATGAATATTACATGTAGTTCTGGTTCTCATCTTAACATCTTACAACTAGAAAAGTTACTCAAAGGGGCAATAAGAAGGGTCCAAAACACATGCAGATTCCTTACATGAAACAACTGCAGACTGAGAATTATTTTTAGCCTAGAAATGAGCTGTCTGGATGGAGATATGCTGGAGATGCATAAAATGAGTGGTATACTGAAAAGTGAAAAGGAAAACACATTCTTCCCTGTTTGGTTTTTTTTTTTTTTTTTTTTAAATAAAAGAAGTATGTGGCAACCAATTAAATTATCAGACAACAGATTCAGAATCAGCAATAGCAGAGAATTCTTCATACTCTGTTTTGTCAGACTGTGAAACTCCCTGCCTCATGTTGCTGTGTATGTCAGAAGTCAATGTAAGCCCTAGTATGATTAGGCAAATTCACATAAGAAGGAATCTGCTGAAGGTTATTAACCTCAAAAAAATCACCTCTGACTCAAGACAACCCTATATGCTCACTATATTTTTAGATTCTTTCACAGGCATCTGATACTGGCCAAGGGACCCATACACTGGACTCAATAGGCCTCCCTGTGTACCCTATTACAGCTGTTTTAAGTTAATTCCATAGCACCACATTCAGCTCTGACTAACTAATTCTTTCCTAGCTGCATTCTAGCATGGGACATCAATTAAAAAAAACCCACAGTAATGCCATCAGGTTGAAACAGGTAGCTAGGTCACAAGACTTGGAGCACATTGATTTTTCTGCATGACTCCACTTCAAAAAACCCCCAAAACTTTTAACAATCCAATTAAAAATCCAGCAACTTTTAGGTAAAAAGAGATAAATAGTATAGAACTTCATGTTTCTCTTTTAAATATAAGCTCATTACAAAGACTTAAAAACAAAAAAAATAGAACCATCACTCCATTAAGAGATAGCCATGATTCTGAAGTGCTATGTGCCTCCTTACAGCACTTGTCTTCAATAGGAACAATTAACTAACTTCAGGTGAAAATGTAATTACTTCAGGTGAAAATTGGAGTAACTTCATCTTGCACAAACTGATCAGGACTTAAGAAACTACAAGAAAGTATTCACCAATACTTGCCAACTTGAATGCATCACATGCTCCTGCATGTGTTCAATTTTTAATGAATGAATGAATAATCCTGTTATGAAAGCAAGTGTATGACCTTTTCTACATCACGTTACTGTGTCTGAGATTGCTGCCTCATTGCCCGGTGAGTCATTACCAGAGCTTCACATGCCACAGAGGGTTTATATTAAAACGAGAAGGAGAAAGAAAGATATAAAAAAAGCTTTTAACATTAGTCATATTGCCGGTGATTTCTGGAAAGCCAGTAGATAATTACACTCTCATGTTGCAGATATATACACCATGAAATCCTATTGGCTGGATGATATTTTATAATAATCAATGACTGAAACATCATTAGTCAAAACATACCACATTCAGGATGGAGTCTAATGGTAGAAAGTGAAGAAAGGAAGGGAATTGGGGAAATTTGGTTCCTCACTGAATTTGCTGTGAGGGTCTACTGAGAAGACACACTTTGTATTATATATGCATTACTAGTCATACACAGCTCCCCAGCTTTTCACAGGAGTGACTGCAATGTTAATAGCCACCCTGGGCAGAGCAATAGACTGGTGAATTTTATGAACTGGAATACATTTTACAATTTATTATGTTGTCCTTGTATGCAGTTACTGCTTATAAAATAATAGAAGTATAATATGTTTTCATGGCCTAGATCAATACTCCTATTCCTCTGTACATAAGATATATCAAATGAATCACTAGAGAGCTGAGATCCTCCAACTGTACACCAGGAATGATAATAGCTTTCTGTCACTGTGTTGGGTTTGTGTGTGGTGGAGGTTTGGTAGTGGGGGAGGGGGTTACAGTGGTGGCCCCTGTGAGAAGCTTCTCAAAGCTCCCCCCAGCTCCAAGTCAGACCCACCTCTGGCCAAGGATGAGTCAATTAGTGATGGTGGCCATGCCTCTCAGATAATGTATTTAAGAAGGGGAATCTGGGAGGAGGAGTGGGAGTTGTGAGGAGGAGTTGCAAGGAGAACATCTGTGTGAACACCGAGGTCAGTGAAAGGAAGGAGGAGGAGGGGGAGATGTACTAGAACAGAGACCCCGCTGCAGCCCATGGAAGTCACCGGTGGAGCAGATGCCACCTGCAGCCCATGGAGGACCCCACGACAGAGCAGGTGCCTGTACCTGGAGAAGGCCGGGACTCTGAGAGAAGAAGCCCCCGCTGTTGTAGTTCAGCACTGGGAGGACTGGAACACGTGGGGGTGACCCACACCTGAGCAGCTTGGGAAGAGCTGTAGCCCATGGGAAGGATTCAAGTCACAGAAAGTTCCTGGAGGACTGTGTCCTGTGAGAGGGGAATCACGCTAGAGCAGGGAAAGAATGTGAGGAGTCCTCCTCCTGAGGGGGAAGAAGCAGCGGGACTGACCGCACCCCCCCATCCCCTGACCCCCTGTGCTGCTAGGGGAGGAGGTAGGGAAATCAGGAGCAAAGCTGAGTCTGGGAAGAAGGGAGGGGGGGGGAAAGGTGTTTTTAAGATGTAATGCTTCTCACAGTCCTACTCTGTCTATTAAGTGTTGCTGGTTTTAGGGTCTGAATTAAATTTATATTCTTTTTTCTTCCCCTAATGGTCTGTCTCTTGCCTGTGACTATAATGGGTGAGTCATCCCTCCCTGTCCTTGTCTCGATTCCTGAGCCTTTTGCTTCATGTTTTCCTTACCAGTTCTGAGGGGGAAGGGGTGAGTGAACAGCTGCATGGTGCTCAGTTGCATTCTGAGCTCAAACCATGACAATAGCACAGAGGTCTATAAGACTGTATACCCAGCGCAAAACAGACTTGAGTTCATGCTTTACATAGTGTATGTCTTCATATAATGAATTCGTATGAGATTCCCTTCAGTGCCCTGTAAATAATCAAACATGTATGTAACTTCTAATTTCTTCATGCAGAAAATACATTTATACTCAACTGTGTAAATACCCTTGATCATACCTTCTCTGGTGTTAGCTGACACCGCATGACTAGAGACACTGAAGAAGTGTCAGTGTAAAACAAATAAAGACCTGACCTGATGCTGAGATAATTGTATCACAACATAAAGCAGTTATAGAACAAGAAGCTACTGACAAATAGCTTCACTCACTAGGGATTTGAGCTTTAGGTGAGAGCATAAGCATCCAATATTTCTTTACCCTACTTCTGACACTTTATCTTTTCATCCTTGAGCAAAATCACCCAGGCTGGGAAGAACTGGGAGAATGGAACAGTGCTGATACAACAAAACACCTTGTAATAACCCAAGCTGGCATCCAGCTAGGAAGCCAGAGATGGCAGTAGCATCACAGGGAGAAAACTTGTCTATGAAACACCAACACCATAACTGGATCTCAAATTTTCATCAGGTTCAGTGCCAGAACCCATAAAAACATACAAGTCTCAGCAGCAAATATATGATCTACTTTCAGGCAAGACAGAACTAAGAAGCACTAAAATAAGAGGACGAAAGTAGACATGAAAACAAGAGTAAGAAAATCCTGAAAATCCTCTGAGCTGTCCAGTGGCACAGCCTCTACATGAACTGCTGCCTGGCACTGTGATGATAGCACTGAGGCTTGGCCTCTACCTGGCCTGCTGCTTCGACATCCTCCTCTTCTTCACGCTACTCCTCCTCCCTTCTCAAAAGCTATTCTTCCAAACAGAACATGGGCTACTGACATGTCTCAATTTCAGGCATGAACTTTCCCTTCCCCTCAGTGCTGCTACTAAATCTCTCTTTTCTGGAGAGGACTGTTTATTTTTAATAATGTTTATCTTTCTCTCCAGGAGTCAGAAGGATTATCTCATTACTATTCAAATAGCTCTTTGAAGACTGAAAGGATTAAATCAATACTATTAGTATAATTACTGAGAGCAGTGAGGAAACTGTGCAATGACAGTAGACAAAGCAGACTAGAAAACCAATAATAACTATAGTTCTCAAATATAGCCTCCTGCAGCAACTCTTTCTGCTCGTCCTTGAATTCCTTCCTCACCATCAAAGCTATATGATGTTGTTACCCACTGAATGTCTGAGCAATTTGACAACCAGTCTTTTGGCCTAGGGAGCCTTGTTTTCCTTCCCAGACTGCACTGTTGTTCACATAATTGGCTTCTGGATCATGAATGGAGAGCCTGTGCCTGCTTTAGGTCCAAGAGATGCAAACTTTGAGCCTGAGGGGCCTGAACTGTTCCTGTACTGGTTTGAGAAGAGCCTCAGCACTTGCACCCAGCCTCTAAGCTGCTTCTCTCGCTGACACTTAACAAGGTCTCTTGTCTGGAGAAAGCATCACAGTCATTTTCTTTTCAGAAAATACCTCCATGATGGCTTCTTATTTCTATGTCTCCTAATCAACAAGAAAATCCCTCATGCTTAATGGATATTGCCTTGGCTTGTCAAAGCATATTTAAAGCTTTTTTGTGACAATTCGGAAGACAAATACGGAGTCTCAGGAAAGTTCCGTATAACTTTTTAATTCAGAGAGACAAAGGAGCCAGCTGCCCTGCTGTGATACTGCTCTCTTCATTACAGTCTAGATAGGCAGGACTCCTCACCTCACCCCACAGCAAAATCATCTGTGTCAAAAACGCTGATCCAGGGTTGAAACAGGGTTCTTGATGAGAAATGCTGCAGCAGCTGTTTGACATGTATTTAAACTAGTGTTGCTGCAGTTGAAATGAATCAGGTCCCAAACTAGCCCTGGTAGTGTTCTCACCACCTTCCACGCTCCTGAAGCTGTGCTCTGAGAGGTATTTACACGTCCTACAACAAAATGAATTGGAAACAATTCCTTCAAATCCTAATTTAAAAAAATAACCCTATGTGAAAAAAAAAATTAAAAACTATGAGCTCCAATTTAAATAGAAATCAAATGGCAGCTGAAGATATCATAGACAGAACTATTTGTATCTAAAACATCACTAGATTTAAATCTCACACAGTATGGCTGTAAACTGGAAGGCTTTAACAGAATCACAGGACATCACCCAGGAATATGCTATAATCTGTTCCTAGTCCCGTGAAGCGTGATAATCTCAATAATAAGGGGAAACTATATATATTCATATCAAGAGACAAATCCAGCATTTGTTTATTAGATACTACCATCTGAATACATCACATGTGCACGACGGGTACAGTGAACACGCTCCCTATCTTCACAGGCATGTAGTTCTACACTTGTGCTACGAAGGGCTAATTAAAGTATTTATTGCTGCCTCATTGTATTTCATTCATGAATAGAAAGATTCAGAGCATGAAAAAAATGAATGAAATAGCACAATCATTTAAAGTTATTTAAAAAAAAATAATCCTGTCCCATTTCAGTGAGAGGGAGCAATTTATCAATTCAGCTGTCACTTAAAAACTTTCTTGAAAAACACTAATGTTCAAAGATTAACATTTATGAATTATTAATACTTCCTGTTTTGAAAATGAGTTTGAATCATTTCATGCATTTCCAGTACTGGAATTCCTCTCCCCTTCATCTGGAAAGATACACTCTCATCACAGTAGCTTATCAATTCTCTGAAACCTTGAGCAATGGTCTCATTCCTGTAACTATATTTTTCCTTTACTGAAATTTGTCTATTCTGCTCTGTATAAACAACAAGAAGAACAATAAAGAAGTTACAGAATATTGTCAATATACTGCATCTTTCCATTTAGCATCTTCATATCCCGAATGCATGAAATAATGAGGACATGACCAAAGTCACATAGTGTGAGAGAGTATACTGGGAGAGAATGGTAATTTCTGATCCACAGGCTCCTACGAAATTTCGTATGTCGACTTTGTCTTCTTTAACATGCTGGATCAAGAATGAAGGGCTGCAATTTGCCCAATTTTTTCCTATAATTGCTGCCAGTTATGATTGGGATATATATGTCCAAATATCCTATCAAATTGATCTTCAAAGATCAGACCTTCAGACTTATCAGCAATTTTTATAGAACTTTTTTTTTTTTTCCACATCTGATTTAGAGAACTGCAACAACAGGGCATTTTCAATATCAGCTTCAATGACACCCACTGCTTGGCAAAAAGCTCCAAGACCTGACAGAGGATAAATACGAACTGAAATTTTCAAGTGGATTAATAATAGACAAAGAGAGTGCTTCACTGAGAAAGAGTGTTTCACTGTTGTGTCTATGCTCTCATTTTAATTAGTCTTAGAATAACTGGGAAAGCAATGGCGTGAACAGGGTAATTATTAAGGTTAAATCCGAGCAGAAACAGATCATCTTCCACTGGGATGAGAAGTGATGGCATATAAAAATTCACAAGAATCATACAAGCAGCTCTAAAACTGAACTGCTGGAAGAGAGTGGTAAAGAAAAAATTTAGGAATAGCACTGAAAAGGCTTTTGGAGGAAACATATATGAAAGGAAAAAGAGCATACAAACTTAAAAGACAGGGGACTGATAAGCAGGTTTTCCTGATGATCACAGCTCACATGCAGAAAACAGGAACAAATGAGCTCCAAATCTGGCCTTGCTACCAGCTTCCTGTATATTCTCAAATCAATTATTATGAGTCAGATTTTCACACTTAACAATACCTGGTGTAAATACCCAAGTTATAACAGTCCAAGATATCACATACCTAAATAATACTTTTACAAACAGGCACTATCAGCAAAAGAACTTGCTCCTGTGTGATGCTGCATCAGATTAATTAGTCAAAGTTTATGATAATCCTATAATCTCCCATACAATCTTTTCATTTGTAACTGAATATATTCATTCTCTGATGCAAATTCAATGAGAAAATAAAAACTAGCCACTTCCTAGGGCTATTAAATTAGACTCTGATGTTGGAAGCAACTCTGAATTTGCACAGGATGAATGTCCAGTGGTAAGTGTGCAAGACCATGGCTACTATTGTCACCAAAAAAATGAAGAAAATCTAACTGGTGAGAGCTGAGCACAGTAAAACACTCACTGCTTGCCTACCATAAGATAACAACCTTTACCACAATGGTAGAAGCAAAATTTTTTTTTTTTGCTGCATTTTTTCTAATCTGGGACTTGGTTTTAATCTGCTTTCTCTTTCTGGGGGAAAAAAAAAGACAAAAAATTAAGGTAACCATCTCAGCACAGTTGAGTGAAAAATTCTGCCCTCTCAGAAATTTGTTTTCCTCTATTAAAAAAAAAAAATCAATAAAAAGATGTTCCTTAGATAAATGTCAGTGGTAAAACTGCCTGAAGGTATGTAATGAATCACATCAGAACTATTTTTAATACACTCCCAAGTCAGAGCACAACCTCCAAACCTAATTCAAATTCAGTTAAATTTGCCTTCCACACAGATGGCCCTGGCACTGTATGACTGATGGAAATGATATATATTCTATAGAACACATAGAGAAAAATACTCAATTACTGTCTGAATCAAGCAGTATCAATAAAATTAATAGATTTTACTAAATTATATATTCTAACAGTTTTGACAATTTCTAATACATTGAACTGTATGTTATTGGGTCTCATTCTTAATATGCTGCTCTGTTATGGAAGTTAAGCATCCCATTAATGAAAGGTGCATGTAAAAAGAATTACTATCTTAGTCAAAAGCAGAACTCTAACTTCAGGATAAATGTATGAAAGGCCAGGGCACTTAGTTCTAGGTACAAATCTTGTTTCAGGGTACCTTCATTTTGTGGCACTATGGTAGAGTAAACAGCCATTTCTATGGGAGTTTCATTCAATTTAGAGGAAAAATTTATGGTTTTGGTGACTTAAGAGGAACAAATTAGGTAAGCAAATTAATATTTAGCCATGCTTTTATTTATTTGATACAAAATTATATTTCAGTCTACCAATGCTCATCTTTCCTATGTCAAAGTTTGTGTGATGGAGATATGAAAAGCTGTTTAGGACTATGGAACAACTTGCTCAACTGAAATGCCCATAACTTTAAAAGAACTGTGTAATTGGCCACTGAACTGAGCCGGCCAATTTACACCTCACAGTTATTCAGTAACAGAATCACAGAATCACTCACATTGGAAGGGAAATCTATTATCCAACCTCTCTTCTCAAAGCAGGGACAGTTTCTTCAGTTGTTTGAAAAGTCAGGATGCTCAAACCCTGCCTTGGTTTGTATTTACATACTAATACAGTAGCTACACAACTAAAAATACTATTACTCTAAAAAATGTAAGAGGCTTAGTTCTGCAGTACAAGCCTGTGGCCATGAGCAGATTACACTGTAGATTCAGCAGCTGCAAACCAGCTTATTTCTCCAACAACTAAAATCCAGATTCCTTCCCTTCTAAAAAGCTTTTCCCCCTCTTAAGCTTTAACATTTGTAAATTTTAATTACTCCCATAACAAAAATACTACTAGAACTACTCATCTCAGGGATGCAAGCGGGATTTACTGCAAAATCACTGCAAATTGTTAATATCAAAAGGCAGTTGCATCTTGTTTAAGAAAACACAGAAAATATTTTTATACGTTCTGGGCTTCGTTGCTTAGAACTCTAAATATATGAGAAAAAATTCTTAATGGACTAAGAAGAGGTCCTGTGTTTCTGATGAATAATTAAATCTAAAATGATGCGAGACTGGAAACAACAATTTGCCTGCTGCTGGACTATATCCATTTACCTACACTGCTGCTGTTTAGAGTGTATGTCATGCTAGTGCAGAAAGGTTAAAGAAACCAAGACTCCCTTAGAGTTAGGCAGGGTACAAACCCAGCAAAAGTGGGTGTTTCCTTGCTCCAGTCTAGCTGCAGTTAATGCTGGGTAAAAGTTTTCAAAGGGTAATTGGCTTTGTGATAAATAAAATAGTAACACAGAATGATTTTCAGCTTACAAGCTGATGCACGCAACTGCACGTTTTTTTCTTCAGCTTCCTTGGCACGCATTAGATGTAGCACGTGTACGCTGATACTACAATCACTATGTCCTACTAATCCCATATAGGTTTGTTTTCCTTTCTCCAAACAGGCATTTCTCCTTAAGTGCTACATCAGATTTGGCCATTACATTAATCAAGCCCTTAACTACACAAAAACTGAAGCACAGCACCTACGCTTTCACTGATGCCCAACTTAATGTGATTTGCAAAAAACTTAGCTTACTGTATTTAGCAGCTAGACCAAAAATAAAACAAAAAGAAATAAAACTATCCATTACTACAAGGAATAATAATGATAATTATATATCCAGTGAATACAATTAAAGTTCTAGGGTCTGACAAAACACTGAGAGAAGAACTATTTCAAAGAAAGCTGTGGAGTGGTGTTGCTGCAACAGTGGCATTTGTTTTCTTCCCATAAGTAAAACCAGAAATACAGTAGCTGGTTAATGCAAAGATACAGAAATGTGAAGGTTATTGTTAGTTACCTGTTATACAGATGACCACAGACTAGCACATTAGACAAAAATTTAGTTTTGTGAGCTCAGACTGGACAGGTAGGGAATGATTAAAACCAAGTCATGTTCCTGCTAGGTTCTTGTATACAAGTAAAACAAGGAATGGTGTGTTAAAACACAAAGGTTAACTGTCACAAGAAAGTACATTTTTTTCTATGTTTTCTTTGTTCTGTAGCATTGGAACAAAGTGACTTTTATCAAAGTCAGAGGGTGGGAATTTCAAAGACGATAAGTAGAAGCACTTCACGTACATCTCTTTTTAGACCAAGGAACTGATTTATTGTTGCAGAAAGTACACCGAGTCTTACATGAAAAGCAAGGCTATCCAGGTTTATAACAGCTAGTGGTTACAGCAGGTAAGATGTTCTGGTTTAGGAGTTCGATTAGGCTCCTCCTATTTGAGGCCTATTGTGGAAGTAATGTCCTATATGATTATACTTACCTATGAATCTTCTGTAAGAGACCATGAGAAGAAGATACAAACAAGACAGCTAGAGCACTCCCATGTTCTGTCTTTGCTGCAACAGAAACTTTGCGTCTCTGTTGTATGTACTACAGCAGCCTTTTCAAGCCTCTGCCATTTCAGGACATGTATTTAGAATCTCTCTCTGTTTCAAGGTTCTTCCATTTTTAACAGGCTGTCATGGATTAAATAAAGGGACAGGGACAAGAGATAATGAGGAGGAGTGTAGACTTTCTCGAATCCCATGGCCAGTCTCCGTTAGCCTGACATGCTGGCTCACTTCAAATATTACCCCACAGAACACTGACCCCCACAGAGGGCCCAGCAGCTTATTTCAATGGTCAGGGACTTCAGACAGCTGGGGTGTAGCCCACTCAGAACTGTGCATGAAAATAATCCTAGCTTTGGTTCTTTTCCCAGGTGCAAAATGGCCAGCAGGAATCATATGTGCCAAATTTAGTCTACTTTCCTATGCCAAGTGGCACAAAACAACTCAGGTGGAGTTAAAACAACAACACTGAAAAAAGATAACTCTGCTGCAAAATACTTTCCTGTAGTGGTTATCTTTTTGTAGTAAATAAAAACATCACAGCTTGAAAGATATTGCATTTTCACGGGCCATCATGTCATTCTCTAGTTGTAATAGCAGAGCTATTTTTCTACTTATATTTCCCAATTTCACTTTTTGAAAGGAAATCATTCTCTCTCTCTCTCCCCCTGAGTTTTCATCACATCAGATCATCACATCATATCCTTGGAGATACACAACAGAATGTGGACAGAGCGTAAAGACATGTTTGGTCCTGCTTTGCTGAGTGGCAAAAGATTCAGTGATTTGATGGACTTGGGCATTAACATTTTACATCAGACACTATCTATTCAGAAAAATGTGTCACCCATTCCAAATGGAAAAATCTTAAATGCAGTTTTTCATAAGCCATTTGTTAAAACAACCAAAGAGAAAGGAAGAGAGAAAGTGATTCATGGAGGTGAACTAATACACCAACATGAAAGTCTCTACAGTACTGAAATGGAAGGCAGCATATCAAGATTTCTGTAACAATGTAAAAACTGTTCTTCACATCACTGCTAAGCTGAAGGTGTAAGGGCAGAGGTGCCCTTCTAGCATGCTCCTTTTAACCAAACAAGAGCTTCTCTTAGAACTTTGGTAAGAAAAAAGAAGCTAAAGAGGCAAACTGGGCCATTTTCTTGACAAACAGTTTGGGAAAAGAGAAAATGGAAAGCAAAACAGGCTGTTTCATAATTTCTCCCTCCTCATCACCACCAAGACAGAGACACTGGCTCATACATCTTTCTGACTGTAGGGAAGGACTCCCTGTTATGGGTAAACAACAATTTGGAATTGATCCTGCCAGACAAGAGGCACAGAGCACCATTTAAAAGCATGGGCACCTCCACAGTTACAGAGAAACGCTGTAAGTGCATTAAAGCAGAGGTACAGTGCAGATATTTTAGGCAAACAGGTACTTGTCTGCCTCTCCAATTGTCAGGTAGATGTCAAAAGTTTTCAGAAATCCTTAACTGAAGGAATGAGGAACCAGAGTTCAGACAGGGATAAAAGGCTTTCAAAATCAATGGAAACATGCAACGGCAAACACTTCATATGAAATCAAGATTTTCACAGGTACTGAATAGAAGTCAAATGTGAAATGACACCAAGAACTGTATTCTTTCATGTATCCCAGCTCCTCTCAGAGCTGGGCAAAGGGGTGAATAGGAACAAATATGGGTGTCTGATTCAGTAAGCCAAGGGGGTTAAGGATAGCACAGGAACAAGTTTAATTTGCCTGGGCACACCAGATGGATTGAGGACTTATCTCCTCTCCCCAAAACACTGTCATTAATAAGATATGGTATATCCTAGCAAGAACAAGCTGAGCATCCTTGAGAATATCTTTGCAACCAGAACTCTGCAGTGAGTACTGCCAGGCAGCAAGAGAGAGAAGGACTAAAGAATAACTTAAATGAGAAACCGTTGTATTACTTTGAAGGAGTCTGGACTGGAAGATCTGGGTACCGCAAAGTGATAACATTGCCATGATCAGACTTAACATGTATTTTACACAAGTTACTTTTACTAAAGTACTTAAGTAGTACAAGAACACAACATTATCCTACTTTTGACTGCCTAAATGTAAGCGTAAGAGTAATTCTCAAGCTCTCCCATTTAGTAGCTTCCTATGTATTTTTCCAAAAATGCTGCAATCCATAGCTTGGTCTTCTAATGTTTTTGACTTCTTCTTCAGCTGTGACTCAACTACCAGAGCTTCCCCACAGCTAGAACACCTTCTGATGTCCATAGTTTCAAGCTTTCTTTAGGGTCACACAAAATAGCAATGTAAATACTCTGTTTTATCCAGCCCTTCACACTCGATTAATTATACTCCCCATAAATCATTAGCCCATTTGCCTGGTACTCATCCCAGTTAGACTACAAGCTTGGAGAGTATAAACACTACACATCTTGTAAAGCTTCATGCACACATGCCAGTAGATCAGTATTGCATAGCAGTAATAATAATCACATCCCATACATGTGTGTGTAATGCACATGGCCATCTAAAGAAGAAAAAGCTCTTAAGGCAAATATAAACCCACATGCCCTTGTTGTTCTAGGAAAATCTCAGCACTTTAGTGTGTGTCCAAAGCATAAGTGCTTCCTAGAACTCCCATGGGGACAGTGCATCTTCACATTAGCTGCAGTGGAGGCCTGTGCTCATAAAGCATAACACAACCCTTGCACGATTCCACTGGAGCACTGGTATTCGCTCTCCTAAACTAAAAATGTAAACATGAATGAAAAATTGAGAACTCAGTCATATGCCAGGGCTCTAGAGTTCTAGATTAAGGTTTCAGGTTTTTAACATGTGTTTCAGTGGCACCTCAAGGTTGAGCCTCAAGGGCTCAACAGGAGATTGTTTTCTGTTACCGGACAATGGATGTTTCAGAAAAGTCATAATTACACTTAGCTCTTTTCTTGCAGCAGGCAAGGAATATATACCACAGGAAAGCAATTGCGACTTGAATGAGCAACAGTCCAGCAAAATTAAGGGTTTCTGGATTCACCTCCTAGTGCTGTTACACTTTAACCACAAATGTAAATCTTTCCTGAGCTAGGCAGAAGCTAACAGCACCTTGCCTAATTTTACTCTTACTCAGCTTCTATCTTCTAGACTTCTCAGCAGGTATGAATATTATTAAAAACATATTTAAAATACATATATATAATTTTATATATATACATACATATAAAATATATGAATACTTTTCTGAAACATTAGCAGACAAATGTCTCAGACCTGATGGACTGATACTCCTTTTAGTAAGCTCAAGTTCCCACACTACTAATAGCGCCATTGGAACTGCATTTTCCAATCTGGGATACATCCAACACTTTAAAAAAATATTTCTAACCTAGAAAGAAAACCTTAATAGTCAAAATTTCAAGCCAAAAAGCCTAAAAAAAAATATTCCTTAGAGTACAGGAAAACACAAATGAATTGAAATATTAAGTCTTTGATCAATTTTCTTTAATTTCCTCCCCCCACCCCATAAATATTTCTATTCTGTTTAAAGTGCTTTTTGTAATGAAAAGTCTTCTACCAACATTTTATTCGATCAGCTGTAGTTACTATTATCTCCTAAATGTACTTCTAAGTCTAAGTCCTCAAAATTCAAAAAAATACATGCTCATATGTAGCCTGCTTCAAAAAGACCTGATCCTCTGCTGGAGAGGTCTGTGAGGTGCTTGTGCCATCCAAGAGCTGGCAGTCTGGTCACAGCCTTTCACTCCAAAGCTACACTGTTTGACAGAAAGAGCTTAGGATCACACAACATAAAACAGTAAATCAACATTGCCAGGCACATTTTAGACACTGTTGTGTCTATCCCTTAAAAAAGAAAAAAAAAAAAAAAAGAAAGAAAAAAAGTAACCATTTACACGGTAATTGGAAATACATTAGAAAAAGAATACAGCAACATTTAATTTACAGCAATATGACAAAATGAACAGGACAAGACTAACCAGTTGACAGCCTGTGGCTTGATCACCATCTTGTAAATGCTATAATGCGCTTCCTCTTCCCAAGGTCAAGTGTAGTATTTTTGCTTAAGTTATACAAAAGCAGTTTACCAAATTGGGGCAGGGGGAGCGGAAATCCATTTAAACTTTTTATCCACAGAACGAGATTCGTCCACATGAATACTTTAAGACAATTTGTTTCAGTCCTGAGGTGAACAAAAGGTGTGAGTTCATAAATTCCCTCAAACCCTTTCCCCTAACCTATGAATAAAATAATTATTTTTCTTCTTAGAAAGGCAGTGAATATCATGGCTGCTTTTCTGAAAAAAAGACTGGTGTTTCAGGCAATTTTAGCAAAGCGTCCAGCCAACAAGAAAAAGACAGAAACTATTAGAAGCAGGAAAAGACATACGATATGCCAGAAGAAGTAGAGTTTCTAGGTCACATCATAAAATGCAATAATCGCTTCCAAAAGAAACTATCTGAAGAGAAGACTATTTGAGGAAATACTGAAACATGAATTAAGAAATAAACTAAGGAGAACTTCCAGAAATCATTGTTTCCAATTCATAATGGACATGACTACATGAAGCAGTGAATGAAGTTTAAAGTTTCAGGTACCTGTGATAAGAGCATCCATCACTAGCAGCTGCTTTTATTGCTGCTAATTGCACAGACCTGACAGCTGAGATGTCAACACTACCAATAATATGCACCAATCCTAATTTTTTAATATTTATCATATTCTTGCCATTTACCCCCTCATTTTACCCTCATCTTGCCATTTACCCTCATATTGATTTATTTCTACGCTGCAATCCAGCTAGAAAGTATCAATAACAACCTTTCAGTACCTACTTGGAAAATACCATGGGCTAGCAGCTCAACCTATTAACACTTTTTGTAAATATTCATGAAAAAAATTCATATATAAATACCTGGTTGGTTGGCCTGAACAAAGCTCTATGCTGTTATCCCTAATTTGCAATTGGAATTTGAACTAGATAGTTTAAAGTCAGTTAAAGTATGTTTCCTCTGAAGCCACTGTTTACTGTGTCTGCTACATCCCCTCTGGGATGGTCCCGCTGGCTGTCTGGGATTCCAGTCTTGCCCAGGAGGTGCTTACATTGAGGTATCTGCCCTTCTCTGAGGCAAGTGGCTGCGTCTGCTGTGATGACCCAGGTGGAGTAAGAAGTATTCTTTTGTGCCTGCACATGAACCTTTGCCATTACTCCCTTGATAAAGCATTTTAAGATAGACTGCCTCTTTCTGTTCCTATTTGCAGAAGGTTAGGAAATTCCATGATTTCTTGTTCTCTTGAACCTCACAAAGGCCATGTGTCCAGAATATAAGTATAAGCAGACAGCTCTGCTGTCTACTTTTCAATGCCAAGCTGGAAAAAATGGACTGAAGGACACTAATTGCCTGTATCATCAATAAGTTTGAGCCCTGCTTCCTAAACAAGAGCAGATGCCCAGTGAATCAGACATGCCTGTCCCTAAGTATTTTCTGATATAATTTCCAGCTCCCATCGCAGCTGCATATAAGACAAACCAACTTAAATCCAACTGACCTGACACCACTTGCAAGGAATGCTGTGAGACTGCTGATTGACTCCTCCATTTTAAAGCAGTAGCATGAGCTACTGCAACATGCAATGAATTCTGTGAAGCTCCTCCATACAAAAATGACTCACTGTCCACAAAAAACACCTAATTTAGAAGAGAAATTGGCTGCACATGGTATCCAGCCTCCTGTAGACTACAGATCAGAGCATACTTTCCACACCCTATGCTACAAACAGCCTTTGGAATAATGTGCATAGTTCGTGTATTTTCTAGGTAATTGAAGACACAGGTTCAGTGACACTCCACAGGAAGGAAAACTGATGATAAAAACTCCACCTTCTAGGGTGTCCCCCCCCCCAGTACAGCAAAACTAGGAGCTAGATGTTTTACAAAAACAGGTTTACAACACTCCTCAAGAGCTCTTCCACACACATTTGACAGATAATAAAACCAAGGCAAAATGAATGACATGTCCACTCAGTCAGGAACAGTGGCCTGGGTACCTGGTTTTAATCCACCTGCTGAAAGCACCACTGAAAGCTAATATAAATAGAATGGGTCAAATTCCTAAACAAAACAAAAGTTAAGGAAGACTGGGTTTCACTGTAACCCATCCTTTTGACAGCTGCCCCAGAAACAAAGGAACAAAATCCAGTTTTACTTGCATAGCCAAGTGTTTTCTTTTTTTGTATTTCATTTTTGAATCCAAACATTTTGGAGTGTAGAAATGAGCAGCTGAATAAACTGATATACTTCTCTGTAACATCTAGGATTTTTTGCATCATCTTTTTTTCTTTTTTGACTTTCTAACATGTTTTTTTTTCTGGGACATATTTCTGGATTTTGGTGTGAAATCAAATGGATGCATGAATAATAATGGACTTGATGTTCTTTTGAGTTTTAAATTGTGTTGGGCAGAAATTTGTGAATGATGGTGGGAAATAGGAAAAGGAACATGACATTTCTGAAGCACGATGAGCGTTTAAAGCTCTTGTAAGTGGAGCTATAAAAGTAACCTCCCTCCTCTTACCTCTCTGCATCAGTACAAACACTTTTCATCTGTCATCCCATACCTCCCCCTGATCATCTTTGTTCTCAATACTTTTTTCTCCAGGGTAGGGCTTAGATTTTTTGTTATTTAAGTACCTACAACTACCAATACACAAACTGTAGCCTTAAAAAAAAACAAACAAAAGAAAATCTTACACCAGATCCTAACCTCACAAGAAGTATTTTACAATGCTGGATTTTAAAAAAATTTATTTTTAACCTAGACAGCCCATTAGTTTGAATATAAATTTTCCAGAATGCGTTGTTTACCAAACCAGTTGCTACTTCCACATGTTGTTTTGGTTTTTGTTTGGTGTCTGGAGTTTTTGTTTTGTTTACTTTTTATAGTTGGGGCTAATAGTAAACAGGTCTTTTTGCTTTTTTTGGCCTGAGCTGACCGTCACAATTCTGATTAAAAGTAGAGTTCTAACTGTACGCCACAGCTTTTTAAAATGGTAACACATACACTGAAGAAAAATTCCACTTTTATTAGAGCCCAACTGCATGGTCACGAGATCTTTAATATAATAATACTTTATGATATTTACAACACCAAGTAAAAACTGGCCACACTGGTTACCATAAGATGCCTGAAATATGTCTAACCATCAGTGCTGTTTTCTTGTTCCAAACTTTGTCTCCAGCTGCCGTTTGTTCTTACCAAACAAACCCTTATGTGAAGTGTACAAGTGCAGTTTTCACCCTTCCTGGGTGAAATATGACAATAAAGCCCACCTGAAAGATGACCCATTGAACCGCTGCAGTTTCAGTGAAGGCTACCTGTAGGTGCCTGCTAACGCGCCGTAAGCTGGACAGACTGCGGCAGCATCTGGGTAAACTGTCCTCTTTGCAGACATTGCCAAGCAGGATACCAATCATTGCCATGCAGACTGAAAGTTTTATCTTGTTTTCCTACTGGAAAAAAGTTTGTCTGTTCATCCCTCAACTTCAAATAACTTTTGAAAGTTAGAATCAGGAGCTAGAAAAACACGTTTTGGTAGTTTAAGTGTTCATTAATTAATTTGAGTGAGTTTACAGACATCTTGTCCTCTAGGATGTTTAATGAGTCCAACAATTCACTGCAGTAGACAACTGGTGAGACACAGTGTTATTAAAACATTTCATCCCTAATTTAAACAAAACAAGTTCAAATTGAAAACAGGCATTTTTATACCTTTACTGATTTTCCATAAATATATATAGATATGTGCAGTAACACAACATAAATAAAATGATTTAGACACTTTTCCAAACTGAAACTCAATCAGCAGAAATGCCATGTATTGACCACAACAGAATAGCAGAGAAAATGTCCTATTCTCCTTCTCATGATTCTAGCCTGTTTCTCTAACTTACAGGGCTCTATCTATGCAATAAAAAAAAAAAAAGCATCAAAATTAATCCTTTGTGCCAGCTGCCTGTACTTTGCTTGTACAGGGGCTAGTACCCCACACTACATAATTTAAACGAAACATTCTCTGAAATAACAAGAGAGAATAATTTCAGCAGATTACTGGGAGTTGCGACATACTAGACTGATGCTACCTCAGTCCTCCTATTCAAAAACTGTGTCTGATTTCAGCTCCCTCTGACAACCTCTCAGGCTTTCTAATTTACAGCAACATTTTATCTGCAGGTGACGTGCCTTTGTAATTTACAGCTGAAGCTGCTATCTTTGAAAAAAAAGAAGATTCAGGGAATAGTGTTACATTCTAATCATGTAATTTTACACCTCAAGAAACAATGAAAAATTATAAACTGAATGGAACAGGCTTGGCAGACTAGATACATGAAATATATATGTTTGTGAATGGCATAATTTCAGTATCCAACTGGCATAATTTCAGTATCCAACATAGTGTATTGGAGATGTTCCTCTGCTGAACTGTGTTATTTATCCTGAGATGTAAAGCATAAAGAGTTTGCACACATTCTGCACATTTAAAAATATTCTGAAACATGTGTGTGGTGAGAACATAGGTGTCCTTTCTTGTACCTAAACTATGTAAACAATGACTCCCTTGGAAATTTAAGCCCTGTACACCTAGCCAACAGAGACTATGGTCTCTGTCATGGTTTAAACCAAAATGACAACTGAGCACCACACAGCTGCTTGCTCACTCCTTCCCCCTCAGGAATGAGAAGGAAAAAATAAAAGACTCAGAAATCAAGATAAAGAGAGGGAGGGATGATTTCCCTGTTATGGTCACAGGCAAAAGACTGACTCTTTAGGGGAAGAAAAAGAACATCAATTTAATTCAAACACTACCACCACCACCACTTAATTTTCCAATAAGAGTAGGACAGTGAGAAATACAACCACTTCTTAAAAACCTCTTCCCTCCACCCCTCCCTTCTTCCCAGGCTCAGCTTTGCTCCTGATTTTTCTCTCCCTCCTCCCCTGCAGCAGCACAGGGAGCAGGGGATGGGGATTGTGGTCAGCTTGTCAGCTGTTGTCTCTGCTGCTCCTTCCTCCTCAGACTCCTCCTCACACTCTTCCCCTTCTCCAGCATGGGGTCCCTCTCACAGGAGACAGTCCTCCACCAACTTCCTCCTACGTGAGTCCTTCCAATGGGCTGCAGTTCTTCAAAAACTGCTCCAGCGTGGGTCCCTCCCATGTGTCACAGTCCTCCCAGTAACAAACTGCTCCAGTGCAGGCTTCTCACAGAGTCTGGTCTTCTCCGGGCGCAGCCCCCTGCTCCAGCGTGGGGTCCTCCCCGGGCTGCAGGTGGCATCTGCTCCACCGGTGACCTCCATGGGTGCAGGGCACAGCTGGCCCTCTCACCACGGGCTGCAGGAGGGTCTCTGCTCCGGCACACCTCCCCGTCCTCCTCCTTTCTTCCACTGACCTCAGTGTTCACAGAGGTGTCTCACTCACGTCTCCTTCTCACAACTCCCACTCCTCCTTCCAGGTTCCCCTTCTTAAATATCTTATCACAGAGGCGCAGCCACCGTCGCTAATTGGCTCGGCCTTGGCCAGAGGCGGGTCAGACTTGGAGCCAGGGGAGCTTCAAGAAGTTGTAGCCCCCTCCCCTGCTACCAAAACCCCCAGCACACACACAAACCCAACACAGTCTCAGAAAGACTATTTTTGTTTTGTATTAAGCACATACATCCTATCAAAAATATAAAAGAAATTACTTCTGTGGAGGCATGGAGCCTGCATGCTTCAGCCTAGATCCTCCCCCCATTAGCCATAAACTGTCAGCCTCACCATTTCAGTGATGCTTGTTGCTTGTTGGTTTGCTGCTGGAGCTGTTAGAAAACCCTGATACTGAGCGATGTTTCACTAGACATGAAGTGAAAAGGGAACAAAGGCTTTTGCTTGTACTAATCTAGACAGAACAGGAACTTCTTACTAAGCACAGGTTCACTCTGTCTTGCATTTTGGGCTGCCATCAACTCTTCTATGACACAGATTCACAGGAAATTGTGTCAATTCTCTACCTCATGTAGAGGGGTATGAACAGACCTGGATGTTATTATAACAAAGCTGCTTCCAACAAAATTAATTCCTGGTACAGGCTCTGCACCAGTGTTCCCATGCTGATCTGGGAATGATGCCAGGCAGAACAGCTGGAAGAGCATTAACGTCTCCTCTCCAGTATCACTCAAGCATTGCTTAATGGCAGATCATCTTAAAATTACATACTGGGGACCCAAGAATGGAAATGTATCCTTTTTTCCTATATCCCATGCATTCACTCAACATGCAGGCCACAGTTATAGCTTCAGCAGGGCTAGTACTTAGGAATCTAAGTTCACCCAGTCACATTTTATCTCGAAATTTATCAAAGTAAAAAAAAAAAAAAACCAAACCCAACAAACCAAGTTAAAACAAGAAAACCACTCACCAAGTGAGAGAAAAAAAAAAAAAGCAGCTACTTAAGATACAAGAATGCTTTGTGATTTTCTGCAGCTGTTCTCAGCATTGCTTAGCAAATGAATTTAACACAGAATGTCATACAGAACTATTTTTAGTCCTTGTTAGTGTTTTAGCACATTATCATGATTAATCATTGTTAGCATATTAATGTACGGGCACTTGAAGATGAACAGTCACATTGTGCTGGGTACTGCTAACTCATCTTTTATATTATCATTTACACTATTATTATATTCTATTTATACTATAATACTGCACATCTGTGCTACATAGAAAAGAGTATTATAAGTGTATTAAGATCTTGATTTTGCAAAAATTTAAGTACAGGCCTAAAGGAAATATCATTGTGTGCAATGTCCTCTAGACCACAGAGATAAACATGTGCATAAGGCTTTGCATAGGATCCACAGCTGCACGGTCATGCTCATGGAAGGGAAGTAATATTGGAGTTAGATTTAGAGGTGAAACTTCACTGTAAGATACACAGCTAAACAGGTCAGGTCTACAGTATACAGCCTACCTCACCCACAAGCTGTCCAGGCTTAGAGCTATCATGCAAAATGTCATATTCATTCAGTGTTTTTTTTAAATGTTCATTGACTGGTCAAATAAAAACCAGCTCTGTCATAACACTCACAGGCATTTTTCATAAATTAAGTCTTTTGTCACAGTCAGTTCTCCCTCACAGGAGACATACTACAAACAACAAACTACAGAACACCTTTAGAACATGTTTCTTTTCCTGTCGTGATTCTCTTCCTATTACTTTGTCTCCATTTTTACAGTATATTCATCACAGTGTAATATAAACATTTCACAAACATGTAACATCTCTTAGTACTTCACTTCTTTTGCAGGGATTTTCCTTTTTATTAAGCTTGTTTTCATCAGTAATTAGGTGGCTCCAGATGCCTTACCAGGGATTGGATAGTCTGACAGTGAAGTTTAACATTTTGTCCAGATGACACACTTGTAATTGTTCTGAGGTCTTCCCGGGGAGAGCTGCAAATCTGGCCACTACTGCTCAACAAATACAGCCTGGTGAAGTTTCACCTCTGTCCCAGTGGAAGACAGCTGTCAAAGGAGTTAAAGATATGCAGGGTTAAGAAAGTCTGGGTCTGAGTCGGGACAGTTAGCTCATCTTCCATTTTACCATGCTCCAATTCAAAATAGCACAGATACCATGAGCAAGGGACAACGAGTGTTCCGTTTTCTCTCAATAAACTAGCTGTTTTCTTTCAAACCCTCTGCAGCCTTTCTAAGGTCAGTACTTTCACCCATTGGTATACTCTGTTGGATTAAAAAAGCCTGGAGGTCACTACAGTGCATTGCGATAGTCAGTGACTGCAATGTCCTGTTCAGCTCCAGGTAGAGAACATTTCTGTAGCTGTGGACCTTTGGGTATAGAGAATAGTCCAAAAGGCAAATAAACAAGCCATACATTATTCCTTAAATGTGCCATTACACAAGAATAAGGAGTCCACATCCTGGATGTTCTTTCTGCACAGTAGTGAAGGCTTACAGGAAAGGGAAAATTCCTTATTTGGAGAAATAAATAAACCTTCTGAGGAAAGGTAAATTAAAACCCCCAAAACATCAGTGTTGAAATACTCAAGAGTAGAATTTTAACCAAAGCAATCAATAAAATCTTATCAACTGCATATCCGTGAGGAAAGAGTACGTTAGAAAGATGTATTTTTATCCGCTCTTTAAGAACAATATCAACACTTCAATTTCTACCTGACTCATGAAATTACAATAGCTGTTTACCAGCCTAACTTTTTTTTTGGGCCTGCCAACTATACATTCAATCTTCCACTTTTGCCTTTCTGTCCTGAACAATTGTAACAAATTTTATAATCTAGAGAATGGGGGAGCGGAGGGCAATGGCAACCAACAGCTCTGCAACTTCTCCCATTAACTTATTCTACAGGCTGCTTAACCTACAGACAACTTGGCAAAATAAGCACTTCAGACCACTATACGGTGTATTTACCTCCATATGCCCTTTGTCTTCTACAAAGCGTTGTACTGTATGCCACATATGATTTACAAACAGCTGTTTGAGGCCTTTAAGACATCCTTAGGTGTCAGTGAAAAACAAGGGAGCATTTGTACATTCAAGAGCCTCCACATCTTTAAAAACAGTATCCACAAGCATGCTCTGCTTTCTACACTGTCATGGAAGAGTAAGCCCATGTCATAAACCACTGTGAAAAGCCAAGAATAGAAGATTAATAACCTTTCCTTTCCTTTTTTCCTTACAAATGCTTTTATGCTTTTCCCACCATTTTGAGTTAAACTCTGGAATTCCTGGTAACAGATATATAGAAAATACTGCTAAAGGAGACACCAGTAAATTATCCAGTCTATATTCCTGCCCAACATCAGGATCAACTGTAATTATTTCTGACAGATATTTTCATAACTTGTTCTTCGCCATGGAACATGCCCTTGCAAATTTACTTTTCATTCTGTGGAGTAGTTCCTGTTTGCAAAGAATAATATCTGTAGCATCAGAAGAACAGTGCTCAACAGAATGCTAGGCTTACAAAGATATAAAAGGATTCACAGAAAATTTATATACTCTGGGCCAAATTAACCTCTGGTAGAAAGGTTAAGCAGGGGTATGCTCACCTTCATGATGAACCAGTATATGCCCTCTATAAAACTTTGAGAGTTTTATCTGTTAATGAAGAGCCTGTATGTTTAGTATACTCTTGTGTCAGTTGCTTTACACACGCCAAATATAATTTTAAACAGCCACTGCATTTGAATTACTGTAATCTGATGAAACAGGTCTAAGCAACCCGAACAGAAGAGCTCAATGTTTCATTAAAGTCAAGGAGTTTTCTTGTCTGCTTCACAACAAGCAGAGAAACTACAGCCAACAAGACTTGATCTTCTGACCCAAAGCACTTTTCCACCACATTTGCACTGGGTTTAAAAACTCTGAGAGTAAATGCCTTTGCATGGTCATTTACCCCTGGATTTTGAAAGTCTGTCAGACATGGACTATAACCAGTAACTGTTTATGGTTGGTTTGCTTGAAGTGGGAGTGGGGGTGTTGGTTTCGTTTTGTTTTTAAATTACCAGTGTCACTTCAAAAGTAATCATAGTTACTATCAATTTCTGCTCAACATGGGATAGGTGCCTACTCTGAGAGCTCACAGAGCATCTCTGGAAGATACAAGAAAACACATGGCAGCTGAAAGAGCACCTTACTGCAGCACATTTCCTTTGTATGGAGATGGCCCTTAACACTCCCCACAGCATTTTCAAGGCCCAGCTTCCATGAAGTGACACTAGTGTTGCTCAGTGCGTACCTCATGAGGGACTGTCAGAAGATTTGGCAATAGAACACCACTGGCTTAGGTTCACCAGAGATGAATCACAGACCTGGAACAAGATGAGTGAAACAACCATTGCACACTGTCGAGCTCAGCAAGGGTGAAAATTCATAGCACTATTTCATATCCACCATATAAGAAACTTAAGGTTTATATTTTAGACCTTACAACAGGATCCAAGCAGGACAGGTTATTTACGTCCTGGGATCATGTGATGTCCTACTTGTAGGAAATCTCCAACACAAGAAGTATTTTATTTTGCAGCTAGTACAAGGGATGTACACGCCAAGCAAACCTCAGCCACAGAGATAATCTTCGCAGCTTTGCACTGCTACTGTTAACTCCTATAATCTTTTTAAGATGATACCACTCTTACTAAACAGATGCAGGCATGCAAAAGAAATCATTATGTCTGTTAACATCTCGTAGACCTTAGGAAAGTCACGCAGGTAGCAATGAAACATGCCACAATGAGCAACAGCTTACAAGACCCTTCTCCTTCCAAGGCAGAATGCTTTCATCAAAAATGTGTCACTGTATTTTGCTACTTAGCAATTTCATTAATTCGGAGACATGTTTCAGAATAATTTCTCTCCCCTTCACTTCTTCGGGGATTTTTTCTTTAAGAGAGATTACTCTCTCTAAACCAGACACTGCCTTTTGAAACATGAAGTTTTATTTTATCACTTGCCTCTGTCTCGTTTAAAACATGTATTATCATAATTGTAGCTCCTTTGTCTCTGTATAATCCAAATAATGTCTGAAAGCCTCTCAATAAGAATGCTGGTGCTTCATTTCAAGCAGCAGCTCCTACCTCAAAGATACACTGAGAGTAAAATAAATTCACATTTGTGGGATATTATTCCCACATGACTGCAGAACAACCCAGTCAGTCAGTCAGTCACAGAAGGGTGGATGACAAGTAACCATTCTTCTGTGACAAATGCATCCATTTGTCCTGTAGTAGAACATAGTTTCCCCAAAAGTAACAGCCATATACTACCAGTGAAACAATTTTATTGCATTACAGACAGGACATTAGTTCTCGACTGATTCTATTATTTCAGTGAGTTTACAAATTAAGCCTAATTCATTTAGTAGAATTGCTTCATACTTAAAAATCAGGCAGTATTTGCTGTCAAACTGACATTTGAAAGTGAAGCACTAAGCACATAGTGAAATGTCTGGGATTTTGGGGAGTTGGGGCTTTTTTTGACTTGAATCATTAGAGAAGATCATCAGATCCTTTTCTAGACTAGCCAGCATGTGCTGTTCAATAGTTAATCAATCCTGAAGAGCATTCAGCCACGATGTAAAAAAATCTCTATCTTACTGTTAAGCAGGATGCAGTTTATCAGTCCATATGTTGAAAGAGGCGTTGTACAGATGAAATTCACAGCACCAGCAACAATGAATTGGATGTTTAAAAAGCTCATCAAAGCAAGATGGACACCTCCAATTCTCAATCAGAAAGGCCCATTAAACCAATCACAGAAAGACATTTCCATTTCCAAGACCTTTTAGTGGATTCATGCCTAGTCCCGGCTGCATTTCAATGAAGCTAAAAATAAAATGACATGTACACTACATCAGCTCGACAGTAGGAGCACTTCCATGACTGGGAATGGAAAAGACAATTTCTGAAGCAGAACTTCTCAAAGACTTGCAGAGTCAGCAGAGCACAAAGCAGCTGTCACTGTTGACGGGATAGGAACTGAATTTATAAGAAGTCTACTTTGAGTTAGGAGAGGGAAAACGGAGAAAAGGAACGTGACCATCGCAAGTCCACAAAATTTACCACAAGTCTTTTCTGGAGAGATTCCAAAGATGTAATGGAAGGCCAATTTTAAAACCAAACACCACCAGTAGAGAAGCAGAGTTTTGTGGTCATTATAAATAATCCTCAGCAACAGAAATGTTTTACTCATTTGCATAAATCCACAGCATGGTGTAGCCCTTCCAACTTCAGGTGTGTGCTGTTCTCAAAAGGATATGAGCCACTGTCCAATATGACCACCCTTTGCCTATCACCTTTGCTGCTACTGCTGACAACTCTTATCACAAAGTCCAACGGTATCTGTTGCTCTTTTTAAAGTTTCAGATTAAGAATTTTAACTTTCATTTAAAATAATTTTCTCTCCCTCACAGTTGCAGAAAGACAGCAGAGAACACACTCAACAGCCTCAAAAGATGAAAAACAAGAACAAAGATTCTGCATTTTAAAAAAAAAAAAAGATATCCAATAATTTTTTGAGACTTCAACTTATGATTTATGAGTGCACGGAGAGAAAAATCCACTTTGCAAATGAAAGACAGACCTAGGCATATGGTTATTTAACCAACCTGCAGCTATAAATTCTTGTCTTGAAAAGATTCCTTCCTATAATATCAGTATTTAAAGGAAACTCTACCAGTTATTTCAGTGGAAGGAAAAGCAGTCATTGGTGACTGGTATCAATCACTGCTAGTAAAGGATAAATGAAAAATGAAATTTTTCACTATACAAGAGTTTCTTTATCATGATTGTTAAAGTAAAGGACAGAGTAAGTGAAGAATCCAAACAAAGGCATGCAAGTAGGGTGTGCAACTAATCTGCTGAGAAAGTTACCACCAAAATGAAAGTCTGCAGCATTAATTAAGGGTTAGCTTGGAATAATGCAGAGCCAAAATAGAGACAAAATCTCATCTACACTGCAACCATGAGCTCTGCAGTGCAAATGTTTTTAAAAACATTTAAAAAATGTTTTTATAATATGTTTTTAAATATTTTTAAAACATGTTTTTTAAAAGCAATGTCTATTGCAGCCCTTATGAATTCAAACAAGCAAAGCGTGTGTGCACGTGCGCACTCTACTGAAATCTTCTTGGCTTAATCTGAAAAAAATTGCATATGAGAAGGAGGAACTGTAGAGCACTGTCTTATAGGAGAGCATTTTATTTGTCAGAAATTACTCCAGTGTATCAGAGACACTGTGTAACAAGAGATTTCAATGTAATTATTCTTATGTAAATGTGACAAAATGACACAGAACACTGAAAAAGTGCAAAGACCTGCATGAAAAATGTGAGACATATTTTCAATAATAAGAAATGTCATTCCAGTCTCTCTAGACAACTTTTCAGATATTACGAAGTGTTGAACTTCAAGATCTTGTTTACCACACTATTGTCATAACAGTATTATTACAAGAGTATCATATTGTGTATTGTATAATACACCTATTACAATATCAAACCCCAAATAAATAAAAGACAAAGATAAATAATATTTAACAAGAACAATGAAAGTGTTATCAAACAAATTCTGCCTGAATATTGTAAGCAATCAAATTTATGTCCATTAGAATATCCAGAAATACTGTCCTGCAGACGCAGTCTTGTACAAAAGTTTCCACTGCATCATGGTGTTGCCAGGGTTAGGGACCTCACACAATGGCCATGCCTAAACCCTGATACTTGCTGGGATACTTGATGTTGCAACAACTGACTGGAATACAACTTACACGTTCTCTGGTTAATTCTTCTCTCAAATGCTGACCCAAGTCAAGTATCCAAGTATCCAAGTAGCTAATAATGGGAAACCTGGTGATCAGAATTAATGCTAAATATTTAGGCAAGAATTTGAGAATCCTAGAATGGTTTGGGTGGAAAGGGACCTCTAAAGACCATCTAGCCCATTCCCCCTGCTGTGGGCAGGGACATCTTTCATTAGATCAGGTTACTCAAAGCCCCATTCAAGAGTAGGTTCAATGTGAAAGCAGACTACCTTTCACAAAGATAGTTTTAATAATTTGTTGAGTTCATCTTTACATTGTCCTCTTCTATTGAGATTACACAGGAGTTTTCACCAAGATTCTATCAGCTTTCTCTGTACAGTGGGTATTATCCAATCCCTCCTTGAGTGCAAATTCTTAGTGTCTACAGGAACATAAGCTGTATTTCAAACTGCAATGCAGAAAAAGACAAAAGAATCCCTCAATAGCCAGCATATTTCTCATCAGACAAAGCATATGCATGGAAAACAAACCATTAATGTCTTCAGACACTAGACACATATGCAACTGTTACCTGAAGCAAAGTATAGACACACCACTACCTCTGAAAGGACCATAGCTTTTGGCAACATAGAGACAGTAAGTTGAAAAATGTATCCATATTAACCAGAAATTCTCGTTTCTTTACCTACTACGCAATATCAAGTATAAGGAGTTCTGTAGGCAGGCAAAAATAACTATCGTAATTGGCTCAGTAACCTTTCCATAAAGAAATGGATCACAAATGCACTCTTTGCAAATTTATTAAGGTACACAGGAAGAATTCAGTTAACATTTTTCTCAAATTCAGAGGGGTAGCTATTTTAATGCCATTCTTGGATTTAGTACAGCTACTTCTCCCTGCATACTGCTCGATCACTCATGCTAGAAATGAATCTACAGCTCTTCCACCTCTACAGTCAAATGAAGCACATCAGATGGCAATATATTTAAAAACCTCTCTGACAGAGAGCAAGCACGGGGCTTTGTCCTTTACCTCTTTGTACTGTCAGGTATGCACATTCTTGATGCACTTGAGCTCATCAAAAAGTTCAAAACAAAACAAAAAACAAACCCTTCATTAAAATTCTGGCTGCACACTGCCATTGCTGCAATTGTATGTGTCACACAGGAGGACATTGTGAAGTTTAACGACAGATGAATAAGGACATGAGAGCCAACTCCTTTTGAAAAGGCAGGGTTTGATAGCTTGGATCTTTTCTCTGTCTTGTACTGGACCTGGACACTAAATTCAAATGCTTTCAGGTCTCAGGGAAACCCAAACTTGTATCATGAATCCAATGTCTAAAGCCAGGTCTCACACTATCTGTTGCAATATTGAAAGCAAGCCTGAGTTCCAAAATAGGTTTAGCATTCTTGCATTAAATCATTAGTATGTTCAGAGTGCTGTGGCTTCAGCTTAAGTATGTAGAGCACACAAGTTTTGAACAAGCCATCTTGGGCATTGTTAACACAGTAACATGATGATGAGCAACAACAGCTGGGCATAAACACATTTTTGCTGCAGTTCATAGTGAGTACCTGTGTTGGGTTCGTGTGGTGGGGTTTTTGGTAACAGGGGAGGGGGCTACAGTGGTGGCCCCTGTGAGAAGCTTCTCAAAGCTCCTTCAACTCCACATTGGACCTGTCTCTGGCCAAGGATGAGCCAATTAGTGATGGTGGCTGCATCTCTGTGATAAAGTACTTAAAAAGGGGAACCTGAGAGGGGGTTGGGCCTGGTGAGGAGGAGTTATGAGAAGGACACCTATGCAAACACCGAGGTCAGTGGAAGGAAGGAGGAGGAAGGGGAGGAGGTACACTGAAGCAGAGAGCCCCCCTGTATCCCGTGTTGGGAGGGCAGGGCTCCTCCCCCAACACCCATGGAAGTCACTGGTGAAGCCGATGCCCACCTGCAGCCCATGGAGGACCCCACACCAAAGCAGATGTCTGTGCTCAAAGAAGGCCGGGACTCTGAGGGAAGAAGCATCCCCTGCTGTTGTAGCTTGGTGCTGGGAGGACTGCAGCCCATGGTGGGAACCCATGCTGGAGCAGCCCAGGAATGGCTGCATCCCATGGGAAGGACTCACACCAGAGAACATTCATGGAGGACTGTCTCCCATGAAAGAGGAGCCACGTGGAACAGGGGAAGAATGTGCGGATTTTCCCCCACCCACAGTCCCCCCCTAGGTGGAAGAAGCAGCAGGAGTGACTGTAAACCCCATCCCCTGCCCCCTGCACCGCTGTGGGGGAGGAGGGAGAGAAATCGGGAACAAAACTGAGCCAGGGAAGAAGGGAGGGGTAGGGGAAGGTTTTTTTAAGATATGGCAATGCTTCTCACTGTCCCACTCTGTCTGTTAAGTGTTGGTTTTGTTAGCATCTGAATTAAATTGATGTTCTTTTTCTTCCCCTAATGAGTCTGTCTTTTACCCATGAACATAATGGGTGAGTCATCCCTCTCTGTCCTTACCTTGATTCCTGAGCCTTTTGTTTCATCTTCGCCTTCCCAGTCCAGAGCGGGAAGGGGTGAGTGAATGGCTGTGTGGTGCTCAGTTGCCCTCTGGGCTCAAACCACAACAGTTCCCTACTGCTGGGACTCCACCTTTCTCAGCACCCAAGTTAGATAATTTAAACTAATTTAAATTAAGCTGATTTACATTAAACAAAAATTAAATAAAGGAAAGGGTGAGTTCTGTACATCACACAGTCTACCTAAAGCATATAGATACTTCAAAATAATTTGTTTTTTCCTGAACGTCATGTATAGATAAATAGTTTACGTAACTGATAATTGTGTTAAAAATAGGAAAAGATAAATATTAAGATAGTAACTAGTAAAAATAATAAAAGAAACAAAGAAATGAAAATAGGCAAAGTAAGATCCACAAATAACAAATCTGGAAAATTAAATGATATCTGCAGTGACTAGACACAGGAGAAAATGGGGAAAAAAGACGGATCAGTGTTGTAGTATTTTAGTCTTAGTAATACCAAAAAGGCTGGCTAGTCAACAGAAATGGACAGTAACGTCGCAACATTACAACATTGCCTAATGAGATAAAATATTTGCCATATGAATCTGTATGGATGCAAATGTATCTGTAAGGCTACATTTATTTTCTATCAAAACAAAAGATACTGTGAACAAAAGCTCCAAGACAACAGAGTCTAATAGAATGAAAGAACTGCAACTAAACATATACAAAGGTAAGCAGTAGAAGTATGAGGCTAGACCCAACTCATCTCAAGATAGCCAAAAGGAATAGGCTCTACAATTACTTCAGGTTTTAATAGAGGCTACAGTTTAACATGCTTAGTAGAGAAAGTACAAAATGGGTCACTGTGAAACTAAATTTTCAAACAAACAAGAGCCAGAAGGTAGTAAATAAAAGGCAAGAAATTAACATCTATAGTCTCAGCCTGGAGAAGACTTACATATATCTTCCGAAAGGCATTCACACTCAGCAAGAACAAGCTAGCAGTGGAACAAAGACAAGATAAATCTTCCTGTACATTCAGATACTGACAGCAATTGTTGACCCCTGCCTTCCCTGAATATCAGTGTCATTTTGTCTTTGGATATTTATTTATATAAAATACAAAATTTCTTAATCTTGTAACAGAGAATCTTTCTATGATTGATATAGGCGGAATCATTTTTTGTGCCAGTTCAGTAACTTCATTTCTGATTATATAACACATTCACAATCTTTAAAAAATGACTGCAGGTCACACTTTGTCTGGTACTGAGCTGGTGTATTCAATAGATACCTTTCTACTGATTTCACTGGGCTTTGAATTATTTCATTAAATGGTGTTCTAGTTTGCAGTAAAGGCCTCATATTTACAGTGCCAACCTAATACCTTTCAGTTATGTTTTACAGTCCAGATTCAGTGAAGTAATTAGTCTACAGCATTCTAGTTCCCTGATAGATGTGCTTAAGCAATTTTGTAATTTTAAGACAAGTTATCGCCACTCTAATATTCTGTAATATCCAAGAGCAACGAGCCACATATTAGTCAAAGCTGCATAATACAAAGCAAATGAAAATAAATTAGAAACTACTAGTTATTAACATCTTAACATAAATCACTGTGACATTACTGACAAAGCTGCAGCACTGGGCCATTGGCCTAGTTAATGACTAGAGGAAAGAACCAATGCCATAGCGGAATGGACAATGTTGTTCAACCCTGGCACTCACAGTTCCTCTTGTGACACAGTGAATAGATGCAGTCTGAGTCCTACTACTGTGGAAGCAGCTGGCGCACTTCTCTGGGCAGCAACAACAAGGGCAAAGCCACTTGGTGAGTCTCCATCCTCCCCTGATTGTACGCTGCTGCCAAAAGCAGGTAGCTAATACTCACGTTTTTATGGTGAACTGTTTGTTATTTGGTAATTTCTTTTTTTTTTTTTTAAGCCCTTAACTCTCAAGTCATGTAAAGACCACAGACTCATCTTTCATTAAGTTTGTGTTGCACAATAAAGTCACACACTTTAATGAAGTATATTATATAATCTTATTTATTACATGAGATATATCTTTAACTATATCACAAATAGATATTATGATTTTAATTTATATATACATGCCTTTTCTGCTACCAGGGTTCTAGAGTTTAAAATGCAAAATTAAATGGTACAAAAAGTTTAAAAACATTACTGAGAGCAGATGCTGCACCCACAAGTGTGGAAAAGCACAGCGGCTACATAGATGAGATTATAAGAAACAGCATCATGTACAGCTGCCTTTGATGTCCCCAAAACAAGACACTAAGTTAGATTCACCAAGTAAGTTTTTTGTTGCTGGACATCTGAAGCAAAGCCCACTCAACATCACTCACCTAGCATCTCCAAAAAAAAAACCCAGCCCCACCACAAACAAACCATATACAAGTCAGATAAAAAGGTCTGCCACTGATGATTTTCAAACTTGCATTTCTAAGCCCCTTTCACAATCTCAAAGGAATCTTTCTTAAGATTTTTTTAATAACTTGAGAATGTAATAATGTAACTATAAAAGCTGTTGCAGGGCTCAGACTATCAGACATAGTTAAATACTACCTCACCCTCTTGGTGTCAAGATCTGCATGAAGCATAGGTAGAGAAATGTGAATGAACAATAGAGCTCTTGAAGCTCTGTCTCCTCTTCCACCCTTTGAAAAGTTATTTTGCATAAGAAAAGCAGCACAATATCTAAAAACTGAAATATCAAAGTGAAATTACTGGTTCATATTTCATTTTACCTTGGACCATAATCCCAGTCTCCTCTGAGTTCCTTTCACTGTCTGGTTCTCATCATCTCTTGATGTGGTTACTCTTTACCTCTTTGAGGTATGTGGTAACACGTGAATACTGACTGATTCAGGGACTTCTTTTGTAGGTGTGCTGTGACCTTGTACATGCTAAACAAGATTAGATTCTTACTACTTGGAACAATGAGTGAGGCTTCAAGCACAATCAGAAGCAAAGCACTACAGAGCAAGGTTGTATTTCCATGTAGCTGCTCTTTGTTCGAGAGCCTCTCTAAGACAATACCTGACGTGCCTGAGAAATAACAACTCACAATCAAAGTATGTTTGAAAGTTCTCTATATTTTTTCAAGAGAGAAAGAAAAACACCCACCAAAACACAGCTAAGCTACCTGTTTGTCTACTACATCTGGAGTAGTTTTCAAAAGACTCAAGGTTAAAGTATGTATTATAGACATTAGTAAGAAAATCATACCTGTTACTATACCACACCTTCTAGAAAGTTAAAAAAGCAAGGAAATGACATAGGACTGCACTGGAGTTCTGTAAAACCGGTGACTGCTACAAGATTTGCCTCTTGACACACTCACTGCTCATGCAGCTAGCTCATACTTCCCAAGGGAGAGCCATGTCTGGTGTTAGCTCTTACTAACCGCAACTGCATAGCACATTAGCTCATTAAAACTACATAGGAAACATTAGGGTGGACAGTCGCAGACAAGCTCCATCATGCCCCTGATTCCATTTCCTCATCTAATTCTCATCTGTCTGGGACTTGAGGGCAAGCAAGACACAATGAAATTAGAATTAGTTACCTACCTCACTTTAAACATTACCAAAGGCCCATCACACCACATTCAACTGTGCCACCTGATTACGGCCTCTCAATACATACCAACATAAATCAGATTGGAACATATGAAAGAATGGCCTGAAGGACAAGGCTGCCAACTTGTGATTTTGCAACTCTAAATTGACTTTAGCAACAAGTCCTATGGTAATGATGAGCAGGTGACACACAGTATGATGGCTTGATCAGATCCAAACAGTTCCTTGCTGTATCCCATTCCATTACTTCCCATAAGCCAATTATTTCCTCTGCATAAACTACACTAGCACAGCAATGAGCCCCAAATAATAAATGCTGCTAAGAAATGTGGTAACGCTGAAGTTTCAAGGCTATAATCAGATTGTTTTCTTCAGCCAATAATTTTATTTTAGGTTGCATTCAGTAGGAAGAGGCAGGTCAGTCAGAAATTTAGTTGGTTGACCCAGATACCATGCACCTTAGTTAAACATTAGTCAGTTACTTTTTACATCTTTTTTTCATGGATTTATCTTCCTGGACAAAACTTCATTCATATGTATGCTTGCAGTTGACATATTGAGACAGAGATCGCTATGTATGCAATATTCAATGTGCAGTATTTATAGTATTTTTAGCGTGTTTTTCTACACAGTTTCTAAAGATGCATTTTCACTGGCTTAAAAAAAAATGCTTTTCAGTTCAGAAATCACAGGTTACAGTGACTGAAGAGAGTTCTGTCTCAGTAATTCCAGCTGGCTCCTCCATCAGTACAACATAACATGACAGCTTTCACAATGCATCACCTTCCTTAAACACAAACGTTATCATTCTGAAGTACTGCCAAGATGTTTGGCACAGTTGCCAGTCTGGATTATAAGGAGCAGACCACTACAGCAGTGGCTTGCTCAGAGCAGAATGCTGTTTGGGCAAATACATCTACCCTTCTGCAAAAAATCAAAGACAACAGGTAAAGTAACAGTCACAACCATGGTAGTCATCTACCAATGATACACACAGCAGGTAACCTTCGGTGATAAAACCAGGAGCATCAGCTGTTAATGCTCTAACCTCACTACCACCAGTGCGGTTTAGAGGCTCAGCCTGGTCCTAAGCAATTTTAAGAGAGAGTCAGAAATGAGCTATTGCTGAACACATTCATCACCCACGCTCCCGATGTTATGATTTCTAGGACTGATTATAATGTCCCACTCTATCACCTACAATATATCCAGCCTGCCATCTAAAGCTACCTGTGGGTTAACTGGAGTTATTTACTTTTATGAATATTAGCAATAAAATCTGTTATTTGTCTGGATAACTAGCTGTATCTTTCACTGAATTTGTTATTAAGGATACAACACAATACAACAGTTGAACAAGACGTAAGCTATTGCCATGGCATAGCACCACACACTTTCACAGCTTTCAGAGCAAGTACTAAATGCTTCAGCTGGAAAGCTCAGTTACTGCTTCATTGCAGCTGAAGGCAGGCGTAGCTTTTTGTGGCAATTGCAGTATGAGCAGTTCTTTGTAGAGCAGTCGCATCCGAAAAGACAGGATCTATGCCCTGGAGAGCTGTTTATCCAAAATGGCAATACATAGCACGATAATAAAGAACAAACATGAAACAGACAATGGCAATGGCAACTAGAAAGCTGAAAATACGTATTGGTTGAATCAACAATGGATCTATACATTTCATTTTTTAATGCTTTATTATCATATAATTATTATTGCTATTAATCACGTTAAGACTCCTATTTTTGCTACAACAATCAAAAGGGCAGGTCAGTGCTTTGCTGAGAAAAAAATGAGGCACCTTTCAGGTGTTGTTTGGGGCTGTCTGGCTTACTCCCATTTCTCCTCACCCCAAAAGCCTGTACAAATTCACTGCCAGAGTTCCCAACTCACTAAACCAAATGGTTTAACAAGCTGAAGGTCGCAATAAGCAAGATTTCCCTAGCTACTGCCTTCATATCAGATACTTTGGTTGATGTGAGCTGCCTGTCAGCCAGAGCTATAGCCTGTAACATCATCACACAGCCTGAAAACACAAATACAGTGAAAGATTAGGTCAACAAGTTGTTAGTGTTCTCATACTGATAAATGTCAAGCTCTCAGTGAACTGGTAGACCAAAAAAAAGTCAAAATAAAAAAATTAAAATCCTTTCTTCCACAAAACAGAGGGGGTAAATAGTTTTGGTGTTTCTTTTCCCAAGAGAATGTCTCTTGAGCATCTACCACCAACAAAGCAAATCTCTCTTCCAAAATTTAATGAAGCAAACAAAAGGGTTCTTTAGAACCCTGTGTCCCCTTCCCCACCTCTCAACCCTGACTGTTTGCCAAACCCTGAGAGAACGTTTGTCTCTATTCCTTTCAAATTTGCTGAATGTGCTAACCTACCGCATCCTACTGGTAACTCTTCATTTTCTCATCACAAGAAATGGATACGCTGCCAGACTACAGAAAGCTTTCTGTGGTTTCCATTTCTTTCCTCTTCCCTCTTGCTAAACAGCACACAATCTCTCTGAACACCAAGCTCCATACCCCATTTGCTTCTGTCACTGCCACACGGTGGTGCCCAGTACAGCCAGTCTGCTCACGACATGCTGCCCAAGAACATGCCTCTTCTCCAGACTTTTTTCTTTATTGTTACAGTGTCACCTGATTTTGAAGGTCACGTAAAAAGAGCACACACATTGGGTATTTCTTTTTAAAGAGCAGCTTTCCTCATGGTATAGGCATGTTTTCCAGAAACGACACCTTTGTGTTGTCTACATCTCCAGCTCCCAAATTATGCATTTCTTTTCTTACAATATTTCTCACTGTGCTTCTACTTTTTGTGTGTTTCTATTAAAGCTAGTGAGATAGCATTTTGTATTTCAAGCATTTTCCCACCCTTTTCTGTGTGCTTCTATGAACTATAGAGGAACTTTTGGCATCATACAGTGTGAACCTGTTCAAAATTACCTATTCTGGACGTGCTGATGTGTCAACAAATTTATATAAACCAGAAAACTTTCTGGAAAATGCCTCTATAATCTTTGGAAGAAAAAGTAATATCCCTTTACTAACTACTGCATGTTTTGGTGTTTTAGATATATGTACTTGAATCTATACCCTTCCCTCTGAAAAAGCTTTTTCTTTTCTTAACTCTGGTTTGTGATCACCTTCTGTTTCCTTGTGTGCTACAGCTTTTCCTAGACTGTTAGCTTTTTTCAGAGCACATAATTTTGGATTATTTCAGCTTGCTGCAGTACAGAAGAGTGAGGAATATCCATTCACATTACAAGTAAACTCCTACCATTCCTATGGGGGTTTTCTTTTTAGTTTTATCTCATCTCCTCTATGACTAGAAACTTCCAGCAACCGCCACACTCAACAAGCACAGATTTGCTCACTGAATTTTAACACCTTTCTGTCCATTGGTGAGCCCCGTTGAGATCCCGAGTCCTTCATATATGAAACATAAAACAATTAAGACATTATTTAGTGACTCATTTAAAGATTGTCAGCTTTATCATGCAGATTTTAACTTCCTAATTGTTTTAATAACTTCATAGACAATAAAAACCTTAGAGAAAAAATTGTCCATACTGACTCTTCCTATCCAGAGAGACTCAGTATACCCATATCACAGGCTTTTTTCCAAGAATTCATTTTTATGAAGCAGCATTATTTTTTACCAGCAATCTAGACAGAGAGCCAATTGCACCTTTGTCCTTTGAGCTTATATTTATCTTCCGTTGTTCCTACCACAAACTCTACAGCAAAGAGTAGTCACAAGCGTGCAGTTGTCACTATAGGATTGTCAAAAGCAGTGAAAGCACAATTCTGTACAAGTAGAAAAAAGGAACTTCTTTCAGTGAACTGTTTGTCCTTCAACTTTAATAGAATCTGGACACTGAATTGAAAGATGTCCTTAACATCTGAAGTTTAAGAACAGAGACTATAGTAAAAAATCTGAGTCATCAAGCAAGGAAATTCTCACTGATTTCAGTGTGACTATTAGAAGCAAGAAACTATCAAAGTAAGAAGAAGCTGTAACTTGCTCCAGAAAAAGTGAATTCTTTTCTGCTCCCTGCCCCAGGTTATCAAAACCACTTTGAAAACCCTGAGATGCTGCCAAATATTTTGTGAATGGCAGCTGCCAAAAAAAATCACTAAAAACTGAAAACACAAAGGGAAACCTTCCAGAAATTATTTAATGACATGGAATTATAGCTACAATCACCTCCTTTCTCTGGGATGCACAACAAATCAAGCCCTTCTTTGTGTCTGCTTTCTGGGATAGGAGTTCATTGGAGCAGAAATTCCCTTTATATTTGTGTCTTGTGCAGCACAGATAATGTTGCTCGTATTCTGCAAATACAGCACTGCAGCAGAATATCAGCACTAAGCAGCTGATAATCGAAGTGACTTTATAAACTTAAAACTTTGTTTCTAGAACATGGATGTTCTTGGGACATTTTTCGGTGCCTTAAGCCAATAAAAAACCTTCTGTAGGCTTAAATAAATATGAAAGGGATAATACTGACTGTTATTTCACTTTTCAAACTACAGTTTGTTATATCAGGCCAAGGAACTTCACATTTTAACCCAAACAACATGGGAGGAAGCGTACTTCGTTATCTCTTCTTGTTTAGGGGAGAAAATACATCTAGGATAGACAAGCTTTTTCTTGGCCCTCTTCTCAATGCTTGCGAATGTTAGGACAAGCTCAATGCTAGTCAATCTGTTCCTTCACTCTTTTACAATATTATGTGAAGCTATTAGAAAGCAATCTAATTAGGAGAAAAATAAAAAGAGTAAGTCAATCACCTTTCTGCACGCATCATGCATGTTAGAGAAACGATGGGTTTTGCTAGCATGCCAAACCCATGTATGACCCCAGACTGCATTCATGACATTAATCTTTCAGGTGAATTTTCACCTTCCCTAAGGTGAAAAAAGAATACTTGGTATGAAAAACATCATCAGGAAGGCAGAGGTTTTAATATATTTGCCTATAATGGCCCTTCTACTATGATTGTAATTTAATGAAGGTGAGGATAGTATAGGGGGATAATTCCCTTGCAAAACAAAATGCCAAAGACCCTGTTTTACACAAATTTACCAGTTTCATAAGAGGGTTGGACAATTTTTTACATGATATATTGTTTTAAATTAGATGAACCCTACTGGTGTCATAATCTGTTAGTTAATATTGGAAGTGGCCTGAAGGCCCCATAACAAATGTAACCTTCAAAATGGCACTCAAACAGTCTAAATGCACATCAAACCAACTGAAATGGTCATAATTTAGTAACCCCTTAAAGCTGAGCTCCACTTGACACAGAACAAATTACTACTTTGAGCCTTGGGACATATTCTCAAACATGGACTTTTGGGCTTCCTCCTTCTTTGAGATTGTTATTACCCATCAGTCAAAGCATGTAATAAGTCATGGTTTAGGGAATGGAACGTGAACTACAGATACTCTTGTTCCAGAAACCAGACCACAGATGCAACACACTATTTTGCTATTTTTGTATATTATACTCTGGTCTACAAAAAGCCAGTGTGAGTTTATCAGCGTCCCATACCAGGTACTCAGATATATTATTGTAGCACAATTATTGGACAGACAACAGTGAATTGCAGAAAACTGTAGGATGACCACAGAAAGAATTTTCCATAGCAGTAAAGCAGTATGATCCATTGAGAAGAAATATCTGTGAAAAGCCGTAACAAGGGAGTAGGGATGGAAGAAGAGGGACATTATCTTGCAGCATATTACAACGGAAACTGTCTGATCATCCTAATATGTGTATATATTAAAACCCATGTCAAACGTCCAAAATGTAGAATAAATGAGAAAAGCACAAATAGAGAGTCTTCCTTCAAAAAAAATTTTTTTTTCTTCTTGTTGTTCAGTGTGCTTACACATAGTTTGAGTTGAAATATTAAAAATGAAATGGCAATATATTTTCCTTTTCTCAGACTACAGCCCATCTTGTAATCACCTTTTGATGGGTCTTGGTGGTTGTTTTAAAGAATTAATTGGTCTGACTTTACTACAGGCTATGTTCCTGTAGCAGATCCTCCTCATGCAACTGTTCCTTCTTCCTGACATTCTCCCTACATTCTCTTAAGTCCATTAGAAATGTGGGCAGATATACTTTCTTGATGACATTTCTACTTGTACTGAAAACTTGAAAGCTTGTCAACCAGTCTCCTAGATCCACATTATGATATCTGATCATGTCCCTAATGATTCCATCTTTATTGTAATGAGTTTACAGGAGTTGTTGGTTCTTTCTCTTTAATTGAATTCCGTAAATGATCTTTCATACTCAAACAACAGAGAGTCATAATACAGTTATTAAGGTGTTTTTTCACTGGGGTTAAAGCACAAGGATGTTTTCAATGTATCAAAAAATAAATTGCTTGTTAGTTAACAGGAATATAAGCAGAAATTGACTGGTTTTCAAGGTATTGAAGGAATGCAAAGGATACTACTTATTTTCAGAATGTCCTTTCAAAATGGTCCTTTCATTATTTCAGTGGTTGTCCTAAGATTTCAAGTTCTAGTCTCAAAAAAAAAAAAAAAAAATTCTTTATACAAGGACATGTTATTCACCATTGTAAACAAAAATAAAACTCTGTTTCTACTTCTCTGCCACTTTACCACTGTTCTTCCTTTACTATTTCTCATTTTTTATCATATTTCTGTCCCAAGGAAATCTCCACTGCCCCAAAATATGGAATCTTACTAAACAGTGGTCAGCATTTTAAGGACTGACTTAAGTTCACACAAAACGAGTTTATATATCTCACATTTCAGCAAAAGCTGACCAAAGGAAATTTGGGTGTTAAGTTCAGGCCTGAACTTTGGTGTAGGCAGAATAAGCAACTACTTACAACATCATGGTTCCGGGCACAGCACACGCTCGTTGACAACTCTGCCTAATACATTTGTACACAAGCCCTAAAGAGACAGATTTCCCATTGCTACTTGATAAAAGTTAGCATATATGGAGTTGGAGCTACTATAGAAGCAATTTCTGTAGTCCCTGCTCTCTATGCTCCCCTTCCTCAACACTCCATCAGCTGCAAGGACAGCAAACCTGGCTTTGCAGAGATCTTGTCCCATCAGCCATGTCCCATACCTCATAATTCTAGTGACAAAGTTTATGCTGATAACACACCTTCAGCTACCTTTGACTGAATATTTTGAGTGACTCAACTTTGAGATATTTGTTAGATCTCCTTCCACATGTATCAACAAGATGAATGTTTCTTGCATCCTCTCCTACTGAGTCCTATGGAGGCAAGGCAGACTGTAGCAGGGTTCCCCACTGAAGCTAGTACCTGTAGTTTTCTAATAAAGTTTGAATGCTATTTTGGTAGTGTCTTTTCTGAAGCTCAGACCCTGCACTCACTAAACCAAAACATTTTAACAGTTTAAGGCAACTACCTCGCTGAATATGAAAGGAAACGTTTTGAATGAAACTGTTTCAACCTCTGATCATACACTGCAAAATTTTCTGGTGTTTTCCAAAAAGACTGAACATACCTAGAGTAACAGAATCCTTGAGACATGATAATGTAATTATTACACCATAGTACTTTAAGTATTAAAAACAATGAGAACATGTAATATATTTGATAATGTTTCTAAAATACTAGAATCTGATTCTAGTATTTTAGAAACCTTATTTTTTAGAATTCTAAAATCAGAATACCAGACGTTATGTAGAAACACATGCAACAAACAACTTGGCAATGCTGGCACAAGTTATATTTACCTTCTACTTGCAAAAAGACCATTACCTATTTCAGCCATTTCTGTTTCTATAGCAAACATTCGCGCTACTACTACTACAAGAAATTCTACCCTTCTCTCTCTGTTTCCTAATAAGAAACGATCCAAGGTACCTATTACATGCATATATTAGTATGCCTATAATATAATGCCCAGAAAAGAAAATGTACCTCCTATTCCAAAGATTCTTTTCTTTGTCTGCATTGTCCTGATTCAGCAGAATAATTTAAACTTCAAAGATAACAGTTATTACATTAATTTTCATGGCATTTCTTACATGCTTAGGAACTTGCTAGAGTGCACTGTTCAAGGACAGTGGTACACTAAAACCAGAGCAACAGTCCATTCCTGACCTGAAATTACTCACTTTGTATGGAGATTTAATTTTACAATTAGTTAAACTGTAATGGCATAAGGCACATTATAGGAGAGAAGATTCACTGAATAATCTGAGAAAGTAACTGAATTTGACAGACTGGTGTGATTTCAGAATGCGGTCCTGTCATTTTGCAACTATCTAGGGCAACTTCACTGAAAACAATTAATCTGTGTGGTAAAATTACAGGCACAGCACACCCTAGCTAGTAGAGTCCAGCCTGTATTCTTTGTGTGGCACCTTGTCAATCTTTATGTGGAAAGCTATGGTTTACTTGCAGTAATGATGCCTCTGTGACCACCTTGTTTATTTTACTAATTGCTCTTCCTTTTGGGAGTGATTTCTTAACATCCAGTGAGAACTTTCTTCCTCCTTTAGCTTCAGGCCATACTTCTTTCCATAGAATCAACACAAACATTTGCAAAAGCAAATGGAGAGCAAACATCCCAGGCTGGTCTTGTTTCTTTATTCTTCTGTTTGTTTTCTGTACAATAGATAGCATTACTTTGCTGGTACAACACAGAAAGCCTCATTTGGAAGGGCCGTAGGCAATCACGGTGTGGCTGTCTTTAAAATATCATCAGCTGTTCTATGGGGAAAAAAAACATATGAATAATATTCATATCTAACAGAACACTGCCTATCTGATTGTTATCTGGGATAAATCAGCCTATCTATATGAAAACTTTTAACCAGTCAACTGCCAAAAAGTTTTTATTACAATACTTGTAGTCTTCCTCCTTCCTGCTGTTGACAATATCCAAATGCCTATTCTCAGTAATAAATACAAAACCACCATCCATGGAATTTTGGAATTGCACACAAGTCACTTTTAAGTGGTATTTTCAGTTTTTACACACTACAGCAAACCAATTCTAAATCAAAGCTGATGATAACAGTAGATACGAATGTGTTTATTTGACTAATATATGGTATCTTTGTATTGCCAGGATGCCATAATGCAAGCAGACCATAGCCTTAATCTGGATAAAGAAAGATTAAGCCATTGCAAATATAGGGAAATCTTGAAATAAAAGGTCAGCTTATAGATGAATGGGCATGTTAAAATCTACAGTAAATTAATCCCAATTTATCTTAGTAAGCTGCCCCACAAATTCCACTGTATTAAAGAAACTGAGAAGCACTGATAGTGAAATAAAACAAAATTAATACAGACACTAAGCTATTTCCCATTTCATCTTCTTATGTGACAATGGGCATTATCCTGTAGAATATTATTTTTAAAACATTAACTAAGGTAGAAACAAGCTTCATCCAGAACTGAGAAAGGAGAGATAGAAATTATTTCTCACCATAGGAACGTATTAATAAACAGAAGTCAGATGAGGTGGATCTGTCATGTACAATATGTGTGTTGTACCATGTTAAGGAAAACAGGAATGGGACTTCAAAAAACAATCTTCAATCACTTCTTATGTGTGAAATACAGTCTATGACAAAGACCTTCTACAAACAGATGCATTTGAAAAGATGATATATTGGTGGAAATAAAGTGCAGTAGAACAGTTTGAAATACAAATGACCCAACCAGTACCTTTTTTTAACAGAATTCAACATGTTCAGAGATTAAATGATCCAACAATCCAGGAGATTGCTTTTCCCTGCACACGCAATGTAAAAATTGTAGTTATCTGGGAGTACCCAGATTATTGTTGTAATTATTGTTGTATGTTCATTTCTCAACAAGGGTATTCTACTCACAGTAAACGAGGCTGGAAATATCAACCATAAATCACAATATCCACATGGATATTGGGAACAGTCAGATAAAATAGTCAAAATAAAATGCAATAAGCATTACAGGAAACACACAGAGAAATGGCACAGGATAGTTATCTGCTCACTGTGCTGGCTGACATTGATGCTGTCCTGTGTCTAACTGCTCAACTCTTCCAAGGCTGAGGGGTTTTACAACACCTCAGATTTCAGGCAACAATACCATCTGTGTTCTTACCACCATATTTCTGATGGTATGAAAAAGAATACAATTCACAGGGGACAGCTAATTTCACAGTAATTCTCTTCAGCACACCATTCAAACATCCTATGTCAAGCTCTGACTACATGAACTGTTTGTGAGAGCAGAAATCTAGGACTAGTAGAAAGTTCACAAATCCAGTGCACAATCAGCTCCTCAGAAAATCTGCTCAGAAGTATTCTTTCATTAGGAACTCGAAAGTGAGAAGTACTCCAAATCAGTGGAATCCTACAGAATCTTGTTCTAATTTCTGCATCTCTGTTTTAAAGGTAATTTTCTATATGTCTCATTAAATTGCTGTGAGGCTTCCTAAACACCTGTATGCAACTAGTGCCATTTACAGATAATAGGAAAAAGAAAAATTATTTGACCTAAAAAAAAAAAATAATATAGAAGTGCTTTAACCATTGTGTATAAAGGTAGAAAATAAAGATCCTCCTTCTTTCCCTTTTTTCCTCACCCAATGACCCAGTGACCTGAATCTGATGGAAAAAAACCTGGACTATAATAAAAGCCAGAAAGATCCAGGGCTAATTCTTTTCTCATTTCCTCAAAGACTAACTTGATAAAGTCTTAGCTTTCATCACAGTAAATAAGGCCAGATATACAAAGGTATAAAAGAAACCAGAATACAGACTGTGTGTCTTTTCACTATCACAATTGTGCAGTGAAGTAGCCAATGTTATCAAGAAAGTTTAACAGAAACAGAAAAGTATCTAACATCAATACAAAAGATTACATCATAACATTTTATGCCCATTTATTGCTAAGGACTTCATAAAACTTCCATCTTACTCATCTGTATTTTACAAACTGAAAATATGGGAAAATAATCTAAAGTACGAAATACCTTGGGCAACTAAATGAACACCATCTCAGTTTCTTGTACAAAAAAAAGTAAAAATCACACTTTATCACCCTCCTCTTCAAAGCCTTCTACACATGCCCAAATCCCATCAAAGAGTTAAAAAAGGAAGGATCTCATATGCCACGGCAAAACCAGAGCCCTGTTCACACTGTTCTTTACATTTCCTAAATCAAGAGCACTTCTTTCTGAAGCCCACATTATTCTCCAATATCTAGCATGTATACCAGCTATACGTATACTACATAAATTTATCTAGTCATACTCATTGAACGTATGTGGTGCTTTGAAGATGGAAGTCTACATAAAACTAGCCTTTTCATTTGGAACAAAAGCAACATTTCTTGCCTCTTCTCCTGTCCCTCACAGTGAGCTGTAACTTTGCTCAACTTTACTGCAAAACAGCCAGTGTTCTCATTTCTCACAGAATGTGTTTCACAAGAAATTACTTCTATTTACTCATTCATCTAGCAGCAGACTGTAATTTCACCTTGTTATAAAGAGTGAACCCTAGGAATTCCATATGCAGTATAGGCATGTCCCTAGTATTACTGTTTTTAAACTAATGTTAAACATAATCCTAATTTAAGGAGCAACAGCTGCTCAGTTTTGGGTGCCTTTTGAGGTGGGATGGGGGAGGGGAAGCAATCACAGTTAATGTTTCATATTCCAATTCTAAACAGCAGGTGTTCAGATGAAAGCTCTGGGATTTCAGTTTGAAATTAACTCTGAACATTTTCCAGTGACAGTGCAACTGTTGCTGATCATTTTAATGGTATGGCAAGTCTTCTCATATCGATAACCACCTATCCTCAACATAATATGGATGATTTTCTTCAGCTTAGACCCTGAACTATCTAAACTTCTGATTAAACTTGTGGTTCTGATCTATGACAAGGGACTGAGCAGTCTGATTAGGTTTCAGTTCAGCAGGCCATTTTACATGCTGAAATTATTTCAAACAGAAGTGAAAGGTTGGTTCTGCTTCATATACCAGATGTTTTTCATGCACAATAACACCACATGTTGAAACACCACCAAAGTTCTCTCCACTCAGAAAAATGTGAGTGTTCCTTCAGGGCATGTGGAGAGCCTCAGTATCTCATATTGCATCAGTGTTGCAATGCTTAGCAAACAAATAAAAAACGCTTGCTAATACAGGTTTCTGAGATGTGAATCTATCGTCAAACCACAACAGAACGCATAGCCCAGCATGCTCTGGACTCTGAGGATTCCAATCCTTTCATGCACTATCCTTTGCAAAAAATTATTAAGTATGGAGTTTACAGAACTATGCAGGGAATAGTTTTGAGCTTACAGATCATCAGAAGAATCACTGATGAGAAGGAATGTTTTCATACTGAAAAAACAATTGTTGCTGCAGAAATGGCTTGAAGATTAAAACAGCGTGTACAACAAAAAAAGGTGCTGCCTGTTCTAACACTTGCTAAGATGTTTTTGGAAATGTGCCCCAGGGTCTCTAATGACCAGAACTGGAGATAAGCTCTGCCTTACCCACCAGAGAATGTCAAGATGTATCCATTACAAACTAAACAAATAACCCCATTTGTTTCATCAGGAAAATGATTAGAAATTGTTTATCAAACTATTACAATTTGGCTAAATACCCAACATAAACATAATAGTTTAAATTGTGTGTAAATTGCATTTTGTACCTCAAAGTAAAAATCATACTTGGGAAGTTACATGGAAGGCCTCAGTGCTTTTGACAGAGATGTGCAAGAAGTAGTTTAAACTGCTGTTCCCTCTGTTTAATGACCAAAAATAGTACCTCTGTGCAGACTTTTTAACAGGACACAGTCTGGAAGTCATCATCTCAATAACACCATTAATAACGGTAACAATATGGACAATAAATAACAGTCTCTGTTAAAAACTAAGAGAACTTTTATTATCTATCACACTAGTGGTCAGTCTATCAACTGCCTTTAGTAAGAGTCGTCACCAGCTGTGTCACACAAAGGGCACAAAGTCTTGCAAAAAGTTTACAGAAGACACTGGAATAAAGGTCTTACCTTTCCCATGGCAAGAAAAGACCTAATTTATGTCCAGAAGTTAAATCCAAAATTCTTCAGATCTTTTGGTCTTGTTTACTTTTTGCAATAACTTAATTTTTCTTTATTTTTTGGTCTTGAGACATTGAATTCAGAAACAAATATATCACACACAATAACGATCCTTCTATTAATCACATATGTGGTTTCATTGACTCCTGTCTCTGGAGTAAAAAATAAACAAACACATATGAGAGCAGGTGTTAATTACATAAAACACAGGTGTATGCGTAGCTACTTCATCTTCTGCTCATCATTAAACCTTGCAGAGGCAAACAATACTTAGAGGCACTGTACAGAGCATAGTATCAGCATCAGGCCAAGAGGTCAGGTCTCACTCAGAGGCATTTCACAGTATTTGAACATTACACCAGTGACAAGAATATGAATGAGGTCTTCACAACAAATACACACTTTCAGAGGGACTGGCAAAACACATTTCTGTCACCTGTGCTGTCAGTTACTGCCTCAAAGAAGCATGTCTCTTGACAAATACCAAGAAGGGGGTGAAAGTGCAAAGAAAAAAGGGACATAAAGCAGGATTTTAGACAGCCCAGTTTTAGTATGCTTACTTTTACAAAAGCCAAAGATAAAAATCACTGCTGACCATTGTTATCATAAAGACATATTTCTCCAACAGCAAGTAATGACTGCCTTGGGAGTTATAAAAGTAGTCAACAGCAGCTCACTTCTACCCTAATCAAAAGTGGTTTAATTCTTGCAAGGTAGAAGGAGAAAACTCTAAAGCTGTAATGCTCACACAAAGCAACCACTAACTCTCTTCAATTGCTGGCAACAGCTGCGGTTCTTCTAGAGCCTGAGAGGGACTGTAAACAACCGAAGTGAGGAATTAGTGCATGGAAGACAAACTGAGGCTGACCTGAAGATGCCACAGGAAGACAAAGGAGGCAAAGGGGATCATCCTTCTGAAATGTTTAAAGAAAATTGTCTTGTGGGGAAGCACACAATTCAAAGAGGGGGTGGTATCCTTCACCAATTTTACTCCCCCTTAATTCCATTCCTAAACTGGCTTGCTGCCTTCACATTGAATTCAATGCATGCCTTCTTTCAAGTATCTTTTTTCCTCTGCACCTCATTTTCTCTCATTTTGTTTCTTTACTATGCCTTTTACTGCTTCTTTTTCTGCTACTTCTAGCCATATTGCCTCCTCCTTTTCTATTCTGTCCACTGCTGTTTCACACTTCACTTTTTTTTTCCCCTACTGCCCAGAATGTCCTCTTCTCATTTCTTCATTCAGTATGTCTCTTCCTGACCACACCCTTCTCACTTCTGCACTTTCTTTTCTTTTTCCCCTCAAGAACACTTCTTGACCTTTCCCATATCTTTAGTTACTTCACTCCTTTTCCTGTCTTCAGTCTACAGACTGAAAGAGATTTCAGAAATTAAGCCAAACCCAATGCCCAGTGTAAACTCTGGCATAATCTTCAAGCATCAATTAAAACAGGAGAGCAAGTTATTGGCTTTACTGGTCAGAGAAAGTGAAATGGACAGATGAGAAACAAAAGCAATACAGTCAAGAACAGTACTTTGATAGTATTGATGCTGCATCTCTAGTTGTAGCAGTTTGGAGATCACTAAGCCATACTGCCAGACACCAATTCTTTCTGCTGTTCTGCCTGCACGCTCTTTTGCCTCAAGAGTCCTCAGAATCACAGAACTGTCTAGGTTGGAAAAGTCCTTGAAGATCCTCCAGTCCAACCATTAACCTCACACTGACCATTCCCAACTCCACCAGATCCCTCAGTGCGGGGTCAGCCTGACTCTTCAACCCCTCCAGGGATGGGGACTCCCCCCTGCCCTGGGCAGCCCATTCCAACGCCCAACAACCCCTTCTGCAAAGAAATACTCCCTAAGAGCCAGTCTAACCCTGCCCTGGCACAGCTTGAGGCCATTCCCTCTTGTCCTGGCGCTTGTTCCTTGGGTCAAGAGACTCATCCCCCCTCTCTGCACCCTCCTTTCAGGGAGTTGTAGAGGGCGATGAGGTCTCCCCTCAGCCTCCTCTTCTCCAGACTAAACAACCCCAGTTCCCTCAGCCCTCATTTCAGTTAGACTGAATAAGGGAAAAAGAAGAATCCATATTTTATAACAGGACAGACAGAATGGCATTTTTTCATCTACTTCATGCAACCCTTGGATACCTACACCACCTGCAGACAGGCAACCAGCACAAAGTCCGTTGGGCAATTAAAGACCTGTTTGAAGTAGTCTGGGAGCAAAGAAATGGTAGGAAGCACGTGACTGATTTCCCAGTGATGTGCCCCATGGAGACAGGGAATTGGAGTTTTAAATTACTTGACAACTCTACCTGAAGCTCCTAATACTGCTGAATATGTCAGTGAACTCTGCACATAACTTGAGGCACAGCCTCAGCAGGCAAAAAACCCAAAAAGCACACCAAAAAAAGTCACTTTTCTCAAAGTGTTGGTAAAACCAACAAATGGTCAAGTCATCCCAAACTCAATTAGTGCATCTAAACCTGAAATAGCTCCACATAATTATTTTCAGGAACCTCAAGACCAGGCTATTTGTGTTTGTTTAATTATAACACTGATTAAGCTATCATCAGTGTCCCCGATTCTCTAAGCTTAATAATGAAAAGCAGCCTCTTAAAATTTAATCCAATGGAGCACCCAGCTGTCAGAAAACATGGACAGGCTCAGTATGGAAGGAAAACGTACTCCCTGGGAAACAGTAGCCTTACACAATTGTTTGTTCTTGGATTTCTGAGGAAATGTATAAGGACACAGATGCACAACGCCCGAACTCAGAATATCCATATTAACAGACTTTCTTCCTGCCAAGATAAACTTCATTAAACTCTTCTCATACACAGCAGATTAAGCGCAACTGATTACATACAGAGTCAGATGGAGTCAGAAAATTAGCTGTTTTAGAGATGCAGTGAGCAGTTAAAAGCAGCTGAGACTTTTCATTTCATTTTCTTAATAAAGAGCAACAATGGCTAAATTTAGTATTACTTCTCAGCTGAAAAAAAAAAAAGCAGCTGTAAAATAAATTAAGACATGCTAACATTCTGCTAGTTTCAGAAGTTATCATACATCAGACAGTCTGGTAACAGTCCCATTTTGGTCAGGAGCACACAGGATTTTAAAACCCACAACATGTGACAGTTTTCTTCCTTCCAAGTTGTTCTGTAGTAACCAAACCATTCCTCACTTGACTCCCATAAGGAAGTCCAACTCTACATCTCCAACTGCCCCCGAAGGGAACCAAGAGATTTCTGAATGCCTTAGTGTCTACATTCTCCACCTTTGCCTACCTAACAGTTGCCTGAGACAGATCTGAGACAATGCAGACTTCAGCTTCCTGTCAGTCCTCCTAATGCTGCAGGAATAAGCGTGGTCCGCCTCTGCCATTCACTCTTCAGTCCCCAATTTTCCAGTTTAGGATGAAGGGAGGCACAAAATGGACTGGATCACATGAAAAAGCTATAAAGGAGGTGAAACAAAACAGAATGCTGATGGGATGACACCATGCAAAGTTGTGCATTACAAGCCAAAAAAAGAGATACTGAGAGGGTTGATAGTTTGGAAAGGCATTGTAGATAGGAAATATTTTAGAGAATAGCAAAGAGTAAGCACTTTCCTCTTTCAGTGTAGAGACATTCAAAATATGTCACTCTAGCTTATACCTGAGGAACAAAATGGAAAGAAAAAGTATCAATTTATTCTCTGCCTTTCTGATCTCTTCTTTGCAAATTTTGGTTCAAAATTTAAAATAGTTCATGCTAGTGATGAGATAGAGTGAAAAGCAAAATATTTCCTGTTGTTAGAAACTGCTTCTTCCTTTTCAGAGGTTTTGCTTCATTATAGCAAAAGCAGTTAATATATACTAAAAGGAAACCATCCTGGAGAACCGTAATCACTTAGTGCCGTACAGCAGAAAGATGATGTTAACTGTGCATGGAAACAAAACTCAAGTTTCTTATTGTCCTGGTTTAACCAGGATAGGGTTAAGTTTCCCCAGCAGTGGGGGGGAGCTCTAGCCGGGTTATTCAGATACCATGCGGACGTCACATCCTGGCAGGTCACATTTTTTCCTGGCGCGGGAGCGTGGTGCACTCGTGGTTTTGTACATCGTGCTTTCCACTGCTGTATTTGGTAGCTATTTTGCTCTGTTCATTGCTATCACTATTACTGTTATTGTTATTGTTGTTGTTTGTTGTGTTGCTATTGCATTGTTGTATTAAACCTTTCCTTATTTCAGTCTTGGGGCTTTGTATTTCACTCCCTTTGTGGGGGAGGGACAGCGGCCACGTGGTCTCAGACCCTGGCAGGGGCTAAACCACCACAACTTTGGCGCCCAACGCGGGGCTGGAGAAGACTGAAATAAGGACAAAAGGAGAAGTGTGTTAGAGCAATCTGTTAGGTGTAATTTTTCTGTTTTACTTGTATTATTTGATAAGAAATGTTTGCAATGCTGGGCAATTTGCTTGCGTGGTGGGGCTGGATTAATCCTCATATCCACTCTGTGCTCCTAGTAGTGGCATTTATTGTCGGTGGAAAATGTGGCAAGGGCTGTATTTTGCTCTACTGGTTACTGTCTGCTTATAATGGGCTCGTTTCGCTGCTTGTGGGGGTGCACCGCTACCTGTTTGTTGCCTGGTCTTTTGTTTGGGGTCTCACCCCCTCTATGGGTGAGCCAGGGGAGGAGATTCTCTCAGTTTTTGAGAGTTTTAGCTATCCCTGGAGCCTCCTGGCCACTGTGTTCGCGGCACAATGCTTTCTAAATGTCTGCCTGATCTTGTTTTGGGCCATGCGGTACTTCTCCAACAATAGCACCACCCGGAAACCTGCCCCGGGGGCAGATAGTTATAAATGGCAAGGTGTGTGGGAGAAGATGGGCAAGTGCCTGAGTAAGTGGTCACCCCCAATGCTTTGGGATCTCACTGTCGAACAAGTGCAGAGTCCTGATAAACTGGTGGAGTGTTTGGAAAAGGTGTGCTGCCAATCTGACAAACCCCGGGAGACACAAATCCTTGCGATGTGCTGGGGGCTTGCCCATGCTTACCGTGTCATCTTTAACACTGTTCACTGCCCTCAAGGGGGCGAAAGAGCTGCAGGGTCTGAAAGTGAGCCTGCTGGTACAGCAGCTGGGCCAGGGGGACAGGCAGCGCCAATACCGGTCGCCTCCACCAGCACAGCAGCTGAGCCGGAGGGACAAGCAGTGCCAGTATCAGTTGCCCCGATACGGAAAACCAAATATACCAAAAAATCCCCTCGCAGTGCACAGGGTGATAATGAACCAGGCCCATCACGAGAGCAGGAGGAAGAGCCGGAGGTAATCATTCGATCTCTATCCCTCAGTGAGTTGCGAGATATGCGGAAGGATTACAGCTGCATTGCAGGCGAGCAAATTTGCACCTGGTTGCTCCGGTGCTGGGATACTGGAGCTGCTGGTTTGGAATTGGAGGGGAGAGAGGCCAAGCAGGTGGGACATTTAGCCAAGCAGGCTGGTATTGACAAGGCAATAGGGAAACAGGCTTAAACCCTCAGCCTTTGGAAGCGACTCCTGCTCGCTGTGAGGGAGAGGTACCCCTACAAGGATGATTCTCTATGTCGGTTAGGCAAATGGACCGACATGGAGAAAGGCATCCAAAACCTCAGGGAAATGGCTGTGTTTGATATGATCTATGGTGATCTGAATGATGAGCAGTCACCATTGGATCCAGATCAGGTCCCTTGTACACAGCTGATGTGGCGGAAGTTCCTGCAAAGTGGACCAGAGGGACATTCCAAAGCATTAGCAGCAGCATCCTGGTAGCGAGACAATCAGACAGTGGATGAAGTGACTATGCAGCTCCGGCACTATGAGGGAAGTCTCCCTTCGTCCCAACATGCTTTGGTTTCAGCCGTAGAGGAACTGTCTCAGAGGCTCCAGAAAATGGAACAGGACATGTCCTATGTTCCGCCTGCACAGGCCAATGTCTCAGCCATTAGAAGCAGGCGTTTCCCCACCCAAGAGAAGGGCGGTAGAAGGTACACACCACGGGGCACCCTGTGGTTCTTCCTCCGCGACAATGGGGAGAACATGAGAAGGTGGCATGGACAGCCCACTTCCGCCCTAGCTGCACGAGTACAGCAACTGAAAGGGAAGACCACCATGAAAGGGGAGTCTTCCAAGAGAGATGCAGCTCCAGTGTCTAGTCAGAAACCCCCCAGACAGAATAGAATGGCCAACAGTATGCTTGACCCTCTTGAGGGGACCAGGAAATCATTCCTGCAGGAGTCACTCTTAGATCAAGTGAGTGATGGTGAGCAGGATTAGAGGGGGCCCTGCCTCCAGCCAGGTGGAGGAAAGGGATAATCGGATTTACTGGAAGGTGTGGATCCGATGGCCTGGCACATCAGAACCACAAGAATATAAGGCCTTGGTAGACACTGGCACACAGTGCACCTTGATGCCATCAAGCCACAGTGGGGTTGAATCCATCTGCATCTCTGGAGTGACAGGGGGGTCCCAACAGCTGACCCTATTAGAAGCTGAAGTAAGCTTAACTGGGAAGGACTGGCATAAGCACCCCATTGTGACTGGCCCAGATGCCCCGTGCATCCTAGGTATAGATTACCTCAGGAGAGGGTACTTTAAAGACCCAAAAGGGTACCGGTGGGCCTTTGGTATAGCTGCCCTGGAGGAGGTTGAGCAATTGTCCACTTTACCCGGCCTCTCAGAGGACCCCTTGGTGGTGGGGTCGCTTAAGGTCGAAGAGCAGCGAGTGCCAATTGCTACCAAGACGGTGCACCGGCGGCAGTACCGTACTAACCGAGATTCTCTAGTCCCCATCCATCAGCTGATCCGTCGACTAGAAAGCCAGGAGGTGATCAGCAAGACTCACTCACCTTTCAACAGCCCTATATGGCCAGTGAGAAAACCTAATGGCGAATGGAGACTGACCGTGGACTACCGCGGCCTGAATGAAGTTACGCCAGCGATGAGTGCTGCAGTGCCAGACATGCTAGAGCTCCAGTATGAGCTGGAGTCGAAGGCAGCCAAGTGGTACGCCACGATTGACATCGCTAACGCGTTTTTCTCCATTCCAATATCACCAGAGTGCAGGCCACAGTTTGCGTTCACTTGGAGGGGTATCCAGTACACCTGGAATCGATTGCCCCAGGGGTGGAAACACAGCTCCACCATTTGCCATAGACTGGTCCATACTGCACTGGAGAAAGGTGGGGCTCCGGAACACCTGCAGTTCATTGATGATATCATTGTATGGGGGGACACAGCTGAGGAAGTCTTTGAGAAAGGAAAGAAGGTAATTGAAATCCTTCTGAAGGCTGGTTTTGCCATCAAGCAACAGAAGGTTAAGGGGCCTGGAAGGGAGATTCAGTTCCTAGGAATAAAATGGCAAGATGGGCGTCGCCACATCCCAATGGAGGTGATAAACAAGATAACAGCCATGGCCCCACCAACCACCAAAAAAGAGACTCAGTCTTTCCTGGGCGCTGTGGGGTTCTGGAGGATGCACATCCCAAACTACAGCCTGATTGTGAGCCCTCTCTACCACGTAACCCGCAAGAAGAACGATTTAAAATGGGGCCCAGAGCAACAACAAGCCTTTGAACAAATTAAGCAGGAGATTACCCAGGCAGTGGCTCTCGGGCCAGTCCGGACAGGGCAGGAGATTAAGAACGTGCTCTACACCGCAGCCGGGGAGAATGGCCTTTCCTGGAGCCTTTGGCAGAGAGCAGATGGGGAATCCCGAGGCCGACCTCTAGGCTTTTGGAGCCGGGGATACAAAGGCTCTGAAGCTAACTATACCCTGACTGAGAAGGAGATACTGGCAGCGTACGAAGGAATTCGAGCTGCCTCAGAAGTGGTCGGCACTGAGACACAGCTCCTCCTGGCACCTCGACTGCCGGTGCTGGGATGGATGTTCAAAGGAAAGGCTCCCTCCACACATCATGCAACAGATGCCACGTGGAGTAAATGGGTTGCGTTGATAACACAACGGGCTCGAATAGGGAACCGCGACCCCCCCAGGATTAGTGGAAATGATCATGAACTGGCCAGAGAGCAAAGATGCTGGGATGTCACCAGAACAAGAGGTGAAACGTGCTGAGGAGGCCCCACCATATAACGAGCTGCCAGAGGAAGAAAAACAATATGCCCTGTTCACTGATGGGTCTTGCCGCATTGTGGGAAAACACCGACAATGGAAGGCTGCAGTGTGGCATCCCACACGAGAAACCACTGAAGCTGTTGAGGGACAAGGTGAATCGAGCCAGTTCGCAGAGGTGAAAGCCATCCAATTGGCTTTGGAGATTGCTGAGCGAGAAAAGTGGCCGAGGCTCTATATCTACACTGACTCGTGGGTGATGGCAAGTGCCCTGTGGATGTGGTTGCAGCAATGGAAACAGAACAACTGGCAACGCAAGGGCAAACCCATCTGGGCCGCTGAAGTATGGCAGGACATTGCAGCCCGGGTGGAGAACCTCGTTGTGAAGGTGCGCCATGTGGACGCCCATATACCCAAGAGTCGAGCCACTGATGAACATCAGCATAACCAGCAGGCGGACCAAGCTGCTAAGATTGAGGTGGCTCAGGTGGACTTGGACTGGCAGCGTAAAGGTGAACTGTTCATAGCCCGGTGGGCCCATGAGACCTCGGGCCACCAAGGCAGAAATGCAACATAGAGGTGGGCTCGAGATCGAGGGGTGGACCTCACCATTGACACCATCGCAGAGATCATCCACGGATGTGAGACGTGTGCTGCAATCAAACAAGCCAAACGGGTGAAGCCCCAGCGGAATGAAGATCGATGGATGAAATATAAGTATGGAGAGGCCTGGCAGATCGACTACATCACACTGCCACAGACCCGCCGAGGCAAGCGCCATGTGCTCACAATGGTGGAAGCAACCACTGGGTGGCTCGAAACTTATCCAGTGTCCCACGCCACCGCCCGAAATACCATCCTGGGCCTTGAAGAGCGAGTCCTGTGGCGACACGGCACCCCAGAGAGGATTGAGTCGGACAACGGGACTCACTTCCGAAATAACCTCATAGATGCCTGGGCAGAAGAACACGGCATCGAGTGGGTCTACCACATCCCCTACCACGCACCAGCCTCCGGGAAGATCGAGCGCTACAATGGACTGTTAAAAACTACATTGAGAGCAATGGGGGGTGGAACCTTCAAACACTGGGACACACATCTGACAAAGGCCACTTGGTTAGTCAACACAAGAGGATCTGCCAGTCGAGCTGGCCCGGCTCAGTCAAAACTTCCACGTGTTGTGGACGGGGATAGAGTCCCTGTGGTGCGCATGAGGGACCTGCTGGGAAAAATGGTCTGGGTTAGTCCTGCGCCGGGCAAAGGCAAACCCATCCACGGGATTGTTTTTGCTCAAGGACCTGGGTGCACCTGGTGGGTGATGCAGAAGGATGGAGAGGTCCGATGCGTGCCACAAGGGGACTTGATTGTGGGTGAAAACACACCGTGAGTTATACTGTGCTTTTGTTAATTTTTCTTTGTCAATGCTAATTGCTAAGTGGCAGCTGGATGTGACGCACATGGTATAGAATAAAGGGGTGGATTATGTCCTGGTTTAACCAGGATAGGGTTAAGTTTCCCCAGCAGTGGGGGGGAGCTCTAGCCGGGTTATTCAGATACCATGCAGACGTCACATCCTGGCAGGTCACATTTTTTCCTGGCGCGGGAGCGTGGTGCACTCGTGGTTTTGTACATCGTGCTTTCCACTACTGTATTTGGTAGCTATTTTGCTCTGTTCATTGCTATCACTATTACTGTTATTGTTATTGTTGTTGTTTGTTGTGTTGCTATTGCACTGTTGTATTAAACCTTTCCTTATTTCAGTCTTGGGGCTTTGTATTTCACTCCCTTTGTGGGGGAGGGGCAGCGGCCGCGTGGTCTCAGACCCCGGCAGGGGCTAAACCACCACACTTATTTAACCTCCTGAGAGAAATTCCTACTGACAAGCACTTCAAAGAAAAAAAATCCCACCAAAACCAAACAACAAATACACAAATACCAAAATGTATAAAAGAAGTGTTAATTAAGAAACACACACATAATATAAAGAGACAGAACTGTTGAGGGGTTTGTCTCAAATTTTTGTAATTTGTATAACCAAAAACCCAAATCTTCCCACTTATCTTCAATATCTTTCTGCAAAACTACTTAATAGCCTTTTATTGAGGAACCTCATAAAATACCAACCCTGCGGGTAATACTGCTATCCTATACAAGACATACAGACCGAGTCCAATGTCTGCTCACAGCCAGGCCAAAAGCAGCAGAGTTGAGTTCTCTAACTGCTTCACACAGACTGCCTGCACCCAGAAAACAAGATGTCTGGTGGTTCTTGATGTGAGGAAGAAACAACTGCAAACTGCTTTGAGAGGATTAAGAGAGTGAAAAGCTAACCTCAGAACCAAAAGAAACACAGAGGACCTAAGCGAGAAAGAAAAACAGAGAAGAAGTGGATTTCTCAGGATGGTAGGACAAAGAATTCAAGCAAAGCAAAAGGAATCAAAAGGAAGGGGTCATTTTCCTCATACAGTACCTGGATATGAAACACATTGACTCATATAATCCTCTTTCATTTGATTCCATTTGAAAATTACTCATGATCCTTCTTACACTGTCCAGTATCCCAGTGAAGAAAAACTTTTTGAGAATACTTCATCATGCAAGTCTAATGATCTCTGTCCTTTGGTATTTTCTCTTTCCCATTAATACACACCACTAAAAAATAAGTTATCAATAAATTAATGCATAGATGCCCCAAATCCTGATATTTCTTTTTCATGATTCGCAGCATGTTAATATAATCTGTTGAAATATTGATGTGTCCCCACTCTACTAAGAGGAACTAGTAAATTAATATCTGAAGACACAGACTGGAAGCTTGTAGTGGGCTGACCCTGGCTGGATACCAGGTGCCCACCAAAGACACTCCATCACTCCCCCTCCTCAGCTGGACAGGGGAGAGAAACTACAACAAAAGGCTTGTGGGTCAAGATAAGGACAGGGAGAGATCACGCAGCAATTATTGTCATGGGCAAAACAGACTAGACTTGGGGAAAATTAATTTACTTTATTACCGATCAAATCAGAGTAAGACACTGAGAAATAAAAACTAAATCTTAAAACACCTTCCCCCCACCCCTCCCTTCTTCCCAGGCTCAACTTTTTACTCACAAATTCTCTACCTCCTCCCCACTCAGCAGTGCAGGGGTATGGAGAATAAGGGTTGCGGTCAGCTTATCACACACTGTCTCTGACGGTCCTTCCTCCTCATGGGAGGACTCCTCACACTGTTCCTCCGCTCCAGGATGGGGTCCCTACCAGAAGACAGAGTTCTCCACAAACTTCTCCAACGTGAATCCTTCCCAAGGGCTGCAGTTTTTCACAAACTGCTCCAGCCTGGATTCCCCATGGGGTCACAACTCCTGCCAGGAGCCTGCTCCAGCGTGGGCTCCTCTCTCTCCAAGGGGCCACAGGTCCTGCCAGGAGCCTGCTCCAGCGTGGGCTTCCCATGGGGTCACAGCCTCCTTCAGGCACCCACTTGCTTCAGTGTGGGATCCTCCATGAGCTGCAGGTGGGGATCTGCGCCCCCGTGGACCTCCACAGGCTGCAGGGGACAGCCTGCCTCACCATGGTCTTCACCATGGGCTGCAGGGGAATCTCTGCTCTGGCACCTGGAGAACCTCCTCCCCCTCCTTCTTCACTGACCTTGGTGTCTGCAGAGTCATTTCTCTCACGTATTCTCTCTCACTCCTCTCTCTTCTGTCTGCTACTGGTGTCACAGAGGGGTTTTTTCCCCTTCTTAAATACATTATCCTAGAGGCACTACCACTGTCACTGATGGGCTCAGGTCCATCTTGGAGCCAGCTGGCATTGGCTCTATTGGACATAGGGGCAGCTTCTAGCAGCTTCACACAGAAACCGTCCCTGTGACCACCACCCCACACACACCCCCGCTACCAAAACATTGCCAAACAAACCCAATACAAAGCTCTTTTCACCAGCTAATATTATATAAGTTCCTGCCATGACATTCATAAGAACAGGAAGAGGAAAACATTCACCACATGCCCCAAGTCATTGTAAATTTAGGACAAGAACCTACAAACTCCATTTCTCTCTGCAAACCTCTAAAATTTCTTCTTCTTCTCAAATTATAAGGTTTTCTCTCCATTTAGCTGCAGTGAAAATCCACCCAAGTGTGTTCTGAGGAAGCCTCTTCTGAACACACTGAAATCACACGGACCTGGGACACAAACTGAACTAACTGGCATTACACTTAACTTTCCAAAGGGTTTATAAATCCACCTATGTATTTGCTCTAGAAGGCACATTCAATAACACAACAATGATAAAAGCATAAATAACACTCTCAAGCAAGCTCTGTCTCTGCCCTGTGAACCTGCAGACACATCATAAAATGACTCCCTGTTTGCACAGTGCTGGTCTCATTCCTTTGAAGTTCTGTTGATTTGAAAGGAGGGAACCAAGGTAAACAGAAGTATCAGCTATGATTCTGCTTGAGGTTCCCATTCTCTTTGTAATTAAACTGGTGAAGGAACTAAAGAAAATCAGGACTGTTCTGGTGACAGTGAAAAAGCAGCTGAGACACTGTGCACAACTAATTTAACTTTCACATACAATGACTACTGTGAAAGGTGGAACAAATGATCCAAAGAAGACACAGAAGAAATTAGGCAGCAGAATGCGCCATCCCTCCTTGCAGCTTTCAGGCACAGGCAAGTGTGCCAGGTGAATGAGGTTCTGGGATGTTCCCCTAACAGGTCCAGGCCCTGGGGGCTGCTGCCCTAACAACCAGCGCTAAAAAGGGCTGGTAATCCATCCCCCTCTGCAGGCTCCTTAGCAGCTGTCTTCAATTTGGGAGCATCACAAGGTAACTCCATAGATGTTTTTTGTATTATGACCTTAATATACATCATCTTTGATCTATCACAGGTGAGCCACCTGTCTGCTCCTGTAAAGGTCCCTCATGACCTGCCTCTGTCTCTCTTACAATTTCCCATCAAGGATGGTATCAAAGGAGCAGCCCTCACATCAGCCCAGAATGCCAGTGTCCATGATCCGGTAATCCTTATGCTCACTCTCATGTTACCTGCCACATGTAGGAGTAATAACCTCCAAATGTCTGCTGAACAATGTCAGTTTATTCCTTACAACAGTAATTTTCCTGGATCTATATAAAGAAAAGGAAGAAAGACCATAAAGCCATGGGAAGTGCCATCACTTCCACATTTATTTCTTTTCTTTCAAGCAGAAGCTGGGAAGACTGGTCAGTTTTTCATCCAGGCCAGATGATTTTTCCAGAGCTTTCAAAATACAGTTACAGCAACTCCACTGGGTGTGTGGAAAGACCATACTAAGTGTTTGATAGGGCTCATGTAGAGTTACATAAGTGCAGATGTAAAAGGCTGATGCCCAGTACTGTCAACAGTAATTAATTATTCCTAATTTTTGCCCTAATAACTTTACCCAGGCAATGCTGAATTTACTATTTTGTAAAAGGTATGACTTTTTTCTTACTCATCGGTAAGGTACGTGTTACCTGAGCTAAAATCAGGTTGGTTTCTGGACAAAAATAGGGAGGAGGTACTGATGCACTGTTTAATTTAGCAACTGTTGCCATGGAAATATCTTTTTTACTGACTGATGATGATTATCTCATGTTTGAAATGTGATTTATGCACATTCTACATGACAGCAGAGAAGCATATTTATAGATGAGTAAACCAAACTCTGGTTATTTCAACATTAAAACGCAGCATGCTCCATATACTTTTCAGAAATACATAATTTGTCAAAATAGACTATTAATCATGCAAATTTGTTTGCCTCCTGCAGTATATAACCCAATTACTAGAGTAAAGCAGAAGCCCTTCCCAGATCTGAAATAAACAGGAACAGGAAACGTAATGCAATTCCCATTTTCTTCCTCTTATCCTCTCACAGGAAAGGAGAGAGACAGAACCAGAGAACCTAGCTGGTCCAGCAGCTGCTATTTTTATGAATTTACAAATGCACAGTCGACTGCTGTGGGATTTTTGTCAGTTTTCTTCATATTGGCCTTTGTGCCTAAAACTCATTTTTAGAATCAACACTCCTCCACAAGCTTAAACGCATTGTTTTATCTGCTTTGTCCTAATATTTGCCTGCTGATCAATCATTTCTCATTCCACACACTTTTCTATTTTGAATGACCCAGGTACAACAAACAGAAAAAGCATGGCGATAATACACTTACTCTTTTTTGTGTGTGTGCATAAAGCAAGCGACGACAAAAATTTAGTCTCTCCATTCCTTCTGGCAACTCCTTGAAATGGTAAAGCCAGAAAGTGAGGTTTTCTTTACCATTTGCAATGAACCCATCAAGCATGAAAACAAAATGGATGGTGGTGACTAGAGTAGCTTCAAATGTAGGAAAAAAAGGTTTCTTACTGCAGACTGACAGAACAAAACACTTTACCCTGTGAGGAAGTCACAGAATCATTCAGGTTGGACAAGACCCTTGGGATCATCGAGTCCAACCATCAGCTCTACTCTACAAAGTTCTCCCCTACACCATATCCCCCAACATCTCATCCAAACGACCCTTAAACACATGCAGGGATGGTGACTCCACCCCCTCCCTGGGCAGCCTATTCCACTGTCTGACCCAGCAGCCAAAAGAAAGGACCTATCCGAGAAATGAGACCTAAATGGTAGCTTCAGCTCAGAGCGACTTACACTACCGATAGACAGTATGAGCATCTAAGAATCAAGGAAATAAGCACCATATCTCTATATTTAAATACAGCTTGTTTATATTATTACATACAGCTTGCAACGCAACTCCTGAGTAGTAAGGGTAAGGAGATGTTTCTCTTGCATAAAGGACATGCATTTGTGGGCAACAGTAGGTATAATCATCTCTTCTATCAATGAACTAGTCTAAATGTACTGTAACTTTATGTTTATGACTGACTTCCATGCTGGACACAAAGGCAGAGGAAGAATACACTGCAACCTGCTATCCTGGTCAAGCAACAGCTGGAACAATTACAACACATTACCGTTTGAACTAAGATGCCCACCATTACCAGATGTATACAATACAGAAATATTTAAATTTACTTGGAATATTTCTGTCTGTCACAACGTTTGTCTCTGCCGTTATCTGTAAAGTTATCAAGAGGAAGCCTGATACTGGAAGGCACACCAGTAGAGAGAGATTTCTTTTCTTCAGGATATAAAGGTACTTAATGCTTGTTTTTAACTAGTTCTGGGTATGTCTGCAGGTAAGAAAAGAATAGCTTAGCCTTATAAAAATAAAAACTCTTCAGAATTAAAAAGAACTACAGTTATGGTGCAATGGTTAACTAAATAAAAAGAAGATGTATTGAAAGTTCCTGCATTAAGGTGCAAAAAGCAATGTGTAATTGCAGAGCCTGCCTTAAGTCACAAGAACCCAAAGGTCTCATGTTGACCAGCCTGTGTAGCCAGCTGCACAAAAGCAGTTTCAAGGTAAGGGAAGGAGGAACTGGACCAGTGAAAGTAAGCATAGAACAACAGGTCACACAAATTGAAAAGACTCTGTAATTGTACAGAGCCACCAAGAATATGCTCAGTATTAGAAGTAACAGCAAAAATGCAGAAAATTAAACGTCTCTTCTCCCACACAAATAGCCAAAAATTTTACCCATATGAGACCTACAAATTTTTTGCTGAACTCAGATGTGATCAAGCTGTTCTTGTGTATAAGGTATCACAGATTAAGAGTAATTACACAGTACTATGGTTTCCAAACTACAATTTAAGAGGGCAAACAGACCACAAGCTATCTGTAGATGCCTCAACCTCCACACCGACAAAGGCACACTCTTAGGATGTGGAAAACCTTTGCACAAAACCCCCAAACTGCAAATATGCTCCCCCTAGACAATGCAAACTATTAAGTAGGCTCCCTGGGTACACTCCTGTGTATCAGGTCTCATTTCTGAACCATACAGCTGGGGAAGGAAACCTGCTTGTGGAATGGAAGACTGGAATGCAACTGTACTTTGTTCAGTATGAAAAAAGTATACCTATGCACTTCAAGTTTGGTACTGCAGCTAAAATTCATCTACTACCCTACATTTGAAAAAGGTATCAAAGGTATTTAAAAACTACCTGAATGTTGTGTTGTTAATATATGGAGATCAAGGAAGAGTTGCTGGTGAAATCCTTCATTAGAAATTATAATCAAGAGGAAGGCCACTCTTCTCCCTGCTTATATTTTAATATCAACTGGATAAATATATAAAATTAAAGCTAGCATGCATTATAAGCTTACTATAAACAAAGATGCTCAACACCAAAAAAGAGCTGATTACACGATATCCAGAAATTTTGATGAAGTACAAGAGTTTTTGAATAAGCCCAACAAAAACATTAATTGCCGAGTTCACCACTATCATACGTGGATGTGTTCTTTGCAATGGTAGATGTAGGGAGCTGTGTGCTCAGATCTGCTAAAAGGAGGGACTCACAGCTGAAATGAACAAAGCCACTCTATAGGATGATAGCCTGACAAAAACTTGAGAGAAACATAGCAAGAATATGATTCACCTTGATTTCAGATGTCTTAACAAAGCTATCCCCAGACAGCATTCCTCAGTCCTCATACCAGACATTCAGTACAGCCAAATTGCTAAAAACATACTTAGTAATCCATACGGATACTAACAAATCAGATCAGATAATCAGCTGTCTGAACCATGTAGTCTGAAGGGGTGGGGGCAGAGAAAGATTTCCATTTACTTATTTTTGGCAATCAAATCAGCTGACAAAGTATTTTTGCTAGTGAACACAGAAAAACCTGAAGGTGTTGCCAGCATTCATGTAGTAACTGATGACATGGTAAAAGCATCAGTTCAGGCAAAGTCTGAAGCTAAAGATGGCAAAGGCCCAAGCAGAAAATTTTAAGGTAAGTCCAGGTAAAATCTAGTTTGTGATGAAAGAAAACAAATGCATGGAACACCTACTCTTATCTGACAGAACCCAGCCAGTAAATTCGAAGCCATTTCTAAATCTGAAATTGTAAGGAGTATTTCAGAAGATTCAATTACAGAGTATGCGAGATGAAACCTGGTTTGACCACTGCAGCAACCGCTACATGACAAGAGCTTAGCAACAAGGAAGAGCAGGACAAATACTCCTGACAGGAGAGCCAAGTCACCTTCTACAGTCAAGACTGTGCCTACACATAATGGCCACTGGCGCCCAGCACTACAGTCACAGCAAATTGAGACATCAGCAGAGTATCAGGGCTACGTGAACAGGAAACACCTAACACTGTGCTGACATATACATAGCACACTTATTCATACTTAAAGAACAGCAGAAGCAAGAACTGACATTTGCACCATCAATTAAAACTGCCACCACCGTCTTACCACCATCTTTAGAGATGCACTTTACATAAGAATTGTCAGTAAACAAATCAACAAGTGGAAATAGGTTATGCATTCTAGCTTGACAGTATGACACATGTGACAGCTTCACTTGTGCACTGCATGAAGAAAGGGAGTCAGAGAGTAGTAAAGATTGAGCTCTGACCAGTTACATGTTAATAATACCTGAGACACATGGATGAGAACTAATCAGGGAGTTGTCAGGACTGTTATAATAATGGCTGCTTGAAATGCTGTTCAGTGGGAGGGATTCTAAAAATATGAATACATTCACTTAGCAGTATATTGCAGTGCTCTCTTTAAAATTAATCATGAATAATCATTACAGGGCTTCTGGCTGGCGGGAGGGAGTATTTCACATGACCTAGATCCTAGCTGTAGATCTACACAGATGGGATTATAGCTGTCTGGTATCTAATAATGAGAGCTCTGTTTCAGACTTACGCCTTTTATTTCACTCTTGGTCTGTAATACTGGGAAGCAATGACAGTTAGAAAGTACAAGCTTTAGCCAACAAACATGCTGATATTGCTAGGGTTGAAGAAAACTATGATGTAAATACAACTGTGCGTGTGGGAGGTTGTCAAAGACATATACTGGAGAGAAAACTGTGATTTCTGTCTATGGAAACTTTTTTTTTGCTGTGTTGTAATTATGTTTTTCTGCATTCAAACCTAATGTAACCTGAATAGTATGATTAAGGCACCGTTCAACTGCTTAAAGTTAGATTTGTCAGGATGATTCGGTTACTTAAAATTAAGCATGCATACAATTATCCTGGTAAATTGAGCGCTCTCTTTTTTTAGTCCTGTGGGTAGTACTGGATCCAGAAATGCTGTTGACAGCAACAGTAAAGCAGCCAGTAAGAACAGGATGCAGCTGAATACTTTTTTCCATAACAAGAATTCAATAGTTGATGGATACTGTTCTTTCCAAATCAAAGTTAAAAAATTAACTGCAGACTAATAATCATAGAATGATTGGAAGGGACCTTAAAGATCATCTAGCTCCCATTCCTCTGCCATGGGCAGGGACACCTTCTACTAGCCCAGGTTGCCCAAAGCCCCATCCAACCTGGCCTTGAACCCTTCCAGGGAGGGGGCAGCCACAGCTTCTCTGGGCAACCTGTGCCAGGGCCTCATCACCCTCACAGGGAAGAATTTCTTCCTCATATCTAATCTAACTCTGCCCTCTTTCAGTTTAAAACTGTTACCCCTCCCTACCTCATACTATCCCTACAGTCCCTGATAGAGTCCCTCCCCCCTCTCCTGTAGCCCCTTTCAGTACTGGAAGGCCGCTCTAACGTCTCCCCAGAGCCTTCTCTTCTCCAGCTGAACCCCCCCAACTCTCTCAGCCTGTCCTCACAGGGGAGGTGCTCCAGCCCCCTGAGCATCTTCGTGGCCTCCTCTGGACCTGCTCGAGTAGGCCTGTGTCCTTCTGATGTTGGTGCCCCCAGAGCTGGACACAGCACTGCAGGGGGGTCTCATGAGAGCATAGTAGAGGGGGAGAATCCCCTCCCTCGACCTGCTAGTCACACTTCTCTTGATGCAGCCCGGGGTACAGTTGGCTTTCTTGGCTTTGAGCAAACAAATTCTATTTAATAATTGATTTAGGGCCAAATACTGCTTAGATGTGGTAAGTACTTGAAGTCCTAATGCGCATGAAAGTTAAATACTTGTCAAAAATACTTATGTTCTCACATCTAAATTACCTCTCAGGAAATACAGCTTTCTCAGTCATGTCAAAATGTTTCACCTATAAATTTGTAGTCTTGAATTTACAATATATATAGGCAGATTTATATATACTATACAACAATGTACAGGCTGTTATATGGGGAAGTGCCTTTTCAGCCACAGGGACGTAAGCTGTTGCTCAGTGTGAATGACATTGACTTCTGTATTTGTGAACTTTGAACATACTATGTAAGTACTGTGATGACACTTGTGAAAAACATGAGTAAGCAACACCAGAGTGTAATTTAAGTCAGAAGACATCAGCAGTCTTTGGCCACACTGAAATTCTCCCTCTCCCGAAGAGGTGGGCTTTTAATTTCCAGGTGGCTTCATCACTATCTATGTTGGTTTGCTTCCAGTTTTTTCATTATTTTTTTTCCTTCTACTTTCTCACTGTGTGATTTAATTTTTTTCTTCTGAAGGAAGGAAGGTTTTCTATTCCTTGCCTGCTGTGACATGCCTTCCATTGAGGAATCTGTAATTATTTATTCTGCAGTTCCTGCTGTGGTGCAGGTTAGGATATGTTTCTGGAAGTGGTTGGTTATATATGTTTCCTGTGAATTTACACTAAAAAACCCCAAAACACGCAAGGTCAGCTTTTATTTAGTCCAGCAATTTTACTCTGTTAGGTTTGTTTATTCATTAAATGCATCCTGATGAGGTCCACCTATCTACTTCCCAATATAAAATTTTCCTTGTGCTAACATGCAACTGATGTTAGACTGCTTTGTTTTCCTGTTTACACCCGACTCAGTGACATATGCCTCGAGCACAGAAAAATATTGTGGAGAGGTTATGTACAAAATCTTTGCTCAGAAGAAACTGGAAATACTTCAAGGAGCTGAGAGAACACATGAAGTCCTTCAAATCCAGCTTGGGCTGAGTGTTTTGTGAAGGGCTGGATCAAAGTGCTATATCCCGGCCAAGATTCAAGGTATTCCTCCCTGAAGAGGTGAGCTGTGTAATAACAGATGGACCATGATGTTTTGGCCAGCAAAGGCTCAGGAATTGCTTTTGTGGTCATTGTTGTGGTTTGAACTCGGCCGGTAGCCAATCACCACACAACCAGTCGCTTACTTCCCCCCCCTTCCCCATGAAATAGGGGAGGGACAAAAAAAAGGAGAATTCGTAGGTTGAATAAAGAAACTCAGTTTAGTAATAGTAACAAAACAACAGGAACAATAGGAAGTCCGTACGGGTGATACACTGGCAACCGGTACACAGCCCGCCCCCAGCAGCGAACCTGACCACACCAAAGATCCCGCTGCACCGATCGGAAGTGGAAATGAGAGAGAACGTGCCTCTATTATATACTGAGCATGATGTCACATGATATGGAATACTCCAGTGATCAATTCAAGCCCGGCCCTCCAGCTCTGCTTCTTCCCAGTCCAAGGAGTGTTAACTCCGTCTTGGCCAAAACCAGGACAGTCATCCACTACAGGCCGTGCTCCTTGGCTCTTAACTTCCACGGGAGCAGAGAGCACAGAGAGGAGACCTCTGTCCTCCCAGAGGGGGATGCACTGCAGATCTGCAAGCCTGTCTTGGGCCTTCACACAGCTCAAGTTCAAGGGTCTACATTTATGTGTCAGAAGGGCACAAAAGCCTGTTCAGAAAAGAAACTACTGAGTAGAAGACCTCAGAAAAGAAGACAGATCAACCAAAAGACCAAGTTCTTGCCTTTTCCCTCAAAATCTCAGACCCATGCTTTCTGCCACAATGCATGTTAATTACACAGAGTTTTCATCTACATTAAACATTGTTGAGCTCATTTTTTGTTATTAAACCTTAATAGTTAAGGACCTACCAGCTATCTGCACTTTACCACTATGGTCCACACAGTTGGAGGAGTGTTCAGGAACTACCCTTTGCAGTATTTGTCACTAGAGCAAATCCCTTACTCTCAATTATGTTTACCCAGCTGTAAAATAGGGGCAGTAATACTTATTTTTCTAAGTTGATATGAGGTTTATTAATGCTTGTTTAAGTGCTTTGTTATGCTTGAATGGAAAATGAAATTATTATTGTAATTTTAAGTGAAGCTTAATTATAAAACTGTTGACATAAACATATTAGAAATATTAACTCTGAATCGCAAGCCAGCAATTGCTCACTTACTCTTGAAACAGTACAAGATGATTTTATATGCATCTTGTTATCGTTAATCCCCAGTTTTCTAAATCCTACATTTGTTTTCCACGTTAAAGCTAAGAAGAGGCAACATGCAAATTAGATTTAGTGTCTAATCAATCAAGAAACAATACCCACTACCTTACTTGGTGACATGCCATCCCTGCAGTCTTGATTTTAAAAAATAGCCTCCATACAAAACTATTTTGCCTGCTATATACTAATTTAACCTATGCATGTGATTGTCACTGGCACAACTCCTAACCTGGAAAATAGGTTAATTTACCAAGATCAATTCACCAAGTTACCAAGATAACTTAAAATTTGTAGTAAGATTCTCTTGCAATGTTATACATAAATCCTAGGCAACACATCTCATCCTTTAATCAAACAACAATATAAAATCCTTTAAGTGGCTTGCTTAGAAGACAACTTAGGATTTACAAAAGTATATGATACTGAAGATAGTACAGGTTTTGTAAGGAAAGAATTGAGCAAAATAACTTCCTTTTACCTGACATAACATACTTGTCAAAACAAGTATCTCTTCAAATTCTCACTCCCAAATCTTCTGCAAATATGATCTATGAGCTTAAGCTCTGTCACTTATACAATGTATGCAAATAAAGACAGAACTCCAGGCTCATTTTCAGACAATAAACAGAAAAGCCGACTTTCTTACTCCATTTCCCCCTGCCCTACCACCTGCTTGTACTTCAGAGGCTCATCAGAAGAGGTAAATAGCCACAAAGTCTGTTTAAATGAGGCACTGCTCACAAATCTTTCAAAAAGAGGGTATTTGACACTACAACAATTAACATCTTTAAACAGGCTCCTCTACAGTTGTGTGTTCATGCTACTCCCTGCCCAGAATTAGTATCTCTTTGAGAAGGCAATGGCGGTTTTCAGAAATAGTCACATGAAAAGAAAATAAACACTTCATGCTGGGGAGGGGTGTGGGGAGGCAGTGTGTGAAGCAACAAAAAAAAAAAATCAAAATTGATATCCAGCAAAACCCCTGTCTTGAGATAAAGAGATGCATGAACGGTTGTCGTCCAACATTAACCCAAGCCAAATGTCTGTATCAACAAACAGGATCTGAGCAAAACTGAAGGAGTCGTCCATTCTTCCCTGATGCCAACAGGAATATTTCATCTAAATTAAATTTTGTAAACTTAAAAATCAAGGTTTAAAAGGAAATACACCTCTCTAGATTTACACAGCAGTAAGAAAACTGTCGGTAAAATCAAGAGACTTCTGTCAATCATGGTCATGAGATGCAATGGCACTCAGGTGTGGTTGGACCTTGCCCTGGAACAAGCACACAGCAGATATTGTCACCACTAACCCCTCCCCTCTGCAGTGCTCTTGGAGCATCACCTCACATGCCACCCACAGCACCCCTCCCCAAGCACCAGATGGGAAAGGGAAAATGGAAAGATGGGAGAGTAAATCCATCTAAATGATTTGACAGAACGGCCTTGATGGCTTCTAGACAAAGGGAAAATGAGGACAGTTGCAACAGTAAAGCCTTAGTACCAAGAGGTCTCTGACAGACTAGTGAATGCTTACGATGTCACAGTTATAACAAAGTGCTGCTGCGGATGTGACCAGGAAAACTTGCAATTAAGAACCCAACTGTGCCTGGTTCTTTTTGCAGTTGTACCTTGTCACCTCCCCCTGGTGATATTCCAAGAGCAACTACTTCAGAGAGCCACAAGGATATTCACTGGTTTGCTTGGTCTTCCTTCCTGCATGCAACCAATGATGTCCTCATGGCAATTTCCCCATCTTCCAGACAACTTTGTCGAAGACAAAGGTTTTGCTCATTTTGAATCACAAACAGTGTCAGACTCCTACTTCTGCTTCCCTACTCCAAACTTTATTGACAGCTTGAAGTTGTAATTTGAATAATATTTCAAATGCTGGTAAGTAATTGTACTTGGTTCCATTGGCAGATTTTCCCATGGCACTAGCTTGTCCTACCAAACAACTTCCATGACAAAGGCTTAATAACATATTAGCAGGAGGCTTTTTTTCTGTCCTCTTATGCAAACACCCTTTACATTGTCCTCCATGTTTCTAGACCCCTGGTTCTACAAGCGTAGCACACTTGTCAGCTAGACTTATCAAATGTTTAACAAAACCTCACTGATTATATGAAAGTCTCCTGCAAAAAAATTGCAGTATGTCACGTACAGCATCAAAACTACCTTGTTCTGGACTCTAAGAACACCCATGTAAAAGTTGTTGCCATTATCTTTGCTCTGCACCAGCTTCCTTTTCTCTTCTTCTTGTTTTTATTCCTGGGGTTACATTACAATACCAGACGTGGTACTTTGCAAACATGCCTTTGCAAGGACAAATCAATTAATTCACTGACTTAATTTTAAGTCTCAAAAGCCAGCTATGATTTACTATATGTTCTATTTATTGGAAAACACAGGACTGACAAGTCAATGCAAATAAGAAATGCTGATGATGCACTGTGCTAGTGAATTAAGCCATAAAATTCTGTATCATGGAAAATAGTGCAAAATACCACATGCACAAAAAGGTCAAATTTTTTGTCCTGAGGAAATAGCTTAGTATTCCACAAATTTACTGCATTTTATATCTCACGAAAGGAAATAACAATAAACCCCAGCATAGCTTGGTTTTGGTTTGTTTGTTGGTTTGTTTTTTTCTTTTTTACCTCCCCATTTTATGTGTTATGGGGAAGACATCATTAAATTTTTCATTAACATGAAAAAAACCACAACTGAGTATAAGCACTAAGTGCCAGAAAAGAAGTGTAATATCAAAGAAACGTCATTCTCTGATGGTACATTTGAGCAGTTTATTTGCAGCATTTTGATAAGTAGACAGATGTATCTTGGGCCTCACCCTAACTGAAAGAAAATGTTGCTTGCATCACTTATTACAGAGCAATATTTAACATAAACTCATAATACCAAAACTATATTGAAAATCTTATTCATTCTGATGACTTACTAGCCTAGCAGCAGCTTTGAACCCAAATATTTCTTTTTACTGTAGGAGTAAAGTGACTCTAGACATGAATTTCACATTATCCGTCTGCAGTATTACTCAGTATTGAAGATCAAATAATGACTTAGATCTCTCTTGACACCATTTTTTATTTTCATACATGGCAATAAAGAGCAGAAAGTTTTATTAATGTACAGCCATGAAATCTACCAGGAGATACACCAATACCGTTCACCATGAATATAAATTAAAATTTGGGGGTTTATGGCTAGTTATATATTCATTAAAGCTACTGTAAACAATATCAGGTGGAGGTGTAATCAACATGAAAAAGCTCTCCATGGGTTTAGGTGTAATCAACATTACAAACCTCTTCATGTGCCATTAACTGCAATGATGTAACAGATATAAATCCAACATAACAACAGCATTGTTAAATTTAGGTCTTACTTTGTTTAAAACTCATTCTGCCTCAACCTTGCTACATCTATTCCCATTCTGCCTTCATTTAGCTGTCGAGCCTGCTAGTTATCTTTACATATGCTTTGGAGCAGCAATACTCAGTCTTTCCAAACTGCAGCTCAGTGCTACATCACAAAATTCCTGGAGGACAGAGACATTCCTTTCATGGACAAACAGAAAGCATTTATGACACACTCTCCCTCAGAAAACTCTTAACTCCAAGTTGAAGCTTTGCATTAGGACATAAGGATTGAAAATAAACAACATAAATTTGAAGTGTCAAAAGCAAGTGCCTCATATGGAAAAAAAAAATCAGCAAAAGAAATCATGCAAAACACAGGTACACTGCATTTTTGTTGTCTCTGTTCCCCAGCCAGAGACACGGTGCCCACTGAACTAACTGAAAGAGTTACTGATTTCTACACTGGACAGTGGCAAGAAAAATTTCAGTCTTTCACAGATTATGCTACGCAATGAATTTAGGATTTACTGATTGAGTAAAGGAGCATCTCAGGCAAGGAAGTCTGTTTCATTTCCAGCATGGCTACTAGACAGTCTCATTACAGCCAAGCTTTTCAAGATATAGACTTGCTAGTCTGAACTTGCTCTATATCTCGAATCTGAATTTTTCTCATGGAGGTGAATTTTCATGGTATTATGTTGAAGAATTCATTTAATTTTCTTTAAAGTTTTTAACATCACACTTATCACCTTGAGCTGCACTAGACACAAAACGAGCCTGCAGATCTAACCCAAAATCATGCTGCTGTTCTTCAGAGCATTCCACACAGTATTACTTTGAGCATCTGTTTTTGGAAATATGCATAAACCTTTTCAAGGACAGTTTCTAACACAGAACCAGCAAAGGATGAAACTAAAAAGCAACTCATTCTAAGAGGAAAGTGCGGACACTGGAAAGGAACAGAGGTGATGGGTGCAAGACAGCAGCAGAGGAGGTGCAATGGTTTTATCGGTAAGACACAACAATAAGAATAACTTGATTCTGGAATTTATTTCAGAAGCAAGGTCTAAGACAAAATACTGGTACTCCTGATGGCTGAAATAAAAAAGAAAGCTTCCCTCTCTTCACCCCTCCGAAGAGCTCTGGATGGGATCAAAAACAAGAGTTCTGCTGACTTCTGCAGAAAGCAGAGGAAAGGAGATAACTAGTAGAAAGGCCACATTTTCTCTGTTTTGGCGTTGCTTTTTTTTCCCTTCATCTCCCCAAAGTATATTTAGAAGACACTTCTGTTAAAAAGAAGTGGATAAGTAAGTGAAGACAAGTTTATTGCTATAAAAATGTACAGAAGGCTAAGACATTTGTGCTTCACCATTATCAAAGATTCTAACTTTCACCTTTACCATGCAAAAAGAGTATCTTGGAAAAAAGATGAAAGGCATTAGACTAAAACAACTAAATAGCATGTAAAAGAACTGCATTAGTTGTGAAAATTATGTGTATTCTAATACAAGTGCTTAAATTGCAAAGTAGGCAAAGCAGCAGTGTTTATCTAGAGCGGCAAGAAACAGAGTAGGCAGTGGAATAGAAGTAACTCACTTTGCAAGATCAGGAGAAACTTCAACTGAGCTTTGTAACCCAGCAGGTCAGTTAACAAAAACCTGAGGCTTGATGACAAAAGCTCTGTACGAGGCATTACTGGAGAAGGGCATAAGCATGCAGCTGCTGGGTGAGGTTGCTCAACAAAGACAACTGCTGTGAAATAGCATAGTCCTACTTCAGGGATAATGGTTTGTACCCAGTTTATCTACTTAGCCATGTAGATTTCATAGAATCATAGGATGGTTTGAGTTGGAAGGGACCTTTAAAGGCCATCTAGTCCACCCCCCCTGCAATGAGCAGGGACATCTTCAGCTAGACCGTGTTGCTCAAAGCCCTGTCCAAACTGACCTTCAGTGTTTCCAGTTTGTTTCTCTGGGCAACCTGTCCCAGTGTTTCACTACCCTCATCATAAAAAATGTCTTCCTTATATCTAGTCTGTATCTATTCTCTTTTAGTTTAAAACCATTAACCCCTGTCCTATCGCTACAGGCCCTACTAAAAAGTTTATCCCCATCTTTCTTATAAGATCCCTTTAAATACAGGAAGGCCTCTATAACGTCTCCCCAGAGCCTTCTCTTTTCCAGGCTAAACAATCTCAATTCTCTCAGCCTGTCCTCACAGGAGAGGTGTTCCATCCATCTGATCATTTTTGTGGCCTCCTCAGGACCTGCTTCAACAGGTCCATGTCTGTCTTGTACTGAGGACTCCCGAGTTGGATGCAGCACTCCAGGTGGAGTACTCTCTCACCAGAGAAGAGTAGACTTGCTAATTAAACTGATTTATGCCTGCAGATGATTAAATGCAGCTCACTGAGCACCAGAAAGGTTCTCTATGATATTTCCAGGTGTGAGGACAGAGTTCAAACTTATTGTAGTCATCACCACTTACACCCCAATTTGAACTTTATTGCTGACAGTCAAATCCTGACAGAAGATTTAGTATATATTATTTTTTTTCTCTCTGTCCTATTAAAAAAAAAAATCAAATCATTGTCATGTATGATGGGCTACTGTTTATGTGCTCAATTGTCTCTATGAAGTAATTTTATGTATAATATTGTCATTTTAAAAACTGCCACTATTGCCTTCATCCTGTTAGTTAAAGAAGCATCTACCTTCACTATTGGATCATGTTCTCTCCTGCCACAATTCAACATTGCTCCTTTGAAAACACCCAACTAATTCTAGCTTGAACCAGCTCAAAGTCTGCTTTGATCTATTCTGATATTTGCCAGTTGTGTTATACAGAGCTTACATATAAATTAATCATTAGTCCAAAAGTACTCTTACAGTGGGGAATAAAACAGTAGTACTTGCGCAAGGATTATCAATTCAGGTGGACTTGATACACTGAAAACTTGAATACCATGACTGAGCTGTTATTTGAAGGCCACTAAAGCCTAACTTGATTATAGCTCTCTTCTTTGCAGTTCTCTCCATTTACTGAAACTTTTGATCCATGAAGAAGAGCATCTGGCCCTGTGTATTAGCTAAACCCTTAAGAAAAGCTGCAGCATAACTAGCTCAGATAACAGTATCACTGACAAATACACAGGACAGTATGAGATGCTCATCACTACTGCAAAAGGGGTTTAAGAAAAAGAGAAAGAGAGGGACATGTGGCTTTACCTTCTTTTCCTTAATACCACCAGAATCTTGTGTCAAAAAGCCTATGCTTCTGATACCATTCAAAATTTGAGCCACATTTTAATGTTTCTTTCATTCATTGATGAAAAAGAACAAACAACTAATGAAAGCCTCATAGCCTCAGAACTATGACAAAAAACTGCACAGCACAAGGGATGCATCTAGATTGTCTTTGTCCGTTCTGTTTCCATGACCCCACCAAGTTCTACTTCATTGGTTAATTGGTATGGACTATCTGGTGTCCAGACCATTCAGATGAACAAACTCCTGAGCCAGCTAGCCAAGTCCATACTAAGTTTCAGGTGGAAAAAGATTTGGAGCAATGTGCATCTAAACTGATTGTGGGAGATGCAACCCGCAGCAAATTCTCCTTCCAACTGCCCACCTTCAAGATACAATAAAATGTGTCAGAAAGCTTCCTTATATGGAAAGAACTATATTTCGTTTTATAATTTTAACTTTTGATAGCTCTTTGAGGGCATCTTGACAACTATTTAAAAAATAAAAAAAGTAGTATTTCCCAAGTCAGATTCTACCTGTTAAGGATGCTGGGCAGTTGATCCACACATAACTGTTTCCAACAAAATTTGCTGCAAAATTTATCCCACCACTGCTGACACCAAAAACTTTTGCTGTAATTTTCCTATTAGTTGGTTTGTTTCCTGGAGCTTATCTTAGGTTTTTACACCCCTTTAGTTTTCAGAGAAAACCTTAACAATGAGACCCAAAGGTAGCCTACAAGCTCAGAAAATGAAAATCAAACAGCTTCTGAGTCTACACATTTCACTTAAGGTTTTTGAGTACTTCAGTTTTGACAATACTGTTCCACATACGACAGTTTCAGCCACATGTAATGTTGACAGCCAGAGATATTTTTTTCCACATTAATGACACATAAAAGCTCAGAAATGAAGCTTGGGTGAAGTGGAAGGAAAGTCTGTAGTCCAGAAACTCAGTCTCCACCAAATCAGAGAAGAAATTTTCTGCAAACCAAGTGCCACTTAAAAAGGAACGTTAAATCAAACCTACAGAATGCAAATCTCAACTGGTGTAAATTGTCCCATTCTTGCTGCAATCAGTGTAATTATATAGATTTGAGCCTATGCATGTAAGCTCAATTAACAATTGCCACAGCTACCTAAAAAAGCAACCAGGTATCCTTGTCTGTATTTTTGTCAGATCCTCAAAAGAAAAGCAGAGAATTGTACTACAGGTTTGTTAGACTGAAGAGTACATACCACCTTGAAATCACTGGTTTTATGAAAGGATTTATAGATCATTGCCTTTTGTACAAACATGTAGGTATTTTTTTGACGTTATTCTGTCATGGAAGACATCCACCAGATTCTCTTTATGCAGCTTGACAGATAATGAAATTAATTTTAAGTACAACAGCAAATCAAGCATTCATAATTCCATAAAAACATCTATCTACACACTGATGACTGAAATCTAACATAAAATTAATGCAGGCATTTAAGTAGCATTATGATGCACGTTTAAGCCATGCAGATCTTTTCCAGGAACAGCTCAGAGAGGATTTTTTGGGTTTTTTAGTTTCAAGAAAAGCATTAAAATGTATTTTTCTTTTTTGCTTGCCTTTTTTTTTTTTTTTTTTAAATGTTCCTATTTAAGGATATGAGTCAATCTTTAAACACTAACTCTGACTTTTCTGAGGTAAATTATATATACAGTATTTGAACGAGGCATGAATCAGTGAAGTTAAACGGTGAAAACCCAACAACAGTAACCACTTAGGTTCAGAGACAAATTTGCTTTGAGGGTACAGGGACAGGAACATTTGAATACCATTATAAGTCATTATGTGATCTAGTTCTGATGTGCAACCAAGAAAAACCTTCATGTCCACTCTGTGAAACATAGGGTAACTAATCCCTCCCTGTTTTCGCTTGTGGGCTCTATTTCTATCCTAACAGTTTATAAAGCAAGAAAATCCTCCCATCCTTCTCCCCTTCCATGCAGTGTTGGCAGGCCAGAACAGAGAGCACTGACACCTGCTCAGCCCACCCCATACACTGCTTCAAGGAAAGTAACCCTCCCAGCTGAATACCCAGCTGCTGTTACATTTTTCTGGAAACAAAGACAATAAGGAAGCAGATTAGGAAGTCTCTGTATCAGATGTGCATTGATCTAGACAAACTAGCTTGGGATAGTAGCCATGTTAACACAAAGCTACGTGCACGATAAATTACTCCAGAGTCTGCTGTATAAACATGAGCTTTAGCAATGATTGCTTATCTGCTATGAATCAGAACTTCTTATTGAGATGCTATTACATCTTCATAGTACTTTCGAAAACCCGGCAGTCTTACAGTGGGTTCACACAAGAATAATTTTTTTTTCTTCTGGGATAGTCCTAATATCTACACCTGACATCACTTAAAAAAAACCCCAAAACCAAAAAACAAACACCAAAAAAACTCACAAACAAAAACCCAGCATTTGCAATGCAGCCAGAACTACTTCTTCATATTGAGCACCTAGAAAAGAGGTCATAAAACACAAAATGGGCAGAAAATATTGAGTTAGGAAGCAGAATTTTTAACACAAAGAAACAATTTCTGTCTTAAAAAGTCTGACTTCTAGAATATGGGAGGACACAACAAGAGAAACATTAATCGTTGCTTATCTTGTTCTCACTTTTCTTCACCAAATATTTAGCTAATGGCCACTGAGGACAGAAGTCTTTTCTAAATTGATTTTTCCTGTGAAACTACTGGCTGTTCTTATATTCTTAATCTTCTTTATAGTGATTAAAAGCTGTAAGCCTGAACAATTCTGATTTTTATAAAACAAAGCCAGAGCTATTCAACATCCAGCAGCTCAAGAATGCCTATTTAATAATTTCATTTCCTCAAACTCATCACAGGTGAGTTGCTGTTATTAATTTTGCCAGGAATTTAGAGCGTATTAAGAACGCACAAGTACTGCACCATGCCTGCAGTGTTCACTCTCTTCTTGCCAACCTGCTACCGCACAGCGGTCCTCATCCAAAGCGACAAGGATACTTCAAGTGCTGTAGATGAGGCTGCGAATGTACAGTTTAAATAACCTCTGGATCACCTAACCCTTCTGGATAGTCCTCCATTATGCATATTTGCCTTTGTCCTTTCACTTGTCTGCCACGCTCCATTCCAACACACAACAGTTAAGAGAGAAGGATCATGCCGTTAACGTCATACTTGCTGCATTGCATCGATAACCCTGTATGTATCTCTCTCACTTGTTTTACTCCTTTTTTATATCTAGGAAATGACTGCCCCAGGAGCTTAAAGCAGCTAGCCTGATGCCTGCATACTGCTGCCTTGGAACAACTTGACCTAAACCCTAGTGCAGTGAACCTGAATGTGATCGCTGATGCTGTCGGTACTGTGGATGCTTCTCTCTACAAGAGCTGTAACTCTTCACTCACAGAGTGAATGCTCCCCATTCTTTCTGATACACACAACAGCTGAGAGAATGTGAGCAGAGGAAAAGCTGACAGTATTAGACGGTGTGTTCAGGTTCTGCTCCTGTTGACAGATTGTAATAAGGCTCTTTTACTAAGAAGAGTACACAAAGAAATAGGCACAGAGTCAACACACAACACTGACAAGTTTAGAAGAGGAAGCAGGAAAAATATTTCCCCATGTGGTTACAAGATACTTTCCACCACTTTATATAGCATGGGTTCGTATGCCATACCCATTAACATCGCTGAATTTAATGCTGTCTTGGTCTCTTTTCCACCCTTCTGCTGGCACCATTCTCTGTGTTTTTTGTTATTGATTTGGCATTTCCATTCATTCTTCTGCAGGCTATTAAAATTATTTTAATACAACTCATAGGGATCACACTGAAAAACTACTCAAAGATTCAGAAGATATTTGTCTGACATTCTACTCCCATATTCCACTGCAATAGTCCTGGATGTTTTCCAGGAGGTTGGGAGGGGAGCCTGCCAAATACTGAACTAGCTTGCCAGGTGGCACAGAGTTATTTTTTCCATCAGCAACTCAAAAAATACAACAGATACAAATATTCTTTGTGATACATTCACAGGTCACACCTGACGCAGGGAAGTACTAAGCTCGTAAAGTAAGTTCACTCCTTTTCAATAAGCACAGACTGACACATGGCAGAATAAAAGCATTTGATCCATCAGTATTTCAGAGTGAAATTAAGCAACTGGAGATCCCCCATAGACAGACATCTGCACTTGAATTTTTTAGAATAATTTCATTTTCACTGTTCAAATGCGCAAATAGCTTGACTTTTCCTACACCAATCCAGGCTACTGGAGGAATAGACATAGTTACAGCACAGAGCTATGTCCGTGTATTTACAAGCATTCAGAAAGATAGCAAATCTTCACTCTCCAACTAACTTTAAAAATAATTTTTTAAAACTATCAATCCCAAACATCTAAGAACCATGTCATATGCCCCCAAAATTCAGAGGTACTGCTAGGGAAAAATTTTGGTGGGAGGGTTATACATTTTTGAAGTCTCAAGCTTTCACATACTCCAGCTTCATTTTTTTTCAGAAATAAGGACAAAAAGCCTACTTTTTATTAAAAGAAAGCTCATAGTTTCTCATATGTATGTGACACTGAGCCTAGAGCATTAAAAACCCCAAACCAAGAGTTGACAATGCTACATTTCAGTATCATTTAATTAAAATACTAATCTTACATGCTGCAGGGATCAGTAAAGACAAACCAAGGATGAAGGGAGAAGGGATATGAATCAGAATGAGAAGTAACAGCATAAAAAATAATGCTATCTGATTTTAAAAGGGAGTGAAAACATCCTGCAAAACAATATTCTGAGGAGACCAAAAAAACCCACTCAAAAAACATAAAATCAAAAAAAATCAACAAGAAGAAATGCAAAGGTAGGAAAATTCCCTTTTATGGACTTTTCCAGTGAAGTTTATTAAAATAAAAGTTGATCAAGTGGTTCCACTGAAAAGCCTGTCATTCAAAGTGAAGATCTCAGCACTTTCTGGAAAAAATCCAGCCTCCTTGAGGAGTTGGGAAGGTGAACAGTTAAAGTGTTGACATTTAAAGATCACTTCTGGAAAACCTTTGTATGTAGTTGATCAAACAGCGTTTGAAAATATGCTAAGGCAACAGTTCTCAAATGGGAAAAATATTCCTCATTACATCGCCACCATCAATAACAGATAAGAAGTTTTTACATGTATCATATGCAGCAAATTTAATGTAAATAGGCTTTTTCTATTAAAGAAGGCAGAGGAGCAGAACACAGGTTTCTCAGAGAAAATTGTGGTCTGAGCTCCTCTGTTACAAGTCTGGTATAACTGTACTAAACTCACTGGAGCTATACTTGACTAGATGGAGTTTAAAATTTCTCTTGTGCACTTAGCACTTAAACAGGGATGAACATAAGAGAAACCAACATAATGTTTCATAAAAATATGCAACTCTAGTTGCAAGATACCAAGCCAAGACTTTCTAAACAAGAAACATTTAAGGATCTTTCTATAAATGCTTAAAAAAAAATAAAACTACTTTATCCCAGGTGCTTTGTTCATCTGCATAGATATATCAAAACCTCTCTCTCACATGATTTCTACCAAAATTACTAACTCAACTTTACAAAACTCCCATCACCCATAGCATTAAACTTATTTTCATGTTAAACAAAATATCCTAAGTTTTTTCATTACCTGGTCTTTTTTGTGCTTAATATTGGTAAGTATTTTTGTTCTCCAAATGCTACTTTTCCAGACCATTTTAAAAAGTTGATTGACAGTTAATTTAACTTTGACAGTTATATGCTGAGTTTTAGACCTGGTTTCTGATTTCACATACCAGTTCCACTGCTGTAAAGCTTGTATTTTCATAAACAGAAATGGCTGAATGCAAAATACAGTTGTACATTCAAAGTGATTTGTATGCCTTAACAACCAATATTAACTGGAGAGAGTCCGCACAGAAAGCATAAGCATTTGCACATCAAGGCCTCAAATTTCAAATTATATTTGCTCCACATATGTTTACAGGACTGTATGCCTAATTCTTTAATTCCCTAAAACTTTAAATACATGCTAAAGGATTGTATTATATGCCTGAAGACACCTACAGGCATTTTCTGTGGAACTGTAGCTTCAGAACAAGACCTTGAATTCCTTAATTTCTGTTGAAAATGTTTAACTATTTTTGTCTGTTAAAATTATGCCAGTTGGGAGGAAAATTCTCCACCTATGACATCTCCGAGTTCTTTTGATTCATATCATATACCGCTTCTGAAAACCTGCTATTTGTACTGATTACCCATCCTAAAATCTAAATTGGGAAGAACAAAGCTGAAGGACATGACTTAGATGTGCATTGAACTCAGAGATGAAGTACACTGAACGGAGCCATTGGTGCATATTTCAAATACCACACAGCAATATCAATAGCTACAATGTTAGGACAAAGACATCTTGGTGACCTGAGGGACAAATGATCAAGTCACACTGCTTGTAGACAGCAGTGTCATTGTATTCCAAGATTAACACTGCATATACTACTAAATGTAAAGTTGCTAAGAGTGGCGATTATTCTCACCCAGTTTCTTCAAAGAGATTTTTCTACCTATAAGCAATTTTTAAAATGTTAATGGTGAGAGAAACTAAACTGCCACAACTATGGGCTAACCGTATTAACATGTACACAACACCATCAAAATTCTGTGCAACTTTTCTTTAGCTACTGTTCATTACGGACATGTTAACAAAATCCTTTATTTGCACAACACTATCAACTACCATAAATACTTTGCTGTTGCCAGTTTATTTAAAACTCTTATTATCCACAACTAGCAGGTTACCTATGTGCTCTTAAACATAGAAATTAAAATTAAAAAAATATTAAAAAATGGTCATATGGTTTTGGGCTTCATCATGAATTCAAAACTCACCCAGAACCATTCCTATAAGAAAGGTTAAGTGTCACAGTTTTTAGAGTCCACATATTAAACCAAGATGTAGTCTGTCTTGCTAACAAGAATTGCCTTAGGACAAATACAGTAGGCCTTAAAAGCTATAAGAAGTTAGAAATATCATAGTAGTAATACAGGGAGGGTTTTAAGTTCTACATAAATGTTTTGCTTCCACTGGATGTCCACAAGTCAAGGACACGAGCATCCAGACTGGGACTCTTCATGCCACAAATCACTATTCATCTCCAATGTATGGTTTCTCTCCTTAGGAAACCCTTTCAGCTTTAACAGAACGCAGATTTTTTCAACGGACTAGTAGGCTTTCTGCTACTTTCTCTCTCATTTCACTGACACTGTTCAAGTTTTTTCAGCAGCCCTACCAAGTGCCATCAGAGGACTCATTTAATTACTGTTGTGTTAGCCATACATCACTACTGCCCACCAGTCAGTACGTACTATGTGTTTCCACCTCTGCCTGACCTACAGAGTTCTGTCTTCTAACGAAACAGTAGAAACACTTCAGTGACCTGGATCTACACCTTATTTGTACAATAGCGACAGGAATAAGGTTTGACACTGGCCACTGGTAAAGGCCAAATCACACAAGATCTGCTTGAAGTCGACAGATCAACTTGTATCTGTGGCTTCTTTTTAAAGCTGTTTGCTTGCAGTTTATGCTGGTTATGGTGACTGCAGCTGACAAACATCTAGGTAGTATTAAGGAAAAAAAAAAAGCTTGTTTTGAACAGAAAATTAGTTACCTTCAAGAGTTACAAGATTTCACAATAATTCTGTCGTGATTACATAGGACATCTAAAACCAATTCCTCATCTCCCAAAGATACATCAAAGCCATCTTAAAGAAATTATCAGGATCAAAATTAGTAGACTTACACGTAGTTAAAGCTACAGGGTATTTTTTAAAAGGATATTTGCTTTTCATCACTATTCTCAAAATTTATTTTCCTGTCCAAGATTAAAGAGATATATGTTCAAAAATTCAGTCGGGATTCCTCACAGTCTTCTTCAGTCATCTCAAAGAGAGGTAAAACATCCTTTTCTCTCCCCCACCCCAAACTAAAGAGACGCAAAACATTAGTTACAAAAATTGGTGTAAAATAGTGAATATATCCAGCCCAGAACACTGCATATGCAGGATTTTGCTTTTTATTATTTCATTATCTTCACACTTTTACCAAAACCATATTCCCAATGTGCTCCATCTGATAACTACTTGTACAATGAAGAAATGATACACTTGATAAAAGTATTTATAAGAAGAGCATTACGCTCATGTGCACTAAAAATTACTAGAAGTTGTAATTTTAATGTCCCCCCCAATAAAATAAAATAACAAAAAAAATCAGCATGCACTTTGGCATTAAGCACTATCATTTTTTTGCCAAAGAGTACGATTTAATAAAATAATACATTGTTGACTCACCACAGCATGTGCTATGTCTCATCTATAGGAAATAGTTCAAACGCATCAACTTCATGCATGGGTTGCCATAGCTGATATTTGAGTCTGGCCTGCTGCTGGTACAGGTTTCTAACACTAGCCCTAAGCACAAAAAAAGAGGAAGAAATATTTAGGGTTTATTTTTCAAGTCTGATAGACACAGAAAAAGTAAAGAAAAGTAAAGAAAGCCTGGAATGTCAGTATTTGAACATCGTATAACAAAGACTTAAGATTTTCCTCCAATAGCACCGTAATGCATACAGTTACAGGTAGTATCTGTACCATAAATTTTCCTTCTTGCATGTGAAGAAGAACAGCTAGAGATAGAAAATAATGCAGAACAAAGTGTTGTTTAAATGGGAGAGAGGTGTCACAGTTATTTTCCCAAAGAAAAAAAGAAAGAAGATAAAAACCAAGGCAGGCACAAGAACTCACGTTCTAGACTGTTCAAATTGCAACAGATGGCTCTAAAATCATAAAACTTCTAAAATAATTGTTTCTGTTTCTATCCTATCTTTTTCAGGTCAGATCTTCACATTTTTCTTTGGAATAAGGAAGAGAACAAACTTTCACTATAACAAGTTGAAATTTGTACGCAGTCATTAATACCTGGGGATTGAAATTAAATTTGACTCGTGACGTTATGAACAGCTTTAAAAATTGTGATAAGGATACATATAGGCATAAAAGGCCTGTGAGTTCCTGTTGTTTATCAAATTAGCATCCTCTTAAAAACAAACAACAAAACATGTGACAAAATATGTTCAACTGACAAGGTGCTTGCACTTAAGAAACTTAGAGACAACCTCAAGAAATGTGGTAAAAAGCAAATGTTGTGGTATTAAGACAGTGAATGAGAGGAGGAACAATCAAGCATGTACCACTCCGGTGTCTAACCACTGAACAAAATTAGGTGACTAATATTAAGCAGAAGGGTTGGGCAACATTTTCTTACCACTGTTTCACAACATATTTTCAAATAGCTCAGAAGAGGACTAAAACTTTGTACTAAGTATAGAAGATTAAAAATCCTTATGAGAAAGCAACTGCTTAACCAGAGAGGGCCCTCTATACTTCACTGAACTGCGGCAAGAGTTGCACATACTCAGGCACCCTGAAATCCCACTTCAAATAGTAGTTCCCAATTTCCTGGGTTGTCTGACCTCTTAGTGTAGAATCCTGGTGAAGCAGCTATTGACTTGACTGGAAGGCTCTTCTGGATCTCCAACTTTTACTGTTTATTACAATGTAAAAAGCTGACAGCAGTCCTGGTAGACTAAAACACCCAAAATTTCCCATGTCACTGCTGTGATGGGAACAAGAGTCTGCACTCATGCGGTCATCAACTTCTTTCTTAACTTGGGCAGAAGAAAAACTTGGAAGCCTAAAAATACAACAGCTGCTTTTTCTTTTTCTTGCTGTAACAAGGGCTCTGACTCTGTCCTATGCTCCAGGCATAGTCTGGGATAACCTAAGGATACATAAAAGCTCATGACTTCACATCCATTCTGTAGAGATGAAGCTGATGAGAACATTCTACTGCCACTAGTGAGTTCATGTACCAAATCCTTTATTAAAAATCTCACCATATAACAAACAAACAAGACTGGAAAGAATAAGGACTTTAATTTCCTGTCTTTTTCTTCTAACAACTCACCAAGACTGATTCTAAATCTTGCTAAAAAAGCTACGACTATCAGGCTAAAACACAGTATAGCAACTCAAGGAAAGCTGTGTAACTTTTGCAAACAGTGGACAGGGGGCCATTAAATTCTGTCCCATCCCCTGTACTGCTTTTGATCTATACTTTAATTTCACTATCACAACGTAAGAGTAAGGTAACATAGCCCTAACACCTGGTATTTCACACTAATTAAAGTTGTATGTTGCTTTCATTTTTAGACCATCAGTTTTAGATGGTTACTTGGAGTATAATTTTTTTTTCTGTGAAAGAGTTTTTTTCTTATGTTTGCCTCCATAGATGGTGCTGCAATAAATAAATAAATAAATAAATAGCAGCAAATGCAGCATTTTTTTCTTTTAACAGGTGCCCTTTTATGAGGGTTAATTTTTCCTGCAAGTGGCCTTCAAAACAGTAAGCATGCAAGAATCATAGAAACGGGTAGCAGAATATCAGCATTGGAAGACAGGTTATATTTATATTCAGTATTGTGGTCTAGTGAAGTCTCTCTCCTTTTCTCCTGATGACACAACAGAGCAGCAGCTGTGGTGATATTGCAATCACTATGCTTTTAGGTCATGATTTCTAGTAGTGATATTATAAGCTCAAAATGCAACCAGTGGAATGGGAGGGGCTATAATGCTTGACATTAAAAGAAAAATTAAAAACTTTCTTTGTTTTGAAAATTTATCAACAAGCTGGTGATATTTTCTGTTATTCAGGAATTGTCCAAAGAACCGGGTAGCTTCTACTGAACAACAGTTTAAGTGATAACCAATTTTAAAGCTAGGGGCCTTTCTCTAAATGCAGCTTTTCTGCCTTCCAAATCTTAATAAAATTACTGTGTCATCTGCCAAAGCAATGCTAAAACCCTCCTCCTTTGGGCCTGCTTTAGCTCTCCCTTAAATTGCATGAGTTTTGCAGCGGACTGCAAACTACAAGTGAGCTTTATGACAGTCTCCAGTACCGTGGTAAGGAAATTTTTATAGCTCTCCCTTTGCTTTCACAAGCTAGATCTGGTACTGTAGCACCGCTGGAAAATATTTTTTCTCGTAATTATTGATCCAGTACTATTAAATCTCTAAATAATGGCTGCAAACATGCCAACCACTGACAGTGGGGAAAAAAAGAGAAAAAAACTACAAGAAAACGCTCATCCCCAAGGTCTAGCTCATAAAAAGCCTCTTTAGTGCACACGTAGATTTCTAAAAATGAGAGGTACATTTTCAAATATCAAGCAGGCAGACAGGCAGCTGAAGGCAACTTATTTTTCACATTAAGCAATTTTTGCCCTTATCCTATTTACGAACATCCCTGTAATTTTAATACTCCTCAACAAAATCATAATTACAACAGGACCCTGACAAATTACGCATATTTTTAAACAGGAGGAGAGAGCATTGCTCAAGAGTGCAGTTTACTGAGAATCAGAGAGAAAGAATATTGTTTAATGGCTGAGGTCAAAACACCTTTGTCATTCACATCTGCGACCCTAAAAGAAAAAGTCCTTATATGAACCAGTTGAAAAGGTATTTCTATGACGCCTTTCCTGGCAGGAAGAGTGAGCACACGGCAGAAGCCCCGCAGAAGAAAATAGTACTCCAGAGTGTCCCTGGTTAGTGACTACAGAGCAGTGTTCTGAAAGAGGGTTAAAATATCAGAGGTTTGGTGCACTCCACTTTCCCCAAGGCACAGGAACCAAAGACAGCTTGTATGTGGGTAAAGACAAACAGTCCTGTGCAGTACCAACAGCATCCTATGCTATCTTAACCTTTCTCTTTTTCTGAAGCTGGCCTTGCATGAGAAGCATTGTGTCCTCCAGCAAGATGATTTCGGGCTTCTCCTGATCATCTACAATATACTCATTTGCATTTTCCTCCTAAAAAAATTTCTACTCTATGCCATCATTTTCTTCAAAATCTGTATTTTCATATAGTGTTGGTCTACCTTTAAACAAATCTCTGGCAAAACTCACAGTGAACATGTCAGAGGAGGGGAAGGCTGCATTGAGGATATCATGAAGCTATGCAGCAAAAAGAGCCCATGTAAACAAGCTTACAGTCACTCAGTACATGAATGGTGTGAAACATGCCCATCATGGTTCACTGGAAGCACCGCCTGCTTATTAAACAATGCTGTAACACTTAATTATCCAAGTCAAATTTGTATTATTTCTGATAAGACCTCTCTGCAGTAAAAAACAAAACCAACATTTCTTCCTGTAGCTTTTCTGCCAGAGGATTTCCCTGCAAAGCAACATTGATTTCACTGCAGTATCTACAGATTGTTAACTCTCTTTTGCAAAATAACTGGCTGTAGCGCGCTGTAAACACTTCTCCTAAAAGCTCTTGGTGGTTCTGGAAGACCCAACGGGCCAAGTTGTTCACTTGCATCTGAGAGTGATGCAGAAGAGTGATGATTACCTTAAAAGACCACTTTCTTATAAACAACTCCCATCTCCACATCCAACACAGTTTATCAAAAACACTCACTTCTCCCCATACACAGTTTTTTCTTTTTTTGGCATTCAACCACTTTGCAAAAGGCCAAGACCTCTGTCCTCTGGATCTTCTAGTTTACTATTATTCTCTCTTCTTTACTGTTATAAATTCAAATATTATATGGCTCTGTATGGACTATATAACCTAAGTAATGCACTCATTTCTACTGAATAGCAAGCCAAGACACCTCCTTCCCCCAAAAGCCCCCAAGCAGTGTTAGAGGTGATGAGGCTGAGTATAAACTACTGTTTACATGAGCCAGCTGGTAAAGCACTATCACACTCCATGATGTGCCTCTGCACTGCTCTCACAACCACTGGTCACCTAAAGTGCCCAAACAGAAAAGCTCATGCACAGCAAACACAGGAAAACGGTGGTTCTCTGGCCACAAAATGTACAGCTGCAGCCTTCTTGTTTGGTTAGCAGTTTACTTCATTAACCTGTCTCTCTCTCCCATTTATTTTTTTTTTAAACAACAATCAATATTCATCACCCCACCCTGCAAAAGCAGTTAGTCATAGAATATTAGCGTCAACCACCTACCATTCCGTGCTTGCGAGCTATTCTCCTCGTCCAGAAACCTTTCCCCCAAACTGCGACTTTAGGTGATATTTTTAAAATCACATTCCAAACAGAGCCGAGGAAAAGATGGGCTATTTATAACAATAATAAAAAATAAAAAGATGGGCAGTTGGATTCGAGGTAAATCACCGTTTTCCGTTAAAGAATTAAATAAAAGCCTGGGGGAGAGGATAGAGCAGAACAGAAAAAGGGGAGGCAAAATATCTGATAATAATGAAATAAAAGAGAGGAAAAAAAGAGTGGCTTGCTGAATCACGCTCTTTCACTGCCTGGAAACCATTGTGCAGCGTGATGCTGGCTGTACCATTGTGGAACCTACCAGAGGAGACAGGCAGGGAGCTTGGGGAATGGGGCTGCTATGGCAACTGAAAGGAGCACACATGACGTCAAAGCACACAGAGGTCTCGCAGGGGGAGGGAGAGAAGAGAAAAGTCTAATCTGCAGCCACAGCTAACCGTATCTCCTGGTGAATCAGGGGACAGGGCAGACTGCAAAGGGAAGCTGAATAGGCTTCTGTAGCACTTACCAGCAGCAGCAGCTGAGGCATCTGCAGCATCAGGGAGCTAGTCAGGACAGAGAGGAGGTAGTAACAGCAGTGTAGATCTGCTCTTTTGTTTACATTATTTGCTATACAAAGGCATAAATGTCCATCACCCTAAACAAAAAGCCACATATTTGAAAATCATTTAAGTTTCGGGGGATGTGTGTCTTAAAAAAGCCCCAACACATCTCCTTCATAGCTATTGAACACAGCTCTTCATGCAGCTATTGCTCGCATGAACAAGCAATGCAGGTCTGAAAATAGAGCGCCTCAGAAGCCCAAGGAACCACTAGAGATCTCCCCATTAGCAGTACGTTGTGACCACTACTAGAATGCCCTAAATCCTCAGACTAAAATCTTGCCACTTCTAAAAGGTCCCATTGCACAGAGGCACTATCGCATTTTGAGCTCACAGAACCAGCACAGAACCAGGTCACGACTTCTGATGTCCTCAGGTTTAAAAGTTATGCAGACATTTCTTCTGCATACATCAAACTGCAGGATGTCTCCTCTCTTCTGACATTAAACAGCAAAGTACACTGAACTAGACTTCCATCAGATTTAGGCTGGGATAAGAGCTAGCCAGAAATATTATGGTGAAATTCAATCTTTCTGGAATACCTTTGGAAAACAAACCATTTCATTCAGCTTATCAATTACACTGGTCAAGAAGAGCTCCAAGGAACTCACTGCAGCTTTCCTGCCAGTGGTCTGAATATTCCGCAGTCTCTACCATGGCCAGAGCCAAACACAGTCCTGTGTAACCTGGAACTCTAGCACAGACATCATCTAACTGGGGTTGGGTAACTGTTGCCTTTCTGAGGGCCATCCAAGTGCATTTAGCAAGGCTGTACACTGACATATAACATTATTGTGGTTTAGGCCCAGCCAGGAACAAAGCACCACGCAGCCATTCACTCACCCTTTCCCCCCATGCTGGGAAGGAGAAAAATGAAGCAAAAGGCTCTGGAATGGAGATAAGGGCAGGGAGGGGTCACTCACCCATTATGGTCACAAGCAAAAGACAGGCTCCTTAGGGGAACAAAAAAGGACATCACTTTAATTCAAAACACTAAAAACGACACTCAACAGACAGAATGGGACAGTGAGAAGCTTTACCATATCTTAAAAACACCTTCCCCTCACCCTTCCCTTCTTCCCCCACTCAACTTTGTTCCTGATGTCTCTACCTCCTCCACCCCAGTGGTGCAGGGGCAGGGGATGGGGATGCAGTCAGTCCACCACTTCTTCCTCCAAGGTGAGGGGAAGCACTATTCTGCATTCTTCCCCCTGCTTCATGGGGCATCCCTCTCATGGGATACATTCTTCTCGAGATACTCCGGCGTGGGTCACCTCCACGTGTTGCAGTCTTGCCAGCTCCAAGCTACAACAGCGGGGGCTGCTTCTTCCCACAGAGTCCAGGGGTCCTCCCCAGGCCGCAGGTAAATCTCTGCTCCTCCAGTGATTCCCATGGGAGGGCAGCCCTGCCGTCTCACCATGGGATACAGGGGGGGTCTCTACTCTGGTGCACCTCCCCCTCTTCCTCCTTCCTTCCACTGACCTCGGTGTTTCCACAGGTGTCCTTCTCGCAAACCTCCTCAAAGTCCCCAACCCCCTCAGGTTCCCCTTCTTAAATATGTTATCGCAGAGGCACAGCCACCATTGCTAATTGGCTCGTCCTTGGCCAGAGGCAGGTCTGACTTGGAGCTGGGGGAGCTCTGAGAAGCTTCTCACAGGGACCACCACTGTAGCCCCTCCTCCACTATCAAAAACTCCACCACTCAAACCCAGCACAGACATGATCCATAAACACTTAAAATGTTTAACATAAAATGGATGAAGTGAAGCCATCCTTTGGCTGTGTTGGGCCCCTGAGCTACAGGTTACCCATTCTTCTCTTAACTATACCATGTTCCTCCACCCTCCTTTCTTCATTAGTGTGGTGGTTTAGTTCCTGCCAGGGTCTGAGACCACGTGGCCGCTGCCCCTCCCCCACAAAGGGAGTGAAATACAAAGCCCCGGGCTGAGATAAGGAGAGGTTTAATACAACAGTGCAACAGCAACGCAGCAAACAACAACAATAACAATAACAGTAACAGTAATAACAATGAACAGAGCAAAATATCTACCAATACAGCAGTGAGAAATGCGATGGCATAACACACGTGTTAACCGACCCATCTCGCTTCGGCGCCAGGATGTGACGTCCGCATGATATATGAATAACCTGGCTAGAGCTCCCCCCCCCACTGCTGAGGAAACTTAACCCTATCCTGGCTAAACCAGGACAATTAGCCTGTTTCTTCTGCATGTTCTGTTATTGACATCTATTTTTTGAAGTGAAGGTTTTCATCTTGATCTGTGTATCATTTGTGCGTACATATATATATGCATGAAAGCCTGAACCAGTTCTCTGGTGAGGAAAAATTATATAGTTCCAACTTTCCCACACTGTTGTCTTTTTTTTTTTTTTTTTTAATTTACTTAATAGCTCTATCACAAGCTAGCAATCACCACAGAAAGTTCTGCCCAAGGTCCACCTTATACTACAAGAGGACTGGATGGAGCGTAGTGAAGAAGAATGCATAGAGACATTATGTGCTCGAAGAATGTCCTGCCAGTGTCACCAGTGTCCTGAGGAGGCATGAAGGGCAGCAGGAAACAACCTCCACTGGAGTTTGCAAACACCTGCACAGCAGACTTAAGCTATAAGTCAGGCAGTTTTAGTGTGTCAATTAACTGGCCCCAGTAACCATAGCATATTTCACAGAATCACAGAATCCCAGAATCATCTTGGTTGGAAAAGCCCTTGAAGATCCTCCAGTCCAACCATGAACCTCACACTGACCATTCCCAACTCCACCAGATCCCTCAGCGCTGGGTCAACCCGACTCTTCAACCCCTCCAGGGACGGGGACTCCACCACCTCCCTGGGCAGCCCATTCCAACGCCCAACAACCCCTTCTGCAAAGAAATACTTCCTAAGAGCCAGTCTAACCCTGCCCTGGTGCAGCTTGAGGCCATTCCCTCTTGTTCTGACGCTTGTTCCTTGGGTCAAGAGACTCATCCCCAGCTCTCTGCACCCTCCTTTCAGGGAGTTGTAGAGGGCGATGAGGTCTCCCCTCAGCCTCCTCTTCTCCAGACTAACCCCCCCCAGTTCCCTCAGCCACTCCCCATCAGACCTGTGCTCCAGACCCTGCACCAGCTTCATTGCCCTTCTCTGGACACGCTTGAGTCATTCAATGGCCTTTTTGGAGTGAGGGGCCCAAAACTGAACCCAGTCATAGAGGGGTGGCCTCACCAGTGCCGACTACAGGGGCAAAATCCCTTCCCTGTCCCTGCTGGCCACCCTATTGCTGATACAAGCCAGGATGCCATTGGCCTTCTTGGCCACCTGGGCACACTGCTGGCTCATGTTCAGCCGGCTGTCAATCAACACCGCCAGGTCCCTCTCTGACTGGCAGCTCTCCAGCCACTCCTCCCCAAGCCTGTAGCACTGCTGGGGGTTGTTGTGGCCCAAGTGCAGCACCTGGCATTTGGCCTTATTGAAACTCCTACAGTTGGCCTTAGTTGACTGGGTAAGCTTCAGAAATCTAGTTTACTACACTTCTTTTTTTGAGTGGTGAGGAGAGTAGGGATAAGTAAAGGAGCTGCAAGATACGTATCAGAAACCACAATCAGCAGTAACTACAAGATATTGAAACAAAACCCCCCAACCTAAACCCTCATCACAAGATTGGCAAAACAAAAAAATATTTAAACAGTTTTCACATTGTCATTAAAAACACCAAAACTTCTCCATGATAGGTAAGACTAGAAGTGGGGATGGTCTAAATTTAAGATGAACCGGACTGAAGCAGATGTTTACAACATGAAGACAGCTACAAAGGTCACCATGAACCAATTAAATTTATTTCAGCTAAGGTCTTGTATGCCCCCTTTGTGTCTCTAAAGCACTCGTTAGTGTTGGCCTTTCTTAGTACAAAACATCTTGTTTTACTTTAAATGTGAATTCGAAAAAAAGTACATACAATTTGTAGCCCAGGTGATGAACACTAGACTGTACCTGTCACTGATTTTCATGAGACAGACTGGGAGCACTGAGATTAGGAGAACAATTATGTTAGGAGTTGCTCATATTCAGTCCTATATTTGTACAAATAAAAAGAGATCAGTCTTAAAACCAAAAATAACAATGTCAAATTGAGATTCTGGTCCATCTGCATTTCCAAATCCTTGTTTGCTGATGTCGTTTAGTTTAAAAAAAATACAAAAAAAAAAGGATGAAAAATACATATAGGCACTCTTTTAAAGAATTAAGCACTGCTTTTAACAGGTGGAGGAAAATGGCTGTGACCCTGTACTTATCAGTAAAAGTTTTCACAGAATCACAGAATTTCATATGAATCTTCTGAAGTGGTCCTACAAGGGGACCAGTAACTACCAAAGTACTAGCTCTGCCTGCTGTGGAAGTACTCTGTGACTCACTGCTAATCCATGTGAGGTCCAGGACTAAACTGGAATTTCTGAAGCAGTTTATGTTATTCCTCCCAGAGCCTGCTGCATGGATGGCTGAATGTAGCAACTCCTGAATTGCCACAGTTCACAATCTGGCATGTTAAAGTAATCTAAAATTGGCAATGGCCTAATGCACTGGGTTGCAAACTGTGATGATTTAGGAGCTGCTACACACCCCATTCAGCTCTATCTGCCTTACAGAGGTCATATTCTTCTCAATGGCTAAATGGATTGCGTTAAATTAAGACCACTAAAATAAAATCCTAGTAAGCATGCACCTTCATGTTTTAAGGCATAAAGCAACAAACCAATCTCTGAACAAATTCTTCCACCCAACACAGTGCTAAAGCTAGAATTAAGTGATTTCTCAACATCACTTTCAGCCATAGCTTTCTATGATTCCAGTCTGATGTAATGTTGCACTGTCAAGTGGAACAGTGAAGAGGTGTGATAGGCTATCTACAGATGCTGGAACCCAGAGTCACTATGCCACTGCTGTTCTCCCCAGGTATATGCCCACTGTACATCTCATCCAAGAGTTCCCTTGTTCCAAAGTTATTTTTCAAGCTTGAGGACTCAATATACAAACCTTTTTTTGCAGCTCTCATTTGTCTGCAGTACAACCCTCCATTGTACTGAACTTCTCAGCTAGTTTTAATAAAATCAAAAAATTTGCAATGTCTTCACTGATTTTATGTGATCTTATTCTCAAGAATAATTACTGGTGAAGGTTGACCTGAACTTTATCTCAGTCAAAAGAAAGAATGATCTTGGATTTTGTTCTCTTCTCCATCAAGATGCCTTTAAAGCTCTTACATTTTCCACATGATTATTACATTAATGGCCAACAGAGTCTCTTGGAAAAGTTGAGGGAGCTGCACATACTCCTAACACCCCTCTTTCACCCCCTTTTCTTCTACTATCTCTTCACCACTATACCATGAAGAAAAATATATTTTAATCTCAAGATTTCTTTAACTTTGTTATACAGATGGACAAATGTAACAGAACTAAACTGAGTTGGCGAAATAACTATAACTGGTATCATGTCCTCTTTCTGGTTAATTCTGCCATTGAAAAGCACAATCTAAACAATGACTCCATGTGGCCTGACCGATAAAGAGCTGCTGCAGTTATAAAGTGTAGCTGGAGACAAAGTCTGGTAACTGAGAACAGGCAAGAATATCACAAGGCTGGGCATGTCTGTTGGACAAGTTCACTTGATTCTTTTTTTCACAAGGAAGATTTTAAGTGAATCAGCATAATAGATGCATCAGAAGAATTTGTAAAAGACAGAGAGTAACCTAAGGAGTTACACTGATCACCTGCTTGTACATCATAAAAACAACTGCAAAATCAGAAAACTACTCTGGTATTTTATGGAAATATATTATTTTAGAAATTAAAAACATGTTTTATATGTGGAAAAAATGGTTCTTCAAGTCAAGAACGCTATTCATTACCTGTACATTTCTAAAACAAGATCTTATATAGGATAAAACAAATCTTAGCAGATTTACATTAAGCAGCAATAAGACAGGCACTAACAAAGAGAAATATGCACATGCATGCACGCATATGAATACACAAATTAAAAGGGTTCAAGTCTTTACACTCATCATAATTAGAAAAAGGAAGTCCTGATTCAAAGCCCATAAATATCAAACAGAAGGATGCACATATACCTCACCAGGCAGTGAGTTAGATGTAAAAAACTGGACTGCTAAGTACTTCAACAAAGGGAATGAACTTAATTAATAACTTAAAGCATACTGTCCTGTCCTGCTCAGACGAGGGAGACAAGTGACTTAGATTTGTAAATCCCCAACGGAGTGGAAAACGGTGAGACAAGTCTCAAAGTCCAAACATTTATTAACTTCCCACAAGGTACTAATTGGACACGCGATAATTGACTGAGTATATAACGAGTTGTGGCAAGCAATACAGTATGCCTTGCATTGCTTAATGGTAGTGAAGGAAAAGGGGAAAAAGGAAAGGAAGGAGATGGAGGGAATAGAGGAATAGAGATCACCGGTCTGGGTTCCTGCGTCGATCCTGCCAGCGAGGGTTCCAGGAGGCAGCCGTCTTCTTCACTTCACTGCACTCTCCAAACCACCCCTCCTCCTTGCCCCCCTCAAATTATATCCACTTTCCTTGGGTCCGTCCCCTGGGTCGACCCACATACCTACGTATCCCATGGATGGGGAGGGGTAAGGTGTTTCATGGGATGATGTAATTAGCATGATCTTGTTAATCTTCGTTAGCATATTGAGGGTGTGAACTTTAACATGCATTTCGTGGATAATGAAGCAAAGGGCATTCACCAGACAGATGCCCCTTGGAACTTGACCAGGTGCACCAGAGCAGAGCCATCCTGTCTCCACAGGACTCCCCCCTCCAGCCGCATCCTCTGTTATTGGGGCAGCCTCATCAGCTTCGACCTCCACACCATCCACCTTGTGGCTGTAGTTTCATTACTTGCGAGTGTTTGAGACATTCCTTAGCTCGGAGGGCCTCCACTCCCCCCACTATCCTTTATCTCTTTCTCAGGCTGTTTTTCTTAGTCTTTGTTTCTCACAGGCCCGTTTCTTTCAGGACCCGTTTTTACAAGTCGTCTCTCACACATACAAGTGTTAGAGAAACAGGACCTTCTTACTGTGCATTAAACTATTTCATCTGTAACTTCAATTACTGCATATTTAGTGAAAAATATTTTAGTACTTATTCAGTGACTCACATATCAAGAAAACTATTTCAACACACAATACTACCACCATTTTTGAAACCTCACTCTCACTGGTCTGTCTACTGTCAAGGGTTGAATGTCCTGTAAAATTCTAAAAAATGAATAGACCCTAAAATGCACTAAAATTTATTCAGAATTATATATCATGGGTGTTTTATTATCCTAATGACATAAAATATTACATAAAATGCTAAAGGTGCTATAAACTGAATGCTTACTATGGAAAAGAAAACAATCATAATTTTAAATCACCATCTGAAGGTAAAAACAAAAACTGCTTGTGTCTTCTTTAATTTTAAAAATTGCCATTTCCTGTATTCAGGAATTTTTCCAGAGCGAATCATTTAATGTTCAATTTTCCCTGCAGAGATACATAAGATATGTATCAATGGGATATTGACAATTATCAATTATTCCAGTACAATAGAGCACTACACAGAATTCAAACTTGTTTCAGGATGGAAATAAACAGCAATTGACCTCTCCCCCAAATTAGTACTTCCTCCATTTACATAACATGAATACACAACCACTGTTTACAACATTTCACAGGTTTGCCTGAAAACCATGACATGCTTCCAGCTGACTTCTGTGAAAATATCTACACTGTCAGTTCACTCTGCTACAACCATAAAATAAAATCAGACTGTGACAGATGGTGTCCAGTCTGTCTGACGATATTATCTGCTGTATAAATATTAATGATTTTAATAAGTTTTGCTCCAAATATACATTTTGAAAGAATATGGTTTCCTATCTTGAACTTAACTAACAGTAGAAGCTTTGACCATGTTACCATGGCAATAATATGTTCCCTAAGGTAGGATTTAGAAGAGTTGGGCCAAATAATTCTCTTGGATAGACACTGCTGTATTCAAAGTTGCACAGACTTACTGAAATGGGAAAAGAATGAACAGCTAGATTTGGTGAACTACATGGATTTCAGCACTCTGCTGACATGTAGCTAAACCTCCTCTGCTTACTGAAAACTCTGGTTCCTGGGTAACTTCAAAAGCTTTCCATATATTGCTTCTTCTTAGAAAGTCTTTGTTGGTAGATTACTTGCTTGGGAGTTGTTTTGTTTCTTAAATTTAATTCTTGGATAATAGCTTTGGCAACTCATCCACTTTTTCTCAAGCTCACCAGGTGATACTTTGCACTTACTAAGTCCTGATTCCACATTTCTTGCACATGAGCAAGTCTCTGCTCCCATGAGGAAGCCAAACAGTTCCAATTAAGACTGGGATTATAGAATGTCAAAACTAGCAGTACATGAGCCATTTATGTTAATACAACTGGGTTGACTGTCTCCATGCATTTGGTTCCCCCAGGTATTTCTTCCAAACACACAATTTCGAAGGTGTGCTTGTTCCACTTTGGGAGCTGAATGATCTCATTATGAAAAAGCATTTTTGAATGTTTTATTTTATCTCAGCCCTGACCCAAGAAATAGGTTAAAAAGGTTTTGCTTAAAGCAGGGAGTTGTAAAGACTGCAACTGATAAAGACAGAAACTAGTATTGAGGACTCTAGCATTGCCTGCAAGTTAAAATGAAGTAAAAGAGCTAAATATTCGTTTGATTTGCAGAAAATTCATTTGCAGCAAAACAGGTACATCAGCTACCCAGTGCACTATATATGGAATGCATGTTCTCAAAGTACATAAAAATTATTTTCAACATACCTGCTTTCACACTTGATGCCTAAGGAATGGTTGCAATGCTCTCAAATGCTGGGCGAGGACAGGAGTATGCATTACACATGACGCTGTACCAGCATCAGTATGGAGCCTTCCTATCAGTGACATCACGACCACAAGGAGTTTTGGCTGCTTCATCTTAGCAGGAGCACCTCAGGCTGCATCTCTCATATCATCTCATACTGGCTGGCATGGGACTGGAGAAATGCAAGAAGCACCTGAAAAACCACGTTTCCTCTTCCTTCCACAACTCCAAACACAAGGTAGAATGGACATAACTGTAATTTAATGTCACACTCAAATAGTTTTATCAAGACAAGCAGCAGATATAGTCTAAGATAAGACCCTTGGAGTTATTACTTCCATGATGTACTCAGCTGCTTCTATCATACAGCATTATGCCCATCTCACAGAGCAACATTTTTAAGCACCATGTTTTAATATTGATTCTGGAACGAAACAACAGCTAAATGAGGATGATGTGCAAACTGACTGAGCTCAACAGGTCTATAAATCCCCCAAAGGTGCAGAACAGGGAAGTGGAAAGAATGTAGTTCCAAGCCAACATAATTTAATTTCAGAATTGAAGTAATAGCTCAGATATAACACAGATCGCGTTCTCCAGGCGTTTTCATTCCACTAATTTAGACACTGTTTGTGCTTCTAGCCCTTCCCCCTCTTCACTGCCTCAGCATACTTCTCTTTTATTTCATCCCACCATATTGCAAAGGATGTCATAGAAACAGCAAGAAAAAAAAAAAAAAAAGAAAACAAAACCCGACACACTCATAAAAATCCTGCCTAAGCTAGAGAAACATAAGGATCCCAATCTGTTTACCTCACTGAAAAAATAAATTGAGAGATGGTGTGATCAGTGTCTGTGAGTACCTATACTGGAAGAAAGTATCTGATATAGACACTTGCGTAATCTAGTAAATTAGGACAAATCTACAGCCAGTGATTGCAATATGAATCTAGTCACAGTCAGAAAATTCAAGAAGAAAACCAAGTTCTGCAAGTTATGCAAAAAGCACATGGCATGCATCAATTTAATATAGAATTATTTCTGCTCACAGGGAAGTCAAGACCATAACCAGCCTGAATGGAAATAAAGACTTAGAGAACCACTTCTGTTGACTGAGAATAGTTTGCAGAGGCCAATTTCAAGGATGATTCTTACAACTGGTCTAATTACTTCACTGAAGAGGAACTGCAGCATCATACTATGTTTTCATGGTTTTTATCAGGGGGAAAAAAAAAAAAGAAAAATTACTTCAGGAAAAAAAGTGTTATTCCTGCGTATTAAATCAAAACAAAGTTCCAAAGGTAAGGATTAGTAACTGCTAAGATAGATAACTGACTGACAGGAAGAAAACCAAATTCTGGATCTGCAGAAAATTCTATAATCTGCCTTCAAGAGAGAAAGAGAGACTCTAAGTCATAGTTTAGCAATTCCCATTTTAGAGAGGAAAAATAACACTGGATCTCTATATTTCAGTCCTAAGAATTAAAATACCATTGGGATTGATTTATCTACAGTGATGTTTCTTGAGGGCCATTGCAAACTTCCACGATACCCTGTGTTTACTTGAGCTGAAATCAAGGACAAAAACCAGAGAACATTACTTTTTGACACCTACCTGGCAGGTCTATCTCCTACATTTTCCCCTCTGTGATTTGTCTTACTTGCTCTGGACTCAAGCAAAGGAAACATGGGATGGGAATCATATGCTTTTTATCCAAACAACATTCTTGGGTGAGCTGTCCTTCTTGCAACCATCTTATGAGACACAATTTGGTCATCTCATCATAAGCACCTGGTGCTATTTGAGATGCCCTATGAAGTCCGAAATAATCTACACAGATTTGGGAAGTATGTCACTGGACATTCAGGACAACCACGTCCCTCTTGAATCAGCAGCTAGATAACAGACAATGTTCTCTGTGGCATTTAATATCATACTGATATCTATGTTTATGCAGCTGGATTGGGTCCCTAGTGTCCTTGGACATCAACTCTACACTAGCCAGCTGCCTGTTGTCCTCTCCAAGTCAAAGTGCAATTTATGACACACTCCAATTTATCTTTCATTGCTATCGCAGACAGATGAAGCAAGATTACAACATGTGGCTATAACTTGGAAGATGCCCGTGAAACATCTTGTGTTTTTCTTTTGATCATAGACTCTAGGTGAAATCGTGACATGGATTCCTTTCAAGCACAGTGCTTTTCCTCCCAAAACAAAGCACCAGATGCCCCAATCAATCAGTGTCAATCTCTACCAATACACCAAAGCATAATTCCAGTTCTTGTGAAAAAAAGAAGGATGGTCATGCTATTCTATCACACTCTGTTATCTTTGCCTCCAAGACATCTAAACATAAAAGTAAACTCCTTCACACTTGTGAAATAAGGTCCTGTATAAGTCTTCATCTCATAAGTGACTACATTTGTGTATAATACCTCTCCCCAGGATAATTACGACAGTTTTCCCTGGCATTCTACATAATACACAACATATTTAATATAGAAACTGTTATCCAGATAAGTAAACTAGAAATACCCACAGCAGACAAGGTGCACTGCAAGACAGCTTTCTGGAGCTCTTTCATTTGCATGCAATATGTCATTTAGAGATATCACCAAGGCATTAAACCATCTAGTTGATCACACCTGACACACACATTTTGTAAATTGGCTTTGGGATGAAAAACACTATAGATATTTAAAATATTAATTTGAATACTGTAATACAGCAATTGTTAATATCAACTTCTGAACAGGTACCACCTTCACATTTTTCTCAAATTGCAAGGTTTACAGGACAGGGACACTTTTTTTTTTTTTTTAAATTACTTCCTGCAACCAAGCAAAGTACTCGAAATTCCTATTAAATAATAGAATTCATAAGAAATTAGTGAGAAAGCCTATTGAAGGAAACACAGATATAAATGACAGCAGCAGAACTATCTACAACAGACCATTGCACAAAATCATTAAATCAAGTTTACACAAACAGAAATTATAGTGCTTGCATAACTTCTTTTTTAAAAGTCACCTTTCTTGAATAAAAATAAGTTTTAAGAATTTCAAATTGCAAGCATATTTATTAACTGGACCACAGAAAAAGCTGTGCTGTCTTTTGAGTGTATAGGTATAATTTTGAGTGTATAGGTATAATCTTAACATTTGTTATAAAAAGTTCAAAGCTGCTTCACTTTTGCATCTCTGCAGCTTTTTGTTTTTCTTTAAGATAGTTTAAAAATATGGATCAAAGATATTTATAACAGATCTCAAAGATAATCTCATAATCTGCATGGTTACATTTGTTTCTGAGGAAATGTTCTCATTAACACAGAACACTCTTGGAAATGGGATGAGAAGTTCAAAGCTTTTGTCCTAAAAAAGCATGAAAAATAAAAGCAAGCTGAAACAGTTACCATTACTGCTAGCAGCAACATGTGGAAATTGCTGCCAAATACAAGCAATTCCTTTAATTTTTGTGGTTACCCAGCAAATGTTTGTAATAAAAACCTTTATTTTCAGTTGGCATTGAAAGGATTGGGAAAAAAAGACATGAGGAAAAATCCCAACTCTTCAGATGTTAACTGGAAAAGAAAGCACGCCAATCCATGAAATTCCTATTGATGTCATGAAGTTTCACTTCACTTTCCTCCTTAGGCAAGCAGCAAGGAATAGGAACAAATTCCAAAGTAATTTTAGCTTCTTTCATATCATAAAAAAAATTAAAAATAAAAACAAATCACAGAACAGATGGACAAAATGCTATGCAACGAAACCTTCACTGAGGACTATACTCAACAGAATATCTGCCTTAAACAGCCACTTCAAAGATGTCCCAGATCATTCCACCAAAAAAAGACTGTATTATAGATCTTCTTTTGACATCACTGGATTCAGTAAGAAACCTAGATACCCAGGAATGGCACATTGACACGTCTCTCTTTCAGGCCTGTGGTTCCCTGGATGGAATCCAAATCTCAAAGTTGAGTACCAATGCTTCCCATGCAATGTCTGGGGAGAAGCAGGCATTCAGGCAAAGCTTATCCAAAACTGCAGGCGTGAAGGATGACAACCAGCTAGTTATCTTAGAGGAAACTTGCCACCACACTTACATCTTAATTCCTTGCTCTGTCTAGAATATGCACAGTCCAGGTCTCCTCTCACAATCCTGAGTGCCCACAGTTCTATGAATAGCCAAAGAAGGACTGTTCATTGTTTTTGTAGCACAGCTGGAAAAAGTAGTAGCAATTTTCGATAATAGCTCAGTGGCGCAACCACTTTTCCAGGCAGTGACAGACTTGGATTCACTGTGCAGAAGTGAATGGAAAATCCAAAGTCAGAAACAGAAAGTAGGGGAGAAGTAACTCGGTGCAGTTTCTCAAAAGAAGAAGTGGAGGATTCTTGGGTTTGTTCCTACAACTCTTTAAGCAAGCAGAAGCAGTTTTTGAAGCGGCAAAAATGACCCAGGCCTGTGCTGAAACTGCCAAAAAAAAAAAAAAATGGCAGGCACTACCCTTCACATCTTTCTCTCTCTGGCTGCCTTTTCCAAGCAAAGTAGCCACAGCTGCATTCATGAAGAGCCTAATTTAACTGATATGGATAGTCTCAGTTTTGCAACAGTTAGTTACAGCTCTACTCTATTTCTCAATCCCTACACTTAACAGAGATGTAGGTGATTATCTCACCAGATATCTACAGAAGGGCATTAGAATTGCAGGTGCCAAGACAAGGAAATGATAAGTCTTTACAGCTTTATGTATTTAAAAAAATACAGCTCTTGCCCCTGCCACAACCACTCTTAACAGCAAAGCAGAGATCACCCTGATGAGGGATGAGACACAGATGAGGCTCAAAATTTCAAACAATCTTTTTTTTTTTTTTTTTTTTATGCTCAACTCCTAACAGCTGAAGATCAATCATTTATCAAACATATTGTCAAATATTAGATACATGATACCATGAGTCTGGTGCTGTAAGGGTGACTCCCAGTTATTTGATGATTTATAGTTTTCAAGGTTGATTTGGTAAGGCTAAGCCGCTCTTCAACAAGAGGAAGTTGCAATCAAAATAGGCTGCTTCTCCCTTCCCCAGGATCATCACTAGTGTTTATATGCACTTTTCCACAGACCAAGACTAGTCTGGTCCTAAAGCTTACCGCTACTACTCATTGCTGAAAATCAGCTTATTCTGGCTTACCCACACATGTATTACCTCCTGGGTGCCACCATGCTCCAGCCTATTCAGACAGGTACAACTTATTTGCAGTCTGGGTGCCAGTCATCTGATTGTTTCTAATTGCTGCAGACTGGATACCATTTTCCTAGTTCTCTTGTGTTTTTATGAACTATACCAGCTAGCAGATATTACCAAATAAATTACTTCCTGCCCTAGACAGTCTTGTGCTATGTCTGAGTGTAATAAAAAAAAATAAACATCACAGGCCTTTATCCTACAACTCACTTCTGTAGCATTTTCACTTTTTCCTCTCTTCTGCTTTTTGCTTGCTTCCTTCATTTAGCAGCTTCATTACTTCTGGAAGAAGCAAACCTTTTCAATTTAATTATTTTTGCAAATCTGGCTTGGTTTTTTTTAAATATTATGAAGGGAAGATCTTTAAGTGAAATGTTTATTGCAGATAGCAAATAAACCAACAACAGCTACAGGACTGCTTCCATCAGCCCACTGACCACAATACTGAAGCAGTTCACCTTAGACAAGCTCAGGGGATGATTCAAGTGTCTCTGGATGTAAAAGAGTAACAGTCAGACCCTTGGATAGCAGAACCAGCAAATAAATAAAGGCAAGCTTTCACTCCAATGATTAGCTTTATTTACTATTAACAGAAGACTAATTTTGCTTTTTATATCTACCATAATACTTGTGCATTTATCTTATTTAAACTGTTAACATCCTGGTTTATATTCCTTTAAGGTATTGCAAAAGTTCATCAGAATAGACCTGTTCTGACATGACCATTCTGAATGAAGGCCATTTTGGAGTAGTTTTCTCGGTGACTTGAGAGATTTCTTGTAAACAAAAACCTTGTATGACTCTTCAGTCCTTTCCAGGCCACAAAAGTGCAAAACCTAGCAAGACTGAAATCTCAGTGCCTAAAAGAAAATGCTTGGAATGCAGATTCCAGAAGTCACTTTCTACGACATTTAACATTTCTCTAACCAGAGATGCTATTTTTATTCAGTGATGCTTACTGCTCTTGTTTGCTTTTTGCCAGTAATAACATACCACAGGACTAGTCGGTCCATTTTTACATCTTCACAGAAAAGACGACACCACAGTGAAGTGCAGCCACTTCTTTATGTAATTGTACCTCTTCTTGAAAAGACAGTTAGACCTAAACAAAAATAAGCAATAATCATCCTTGTTTTTCATCTTTCCCAGAAAATGCATGGAGAAACACGGGTAATTTTCTGATATAATCTATTTTTTATCACGTATCCATACATATATATATCAGCCCTTTTTACATAGACACTAATAATATACAAAAGCTAGCAACCCCCCCTATTTTTATTTTATCATGTCATGCAAGTTTTATGATCAATTTCCACAGAACTATGGAAACCCATGTTTAGAATTTAATTTTTCTATTTTCAAACTCTTTGAGAGCATGCATTTTCTAGACAGGTAAACACAGAGGCAATGTCACTATTTATTACAAAATATTTTAGCTACTCTTTATGAGCAAGCTTTTTTCTCCACATTGCACAAGTCTCAACATGGAAAAACAGTGCTCAAGTCAGCAAAGATTACAGTAAAGTAGATTGAAGATATGATAATTCCTATTTCAGGTTACAAATTATTGATATACCCAAGTATTCAAAGAATTGACTGTCATTATTAAGCCATATTTATATTCCAATGATCTTATTATACACATGCTTTAGAACTTTTCTGAACCCTACAAAGTTCAGAAAGAAGTTTCTTTACAGCTGAATACGGTATAATTTGGTTTCCAGTTGTGGGAAGAGAGGAAGGCACGACATCAGGTTTCCGTTTTTCCCCAAGTACTCTGGAATGGCTATGACTGCACATCAACTTTGGGCTGGATGCCCACAATCACCTGGCAGCCCTGAAAGAACTCCAAGATACTGCCTGATGGTTTTGTTCCTACATAGCATGTTATGCAACATCACACTCGGTATGAAAAGGAGTTCTCCCTTGGGTCTAAGCTGGCCCGCATCACTGATCTCCTTTTATCACAGTGCAGCATGGAATATAATGCAGTTTCACCACAAATTCTCAACCTTCTCTGCTCTCTTTCAATACATGCATATATACATGTATTATATGAATAAGTATATATATACACACATACATACACAAACATGTTACACAATGAAAGAGAAAAAGCCAGAAAATACTAGTACTGCATGGCTCGGACACAGCCTGGCAGCCCAGTGGCCTCTTACAAAAAAGTTTATTCCACATTGTCTACGCTTTTAGAAAAGTGGACAAAAAGATGCATGTGCTCCCTACTGGGTAGTTTTTTCCATATTGCCTTTCAACAAGCACAGTCTTCCCTGGTTGCATGCCAGGAAAATCCTGTCACTCATGCAGATCGGGAAAACCACCATTACAGCTCTCAGACCTGCCGTAGTCAACGGTGTTTGGTGCCTAAATCAATACATGGTATGATTGCAAACTGGAAACACACACGTGCTTCAGTGTAAGTGTTAACATCAGAAGCAAGCTAGTACTAATCTGCATCACCATTCCGAAGTCACCTAGATAAATTAGAGGGCTTTGAGCTACTGTTGCCATAACCTTTGTACTCCCACATACCTCTTGCTATGTAAGATCTTTGAGCCCATGCATGCATTCATACCCCGCTGCTCTCTGTACCAGGCACTTAGGGTCTGCTCCGGAACACACTGGCAGTAATGAAAAGCCTCCCACTGAATTCAGCAGTAACACTTCAAGCCCTTAGGCAGACCATTTGTCAAGTGTTATGCAAATCTGTGCCTTATAAAATAAAATTGCTCTACGCTGCTACTGCATCTTAAAAGATGCAACAGAGTATTTTAAACTTGCTGTCTTTCTATGAGAGAAGAAGAAACACAAGAGGAAGGAACAACAGCTACAGAAACTAATCAGACAAAAACAGAGGGTGAGGGAGAGTTAACAAAACTCAGTAACTACATCAAAACATAGCAAAATCAATAGTTAAAGACAAGATTTTAACAAATAAATGCAGAGGGAGATGTTTTTAAATTGCCTTTCTCTTCCTGACCCAAATTAATGGTCTTCATAAACTGGGCATTCACAGAAGAAATAACACTTACTGATGTTTGTGTAAGTACAATGGAATCCCAATTATGATCACAGCCTACAGCTACAATAGCATGAAGAATTAAAACAGAAAGATGATGCACAGGCATCTTGAATGTGATGAAAACTTCAAGGCATCTGTTTTAAAGAATTGAGCTATTTAAAAAAATCCCTCCCTTCACATAGTCTGGGGTCTGCATTTCTAGAGCAAGTGAGGCTTCATCTTTTAATCTCATTTCAATTATGATCAACAGAATGGGGTACAGACTGCAAGCAGAATTCCACAGATTCACTGACATTAACACCTCTGTGTGTGTGTGTGTGTATCAGCAGAGTCATGTATAGAAACAGTATAATACAAGCCTGCTTGACAACACCTGCAATGGGCTTATTTAATTAAACCCTTCCCATTCACAGGCAGAGCTGAAACAGTTCAAGATCCTATGATAAAATGTGCCAGGGAAGATAGACCCATTATTTATTACTCAGCAAGCAAAAGCAGATATAAAAGACTAACCAATAGCCTTTCCAATTCCACACTGCCAGCTGGCACTGAATGATAAGTGAAAGCACTGCAAAGTGCTTTTTCCCTTGCTTTTATAACAGTGCAATTTTAATATGTGGTATATGGCACATCGCCATTTCCATTTTTTGAGTGCAAAAGCCTTCTATGGGGAACAGGGAGTACAGCCAATAGTACCACATCTACCGAGAACTTTGAATTAAAATTCTTTGTTTCATGGGTGAACAGCAATGATTTTTTTTCTTGGTTTACTCTTCGTGTCCAACAATATTTATTTATTTGAATGAACTGGTAAGATAAACTTTTAATAAAGGCATTATCAACAAGGGGCCAGTTCTTCAACTCTGCTTAAATTCATTTTTGCCAAAGGGATTTACAGCCATCTATATATGAATCAGCATTCTCGCAGAAGCAGCAGAATGCCTCACACGACAGTCTGTGGTGGGCGAAGGTGTAGCACTGTCAAATCTCAACATGTATGGATGACACGGCAGTCACTGCATTCCGCTCTACTACATATCTCCAGAATTTGACAGCCTCTAGGGGAAGCTCTGACTGATTTGTCCTCGATGTGCCGAGCACGATATCATTGAAGATGAATACCCAACCCTACATTCATCACCACCCCATTTCAGAGAGGTCAGCCTCAAGACCGAATTGTCCAGGTGTTACGGACACCACAGAAGTCTGTGTTTTTTTCTGAGAAGTGTGCATAACACATGCAACATAAGTGAAAACAAGTAACTACTGATATGCTAAGTATTCACATTTATTTTCTAATGAAGATAAAAGGCAAATCCATATCATCAAAAGAATAATCTCTTTGATCCAACTTACTTTATCCTGAAACAAGTAACAACCAAAAAGAGAGTTGTGTTTACAGACCTATGCAAATAGCAGGGATGCAAGATTCTTGGTGGATTTTACTTGCACGTGATTATCTGGTCCTCTTTCTGCTCTTTGATGTAAAAACCAAGGTGCTCCTCAAGCAAGCAATTTTTAAAGTAAAAATAGAATACAGGCTCACAAAGACCAGGACCAGTCACAAAGGAGAGAATAGATATCATGTTACACAAATCATGTTTTCATAGTGTAACCCTTTAAGTCAAGGGTCTTCATTTCCAGATTGCAAAGAATCAGTATACTTGGTTAAATTTCTATCCCAACTATAAAGCAGCAAAACTTAATATCCCAGTCATGTTTTCAGCATGTTTCTTTCATAGTTTTCTCAGATTAATACCTTATTTCTGGATTTCTTTACTAAATCATATTTGTGGTGCCTGGCTGTAAGCATCGCTTCTTCATGCATTTGAATTGCTACTGAGCAGGATAAAAAGACAAATTATGAGACAGACTTCTTTCAAAACCTGGAGACTCCCAAAACCATTCTAAGGAAACTGGTAAGTGGGCTAGAAACCTGAAAATTCGAGGATAATAGTAACAGGATTAAAAATAAACACACATCTCAGAATAATAGTAATGCTATAGCTTGTCAACATTGCAGTATTACGCAGGAATAACAAAACTCTATTATTAGGACTGCCTAAATTAACTGCTGTACTGCCTCTGAAACAAGAAAACAATTTTAAAAACCACAGCACACAAACAGAAATGTGTTACAGAAAATACTGTTTTGCAAACAGCTGCCTCTCGATAAAAGTGGACAGTATCTTAAAATTCTGAATAGGAAATCCCTTCCATCTCTGGCACCTGAATTCCCCCCTAAATGACATAGCTTAACTAGATCTCCTGAAATAAGTCTACTTTTTTGTCAGAAGATAACTCATTTGCATTCAAGATTCACCTGCATTTCATCACCGGTCAGTCACTGTCAAAAATAATTTATTTAGCACAGCTTCCCTTCAGTGTATGGACTAGATCTTAAAAGGATCCCATCACATACTAGCTTGCCCTGTGAGAGCCCTGGAAAAGCTAGCTGAAGACAAAACAACTGCAGACAGTTGCTTTCCTTATGTATAACTGACAGTTACTCTGAAAAAAAACCCCTTTGTTTCAAAAATGAACTATTAAAATCAGTCTGGGAAAAATCAGATCATGGGCTAAAGAGAATCTACAGTGACTACTGCAAAACTAAATGCTGAGACTGAATAGAGTTCAAATCTGACAAATTCACAGGGAAACCACAGGGTCAGATTGTTCAAAATGCAAAATTGTAACTCTGAGTCTAGAGGTTTATGCGATGCCAAGCCTTCATATTTGGATACGTGCATGAAATCAGCTACTGACTTTAATAGTTTGAAAATGAGAACATAAACTAAACTAAGCCTTTGAAAATTGCACAAATTTTGTTCAACAGGAATGAGATACTGGTGGCTGTTTTCTTCAGTTTTTTATTCCCCTCATGGGACTTATTTTGAAATAAGAGCAAGAATACCTGTTTGAAAAACTGTGTACTTATATATATGAGTATTCTGACTTCAATTAGAACCCTCTAACTCATTTTATATGGAGAAAATTTAAAGAGAAGAAGAAAAAAAAAAGGTTTTAGTCTGGTCTTCACTTAAACTATCATTTAAATTACCTCCAACAAATAAGAACATAAAGAATTCTTTTCAAAAATATACTGATGTTACCATTAGAAGTCCCCACAATAATTTGGAAACCTTTAAAGGAAAAAGATTTTCATATATATACTGAGTATACCTTTTTTAAAAAAATTGCTGTGGGCTGTAAGACTCATATGTTTTAGTAGGTTTTGGTGTCAAGTACCTCAAAACACATTGCAAATGTTGTTTCAGTAAAACAAATGGTAATGGTTTTTTACGATTGTTTAGAACAAACACCCAAGATGTTTAAATCTTCCCTCAAAAAATGTTTTCTTACAACAATAAATCTTACTAACTCCAAGTAGAAATCCTTCACGAGAGAATTCTTAATAGCTTTGCAAAAGTCCAGGACCCAAACTCTTGAAATAAGACTCATAAAACAAGTTTATGTTATAACAGCCTTCTCCATACAAAATAGATAGCAGCAGATACCTATCTTTATTAGAATGTATTGGGACTATGGAAGCAACAGACAAAAACAATCCCACAAACAGAAAACATAACAATTTGCCAAAGGAAGAAAGAACCATGCTTGAAAACTTCAAAACCAGGAAATAAATTATTTTATATAATTTGATTGTTGAAGGCATATAGACAAAGAATACTAAAAAGTATCTGTAAGAGAAGGCAAAATGAAATGCTTTATTGCTAGGCTGAACTCCCAGTACCCCAAGAAAAGCAACTTGGTGCTGCCCTGAAGAGGCAGTATGACACAGAAATGTAACATCAGGTTTTGAGAACAGTTTGATAGAACAGGATCTCAGAAGCAACGCTCCCCCAGACATTGTATTTCCTTAAAGGGCTTCAGAAAGTAACTTGCTCTGGTGTAGTTGCCCTCAAGTTATCCTTGACGTCTTCTCCGTTCATAGCCTCTAGTTTCAACCCCTTGAGTGTCTTTTTCATTAAGCCTTTATCCAAAGTTTGAGGGTCAGTAACACTGAATGTTCTTTTTCCTTTCCTAAAATGATTTGAATGCAAAAAAAACAGGTTGAAGAAGCTGAAAGTACATTACACAGTGATGGCAACTTGATATGGCCATAGTTACAGAGGAACTTTGTGAAAGGCTGCACCAAATTCACAGAGGGCTAGAAGACCAGGCCTTCAGTTTAGGCAAATTCAGAATTAAGCATCTAGCCTAACTATTAAACCAGCCACGTGAAAATGGGGTACAGACTGCAGCCATTTACAGATATGCTACCCTCTAAAACTATAGATAATGAAGGGCACTACAAAGGGATGCTGAATCATGCTATGAAGTTTGTATTACCTTTGCAACATGGTGTATAAAAGAGCATGCATCAAGGAATTCATCAAACCATTGAAGAAATTTCTGTTTGTAGGTATCCAGCACACAGAGAACACAGGACCTGGAAGAATGCTGTCAGAGAATATTACTGCAGAAACAAAGTTAACAGCCAGTTCTGTTCTACATGTGTTTGTAACACCTAATAAAACAACAGTCATCATTCACAGTGCAGTCAGTGTCTAAAGAAAGTCAGATTTCTGGGTTTTTTCTAAGAAACCAGTCATAACAAGAGACAACCGCAAATCTGTTGTATATCCAGTACTGACAAGTCCTCTGAAATGCAAATGTTTTCTCAACTACAACTGTATGGTTTAGCACAACAATATGAACAGGGGAAACTAGTGAAAACTCAGAAGTATCTGATATAATACAGAAGGGGGAAAAAGAAAAGTATGCTCCTTCTCAAAGACTTCCATCTAACTCAGGGTATGGGATGCCATGGTCTCAACTACATGTACCATGATGGCAAAGCTACACATGCATACTTTTATAGCAACATAAACTGCTTGTAGTAGAGAACCTAACATTAAAAAAACCCAAAATGCGTATTTATTCTAACTGTGAGGCACATTTCCACAAAAGTTAATATGCCAGAGGAGCACCATGGAATGATCAAACCAATCTATTTTAATATGTGATACAAACACATAAACTGTTTGGGGGTAAAAGAAAAAAAAAAAAGTCAAGGCAATGGAAGAAACAAAACACATCTATATTTGACCTGGCTGACACTGACAGAAACAACCCATAAAACCTACCAGCTCTTTCCAAACTGAAAATCAAGACCCCCACTTGCTGCCGTAACCAGCAGCCTAGGGGAGGCACAGGCCAGAAAAGGATGCAGAGAAAAAGCAGCATTTTAGACCTAAAGAAGTAAAACCGTGAGGCCTCAAGGTCACAGGTGGCACCAGGCTCCCTGTAATGATGACTGGGCCACCTCCTCAGGCCCTTTTCTGACAGGCTTGGGTTTTAACATCAGGCACCAAGATGCTTAAAGTCAGAATAATATGTGTGCTTCTTCAAGTCATGTTGTGTAAGGGATGGTTAGCAAGGAAAAAAAAAAAAAAAAAAAAGGAGGTTAAAGCCCAGAACTTCCTCCCTTTCCCCCTGGCACCCATCACACCTGTGCTGTTGCTGGACTCAGATGGAGACATCACACCCTGAAAACCTCCAAAAAGACATTGGGGACAGGGCCCTTTTCAGCCCTTTTCCTTCCTAAAATACTGAAACCTGAGGACATGTTTAGCTGCTGTTGCTCGAGGGTTGGTACAGAGCTGGGGTTCCCAGCGGGGTGGGATGGGGCTGGGCAGCGATGACCTCCCGCCTTCAGTGGAAAAATTGAGAAAATGTTGTGTATACATGCCCATGTTTCACAAAGTCATTTCAGCCTGCAAATAATAAAAATGTAATGCATGTCTGAGTGCAAAATGCCTGAGAAATTCATTATGTTCACTCACCAGAGGAAATAATACAAGGAAATGCCTTTTCATGCAATGGCAGTACAGCTGTGGTGACTTCAGTACCATGAACACCTTATGATTTTTTTTTAAACTGTGTATATTGTATATGCTTTGTCCATGTTGTGCATGTACACAAATGCTTGAGGAGGTGATTTTCAGCCTGCTTGCTGTTTTGACTTCCACATTGAACTGAAATTTTAAAAAATGGTGATGCCAAACTAATAATAACAAATAGTAAAAAATTCTGTTTTCTACTCACAGTGCATGAAGCCAGTAAAACATTTCTGGACTCAACTCAAAGGTCAACATAACTAGGCAATGTATGATCATACAGGATGAGCATACAAGCTCTTACCTGCTACAGCAATCTGAGAAGTAAGCTACTGCCAAGAAATACCTACAAGAGTTGAGATAGTAAAGAAAGTAAGCACTGAAAACATACTTTGTTTTGCTACCTTCTTCCAGATGGAAATTGTAATGCTGTCCAAGAAGGTACTGGCTTTGTGAAAGAGTGAGAAGCAAGAAACTAGGAGCTCATGAGTTAATTTGTTATTTGAATTACATGATACTTGATAAAGTTAAAAATGTGATGTTATAAGCTGCTGTTAGTAGCCTTTTTCTCTTACAGGTAATCTATATGAAACACAGTGAATTCTTAAAGACTTAACTAGATGATAAAAGTGGTCTCCTAAGAGTCTGCAAGTCTGGGTCATACCTATGAGTTTCTAATATGTGTTTCTTTAACATCCACTGATTTACATAGTTCAAATCCTGGATGTGCTTCTGAATTGCCACCTGCAGTTCCATAGTTTATCTTGATCTTCAGTTTTACAGAACACGTTATTCTGGACTACAGATATCACACATGTGTAAGAAGTAGACTGGGACATGTGTATGTTTATAGTAGTTTAAAAATATAATGTTTTTTTCCTTACTGGTGTACAAATCATTGTAAGGATGCAGTTTTAGAATCCTTTGTCTACAATGTTATATACTTCAATGCAAGAAGAGAACAATGCAAATATCAAGGTGTTCTATAACTTTGCTGGTTTTCAACTTGGGAAATCACTTCTGGCACTGTAACCTCATATTTCAACAGGAGCTTGAAAAAAAACCTTGCAAATTTTTTTAAACTAAGTTTGTACATTCATTTTGAAAGTTGAAGTGTCAATTATGGAGACTTCTCTTTAAATTTGTGACTGATATCACCCCCCACTCCCAAATTGCCAGAGTATACTGTAAACAAGCTAAAATTTATCCACTACATATCGAACACAGATAGATAAGCAAGTTTTCAAACTGGAAATAATAATTCAGCTTCCTTATAATTCATCTGTCCTAACATAGCTGAAAATTCCCAGCATGAGTACCCTAACTTTCTGTGGCTCTGTCATTTTTTAATTTTCCTTGGTAACGAATTTGTTAGATAAAATATCTTTAGGAAAATAAGTGCATTAAAGTAATTTCCATCTCAGGTGACTTATTTTAGTAGACTGAAACTAAATAATTGTAAGTTAATACTTGTACTTTTAATAACTGAAGCTTCTGTTACCATCCCGTAACGCCAACTCAGCAAGCTAGCTTGAGCTCTAACTGTAACCAAGCAGTTGTGTTACTTAAAAGAAGGCAGTTATAATGCAAGGGGTTTAGGTGTTGATGGATCTAAACAGAAAAAGAGAACCAAAGTAGAGCGCTCTCTGTATGCCATCTTCAGTGGTTGTTTGGATGCTCCAAACTAGATTCAGTTACTCAAATGCTGTTTCTCAGTTTGTGTTAGCAGTGATTTTATCAGAATTACTGGGTATTTAAGGAGTATTTAAAAATGAAGAAAAAGCCTTTGCTGGCCACAGTATCAGAAAAAACTGAGTTGTTCGTAAATGCCCTCAGCTCACTGGAGAATATGATTACCTTAAACCACCTCTGGACAAATAAAAAATACCTGCAGTCACTGTGCAGAGTTGGAATAATAAATGACAATTTAAATTCAATGTGTTTTATAACCAACATAGTGAAAACCACCTAATGTTAAGGAATTCAAAATCGTAAGAACCACTTTCTCATAAAACTGACTACAGCCTAGTAATTAAGTTTTCCGCTCCTTCAATTTGTGGATTTAGCAATAGTAAATCTATACCAGCAAGTTCCAAGAAACAAAAAGATTATGAGTAGCAATTGAGTTGTAAAATTTGTATGATGGATAAAAGTTAGATACGTGATCTTTTGTGTGCTGTCTTTGAAGAGTGTTTCTCATTGAGTTTGCGTTATCCTTGTCCTAGCGCATGTTTGCGTAGCACCTTAAACCGATGATCATTCCCAGAAACGGAATGATATAATAGGGATGTGGTGTAGTTGAGAACTGTCAATGTTAGGCTAATGGTTGGACTAGATGATCTTCAAGGTCTTTTCCAACCTAGACGATTCTGTGATTCTGTGATTCTGTGAAAGCCGTTGCCTAAATGATGGCATTACAAACCAATAGCTCTGCTCATGAGCATTAAAAGATACAGTCATGCTTCTTTACATGACTCAGCAAGTCCAGACCTAAGCACAAAGCAGGTTATATACGTCACTAGTAAATACCAGTAGCAAGAAAACATTAAATGTCTGAACGTGAACCAGATGCTTCCAGAAGTCCTAACATTAATCCAGGCTGCCTGCTCACAAAATGAGTAGCATCCGTGGGACTCTGCCCCAAACACCATAAAAAATTGTCTGCAATGACTAATTTGAGAACCCATGATAACAAAATGTTAATCCGTATGTTCCTTTTTCCTCAGTATGAACAAATTCAGGACATGCATGCCCCTACTGATGCTTGATGGTGATAACCTTGTACAGCAGCAAGAAGTTGGCTAAAGCAGCAGCAGAAGTCATAAGCAAAAAGCAAAACAAATGAAAAAGAGCTTCAACAGGCAAAAGTCCTCGTTTCCTATGCCACAAATTCCTGTGACTCGCGCTGGCTGCCCAACACCTCTGCAATATTGCTGCAGCACTAGCTTGGATTATTCATGTTGGACTTAAGACAAGACCGTCTTGCTTCAGGGCAGCAAGATATACTGATCTTGTCTTTCTCAAAGTCTTATATATATTGGGTCTACTTGATACATAACAGAGGGTCATCTTAGAAACAAACCTTTTTTTTTTTTTTTTTCCCTATTATAGACCATGACAGAATATAGCTAGCTGCTTACATTTGTTCCAGAAGGTCACTGTCCTATCTAGTCTAGCTTTCTTCACAAGGCCATCTTGAGCACTCCAACATAAGTACGCAGGACAACGTAATTAGTGCATGTATATTCAGAAGCAACTTGTTGCCCACAGCCAATTCATCTGTGGTGGAACCTGTTTGCTGTGGATGCTAAAATAAGACAATTGTTTATGTTAATAAGGATCAAAGAAGAAATGGTGCCAAATGTACCACTGTAATATAGAAAGTTTTCATGGACTATTTTGATTGAGCTAGTCTAACCACAATTTATGAGCTAAAGTCTCGTTTTGCTTTGGTGCACTAAAGGGTGCAAATTATGCTCATGTTTATAACAGGCACACTCTACAAGCATAGACTTGCAGTCATAAAATAAATATCTAGGTTCACAGCAAACAACCAAAGTTTTATTAAAATAAGGACATAAAAAAAACCTCTCAATTTCTCCCATTATTATCATTTTCAGTGAAGAATCTCTCTCAAAATGAGATGACTCCTTTTATTCTCTGCCAACTCCGTTATGCTAATTTTAGAAGTCATTTCTTATTGTTATGACTGCTATTTGTATTAATTAGGATGTGTTTCTTTCCGTTCATTACTTTGTGATTTATTTTCAAGAGATCTGCAATTTGAAGAAGAAAATAGAGTAAACATTCATAGGCAGCTGTTGAAGTGGGACAGCATGCAGTGACATGCCATACCAGAATTTGTTTTTTTGTTTTTGGGTTCGTTCTTGAGTTTTGAGGAGAGACTATCACCACAGCTGGGTGGAAGGTGTTCCACCCAGAAGTCGCTAAGACTAAGAAGACTCTAAGAAGATGCAGCACTTAACCAAAACAGGATGAAGCCTATGCTTCAGCACAGTTCTGTGATCCTACAGCTTCTGCCACACAGATAAGCAGGACCTTTTAAAAGTGTGAGGCAGCTGCTCTGCCTCCTCCATCACAGCTACCAGCCACATAGGAAGGTGGTTCACAATTTACATGTTACACCTCAATTACCAACAAACCACAAACCGTTCTCAGCTTCCAAGGCCCAGTACGTGTCTTAGGCATGCTCCTAACTGTTTGCACGGTTGCACTAGTCTCTCCCGTGTGCTCTTGTTTCTGCATATGCTGGAATAAGTGCCAAATGTGCATTAGTTGCTTTCTGAATGCGCTCATGGGTCAGCCGAGAGCTAACGATAAAGGCAGGATTTCCTACCTCCTAGCTTCCTGACTTCCTAAAGAAAGAAAGTGTTGGTTTCTCAGATGAGGAATATTCTCTCTGAGACACGGGTGTTTCTGGCTCCCACATCCCCCAGGTACTGCCCCATAAACCCAGATACTGCACTCCCTTTGAGCACTGATTATATTATAGGAATAGCACAATTCTTAACATAACTGGATTGGTTCTTTCCAAATAGTTTAAACAGATTGTGAAGGACTAGTTCTGCTCTCGGCTTACATGATCAAGAGAACGAGAAAATAAAAGACTTCCTGCTGTCCTAGCGGTAGTATAGCTATTACGCTCTGTGGACAGACGAAAGAAAAAGAAGAGGGATAGAAGAATTCAGTGGTTAGGATTGTTTCATAATGTGAGGGAGTTTGAAAAGAGCATATTAGAAAAGCTAGAAAGAAGCTGTCAGAATCACTGCTTTCATTTTCCTGTTTCTAAAGAATTTCCATGTAATGATGGGTGACACAGTCTATCCTACAAGATAATACTGAGTTGTTTTTTTTCCCCTCAGTGACTGGTTATATAATACTTTCCTCTCCAGTCTCTTAAGAAAAGAAACAAGTAAGTGGACGTTTGATTACTTTGAGGGATGTCCTGGTATATGTATTGTAAGAAACCTGAATGAAGTAGAGATTGAGTTCTCCAGGTGGTCAGATAAATGGGTATTGATATTAATCTAATTTAGGCTTATCAAAAAAAGATAATCACATACTTCTTTCTTACTTTAAGAAAATGGCTTGTATAAGTAGATTGATAAATAGCTCTGTATTTCTTTACTAGTGGATTTTACCTCTTCGTTTAAGCTTTGAGCAGAATGATCTGAAAACAAATTTCTCACAGGGCAGCAGTTCCCTGTTTCTCTTTCTCTTCTGAGAGCTTGGAATTACAAAGAAATGTCACTGTCTTATTTAGGATCAAGTTGTTGGCATTAGACTACTCTAATTCCTAAGTGACATAGTGTTACCTGGTGGGCAGAAATTGGAGAGCCTAACTTACTTCCTGTGAGATTTGTAGATTGGTGGAGAAAAAAGGCACCCCCAATGCAGCCTTTAAGCTCTGGAGAAGTTATCCACAGCATTACAAGTATATTGTGTCTGGAATATAATTAGCCTATCAAAATAATTTTAGAGGGCAAATACATGCAAATATACATTTAACAGAGGTTTAGGATAACGAATAATACTCTGCACAAGAATATCACCTTCAAAAATTCTTAGTAGTCATGCAGATAGTTTGCTTTTCCCAAGTTTGATTTTAGCCACGTGTATTAACAAATGACTCTCTTCTCAGGCATGATCTTACGTGGTCAATAGCTGCACTGTCAGGAACGGTAGAGCTTCAGGTCTGCTACAGCCTCTCTTTCCTGCCTTGCTCACCCTCTGCTCACCATTCCAACCTCTGTTCTTCTCCCTCATGTCACTCATGTTACAACCTATGTTCCCGTCTAGCCTGCAGAAATAACAATGTCAATTGAAAAAACAAAATTCAGTTTTATGTGTAGGTGTGAAATTACATTCTTGGAGCTGCATGGAAATGCATGCTTTGGCTTTATTGGTGTGTCCAGTATGTGCTACATTATTTGGCTTCAAGTAATGAAACTAGCAAAGATTGTGTGATTTTTTTTTTTTTTCTGTTCAGATTTGTTCTCAAGAAAAAACACCACCACATTTCAATTCACAGTGGAGAATTTGTCTACATCTGTCATTGACTACTAATATATTACCAGTCTTTTCTAAGATTAACTTCACTTGAGGCAGTTCCAATGTCTAATATACTACTGTAGACAAATCTGCAAAAGCAATCAGTATAAACTATCATACTCTTTGAGCTTAATTTGCACCTTAATTAATTGTGTCTGTCCATAACCTAGCTCAGTGTAGTCCTGCTCTTTGACAGACCTTCAGGTGCTATAGTGTTAGAAATAAATAATGAGGTCTTCTGCAGGCTGATATACAAAGCCAGCTAAGGCTTACAAGACCTCCAAAAATATTTTAAAAACACCAGTTGTATTGTGCACTACGTTCTCATGAAGCCAGGGTGAGCAAAGAACTTAACTGGAGTTTAAGGAAAAGAGAATTCATGTCCTGGTACTCTTTTGTTTTTAATTCTTCTCATCTTTTGTATTGTTACCGTCTTAGTTAATTGAAAACTTCTTAGGATTTGGGATGTTTTCCCTTGCTGATGGCTTTGGCCTTTCTTAGCATTCATTTTGCTCTCATTGCCCCTAAGTGACAACAGGCTACAGTGAATAAGACTGAGGGTTCTTTAAAAATACTACAGTCATGACACTATACCTTGTTAACCTTTCATGTTAAGGACAGTCCTTTTAGCCTAAATGATCAACACAGCATCTGAATCTAGTATTTCCAGCACTGTGAATTACAGGTCTGTTTCTGGTGTTCCTTAGAATAACCTAGAATAAAACAAATTTGGAAGGAAGCTGTCACCTGCTGGTCAGCCTGAGATGGAAGCCACCTGCATGTGCCTGCTTGGCTGAAGGGCTTCTCTTGGGAGCTTCATAATTATGTGCTTTTAACAAGACTTGGTTAGTTGTAAACCAGCAGACTTTCTGAGAAAAAGTACTGCATGTCAGCAAAGCTTTTCCAGGGGAAGCAAGAATATGCAGCAAGCAATCAAGTAACATCTGTTGGTTTATGTGGAAGTATTTAGTGTTTTAATTTCATAAGGACCGAGTTTTCACAATTAACAGAATCATCAGCTCCAATGTAGTCTCAAAGCTGTTGTCTTACATCACAATCATGTATTAAGGAATCTTTTTTGATCCTGATCTTACTAAAATGGTTTGTTTGCAATTTTTATCCTGGGAACACAGCTTCAAACTTGTGTGGAACTGCTTAATTAAGTCTTTCTATCAGTATTAATGTTGTATCGATTTTGAGGTCACACAGTCCTGCACAGTTTATGTAGGCAGTCGGCTCCCCCTGAACACAATTCCTTCACTGGCTATGGTAATCTTAGAGACTTTCACATATGCATGGATCTCTTTTGCAACAACCAACAGTAATAATTGCTTTTCATACACCAACAGTAATAATGGCTTTCCACATTCAAAGTATTTTTCAAAGTTGTAATCCCTATTTAAACAAGATGTCATTGAAAGTGCTTGAAGGGGTGGGAGGACACACAAAGCCAACCAACCACATGCAAGAGGAAAAAGAAATTAACTCTGCAGACTCCATTAAGCATAGTGTAGAATAAAGCAGAAAGCCAGAACTAGCACTCAACAATCATATTTGATTGCCCTTGTTTTATAATCCCAGCTTCAACCTTAAAATGTAGACTGCACCATAGAGAACAGCCTTTTAAGCTTCATGGCCATCCAGACAAAATAAGTGTAATGTAACTGCACAATCGTTTCTGTAGCAAAGAAGTAAGCCACAAAAATAGTATGCTCTTCAATTCTCAAGCAGAAAATGGACTACAGGATTTTCCACAGAATAACAATGCACAACTCTGAAAGGCTGCCATCCCGTGGCACTTTAGGGATGCTGTAACTCACCGCCCTGAATTAACCGTTTCTACACTCTGGAGTGGAAAACATGTGTCCAAGACTCTCATACACAGGTAAAATAAACACTTGGGGTTTTTTGTTTGTTTGGTTGTTTTTTTAATATTTAAGTAGCTTCAAGAGAAGTCTCTGACCTCTTTTAAGAGTCATTTGTATTATAGTGCGGTTTATAAACCTGGACTCAGTTAAAGATTTATTATTTCCATCAGAAGAACCAGTGAACATAACTTAAAAATATATTAAACTTCATATTCATTCTATGGTATTGCCGCTGCATTTGGGCATAAATTGCAGCTGCTGAATTTGCTGTGCTACATCTCAGGAAGCACTTTTCAGGAGCACTTTACTTCCTTAATATATTCAGTACTTGGTTTGAAAGACTATGGTAAACAATCCTATAAAGTGCACTCCTTGAGTAAGTAATGACAGTTTCCAGGTAAATCAACGGGACTTTTAGAACATGGACTTCAGGTTTTGACTCTGAACCTGATTAACTGCTTTAACCTCAGTTCTTGCTATTTTTCATTGGCTGTTCATAGCATATTATGCATTAGTACCAAGGAGTACATATTTCTTCTAACACACACAAAAAATTCATTATAGGACAATTAATTTTGCTTGCAATATCATTAGTGAGTTGTCAGTGAGTTGTCAGTAAGATGTGCCTATGAGTTGTTAGAAACAAGTCCTTCATATTTTCGTTCACCTACACAACCTAAATTAAGATGAGCTTGCAACTACTGTAAAATACAATTTCTTAGCAAACAATCATAGCAAAAACACACTTCCACTCTTCAGAGAACCTTTGTTAAAAGGGCTAGGAAAAAATGGGTACGTGACAAATTTTTCTCTATTGGTATAGAAGTGATAAAGACATAATGCACAGCTCCTAGAAATACATATGAAGTTTAAAATTCCTGTGCTGGGTTTGTGTGGCAGGGTTTTTGGCAGCAGGGGAGGGGGCTACAGCAGTGGCCCCGGTGAGAAGCTGCCCCAGCTCCAAGTCAGACCCACCTCTGGCCAAGCATGAGCCAATTAGCGATGGTGGCTGCACCTCTGTGATAAAGTATTTAAGAAGGGAAACTGGAGAGGGATTTGGGACTTGTGAGGAGGAGTTATGAGAAGGACACCTATACAAACCCCAAGGTCAGTGGAAGGAAGGAGGAGGAAGGGGGGGAGGTGCACTGGAGCAGAGAGCCTCCCTGTATCCCATGGTGAGATAGCAGGCCTCCCCCCTGCACCCATGGAAGTCCACAGTGGAGCACAGATCCTCCTGCAGCCCATGGAGGACCCTATGCCACAGCAGGCGGCTGTGCCCAAAGAAGGCCGGGACTCTATGGGAAGCCTCCAGTGTTGTCGTTCGGCACTGGAAGGACTGCAGCACATGGGGGTGACCCACACCAGAGCAGCCTGTGGGAAGGACTCACACTGGAGAAAGTTCATGGAGGACTGTCGCCTGTGAGAGGGACACCACACCAGAGTAGGGGAGAATGCAAGGAGTCCTCTCCCTGAGGAGGAAGGAGCAGCAGGACTGACAACACACCCCCGTTCCTTGTCCCCCTGCACCACTGGAGGGGAGGAGGTAGAGAAATTGGGAACCCAAATGAGCCCAGGAATAAGGGAGGGGTGTGGGGGAGGTGTTTTTAAGATGATGTGGTAATGCTTCCCACCGTTCTACTCTGTCTGTTAAATGTTGCTGTTATTAGTATTTGATTTAAATTGATTCTTTTTCTTCCCTGAAGGAGTCTGTCTTTTGCCTGTAACCATAATGGGTGAGTCATCCCTCTCTATCCTTATCTCGATTCCTGAGCCTTTTGTTTTGTTTTCTCCTTCCCATTCCTGAAGGTGAAGGGGTGAGTGAGTGGCTGTGTGGTGCTCAGTTTCTCTCTGGGCTCAAACCACAACACTTCCATTCCTTGAAATACATAGTCTCAGCTACCTGAGTAAGGTTTATATCTTGATTTAAGAAGATCTATAAGCCATGTATATATATTATGTCCTTAAAAAACTGTATTCAGATTCCAGTCAGTTAGTTCAGCTTTATGTCCACACTCCATTATCTGCAAGGATACAGTAGCTCATCTGTGGCCCTGGTCTCAATTTTCTTCTACCTGGGCTAGCTTTTTAATTCAGTATCTACTTTCAGGTAGTATTACTTCACTGGAGATGTATTTCACAGTACTAACTTTCTATTCTTTCAACCTCCACACCCCCCGCCCCGAGCTATGATTATCTTTCAAACAGTGTACTGTTGAAGCTTTTAAGAACTAACCATAACTCTCTCCTATTCTCTCCCTTGAAGCACCAACCACCTTTAAAAGTGTGCAGAACAGGAGCCCTGCAGAACTACCTCTGTACGTGTGCCTGTGTCCGTAGTGCCATAGGACCATTAATCAGGAAGAGCCAGCACAGATTCCATTCCACACCTCTTTTCAGTCTACCTTTGCCTTTCCACAAACAGGAAGGCATGAATTCCCACTCAGAATACAGCCTTTCTTCCTCTCACATCCCAGCTGACACAGTCTTCTTTAGGAACCATTTTCAAACCATTTAGTACTCATTGGTCTTTGGAGTTTTTCCAGTTGCTGAAGCCTTCACTCTGGATGGGAACTAAAGTCTTCTCATAAAAAAACCCAGCACCCCAAATTCTAATTCCAGTGGTCTCAGAATTTTAGTCAAATATTTACTGTATCTTTTCATGATGCCAGGAAACACTCTGAAACTTCCTTCTGTTTAATCCTATCTTGTAATAGGATTAGTAGTAGGATACCTAATTAGTAGATTGTAGTAGGATACCTAATAGTAGCTCTGGAAGGTTCATGAGTCACAGCATTTCTAACCTTGTAGTAAGCACTCTTGCAAGCAGTTAAGACAGTCTTTTGCTCTGTCTGACTTTCAAGCCAACACACTCCTACTTTCACTACTGAATTCACCTTAGGCTGTAAGGAAATAGTGTTGCAGGAGACATGGAAGGAAAAAAGCCTGTATCAGATCAGGACCACTTACTGGTTGTACTACTTCTCTAACGCCCTTTTTAGACTTCCTTAATTTCCTTTAGCCTGTAAATTAGTAGCCACTCCCCCAGACCGTTAAGACTCAGGAAAGAGGAGTCTGGGAAATGCCACAGCTGAAGTAAAAATAATTCAGGTGAATTCAACAGTTGCAAGCATGATTCAACACCTTTCGTTTAGAAGAAAGGCAAGATAAGTGGCATCTGTATCTTATTCGTGTATGCATACACTGAAGATCACCTTTAATGAATCATATAGCTTACAAAGTGGCTCCCCACTCCACAGTGGTGAAATCTGATTTTAATAGGTTTTGGTTGGTTAGTAAGCCTCCTGATTTGGAACCCAATGTAATTATTCAGGGATAGAGGAGCTGAATTATAACATCTGACCTCCGGAGCATAGTGACTCCAGACATCTTGTGCCTAGACTTCTTTTGTAATATTGGTTACTAACAGAATTGAACCCACCTGACCTGCTTTGTATTTCACCCTCAGATTTACTCTGATTTAACTACATTCATGTTGTTTGTTTGAACTCTGACAGTAGTTGGTTATTCTGATACATATATTAAAAAAAAAGATTTATTCCTTTGTTTTCATGATCATGTTGCCTGACTGCTCTGTACCCAAGCTTCCACATGTGCTTTAGAGATCTTCCACCTCCTCTATTCATTGACATAGCTCTTAGGGATATGGTGTAGTTGGGAACTGTCAATGTTAGGTTGATGGTTGGACTGGATGATCTTCAAGGTCTTTTCCAACCTAGATGATTCTGTGATTCTGTGATTCCTATTTGCTAATCTTGAATGGGAAGACTAAAGCCATTCATGATTCAAAAACCCATTATATATCTGTCTGCAACTTCACTACTAGTTTTTGTTGCTTAATCATCTTTCCTTTGGCAAGATGAAAATATTATAAAAGGCTGAGCTGTGGGGTTTTTATTGTAGTCCATCTTTCCTTATATATTTCTTCTTCACCTGCAGTTACCAGAAATTACTGTATCCCAGATGAAAATATTAATATCTTAATTACTCTGAATTACTCTGAATTACCTGTATGTTGTCCCAAATTCCTGTAGTCCACTTCCAGGAAGCTAAGACTGTGGTTACATGGCTCCTATGCCAGTTCTTTACTAACATCCTTCTTTTCAAGCATACAGTTTTATTTGGTGAATGTATTTTTTGATGTTTCAGAGACTGGTAGTTAAGATGAGGTTCTTTTGTCTGCTTCCTTCAGTCATACACTTCTGACACTCATCTGCTTCAAGTTGCTTTCTTTCTCTTTCCCTGAATCGTGAATCCTGTGGGGCCACCCTCCAGCTCTTCTCCCTGTCATTCCCTTTTTCTTTCAGTGCAGATGATGTTTTGTGAAGAGAGTGGCAAGTTATATAGAAAAGGATGTTCAGGATGGACATTAGGAAACACTGATTTACTAGGAAGGGTTATCTATGTGATTGGGAAATCCCCATCCTTGTGAGCTGTCAAGACTTTGCTACACAAAGCCACTGCTGACCAGAGATCCCTTCCAGCTAACATTGCTGTGATTCTGGGAAATTTAGTACAAATAGGTTAAGTGATAATATATCAACCCAACAACCAGCGCAGCTTCTCCTAGAAGCTTGGGGACTGTCCTGGTTGTACGGGTTGCAGAGAGAATTAAATTTAAGTGACATTTCCTTATTGTCTCTCAGACCAGTTAAATTCATCATAACAGCTTTATACATCCAGAACCTCCCAGAAGGAAAGACAAGCTCCAGGACTTCTTTTAGTCTCCCTAAAGCTTCAGTTCTGACTTTCTACCCCAACCCTTCAAAAGTATGTTTGTCTACAAATAAATTCCAGGAGGCTCTACTAAATTAGCTGTGTTAGCACATGTTTTGAGTGGCACAATTAACATACATCTGAGACCCCAGTACTTTCAAGAACCAGAATTCTAGCGAAAATGAAGCTTTACTCAGAACTGCTGGTGGAATGTTCCTAAGAGCAAGACCCTAATAAATTGGCCTAGATCTTTTACAGCTATTTTTATTGTCTAATACAGCATTTTCCTTTGTATATTCATCAGTTTTGAACCCTGTTCTAATCTTCTTCAGCTGTGTATAATTGATTACAAATACATCAAAGAGATTTAGCCGGGGGGGGCTCAGTTTGGCATTACAATTTTCATTTCTATGTGAGAAGCTCCAAATTTTATCTCAGACAGTGGTCATTGTTAGATATTGTAATAGGAAACACAATTTCCTTTCTTCTGAACAAAAACACAGCGGTATTTCCTCCTCACAATCCAGTAGATGAATTTCTGAGCTCATCGGTAAACACCTTCCCTAGTAATAGTGAAAGGCATTTGCAGCAAGCCAGGGAAGATGCTCTGCATGGCATTTTGTACTGTATTGTTCCTTTCTCTTATTAACACCACATAAAGACTGTTGGCTCCAGTACAGAGGTCTCAAAATGCTTCTGATGATAGGAGCTGTAGTGTGACTTACTGGAAAACTTCCTGCAAAGATGAAGTAAAAGAATCTGCAAAGGGGGATGTCTTACAGCAATATTGTTCCAATCCAGTAAATTTTTGCATAGAAAAGCCATATCAGATTGGCAAATGTTGAAACAACAGGAAGAAGTATGCACTTCACCTTAACTCAATCACTGTCCTACTGCAAATTCGAATTTAAATTTATATTAGAAATAATGTGACATTGCAAGCCATGTCCCTTAAAATGATAAGTAGTAATGCCCTGAAGATTTATAGTTCAACTGGAATTAGGCAATTGCAGGGTTTGGGCTTTTCAGTAGTTTAAAATCTGGACTCTGCTGGAAAGTATACTCTGAGTCCTAATGCAGGTTAATAAACTCTCTTTAATTTGAACTCCTTCGGAACTTGTAAATCAGTGTATCCATTCTCACCTTCCCCTGCTCTGACACTCTCTATCAGTTATGATTGATTTTATTTTTTTTCCCTTGGAAATGGTTTAATACTCAAATAGGGTTGATATCTTCTCTAGAAGGAAAAGTACAAAGTTAACAGGGCCCTAAAAAGAGGCAGTCGGTAAAAACACTTACTTGGAGTGTTGCCTCTAGAAATTTCAAACTTTACTTATGACTTGACTTTCCATAGATGGTGGAAACCTGGAAGTTCACAACGTGGCGTGCTTCTTAAATGCCAAATGCTAACACGTGCTTAGTGATTATCAATGAATTTGATAAATGTGACAATTGTTGAGGAGTACACTCTGAAATGCATCACGTTAGTGAAAAACTTTATGGATGTGAATATAATCACAAGTTATTGTTCACTTTTTTAATAACAACAAAAGACTTTTTTTTTTTTTTCCCCCACAAAGGGATTAGATGTATTTGAAAAAACAGAATTTTCTCAGTTCCTGGTCCTCAATAAAAAACCCAACAGATTAATCTGGAGAATCTTCAACATGTAAGAACAATAAACCTTCTCTGGGTGCCCAGCAGATCCCAAATGTTGCCTAGGATATATTGGAATTATTTCCAAATAAAAATATGCTTCCTTAACTCCCGTGTCAGCATGGCAATCTTGAAGTGTCTGTGGTCAGCACCCATCAAGTCAAGAAGATTAGATATAGTCCTTATCATATGTGCTTACATACAGTCATATAAGCCTTCATTCAGCAGCACTCTTAAGTATGTACTTAATGACTGTTAACTTTATCGGCACATAACTATGCTGTGCAAAAGGGAACCTGTGTTGAGAGAACATTTTAGTCTCAGGAAGATATACATTGTGGAAGCTGTAGTTTCCCTTCACTGATACTGGTACTCAGATTAAAAACTTGTTTTACAACATGCTTTTGTAACCTTCACAGAATCACAGAATCATCTTGGTTGGAAAAGACCTTGAATATCCTCCAGTCCAACCATGAACCTCACACTGACCGTTCCCAACTCCACCAGATCCCTCAGCGCTGGGTCAACCCGACTCTTCAACCCCTCCAGGGATGGGGACTCCCCCCCTGCTCTGGGCAGCCCATTCCAACGCCCAGCAACCCCTTCTGGAAAAAAATACTTCCTAAGACCCAGTCTAAAGGTTAACCTTAGCCAAGGTTAACCAGTTGTTTTGCACCAGGTAGTGGTGGTGGTTCCTTAGGATCCCAGTAAGAAAGGCACTCACACTCTGTAGAGTATCGCTTAAAATGCCGTTTATTGGAGCTAACTCTATAAAGAAGAGGCGAATTGTATAGGTAATTGTAAGTCCCTTCAGATGCTGGAAATGCGGAATATCAAATGCATGTGCGGTATCAAATGGGCCACCCCTGTCGAGACAAAGCAGATGATGCAGATCCCATCCTTTGAAAGGTTACCTTGTTTTCATCATTGAAGCTACTGTACACTTTTCTTAAAAGTAACCAAACCTCTTCATTCTTTCTACTGTCAAATTAAAAACGATGTTCAGATGAGAATTTATTGCTGCAGTTTAGAGAGAGGCGAGGCTGTGCAGGTGGCATAGTTGCTGATATCAGGTGGGAGCTGCCTGCAGGCTCCTCGGATATCATCAACCATCTCAGTCCATGCAGCAGCCAACAGATGTGCCGAGCACAACGCAGGCTTGAAGGCTAAGCTATACGCACAGCACTGTGCAGCACAGCATGGGCCTGCATCTACTCATGTTCACTGTTTGTGGATCACTAGCTCCTCGATGTACAAGGCCTTCCGATCAGGATCATCACGCCAGTCTATCAGTTTCTATGCCCAGATTTTTCTAGGAAGACCTGCTGTATTACAACTATTAGTCTGCACATGCAGAAAAGAGAATTTTCTTACTTTTCTGATCACGATCTAATTAGTTATTTAAATAAATGTAAAACAACCCTCCACATTTAATTGCAGTCTTTCTAGAATAAAGAGGATGATGTTATAGAAAACTATTGAGAAGTTGTCAGGCAAGATGTAGGAGGATGAGCAAATCATACTATTATGCAACACATTGTATTACAAACAGCTAATGCTGCACTTGATAGGTAGCAGAAAGAAATCCCACACCTCTTGCAAAAGCATATGCACTGATGCAGAAAAATCTCTTGGCACAGATGATAAGGCAGGAATATGGTTGAATCCCACCTCTCCTAATAGCTGGAAGGCACAAGGAGACCTAACAAAGTTAAGAATAAAGTAATCAGGCAATCAAAAACTGAGTAGGATTGAATGAGAATGTAAGATTGGATTTCTCAGGAGAGGATGCTAAGGCATGGATCAGGCCTTAGGCAGCAAACTCTTACACAGGGTTCCACCCCATTTTTTTCTGATTTTCTGCACACAGAGGAGAGCTGCCTTGCTTTATGAAGAGATTGAAGGAATCATTTAAGAAACACCCCTTTCTCTGAACACACAGTGGTATGTACATGGTGGCAGAACTAAATAATCACATTTCACAAAACATTATAGAATGGAGTATTTTTGCTTTTTTTAGAGAAGTCTCAGACTTACTGAGATTCTTGTGCAGAGGAAGGATATTTGCAGAACAAGCTGTCTGTGAAGTTCCACTGGAAAGCCACAGTTATTTTCCTTCTTTACTTATCAGGACATTTAGTTGTTAGATATCTAATACTTCAGTGCTCTTAAGTGTCTCTCAAACATCCTCATTTGTGATTGAATTGCCATTAGTGCAACATGAGTCTTACATTCATAAAACTGGCAGCTGATACTTGAATATTTATAGACTGCAGTAGCTTCAGATAAACATAACATTCCATATTTACACAGTAAATAAAGGACCAACAAAGCACTCTAAGAACAGGTGTGTAAGCACTGATTGAAGACTTGGAGTAAGAGGCACACAGCCCAAGGTAAGACCCATGCCTTCCCCTGAACCTCATTTTTTTCTCATGTATGTTAGTTTGCCAAGCTGTTGGGTTTTGCTCTGGAAAACCAATAAGCCTCGCAGGTTATGCTGGGAACTAAAGGAAAAGTAGAATTAATTTGCAGGCACAAATCATTCTTGAGAAACTGTTTGGAATTTACCATAGCAAGGAAGAAATAGTTGCTTATAGAAATTTTTCCTTCATGTTTCTTTAGCTCCCCTCTCCCGCTATTTTCACACTTTTGGACAGCTTTGAATTTATTTACTCTACCTTTCCTTTTACTGGATTGTTTGTGTTGCACAGACCACAGACAACATACTACACATCTAAATTGGGCACCTGAGCAACTCCGATGAGAAAAGAAATCTCTGTGATCAGAGCAAATGAACCAATTGCTCAGTGAGCAAAGTGACATTGTTAGTCACTCTAAACCTTGTAATTTTGCTTTGAGCCTGCACAACTGGATTCCACCTCTGCATAAAAAGTACAATGTGATTACTCTTGTCTGTATTTATGAGATGCAACAATACATTCTCCCACTTACTACCTAAAATGACTTCCTAATGTGCATTACAGGCTGTGAGGGTTTAGTTCTTCTTAGTGTTGTATCACTACTCAGATGAACTTCCTCATTGATAGTATCATTTACGTTACTGTGGCTGCTACAGCCAACCTTTGCCACTTAGCAAGAATAGGTAGTTCCAGAGAAGAAATACTGTGGTTATTGGAGGCAAATAGGAAGTAATACAGTGCCTTGCTATACAGCTCTCAGGAAGCCTCATTTGTCTTTTCAGACACAGTTGGAGTACTCTCTGTTTTCATGTCGTTGTGTATTTTTCTATTACTCTTCTAAAAAAAAAACCTTTGAAGCTTGAAACCATTTCTGTCCTTCATGATTATTTTGAAAGCATGATTCTCACTGAGACTGTAGATGGTGAGGCCAGCCTTTTCTTCCAGTACATCAGTTAAAAAACCCTAGTAATTCACATTTAACGTTTCATGTGCCAAGTAATGGCATTCAGTGTTATGATCAAACACTTGAATTGCATGTAAGAAAGCATTTAAAGATAGATGTGAGTTTTGGTTTTGTGGTTTGTTTGTTTGCTTGTTTGTTTTTTTTTAAAAAAAGTTATTCTTGGTCTTTTAATATACTCGCATAATTTCAATAGGGTGGGTCAATTCTTGCTGAAATTTGTATACATACAAAGAGATCAGGGTTTCAGGTTTTATTCAAACATGCATTTCCTGGATTTGGATCACAGCTATTTATATTTGCAAGGTTTATTATGCAGCTACTTTTCTTTCAGTATTGGTCATTTTCTGCAATATGATTTTGTCAGTGCAGGTTCTTGGTCTGAGTTATTAGGAGTTAGTAAGTGAAAAGAAGCCCAGAAACATTTTATCAGTTTCTATCAGGACTCTGTGGGGAAGGATATTCACAATTGCCCAAGAGGAAATTTTATAAGGGTAAAAGGGTCACTGCCAAGAGTGAAATCAAGCACCAAAGAAGACCTCCAAGATACCCTTCCTTTTCTGAAGCCAAAACAATTAGCAGGTTTGGAGTCTACCTTGAAGATGGTATTTGTTCTTGCCAGGCATTTTTAATCAAGAGGAAGAAAGTTCTGCTGTATGACCAAGTGCAATGCATATTCCCAAGGTAGGAAGAAAGTTTCCCTGACATTCAGTTGCGCAGTGCTTCTGCACAACTTCTGGACAAAGTGAAACAGTCCATGGTTCAACTGATTCTTTTCCCCTCTGCATTTCTGGGCACTACAAAGCAATTACCTGAGTTTTGTTTTTGTGGGACAACCCTGTATGCACCTACAACTGGAATAGCTATCTTGCAGGTAGCATTTAAATGGTCTGTTTTACCAGACTGTACAACTCAGTACACAGAAATTTCCCAACACTGTATCAACTCAGACACTCAAGTCTCAATACAGTTAACTTTTTATCTTTCTTTTACTTTATAGCCTTTCAATTGCTCCCCACCCCCCCCCCCAAAGAAAAAAAAAAAGTGGGAGTGAGAGAAAGGATTCAATTACCTTCAGTTAAGGGGGTTACAAAGCAGAACCTGGCATTATCTTTTTTGTTTTTTTTTTTTTTTCCACAACTAACTCATTTCCTGTATAGGTAGACAGAAAAAGCTAGGAGATTTCCAGAGGATCCAGAAAATGGACTTGGTTTCATAGTGTAGAAGGCTTGGGGTTTGTGTTTTCATTCCTGATGACTTGAATTACAATTAATAGTAGAACATATCTTATGCTGAAGAGAGGTAAGAAGATATCTTCTGTATTGTCTATATAGCTGCCACCCCTGTGAACATGAATTTATCAAAGAAAGACACTTTAAACAATTAAATAGTTAGGTGGATGATTTAGTAAACTCTTCTAAGTAATGCAAAAAATTAAGGCTGCTGTATGGGAGACTGAAGACTTGATAGGCAGTTACACAATGATGTTTACTTGAAAAAAATGCTCATCTCTGAGCACTATACTATATTTTAGAAACAATTTAAATACACTGTAGTATGCTAAATACGTATGATGTATGTATGATATGTAAGTATGATAAATACTTGTGAGGGGGGGTTCATCGTATTGAAGCAAGAAGGTCATACCCTGCTATTGCAACTGGAAGCATGTCAGATATTTTCAAGGATAGCATCTCTCTCAACCTTTTTTTTTCTGAGAGCTTTATTGATATTTGTGCTTTGAAAAAGAAGTTATAAGGTTTTTTTGGTTTTATTTCCACAAGAAGAGCATGTCTACACAAGCTCCATATAGCTCAATAAAACACTCAGAACTAAATAAAGCAGTGGGAACAAAGCCAACTTTGAGGATCCAGTGCAGAGCTTTCAGCTCTGTTCTTGCTTTACGTATTCTCTACCCCTCTGTTTCCTAGGGAGGAGTTAGGCCAGACACTGTATGAACTGCTAGTAAAAAAAGAGTTTGGTATTTAAGCCTAAATTCCTGAACAATCCCCCTCTGAGTCAGTGAGCTCTTTGACTATTTGAGCTACAAGCCCTGTATCCTGTGATGCGTTGGCACTCCCTGCTTCACCACACCAGCCAATTCAGCATTGAATGGTCTGCAAAAAATAAGACATGCTTATTTTTCATGCTGGTCTGCACAGCACTGTCAAGGTTGTGACAGTATGTCTGTCCACACAGAGTACACAGAGAAGTTAAGAATAGGATTTGATGACTACATTGCTTCTAGTAGAATGACATCTCTCTTGCCGCCTTACCATTTCTCTGTCTCACACACACCATGTGCTGCCATTGCTTCTCTTATTCTTCTCAGGTTTCCAGTGTTTTTTTCAGTTTTGGATGGCCAAAAGATAAATTACTGTACCAAGAGCAGACTGAAATAGACTTCTTGCTGCCATAGCTGTGTTAATAGTCTAAAACGTCTCTGAATATCTGTGTGCTATATTGCAGTCACCAAATACTACACAACTCTACTGGACAGAATATGTAGTAAAACCAGAAAGAATTTGTCTGGGGATAATTACTAAGTGCAGCTTCGTTTCTTTCAGTGGAGCTCCATACAGTGTTGGGAGCAGTATCTGCCATATTGCTTTTTTATAAGATCTTGGTGTTCCATGGAGGCAAGAGTCTCAACAGTGCCCCTGTGATCGAACTCACAGTTGGCACATATCCCCACAACTTGTCGTTATAGCTGAGTAACTAAGAGTCCTCAAAACTCTGCAAATCCACACTGCACAATTACAGGAAGGCCACTTTATAGTGGCCATGCTGTGTTGAACAAACTTTAACAGCAGTGAGGGATTTGGAAAGCAAAAAACTCAACTCTATTTCCTGGGCTAGTGCAGTTACCATCTGGTCAGCAGTTGCCAGTGGCTGGCTGTTCAGCTCTGAAAGGTGGTGTTGGCAACCATGTGGATTATATCCTTTCTTGGTAGCTATTTTTGTTTTGGATGGTATAACACTTCTTTATTAACCTCTTTAAAATTGTATCTTTACACAGGATTTATAAGAAATTTTGTACTTTTTTTCGAGAAATATCATTAAATCTTTCACTGCCAGTGTGCCAGTTGATATGCTGCTGCACTTGGGTCACAAAATCACAGAATCGTCTTGGTTGGAAAAGACCTTGAATATCCTCCAGTCCAACCATTAACCTCACACTGACTGTTCTCAACTCCACCAGATCCCTCAGCGCTGGGTCAACCTGACTCTTCAACCCCTCCAGGGATGGGGACTCCAACACCTCCCTGGGCAGCCCATTCCAATGCCCAACAAGCCCTTCTGGAAAGAAATGCTTCCTAATATCTAGTCTAAACCTTCCCTGGTGCAACTTGAGGCCATTCCCTCTTGTCCTATTGCTTGTTACTTGGATAGAATCACAGAATCATTCAGGTTGGAAAAGACCTTTTGGATCATCGAGTCCAACCCATCAGCCCTACTCTACAAAGTTCTCCCCTACACCATATCTCCCAACATCTCATCCAAACGACCCTTAAACACATCCAGGGATGGTGACTCCACCCCCTCCCTGGGCAGCCTATTCCACTGTCTGACCACTCTTTCTGGGAAACATTTTTTCCTAATGTCCAGTCTGAACCTCCCCTGTTGCAGTTTAAAGCCATTACCCCTTGTTCTGTCACTAATCACCTATGAGAAGAGACCAGCACCAACCTCTCTACAATGTCCTTGAAGGGAGCTGTAGAGAGTGATGAGGTCTCCCCTCAGCCTTCTCCTCCTCACACTAAACAGTCCCAGCTCCCTCAATTGCTCCTCACAGGATTTATTCTCCAGGCCCTTCACCAGCTTCGTTGCCCTCCTCTGCACTCGCTCCAGCACCTCGAGATCTCTCTTGTATTGAGGTGCCCAAAACTGGACACAATACTCCAGGTGTGGCCTCACCAGCACAGAGTACAGGGGGACTATCACCTCCCTACTTCTGCTGGTCACACTATTTCTGATACAAGCCAGGATGCCGTTGGCTTTCTTGGCCACCTGGGCACACTTCTGGCTCATGTTCAGCTGCTTGTCAATTAGAACCCCCAGATCCTTCTCTTCCAGACAGCTCCAGCCACACCTCCCCAAGCCTGTAGCCATGCAGGGGGTTGTTGTGGCCCAAGTGCAGGACCTGGCACTTGGCCTTGTTGAAGCTCATCCCGTTGATGTTGGCCCACTGATCCAATCTATCCAAGTCTCTCTGTAGTGCCTCCCTATCCTCGTGCAGATCGACACTCCCGCTTAACTTGGTGTCATCTGTGAACTTACTGATGATATACTCTGTGTCCTTATCAAGATCATCAATAAAGATGTTGAACAGAAATGGTCCCAACACCGAGCCCTGAGGAACACCACTTGTGACCGGCCTCCAGCTGGATTTAGCTCCATTGACCACCACTCTCTGGGACTGTCCATCCAGCCAGTGCTTGACCCAGCAGACCGTTCGCTCATCCAGGCCATGGGCAGCCAGTTTTTCTATGAGAATCCTATGGGGAACTGTGTTGAATGCTTTTTGAAAATCCAGGTAGACAATATCCACAGCTTTTCCCTTGTCCAATAGTCGGGTCATCTTGTCATAGAAGGAAATCAGGTTTGTCAGGCAGGACCTACCTTTCATAAACCCATGCTGACTAGGCCTGATCCCATGGTTGTCCATTATATGACTTTCAATGGCACTCGAGATGACCTGCTCCACAACCTTCCCTGGCACTGAGGTCAGACTGACAGGTCTACAGTTTCCTGGATCCTCCTTTCTGCCTCTCTTGTAGATGGGTGTCACATTTGCCACCCTCCAGTCCAATGGGACCTCCCCAGTTAGACACAACTTCAGGTAAATCATGGAAAGCAGCTTGGTGAGCACATCTGCCAACACTTTCAGCACCCTTGGGTGTAACCCATCCGGTCCCACAGACTTGTGTGCATCCAAGTGGTGTAGCAGGTCTCTGACCACCTCCTCTTCAACTGTGCTACCTCAATCTGCTTCCCCTCCCCATCTCCCAGCTCATGAGGCTGGGTGTCCAGGGAACAGCCAGTTCCACTGCTAAAGACTGAGGCAAAGTAGGCATTGAGCACCTCAGCCTTTTCCTCATCCTTAGTTACCATGTTTTCCTCTGCATCCAATAAAGGAGGGAGATTTTCCCTAATCCTCCTTTTGCTGTTAATGAATTTATAGAAACATCTTTTATTATCTTTAACAGCTGTAGCCAGGCTGAGCTCTAGCTGTGCTTCGGCTCTCCTAATGTTCTCCCTGCATAGCTTCACTACATCTTTATTGTCATCATGAGAGACCTGGCCCCTCTTCCACAGGTCATAGATTCTCCTTTTGTTCTTGAGATCCAGCCAAAGGTCCCTGTTTAGCCAGGCTGGTCTCCTTCCCCACCTGCTTGTTTCCTGGCACATGGGAACAGCCTGCTCCTGTGCCTTTAAGACTTTGCTCTTGAAGTATGTCCAGTCTTCCTGGACTCCCATATCCTTCAGGGCAGCCTCCCAAGGGATTTTGTTAATCAGTTTTTTGAACAGGTCAAAGTTAGCTCTCCAAAAGTCTAAGGTGGCAGTTTTACTAACCCCTCTGTTTCTGCAAGGATCGAAAACTCAAACGATAACGCTTGTTACTTGTGGCAAGATGTTTTCTGGGTCTTGCCTAAGAAGGTAGAAAGTTTAACCAAGGGGAAAAAAAAAAAAAAAAAAAAAGAAAAGGAGGGAGGAGAAGGACTATTAGTAAGAGAGTTAGGTTCAGTAAGTTATCCTGGTTATCCATGTACACTGTCAGTAATTTGTTGAAGAAAAGTGAGAGTATCATTCTTCCTAGAAACACAGCAGAGCGTGCTATCAAAGGGGCTGGTACCAGCAGGAGGCTATGCTGTCAGAACAAAGCTAGAAAGCTGGCAGAGCAGCATTGCCTGGTCCTTGCACAGTCAGCATGGGGACACGAACATTGAAAAGAGGTTGCAACAGTAATTCTTGTCATAAATCACAGGACCACGTCACTGCTTAAAAGGCAAATATTCCTGTTGAGTAATAGGATATAGCACACACTGATGGCAGTGGTCAGCATGGGTGTCCATATGCATTGCAGGGCTTCAGTTAATTTATGAAAAAGCTTAAGCATAACCCAGCTGTTTTCACTCACAAACAGCCACATTTAACGGTGGAGAGCCTGTAATACAAAGTGTGAGAAGCCACAGAAGCTACAACTTTATGTGTTATCTCTTGGCTTGGTATGAGGCCTATGTAAATTTAAGAGAGTTATATAGAGATGCTGCATATAAAATGGCACAGAAGTGGGCTGCATGGATTGTTTTATTGCCTTCTCTTCTCTACTACAGCAGTGTGTGCTGGCCTTTCATTGCTGCCCTCTAGGCTAAATGTATGCAACACCTTCTTTAAAAATCCTTCTTCGTAGGAGTTGTGTTTTGGGGTTTTTTTTTAATGATGTTTCATTGTCAGTGCGCATCTGTTGATTAAATCACATTGGTTAGACTGAATTAATTAAATTTGGCTTGCAGGCAATGAAACAGAAATACAATATTCTTGCAGGTTTTCATGTTGTTGCCTGACTGAAATCCTATTTTCCCTATAAAGGAAAGTTCTTCTGTTGACTGTAGGCGACATTTGACCCAAGACACTCTTTAAGAATTGGATCAGGCCTTGTTTGAATTAGGTGAGACTCTGTGTTTTCCTTTAATGTCACATCTACTTTTTCATATCCAAAGCCCACCATAATTTACTAGCAGATATTTGCTGCTTGAACAAAACCTTGTAACTGTACTAGTTACACCAGTCTGAAGCAATGTCATTTACTATATTAGGATTGCTACAGATTATGCTCGCATACCTGTCAGGGAGACTTTGACTTGCCTCAAATGAGCAGATAATTTATTTTTTTTTCACATGTAGGGTCAAGAGTGTCCATCATTTATGTTTAAGCCACTGCAGCCAAGGATAGAAGACAATAGCAGATGTGTATTGCTGTAGCATCACGGACATCCAGTTAAACATTACTGCTCTCAGTTCTAGCCATCATATGAACATGATATGTTATTGTTTTCCTTAGAAGGGCTACTAGTGTGACTCCACCTTCTCAGTCCAAATCACAGTCACTCTGCTGACTTGTATTTCTGTGTTCAATACACACCTATTTACTATCTATCCCTCTTTTGTACATGAATATTTTATTTCAAAATGTCATGGCTTGAGCCTACAGGGCAACTGAGCAGCACACAGCCACTCGCTCACTCCTTCCCTCCCAAGAATGGGAAGGAGAAAATGAAGAAAAAGGCTTGGGAATCAAGATAAGGACAGGGAGGGATGAATCACCCATTATGATTACAGGCAGAAGACAGACTCCTTAGGGGAAGAAAAAAACCAATTTAAATCAAACACCACCACCACTTAATCTGACAATCAGAGTAGGACAGTGAGAAGTATAACCACCTCTTAAAAACACCTTCCCCCCACCCCTCCCTTATTCTCGGGCTCAGCTTTGCTCCTGATTTCTCTACCTCCTTTCCCCGAGCAGTGCAGGGGCAGGGGATGGAGATTGTGGTCACTTCGTCACCTGTTATCTCTGCTGCTCCTTTCTCCTCAGAGGGAGGAGGACTCGTATCCTTCCCCTGCTCCAGCGTGGGGTCCCTCGCACAGGAGACAGTCCTCCAGGAACTTCTTCCTATGTGAGTCCTTCCCACAGGCTGCAGTTCTTCACAAATGGCTCCAGTGTGGGTCCTTGCCACATGTTGCAGCCCTCCCAGTGAGGAATTGCCCCAGCACGGGCTGCCCTCAGAGTCCCGCCCTTCTCTGGGCGCAGCCCCCTGCTCCAGCGTGGGGTCCCCCATGGGCTGCAGGTGGCATCTTCTCCCCCGGTGACCTCCATGGGTGCAGGGCACAGCCGGCCCTCTCACCAGGGGCTGCAGGGAGGGTCTCTGCTCCGGCATACCTCCCCGTCCTCCTCCTTTCTTCCACTGACCTCACCGTTCACAAAGGTGTCTCACTCACGTCTCCTCCTCACAACTCCCACTCCTCCTTCCAGGTTCCCCTTCTTAAATATCTTATCACAGAGGCGCAGCCACCATCGCTAATTGGCTCGGCCTTGGCCAGAGGTGGGTCCAACTTGGAGTCAGGGAAGCTGCGAGAAGCTTCTCACAGGGGCAACCTGTCACGACCTGGACTGGAAGCCCAGAGAGTTGCAATAGTTCTGTGATCCCCTCAGGTTAAATTAAGGTGAAATGACACCAAGCGACCAGTTAAAATGTTTTACTTGCCGTAGAGAACAATTTAAACTTGGAAAAGGGTAAGCATTGTGGTCTCTTATAAATCCATAAGAAAGAAAAGAAAGGAAAAGAAAGAAAAAGAAAGGAGAGAAAGAGAGTCAAAGCAATCTGCATCACCACCCCTGGATCCAGCGTTGTCTCAGGTCCGGTAATCCTGGGTGGTGGGTGCACACTCAGCAAAGTTTCTGTTGCCCTTTTAAGTTCATCTTATTAGCTGATTAGCATACTAGAAGAGGAGGGGCAGGTATTCCACAAATTCATTTCCATGAGAGACGAGGAAAAAGGTGGAGCATGGGTTCCAGTTGAGCTGGTGGTCGCTGCCCAGCTTTGGTTTCTCCTCTGTTCCCAGAGACCTTATCAGTCGTCCCAGAAATGATCCCCTCTTAGCAGTTCTTGTTACCACCTCAATGGCGAAGGGGCCGTTAGTAATTAACATGTCATTAGGCAAGGCAAGCATGGTGTCTGGGTTGCACAACAGAGCCACATAGTATCGGACTTAGCGGTACTTGTTCTTGAGGGGAAACAACCTGGTTTCCCTCAGTCCATGTCTCCCCCTCTGGGGCTTATCTAAGGAATTTGTCAATGCAACTGCAAGGGAGCAGGGGGGGGGGGGGGGGGGGGGGGGTGCAGCCTTCAATACACTCCCACTTCCTTGGGTGACATTCCTCGGACTAATCCAAAGACCACAGCTTGTCCTTGATGCTTTCTGTCGATGAACGTTTGAGGCATTTCTCCTTCAGTTCCTTACACCACTTCTGTCGCCCCCCCACCTCCTCCGCTACAAAAACCCCTGCCACACACACAAACCCAACACACAAAATAAATGCAAAATTTATACCTAATGTTCACAACTAATTCTTTCCTATTATTTTACCTCTTACACAGGAAATCAATGTTTGCAGTAAGTATTTTGATTTTGTGTTCATCAGCATGGACATTAGTCTTCTGTCAACCCACCGTTTTTTTATTGCCTTTGTTGCATTGCAGTGTATTTGGCTCCTCACAGTAACAGCTAGGTTAACTGAAGTATCGCAAAGCATGACTAAAGTATCAGAAAGCATGGCTTACCTGAGGCGTGTTTCAGTGTGTAATTATGCTACTACTATAGTGTATTGGAATTAAAAGTTTAAAAAGAATAGTGTATATATAAGCCCACTAAGATTAATAAGGTTTGAACAACAAAACAGGCACTATAACTGTAGCTGGGTTTTCCTTTTTTTTTTTTTTCCCCCTGTTTGCCTTGACAGTAGAACTTGAATAGCAGAGAAATAGAATGCAAGTAATTTGTTTAAATTTTCTTAAAAATTGCCCCAAAACTACTTGTTAGGAAACAAAAACCTGTCACATCATAAATCTACAGCACCATACACCACTTATCTCTAATGAGTATATAATCAAGATTAAAGTTCTTCTGAACAACTATCCCTAAAATATATAGTAAAAAAATTAAGAAATATTTCTCCTCAGTTCCTCTGATGTGATGACAACAATAATTTCTGACCCACGGTAGCAATATAGTTATAATTCTCATGTAAATTATTTTGACGTAGCCTAGTCCTTCTCCCTGCTGTGATAGCAAAAATTGCGTCAACTTTAATATTAAGATAATTAAGCCCCACATTTTAAAAGTGTTAGGTCTCAGAATAAGTAACCTGGTAATTCTGACCAATCCTTTTCACTGTTTACCTTCAGAGCATGGGCTCAAATTCAGCAGCACCTAAAAACAAACATGAAAGTGATCCCCCAGGTACCACACATTCTTGACTCAGGATGCAGGCACAGCTGTGTGACTGAGGACATCCACTCAATTGACTTAAATTACAGATGTGTGGGCAGAATGAACAGAAAGAGTGCAGTCACTATAGGCAAGCATAGGTCACTTTTCTCTGCAGAAGTTCCAGAAAAGATCGAAATGCACTGTTGCGCTGCATAGGCAATAGTTTTAGGACTACCACATGCCATGTAGTCATTGCCTGAACAAACAGAAGACACATCTTTAGATCTGCCAACCCAGCTCCTTTCATCAATGTGAAATTCAGACTCAGAATGCAAACTTCAACAGCTAAAGCTCTGTTGTCAATACTAAATTTGTTTGGAGTTTCTTCCACGTCTCTACCAGTCTATACACACGTATACCTCGTAGTTGACTTCCACAATTGCTTCCCCTCAAACTTCAATTACAGGCCATAGTGTCATTATAGCTCAGAAGTGAACCTCAGCTATGATCTCCCTCTCCCTTGTGGGCACACTTCCCAAGGGACCAGCTCTCACTAAGTATTTCCCAGGATAGAACTAAATGGGGCTGTCAACCTACCGTGAACCTGTTCTCACCTGCCAGCCACAGTCACAGGGAAGGCATTCTCCTGAGCCATTATCTTCATTTTTGTCTGAATGAGACCTGAAGCTGTTGGCATGGATCCCAAGGTTGGGAGTTGGCAGTCCTTTCCAACTGCATTAACATAGCAGGCCCTACTACAGCTGGGAACTGCTAGGGACTCATCTCTTCATGCCTGTGGCAAGCTACTGATACAGCTACATAAACCTAAAGTGAGCAGGTGGATTGCTCCCTTCTCCACCCACTACCTCTTTCAAAGGACACTGAAACTCAGCTGCCTCTGCTTTACTTCTACGGCCGTAGAGTAAGGAGAGAGACGCAGAGGAGGAGAAGCACTCGGGCTGTAGCTGAACAGTTTGGAGAATGTCTACACTGTGAATGAAAGACACTGTAGCTTGAAATGCTGAGGAGCTTGACAATGCCTGGAGCTGGTTCTGCATGGACTGAGCCACCTCCAGAATTAGCATAGCAATACTTGTACACTGCTGTGTGCCTCAGCCAGTAAAGCCTGCTTTGCCACATGGCATATTGTCTGGACTGCAGCACTACGGGAACACCGAATGGACTAAGAACCTAAGCTGATAAGTGTGCCCATCCTGCAAAGTCCTGCAAATTTACCCAGCCCCTGCTAGCATTGAAAGCTACCCCTCTTTACTCGGCATGTCCTCCTGAGTTGATACTAGCAGCTCTCCACTTCTTTCCTTATTAGGCAAGGTTTTTAACAGCTTAGTGTGGTTTTGATCTTAGGTTCTGGCCTTGGAAAAAAGAGGCCTGGCTGGCAGCACAGAAATATATTAATAGTTCATGAACCGTTCTCTTAATGGCCTTTGGAATTGCCTCCAGAGATGCTTCATTTCTGTCGTGGTTCATACCCTGCTCACTTTCCATCACACCCTCCTTTGATGTTGGTCCCTGTAGTCAGACAGAAGAGTATCAATTAAGTCAATTGTGATAAACTCACTGTTAATACTAAATTATACAAATATCTCGATTATCCACATGCATTATTAGTATTAGGGCATGTCTACACATGGAATATGGAGCTATTATGGAATTAGGTAGGTGTGAATTTGTAACTTTTTCACACAAATAAGATCTCACTGTTATACAAAGTGTGCATCTGCAAGAGTGAATTAAGCAAAACCTCACCAGAGTGCTCAGTCTAGGTTAAAAGCGGGTACAGGAAGAGCTAGTGCTACATCAGTCATCCTGCTCTGCCAAGATCCGGGTGCTGTAGTTCAGCTTGATATAAAGAATGTGCAATTAAAAATACCGGTTACTGGCACAGCTTAGCAGTGATAAAGACTTGGAGAGCACTTTCTGTTACAAAGTGTGGGAAACTGATTTGCAACTAGTGCCACAATCACTGTCATTTTGACTGAACTGTAGGCTACATTTCAGAAATTAAAACCTAAAAAAACCCCTTCGAACTAAGAAACATCCTTCTGTCTAATTTTTAAGGTTAACTGTTAAGGTTGGAAAATAAAGAGTACGCCTTTGTGACTTGAACAGAAAATACTGGTGCTCAAAACTGGTCTCAAGTCAAGTCACCTCCTAAATACTGTACGGTTAAAAAATTACAGCCATGTTCATAATAGCACTTTAAACAGCTCATAATAGTATTTTAAACATCACAATAAAGTCCTGCTGAACATGAATCGTTTTAAACCTTTCGCATGAAGAGAGTCATACACACAGAGGTAGAGAGGATTTTCCATTCTTGCATTTAGGAGATTCAGAAATGGAATTGTATTGTATATAAAGCTCATTACCCTGGATCCCTTTGGGAAAAAGGGAGGAATATATTTGCATCATGCTCATTTTTCCGGCCTCAAAAATTTTTTGCACTCTCCATTATTATTGGCATACTAAAGAAACTTGTTTTATTGCTGACAAGCATTTCTCCAGCAAAACTAGATGACCAATGCTAATTGTGAACACACACACACTATGACAGCTCCTAAAAGCCTAGCAGGGAAAGCTCCTCAGCTTCTCTCACCACTTCCTAAATCTCTGTAGAGCTATGGCAACTTTTACCCGCAGGGCATCTGCCATCTATAATTTCATTTCCTGAGAAGCACTGCTCTGGAGGTGCAGAACAATGGTCTGGGGGCCGTTAGTTCCATCCACTGAGAACCATCTGACCTCCTGGGGCTCCTGGCCTCGCGTTCAGCTCTTACAGCAACGGCCTTGCCAGGTATTTCTCCACATGAAATTCTCGCCGTTAGCACATGGGACTGATAAAAGCAAGGAAGGCAGCCTGTGAAACAGTTGACCTAGCTACTGGTGTCTGCCCAGAAAGTAATTCAGAGCTGAAAAAGCTCTGAAAGAATAGTGCAACATTAACCATAGTAACCTTTTTGTAGAGAAAAGCTTTCAGAAAGAATGCTCTTAACTGAGGCAAATTACTACCACCTACACGTGGCAATTTCAGGTATATTCATTTCCTTGTTTTCCTCATCTCTCCCATCTGTTTCCTCTATTTTTGCATGCCCACATCCCAAATATGTGTTAATTTCTCTTCTCCTATCTCCCCTTCTCCTGCTTCCTTGCAGATTTGCCAGGGGCACAGAGTCTGCAGACACTCTCCTCTTCAAAGGACAGACTCCAGAGGGAATTCAGAAAAAGAAGGAAAATTAATTAGGAGTTTCACTCAGGCAGGAAGGGTTCAAGTGTACAGCAACCGGAGGCAACTCACTGTTTTGACTGGGTATCAAAACATGTAAATCAGTGTACCTGTTTATTCAGTGTCTCCTTACCCCGTCTCTGTTCCATCCCTCTGGGGATGCTATACAATAAATATTTGTTAAATATTCTTTTCAGCAAATTGGATCTTTCTCAAAAATTTCTGGACCATCACTTTAACTACTGAATCAAGTACTGCTTACAGATCTTAAAGTGGTAATCTTAGCAAGCTTCTTTCCTCCTCATTATTATGCAAACCTAACATACAAGTTTTGGGTATCATTTAACATAACATTTTACTTATCAATTTTTATATTTGGGAAACTTGCTCTATGAGATGCAGAAAGAAAAACATAGAAAAAAAGTGTAGTAAATTCAATTATTCTGCTGCACCAGAGCACACTCCAAATGTGTAGCAGGGTTCTCACAAACAGAAAGGAAAACAGAAGCTTTCCTGAACAAAACATCAGAATCTACCACTGAAGAGTACGGTGAGTGTCTGTCACTATTCCAGTCTACTGTGCAAAGGCATGTAGGGCATCATCACCCACCACAGTGCCGGATGATGACGTGGCCAGAGATGGGATTAACAGCGGTAACTGTGCCTCCCTCTCTCACTGAATCTCGACTGTAGCATTCTGACAGCCTGCTTCTAAGTGTGTGTGTGGTCCCGAACTTCCACTTCTGAATGGAATGGAATCATACCCTGTGATTGGTTATTAGCTCCGAGAGGATTTTTTCTGCCATGTGTACTGATGGATTGTAAAAGCATTGTCTCTTGTGCGCTAGAAGGGCTGAGCTGTTAACTGCTGTTCTCAGCTTGGAGCTGGCCAGTGAATTCCCACAATAGATTTTGGGAGTTCACAGAAACACCTGTGAGGAAGAGCTGAAAGCAAATTTATACTATTTAATAGATACTTGGAATTTTCTTAGTGTCCTTTCATAGCAGGTAACACTGTCAACTTGGCCTTAGAACATGACCCAATTCCATTACACAGACTGGGGATAAAACCAGTTGTCTTGGCTAAAGCTTCAGTTTCATTCAATACCTTAACAGCAAGATTCCTGAAAAAACTACCTTCATGAGATATCCAATGATCAACAAGTACACTGCATGAAATCCTTATAGTTTTTTTCAGAGCCTTTCAGAGCCTGCTTTGACCTTAATCTCATGAATGCCCCTTTCCACTCCACTGCAGGAGAGGGAGCATGGTTTTATCCTTTGGCCACTTAGATTCATCAGCATGTCCCTGCAACATTGCTTCTGCCAACCAGGTCAATTCACAGAATCACAGAATCATCTAGGTTGGAAAAGACCTTGAAGATCATCCAGTCCAACCATTAACCTAACATTGGCCATTCTCAACTACGCCATACCCCTAAGTGCTATGTCAACCCCATGTCACACACAGGCTGGACATGCAGAAGGGAACAAAGCAACAAATCGGTTGTGGACCACGTGGAAACGGTATCGTACAGCCGAGAAGTTACAAATGTTAGAAGAATAGCATTTTGTTATTTGATTCTGAATGTAAGAAACATGGAGAATTTTGTGCTTTTAATTTAAAGGAGTAAGACAATAATAGGAGCATGAAGATGACCATGAAGGATGTAAATAAACTTTATCACCACAGCCTAAATGCCAGTGATGCCTCACAAGAGGAGTGGGATACTTTGGATGGATCATGGTGGAACTCGATGTATGTTGTTGGTAGTATTTTTCTAAGTTCGCTGTGCCTGCTCATGTTTCCCCGTCTGTCTAGATGATTTCTGCAGAGACAATGAGGTGAAGTCTTGTCCTGGACTGCAAAGCATGGAATTTGAGATATCAGCCATATAAACTGGAATTGGAACATTCTTTGAGGAACTGACTGGAATACTTTTTCAAATATGAAGACAAGCTTCAAATCCAGACAAAGACAAGCTTCAAACAAACAGACAAATCCTGCCTAACACAAGCTTCCAAAAAAGTATTCAAAGATACTTAAACAGTGTGATCCTATGACTGCTTAAGATGACTCCAAATGGCACAGCTACAGTGAACTTGACTGATATTTTACTGAGCCAGCACCCAGACCTCAACCACCGGAAAGCTAACCCAAAGAATAGTTTTGTACAGGTTCAGCTCCAGGAAACAGACCACTATGGGATGAGCTGAGTGACAAGAGCACTAACAAGTAGGGTACAGGAGTAGACAGCTGGAAGGTGACAGCAGCACCAAGAATGGTTTTAAACCCATCAAGAAATCAGAGCCAAAATGAGCTGGGCCAAACAGACAGAAACCTCAGCTGCTGAGCTGCTCCCAGAATAACAAAGACTTTCCTAGAAGATATTCTGACTAAGGAATTTTGCTTCTGTGTCCAGGAGACTAAAAAATGCTAGCTAGTTTTAACAACTATAATTGTGTGGATGGTTTATATTTGCATCCAAGACTAAGTCCTAATTTCAAAGCGGGTCAAGATCCTTCTGATACGTAAACAAAATAGAAATTCTGATTTCTCAGCCTGGCATCAGTCAGGAGGAGCCAGGTCTACTCCAGTCTAAGACCTACATAAAATTCACATCGAGAACCACCTTCCCAGAGTCCCTGCAAAAAGATTTTTTCTTGTTTTTACCAAGGATCACGCCCTAAAGAAATCACTGCAGTAGCACCATTCAGTCTCAGTCAAAAGTGTTTAATGGCAATCCTCATAAAGAACAATATAAAAATGAGGAGGATCTACATAGATTTTTCACTGAAACAGTTTGTCTTATAAACCATCTCAGGCATGGTGAATACAAAGACCTGAAGATAAGCAAAAAACCACTCTGAACTGCATTCTTGTAGTTTGGGGCTTGACTTGGGGGTAGACCAAGAATTAACCCTCAGAAATAATCTGAGTTCAGAAACAGATGTGTACAAAGAAGCCTGTCCAAACAAATACGGAAAACATGTAGCACATAAAAATCACCGGAAGCCTCCAGTCAGTTCCTGTGAAGATGGAGCATAAATGAATTGAACACAGAACGCTAAGTACGTGGATGATAAATACCTTCCCTCCTTCCCGCATACTGTATGGCCTAGGGCACTGGAGGCAGATATGGACATGAAACAAAATTCCTATTCCTCGTCAATTTTGAGCAAGTATCGGAAATAAAAATTTATCAAGTAGCTGTCATTTTTGCCATTGCATCAGCTGATAACTTTGGAGCAGCACCTTTCCCCACTGCCTCACTGTCCACCTTCTGCCACACCTGTGTTGACTAAACTTTAGGTCCTCATTTACACAGGTCCTTGAACAAGTCTTAGGAATTGTGTATTCCTTTAAATTTTAAGAGAGCAACAGTGCCTGAATGACATAGGGACTGCTAGAGGAAATCAAAATCAGACTTTCTCCACCACAGGGTACTGCTGCAGGGACTACTGTATACATATAGTGTAAAAAAATGAATTCCAGTTAAGAAAATACTTCTCTCAGAGACTCTACTGTCACACCAACAGATTTCAGATACTGCTTAAATTGTGAGTCGACTTTGAGGTCTGCTGCATCAGATATCAAGGTGTCTCTCATTCAATTTAAAAATCAGAATTCTATTACCACTGTAGGGACATCTTGTGATTGCTGCTACCTGATATAAAACATGCTCCTTCCTATTACCTTGATCTCTTCCTGTCTGACTTTTTCTGATTTACACACAGACTAGATGTGCACTAGACATGTTCACAGTAGTTACTACAATAGGTGCCCTGACCGGGGACTCTGAACTTCACCAGACACAAATAGTGCATCCACAAGCACCATGTGTAAGTTAGTATTTCTGAAATGTAGACCTCATGTTTGCTTCCCAGTATAATTCACACATCTAATTAATACTTGCCTAATATACATGCTATAACCAAGAATGTTCTTTGAGGCTACCTTCATTCTTTCTCAACTGGAATTAAGAAATAATTGCAATATATTTAAGGGACACTAGAGGGAAGCCAAGAGGTCTCAACAACCCTCTCTAATAATACAGCTTGCAGTCATAAATGCAAAGTTAAAACCAAAAAATCCTTAATACGGTGTAGAAAATACCAGTTATACTTAGTATATTAATTTACAGCATGGGTTTGCTGTTTCTTTTTCACTGGTACTCTGCATGCTGTTAGGCTCCAGGCTGTTCCCTCTAGGTGTTCCCTTGGTGATGCTGTGAGCCTGGGAACTTTCACAGTTGTAACACTTGACAGTAAACTCATGCAGCTTTCAGACAGTATGATAACTTGCTAATATACACTGTAAATATGGGTGGTGAATATGTCAGTGTTTTCTTCCTTATTTGCTCTTTGTTACACAGTTGCTCTGGTAATTTCTGCTCTGGACGTAATTTTTTTGTTATTTTTTTCAGCACCCATCACACTGACAAGGCTATCAGGATGTCTGGTTCATCCCCTCTGTGTGTCCCTTCCTTCACCAGCATTACAAAAAGGACTCACTCTCATGCAGAGTACAGAGGTAAATCAGATGCAAATATGGTCAGAACATTTATATTCCTGCTCTGAGCTGCAGTGATCAGCCACAGGGCTTCTTTACAGTACCCAAAAAAGCTCTGGTCATGTGATTGACTTCCCCTTAATTTCCCCTTTCCCCTCTCCCAACTTCTTACTCTGCCACCCATATTTTCTCCCAAACAAGCAGCTGTTTACTCTTTTGCCATTGTCCCCAGTTTTGCTGACTTGACATCCTCACCTGGTTTTTATGATATGGGTGCCCTGGTACCTTCTACCCTGGCCATCAATTCCGTTAAATTAGTACCGCCTTATTTTGCCCATAGCATGCTACTGTTCCTCATCCTGCTGCCTTTTCAGAAGTGACGCAAATCAGGGTTAACCACTGGCACATATACCTTAACATGTCTGTTTATCTTCACTCCCCAGCAAGAGGGGTAATGAAACAAAACCAAAAAACATTTGATATACAAAATAAGCTGATGGTAACACGATGCCAAAAATAGCTTATTACATTAAGTGCAAGGGAGAAAAGCCTTGATATAAAGCTTGATTGCAACAACATTTCAATTTACCAGTTTAAATACAAGACTTGCATTAAAATATTTCTCCAGATACATCTCTTGCTCTCTAAGGTGATTTTTAAAAAATTTATATACATGTATCCAGTTGTAACACTTGACAGTAGTCTCATGAAGCATTCAAAGAGTATAACTTGATAAGTACACACTGTAGATATGAGTGGTTAATGTCTGTATGATTTCTTCCTTCAAGGGTTTAATAACATCATGTTGAGTACTAGCCTCAGACAGGTGACCAGCCACCTGATATAGTATAATACCCCCAAGCCCTTCCCCAAAGTCCCACAGTCTATGTTTCCAATGCTCACTGAATCCAGATGGTGTTGCCTCTTTCTGGTCTGCGAGACTCCACTGTCAGTTCTCCAAAAGTGGAGAAAAACTGCTCCATTTCCTTCTGCAACATATCATTCCTCTTCTCTGCATCTTCCTTGGCCCGTTCTGCATTACGCATTTTGATTTCTACCATTGTGAACTTCTTCCGCTCTTGATCCAGTTCTTCATGCAGGGCCATCATTTCCATCTCCAGGGCGAGATTTCTCTGCTCCAAGCTGCAAAAAACAAAATACAAGCAGACAACTCCTGAGCAGCGCTCCTCACTCCCTCAAGTAAAAATGCACACTACCACCAAATTCATACATGTCTTTTGATTTACAATGCTTAGACTGAATTTTTGAGAGGTATATCTCAAAAACCACAGATTCATCAATGAACCATCCTCATATGGCAATCTCTTTGGTACCTCACTTAGAAAATGTCTAGTAACAGCCACTGGCAAGGTGCATAGTAGCAAATAGCTCCATCTAATTTTTCAGGAACAGGTTAAGTATTCCTTTTACTTCTAGAAGTGCTGTCACCTGGCTCCTGCTGTAGTTGCACTACTGTCACTTACGAGGTCAGAATAATGCTCTGAATGCCTTTGTTTCACTGCTAATCTCCTTTCTTCAGCTGATCTATCTGCTCTATCTATGGATAGACAACTTAAAAAAACTACAATCATCATGGTTTTTGTCTAAAAAGCTGAAACTATTTAAGATTTAGCTTTCCAATGGAAAGTATTAAAAATCCTAGTGGTACACAGTCCTCATACATTATAAGAAGTGTCCTATAACACTGCATACTACACTGAAAACAGTGATGTGGGCGAAAGAGTACAATATTCTGTACGCTGCACTTCCGCCGGCAGCTGCTGTTGCCAGTAGCTCTCCCATGTTGTGATCCAGCTATGACCTGCAGTGCCAGAGGTACCAATGCAAAGGGCTACTGTCCAACAGAGGTGAGAACAGAACACAAGTCCTGAACAGCTTTACTGAAGAACCTTTCTTACAGTAAGAGTGCATTCGGCCATGCACTGCTGTGTGCACTAGTTAATGCTAAGCCCAGACTTTGAGGTTATTCACTGGCCATTCACACTAGCAACCTCACTGTGTGCGAGAAGTGTCTGCACTATCTGCAGGCAAATACACGGCTCTCCCTTGCCTTCTCTAACAGGTCTGAGCTGTGAAGGAAAGGCTCAGACAGAGCAGCAGTCTGGAGATAGGACTGTGAGCAGAGGTAACTCCCAGATGCAGTCTCAAGAGGAACGAGGACTCTGGAAAGGAATTCCAGCAGTCTCCCAGTCCCAAAAACTACAGGTGGAATAAGCCACAGCACTGCTTTCACTGACAGTAATTGAGGCCGCATCTCGATGACTGTGTTCAGTTTTGGGCCCCTCACTCCAAAAAGGCCATTGAATGACTCGAGCGTGTCCAGAGAAGGGCAACGAAGCTGGTGCAGGGTCTGGAGCACAGGTCTGATGAGGAGCAGCTGAGGGAACTGGAGGGGTTTAGTCTGGAGAAGAGGAGACTGAGGGGAGACCTCATCGCCCTCTACAACTCCCTGAAAGGAGGGTGCAGAGAGGGGGGATGAGTCTCTTGACCCAAGGAACAAGTGCCAGGACAAGAGGGAATGGCCTCAAGCTGCGCCAGGGCAGGGTTAGACTGGCTCTTAGGGAGTATTTCTTTGCAGAAGGGGTTGTTGGGCGTTGGAATGGGCTGCCCAGGGCATGGGTGGTGTCCCCATCCCTGGAGGGGTTGAAGAGTTGGGTTGACCCAGCGCTGAGGGATCTGGTGGAGTTGGGAACGGTCAGTGTGAGGTTCATGGTTGGACTGGAGGAGCTTCAAGGACTTTTCCAACCGAGATGATTCTGTGTGATTCTGTGAAAGGTGATGCCCAGTTGCCTTTCTCAGTCTCTGGAGAACAGGCATCAACTCATGAAAACATTGTGAGAGCCTACTGATTTTATTAATTAGATTCTACAGAAACGCACAAGGTTCTAGCTTTATTTTTGATGCCAATAGGATAGCATGTATTGCTCTGAAACAAACCCTTTGGATCATGATATCACAAAAGCAATGTCAGAGTATGTCAACACTGAAAGATGGGAAACTCAAGTGGCAAGCACCCAGTGACTGCAGCTAGTGCAGATTGCTAGCAAGTCATGAGAAGGAAAACTTCTTGGATTTACTTTGTGAAAGGCAGTCAGATGGCAGAGCCAAACAGTCTTACCTTTTTATCCTTGTCTCATACTCTAGTTTTTGTTTGGCCATCTCTTGCTTCAAGCTGGACACCAGGCTGTGCAAAGCACTGTGATTGTTAGTACTGCTGGCCACAAACGTTTCACTGTTATCGCTGCTGCTGGTGGCTCGGCTGCTGTGGCCCCCCACACTCCTTCTGTCACTTTTGTTCTCATAATCACCCAGGTTAGAGAGGTCTTCATGTGGTGGTCCATCCAGCACAGAGTCTTCAAAGTTACCCACATAAAAGTCCTGCTCAGGGCAGGTGGTGGTGGATGAACGACAGGAGTTGGAGTGCTCAGGGAGGGATATTTCACAAGAGGACGTTGACCAGGTGGCACTGTCCACACTCTGTTTGTCATCAGAGTTCACCATGGAGAACTGCTGGTGGACGTTGTCGTAGGTGGAAAGCCTGTTGTGCTGGCCTGACTCACTCACCGATTCCTTCTGCTTGTTGTCCCTCAGTGTGACATAGCCGTTGGGCACCCAGCCTGGCATCCGGCTGTTGAGGGTGTTGCTGTGCCCGTCTGTGCTAGAAACACCCATCCGCACACCTCCGTTCTGCATGCTGTGTGTGCCCATCTTAGTCACCGGCCCTTTCAGGGATGACGTTCTCCTGGTTTGCAGGGTACAGTTTGGTAAGGTCTGGCTCTTCTCAGGGCTTTCCACAGAGCTGCTGAAGGACCCATTGGTGACGATGCCACTGCCTTTATTAAAAGCAGGATTTTTTTTCACAGTGAGTGGTGGGCTTCTGGTGACATCTAGTTTCTGGATGCTGTTCCTGGGGCTATTTGTCTTGCTGCCTGGCAGAGCAGTCGGAGACTCATTGTCCATGCTTCCCCTTTGGGGAGACTCAGATTTGTCCCAAGAGCAGCGCCTCACTGCTGTCTCCTTGGTGTTGTTGTTCTCTTTGTTCTGTAGCTGCCCTGCAGTTGCTTTCTTTGGCATTTCATTGTTGTTGTTCCATACCTCCGGTCCCATCTGAGGATCTGCATCCTTGGGAAACAGCTCTTCGTGTTTGCTAATCATCACTGACATTAGCTGCTGGACTACTACCGTACCTGAAAGGAGACACCAGGCACATGGTCATTAATGGCCTGTTCTGTTTAGGGCATAAATATACTTTATCCATCAGATTCCAGAAATACTTAGCAAACATTCAGCTTATACTAACATTTACGCAGTGCATCCATCTGTGTAACATCCTGAACGTTTAACACGCCTGAAGTGCCTCTGGCTACCGGGCCAGATTAGCACCACCTCTTCCTTCCATCAAACCAAGCCAGTAGGCCTCACAGACACCCTAAGAACAGGAACTTTTGTGAAGAAGCTTTTGTGAATTACCATGACAGTAACTGCATCCCAGGAAGGCTGTGGAAGGTGCACCCACTCGATGAAAATGGGGCTTCCTGGCTGCTGAAATGTAGTGGCCACTGATTTTTTTTTTTTTTATGCCTTTATTCTCAGGGCTTTATGGTAATTTGGGCCCTCAACCAACAAGGGCTGATATTGACCACAGGTCAGATTTGGCTCTGGTATAAATGGAGTCCCCTGGGGGAGCCATTTTGAGCTAGTCCCTCCTGGAGCAGCACCCGGCGTTCGAAGACTCTCCCCTTGAGTCGGGATGCCACCCAAGGAAACTCCTTGAGGTTTTCCCTATGGGCCAGGATGCTGCCCAAGGAAATTCCTCAAGGTTGAGAGCCCTCACTTTTTAGGTGAGTGACCGAGCAATCTGGATTGTCATTAAATCCTAGGAGTCTCGGTAGTAATAGTTCTTTGTTCTCCTCTCATGGACATTCGGATCTGCCATTTGGATGTTTGCTGGAGAGCCAACTGATTGTATTAAAAATAAACTTTATTTTATTATCTGTTTATCTTGAGAGCCTCCACAACAAAGACTACAGAAGAGATAATGAGTAGCAAAGGATAACATAATTGTAAGTGATGCGTTTCAACTCAATGTGGCGATCGCTTTTAAAACTGAAGTTTTATTCTGGCACAGTGCTTGTATTTAGTAGTTTAAGAGAAAAATGGGCAGGCAAGGGATCTGCATCGCTGGGACACAGACATTTTAGTCTTCTGAAGCAAAACAGCGCAGTAATATGACAGAATTAATTTAATGTGAATGCCTTTAACTTCTCTGTGGTGAGACTATATGCAACCAGGAAACTATGCCACATTATAGCACAGTACAGAACTGATGCAGGACCACAGCTTGCTACTTGCTGTAATAAATGGCTACCTTTCCTCTTAAAGAACAACCCCCTTGGTGTGCGTACCACTTGACTGCACTGTAATTTAGACACTAGCATTCATAACTGGACATTTGAGACAAGTACGTACAGAAACCAGGGGGAAGCCACAAATGCAGATTTAAGGGTATTCGAAGCCACAGGTTTGATGATACTTATGTACAGTCATAATAAACATGCACATAAATTGGACACCTGGTCTTGCAAACCCTTTTTAGTCAAATGCAGGATCAAACCATTCTCTGTTTCAACAAGGATCCAGACATTAAAGTGAACATGATGATTAGAAACCCTTTCCACATTAGAAGGTTTTCTGGCTTGTCTGAGCTACTGTTCAGACAGCTAACCCTGGATATTCGCTGCTTTCATACATGATTTGGAAATGTCATGTTTCTGTTCACAAGAACATAGCTGTTATGTTAAGACACATAAGACTCCAGAAAAACACAGAAATGAACAAAGTATATGGGGAATTGTTGTCTCTGGGGAAAGAGAAAAAGCATCAAACTCACAGGAAAAGACCGAACTACAAACACGGCGTTTTTGAGTTTTGGTAAAATCTGCAGTGCAGGGTCTGTGTACAGGCCTAATTTCTGAGAAAGTTAAGTAAATCCTGCATATTAAGAAAAAAGTGTTTGGAGGGAGAAAAGGTGTCATGTACTTTATGGAAAATTAAAGTCACAAAGATTAAGCCTACAAGGAAATTATAGGAGGAGATTGTCATGGCCATATTTTTGTCTTAATCACAGCAAAATGCTACAGCTGAAACACTGCTGTAAATAAGAGAATGCAGCTGGCAATCTGATCACTGTTGTGCAAGAAGGCATGTCATATACCACTGCCTTGTGAGCAATTCTACATGGGTCACTGCAGTATGAACCTGTACTAACTTCTCATCCTTAAGAACCGCAGGTAAAATATTAACTGCACTCCAACCATATTGCTGAATAAGAACATGCCATATTAGCTGCAAGTTTTGAGAGAAAAAGTACATTTTTAGTGAAGTTGCCAAGGCATCACAATCTCACGCAAAGTCTGTTTGCAATGTTGCACTTTAGAGTAACCTGTAAGATTTAACCCAGAAGTTCATACAGGCTGAAGAATTCTGTGTCTATAAACCTATATGGAACTTACTGCAAATACTACATGGACTGGTATTGTACTGTTAATAAACCTGAAGATATTCCTTCTTTCTACTGCAAGTTATGTACAGTAAGCTCACCCTCCATGATAGTCAGGGGATCTTCCACTTTGGGGCGAAGGATGTTGGGGCCAAAAACAGTAGCCAGATTTTGCACGCTCATTTTGTTTATGCCCGAATAAGACTGGACTTCATCAAGGAATCTGTGGGAAAAAAAGAGGCCTTTAAGGAACATGTAAAAAGGAAATTAAAAAAAAAAAAAGTCAAAGCATGTGATGGTTTCTTAACACAGTTCAAGTATTACATTCCAAATCCTCACGGAACACGTTGAAAGGTCAAGGCTATTCTCCTCAACTTCTTCAGATTTTCTTCAAAAGGATACATTGACAACAAAATTTAAATCTCAATCTGGACTGACTACAAGATAACTCTGTTGAAGATGGTAACTTACTGCAGCATAATTAATCAACTACTTGGCTCAAAACAGCCTCAAAATGCAACTGTCAATTGAAAAAATAAAAGTTTATATTCTTTTAAAAATGTTTTTTTATGCTGGGAATTTTCTGTAAGTTCACAAATTGCAACTGTATAAGACATGTTTTTTAAGATCTTAGATGTATCCACGAAACTATTCTAAATACTACAAGACATACACAGTTTTCAAGGATACCATGCTTCAGGAGTGCACAGCCGAGGCCTGTAACTGCAGTTAGAAATGGGAAAACCAGAGTCCTATAAAGAGGACAGAACATACTCACTTCTACTTTCTTGTGTTTCTTGTTGAGTGTGGCCTGCTTATGAAAGCGCACCTTGATAGAGCAAATTAGTAATTACTCATGCAGTAAACCTTTATTTTTAGTGCATTTACTTAAGTTCACCAATCCTCTGACTGTGAATAATGCTTTTCCTTCAGGGCACATACACAGATAGGTTTGTCTGCCAGCTCACAGTTATAAATACCATTGTGATATTCTTGCAAGAGCACTTACCTACAAATGTATTTCAGCAGATTATAATTGACAGCTGGCAGGCTCTTCACCTGCTTCACCAGTTCTTTCAGGCCCTTTAAGTGGTTTAAGAAAAAAAAGGAAAAAAAAGAAAAAAAAAGAAAGAGTTGTGAGACACAGTTGCTTAGTATTTTACCAGAGATTCAAAAAAATGTCAGCAATTCTAATTACAAGACAATAAACACATCACTGAAACTGCAGCGTTAAATGCTATATACAAGTTACCATCAGGAACAGCTTGTAGAACCCATTTTGGATGGAGGAAGCTATATCTGTCTAACCAGGATTAGCTCTGGATAAAAATAAACAAGTAAATAGAAAACTTGGTTTCATCCTGTCTTTCCCTTCTCTTTTACTCTTTCCTTTTTTGACCAGCAGCTCTGTTCCTCCTCCTGCTGATAATAAGGCTGAGGTTTCCAGGATCAGTCCTGGTTTGAACTAGTTGGCATTTTCATATGACAGACTATTTGGGTATTTTACCCAGTTTTGGTCCATACTAGATTCAGGTCATAAATGGTTATTTCAGTTTGTGCCTACCCTGGGAATGGGACAAGCAGAACATCACGCACTAATTTCCGTGCCCTGTGGAAACAGACCCCAGCTATGCTCCTCACCAACCAGTCCCTTTAGACTCTTTTTCAGTACGGGGTTTTGGTACTTTGCCAGCATCAGTGGGGTTTGGATTACAATATGTTATGAAAACACAAATCAAAATGGGTGGACCATGATAGTGCACAGGTTTGCTGGCTGTGGGCTAAGAAAAGGAACAAGATGCACAGCTCTCTCCCTTAGCACTTTTAACTTCTGCATGGAGAAAGATCAACTGAAAGTCTAGTTAGCCTTATAGTTGGACTGCTAAGCCACCATAAAGAGGACTGAAGCGGCTCATCACCTATAGTACTGATTTTTCACAAACTGCCAGCACCAACAGGCCACTGCAATTTGAATCTTGCTTTCAAAATTAATTTAATTAAGTGCTTCATGGCATAGTTGCAGAGGAACTACATAAATACATTCTAGACTAAGCCAATATAAAATGACCAAAAATTTAATCTGAAAATGAGTATCACTGCAAGTATAACCTGCATGATGACTAACTGTGGAGCTGTCAGGTGGCTTTACATTGGAGCTATCAATGGTCAGAGACATATGCAACATGAACAAGCAAATAGCTTCAGCCTTAGCTCTGAGGAGCAGCTCAAATTAAACCAGATGAACAGCCCACTCCCACCTTTTGCAAACAGCTGACAAAAATTTGCACCTTGTAGCAAGCTGTAAAGGACAGTGAAGAAACCAGTCTGATTTCAGCGGGTCTAAGAGATTATGACTATAAAAGACAGTTGGCCACAGATCTTCCTTCCCCCTGCATTCCATCACATGGGAACAACTACCACCTCCACTGTTGGTAGTCATCAAGTGAAGGCTCAGAAAGGACATGGTCTCTCAGTTAGAAAAGAGGGGATGTTTCTCAGTTAGAAAAGATGAATAGGAACTCAATTAATTAGGAAATTAAGTAAGAGGGGTTCCAGTTCTAACAGGATTTGAAATGTCAAAAAGAAACTAAACAGAAATAACCACCTTAGAAAGTTAGGGGAGTAGACTGAAATCAACAGAATGAGCCTATGAAAAGCAAATATCAGGGTTGACCTCATTACCCATAAGCAGAACAATGTAAAAACAAGCACTCAGTTTCTTATGTCTTCAGACTAATACATAGTAGGGTCATGCCACTGCACTGCACATATTATGAGTCAGAATCCTTACTTTGCTCATCTGTGTTATGCTGTTTTAAAAGAGTCTGGAAGGTGGCCTGCTTCCAGTCGCCTGCTTCCATCTTTTTGAGGCTTTCTGATTCAATGATAGGCAATGAATAGAGTCAGTTGGCCTTCAACCAAAAGTCAGTAAAAGTTGGCACTTAGAAGAAAATGCCCCCTGATTAATGGCAAGAGTTGGACAGCAATAACTAAGACCCTTCCTTTTACACTTCAGAATGATAATCCACGAAAATATAAATCTCCTTCATGCAAAACGGAAGCTACTGACCACAATGATGTTTACTTGAACTGGATTCAGTGACATGTAATAAATACAGCTAAGGTCATGCCATGTGCCTTTATTTAAACTTCCAAATGACCTAGGTGGCAACAATTTTCATATAAAACCAGCCTCAATTACTAGATGCACATCTTAAATTAGGATAGGTAATCACCAGGTTCTCTCCTCCTCAAAATTGGACCAGATTATAACAGGCCAGCCTTTTATTTCATCTTACTCAAGTTGCCAACTCACCGTTTCTTCCTCCTTGCTGAGCATTTTGGCACAGGAAAGAAAATCTTCGTATTTTGCATATGGTATGACTGGTTCTGGGAGCTCCCTTAGGTACAGTTTAAGCAGTGATGCCACCGTGTGCACATCTGTATTGCTGTTGGGTTGGAATACAAGAAGTCAGTACTGTGAATTGGAATAATGCTGTGAGATTGACAGGCTAAAAACTGCCACTTAACTTTTCCATTGTCACCCCAGATTTTACTCTTCAGCAGTATATACATTTATAGATTGTATCTATAATCTGGGTTTTGTCTTTCCTTTTTTTGTCCTATAAAGAATTTAGGATACCTGCAAGCAAGAGCCTGTCAACTCTGTTGATTTGTTACTATAAATAATTACACATAAGGCCCTATTTTCAGGGACAAGTAATTGAGAAGATCCTGGCCCTCACTGACAGGCATCTAACAACAGGCATGCAAAATCCATTTTGACTGATGCTTCTCATTTTCGCCTGAGCCAGAAACCAGGCATTATGTTTGCACAGTGAGGATTATTCTCCTGCCAGAGATGGCCCAGCTCCCAAAACACACCCAGCATGTCTCAATTCCATTGTACCACCATATCCTCTGGTATCAGTATTAAGTAAGCAAGTTTTAAAGGAGACCATACATTCCACAGTTGTTTAGCTGAAACTTCTCCATCTGAATTACAGTTCTTTCCCTGGAATGCATCTTTTTCCTACGGGCTCCCACAAAATGACTACTGTGCCTTTTAGCTGTACGGTTACACTGAAAACATGGATATACTTTACACACAGAACCATAAATCCATGGGAAATGAGTTTTAGTTCTATCCTGTCCGAGTAAGGTAAGGCACTTCAAGTCACCAAACTCAGAAAATGCCGGAGTGCTAGCACAACAGGTAACATTATAGGGCTGACAGTCAAAGACCTGGTATGACACATGCTTTCTCATAATTACATTTGCAGAAACTTAAGGGTTTTTTGCATACAGCTAGTATAAGCCTAGACTGTTTATCAGCTATACTAAAAATAAGAAGATGGGGAGAAAGATCAAAATCGCAAGTTCAGAGTATGCAATAAAACTTGCTTAAATGTTTCTGTGGTGTGTAAATTTACCTTGTGGTAATTTAGGAGTACTTCCCTGAAAAGAAATAAATAGAAATAGATAAAAACTAAAAGTTAGCATGAAGAAATCTCTCTTGTGTTACTTCTGGCTCCACCTCTCTGTTTAGCTACTCAGGCATTTATTCAAATCCTTACTGGAATGTTCTGCATGCTTTACCTAGTTCAGATAAAGAGTTGCACTGCAAGCTGGGATCTTTCCCTCTGAGTTCTGAAAAATCAAAAAAATAGATCCTAAATTATGCTGATTTCATTCAAAAGAAACAGAAAATGCACAGACATTTCCACAATGTGCATTACTGTGTATTTTCTTTTTCTTTGAAGACTTCACACTTGGAACATTTTTTAAACTCACAGTCTCTCAAAGGGAACCACTGGTATTTGATGTATTTAAGTTTTGCTAGAGGTATGTTAATTATTATTTTGGATTGATCTGTTAAAACAATAATAGCTTTTACTAAGTTAAACCTTAACAAGAATGATGGGAACAACCTTAGATTAATGTAGTATGGTATCAGCAATTCAAGTCAAAACAGAAGAGAAACGATAAAGCACTGTATATATTTAAATGTTAACCATCACCACCCTCCTTGAAATAAATTCCCAGAAAACATTTCTATTTCAATCACTAATAATTCCCAGCCAAAATTCCAAAAAGTGTTTTCTAGAGAAATTCTATAAACAAAGCAGTAATGCAAATCCATGTTTTTAAGGAAGGTTCAAATTCCAGTCTCTTGAATGCAACCCTCTACTTGTAGACTGGCTTGGATCCAAACCAGGAATCCTGTGTTTACCCCGTCCCACTCCTCAGATGCGTACATAGCATATGTAAGGAACAGTACTATACACAAAACTAGATATAGTTGTACTGCTTTATCAGATTTCAAGTGCTAGCTCAGATTTGGCCTCTAACCTTTGCCTTCTCTCTATTCCCAATCCAGATGCAAACTAAGTGAACTGCACCTCTTCTTGACATCCTGGCTAACAAAACTCCTTACAGATTGTACAACCCAAGGGCTTCAAACCCAGACTCCAACAATCTCTCAGGTAGTTGCTTTTATGTCTTGTTGCTGTTTGTGGTAGTTTTTAGAGCGCAACCATGCCATGCATGACCAGGTTGTTGCCACTATTCAGCCTTATCCAGGAAGCAAATTTTTCAGAGATCTTCAGTTTCCTAAATTGTGGGTCCATCAGGAAAGCAAAAAGCAAATACAGAGGGAAAGACTTTTGCTAGTCAGACTCTGAAGGAGAGCAGCAGCCACAGAGAGCAGATGTGAACTGGACAGTGCCCTACATTGCAGCATGAAAGGGAGCACAGGCCATCAATCTGCAGAGAATTTAACTCTGATTACTCAGCACTGATGATCTTTCTGAAGATTTTATTATTGCTACTTTTATTATTTAAACAGAGAAACTCCCCAGACCTTACTGAAGGACTGAACCACATTTTTCCAGAGACTATTTGCATAAAACTAGAGAGGCCTTTCCAAAATACAAGATTCAAACAGGTTGAGTGTGAGAAATTATAAAGAACAATTAAAAGTTAACACATGGGTCTCCCAGTGAGGGGATTAAGCAATATCATCTTTCCTTCTTTGTACTGCCAGGATCATGCTTCATGTAGAACATAAGAATAATTTTATACCAGTTCCTTGGTGTGAAGTGGAATACTTACTCCTTGAGGGCACAGCAAATGGAGGATAAAAAGGCTGAAGGGGACAAAAGCCCTGAAAACTGATGCAATTTATAAACCTTCTCCTTTCAATGTGAAGTACTGATAGGCTATCACTGCCAAGAGTTGAGTGCTCAAGACTGCTGGAAGAACTGAGAGAGAAATGGGAAGGCAGGATGCTGAGAAGCAAGGAAACAATAAGAAGTCTTATGTTCTCAAACTAACGTCCTGAAGTACATGCTGTATACAAGGCTACAGAAAGGTGCTTTCTGGGCTGGGGTTAGAAACCCAGGTCCCAATTAGTAGACAGGGACACATTCACAATTTTTAAAACTAATTTGGGGGGTGTTTTTACTTTCCTTCTGCTGACCGAATGCTAAGGCAATACCGCAGACTGCCACAAGATGGTAGGATTACAAAGCAAGATTTTGGAAAATTTGGTTTGTTACCTTTTTTTTTTCCTAAACTGTACTGGAGCACTGTTTAGGATTTAATCTAGGTATACAGAAATTACCATACAGATTTTGGCAGCATAAACAAACATAAACACACACAGCCTGCAAATCTCTAAGAATTGGATTTCAAAAATTTATTTAGCAACAGTTAGACAAAAGCTAGACGTTTTCTTCTTTCAGTGTAAATATTATAAAATATGTCAATATTTTTATAATAGCGTAACTAAAATTGTTTCATAAAATCTGAGACCTGTTTAGACCTTGCAGTCTAGTATTATTTTTTCCACCTTTTTTTTTTTTTTAAGTACAGAGGAGAATTTAGAAATGGCAGACTCTAGTTTTAATCCATCTGTATTTTTGGTGTTTCAATCCAAAAATACCATTAAGTGCATTTCAGCCACAGAGGACAGCTGTGAGTTTCAAAGGAGTGCAGAACTGCAAGCTCTCTTGAGGATTGGGAGCATTTATTTCCCTTTCGGGAAGTGTTCTATCCACAGTCTAAGTCAACCAACAGCCGTATCTCTGCCTTGAGGGTATTTGTGTGGTTTGTAAGGCATGGATCTTTCCAGGGCCTGCAGAGGACATTTTCCTCATGGACTTTTTCCAGCTACAACTGATCAGTTTAAGACAAGGCAGTATTTCTCCCTTCAAAGCCGGCCTTGCTTATATGCTAGGACCATTACAGCTACAGAAACTTAATGAATACACTGATCTTGGTATTTCTTTTGCTATCTGACAGTGTAATATCAAAGTGCTCCATGATTACACATTCATAATTAACATGACTAAAAGTGTTCATTAACAAGTATTAAAGTAGAGTATGTCAATTCCAGCAGAAGATCCTCTGTTATCTAAGGTGGAACAACACTCATTAATTGAGGCAGACTTTCTCCAAGTGCACAATGAATAATTACAAGCTTGAAATGGGAATGACAAAGCACAAAGCAGAAAATTTCAACACAGAAAGCATCAGCAAGCTGAGAAACAGTCTCTTTCGGCACGTTGCGCTGGAAAGTCTGAGAAAGATTACTTACCTCACTAAAACATCAGTACTGCTTTACTGTTGATATGTTTCCAAAAGAGCATCCCCCACTTCACCACTGTCCATGAAGAGGCATTACAAATGCAAATGCACCACAGCCTCTCCTTAGTCATCACACTACACATTTTCACAGCCTCAATTCATCTGAACTTTGTCATTGATATCCCTGATGGCATTGCTGTTTTGACAGCACTTTCCTTTGTGATACCACAGACACTGCGGACGTGGCTGTCAGACCAATTACACCACCTGGAGTTTTTCACCCTCTCTACCATCAACAAAAATTACTGAAGCCCAGCAGGTCACCAAAAATCCACACATAACCCTCACACTCGGGCAAGCAGACAGTGTGTGCAGAGTCAGCGCTTCAGAGCACAAAGCCAACAAGCTCCTCATAAACTCTCACAGAGGAAGAATTAACAGGGCAAGGTCACATTACAGAAAGATTAATGCTGTGCCAAAAATAGCTCTAGATCACGATGACACATAAACAGTTTCCATAAAGAACAAACAGTAGGGAACAACAAGCTGTGAGGCTATAATTCAATTTAGGAGTTCTGGTAATAAAATGAAGTAGAACAGTACAGTTCAGTTTGTGTATTCCTTCCTCCTGGATTTACTAGAATTACAGCTCCATCATTTCAGACGTGTCACAGATCACAATCCTGGAAACAGAGAGACTGCCTCACCGCCAAAGATACCCTGTACCCACCACAACATCCGCTGACTGTCCCTGCTGAGTGGCATTCAGGTCCGTAGAGCAGCTCTCAGACCAGTAGAGATGTTTTCCTGTCGTGGGAGGATGAGTTCCTAACTGGCTGCCCAGTGTGTACCTTTGCTGCCAGCCTGCAGATAGCTTAAGCAAGATGCCCATGATAAACCAGTGATGAAACTCTGAGTAAGCAACATCAAGGGAGTATTACAAATGTGCGTAACTACTTATAGAAAGAATCAGAGCACTGTTACTGCTGAGAAGCCAGTGCCCAGAGGCTAGGAGGGCAAAGCCTGTGCTCAGGAATGTTACAGTGAATCAGGACGGGTTCAACTGATTTTGGGAGTCAGGCTTTGGTCCAGAAATTCAAAGGTCAGGTCAAATGCGTAACGTAACTGGTTGAATGACCTACGTGATTTTTGTTCCCCTGTGTAGGTATCTTCACAGCATTACTCTCCATATCATTTTCCTATATAATGCATACCTAGTACAAGCAGCACCGTGTCTAATCTAAGTACCTGTTGAAATTTTGCCTAGAACTTGTGAAATATATATGAAAGATTTACCATTTTAAGCCCTAAGCTGTCTGTCCTCCTCTCCTTGCTGCTACAAGAGCCTCAACACTGCATTAAGTTAACACTCATCTCAATTCTTATTTTTCTGTTTAGACAGAGAAAAAAACCAAACACGTTCTGCTCCTTTGTCCCTGTGCTCATATTTTTACAATCCATACTGCCTTCGAGGGGAGTAAACCTGGAAGGAATACAGAAGATTGACAGACTCCAAGTTAGACACACGCTTCAGTAATTATAACAGCAGCCAATTCACTCAGGTTAGAGAGTCATGCTTTAAAAGCAGCAATGAAGACAGCAACTTAGGACAGACAAATGAAAAGACAAACTCCATGGAAGGACATTAAAAATTACTTAGAAAAATATAGAAAAAAAGAGAGACACAAGTGTTTTCAGGTAAGGTGAGCAGAGGCCTAAGAAACAGATGGGTTCCCATCAGGAAAAAAATCAACCCGGTCCAGTGAATACGCTGCTAAATTATTTTATCATTTGATAGGTTGTTCACAAAGGCTGTTAAGTTTCTGCAGATTTTGCAGGGGTTGCAAGCATATATAAGACACGGAGAAACACCACAAATAAACAACCTGTTCTTGTTTACTGGAAAAGAAGGCCACAAATGTTGCAACCCTAAGGAAGGATGCTTTAAAAAACACACTCTCAGACCTTCCACAGAGTAACAAAACATCATCCTTTCTTAAAAGTGACCATGGCCATCTAAGAAGTCATTTGTCATCTCATTTGTCATTGGCAAGTGAAGTACATGGCTCCCTTCTTAAATTTTTTTTTTAAAACACAGCTGACACACCATTTCTGAAACTGAAATTCATGCAAAGCAACTACAAATACTCATTCACTGCCAATAGCTAAAACCACTCTCCTACAGCAGGACACCAATTAAACTGATTTAATGACCCCCGCATCACAGTAGAAATGTGTCTCCTAATGTGTATTGAATTGCTAGACTAGCTCTTTAAGTTGTGCCATATGCAGAGGTTATTTCTGCTAGCTGGAAAGAGGACTGGAATTAGAAAGGATGTGGAAGGGGCTCCAGAGGCACAACTGATGAGCAGATTGTGAGAATCAGGGAAGGAAGCCTGGAACAGGCAGAAACAAACAGGAATTTTCACAGGCCTAAGGCCATTTTTGTTTGGCAGGAACCAGCTTTCTATAGTAAAGACTTCATTTCACATAAAAATATTTTGTTTAGCAATTACTGCATTTTCCCCACTAGGAAGGGAATAAAGCCCCTTCCTTGTGGGCAACTATCTGCTTCTAAACAAATTCTTATGTACAGGCTTGTATTTGGAAAATAAAAGAATAACTTACATAACCAGAGATTTCCAAGTCAATGTCTAGTTGCAGTCTGTACAGTGCCAGTGCAGACTGCAGCCCCGCTAAGACACGTCCAATTTCTTGCATTCACCAAAGTTTTGAAACATTCTTTGTCTCTGGAGGAGAACAATTGTGAATGTGGTCCTTCTCACCTTGAGGATATTACAGTGGTACCATCCTTGTCATTGTCTTATTTTGCTTCAAAAATCCCAGTGATTAAATGCACAGGAACATACCACTTCTACATTCTGGACTACTTGGCTCCAGTAAATAATAGTTAGCCTTTGCCAGCTATCACATACTGCCACTTACATACCCTTTTCTCAACTGATTGTGATGGTGACTAGAGCAGTAAGTAATATTTTTTCCGTAACGTACTGCGTTCTTCTTTAGAGGAATTCATACCCCTGAGAAAATGTAATAGGGATTTTGTTTCACTAAATATGCGTTCATGTGCTTTCCTTCTCTCTTGTGCACACACACAAATGCAGGCAGGTAAGCTATGTAACTTTAAACTCTCTGAACTACTGGACATCAGTCATAGGAGTTATGAAAATCCAAGCCACATACATCGATCAATCACATGAGTATTAATATTTGTTTCAGTGATATTTCAAGTGTTTTTTTGTCCCTGAGCAATCTTAACTCTCATGTCATCTTGTAGTAATTGTGATGAACAACAGATGGAAAGAGGTAATATAGAAAGAGAAAAGCAATTTTGTACTCCTTCTAGGTAAAAATTGTAGAATCAACACCTTATTTTCCTTATCCAGTGCCATATTCACTATGCTAATTTTACAGAACGAATAGTCATAATCCACTTTGTATCATTACAAATGTATTATTTGTAAAGGAGCCGAGGGACTTTAAATTTAAAATAAAAGCCACACAAGCAGAGAGAAACAAATACCCTAAGGGCAAGCAAAATGGATTCCCTGGAGGGGACGATTTTACACAGAGGTGGAGCTGTACGGGAAATACCAAGGACATCTCAAATAGCAGCAAGCATGAACGACTGCCCAATTGCACTGTTAGCTCCTTAAAGCACATTTCATAATATGTGCAGATACATACAGAGGGAGCGAGGTATTTATTGATTTTTGTTTTGAAACTGACATTTAAATTTGTTTTTTTTTTCTTCACATAAAAGGCCTCAGCAGTTTTCAGTTGTAGCAGCTGTAACTCCCCTTTCCAAGACTGCGAGAAATGCTGATGTTCCAGTTTTCATACTCAGGGGGCTGGGGTGTTGGATGTTTCAGATCAGCTACTGGGTTTTCTCATTCTGTGAGTCTGAGAAATTTCAAATGCTGGTTCTATTCTTATACACATAGCTCATGATTTTTCAGCAACATCTTATCCAATTATAAGATCAAGATCAAATAAATACATGAAGGTTTTTGCCACGCTCCGACTTGGAAACAATGGCAGAGATCAGAACAGAATTTACGTCTGCCGGACTTCTGGACCATTACTGCACCTAAATCACACCGCTCCAAGCTCAAATGAGAAAAAGTAAATAGAAAAAGTATCCTTCACAATGAGACATGCAGACATACAAGGTCAGTGTTCTATAAATTCTCAGCTTCAGAAGCAGAACTGCAGGACCAGCGATTTATAGGCAACTCCTGCTGATGTTTCTAATTGCTGTAGTAGGGATTATGTGCCTTCTTCACAGCAGTAGCATGTAAAATCTCTTCTCCATTTCATCTGCTAAAGCTCAGCTTCCATGCCTGTTCCTGGGGCTCATTAGTGTGTGCTACAGATGTTGCTAGATAACCTTGCAAAAAAAAAAAAAAAAAATTATGCAGCTGAGCCCTGGTCTCATTTGTTTTGAATAGATAGAACTTCTGCACCTCTTTCAAGGTGTACCTCTTTGTGGGGTGTTCATCATCTTCCTGGAGTTTGGGGGTGGCTTCTTTACTTAAGCATGTCCTTCACAATTATTTGGTTTACAGGCATGGAAAAAATAACCTTTTGTACCCGTATCTCTGGTAGAGGTTGTCCCAGACACATGACCAGTAATATTTCTCTTAATGTCCAAGTAAGGAAAACATACTCAATGTGTGCTTCTTTACTGTTTTTAAGTTACACAGTATTTGAACAGTCAGTGAGTATCCTACAAACACTGTCACTTTCCACAGTCCTCTGGCTCCTTAAAGCTATTTTCTGGTTAATTATCCTAACTCTCACCATCCAACGAAAAACTAATAAACCTCATAGGAAGACAATTCACTTTTCTTTTCCAGAGCATTATAAATGTTTGACATTTCTTAAAGTGAGGGTCAGGACTGAGGAAACTGTTAGAGATAAAACAGCATTACAGATGTCTGCCTTCTGTGTATCTGTGATACGCATACCTTCATGCATAACAAATTTGCTCACCTCATAGGAACAGGGAAGGGAGGTAAATGATATCCAGCAATCAGGTTCATATCATGGGATGTTTTTGCACTAAAAGATAAAGCTACGCTTTCCTTCCTGTTACTTGCATTGCTATCAGTCAAAGGTCCCACAAAATAAATGTAAACTGCCTCTTCCTCTTAATTCACATGAGACCCTCAACTGGAGTGAAGGATCCCTATTCCATTTTGGAGGTGTGTTACAGATGTCACTTAGGACACACACTGAGGACAACCACTGTTTAACAGTCTCTTAAACTGGATTTTCATTAATTCTCGTATTAATTCTGATTAGAGTTAAAAAGGCTATGTGGCATTCATAATCCACTGGTTCTGTTTCTCTGATTGCACACTCTGAATATGTGGGCCACCACTGTCAATGCTTATAGGAGGAGAGCTGAACTTGCACAAAAAAATTAATCTTACAAACGGCTGACGTCATACTCAGCTGTGTGAACAGGTCTGAGTTCTTCCTTGGCCCAGAAAATTCCCGTTAGCTTTGCAAAACTGTATAAATATTGCAATACAAATTGGACCTGGACCCTCAAAATCATGTAGGTTTGTTATAACAGTCACAGTGACTTTTATTTTAAGAGCAAGGGCCAAAAATTATAAAGGAATACATAAAAGACTTCCCTTCCAGTCAGTTTTATAGGTAACAGAACATACTGAAATTGGTGATAGGAGAGATTCTTCCTTTGTGGAAGATATTTTTGACTAAGCCAAACCATTAGCAATACTTTTCCTAACCAGCTTTTCACAAATGGAAATTCTTTAGAAATGCTTTGAAATCAAACATCAAAGTCAGAAAGAAAAAAAAAAAAAAAAAAAAGACATTTTAGAGTGATAATAGGAAACATACTGAAAAACCTGTAAAAAAAATGTCAATCTATTGCTGCCACGTGTTTTACAGCACTGTGGGTCAGCCAGCAGAGCAGATCATGTCCCGTCTAGGCTTCAGGGAGTGGGGGACAGCTGGAGGGTTTTACCTGTCAAAAGAAGGCTTCTCTCCACAGTCAAATGCATCCTGTAACTCCTTGACAAGATTAGCCTGCCCAGGCAATCGAAAAAGGCCTTCTTCCTTTAGCCCCCGCTGCCGGATAAAATCCACACACTGCTCCACCAACATAGGAGCCAGACGGTTCCCATATCGCTTTTCATATCTGACAGTATCTTCCAGCTTCTGCCCAAAAATACCTGCATGAAAAAGAGAGATCTGACTTGGCTGAGATTCGTAAAAACATTTGAGGAACCCATGTCTTCTATTACAACCCATGCAATTTACAAGTCATTTAAATGCATGGACAATTAACGTACTCCTTTCTTAAGGATAAAATGCTCAATTTCACCTTTGATATTCTCATGGAGATATAATGCTGACATATTTTACAACAATGCTCAGAAACATTATTTAAAATAAAATACTGTAAATGATTTTTCAGACCATAAGCACAGAAAACATAGAAATAATACAGATAGGATTTTCTGTCACAAAGCTTCCACAACTCAAAAGTGATACACATCTCCACCCTCTTTGCTTCATGCCTGGTTATCTATAAAAAAATAAGTAGCTCCTGTATCAGTTTCAACAGCATCTAAACATTACCTTTACACATGGAGGGAAAAAGATTTATAAATATAATGCAGGATTTCATTCCTCCCAAACCAAATTATTAAGTTCTCCCACATAAACAAAGACAATTCCTATAATGTATTACCAATTGCATTATCATTGTCTGCTTTAGCAACAATAAGCTTTGTGCATGAAAAAAGATCCTGACATTAAAGGTGAAATATGTCAGACAAACTGCAGGAAACCTGCATTCATACTTAACCTCAGAAGAACATGAAGGTTTTTTGACAGAATTAACTTCAATCCTGATCTGAGGATATTATCGCTACCACTGAAAAGACAGCTACTCTTCATAACCTATTTTGCCTCTCCCTTTCAAACTGCAGAGCCAGCCATCATAGCCAGCATCACACTAATGTTCAGGCACATCATCTGTGATGGAAGCTCTCTCCATCAACTGTTCAAACCACCATTTGTTGAACGGTATTGGGGCTGAGGGAAGGCAACTCGATTTCTATATGTATATTTCTATAGCAAGACAAAGAATGGTTCTAAGGCAACCGTGATCAGAAACTAAAGACCAAATAATAGGCTCCTTTTCCAATTACATACACTGGAATTTGGAAAAAAAAAAAAAAAAAAAAAAAAAGGGCAGTAAGTCAAATTATGCCCTTCACTAAGTGCACAGTTCCTACTGGTTTAAAAATATTCAGCAAGGAGAACAGAGTTGTTTTGGTTTGCTTTTTCTAACAAAAGCCCAAAGTTAAGCCAGTCAGATTTTGCTTTTGGACCAAAAACTTTACCCATAAACTACAACTACATGAACAAATAACCACAAGCTAAGGTAGCATCCAGATTGGAGCATCCTTCAGGGCAACCTTCAATGTGTACATTTTTCCTCCAACAAAAGAAAGATAATCAACATCTCAGTTGTAGGGGGGAAAGTTGCCTTGCATACGCTGCGGGATGTTATGGCAAGGTAGGGTAGTAAGCTGTCAGTCACCCATACTGAAGATCTGGGGTTTGTATTTAAATGCAATCGTTTTTACTGTAGCACAGGAAGTAACTGGAGGGAGTAACTGATGTCCAGCTAAGACATCCAGAAAGTATTTCACGATGCAGAGCAGCGTATTTGGTGATTTTGATGGTACTCACACTTGTGGATGCCAAAACCAGCAATAGGTAAGGGGACTGAACATCACACAGTCACTCTTTATTAGCTCACTTTTTTTCATGTTGTACAAAACCCAAAACCCAACAATTGACAATTAAAGAAGGAATTTTTTAAATTTCAGAGTGAGTCAAGCTTAGAAGAATACTGACTGATGTGGAATATTTGGTGTCTGCAAAGTTCAGCCTCTTCATGCTGGCAGAGGAGTTAAAGTATGTCTTCTTAATTCTTACATACCTTCCTAACCTCTTGCAAACTGCCCACGGGGATGGCAGGAGTATTAAATGAACACAGGTTTCCTGTATTTGTCTGAGTTAAGGGTTGCTGCTGGTCAACACAGAGGAAATCCTCAAGTCCCTCCATTTTCTAGACCCTCTTTCTGAAAACAGTGGAATTAAGGAGGAAGGTCAACTGACTTTCAGTGAAAGAATCTGTGTGATTGTAGGAGTTTGGGGATTCCAAAGTCCTTCTTTATACACAAGAAGGCTGCTGTTCAGTGCCCCCCAAATTGTCCCTTCTCCTGGCTGATTCCTCTGCCTCTCCTCAAAGGGAATGTGTTCTAGCTCCCAAGCATCTTGGTGGCCCTTTGCTCAACTTCCTCCAGTTTTACCTCCCCCGCTCTTTTTTCTTTCTAATGGACACAGTATTTGGAATATGGTCCAAAAAATGCTGAGCAGAGGGGGTTAATCACTTCCCTCCCTCTGCTGGCTCTGGTCCTGCTGATACTGCCCAGACTGCTTACTTAGCCAAACCCTACTCGCTGCCAGGTCCACTTACAGTTTACTGTCCCCCAGGGCACCCAGGTCCTTTCCGCAGAGCTGTTTCCCTGGGGTTATACCTTCTTAGGTGTAGGACTTGGCCATCCTACTCCAGTTTGTCCTAGGCACACACAGTCTGAGCTTTCCTTCAAGAGCCCGTGAGATCTCTTGGTTTTAAAGACAAGAGGTTTTGCCTCTTTTCAAACAAAATCAATCAGTTTAAGAGAGGATATTCCAATTATATGATGTACAATTACATCTCATGCCCACTGCCAGTACAATTAGTATGAAAAAGCTTTGTCCTGTTGGCTATACTTTCTTCTCTCCATGCTAACATTTTTTAATCAGTAATGTGCACATTGAAGCTTACATTTGCAGAGGAAAGAGTAAGTTCTCAAACCTACCAGACTGCTTTGAATCTCCTATTCGTAATGACACTGCAGTCAAAACACATCACTTCCTATTAATACATTTTTTGAGATGCTGCCTTTTTCTCCTTCTTTCCTTCATTTTAGAATTGGCTTTCAAAGCATGTCAGATACATAACAAATAAAATCAGAATAAGGGGTTTTCGTGCAGTGGGAGAAAAAATCATTCCTATATTATTATAAATTGCTGATGCACCACAACACAACATGTACTGAAAACAGGTGGCAACTATAAAGCATTAAGGTGTCTGTAACTAGTGTCAACCAGTATTTATAAAGACAAATAGAAAGTAACAAGCGATTCATGTACAAAAGGTGACATTAGATGGATATAACAAACCTGGTTCTGTATTGTAGCAGCAAATCACAGAATCATCTAGGTTGGAAAGGACCTTGAAGATCATCTAGTCCAACCATTAACCTAACACTGGCAGTTTCCAACTACACCATATCCCTCAGCGCTATGTCGACCCTACTCTTAAACACCTCCAGGGATGGGGACTCCACCACCTTCCTGGGCAGCCCATTCCAACGCCCAACAACCCCTTCTGCAAAGAAATACTTCCTAATATCTGGTCTAAACCTTCCCTGGCACAACTTGAGGCCATTACCTCTTGTCTTATCGCTCATTACTTGGTTAAAGACTCATCCTCAGTTCTCTGCAACCTCCTTTCAGACAGCTGTAGAGGGCGATGAGGTCTCCCCTCAGCCTCCTCTTCTCCAGAATAAACCCCCCCCACAGTTCCCTCAGCCGCTCCCTATCAGACCTGTGCTCCAGAACCTTCACCAGCTTTGTTGCCCTTCTCTGGACACACTCGAGTCATTCAATGTCCTTTTTGTAGTGAGGGGCCCAAAACTGAACACAGTCATCGAGGGGCGGCCTCACCAGTGCCGACTACAGGGGTAAGATCACTTCCCTGTCCCTGCTGGCCACCCTATTTCTGATACAAGCCAGGATACCATTGGCCTTCTTGGCCACCTGGGCACACTGCTGGCTCATGTTCAGCCGGCTGTCAATCCACACCCCCAGGTCCCTCTCTGACTGGCAGCTCTCCAGCCACTCCTCCCCAAGCCTGTAGCGCTGCTGGGGGTTGTTGTGGCCCAAGTGCAGCACCCGGCATTTGGCCTTATTGAAGCTCATACAGTTGGCCTCAGCCCATCGCTCCAGCCTGTCCAGATCTCTCTGCAGAGCCTCCCTACCCTCAAGCAGATCAACACTCCCACCCAACTGGGTGTCATCTGTCTAGACTCGATCCCCTCGTCTAGATCATCAATAAAGATGTTAAACAGGAGTGGCCCCAAAACAGAGCCCTGGGGGACACCACTCGTGACCGGCCGCCAACTGGATTTAACTCCGTTCACCACAACTCTTTGGGCCCAGCCATCCAGCCAGTTTTTTACCCAGCAAAGTGTGTGCCCATCCAAGCCTCGAGCAGCCAGTTTTGCTAGGAGAATGCTGTGGGAAACGGTGTCAAAGGCCTTACTGAAGTCAAGGTAAACAACATCCACAGCCTTTCCCTCATCCAATAAGCAGGTCGCCCTGTCGTAGAAGGAGATCAGGTTTGTCAAGCAGGACCTGCCTTTCATAAAGCCATGCTGACTGGGCCTGATCATCTGGTTGTCCCGCATGTGTTGTGTGATGGTACTCTGGATGAGCTGCTCCTCAGCTTCCCGGGCACCGACGTCAAGCTGACAGGCCTGTAATTTCCTGGATCATCCCTCCAACCCTTCTCATATATGGGCGTCACATTGGCCAATTTCCAATCTGTCGGGACCTCCCCGGTCAGCCAGGACTTCTGGTAAATGATGGAAAGCGGCTTGGCGAGCACTCCAGCCAGCTCCTTCAGCACCCTCGGGTGTATCCCATCCGGTCCCATAGACTTGTGTGTGTCTATGTGATGCAATAGGTCACTGACTATCTCCTGGATTGCGGGGGGCTCGTTCTCCCAGTCTCTGTCCTCTGGCTGAGGAGGCTGGATTCCCTCAGAACAACTAGTCTTTTTATTAAAGACTGAGGCAAAGAATGCATTAAGCACCTCAGCCTTCTCCTCATCACTTGTTACCATGTTTCCTCCTGCATCCAGCAGGGGATGGATACTCTCCCTGGTCTTTCTTTTGCTACTGACATACTTATAGAAACATTTCTTGTTATCCTTGATTGCTGAAGCCAGGGTAATTTTCAGCTGGGCTTTAGACCTCCTGATTTCTGCCCTGCATAGCCTCACAGCATCTTTGTAATCACTGTAGGTGATTCATAGGTACTGAATGAAGAAAACCTTAAAAAACCTATATGAGAGGAAAAATAAAACCTGATGGAATGGAGAGGTAACCAGTGCCAAGAGAAAAAAAAAAAAATCCAAATCGGAGCCTAAATTTCCCAGTTCTGATCCCTTAAGTGTAAATATTGAATTGTTTCTAATACTAACTGCAATAGGGTATACCATAAATGAAGTGAGTTTCATTGAGACACTTAAAATACACATAGCTAGGAATGCCTGAAGGAGATAAAGAATAACTACAGCAGTTGTCTCAGATCTGACAGGCTGGATTCAGATCCTCCACAGTCCTCAGAACACAGTTACATTGAGTCTGGCCACATATATACTTCACGGCCAGAGGAGTAGGTGTGTGCCTCATCATCCTCACATATCACATAAAGCTTCAGGGACTTGGCTCCCCATCTACATGAATGGTGATAATACCATATCTATCTCACAGGTACGAGGAGCTCCACACTCAGCTTTGAGAAGTCATAGCTAGCATGGTAATTCCGACAACCATGCAATAACCTAAAGTTAAGACCAAAGTCTCATGGAAAATCACCACATCACACCTTGAAGTGCGTCTGAAGTCACCATCTACTACCCAATTTGTTTGGGTTTGGAACTCATCTCAGGCAGGCTTGGCTTTGTTTCAAAGTCTAGGCTGAACTTCTCCAAAGGAAATATTTCCTTCACCTGACGTGCAGAACACGGCACCAGGCAGCACTTGGCCATGAAAGGAATCAGTCATGATAAACCTACATAAATATTGACTTGGAGTTACAGACTTGCTGATGCCTTATGGAAAAAGCACTCTGTTGCAGGGGCAGAAGTCACAGAAACAACGACAACTCTGCTTCCACATCATGTTACCACAGCTTTTACCTTGTTCATCACCTTTCTGGTGTCAGTTGGGTTTTTCACTGTTTTGGAAAAGCCATGACAGCCTGTAAGGTGCACCTTCTTCCACTGTCCCTTTCTAACGCCGTTATCCACTCTTACATCACAACTAACTACAACAGAGATACTGCAGATTAATAGTTTATGACGACTAAGACGTTGACTATTATGAAGCAACAGCAATGCTGTGAAGAATTGTGGTTGCAAACACAGTTGCCTTAGTAGTTGGCAGAGGCAGACAATGGAGAACCCTATCAGCTATACCTCATAACTGCTAACATCTCCTTTACAGAGAAGCAAGGAAATGACAGTCCAAGTTATGGAGACCACAACAGAACCAAAATCACAGATTATTCCACATGCTGTTTTTCAAAAGTAAATTTCTACTATAGTAACTAAACAAGAACACCTCTGTGAAGAAAGAAATAAAAGAGAGCCCTCATAACTCATGTTGTAATCCAAACCCAAGTTCTCCTCCTAAATCTCAATGTCTCCAAAATCCAGAAATGCACAGATGCACAAAATGATGACCTGTGGTTTGGTTTATCCTGGGGATAGGGTGCCAGAAGGGAAACAAACAAACAAAACCAACAAAAAACCTTGAGATTGGCAGCAGCTTGGCTTCCCCACCACTGGAGGAAGGCAGCAAAATGTACAGAATTCCAGTTCTGACCAGTCATTAGATTTAATCAGCAGAACTGCTTTTTCAGAGAGGCCCTTGTAGGTCTTTAAAGCTATATCCAATTAAGCCAAGATCACGCATAACATCAAAGAGAAAAATCACATGTTAGTAAAAGGCATGCTGAGCAGTTATTCATTAACTAGGACATTCCCGTGGCAGAAGTTTTGTAAACATTTTGAGAAACTGCATTTCCAAACCTAACAGATACCCATAAAGCTTATGAAAGACACTACAGTGCTATATCCAAATTCTACATATGTCAGGAGTTGTGAAAGCACTGTGCTATTTTCAATGGTATATATTCACAGTTTGAGTATGTTTTTTAAAAATCTAAGAATGCTATTAGTCAATTATTTCCTTAGCTACTGAACACAGGTAGGGGTCACATCTCAAGTCTATTGACTCTAAGCTTTAGATTCAGTAAGAAAAAAGAAGAAAGATCTAGGTGGCAATTCTGTGTCCTTGCTTTATAAGGAATAGCTTTAAAAAGCCCACCTGCCACTCTAGCTCTACCACAGTATACGCACTCAGCGAGCCAGAAGGTTTCTGCCTTTCCCAAAGCACCCCTCAGCAATTCAGATGATAGCATAATTTTCAGACAGCATAAATTACAGAGGGCTGATCCTTTCAACAGAGGGCCCACACCTGTACATGTGTTCTCTCAATATGCAGCAGCAGATCTCTGTCCTTCCAAAGCAAGTTCTGAGTTTATTGGCTATACTCATCAGAAAGGGTCAGTTAAGGTCAAAGGAATTGATCTCAGGAATTGATCTGGATGAGAATTTTAAGCAGCTCTCAATTCTACATCAGTATCGACAGTGAAAATAACAGATCAGGTGAACAGCTTTAAACAGCGGGACTGGGAACAAAGGTCCTGGAATAACACACAGAAGTGGCTGTCATGGCCACATAACACTTAATATGGAGTTTTAAATTATTATTTCTTATCAGCTTTCTGCTCTGGTGTTCCCCAGCATTAAGTGCTGGTTTAGGTGGATCAAAGGCAGGCAGTATTTTCCTCTTTTCTACAGAATTTTGTAATGTACAGGAGAGGAAAAATCTCACCAAAAATAGCAGTGGCAGAATTTTGTTCCCGCCTGACTCATTTTCTATTCTTCAAGCCTTCTCCTACCCCACAGTCAGTGTGATGCCAGCAGTAGATAAGGTAAGATAAAATCCTGCCCTGGAGTTTAGCACAGCTGCACACCAGCAGTTACTGCTTAGAAAAAACAACTCTGAAATAAGAGCAGAACTAGCTACAGGACAGAAAGGAATGGAGGCAATTTTAAAAACATCACCAGGAACTTACCACGGTCCATCACATCAGGACCTGCACTGTTTCTCTGGCCGTGGCCAATGCCAACTCCTCCTCCAAAACTCTGCTCACCCAAATTCACCATGCTATTGAATGTTCTCACCACTGCATGCCAGCAAAGTTACCCTCAGTTATTGCTTTCCCCACTTACCCTGCATGTGCTTTCAGAAGATTCCTGGGGTGTACTTAAACAGAGAGCATCTTCTCTAAATCAGATTTTTAAAGACACTTGGCTGTGACCCTCTTCAGATGCTGCCCTCTGAGCACTGACTTCTATGACATGACCTCCAAACAGGTCTGACATTTAATTTTTCGGTGCCTATCACAATGCAGCTTTGATCTGATTTCCAAGAAGGGTTCCACACCTTGTACCATCAGTGAAGATGATGATGTATCTCTGCCTAAGCATACAATGTCATGATTCCCTTGCAGTTCTTTCAATGACTAGCCAGTGGTTTTCCCTGCTAATTTTATTTTCCACATCGTGTTGCACAGCTTAGAACTAACTGATCTGCTTTACACAAGTATGGACTAGGTTTGCAGAAGGCTAGTTTTGCCTTTTTTTATACTTACGCATACAATCTGCAGATGAAGTTATAAGAATTCAGTATGCCAATTAATAAGACAAATTAGTTAGCCTAATTTGCCTGTACAACCCTGGTAAAGACTTGACTGAAAGTCCAGTTAATGTTCATCTTTCTGTTGACTTTAGTGGGACATGGATCTAGTTAAACATGTGCACCCAGCAATCTCCAGCTCTGATCTAGGGGCCTTGTGACAACGTTGTTGACAGAAAACGTGTATGAGAAAGCAACTCAAACAAATTATATGTAGAGGAAAGCAAATTAGCAGCATGGCCTCCATTATTCTGTCCTCTGCCCCAAGGGCTGCATCTTCACTTGGGAGTTTTAGACATGAAGAGTTTCTGTGTCAGAACATATGGAGAAAGAAGCAACAGCTGAAGCTCTTCTTAGAGCAGCTAAGGCTGCACCCCAGGCACAAAGGCAGCTGTCTGCAAAACTATCAGTTCATCCTTTATTCAACTTCCAAACATTTCTCAAATAGTTAAGTATATACATGGGGCACAAGGCGGCTCTAATTTACACCGATACCTTGAAACGCACTAGCACACTTCATACGGATACAGCCACATCCTCCTAGCCAGTCTCCAGAAGGACTGAACTCCAGCAGCCAAGGGCAATGCTGGCCCTGGGGAGTGGGGGTACAGGGGGCAAATAGCTTTCAAGGCTATCTCAGCTGCAGGTGATGGTGGATCTCTGCTGTAGTTCTGCGGCGAGTCGCTCACCAGTTGTGATCCCTCATTTCAAGGCATTGCCCCTGACTGCCTGTGCACACACAACCCTCAAAAGCAATGATGCTACTGCCTCACCACTGAGTCTTGTGAGCAAAGAGCTGCATGGTCTTGCAAAAGGACAAATGGCAGCATGGAGGAACACTTTAGGGAAGAACAGGAGATGAAGATGATTATATTTGTATAAGTCCTGTGTAAGATCATTTCTCACACTTGAGAACAACATGACAATTTAGCCCTTTTACTTGGATTTTTCTGTCCAGCATAGTTTTTAAGGCAGCACCAATATTCCCCTCTTCCCACAGACAAAGTTTGTGTCCTCATCATGGAGGCAGTTTCTCCCCACTCATCCCAAGCACCTTGACATCACTCATATTTCTTTCTCAGACATGCATCTCCCTTCCAGTGCTTCCAGCTAACATATCTTGAGAGCCAGCCTCCTCTTTGCCCTCCTCCCCCCAGTACTGCCATGCTCTGCTTCAACAGGAGCATGTGCAATGCAGAAGAAAACTAGCTTTAAACATCTCTATGCAGCAGGTGGAAAGGCAAATGCAGGCTGCAGGGCAGCAGGATGAAGTGGCAATGCAGCACTTGCAACAGGACAGTGTATTGTAGGGCTACACCTCAATCCATCAGAAATCTCTGAATCCAAGGACTTAGTCTTCTGCACAGATGCACATTTATCATGTTGCTTTGCTTTCTCTCTTCTCCCCCCTCCTCACTCACAGACAAAATACAAACCCAAACTCTTCTTCCTGATGTTCTGCCAGACAAATAGGTGACTCAGAGCATCACAGGTCTGATTCCCCCACTGCTCGCACTGATTCTTTCCTTAGAGGCTCTGCAATAACCTTGTCTCAAGCTACCTCATTCAGGCAGCCCATTCACAGACTATTATGTAGAGGACACAGCATCAGCTGGCCAGCTACAAACAAATGAACAAAGAAGTAAATAAATCATTTGTGGAATGTTGGCATCTGCATTGTTTAATGCCTTTTGTTTTGGTACTCTCATTTGCCCCTGCACACACAGCCCCCGTGACTTCTCAGAAATCATGGCTTCACTAGCAAAGCAGAACACAGCGACAGAATGGACCTACCTTTACGGAAACTAAAACACCGTTTAATTCTCCTATAAGTAGTTTTAGGAAGGAAAGGAGCTGCTGCTAAGGCACCTGGGCTGCGGACTCCAGCATTTCTGTCTTCAGGCATCATACAGGCCAGAGTCCCCACGTCCCTCCAAAGCTTTCCTTCACCAGCTGCATCCAGACGAAACACTATGACTGCTCATCATCACTGACTGCTGAGGAGTTTTTATAATAGTGTATTTTTCCTCTGGAGCTAGGAGATTTGTGGTCTTCTAGATCTTGGGTAGGGCTTAAAGTAATTTTAATGTTCTCTTCCCTGCTTCAGTTTTGCTTTGGGGAACAATTTCCTTCCGTCTCTATTTCCTTTCGGTTCTTTTATTTCCTGTGGCAAGACAACTGTTTATTATGTAATGTCACAACAAAAGAGTTTCAGCAAAAAAATGTATCTTCCATTCAAACAGAAGTGCCTGCACAGAGGGGGAGAAAGACCTCTTCCTCCCAGCTGGAACACGGGGTTGAGTGGCAGAGACTCCAATTCCACAGGAAAAGGTCAGTGCTTCACAGTGCACAAGGGTAACGAGAAGAACAATACCAAAAAGGCCACTGAAGAATCCTCCGAGATACGATACTCCTTGCTGGCTCCCTTTATCTCTGCAATCGTGAAGCAAGAACAACAGCCCCTTCGCCTAGAAGGCTCTCTGTCCATCACAGATTCCTTTCAAAAGGCTTTTTCTACACCCAGCACCCAGTCTGATGTTCTCATGGGTTTCTTGCTTGTTTTATTGCCTTCGAACTACCAGGAGCTCTCACGGGAGAGGCACGTCAGATGCGGCAGCAGCGCATCTTTGCCGGCAGGATCCCGGGGAGCTGCTGAGAAATACGTGCCTCCACGCAGGGATGCTCAGCCTGCTCGGTCCCTCTGGTCCCACGCCTGGCAATGGCAGCCACGGCTGCTGCTGCTGCCATCCGCGCCAGCCCCTCGCACGCAGCAGGTGCAGGGGAAGGACAGAGAGGAGGCAGCCGCTGCAACGCAGATTTGTCTGCTCCTCCGGGTGACTTTGAGTTGACTTCAGGCGGCTGTGGTGTGCGGCAGCTTGGAAAGCAAGCAGGCTGTGTCTGGCTCCCACAGGAGACCTTACACTGCTACTATCCCTGCTAAAATGCTCATGCTCCTTCTTCTCGCCTCCTCCCTCCCCCTTAGTTGCAAGCTCTGCAGTTAATGCTCAGGCCTTTCCCTCCTGTAAAAAATTGCCTTTTTAATCTAATCAGGAAAGGAATTTCATGTGCAAACAGGCATTGCATGCCCTGACTCATTTACATTTCTTTTCCCTTTCAGATTTTTTTCCAGTCACCTTATTCTTTTGGTGCAAAACCCAAGCTGTTTCTGATCACCTTAGCAGATTCCCACTTGCCCCCTCCCACCTTCTCTTTCTAGCACAGGTTAACAAATAACAATTTAATGATATGGTTAATCATTTACAGAGCTCCTTGCTCTGGTACCAGGAGTCCTTTCCCACTGCTAGACAAACTTTAAATATTACTGGCTCACCAAGACACATCCGTTGCATATGCACACACACAGCTTGCTTACAGTGCTTAAAGGAACCAGAAAATTCAAGTATGTTACTCAAAGTGGCACTTGACTTGTATGACACCAGACTGTTGTGGTTTACCAGCTAGTACTGAAATTTAGGAAGATGGGGTTTTGATTAATTAGCTGTCTGAAATAATTTTGTGTTACAAGTAATTACTTGTTACTGGCTGGTCATCATCATGTGACTACAACTTTTCAGTATCTTGTTTATAGCTAATGTAATAGATAAAAAGATTTTTAACTCTGGTGGCTACAGCTCATAAAGTCAGGCTTTTAGACAACTTAAGCAAGAAGTGCCCTTCTTTAGAAGGGTCATACTGTTGCAGCAGCTGTAGCAACATCCATGTAGCAAGGGATAATAAAAATAGGAGTGTGTTTGGCCATACATAATTACAGAGCTTATTAAGACATGTTAAGATAGCTCAGACTATCAACTTAAGTAATGAGTAGTTAATAAAATGGGGGACATGCTAGAAACACAGTTCTTAATGGTGACACCTCCCACGACACTGCCTTTGCCTTACTATCACGGTCAAATCTTCTCCGTGAAGACTAAACCCAAAAGCATGTTCCATCTATTCTCATGTTTTCCAGGGAGTTAACTGTTTGCTTCCCAATAAAAATAATCCTGAGTCAGTATATTTGCTTAAGAAAACAGGGGAGTCTTCAGTGAGATTCTTCCCTCAGTAACTGGCATTAAACACTCCTACAACAATGATGATGTCCTGAGAATTTTCATGGTGGCTGGAAGGATTCCCAGCTGGAAGCTAGAAATAGCTCTTGCCCTATAAAAGCAAATGAGGGGCTGGTGAAGAAAGCACAGGGTCAGGACTCGGGAGATTTGGTTTCTATTTGTAGCTCTGTGCATGGACTTGGGCTAGAAACAGAGCCAATTAGCGATGGTGGCTGTGCCTCTGCGATAACGTATTTAAGAAGGGAAACCTGGGAGGAGGGGGCTTGTGAGGAGGCGTTACGAGAAGGACACCTGTGTGAACACTGACGTCAGTTGAAGGAAGAAGGAGGAAGGGGCAGAGGTGCTCCAGAGCAGACAGCCCCCCTGTATCCTGTGGTGAAAGAGCAGGGCCACCCCCTTGCACCCATGGAGGTCACCAGAGGAGCAGAGATCTGCCCGTGGCCTGGGGAGGACCCCCAACGACTCTGTGGGAAGAAGCAGCCCCCGCTGTTGTACTCCGGCGCTGGGAGGACTGGAACACGTGAAGATGACCCATACCGGAGCATCTTGAGAAGAATGCATCCCGTGAGGAGGACTCACGACAGAAAAAGTTTGTGAAGGACTGTCTCCCGTGAGAGGAACGTCATGTGGAGCAGGGGGAAGAATGCAGAAGAGTGCTTCCCATCACCCTGGAGGAAGAAGCAGCGGACTGACTGCAGCCCCATCCCCTGCCCCTCTGAAGGGAGGAGGTAGAGAGAAGGTAGAGATATCAGGAACAAAACTGAGCCCAGGAAGAAGGGAGGGGTTGGAGGAGGTGTGTTTTTTAAAGATATGGTAAAGCTTCTCACTGTCCCATTCTGTCTGTTAAGTGTCACTGTTAGTGTTTCGAATTAATGTCCTTCTTTTCTTCCCCTAAGGAGCCTGTCTTTTGCCTGTGACCATAATGGGTGAGCAACCCCTCTCTGTCCTTATCTCGATTCCTGAGCCTTTTGATTAATTTTTCTCCTTCTCAGCACTGGGGAGGAAGGGGTGAGTGAATGGCTGCATGGTGCTCAATTGCCCTCTGGGCTCAAACCAGGGCAAGACATTATCACCAGAATAATAATGATGAGAATGATGATAATAATTTGCAGCCCCTTCAACATAAGAGAGCTTTTTAAAATGACAACTAGACATTCAGCAATAAATTTTGATCCAGTACTACTGAAATTATTGGGTATGCTGATCAAAAGAAAAAAAAATCCTATACTGCTAGTGCCAATATTGTGAGGCTTATATTGCAGTGCATAGCTTTATATAAAACTATTACTGGTCTTAGTTCTCACTTGCAGGAGAATCACTGACAGCTTCTTGTAGCAGGCGTTTATGAAACACATGGATGGTTTTTTAGCTGGTGATCAAAGGGATTACCCTGTTTCTCCCGGCAGGAAAGCTGATTTCATAGAAGACCAACCTTCTGTGAAAACTTCCCCTTGCCTTGGTAATGCACTATCATGTGCTATCCCCATCAAGTGAAGTGGTTCCAGACAGATTAAAGCCTTTTAACTGAGCCCTCTGCATGAGAACATGCCCGATACCTGCATTGCAAGTGAAAACAAAGGGTTTACTCCACTTTTTTTGAAAGATCTAGACCATTCTCCTCCACTTCAAAACTCTGGCTATGACTGAGAGACAACAGCAGAACCCTTACATGTCTTTAAGTACCTGGGAGTTTTGCACGTTTCCTCACTGACTCACCTCCTCCAAATGGCGCCCATATAACCCTGCGAATGGATTTCACCCAATCCTCCATGTCATTCTGCGTGCTCGCCATAAGAAGGTACGTCTCATGATTAGCCGTCATCCGCTCTCGGTCTCCTCCTGCAAGAGAAGATAATTGCACTTAGCAACCCTTTTGCTTTCCAGCCAAGTTCCTGCCAGACTGACTGCTGAAAGTAGTAATAGCGGCTCCATAGCAAGCAGACACGAATACTATGCAGTGCAGTGTTTATCGTCAGACACAGCATGAAAAGAAGGTCCTGTAAGTACATTTCCCATCAGACAGCTAGAAGCTGTCATGCTTCCAAAAGGAAATGAGAGGATAAATGTCATCGGTAAACAAAAACAGCCCCATGCTGTTCCAAGAACCACAGGGGCCTGCACTAATCTGTAACTTGATATACACACTGGAAATCTTGCAGCAGTTATTGTATCATGACAGAGAGAAGAAATGCAGGGGGAGATAAGTGTGCTTTGAACAAGTGGGGAAGACTCCATTTTTATTTTCAGGAACACAATGTTTCACATTCACGGCAACGACATTTGGTATACCCAAGTGTTGCTGTGAATCTCTAAGAAGGTGGCAGCCAACACTAGCAGCTGACATGGTACAACCCCCTGCCTTGGATGGGTCTGATGAGGATTAGATTAAGAGGAAACACAGTGCCTTATTATCCTTTATTTAAAGGATGAGCCAACACTAAAACGGTCAAAACCAGAATTTGGCTTGCCACAGCTCCAGGTTTTCACTTGTAGTACTGCTTCACCTCCATCCTAATGGGTACTGCGTTAGTCCACGAGCATGTGGGGATTCAAACCACCTTCCCAGCACTGCAGAAGGAGCAAACCCTTCCAGAAAGATAGCACCAGACATTTTGAAGCCCTTTCATCGAGCCAAGGGCATGCATGTATACTTCACACACAAACACAAGGCACCCAGAATTCCCGTGAGTTCTGTGTTCATCTCTTCCCAGATTCTTCCATTCCTGTTTTTGAATCTAGTCATATCTAAAGTAACTACCTCTGTTCATTACTGCAGGAATACTGCTCCTGGGAGGTCTTCTGAAGAGTGCCATGCTCAGTGCTGGGCATCGGAACAGCTAGGTTTCTAAAGAGAAAGTTCTTAAGGGCTGGACAATCCAACCATGACTTCCTGGCACAACCATTCTAAATGAACCTACTCATATAATCCACGCTTTACAGAATGAGGACACACAACTATAAAAGGTACTTAAGTGAAACTTGGTGAACACAAAAGCCCGATTTTCCCAGACCTGAGCACATTCTACTGAAGGCTTAAGGTTTACATCATTATCCAAAACTTAAATTTGAACGTGGAGGTAAAGAGAGACTCTGGTTTTCTACAGTCAAAATACAGCCATTCACATACCATATGTTCCCCAAAAAGGCATTCAAAGAAGTAATGCAACAACCTGAAGTACAATACATTTTAGACACAGTTCAAAAGTCTGAAGAACACCACTTTTTTTTCTAAGACATAGTTAAAAGTTGGGGATGAACCTATTTTAAGCGCCAACACTGGAGAAATACCAGGGTGAGCTAAACTGCATTGTATTTTTTTGGAATCTTTTCAGTGACTAGCATTGAGAATGGGTCTTCCTTCTATGCTATGTTCCATCATTTCTACCTTTCACGAAGCGGAAGATGAGGGTATGGGGATCAGGAAGCATTGGCATCCCAAATGGTGGCATTCAACCTGCCCAGCAGAAAGCACATTGTCAGGCCTTGGAAATTTACTCCCCACCTCTACCTTTTACATAGCCATCTTGACCAGAAGGAGGACAGATCTTTTTCACTCAAGCATGAAGAGTAGACATGATACTGTCTACAGTCTACTTAAACTGGCATATTTTACATATCATCCAGAGGTCTCATCCTGAAAAGATCCAAAAATAAAGATACAAACTGAAAGCCTCAATATATTGTCACGGCTATTAAATCAAACAGTAATAAATATAGTCTAGAGAAAAAAACATGCAACACAGCTGCACCCTTTTTGTGGCTGATAGAAACTGAATAAAATTATTTATACTATCATACAGTACTGTAGCTTCTTTTTTTTTTTTTTAAATGAATCAGGATCCTGTAAGGTGCTGAACAAAAAGATGCGTTCATGCAAAATACATATCAGATCCAGGAATAAAACAAGAGGTGACCTGATTTTCTTACTAAAGAGACAACAAAAAAGATGACAGCCACAGCCAAGTGATGGTCCTCCTCCCAGGTATCTGTCAGATTGCTCCCTATTCTTTCAATAGCCTGCATATTCAAATTCAGCAGATTATGTGAGATTTACTCAGTTATCACGTTATGACAAATTGGAGGGTGTTCTCCAGATAAACTGGATTAATCCCAGCAGTCTAGACAGTTCATTTACAGCATGGACTCCAGAGCAGTACTCTAAACAACTAACTCAGGTAAACACCCACTCAGCTAATACACAATTAATGTGTTTAATTTTGCAGAGAAGGAAAACGTTACATTTGATTATGTTATCTTTTGGTATGAGAAAGAAAAGCTTTCCTAACAAAAGGAGCTTCACCATTTTATAACAATTCTGGATCTGTCTACTTTGCAATCCAACTCCTTTCTTTCACACCACAATACCTGACCTTGCAGGATTCTTCTACTTGTGCATTAATTTAGTTATTACTCAAGAACTGAAGCCCACTAAAAGATTTTTGGGGATACAATAGCACATGTTGGATTTGTCTTTTACTGCAAATGTTAATTTTTAGTGGGACTATATTTTAAATACAAAATTAACAAGATCAGGGGGACAGACAAGCACAAATTACCATGATTCAGGAAAGAGTCATCCCAGGTAAGTAATATCAGATAAACAGAAACAGAATTAGAAGGCCCTTTCTGAATCTCCAATAGGTCCCCAGGACACTTCTGAAAGACGCTGTTTAGAATCTCCACTTTTTTTTTCTCCTTATAATATTATCGTTATGATTATAATGAAACATGAGCAGATCACAGTCTCCAAAAATCAGACATCTATTCATAACACAGATACCGCATCAAGGTCATCATTTGAAAACGGTGCCCAGCATGAAGTCCATTATGGATGTGAATGCATCCTTATTCCTCTCCTGTGGGCATGCCAATCATAATGTATTTTACCTGTATTGTTGTATAGCTCCAGATTATGCCTTCTCAAATTTTCTTTCCTGTATTTGCAGTCCAAGTACAAGAAATACCTAATCCTGTGTGTTGTGGCCTGCTTGTGAATAGCTGACTTGAGGGGCTGGAATATGAACTCCAGTTTGGTTTTTTGTTTTTTTGGTTTTTTTTTTTTTTCATTTTTTCCTACAGAATCATCTGGGTTGGAAAAGCCCTTGAAGCTCCTCCAGTCCAACCATGAACCTCACACTGACCATTCCCAACTCCACCAGATCCCTCAGCGCTGGGTCAACCCAACTCTTCAACCCCTCCAGGGATGGGGACTCCCCCCCTGCCCTGGGCAGCCCATTCCAACGCCCAACAACCCCTTCTGCAAAGAAATACTTCCTAAGAGCCAGTCTGACCCTGCCCTGGTGCAGCTTGAGGCCATTCCCTCTTGTCCTATCGCTTGTATCCCCTTGTTACTTTGCAGGTATCACAGAACCTGAACAGAGCAGAAGCCAGTCTATCTGACCAAAGAAGTTGACTCTGGCATATTCAAGATGAAAAGCTGTTGTTTACACAACTGATGCATATATCCTGTTTCTTCCAGCCTCTGGTGATGGCCAAAAGTAATTGGATATATGCTGTTTCTCAACACTACAATGTAATATCACATGTTTTCATTCTTGCAGCCCTAACCAATCCCTAATCTGTTTTATTTTCTTGGCAGTGTCAAAAATTAATTCTTATTTATTGAAAAAAAATCTATCCATAACATCCATTTGGAGTGGAAACAGTGAAATAGCACAATACCATGATGAATCTTCCACTTGGAATGGGTCAGACTTCTCCCCCAGCCCCCTTTGGCACTAGGAATGACTCACAGGTTCCCAGGTGCTCCTCCCTGCCTCCTTCGGGGGTTCGGGGGCTCAGGAACCAGTAAATCCTGGCTGCTGCTGGGCCTCAAGATCGGGACAGCTTGTGACCACTCAGCGCCATGCTGGGTGCAGCATTGTGCACCGAACCAGTGCCGCTTTGATACAAGCGAGACGAGGGATTTTAAGAACTCTTAACAGCAACCAGAAAAAAAAAAAAAAAAAAATTAAAATCCGGAGAGGCCAATCCCACAGGGAGAAAGAAGGGGAACAGCCTGCGCTTGCTCATGCAGCACCACACCACACACTCGGAAAAGCATGAAGAGGTGGTGACTGAATTTAAGGGTGATTTCTTTCCTGAAACACCAGGCTCAATAGCTCTCCTGCTTTTAATCGTCCATCAATTAAATGTGAACACACAGACCTGCATTCAGCTGCGGGGGGCAGTCACACAAAGTTGTTTTTTAATTTGTAGTCTCCTCTTGTCTACCCAACATCTTTCTCTTACCTGAATGTACCCAGGCTGAACTCTGAATGAAATATTTCCTTGTCCTTTCAAAAGCATCTTGGATTTCTTGCAAACAGTAGTTACAGCATTCTTGAGAATGGAATGCGAAGGGATTAAATTCATACCAACTGTTTAAAAGAGAATTTTCTCACAGGAGGGACATCAAAAACTAGGATTAATCTGATTTTTCTGAGCTGAGAAGTCATGGCCAACCTCAAAAGAATATTCACATACCAACAAAAAAAAAAAAAATGAGGGACAATTTTGAAATGAAACAGTTCCCGACTCCCTTGTGCATTTCTCTTTGCCACAGTTTCTGAAACCCTCGCTCTCAGCTTGGGAACTGAAAGACGGTGAAAGACAGACTGGCATTACAATAGAACCCACCAGGTTTTCTTTAGAAACATCCTCCTGTTTGGATGCGTCACATTTGTTTCCCAAATTTTTAATTTCTCAGGAAAATGTTAAATAGTAACATTTTAGCCTTCTAATGTTTCAGATCAATACACTAAATGCACCTCCATATGGTTTATTCAAATAGGAACTCCTGGCTACTTATCACCTCACAAAAAAATCAAGCTCACATACTTACAGAAAGATTTAGGAACTGATATTCAGACATTAATTTCTGAAAATCTTGCCTGAGTCGTCCTTTGTTTTCTTTCTACTGCACCCCGTTTTCACTCTATTTTCTTATTTTTTTTAGCTTGTCCTTCAAATAGTTCTCGTCGTTGTATGGTTTGGAATTCTCTTCCAGCTACTACTGTCCATCACCACGTTTCTGCATATGTGCATTGAACAATGCTTCTACCACATGACCCTATATCCCCTGAAGCCTCATAGTTGTACCAGCTTTTAAGGTAGAAGAGCTGATCTTTGTACAACTGATATTGCATACAAAGTTTGCAGCTCAGAAATGTACACATCTGTGTTTTGCATAAATCTTCCAAGTGTGGCCCAATGTAGAAGTGCCATCATTGTGTGCAATGAAGCAAGCACACTCTTCTCTGTTCAGATGTATAAGACTATAATTTGCAGTTCCTGGTAGGACTCCAATTAGTATTTCTTCACAAGCAAAACACCAATAATTATGATAAAATTCATGACTCTTATGCTACGCTTTGTGTTCTTAAATTTTCCCCTATTCTGCAAATGAACTGCCCATTAAGTGACACAATTGACCTATTTCTCTGTAAATAACCCACCTGCATTTCCTTCATCAACATTTATTTTACAGCATTTGTATTCAGACTTTTTAATCCTAAATAGCAATCATCTCTGCAAGTTGTATAGGATACTAGAATATCAGAAACCAAGACGACCACCTCATTCTCCTTTTTTTTTTTTTTTCTAATGAAATTCCTTGTTTAAGAACAAAACAGAAATTATGATCACCCAAACCTGATATTAACTCAACACTAACCACTGCTGCTTTAAGCATAGAAGTCTTCTGCTGGCCACCGCCTGTGCTAATCCTGAGTCTGATGAAAACCACGCGTAGGTGTCTTTCAAGAATGATTCAGGTTCCTGCACTGTGATATGGGACAATTTGTCATTCAAACTGCTCGTTAGACCAGTTTGAGCACTAAAACATTGTATGTTCACACCAACTGGGCCAGTGGAAAAACCTAACTGCAAAAAGCTTGGTCAGAACATAGGTTGAAATTTGCAAAGCAAAATGAAGGAGCTAAACTCTGGGATGCAACTGTATTTTATTAAGATTTTAATGTGTTATTGGCTCTGGGATTTGTTGAGAAACCTTTCTTCATAGCAAGTGAGAATCTGTGTTGAAGGCTCAGCAACTGCTTCATCTCATGTGGCCAATTTAAAGAACAGAAAGAGACACAGCTAGCTGAAACCTGTAACATTTTGGAACTGCACATCCCACCTGCTAAGCAGACAAGCTTATGTTCTTACAGATGCGTTGGTGGAGAGGAAATAGGGACAATGAATTTCTGCATATCAGCAGGGGACTTATTTCTGATGATGCAGCTAAAACACAGAGCTTGCAGACAAGAGCTGGGGGGCTGGGTTGGGTTTGGGTTTTTCTGTCGTTTTGATTGTTTATAATACTTAAAAGCTTCTTTATTCTGCACATGGCTGGTATTGCTCCTGCACTTCCTGCGTAAAACTTTACCAAGAATTTACAGCACCCTCTTAGCTCAACTAGAATGAAAAAAGGAGTACATGGCCTAAGTTCAAGTCACTGCCACCTTTTTCTTTTACCACAAAATTAAGGTAGTCTGGAGAACCAGATTCTTAGTGATCATGCAAAAACTCATGTCAAAAAGAACAACTCCCACTGTATGATTATCAGAGACTCTGTATTTACAGTAGTTTCAGCATTACTTCTGAAATGACTGTTACAGAATATATGCTGTATCTTCTCATCAGAATAGACCTGCTCCGTGGAAGCTACATAGAACACTGTATTTTCTCAACTCACATCTTTCACGACACAGCTTGTCTAAAATATCTCTGTATCATGAAGGAGGAAAGATGTCCATGAACCAAAGATGTGATGTTGGACTTTGTGAAGCTGAAAATCAACCAGGGAGGTTAAGACCAAGGTAGGTGGAGGGAGAATAGCTTGAACGTGGAATATAAAAGAGAGCACCCTGGAAAAGTCTCTAGTTAAGAGGCATTATCAGAGCCATCAGTGATGGAAACACCAAAAGCCAAGGGAAACAAAAAACTAGCACTAAGCTACGCTGCACTGAGGAAATTACAGGCTCCTTGCATGCTAAACAATCAAATCATAAAACACCCAATTGTTTCAGCTTGCACTGAGCCCCCCAGATCATAGAAACATGGCATGGTTTGGGTTGGAAGGGACCTTAAAAACCATCTAGTTCCGACCCCCTGCCACAGGCAGGGACACCTTCCAGTAGACCAGGTTGCCCAAAGCCCCATCCAACCTGGCCTTGAACCCTTCCAGGGAGGGGGCAGCCACAGCTTCTCTGGGCAACCTGTGCCAGGGCCTCACAGTAAAGAATCTCTTCCTTATATCTAATCTAAATCTCCCCTCTTTCACTTTAAAACCATTACCCCTCATCCCATCTCTACACCCCTGATCAAGAGTCCCTCCCCAACTTTCCTGTAGCCCCTTTAAGTTCTAGAAGGCCGCTAGAAGGTCTCCCCAGAGGCTTCTCTTGTCCAGGCTGAACAACCCCAACTCTCTCAGCCTGTCCTCACAGGGGAGGTGCTCCAGCCCCCTGAGCATCTTTGTGGCCCCCTCTGGACCTGCTCAAACATGTCCATGTCCTTCTTAAGTTGGTGCCCCCAGAGCTGGACACAGCATTCCAGGTGGGGTCTCACAAGAACAGAGTAGAGGGGGAAAATCCCCTCCCTCGACCTGCTGGTCACTCCTCTCTTGAGGCAACCCAGGACACAGTTGGCTTTCTGGGCTGCGAGCACATATTGCTGGCTCATTGTCAGTTTTCCATCCACCAACACCCCCAAGTCCTTCTCCACAGGGCTGCTCTTAATCCACTCATCACCCAGCCTGTATTTGTGCTTGGGATTGCCTTGACCTGTGTGCAAGACCTTGCACTTGGCCTTGCTGAGCTTCATGAAGTCTGTATGGACCCACGTCTCAAGCCTGTCAAGGTCCCTCTGGATGGCACATCCCTTCCCTCCAGCGTGTCAACCGCACCACACAGCTCAGTGTTGTCAGCAAACTTGCTGATGGTGCACTCAATCCCACTGCCCATGTCGCCAACAAAGATGTGAAACAGCACTGGTCCCAACATCAACCCCTGAGGAATGCCACTCATCAATTCTCTCCACTCGGACATCGAGCTGTGACTGCAAGTCTTTGAGTGCAACCAGCCAGTCAATTCCTTATCCACCGAGTGGTCCATCCATCAAATCCATGTCTCTCCAATTTAGAGACAAGGGTGTTGTGCAGGACAGTGTCAAAAGCTTTGCACAAGTCCAGGTCGATGACATAATTTGCTCTTCCCTTATCCACCAACGCTGTAACTCCTTCTGTAGAAGGCCACCAAATTGTCAGGCACGATTTGCCCTTAATGAAGCCATGTTGGCTGTCACCAATCCCCTCCTTATTTTCCATGTGCATAGTTTCCAGGAGGATCTGCTCCATAATCTTGCTGGGCACAGAGGTGAGACTGACTGGCCTGTAGTTCCTCGAGTCTTCCTTTTTTCCCCTTTTTAAAAATGGGGGTTATATTTCCCCTTTTCCAGTCAGCAGGAACTTCACTGGACTGCCACGACTTCTCAAATATGATGGACAGTGGCTTGGCCACTTGATCCGCCAGTTCCCTCAAGACCCACGGATGCATCTCATCAGGTCCCATGGACTTGTGCACCTTCACGTTCCACAGATGCTCTCCAACCGGATCTTCTCCTACAGTGGGAGGTTCTTCCTTCTCCCAGTCCCTGCCTTTGCCTTCTGCATCTTGAACAGTGTGGCTGGAGCCCTGGTTGGTGAAGACTGAGGCAAAAAGGTTGTTGAGTACCTCAGCCTTCTCCATATCCCAGATGACCAGGTCTCCTGTTTCCTTCCAGAGAGGGCCCACATCCTCCTGTCTTCCTTTTATCACTGACATACTTACAGAAGCTTTTCTTGTTGCCCTTGACATCCCTGGCCAGATTTAATTCTATCAGGGGTTTAGCTTTCCTAACCTGATCCCTGACTGCTCAGACAATTTCTCTATGTTCCTCTCAAGCTACCTGTCCTTACTTCCACCCTCTGTAGGCTTCCTACTAAATTGAATGTACAACCTGTCAACTCTTAGCATTTCATTCAGATCCACAAAAAACACTGCCCATCTTAAAATCAAAAAGATTTGGGCAATCATGTATCTTAGCTTATTATTTGATGATTCCTGTGAATTTGTGATCTGCGTTTTGAAGACCTGCATGACAAAACTGAGTGCAGAAACTTGCTTCTAGGAAAAATATTTAAGGTAATAAATTAACAAGTTGTCACTACTGTAGCATTTCTTACTATCCCATCATAAGAGACGTGAAAAAGAAGCTGAAACATTTCACATATGAAAATAAAAAACAATTGAGACGTACCAATAATTGAAACAAGGAACTTCTCACTGGTCCTGTTATGTAATATATGACAAACCAGATTCAAAAGATCATAAAGGTACTAAGAGGAAACTCCTACGTACTTTAAAAGTCATAAGTGTATGAGGTAGAATAATGTTGGCTGGTTTTCCATGCATGTTTAGACAGATAAATCCATCTAGATGGCTAGATGTTACAACAGATGAGTGGCTACCATTAGAATTTAACTCCTAAGAATTTTCAAAAGGTGTTCCATAAAACTTGAAGAATACCCTCTGTTGTTCTGTTAAAACCAGAGCAGGTAACAGATGCAATTAATGAATTGTTTTGAGTTCCATTACAGAGCTGCATTACCTCTAAAGCCTTGATGACAGGTAATAGACTGGGTTGAGGAAGATATACAAATTACAATTTCAATTCTTTTACCCAGGACTGTCCTGTTATATCCTCTGTTCTTGTCTGGCTCTATGCTGTTCTGCGTTCTGAAAGGAGACAGAGATGGCTGGAAGATACAGTTACCTCACCTATGTGTTTTAAACAACATACTATCACTGCTGAGAAACCTCAGCTTTGAAATACAGAGTTATCAAACTCACCACTGTTTTATAACCAAACCATATCAGGTCCACTGTTTAGTTTCTCTCTTCACAAAGAACTAACACATTTTCCTAAAGAGGGAAATTAAGTAACTGCAAACAAGTCAGTAATGACGATACTGTTTTTTACGTACTTCAGTACAAGTATAATTTTCTGCTGCTAGTATCCAAGCCGATCTTTTGCATTAATAACCTTGAACAGCAGTTCTCTGCACTAAGGGTCTATTTTGGGGGGGCTTTTTAACATAGAGGCTGAAGCCTAATTTAAGTACTAAATGGCAAAAGACTGCTAACACAAGTACATTTCCTGGTGGGCATTGTGCTCTATCACAATTTCCCCACTTTCAGAATGCCTGCAAGACAGCAGGGCTTTTTAAACAGAAAGAGTTTTCAAGAAGCTCTGAACCAGCTGCGGTTGGATACCTAAAATCAGGCTCTGTACAGATAGCTTTCTTCTGTGCTGCAGGGATACAACTGCAGCACATCTGTCTATAATAGTGTCTTGCACAATAAAAGCATAAATCAGTGCCATATTTAAGCATTTTGTGTATTGCACAGCTACCAAGTCCTTCTGCTAACATCATAATTATTGCTTAAATACCTGAGCAAAGAACTGTGATGTTTGCTCACCAGCAGTTATAATCTATATGATATATAGATAATATAATCAAAATATATCTATTGTGTTAGAAAGATGTCATTAATTAGGAAAAGAGAGATGTGAATTCAAATCATCCCTTGTGTAATGTGAGAGCTCTTATTTTTTCAGAGCACTTAATCTTTTCAGGCACGTCTCATTCTTCTTCTCCCCTGCTTTTGTTGCCCTTCCTTTACTCCTAGTTTGAACTTCTGCTATGATTCAAACAGATTTCACAGTTATCCTCCTCATCCTCAGACACAGATCCCAAGTGCTACCTATTTTGTAGAGTCTGTTCATCCTACCCTTCCCTGTCACTAAGATGCTGGTACCAGCACGGTTAACTTTTATATCTTGCCCTTCCCCAGTGCCACTCCCACTTGAAAAAAATCTCATCTCTCTTTTTGCTCAAGGCACACTGCCCAGAACATTTTGTTTACAGGTGGCATTAAAAGGCCATCAAACTGTGGACCCCATCACAGCTCTGCACTTCGCTGCCTTCCCACTTAATCAGTACCACATGGAAGTCAGAGGCATGTTTCTTTTGCACTGCTGTTGATAGTTTTCAGCTTTCCAGATTTTTTCAGTGTTGTCAGCGTCACTGTGATATGAAATGCAGTCTGAACTGTCATGTTTGCTGTTCTATTGTTGTGACTTTCAGCTGTTTTCAGAGTTGCTGATAACATTTTCTACATCCATTAATAATTCCACTTTCTTATTTATGTTGAAGTTCTGTGAAACCACACAACAGCAAAAAAATATTTTTCTACCTTTTTTTTCAGCCATACTAACTGAGATGAAATCACATTCTTCTGCCTGTATAGTGAAGACTGGCAATGAACTCACAGTAGTTGATGGATTAGGGGAAAAAAAAGGTCAGATTTACAGTATGCAAGTTACACCTTTATAGAAAAGAAATTGCTTCAGTGCAGTTGACTGTAGATATCCTAAACACACACTCTGGCACTAACATAAAACTTAGCAAACATTCTAACAAAGCACATATTATAATTTTACCTGGTCTTGACAGACTATTACACTTAGTGCAGGGAAGCAGAGAAATAATTTGGTGGACCCACAAAAGACACACTCAGTATCACTTCTCAAAAGGCTTCTCACTCCTTATCTCTTGCAATGGAATCTCACGTGGGCTTTTTTGATAGGAAGATGTGGAAAATATAAATAAACAAAAAAACAGAGATTGGCCATAAGAAATCCACTCCTCTGTGTGTCCTTCATTACTACTAGGATTTGAGACATATACAGTATTGATCCAGTTATAGAAAAAACATCGCAAGCCACACTCATCTATGTACATGTACAGTGCCACCACAGTGCCCTATTTTCAAAATTTCAACCTCAAAGAGCTTTCCTCTGAAATTATGAGTTCGAGAAAGTAAATATAAAACAGAGTCTTGTCTAATGCCATAAACTATTAAAAAAATACTGTGGCTTTTTTATTTAAAACTTGTACACACAGAAAGTATAAAATCAAATTGTCAAGGCTTTTTTTTTTTTTTTTTTGACAAAGAAAGTAGACTAAGTCCATCTCTGTGAGTTTTTTTCTGCTATTTTTCTGACATTGGTCCATAGTTTCCTGGGGACAGAGACAAGAGAGATTTGCTTTCTGAACTACAGCTTGGATGCTAACAGACAGCAGAACTCGCTCATGACCTCCCAGAAGAAACAACAGAGAGAAGAACATGGGTTTTTCAATGACCTCTGATGCTCAAATGTTTTACTGCTTTATTTTTACTACCTTCACATCAGACTATATCACTTCTACACCTGGACTGCAATAACCAAGAGAGGAGTGGATTGCTGCAGCCAGGTCTCAGCTCTGTGGCACAGCATTTTACCCTTCCACTGACTATACAAGGTTGTATTTGATGCCTACAAGGTAGGTGATTTTAAGGAGGGATGCAGAAGACCTCCAGGCAAACAGACATTGATCAATCAGATACTAAATGTCCTCAGCACTGAGTATTTCCACCAAGAAGACCTACTGTCTTTAATAAGAAGGCTTCACTACGCAATTGAAACCTTTTCAAATACTGTTATGTGTATTGGTTCGAAATGGGGGAGTGCAGAACTACAGAAATGGCTCGACATTTCACGGTTTCACCTGCCCATTGGTTGCCATCTGACTGTTGCAATATTGCTGCAGTGCCTATAGTTTCTCAAATTTAACAGTTCTCACTCCCTGAAATTACTCTTTTACTTGCTCCTTCCAGTAACAGTTAAAATCTGTGGAAAAATATGGCTTGTCACATGACTTGCCAAGAGGCAATCAATGTATTTATGCAGCTGGGAAGGAGTGTGAGGGTCACAATGTCAAACATTAGTGGTGGTGCAAGACTTAGTGGATGACTTCACTGTTACCTGTTGTAACGGATTTATTCTAAGAGAAAAACATAAATACAAATTATTATAACAAACTTAATTTCTCTGTCCTGCGTGACACACCTTAAAGAGAAATTACTGCACTCCTGTCATTTGACTGTAAGAACCTTCTCTGAAGTGTCTCGAGTTGGACACCCAAAATGACCATCACGTTACTTGAAATTTGGCTGATTTCTAAGTTTATTTTAGAGAAAGTCTCTGCAAATTATATCCATCTCTACTTCTAAGGAGATGGGGGAAAGAGCTCCATGCATTTGCTGGTGTAGACGTAGTCAACGATGTAGAAAGATGCTTTAGAAGAAGCTGGTTGCAAGAGAGTGTTTTGGCAAAAAACAAGATCCTGGAGCTGTTGCTGCTGGAGAGATGGCTGTCCTATGCTACCAAATGCTTTCTTTGCTTTTCAGCCTCACATCATGAATTGCACTGAAGTGCAAAGACTCAACTTGAAATGGATTGTTTTGAAAGGTCAGTTCCACAGCACATATTTGTATGGCATTTGACCTAGCAGGAAATTAAAACTTCTGATGATTTTAAGTAAGGAAGGATCAATACCTGAATCGAAGTCCTCAAGCATAAATTCACTCAGGGACTGGGAAGATTTACCTATGCACATTGGCATGTGAACCTGAAACTGCAAAGCCAGCACACCAAGATGCCAGACCTAGGTTGTCCTCAAAGTCTAACAAGAACAACATTCAAAGCATGTGCTCACTTCACCTCTCAACATCTACTCATTAAGCTCTCTGTTCCTCATGAATATGGAATATCCTGAGCATTCAGCAGGCACAAATTCAGATGATCTTTTATCAGTCTAAACATGCTCCTGTGTGCACAACACAAGGGGGAGGAATTCACTCAGTACAAAACCAAAGTTGAACAGCTAAATTCTTGTGATATTTCTTTAGAAAGAGGTCAGCCAAAAAGAAGAGCTTTGGTCAGGAGGCAACCATCTGGTATCCCCAGACAACAAATTGTGGCTACACCATAACTTCAGTCAGTCTTTGAAATTCTGAATGAATACAGTGGCCTGTGGCCAGTGCTGCTTACAGACAAGCAGACAATACTATTGTTTATTAATTTTCATGTAATAAAACTGATCTGCCAAACACAGAAAATGTTGTATTTCTTCTAGTTTTACAGACAATTATTTTGTAAACAGACAGAAAAGATACTGTGTTTCTAACAGCTTCCAAGAAAAGCAGTTTCCCTTCTCCAACAGGAGCTGACCAATCTCTCCCAACTTCTGGACATGAACTCTGCACTGAATTACACCCAAACATACAAATACTTCATTTCTTCAGAGAGCAAACAGTTATTTCAGCTCATATCTGACTTCAAATTTAATCACAGATAAAAATAATAGATCTTTGTGGCATAGATATAAAAAAGGCTGCAAATATCCTAACAGAGCAAGTATGCATTATGCATACACCTCATTTCATTGTAACATCACTTGTTTAATAATGCAAAGTCATGTTTTAGCAGCTTAGAAAATAAATCAAGAATACGTTACTCAATAAAATGTGGGCTAATTGACATATGCAAAAGACAATTACCTAATACAGAGTTAAGTCTCAGCATAAGACAATCTTGCTTATCTAAAGTGGCAGGAGATTTTAGTCATCAGTTCAGGACATTTGTTACACAGCTCGTCTGAAATCAATCATCTCCAGGAACATTGTGTCTCTTAGCACCATTTTGGGATATCAGTTCAGTATTAACTCAGACAGAAGCGTGCCACTTAATGAATTATCAGCTCGACTCTCCAGTCCTTTAAATGTCTCTGAAATTTCTAATTCAAGTGCAGCTTTCCTCAGGAAAGAGCACAGCACTTAGTGTCTTGTAAATCTCCACAGCTTGCAATAGAGCAGATACCTCATGTCAGCTTTGTTTTGTTATATATATGTCACAGACAGACCCATGTTGATAATACGGTCCACATTTCCCCTTCTCATTCATGAGCACAGAATGATCCCAGAGTGCATTTACTTTTAACTGGGGTAGGTCTACACTTTCGCCTTGACAGCTGGAGCCTATATACCACAGGATGTCTTTTTCCAACATAGATCACTTGGGTCTCATTTCTGGCAGTGTACACTAACAGAAAGTACTTACAAGGAGAAACCCAGTATATTTTGAAGTACTGCTTTTTAAAGGACATTGTATGGGATGAAATGCTAACTTGGTTCACAGTACAGAAAAAATCTAAAATAGTAATATTCACACATTTTCACAAATAGATCTTGTACAAAGAAAAGATTGTCTTGTGCCTACTTGCCATTTCTTTGAAACGGTGGAAGAGGACCACCGATGAGGTGAGACTCCTGCCAGCCACAGACCTGTCTCCGACAGCTGGAGACGGCCCCCTCCTTCCCTCAATGCTTACACTTGGTTAACTTACCACACAGAAGAAATCCACGGAAACCCTGACATACATAACAAACTCAAAACCTGTTTGGCAGCAGCATGCACAACATGGGGAACGCTCATCACGGGTCTACTCCTTCTTAGGAGAAGTACCAGGAATTCTTCAGTCCCAAGAAATTAAACAACACTTGAGGACTGATGCCATCTGTATGAACAAGGGAACAGCAGACATCAGCGCCCTTCATCAGGCAGGTGTGGCAAGGAGGAATAATACTATGCATAACTCCAACAGTAGCTCTTTAGCTTAAACGGAAATTGTTTACTGCCTCTTATGTCTTCTCACACGCAAGTATGTCACCGGGCTAGTCAGAGAGTCTATCAAAGATTTTAGGCTTGGCTAGTCATAGGCTTAAGTGGTTTCAGGGGCACTGTGAACCAATGGAGCTTCAACTCCTCATACCCAGATCCTCATTCCATCTGAGAACAACTCACAGATGTGCTCCTATGATACACTTCAAGAAAGCAGTTGGATAGTTAAATCTGAACTAGTCACCGTACACTCTTTTTATGGAAAGGAAGAAGAACTCCCAAAGGGTGATTCATCTGAGCTATCTTTGGAGCCTCTTCTAGGATGAGATGAATCATGCTATGGAGATACCACTTCTCTTCTGAGCAGTGATTGCAGGCACATTCGCAATAGCTTGCTTTGTGAGTTTATGGACACGTGGATGTGTCTGTGTGCTTGCATGCTTTAAGGGTCCATTTCTACATGCGAACATTAGTCTTCCTGGCACTGCATACCAACTTTTAGACATGCACAGGTATATATGATGTGAGGACTCAAAGAATTATTAACATTTCTTAAATGGCTGGTGGTTGAAAACATATCCCTGAAGTATCTACAAACCATTTACTTATTAAAAAATATCAGTAAATGTACAAAGTAAATACTCTGTAATTAAGCAGAAAAAGTTATTCAAGACACTTGCTTTTCCTACTAGGAAAGGAAAACTTCATATAATAAAGTCATGACAGTGCATTACAAACATGAGAGGTAACCAGTAGGCATTTCTGATTTTGGCACATGATTTTTGGCAGATTTCTGTGCATCAGTGGAAGGATTCAAACTCTGCCAATGGGAAAGGTGACAAAATCCATCAGTGACAACCTGGACACCAACCGCATATTAGCCAACAAAACCACACACTCAGCAGACACTGGCTAATATTAAAAAAGACAGCATCTATCTTTCACATAATCACTGATCCTCTCAAGAAGCACAAAGCCTGAACCAGGAAAGTTATAAGCTTGGGATAAAGACCTAATGATGACATGCAAATACTTGTTGCTAACACAACAGGAGAGAGGAATTTAACTGTTGTTGGTTCCTTTGAAAAATTCACTGGTCATAACCACCACATGCACTGTAAACTGAGGCCTCTATATAGAAGTTGATACAACCTTCTGATGTCCTCAGAGAATAACAGAAGAGCGTGCCAATGTTAGCTGGAAGTTAGCCAAAAAGATTTCACTGAAGTTTAACAAGGTTCTTTAGCTATGTTGAAAGCTACAAAATTATTGAATAGTAAGTTATGTTCTTTTGATGGATTCTTTAAAATTTTGCCTTATGCTTACACTAAGTTTATAAATTCAATAAAACTCATTCACTGACAGGTTACTATTCACCAAGGATGTTATTTCCATGCGGAGGGTATGGAATATTTTTTTGTTATGTGTGCTGAAGACAGACATAGCAAGAAACTGTCCCTAAACCATGCAGCATCTATGGCAGAAGATATTTTTATAAGAACAGGAATAAAAATTATATTATAAGATATAATAATATCATATATATAATAATATATATAAGTCTAAGAGCTAAATATTTGCCAGTAAGATGACTAAATTCATCACCAAGCCCTCCAATTCCAAATATAGTGGGAACTGCAGGATCCCATATTACGCTGTGCATGGAAGTTGCCAAAACCCGAGCAATTTTTTGGAAAGGTGACTCTGGTATCTTCGAAAGACTCTCAATATCAGTGGCACAGCTTGAACTGGCAAGCATCAGAAAGCTTGTGAGAGAGCTGGCTCTTGTAAGGTTTCCCACATAATCTCTAAAAATTAAGTTTTCTGACAGGAACACAAACTCTCTGATACTTATCCAAGCTGAACTGCTGAGCCCTTCTGGAGTCTGCTGAGGTGCTCACGATGCGGAGAGAGGGAGGCTGTCCTCAAGAGCAGGGTGTTTTTTAATGGCACACCCAATGTAGGGGCACAGCTGCGCTCCCAAGAGCTGAGCAGAAATCCCAGGTAAGCCTGACACAGCACTTTAAAATTATTTCTCCACATATTTTATGTTATAGTCAGGAGCCGCCAGACAACAAGAAGTTCTCTATCATCATGAAAGCTGAGTCACTTCTCCCATGTGCCACAGAAGAGCCTCAGACTTTACTGGAGCTGTGATCAATCTATCAGACACAACACGATTAGCTCCCAGTTTGAAATAATTTCCTCCCTTGCAGCTTTCTCTCTAAAATGAAGCATTCAGTTTAGCATTGTTTTATGCACTCACACAGAGCTAAATTGTAAGTTTGCTACCTAGCCCAAAGCCAACAACAGCAGGCAGTACAGCAGCCTTAGAGCAGTCTGTGGGAATAGCTGCAGTTTGGGGGTCCCCCCGCTCCTACGTGGAGATTTGAGTGCAATCAGTCTCACCGAACCCTTCTCTGAAGAGCTGCTCAGCCTGTGCCGGGAGATGCAGGAGGAGAAGTGCTTTCCTACATACGAGTGTCTGCTTAGGTTTTCGAAATGAAAAATGAAAGAGAGCAAATAAAAACACTTGAAAGACAATGTTTAGATGTGACCCAACCACGTGTTGCACTTGCAGCGCAATTTTCACTACTTTTCAAAGAATTAATCTTCAAAACATCTCTGTGGTCAGATACAGAGATATAGCATCTTTAAATTATGAATAAAATAATAAAAGCACCTGAAAAGTAAATCAAAGTTCAAAGCTTTATAGAAAAAAATAATCTATCATACAGCTCTGGAAAAGCAGCATGATCTAATCTCTAGGGCTGTATTTCCTTTGCAAGCACACTTCCCCCTGTCACTTTTGGAACCCTGAAGAAAATAAATTGGATACAAAGTGCTTTGAATGTTCAGGTTTTTAAGCAAATTCCCTGGAACTGTGTTCTCTTTGTTTCTTTCTGTAAGTATTCTACTGTCAAAACATTTACTGATAATAGGGTAAACAGGAACACATTTCCATCACATGCTACATTTTGAAGTTTTAAGCACAAACATTTGCGAAAGAACTACAGGGTAATTCTTTATTTCCTATTGAAATCTCACAAAGAAAAGAAAAGCCCAAGTTGATTACAGCTAATTAAATAGGGGAAGAGACTAAAATTTACAACAACTTCATTTTCGCAGATCCATGTAAGAAATCTTCTTGCCATGGACAGATGGTCAATATCCAGTTAATCTCACCGGGTTCCTTATATATCAAATACATCAGCTGATGTCCAGCATTACAAATAACTCTGTGAGTACACAGCACTGGAGAGAATTACACCTGACTGCCCAGTAGCTGGGTTTTTTCTGAGCAGAAAAGACTTGTGCAAAATGAACTGCACAAGAAGGAAGCTGAATGACCAAAGGGCACCCTGCTAAAAAGACAAGAAGGTACATTACTCCACATCTGTCCAGAGCTGCTACAGTACCCACAGATGGAGAAAGGAGTGACCTGGCAATGGGAAGAAGCAATTCAAATGAGGCTGAAAATCCCCACCTGGGAAGCTGGGTACATAATACAAGAACCAGGCTGAAGCGAGATCTGTGCTGGCTCTGGCCAGCCTGCTAGTCACACCTGAGCGAGCCAAGTCAAATTGCACCTGGGTAAACCTGTGTGACTCTTCAGGGATGACACTTAAGAAAAAGCCCTTCATGTATATGTCCTAGTCAGCCTATGAGAAATACTGCGCTGCCCTGCTGTAGGACAGAGTTTCTGCCTGAGCCAGCTTTGGCAGGGGAGTTTGTTTTCTGCCACAATTTCTCTCTCTTCACAGTCTCTGACTAGATTCACTTTTCATGCAGGATCACTCCTGCAGAATTAGGTTTTAGCCCTTGGACAGAGACTTCTGTGAGGGAAAATGGCCTGTTCAATATTCAGATTCATCTGTTCTATAACTGGTATACGCAGAGTAAATAAACTTAATTTACACAAAAGAACTTATTGATTTCTCCTCCAATGAAGGACTATCAATGCCTTGGAAAGGCATCTGGCCACAGCAATTTGCAAGTCTTCCTTCTTGAGGGGCTGGACTACTACAGAAATAACTTTTATTCCAGCTGACAGTATGCTGACAGATCAGCAAATGGATTAACAGAGTCCAAAGGCCCATAGATCCAGCCCTGTACCCCAGTGACCAGGTCACTCCTTTTCTCCACTAGCCAGTTACTGTAATAGTTATGCTGTGTATTCCTGAATCACCACGTAAGTTTTCCAATAGTCAGGCACAGGAGAGGAGAGAGAACGACCTCTTGTTTTCCACAGTCCCATAGCTCTTTGCTATTGACCTACCCAGGAATCTCGGAGAAGTCGTGCCATTTTCCTGAGCTTCAGATACTCTGGTAGCAAAATGGGGACAGATGCCTGTGCCTTACTCTGCTCATTATTTTGAGATGAAACAGTCTGTTTAAATGCTGATAAAATAACTATAACTGAGACCCCATCCCATGGAAGAGAAAATTAAAAAGGCAGCAAGATCTGAAGGGAGAGTATAGGTTAATTCAAAACTATGGTGGAAATATAATGATACAATTAGAGTGGTAAATAAATCTAGAGGTAATGAATCACTATATTAAACTAAATGTCACTATTCATTCTTACTGTGTAGGCATAGTTCTCGCAAGAATGCCTTAAATAACTCTGATGAACTCAAACGCATCAAGATTGCAATTTAAAAAACTAATAGCAAAGTCTACCATTCAGGACTGCTAATAAGATTTCTGCAGTTTAATAGCTTTTCTCCCTAAAATAGATTTTACTTAGCCATGTAACTAAGCTCACAGATCTCTGCTCTCAGCTGTCTAGGGCAACTTCCATGACTGTACTAAAATATACCCCACGCTCCTATGTCTGGGAGACAGATTTGTCACCACAGAGGCTGGGCCACTGAAAGGTTCATTCTTTCAGTAACTGCTTCTCAGCAAGACTCAGGTATGATGTCCCTCTTCTCTGGTGTGCAGTAATAAAACAAAGTTGTTTATCTACACACAAATGGGTGGATAGGAATGGAACCCTGTTTGTGGGGTGAAATCCCAACAGACCTATCTAGGCATCAAAACTTGAGGCTTCCAAAGCAAAGACTCCCAGAAATAAGGAAAAGTCTTCTATCTCATGGTGCTCTTGAAGCCTAAGTCCTCATGCAAAAAATCTAACTCAGCTAAAATTGTCATGTTTAGAAGAGGGTTTTAGCTACAACACAAAATAATTATTTATTTGAATCCAAACTACATGTTGGAGAAGATGCATTCTCAATGGCAATTTACTTTTTTTTTTAATTTATAGACCTCAAGTGACCAGGCATGAGAAGGTTCCATTGGTGATAAGGTTAAAAGGCATCCTGAGACACAGCTCAGAAGAACTGTAAGCTTGGGGGTCTCCCCTGGACCTATCAAGTCTACTCCAGCACAGTTTGGGGTGCTCAGCTTTCGTGTTAGCTAGCACATGACTGGCCTTGTTTGCAACCCTCTGCTGCAAGCAAAGGGCTGTTTACAGCACAAAGAGAGTTCTAAACCTCTGCCAAGGAATGCTAGACCATGAGAAAATAAGCCACAGGTGCTCAAACTTGTTTTAATTCAACATTTACATACACAGCAATGGAGTAGAAGACAAAATGTTCATGAAATACCATTAACTTGTTACAGTTCAGTTTGCAAATAGCTTAATGCTTAAAAAACCAGACTGACCAATTAACATTTCAGTAAGAAGCTAAGAAAACAGCTAGGGCTTATCAAACAATGTTAATCTAGTGGCAGATAAACATAATCAAAGTCTCATTTCACCTTCCATTTAACTTCTTATTTTCTCCCTTTTTCTGTGTGCTTTAGTGTCTCAAGCCATAAAGCCCTGATCCTTCATTCCTGCTTTTCTTTCATCCATCATCCTGCCTTGTTTTCCTTCTCAGGAGTAGGTCCACACCAAATCCACTGGTGGACTTTCTGAAATGTCTGGGAATATGAATAGCTAATCTCAAAGCTGTTTTCTCATCAAATGCCTCCATTTGTGTATCCACCTGAGACCGCCAGGACTGGGACCCGTCCGTGCCAGACCACAAATGATCATGAGCCATTACATTCATTGCATGAGTCATTACACTCAGCAGCTGCTTCTTCTTTGGGAATTTCCTTGGACTACATGGTAGCTCGAGCAAGAAGAAAGTATTTCCCACCCTTGCAAAGGGGGAGCATGCAAAAATAAAGAAGAAGGAAAAGCTACATCCATATGATAAAGACAAGTGACAAAGGAAGGTTTCAGGAGTTGTCAGAGAGAGATGTAGGAACAGGCCTTCAGGCAAGAGGGAAAGTGGTGCCTGCAGGAGACACAGTCTCAGACAGCAACGAGCAGCTCTTACCTCGGCAGAGGCAGAGAAGGTTCACCCTGAGCAGCCTGCCCACCTGCCATCCCAGACTCTGATGTGCAAAGAGTTTGTAGGTGAAGGACAGACCAAACAAGCCCCAGTACATTTAGGAATGCTACTGATTTCAGGTGATTACTAACCTCTTGTGCTTTATCCCCAGGTAAACACAACTGTTCATTTAGTGACTCCACACAAGGTCTAGCCACCTTTTCTTTTTTCTTTTTTAAATGTGATTGAAGCTCCTGACCTCATGGGTCTGAAGAACTAACCCATAAATTGCAAGGCTATCACCTGTAGAGAGAACCCACAAAAGGCTGTGTTTGTGCTAAGACAGGATCTCAGGAGTGACCTGTGGCAACGGAATAATGGGTGCAAGTTTCAGCTCCAAGGATGAGTTACTGGATAAGGACACACATGCCCCAGAAAAACCAGAGGAGGGGAGGGTGACAGCAATGCCTGGGCTCTTTCTGTTTAGGCTCCAGATGTCTAAAGCACTTGGGATTCCCCATCCAGCAAACCTGACCCTCAGGATGACTCTGGATCAACACTCCACGTACATATATGTGCTTATGTCAACTAATACTGAACAACTGGCTTTGCTCCATTACTTGCTTTAACTCAGGTACTCCATAAACCCAACCATGTGCAATACTCACTTAACTTTGCTACTGTATTACTTTTCCCAGGCTAAAACAAGCATGTTGAAGCCTAACAACCAACCGCAGCACGTGGAATAGCTTCACTCATCCTTCCATTACATGATGAAAAAACACGTCTTGTGCAAGGACCAACAGATCCACACAGCCCAGTCATGCTGCATCAGGAGAGAGACACACCGTACCGCAACTAGAGAAGACTATCTCCTCCAGGCAATCCCCTCCTCACAGCAGCACAGACAACCTCCCTTACAGCTCCATAAAACACACTGGCACAAGGAGAGATCTGCTCATCAGTTAACTGCCACCCTGACTGTAAAAGGTATAATGCTATCGCCTACTGCACATCCCAAAGTGCTGTGGTCAAATTAGCCTCATCCAACTCTACTTAACAAGCAAATCATGGCCTCTTGCACCCATTTCAGTTTACGATTGGTCTTAAGATGTAGCACCATGCAAAGCTCATTACAGTAATCCCCTCCTGAAGTAATGAGGTGTTGGATGAATTTAGTAAATAATGCATTAGAAAATGGTTATATTCTGATGAGGTACAGATGGAAAGCAAACAGCGGGTATAATAATTATCTAAGACACGCTCTTCTAGCTTCTCTTTTCTCTACATTTTGGACAAACAGTGTCAACTCCAATCCCTTAATCCAGGGGTCCCACTGCTTCATTAACCCACCACCCCTCCTAACCCATCTTGAATGTACCACAGGTACCAAAATGGTTATCCAAAGGCCAGGCTTGTACGTGCACTGTATGAAATCTTCCATTTCACTGTCTGCTGGTGTGAGACAGCTCCAACACTGACACGTTTGACAAACGTGTCCGCTTATCTTTTTTTGCTAAGCTTTGAAACAAGGCTTCAAGCCTACTGAAGCAGCTGCAAGCTGAACAAGAGTTTGTTTGCAATAGAAACTAAATATCTCTGGGACACTACCAAACAAAACTGAATGTCCCAGACAGCACATCTGTTCTCTCTCAGAGATGGCAACAGAACCACTCGAGTCTCTCTATTAGTGTTTAAGCACACAACTGGGAAAAAAACCACAGCCGGACACCAAGACTGTTGTGTCAGAGCTTAAGTGCTGTTGTGCTAGACTTCCCTCAAAGACTGCTCTAGGAAGGTGCCAGGCTTGCACCTTTTGCAGATAGTAATTCTCAGCTGACTTCCATGCAGGTGGACTCTCTAAAGGCACTGAAAAGGATGTTATTGTACATATCTACAGAGCACTGCACTTCAGAGCCATCCTAGAGCAGGCTGTGCTCACCCACCTCAGTTAATACAGCCCTTTGGTAACTAGTACTGGCATGAACCAAGAGAACCCTTTTACTGCTACCCACACTATTGTAGAGGCCAGAGATACGTGTCACCTGTGTTAGCTTCAGCAATGGGACAGAACCCCTGTTGCCACTTGCCAGGAGTCCTAGCTACGGGTCCCTAACTGGACTTTCTTTGTCCAGAAGATGGACTGTTCCAACCACTTACGACCACCATCACATCATGGCTTACCAAAACCCCAGAACACCACTAGAAGCTTTGAATACCTTGCAAACCAGCTCACCTTGGCCCTTGCTCTTGTTAAATCTAATTGTGTGGTTCTCACCGAGCCCCTGACTATTTTACAAGTGAGAACAAGGAAACACTGCTTGAAATGTGCTAATACTGTGTGCTCCCTGTAGCTCAGGTCATAAGCAACCTTCAAGCCAGCTCTACAGCTTTTTGCTCCGATAGCCACAGAATTCACCAGTAATTTCTTGCAAAACGTGTTTCTTCCCAGTCTGCCTGTCTCCCCTCCCTGCAAGGGGCAAAGAAGGCTTACGATCAAAAGAAGAGAGACAAGGATATCAGCAGCCTACCAAATCTGCTCGAAGCCATGCAAACAACAGCTCTGACCTTGGAAGCAGTCAAAACAAAATTACATCTTATCTCATTCCCAGCATGGGTATCTGATTAGCCGGAAGGACACTTACTACGGCAAGAAAGAAGTATCCTCAGTACACACAGGAAAATCTTGCCTGCATACAACAAACCAACCCAACAGTAAACTCACAAGAGTAAAGTCAGAACAGTTACTTTATGAAAGGAGGCGGCTGGTTCCTCAAAGTCAGCTGCCTGGATGCCATCCTATCACTAGGGATTAGGTCACTTGCCATTCCAGCCTTAGAATTCAGTGTCCTTGCATATACAATATTTTGAGAGGTAATGTTAGCCCTTGAAAACATAATTATTCCTTGGACAATGATGAGGAAGGATGGAATAGTTGAAGGTATTTCTCAAGCGTGAAAGGAAGTTTCTAGTGTGTGCATGGAGGTGCAGGAACCACACTGGGAGGTAAAGGGGGGAGACCGATTCCAGTGCTGGGCTAGCAATATGCAATTCCATTGGAGCAGAGTTACACTGGTGAACTACGCTTGGGAAAAACTGCTAATCCTATCTGATATGCAGGGTTAGAAAAGAAACTGGGAGGTTTGTGTCATTTGCACCACAAACTACACAGGTCAAGCTGTTTCTCCATAGTAAGAGGGAGAGGTGAAGCAGTTCAGCTAGCTGAATAAAATGAGGAACTTCATTTTGGGGTTAAGATTTGGTCTGGAAAATGAAATGTAGTTATCATCTAAAACATCTTTGCTGGGTATTTTGTTTGTGTGTCCATTTGTTTGTTTTAAAGGAATGAAATGCTATCTGTATAAGTTACCCCAGTGCGTGCAGTATCAGGTATATAACAAACTTCCTCTGAAGCCAAAACCCCAACTGGTAAAAAGGAGCAAGTTGAGAAAGACCTTGGGATTTGCAGCAGCCAACCATTTTAAAAAAGCAAATCCTCTCTGAGGACAAACCACGCTGAAGTTGTTCCCAGGCTGCAGTCGGGGAAGGGAGGAAGAGCACGTATACTGGCTCAAGTTCTGAAAGAAAACCTTGCATTTTATAACCTGGGCAAGCGTAGAGAGGCTTTATTTAAAAAACAAACAAACAAAATAGCCAAACATGTTTTCTATACCCCAATCCACTTCCTCCGTATTTAGTCCCTGAGCTGTTTATTTAAGGGTAAAGGAGTTTTACCCTTGATCCTGACCATGGACTCCATAGAGCAAATAATATTCAGAAAGCTGCTTTTGGCAGAGATACCACAGAAATTGCTAAGTCTCACAGCCATCTTCTGGGAACCAGCAATTTAATTGTTCATTTGTGAAGGCCAGGATCTGAAAGCTACACTGCATTAGGAATTTATGAGAGACTCATCAAAACACAGAAAATTAGATTAATAAAATTTCAGACAACAATGTATTTGGAAACAGCAATTAATGAATAGTAAGTTTATCACCGTCCTGTGCACCGGGTGATGACATTTGGGTACATTCAGCCAAGAAATACACTCTCCTTTCCATACCCAGCATGCTGAACACACTGCTGCATGCAGTACAGTTTCTCCCAGTGGCATCACCAAAAGTTCAAGGTATTGGAAAAACAAGGAGGCTGCTATACAGATCTGCAATACGGGCTGATGGCAAGTCCTTTATCTACCTTTGCACTCGATTTCAATAGCTTCTTCTATCATGTGATCTGCAAATGGTCAAAGATAGTCAGAAATATTTAATTATAAGGTCTGTGTGAAGCTTTCAGTGTTTGTGATGACTTAGAAAATAATGGGCTACTCCAACTCCTGATCAAAGTAAGCTCCACGAGTGGTCTGAGTGGTTACAGAGATAGAGACAAGCAGAATTCAGCCCCACTGAGTATACACAGACTTTCCACTGGCCTACCACAAGAACAGAAATTTACTGACACACCGGTTTTCAAGGCATATGATAGTTACTGATATGAAAAAGCTGCCTTCTGAATGGACCATATATTACATGCAGTCATGGAGCTATTCTCAGTCTAAATCCTCTGCTGAGAATACTGTAAATATACAACACAAACAGCACTTGAAACTTAAAGTAAAAAATTAAGTATTTGATTCATAAAAATAGAAAAAAAAGTCCCAACCAACAACAGAAACCCTAAGTAAACCCAAAGCATAACTTCTCCATCAGAGAAATTATTGCAATTATAGAGTCATAAAAATCATTGCAAATTACCCAAAGAACCAACTCAGCATTTTTCCATGTCTTCCTTGAGCCTTCTGACCATTGTTTACAGTGGAGGCATTTCAAGCTCAGCTGCCCATTGGGAACCTCTGCCGCATTCCGAGTTTCAGGATCGTTTCCACAGGAAAGCTGGTGCTACTGAATCAACAGCAGCCGAGAGCTCTGTGCCTCCTGTCTCCTCTCCCTGGCTGGTGAGATGCACCAGCCACACAACAGGAGAACACCAGTTATCAGAAGCAGCATTAACCGCTTCTGCAAGAACAAAAGCCTCAGGTATGGGCCACAAAAAGATAAGCATCTGGCTCCTTCTGCCCTGGGAATAAATGACGTTTAGACCCCCAGTGCTTCCTGAAGGACACACAAGCACTCCAGCAGGCTGTACCTGCCTAGCAGCAATGGGCTGAGACTTGCTTCTTTACCCTTAACCAGAGCTAGAAAAAGGTCCTTGCTCACCCCTTGAAAGCATGAACATAACTGAAACACAGCAGTAGCAGAGCACAGGAGGCAGGCATCTGAGGTTTTCAAAATCACTGATCACATGCAAGATGTGGTAGCACCATCCACAAGCCTCAAACACAAAGGAAGGGCAGGTCCCAAGTGATGTGTGCATGTGAAGGCTGTGAAACAGAAAGCTGGGCACAGAGAACCTCTCTGGGTTGAGAACCACTGAGTTGTGTGAAATGCCATGTACTGGGGTTATTTCAAGGAGGGGGGGTGAGCAGGAAAAAAAAAAAAACAAAAACAAAACAAACAAAAAAGAGAGACAGAACTGCGCACCCAAATCTATCCATGCCTCCAGGAACCAGAGACTGCAGTGATGGTATGCTGTAATGGGGGAAGTCAGGGATAGAAATCCCAAAGTATACAACCACTGGGGCACAGACCTTACCACTACAGGAGGGTCAGTGGCTGAAGTAACCCTGAGACCCATTCCCCATGCTGTGCTCCACCCCAGAGACTGCCCTGGCTGCTCCTCCTTCAATTCAAGACTTGCCAAGAACACGGACCAGCTGCTCAAAAAGGTGCTGAGGATTAACCTGCTCCTCAATGAACAAATTCCCTCCCTGTAACAACCTTCCCCCTGCCAGACTGCATCACCTGACAGAAGTGAGATGCAAGACAAACAGCTTTCAGGGACATCCATTAACAGCAATAAGCATATACCCATTACGTGTTTTACCAACTCTGGGTGATAGCATTTTCCCTCGTGTAAATCAGTCTATAGCAAATTAAATCCCAAATTTCACTACAGGGATTTGTATTAGCTTCCACCAACTTAAACTTAAAATCAAAGCTACCTATTTCACCTCAGACATCACTGTTTAAATGATTACGACATACAGAAACACATGTTTCTGGATCAACACTTCTTCTGTATCTCATACAATGACAGATATATTACGGTACTATACAACAAGCAACCAGCCAATTCTAACTCCAATACAAGGTGCAAGCTGGGAATATTTCCACTGAGGACAATAGGGTTAAACTAGTCCACACATATTAGCAGCAGGCTTTTGCAAGCTAAATAAAAATTTCTCTCCTGTTTCTCTCTCAAACACCTGTTAATATCAATGGTCATCACGTCATGAAAGAATGCACAACTGAATATAATGGAGCCAAAAATATTACTCCAAAAAATCTTTCATTTTCCATTTTACGGAAAACACTGCAGTCTTTCTCATTTGGCCTTCATAAATGATGAATTTTTTTTTTTTTAATCAGCTGTAAAAATGAATTTTACTACCTAATTATGCCTTTAAACAAACTTTATCAGGGAAACTATTCAGAAAAAAAAGTAACAGCCCACTGAACACTGCGACACAGTTAAGGATAGTGCAGAAGGACAGAGACTCTTCTGTTTCACCACTTCATCACAGCAGTCAGAAAATCCTATTTCCTTTCTGTCTGCTAAGCCCACGCTGCTGAACAGGCCTGTGAAAACGAATCCAGCAGTCACAAACAACACCGCAGCCAGTTCTTGCCATTATGCTGCACACACAGGCTGCGTCGGGACGTGCTCAAGAAAGCCCTTACTGCTGTGAAGTGCCTGTGTATCACCGAGCTTATTTCAGTGCAAGAATCCCAGACAATCTGGGCTGGAAACCAGGCAACTGGTCCATCTCTCAGCTTTGCACCGCACAAACTCAACCCTCCGATCCCTCTGCTGTTTCCTGCTGCCCTGACCAGCCTGGAGGTACCCACACGACGGGCCTTGCTGTTCACAGGCCATTTCTGAACACGGAATTCAGGGTGGTCAGTCTAACCTTGGATACTGGGCGCTTCTAAATGCCACATGTCAACTGAGTGTACTAGGGTTTCTCCCATTTGCTGAATACTAACTACAACATTTTCTTAAATAACCAGTTAATTATCTATCCTGAAATATATTCAAACATTTATTAATTTAAACTGAAATTTGTAATCCTTTAAAAAGGACCTTTCGGGATACCCCATTGTCCAGGGTTAGGCATTTTCATTGCATTTATCTCTGGCCTAATCCTAGCTAATCAAGCTTCATTCATTAACCACAGACAATTAGTTAGTCCACTATTATCGTAACAGGGGCCAGATCCAACACAATGTTGTCATACCACTTATTCCTTCCTATGAGTGGAGATGTAAATTGGTCCTAATTGCCAGTTACAACATGCCAGTTTGCAATAAAACTTTCTTCACGGTTGGTATTTGCTTTGAATCTACTTCTCATTACAACATAGGGAGCTGGTGTGCTCGCCTCCTGCTAAATATCCTGCTAAGGGCTATTTAGAGTCGAAGACCTTTCTAATGGTAGAAATTACATTTCTATTAGATTTGCTGCATACTGTCTCTCTACTGAAAACCTGAAACTGAGTGTCGTTCAATGCTACAACCTCTATTCTGCTGACAGACAAGGGTAAGCCAAAATGAAAAGCTGATTTAATTCTTAGTTTATTTAAATTACAAGTAACTTTCTGCTTTCTGTGCCAATGCCTTAAAGATCTCAGCAGTAACGGAGAGGCTTTGCAGAACTCCTGAGGTCTTACAAAAATAGGATATGATAATTCAGCAGTCCCTGTAGAAATGTGAAATATTTTCAATAACATTATGACTGAACATTAATAAAGGAATCCACAGCTTACTATACAGGTATAGTGGTACTGCTGACAATATTTCATTATAAAAATTCCTAGAGGGCAGCAGGGATTCAACTATGGAGACAGCGCTAACATCCGCAGCTGTGAAAGGAAGAAAGCAGAATTTAGGTGATCATTTATTAAAAAGGACCTTGCCTCTGACACTCATTCAGAGCTCATTCTTTCAGCAGCAATTCTTCTCCACATAAAGCGCGTGTCAAAACATACCAAGATGGCAGTTCAAGTTGGAGTGCAGTTGTCTTCTAGGCTTTACATTAATAGACATTTTACCTCCGTTTTTATTCATATAATTACCACACTAAGATCTGGTAGAAAGAACACAGTTAGAAAGGCTTTCAACCATGCTGTTAGGCTTCCCTACATACTCATGTGACAGGTATATCATTATTGCACACTGACTGCAATACCCATTGAGGATGATACTTCTTCCAACTTGACATAGTGCGTCTGTAATTCAAGAGTGGGACTTGGTAACACACAACCTTGAGCGTACAGTGGTATAATTAATAATGAAAAATGACGTGGAATTACACATTTAATTTACCCTGACATATTTGAAAAAATGTACAGTTGGTGAATTGTGTGATCAAAGGAGTAGAGATTGTGAGCCTGGGGCTGGAAATGTAATAATGTACATCATCTCACAGCTCCTAGTCCAAACCTGCAAGCGGTCTGCACAAATTAAGCTGGAGCAGAGAGGATCAGAGGCATAGAGGGACTCCTCGGGCTCTAAGTCACCCAGTGACCATGGCGGCAAAGCAGTTTATCCACTGCTGACCACTAGGAGAGTGCCTAGGCCCACATGCACGGACTCTTCCTCTGGCACTTTTCACAGGGGCCGTACATAATGTATTTGCCTGCAAAGTGAAAATTAATGGTAAGGAGAGGAAGGAGACTAAAGGAGAAGGGTGTTTCCCTCATTTTCTGTATTAAAGATATTGCAGACAAACATTAACTGGCAGCTGCAATTTCTACCAGGTGCTTTAAATAATATGAATAAATATGTGCAGCCATAATGATTGCAGATGGGTCCCCTAAAGACAGCACAGAGCTGTGGTGGGGAAGCAGGCTGTAGCTCGGTGGGGGGCAGGAGCCTGTCTCGGGGCTAAGTGAACACTTGGCCTGTTACCTGCTCTGGTGGGAGAGCATCTGCTCCGAACAGGGTCACAGAAAGCACCTCTCCGCCCTGCCACGCAAGCATCAGAGGACTCCACAAACAGCCGACGGTGGCACATTTCTGACCCGGTCCTGTTTCAGCTGTGGTGCTTCAATGGTTACAGTTCAGCTTGCTTACTGAAGGAAGTCTCCAAAGCCTACTGACTACAGCACAGAAACCAGGGGAAGAAAGCAACCAGTCTAGAAACACGTGCACGTGCGGGGTGATGTCTAGTCTTATTCATGACAACTAAGGCTAACTGGAGACAGTGCGTGTGAGCCCCAGCCCAAAGCTGGACCAGGCACGTAAAGGAGCACTCTGCTCCATTAGTCAGCTACAGATGACTTTTTTATTTTGACAAGGATTTTACTCAGAGTGTAACCCTGCACTGCACCCAGCCGTTGGACTCCAAATGACACTCAGGTACCGGTGGGATTTATGGTCCTGAGCTTGTATTTGGTGGTTTATGCCAAGTACTGCAAGCACCTGACAAAACTCTATTTCCCCTCTGCTCATTTAACCTCTCATTACCAGATTCACAAAAGGATCTCAGTAAAATTAGGCTATTGCAATCCTAAGGAATTTTCATTTGCTTAGACAATATGTATGAAAAATTAGAATGTATTTACATAAACAAATTACATTTTACCATTTTCCATGCCAATGTGGCAAGAGAAGAATGAAAACTATTTACACTGAAATTCCTTCTCCCAGTAGGTAGAAATTTGTTATCAGACATGATATAGCATTAAAAAAAAAAAAAAAAAAGTCAGTCAGGAAGTTAACCATGCTGCAGCCTGACATTTGCAGCTTGAACCTTCTTTTTGAGTATGTCTTTTCATATATGTGCAGAGGAAAAACATGCAAACCAGCCTCTGTCTTGGCTTCCACAGCCCCATTTCTGGTACCATCATTTCTGTAGACTCAGGTGACTCATTCTTAAACTTGGTCTAGTTGTATCATTAAAACTTTTTAAAGTTCTTGTTATGGTTAAAATCTGCCTAGTCATGGAAAACAAGTGCAGACTCGCACACTCCCCTAGGCTGCAGTAAGATTAGCCTGCGGTGTTATTTTAACACAGGTAGGTAAGACAGCTTACAACAAGCAATTCTGAACAGGACATGCCTACGTACTGCTGATGTGATGGGCATGGAGATGCTTGTATAAGGAGAGTTGGCCCCAAAGGCTGGACTCCACTTATGCTTGTGGTTTAGCATAAGACTCAACTGCGTTGGCTCTTAAGCCAATTGTTTTGTACTGCATTTAACCCTGATGACATACTTTAAACACCTAGATTGTATTAAGAAGCCATTCTTAAAGCCCATAGCTACTGTAGCAACAGTTTTTATAGAAAGAAGATGTTCTCATCCTGCCATAAAAACAGCAGCTATAATGGCACCTTGCATTCTTGGTGATACTCCAAGAAAATACATCCAGTCACAACAGGTGAAGCAGGCAGACTGCTGCTGCCATCAGCAGTGCTATTTTCTGCAGCTTGATGGGCTTTCACCCAAGCCGTTCTTCCTAAATAAGGACCCCTAAAGCAGGTTAAGTAACCAAGGCTGCCTCACACAGGGATTACGCCTGATGAGCTGCTGAGCAACAGCAGCTCTACTCTGTTCTCAGCACCTGCAAAAGGCGTTAATAACCACCACAATTACTATAGTGAAAATGTATGGAGAGGTGCTGAACAACCGGCTACTACAGCCATGGATTTATTAAAAAAACACAGGCCTTCCAGGTTGCTGAGCACCCCCGGCATATTTTAATAAGAGAGCATAAAGATAGCCGCTTCTTTTCATGATTTCCTTCAGGGGAGCTGGCTTCATGCTGGCACAACCATAGCAACCCAAATAACAACAGAGCATCGAGGCAGACAACATCAGAGACAGAAACGCAGTAACTACCCAAGGGAAATTTTCATTAGTGACTGCCCTGGACCAGAACACAGCATCTGTGCCCCTTCCCCTAGAAACACTTGGGTAGTAGAACTGAGATCTGAATCACGACTTCGTGCCTTGAGTCCATGCTATTTTTCATGTAACACTTGATGTAAGGTTTGTGTTGCAAGCATCATGGAGGAGAAGGAAATATAAAGACTTAACTCTCAGCTCTCGGGGTGACAACTCCTACAAAGCACAGCTTTGGCTCACAGCTATGACTTTTTGTAATGCACACATGGAGCTCCCCTTTACAAGGAGCCATTATAACTGTGTAAGGATAATGAAAGCCAGTTATGAGAAGGTGAGGACTCTAGCTGCTAGCAGATGCCAAGTTGCTAATGACCCCACAAAGACGAAACCAGAGCCAGGGCGTGAGCAACAAACAGCCTCAGCAGATGTCATCGGGGCTGGCTCTCTTGGAGCTACAGGAGGGGATGCACCAGAAGCAGATACAGCTATTTCTGAATGACAGAAGCCCTCACCCTGCAGCAGTGCTGCCCAGACAGACAGCCTTACACCCACTCAGGTAGCTGTTTGTTCCCCTAGGGCTGCAAAGATTAAAAGAATACATCACATCTGTGTTGTCCTTGAAACACTGCCACTTCATTTTCATCAAATCACAGCACCTGCTGCTTCAGAAGAGAAGTCAAGAAACAAACCCCTGCTTCTCCAAAAAAAAAAAAAAATAATCAGAAGATAAAACAAATGGCTCCATCCCAAGCAAAGGCCTCTTTTAGATTACATTTAAGAGCATGAGCATGTCTTTTTCCCCATCCTCTCTCCAGCCTGATGTCAACAGCCTGCCCCAGGCTCTGCAAATTAACTCTCCACAGGAAAGACGTGACCTGTGACGCACAAGATTATTATGTTTTTATTTTCTGAAATGCTTTTCCAGTCCAGCCAGCAAAAAGCAACAGGCTCCTTCAATGAGGCTGCGAGGTAGAAGGGTAAACACAGTCATTGAGACTCCTGTAACACCCTGCTGAGAAAAGCAATATAAAAGGAGCCTTTACGAGAGGACGCACTCCCCCGTCCTTCAGGTTCTGTGTGTCACTCACTCTCACACACTCTCTCCTCCCTCCCTCCCTCTCAGGGTGGGAAAGTCAGTATTTCATTAACTCACCCCACAACTCAAGGTTCGGTCTGCTCTGTGTCACCGGGGAGTCTGAGGGACCTCTGCTTTTGTTACTGCTGCTTATGAAAATCCCTCTCAACAAATACATTTGATACCCACATAAATCTTTTTTTTTGATATCTATCATGGGCTGTGGCCCAAAGGCAACACACATTTTCATATCTTCAGGATTTTTCTGTCATGTGTATAACTCAATTAATGAAGGAAAAGACACATATGTGACCATATTTTTCAGGAGTTTGCTGTAGACTGAGAAACCAGTTATTTTCTTTAGCTGCTGCTGCTATAAATCAAAATGCGTAGATACGAAAATATTAAGATATCCTTATTTATAGCTATGTGAATAAGTGAGTTTGTGGAGTGCTGGCCAAAGAAAACCAGTCACTTCACTGACTCAAGATGACAAGCTTTTTGGCTTCCTTGGTAAAACAAAACTGAAAATGCTCATTTCAGAGCAATAAAAAAATATGGTAATCCAATATGAAAGTAATTTGTCCATTTTATGCCACCTCTTAACAGCAATCTTGATCATTTCAAAAGCAAGATAAGGTTCTTCAAAAAGAAAAAACACCTCCACACCCATTATTTGTTGAAAACATCAAACAAAATCTACTCATATTTTTTTACCTGACCCGTCTGGGGAAGTCAACTTCATGTATAGTTTCAGTCAACCAAGAATACCAAGCAAGTTTTCCAGCCCTCTTTTACCCAGCACCCAAGCTCTGGTTAACAGAAAATATTTTTTTCTCCCTTTCTAGTCTCAGAAATTTGGTCTTGAATAAATAAAACACTGCTTGCAGCTACTGTGCAGTCATGGGCAATGGCCGAGCCTCTCTGCGGCTGTGGGCAGCGCTCATGGCCTGGGCGCAGCTCCCTGTGGCACCAGGCATCAACTCCAGCCACCATCTGTTCAGCTCCTCTCTGCTCTCCTCCATGGACACCAGTCTGACTGACTAGAGTAAAATGAGCATAAACACTTATACATTCACTATCGCACTGATAACTTGTCTATGGGCACACTGATCATTGCCAGTTTGGTTCGACACCATGGCAACACACTACCTGGGATCAGGCTGCAAACTACAGTATTTTGCTTATTTTGCATGCAAGCTAGCACTTTGTATTTCTAGTATCAAACCGTTAAGATGGGCAACTAAATAAATAATATGGGGAATTAAACATAAGGAACAAAGAGCAGGAGCAATTTCTTTGGTCTGTCGCTGCACAGACCCAGGCAGATGTGTTTGTGTTGTCTGGTTTAAGAGAAGAATCTGAGCAGCAAGGGGATGGCATCTGGCTCCCTGGGCTAACAGGTCCAGCCTGGGTTGAAGCCCATAAAATGCAGCCAAGTTTCTTGACCCAGGTCAAGCAGCTAACTGTTGGCATGAAAGCTGATGTGAATTCTCAATGCTCCCAAATGATGATTTAAAATCTTAATGTTCCTAATGCAAACAAATGTTTCTGCCCTCACCACTTCCATCTCAATGTATACTCAACAGCCAAATTGAAAAGAAATGCATAATTGCTGACGTGGAAAATGAATAATCTCAAACTACTGTTTAATATCCCAAACTGGTTACTTTTGGTTGGAAGTCTTATATTAGGATACTTCTGAGGTAGTGCCTCTCCCCTAGTTGTTACCCATTTGCAGGCACCTTTCAACCATGACATTTCATTGTTGCATTCAGGAAAAACATTTAGAAAACAAGCAAGATATGTTCTGAAATGTTACCCAGACTGTAACGCATTCCATCCCTTGCATGTTGCCAGTCAGCAGTCAGGCCTTCACCTGGCTTCTGCCACTGAGCAGCACCCCTGTGCAAAGACCTCTTCTTTTTTTTTGGTACTCAGTGAGGCAGCCCTAATGCAGGTGTTTTGATCCCAACCCCTGGCACTCCCTGCACTGTCCTGAGTTGCCCCATCTGTAACACCGTTATCCCTGGGTTCCTTACACTGGAGAAAATAACAAAGCACGTCTGCTTTTCACACTCCATGTGCTGAGTTGGTCTTGCTTAAAAAGTTATACAGAAAGGCATAAAAATGACAATTTGTCAATTTAGCAGACACCAACATCATTCCCTTACCTTTACTTCAGCATCTCTTGCTAGCTGAGCTCCAGGGGCCAGCATTAGCATGCTTTTTGTCTGGGGGGCATTTCTTGGAGATCGCCTTCAGCCACAGAAGCCAAAACTCTGCAGCACCCAGGCCCTCAAATCTGGCCTTCAGAGCTAATGCAGGCAACCCACAGCGTGGCCCCTTCCCCTCTGCTCTCCCTCATCATCCACACTTGCCTGCCCAAGGCACCTTTGGGCAGTAACAGCTTCTCCTGGCCTCATTTCTCCTCTCCCTCTCTTCTACCCATTCCCCCCATAGCAACCTCATTCTGATTTTTTCAGGAATGCGTCCACCACTCTCCACCACAGGGAGACTGTGTCCCAGCCCACAGACGGGTATGCAAAACATTTATTTCCAACTCATTTACACTTTGTTATTCTTGCAGTCTTATGTCTTTTCCCTAAATTCTTCAGCTGGGAACAGAAAGCCAGATCCTAGGACAATAAAACAAGCTCTCACAAGGAAAGTTGTTCTGTGAATTGCTCTGTTAACAAACAGGGAAAGGATTTAAAAGTGAAAGAGAAACACAACTGCAAGGACAGCCCTGACTGAAACCTGCCTGGTAACTCCTGTCTGTATTTCAACATCCCCTCAAACACAGCACATAGTATAATCATTCTCTCCTGAGCGGTCTCAGTCAATATTAAAGGCACAGGCATTTTAACACAACCACCAGGCTGCTTTCTCAATCTTTACAACAAAGACATCATTTTCCTGCTTCTGATCTTCCAAAATAATCTCCGTCCCTGCGTAAATTCAGATTTCAAGAGAAAATGCAGAAGGTATCCAAGAACCTCATTAAAATGCTCCTTTCACTAAGGCAAGGCAGATGTTTTTATTTGCAGAAAGCCAAATGGAGTCCCAGGCCAGGGGCAACCATATGCCCTAGTAAGGGGAGAGATGGCAATGGGCAGTCTGCACTGCAATTAGCTTTTGCGAAAGGTTAATCCCTGACACGTTTTGAGGAGGCAAACACCAACCTGCCCTACATGCAGCTGCACACAATGGAAAGATTTTTTATGGCCAAGGGCAGAAAGGTCAGGGACACTCATCAAGTCCACATTTCTCCCTGAAAGCCATGCTGAACAGCAAGTTTCTAAGTATGAGCCTCTGCTCACAGTCAAACGAACATGAACTAAGGAATATGAATTTCCAGGTGCTGGCAAAGGCGCAGGAAAAGTACAGTGTGCAGGTTCTAGAAAGGACCTCATTTTTCCCAGGCATCCCATATGTTCCCCATATCGTGCTATCAAGCTATGACAAAAATGAACCATTAATTTTTCTAAGCCTTTAACGCATGGATTTGGTGGACATGTGGTTTATATAATACTAAGGCTTGAAAGGCCTAATAAATGGGAAGAGAAACACGCTTTTGTGAGCAACACTAGAGCAAAGCAGGACATTTGTTGCCCCCTGTATCACACACATTTAAGCTGAGCTTCGTAACAGTTACAAATTTTTTAGAAGATGACCTTTAGGTAACCTAAGGCACAGTTACCTTGGGGAAATCAGAGTCACAGAATCGTCTAGGTTGGAAAAGACCTTGAAGATCATCCAGTCCAACCATCAACGCAGCATTAACAGGTCCCAACTACACCAGATCCCTCAGTGCTAAGTCCACCCAACTCTTAAACACCTCCAGGGATGGGGACTCCACCACCTCCCTCTAGCTCCCAGCAGAACTATCCTAATAACAGAGCAGGAACCTGTACTAACAGCAAGATAAACATTCAGGTTAGCTGTGCTCGCACGGTTTTTACACATCTTGGGATCTTGCTTTCTTCAGAGGGACCAGCCTCAGCCAATCCGGATCCCGTTTTAGCATTCACACTCGGTGTATCCTCAGTGCAGATGTGGCAACAGCGCTAAGGAGAGGGCAGGTGTGAGATGCTGATATCAGCCCAGCCCCTGAAAATGAGATACCAAAGGAGTTACACGGGCAAAGTCCCAGTAGATGAGTGTGTCAAGGGAGCTGACCTATGAGCATAACTGCTTTCCTCAGCATCTTGGTTAGAAGCAAAGTCCTTTATGAGCACAGCTGGCTGAACAGATGGGAAGAGCCAGTTCCTTCCAACTCAGTGGTAGAAAAGAGGATGAAATAAAAGCTTACATGCAGTTTAATACCAAAGCCAGCAGAAGGACGACTGAAAATCGGGAGGGTAAAAAAAATAAACCATTTGACCATCAGAGTAAGGAGTCTTTTCTATCCAGATCTAAAAAGTTACCACTGAACACTGAATGAGTACTACCTCTTACTTCACCCTGCCTGCAGCTTACAAATTTTGCTGAAATGATATGAAATATCACATCTGTAGCCTGTCACTAGCAGCTCATCCCCCCAGGAGCTCTGCTTTCAGGCAACTCCTGCACCTCAGGCAACTGACTCCTCCTGGCCTTTGGTACAGACAGGCTACAGAGGTGATACAGATGCTGCCCACCCTTCCAGGTTATTCTCCTGTGCTTCCTTCTCTAACAGCTCCCATCTCATCAGCTGCTCTAGTCAGATAAAAAGGTTGACAGCTGAAGTATAGCACTGTAAGGAAGAGGCGCCACAAATATACCTTTCAATATTTCACAGGTCATCCTCTGAGAGACAATCACAATAAATACAAATTTCTTTCTGGAATTACACTGCTAGCATTTTCCTCAGAGCTGTAATTCAGAATACCCTTGAGTACATACATACTTTAGTATATTATTTCCCTTGCATATTTACAAGAACAACACTTTATGCTACAAATCTTTTCACTTCCTTAGTTTTAAATCTGAGCATCTCTATTTCTGCTGCATTTCTTTTTTTGTCATAGCAGGCTTTTGTTAAAAAAAGTAGCGATTTTTTGAAAACCTCTGACACAAGAAGCTGGTATTATATATGAAGTGTGAGAATTACATTAATGTTGCTGTTTGCTGACAACTTTCCAAACTACCACAATTCTATGCCACTGTGGTGTGTAACAGCTACAATTATACTGTTGGCACAGCTGCAGCACAGATTTAACACATTCTTGATTTGTTCTAATTCTGGTCTTAGTTTGAGAAGTCCAGAGGTTTCTTCCTTAGTCTCATGATTAATTTTTGGTGGGAAAAAAAAATAGCCACGAATAATCCTGCCTTGTTGTAGGACTTACTGAAGCGGTTCTCTCCAGGAGAGAAAAATAATTTTTATTTCTATTGTCTAAAAACTGTGAAACTCCTAAACAAGATTTCTCTGCTGTCAGGAGCACTGTGAATTATTCTTAGTTCACGCTGACACATATGCAGGCTTTTCCAGTACAGACACAATGGAAATCTCTCATCAGGAAGCACTGCTCTGCCCCCCAGCTTGAGGTGCATTATAGCCACAGCTCCTACGTGCTCGTTCTGAGGAACTGACATAAGTTGAAATTTCCACATTACAGAAAGTTTCAGCAGATGGAGGCTTCTGCAAACAGATTCCAGTTATATGCTGCACTGATGTAGATGTCTTCATATGATTACAGATCACAGTGTTGGCAAACACATTCAAGCAGAAATGCAAAAACTTCATCTGATGATATTTACCCTGGGACAACTCGCAGCTTTCAGTGTAGTATTTTGAAAAAGGGACTTGTCCACTTCACTACAAACACAACGTCCCTCTAACCGCTGTTGCTCCTTTTACTCGCCCAGTACAAAACCAAAGAGCACACGGAGTACCTCTGTTTATTACTGCTGCTGCTCCTTTCAATTCCCAACCTCTTTTCCAGTTTTTTCAGGATAGCGAGATATGCTGGTTTGTCCCGGCACAGCCCCCACCCTCAGCTGCTAACAGGCCGTATCCACGCAGCTCTCCACCACTGGTCCAATGTATGTTTTATTCTCACTCAGGCAGCTCGGTCTGCTGCCTAAACAGCCCCGGACAAAGATTACGCTGCCACAGCAGTTTCTACATGGAAGAGCCATTTCTTGTTAATGCCTGTCATGCCTGTAGCAGTGTGAAGCTGCTCCGCGCAACCCTGTGACCTGAAGTTGGCAAGGGGAGCAAGATGGAGCTGCCTTCAAGTCAGCTGGCTGCCAACCATCAGAGAACAACCTCTCCTTTGGGGTTGCTCTTTAAGGCTTTTTAAAAAGCCCACTGTAGAAAATTCAGTTTTGATTTTCCAGATATAAAAGTGGCCTGCAAGGTGCGGTGGTGAAGAGGAGGAGAGTGGACAACTTAAATCCACAGTATTATACAGGTCTGGGTATACTCACTTATTTCTCTTATACTGTATGAGTACACAACAACCTTGTTCTCTGGATATTAAGTGCAAAAAATGAATCTAAGGGGATTCTTTCAGTTTAGTCATGCAATTCAGATCAAAGCATGGTTTCAGCTGCACTAGGAGAGTATTTTGCATATTCTGAATGTATACAATGCACTCAGAATCAGCCAAAATACTGATCCAATATATCAATGAGCTAGGAGGTGCTGAAAATAGGTTAAATAGTTACAAAACTCAAAGGAGCGTGTAACAAAAGGGATGGACAGCACGGCAGTGATTTTGCAATGATGACAAGTGACATCGATCCTACGGATTACAGAAAAAGAATATGCCTGTCATCTGTTTTTGCGATGCTTGAATCTCAGTCCTGAAAAAGCCCAGGTACCTACCACCAACAGGGTGTTTGTTATTCAGTATGTTACATGTTCTAGAACAAAGCGACAGTTTTATTCTCAAGCTGTCAGTTCTCCCCAAACTTGCAGCTAACAGAGCAGCAAAGAAAATTTTAAGCAGTGATATCTCAGCATTTCCTCTTCCAGATCCAATAATTAATTAGCTGTGCAGTGCTGCATCTTGCCTGCTTATGGTCAAAAAGCACTTCCCGATCCAGACTTTGGCTGCTAAGTGACTTTAGTCATGTTAGAGAAAAATGTAAGAGGGAAAGATTCTCTTCCCTATGTAGGTGCTCCATCACTGCAATTCCTACCATGAACTCTGAAGACAGGCTGTCAAAAATAAAGGTCAGGTCTACTCTGTCCTCCCAACCCTGTCTGTTTAAGGGAACAGCCTTACCCTAATTCATAATAAGATGCAGGGGAAACATTGGTTCCATCTGCAACACAGCAGACACAGCAAAGGCAGACAACAGGAAGAAAGGATAAGAAACAGAAGGGTTTGTGGGGCCTCCTCCCACCAAAAGAAAGCAAATTTTTCCAAATTGGAAGAGTTCTAACACTGAAGTCCCCTGCCAGTATTAGTACTACCTGCTGTCACAATTAAGGGAATTTCAAACCTGGTATTTTCAAAATAGTCAATACCTGGAATTGGCTGAAAAACATCCAGGCATTTAACTTGCTAACAATAAATTATTTTCTATAGGCTTAACATCCAATGAAGGCATTGCCAGGTGTGAGGTGCCAGCTTGAAAGGCCTTTCCTGGTTGCAGCAGGGCCTCCTTTGGGGTTTGCTGTGACCTGGAGGGTGGGCAGCGGCAGGGCAAGCAGCTGACACCCCCTCCCACAGCTCCGTGCCCCACAATGAGAAGTACCATGCTGCCATTCCAGGCTGCTCTCAGGCAGCTGTGCCCTCTGAGAGCATCGTGTCAGCAGACAAGAGTTTTTTGTAACTGAATGTGAACATGGATTCATTAATACAGGACTGCTGCCTGGTATCTGTTACGAGGGGCTAACAAGCTTTAAACACTGAACCACAGCTGTGAACTTACCTATAAGTACTGAGTATCCAACACTCACACACCGACATCCCTAAAACATGCTACAAACCAATCTTTTAGATCTACAAATCATCAGATAACTATGGATGCACAACCTTACAGCAGACAAAAAGTCACTTCAGCTGTATCAGTTTAACTTTTATTTAACCTACTAAATTGGTCTCACATTCCAAATTTAACAGCAATAACCACAGGAGATAAGGCAAAGCATCCTTAATGCCAAATCACAACTCCAATTTGTTATACCAAACAATACCTACCAAACTTATGCCCTGTGTTGGTGCCTGTGAATTGAGAGGCTTCACCTTGCAGTATCTTCCCATGCCTTAGGTAATACACTTCCCCCTCAAGCTTCCCTTCAGTTCAGATGGCTGACTGGGTTGGTCCGTTTGCCAATAAAGTGGTTCCCAGCATTTACTTAACAGATTGTGGGTCTGCCTCTCTTCATTTTGATGCTATATTTGTCTGTTTTTAAATGAGTGTTATCATCACCTGCTCTTGTTGTAGTTTATAGTGTCGTAACTCACCTCATGAGTCCTTCTCTACCAGCCAATTCCATATCAACTCCCCAGTTAAAGTCTCAAGGCAATTCAAAACAATTTTAAAATGGTAACAAATTTAAAATGATAAAATGATAACTGCTGTTTCAAAACTGAACAACTAACCTGTGGCAGCAGAGTTCAAGGCCACAGGAATCTGTTCCTGTAACGTCTCCAGCCCTCTCTACTTTAATGAGGCTTTCCTGGAGTGGGAGGAGCAGCTCTGCTCTCATGAGAGGGACATGCTTTTATTACTGATCTGGCAAGCTGAAATGAAAATCAGCTGTGCCTAAGACTTCCTTATAGTGTCCCTGTAGAAAAAAAAAGGGTTTATTTTCTAGGAAGAATAGCAGAGGAAGAAAATATGTGAGCCACAAACGTCAAAGCAATAATAATCTAGAGTTAACACCTCATCGATTCTCATTTCACCTAAATCAGCTCATCCAATTTTGTTGTTGCACGACTGCACTTACTATTATATCTACTTACCATGTGCTGGGTAAAAGAAAATGGTACAACCACTGCCAAAGATTTCAGTAAATGAAGGTTTTGCCTTCCTTGCCCCAGTTGCTCTCTGCTTTTTTGCAACTTTTATAATCAAGAGCTGAATCACTGGCTTTGTACAAGTGTTGCAGAGCACCAGCAGCGAGGACTGCCTTTTGTTGTGACTTAAGCCCAGAGGACAACTGAGAACCATGCAGCTGGCTCACCCCTTCCCCCTCAGGGATGGGGAGGAGAAAGTAAAGCAAAAGCTTTGGGAATCGAGACAAGGACAGGGAAGGATGACTTACCCATTATGGTCATGGGCAAAAGACAGACTCTTAGGGGAAGAAAAAGAACATCAATTTAATTCAAACACTAACACCACCACCACTTAACAGAGTGGGCCAGTGAGAAGCATTACCACATCTTAAAAACACCTCCCTCCCTTCTTCCCGGGCTCAGCTCTGCTCCTGATTTCTTTATCTCCTCCCCCCAGTGGCACAGGAGGTCAGGGGATGGGGGGGTATGGTCAGTCCTGCCGCTTCTTCCTCCTCAGGGGGAGGACTCCTAGCATTCTTCCCCTGCTCCAGCATGGGGTCCTCTCACAGGACACAGTCCTCCACGAACTTTCCCTGACTTGAGTCCTTCCCACGGGCTGCAGCTCTTCCCAAGCTGCTCAGGTGTGGGTCACCCCCATGTATTCCAATTCTCCCAGTGCTGAACTACAACAGCAGGGGCTTCTTCCCTCAGAGTCCCGGCCTTCTCCAGGTGCTGTCGTGGGGTCCTCCACGGGCTGCAGGTGGCATCTGCTCCACCAGTGACTTCCATGGGCTGCAGTGGGGTCTCTGCTCCAGTACATCTCCCCCTCCTCCTCCTTCTTTCTTCCACTGACCTCAGTGTTCACACAGATGTTCTCCTTGCAACTCCTCCTCACAACTCCCACTCCTCCTCCCGTGTTCCCCTTCTTAAATATGTTATCTGACAGGCATGGCCACCATCACCAATTGGCTCGGTCTCGGCCAGAGGTGGGTCCGACTTGGAGCCGGGGGAGCTTCAGGAAGCTTCTCACAGGGGCCACTGCTGTAGCCCCTCCCCTGCTACCAAAAACCTTGCCACACACAAACCCAACACACCTTCCCACTGCACTTCTGCTGCGCTGCAACTCTTACATAGTGAGAGTACTTTTTTCCCCTTTTCTCTCAACAACAGAGCAGGTTGTGCTGTCCCCTCTTGCCCCTGAATCAGAAGACCACATCCTGCATTCAGAACATTCAAATGCAAAATAAAGCCTCAAAGTCCTTCCAACACTGTCATTAGAGTCATTCTACCTTCAGCAAAAGTAAACAACCAGGTACTCAAGGATAAAAAAGAATTTCCACTTGTGATGGAGCATGGTTGAAGTGACAGACAACTAACTGATTTCCACAGCTGTGGAAGGACAACAATGATACCCTGTTAAGCCTCCTTCCTTGGTGGTCCTTAAAACTAGGTATTGCATTGTTGCTATCAATAAATATGGTACCTTCTGCTCATGCTCTACACACTGCCATTTTTCTGACAAAGTAGCCAGCAACAATACAGTTGAAATCTTTTTCCCTTTTGCTCACAACAGAGTTAACAACATCCTGTGATCAAACTAGGAGTGAGGGCCATCTCAACACTCCACGTTGCCTCTTCACAAAACCTCCAGCTAACAGGCTCTGCACCAGCAGCCTGGATGGAGGATCAGCACAGCCCGCTCTGCCTGGGCCCTGCTTTTCACCAGGCACAAATGGCGACGCCCGACAAGTGCATTAAAACTTACTTAAGCTATCCAAAGGCAGCCAGACAGAAACTTTTCGTACAGACCCCTCAGGGTATTCTTCTTTGCTTTAGCAAGAGGTGCAAAAATACCTCTTTAGAGAGGAATGAGGCTTTCAGGGTTTGCCTGTTTCTTTTTTAACTGGTTTTGAAAAGACTCCCTCATCCATAGGCTTTTGCTGCTTTCAGCAACTTACAGGTCAAAAAGCTGAAGATGTACTGACAAAGGAAATCTAACCTACATCTTGCTTCACTATGCCAGGTTACATCTTTCCTGTGCATGCTTATTCAATAAAGAGAAATGGTGCGCATCAAAAGGGTTTCAGGAATTGCAGCCTCTGCTCCTGCCTCTTCAGTAGCTTTTTGCTCAGCATTGGTGAATTCCTTTAAAATTTCTCAGCCACGCTTTCCTCTTTCTGCAAAAAGCAATTAATAATATTTACTGACCTCACAGGGGAGACATAGCACTTCAGTTAATTAAAGCTTGTAAAGACTTTAAGATCATCCAGTGAAAGGCTTTATAGGAATGCAAAGTGCGTCATAAACTCAGAAAATGACCCAGCAGAGGCACAAAGGTCATATCTTAAGTGAAGTGTGTCAAATAAAGATCCTGTTTAGATTTAAAGAAAAAAGTTGTAATTTAAATTATTACAATGTGCTTTCCCACTGTACCTTAGCTGAGATTTTACAACACAGTAATCAGAGAGGTAATAGTTTCACATGCTACTTGGTGAACTGGAAGGAATGTATTTAAAGGTGATCTGCAGAGATACCTGTCAGAAACTACTAACTATAAATGTTGGTATATTATCTGCTTTAAGCTATAAAAAGACAGAGTGAGGGCCCACACGAGCACAAGGAAAAATGCCTCTCGCTACTACTTATCACTAGCTTTAAGCCAAAGCCTCTAAGTTCTGATGTTAAAATAAGAAATCAGCTCCCTTCAATACTTCAGAACCTGAAATCTGGCAGTGACCAGGCTCTTACAGGGTTGAAGGACAGGATCTCCTGAGCTGCACGGGGAGCAAACAACATGCAGACAAGGGACAGAAGGTGTCTGCAAGGGCAGGGGACAGGCTGCTGCTGCTACCGCAGCAATCTGCAAGGTTAGCGGTAGATTTTGACCCCAGGGCATTTCAGATATACCACTGTAAAGCAAGAACCATGTACTGGTTTACAAACTTGCCAGCTGCCAGTCTGACCAGCCAGCATCACAAGTCGTGTCACAGATCAGGGCAAATACTTTACAGTCCTTGATGTAATAATTACACCGCGGTGACTGCACCATTTCACAAGAACTCACTGCTGATTCAGGACCCTTCTCCTAAGAGGGAGGATGCAAATGCATTCGGGACCACAACTTCTCCAGACAGTGAAGGCTGGCCGGTGAGAGCAACCCTCCCAGGAGAGCCGGGGTACCTTATGTTTCAATCGGAGAACAACAGCCACAGCGAGCACCTGTACTCCTGCTGGAAAGCTGGCCAAGCCAACGTTTTTGACAGTTTGACAGTTAAGGGTGCCCTTAATGCTACCAAAAGTTTATGTAATTTGTCACCTTCTCTGCCCCAAATCCCCACGATGTTGTTTCTTTTCTCCAAAAAAGTCCTCCCTCTACCACATGTGAACCTCAGGGTGTTACATCAGGTTTCATAAGGTAGGAATGAGCACAGGAGTAAGGACAAAGCACTTAAGCAGTCACCCTTCCCATTTCGCCTGGTGAACAAGACACTATTCAGGGTATCCAAAGCCCCTTACAAAGCGGATCTCAGCAGTGGCCTCACACTTTCAGGACCAGACAGTGACTACTTAAGGTAAGAGCTTCTATGATGAAGGATCTCAGCATCTTCTTCCCACTGCTCCACCTGACAGCTTCCTCTGCTCTTGAGCAGCTGCCTCCCCCTCACCTCCCCCTGACACATGGCAGAGCCTGTGGCTCCAGGGGAAAGGCAAAGCGAGCTGCGTATTTCCCAGTCTATCATCACATCTTTTGGAGACGCGCAAAAAACGCAAAGATAAGCTCAAGTTCATTTGTTCCCCTAAGGATGTCAGTCCTTAAATGCACTAGGTTGTGGTTCAAGATTCATTCCTGCCAGCAACGGTCACATCAGACAATACACATGTGATGTGGGTAAGGTGTGCAACCTAATTTCTGCAGAGTGTGCAGTACAGCTTACACAGGCTGCAGAAAGGCTCATGATACTGTCGACCTGACTGATCAATCTTGTATTGCTCCAGGGTCTCCTCCTCATGACTGCAAAACTTCCATTTCTGATTCACTCATATGTGCTCAAAAATCAGATTTACAGGCTTTTGCCAGTAGCAACCAGGATGGAAAGGTATTTGCAGATCTGAGAAAGAAAAGATGATGTAAAAGAGGGAAATAAAACAATCAAGACATAATCCGATTCCACAAGAATGAATTCTACTTTCAAACCTCCTCAAATTAAGTTTAAATAAAAAAATTACTTCCTGAACACACATTTCTCATTCAAAGCAGCCATAGCTCTTCTGATTCTGAGTGTCTAAATAAATATATTGCACACACCACTTCTATTAAGGATAGATATTTCTGTTTTATCTTTGACCATTTATTGCAAACTCCAACCGCATGACCATCTCTCCCATATTTTAAGTCACGCTGGGCCTACGTTTTACACCTTCATCCTATCATTTCATTAGTTTTCATGTTAGGAGTGTGAAGTAACAGAGATCTCCAAAGCCACTAACCCTTCTTTTCTTCTATACTGAAGCAAAGATCTCAATGGCAGGCCACAGGAGGACATGAACAAATGGTGCCAAAACACACCATCTCTTTCTTCTGGTAACACAACAGCATCATTCGGCTCCTCAAGTGGCAGATGTTCAAAATCCACAGACAAGCACGGTGCGTTTTTACTGTTAGAGGAAACATTTGGGGGCTTTGCCCACTTAATATTGGAAACTTAGTACTTTCTCATTACAAATACAGCTCATTTGCAATGGAGATATCCCATGGGGAGAATAAAGTGAACCAAGCAAAGCCTGAAGCAGAATGTAAACAAGGAAGTTTAAACAACTGATGGATGTTGTTAGCTCTTCCACATGTTTTCAGGAAACACTCTTAAGTACATAGATGAGTATTATCCCACATAGGAACGGTTCAAAGCTGTGCCAGGGCAGGTTTAGACTGGACACGCCTTTCTTTATCGAGAGGGTGGTCAAATACTAGGACAGGTTTCCAAGAGAGGTGGTAGATGCCCCAAGCCTGTCAGTGTTCAAGAGGCATTTGGACAATGCCATTAATCATATGCTTTAAGTTTTGGTCAGCCCTGAAGTGGTCAGGCAACTGGACTGGATGATTGTTGTAGGTCCCTTTCAAAAAAAATTATTCTATTCTATCCTAGTCCTGAGCATATGAGAATTGAGTGAGAATTGAGAAGTGATCTCTCCCAGTCTGACATCCCTCCTAGCAATTGCATTGCGCGGGTGACCCATGGGGTCGTTAGGATGTTACCTGCAGAGACAAGCCTTGCCCTGGCCAAGCAGAGAGCTGTCACAACAGGGGACACCTTTGGGTGAGGAAACCTGCACCCCACTGGCGAGCACTGCTGGCCCTTGGGGAACATGCGCTGCTCCTACTCCCGAGTCAGGAGCCCACTTCTTTTTCCTGAGGTTAGATGCCCATAACACACAGCCTGGAGATCTGCAGCACTCTGGCACCCACCATCAGACAGGAAAATCTCTGGGAGTCTGAAAACGCCATTACTTTTTCATTGACAGCAAAATTCATGGCCGTGTTTTCAAGAGTGCCGTTCCCACTGCTGGGGTCAGGTTTCCGCAAGGAGTTAATAATCTATTTGCATACCTGGAAAAGGGGAAGGTTCTCAGAAGCATCATAGACAGAGCAGCTCTGAATGACCTGAATGACCCCAATATGTTCCTGGTCATTTTGAAAGTCTGCCACTTACTGTCATTATTAAATCAAAAATGTATTTTTCACAAGATCTGTTCCCAAGCACAGATTATAACTGCTCCTCTGACAGAAGGAATGAATTCTGAGAACTTGAAACTTTTTACATCCACTGTATTAAAGCACTTCATAACTATGTCTATTGGAATAAGAGGGAGCTGTGGTCTACCGATAATGTTCAGGTTAAGTACTTCAGTAATCTGCCACCATCTGACATTCACAGACAGAAAAGTCAATGACTTAATTTAATGATTTAAGAATTAGAGTGAGCTTGGTTTTGTATCAGACTTGGCTTTAAGAAGGATGAGCTGGATTCATTAGAAAATGACGTTTAATTAATAATCTACTTCTAGTTAAAATTAGTTAATGAAGTTCAGAAAAAAAAAAACCACACCCAAAACAAACAAAAAAAACAACAAACAAAAAAAACCCACCAGAAAGCAATTGTAAACCAGACTACATAACTGTGATTTACAGCTTTGCATTTACAGGATGTGAAAAGAGAATGAATTTGACAAACGGTGAATTTGCTCATCTTCACCAATAGCTCAGAAACCAGTATTTCTTTGAATTGACATTTAAATGACAAACTCAGTCTGGACTTCACAGACTGCTTTTGAGCTGCATCACTTGGATTTATAGCCTGCAAGAGATACCAGGTGCAGAGCTTATATGCAATCCATCACTTTTTCATCCCAATCGGAACAATAAAACCAGAAGATACTGTATCTTCTTGAACTGATTTCTGCCCTGTATCTGAGCCTGCACAGATGTTAAAGCACAAGTGTAACCCCGTTTTGGAAAGAGAAGGCAAGAGGCAGTGGCAGGCCAGGGGAGGGGAGCTCTGCAATATCCATAAGCAGCTCCAGAATAGGGGTGCTACAACACAGCCTGCGGTACCACCTTCTCCAGCTGTGCTCAGGGCACGACAGGTGACTGGCAGCACAGCATCTCACCCACTGACCTAATTAAAAGGCTTAAGGGTCTGGGGAAGAGAAAGAAGGGATTTTATATCCAAATACTGTGTAAGCACATGCTTGCTTCAGAACAGCTCTCAGGAGCAACACAACTCCCTTCCTCTTACCTTTCCTATTGCACAATCCGCACTACCAAAAACTGTCTCAACCGCTGCTATTTTGGGCTGTTTTCAAGCAGGGTAGTTGACAATAACTGTAGGTAGTTGAGAATAACTGCAGTAACTCTGGGGTAATGCAGTCTTTCTTTTGCTTTGAGGGTCATGTGTCTTTCCAATACAGAGGTACAAGAATATCAAGACTAAATGATTCAGTCACACTGACCATCTCCCATGCCAGGGTGATTCTAGCACACACCAGCCAAGAACTGTATTGCTTAGCTAGAAGGTATCAGGACTGCACTGTGCGTAAGTACCCTTTGTGCAAATGCACATATGCTACTAAAACATACCGGTGAGTATTTCCAGGAGTGGTTTGTTTGGTACCTGCCCATGAAACACTCAGGATAACAGGATGAGGAAAATGGGAAGATACAATGCTGATTAAGACACATCCACTCGACCCTTCCAGCAGTTTGATAAAGTTCATGTATTTGATCACCATAAGCAGATGTACAGCTTTAATCTACACAGACATGTACAGTATCTCCCAGAGGAGTGCTATTTGCCATCGCACTAAAACATTTGTTAATGAAGTTTTAATGAAATCTCATTCACTACCTCTTTTTCCAGAAGAAAACCCAACTAATTCATCTTAATTAGTCAGAAAGTTCAAGGAGTTCCAGACCACACAGACTGTTGCCTAAATTCAGGTCATGAAGTAAGTGACTCTTCACTCCACTTGCCTTCATTTTAGTAATTAGTGTTGAGACTCGCAACTCAGCAATCAGCATTGAAGACTATTTCTGGAGGATAAAAATCTGGATTGGCCAGAATCAGTGAGAACAAAACAGGGTATTTACATTTTAATATTTTAATATTTCTTTTAATAAGCCCCGAAACATTAATTATCTAATGTCACATAAACATGACTGATTATTAGCTAATTATCTGAACTCAGTTCACACAAACATAAGCCAACACATGCTATAGCTACTCTGCTTGCACCATCTGCACTGTTTACATACACCGGTGCAGGAATACACCGAAAAACTTGATTATGAAACTGCCACTTCACCTGTTTTTTCAAATGCACCTAAAGCACAGCTGAAGCAAAGAACACAGCAGCGCAGAGAGCGGTGCAAGAACACTGCGTTTTGGTAATACCCATTTCTAGTACACAGAGGAGGCTGCAGCAGCTCAGCATGCTGAAAGCCAGGCAGGATCTTTAAATGGAGAGTTCATGAGAATTCAACAGTTTCCCTTCCTCCCATTCTCTGCCAAGTAACTCAAAAGAGGCAGCATGTCATGCTATTTTAAGATAATGGTATCATTAAGGGTATAATACTTATTTTAAAACACACAATGCAGCTAAACTGCATCAAGGCTTGCCCCGAAGTCTGGGTCTGACTCTGAAACAAGGAACTTGAAAACATTACACAACTGAGTTAAAACAAAAGGGTGAAAATGTGAGATAGTAAAGTACTGGACAGCTATCCCAGGTATATTACATATGCAAAAGTTTCCTTGCCTAAGTCCAGCTGCTGCTCCAGCACCCAGCTGGGAGCTCTTGTGTGACCAGAAGGCTGAAATCTTCTCTCTTAAAACAAAGCACACTTGAAGAAGCTGTTACACAGCATCAACTCTTGTGAACCAACGAGGAGGAGGACAGGATGCTGCCGAAATTGGACAACACAGTTCCCCGGCAGTATCACAACAGGCTGTGACACAACACACACTAGCGTCCATCTAGGAAATAAATCTGAAGCTTCGAGCTCTCACCTGGCACAAGCACAAGCTGGCAGCAGAGCCAGCGCTGGTGGGACGGTCAGTGCTGTTGGGGCTGCCACCAGCCCTGCTATCTGCTCGCTAGCAGCAGCCTCGCCCATGACTCCATCACCCAGGAACGGCAACCACCTCACCCCTCAGCGGCCCGCGAACGTGGGGACGAAACACACCAGGAGCAGACCCTAAACCAGCTTCTTTGGTGTGGGACCAACGCGCAGGAAGGGAGCACGGCAGGGACAAACGGAGGTCAGGAGGGCTGCCAGGGGGAGAGACCACCAACCTGGGGCAGAGCCAACTGGTGCCAGGCACCGCGTCTGCATTCCCGTACGCTCAGCCACACGCGCGCAGGGTTTGCTAGCAAACCTTCCACCCCCCCCCCGTCGGGTCTGATCAAATCCTCTGCAGCCAGCTGGCCGGTCAAAGGCAGGCTATTTTCTTTTACAAGTTAATACAGTTAGCAGAGAGGAATGGATTGTAGTACTTGTTACAGGCTACTCACCCAGGCACTGAAATGGCTGTGTTTCTTTAAAAGCAGAATGCCTTCGCTTTGGGAAACTTATTTCTGTTTTGCTATTGTTATTTCTTAACTTGCCCAAGATCCTGTAAAATCCCAGAAAAGGCTAGGAAACAAGAAGAGATTATTTAAAAGCTGACGGTCAGGACAGGAATTTATGGAATGAAACCTTTAAGGGCAGGAGCAGATAGAGCCAGCCAGCTAACGCTTTCATGCCCTGTCTCTGACCAGCAATTTCTTTTGTGGGTAGATCAAGGGTTACAAGATGACTTAAAATACCTGCTGGTGATGTGTGCTTCTCTGCCATCAGCGAGGAGTCCTTGGCATAGCTAGCATGCTGTCCTGTCTCGTCTTCCTGCCTTTTCCAGCAGACCCCTCGCAATCACAATGTCACAGTTCCCCAGGCCTTACAATCAAGTGGTTTGTTGTAAGAGAACTAAAAATAGTGCTGAATCTTTCACCAGAGCACTTGCTTGAGTGAACATAGTGCCAGTCAGCCCATGTGTTCGTGAGCTGCACAGACCTATAATATTAAATATAGCCCAGTTCCTCCTGGAAATATGGCCGTTGACTTTTTTCAAAATGTGCTTTTTTTTTTTTTTAAGACAGCACAAAATAAATCCCGTTTCTGACCACTAAAAGATGTAATGAGTGGAGCTGCTTTAAGAATATCCTCAGGGAAAGAGTGAGTCACTTAAGCTGCTTTTATGATAAAAGATCCCTAGAGGAAGTATATCTCCTTAGTAGTCTCCGAGCTGGTCAGAGATCCATATGTCCCCCTGAAAAACAAAGTTTCACATTGTTGGTTTTTTTAGTTTTGTGTTGTTTGTTTTAAATACTTTGAACACCTGTTTCCACTGCAGAGTTAGTGCTTAGCGTGAGAAACAGAGCAGGATTTCATACTAGCTAACACCTCAAGAGGGTGATTAACAGAAGCGTCTGTCCTGCAAGGCTGTTAATAAGGTCCACAAAAAAGAGTACAAAGTGACCCATAAGAACACTGCATATGAAAATTTATCCCATAGGTTGACAAGTCCAGGAAAAAAAAAAAAAAAAAACAACTCTCAGAGGGAATTATTTTTGCAAAGCTTCATTTCTGTGGCCTGAAAACAATCATTGAAAACAAAGGTTGCAAAAAATGTTATTCAAGACACAGATGCCAGTGCTGCTACCAGTGTCCAAGCTGGGATCCCAGAAGCAGATTTAGATGCAAAACTTCCAGTCAGCACATACCAGACACACACTTTCACACTGTAGTACACAGGTGGATCAGCCAAGAAATGAGAAGGTGCAGGTGATGGCTGACAACAACCACTTGTGGCATTTTAAAAGGCTGGTAAAGCCACAATAATTCTCCTGTGGAGTGAGTGAATCATTCAGGTGTGAAGCAAGCACCAGAGTATGCCTGACAGCAAGCCAGGGTGTCTGAACCACAGAGAGTTAAGCCTCACTGCTACCGGTGGCCATTACTCTGTAAAAGCATCTAGAAATCCAGACTTGATCATGTAATATACACCAGTGAGAAGGTGGCATCTGTGCTACATCGAGTCACTATATTGCTATACTTTGTAGCTTTGTAAGTCGGGATAAATTTTCAAGGAAGTTATTTCTTCAGCTCAACAAATAAACAGCCACCACCAGGGAAGCTTTCCAGAAGTAGCTCTCCAGGCTAGAGCGGTAGTGTATTTACATACACACACACAGGGAAAGAGAAACCTATACATACATACATTTTAAAGGAAGATTTTAGGATGGAAGTAAACACTGAAAAGTTGGAGAGTTACTGGGAATATCAGAGGAGAGACACTGGTTTTTGTTTCTTTCGCTGATTTGCATAAGAAGCTGTTGAAAACAAAAAGACCAAGGTGGTTATGTGGCCTGTTTGGCTGCTAATGTAAAATTGTCTCCCAGATTTTTTTTTCCCCTCATATGTCTTTGAAAATTGATTCAATTCATTTGTTTTGCAGTAGAACTGCAATATTTTTGCCCTTGTGAAAGGGCTGGCAAATTCCTCCTACTCCTTTCTGTTGCTGTCAAAACATGCTGCAAGGCAGCATGTAACATCTACATAGAAGCAGAGGTAGCCACAAACATAACAGCATCTTCATTCCTGCTCCACTCCCCAGCTATTATTTATAGAGAGAAAGGGCATTAACAAAGCACAAAGTTCTCACTAATTAAGCCTCACTTTGCCATCTGTTGCTTCCCATGAGTTGATCCCAATGAGAAACGACTTCAAAACACATTTGAGGACCCGCTGCATCCAATGAAGTCATCAGAGGAGGGGAATATTCCCCTCCCAATACATCATACTCCAAAGCTACTTAGCAGCTCCCTCCCCTACCAAAATCAAGGGGAACGCTACCATTAATATGAACACAGACCTGGGTCACACCCTCTTGCAGCCATGTTGAGCAAGTTTCCCACTCAATATTGTTTTTCTCAATAATTCACAACTCTCTGCCCAGTCAGAGGGGCAATGAGAGAGCTACAAACGCTACCTGCCCCCCAGGTCTGAGGAGCCAGCTTTCTGCAGCTGCTTCTCCTGCAGTGCGTTCATCTATGGAGTCATCACAGAATCACAGAATCCCAGTTTGGAAGGGACCTCAAGGATCATCTGGTCCAACCTTCCTTGGCAAAAGCATCATCTAGACCAGATGGCCCAGCACCCTGTCCAGCCGAATCTCAAAAGTGTCCAATCCACCACTTCCCTGGGGAGTTTATTCCAATGGCTGGTTGTTCTTGTGAAAAATTTTCCTCTTCTGTCCAGTTGGAATGTCCCCAGGAGTAACTTGACCCACCACCCCTCGTCTTTTCCAAGTGACTCCTTGTAAAAAGGGAATCTCCATCTTCTTTGTAGCCACTCTTTAAATACTGGAACGTGGTGATGAGGTCTGCTCCAAGCCTTCTTTTCTCCAGGCTGAACAAACCCAGTTCTCTCAGCCTCTCCTCACCTGGCAGGCTGCCCGGTCCTTTGGTCATCTTTGTGGCCCTTCTCTGGACCCTCTCCAGCCTGGCCACAGCTGTTTTGTGTAGCAGGGACCAAAACTGAACACAGGATTCCAGGTGTAGCCTGACGAGCGCTGAGTGGGATAACATCTTCTTTATCTCTGCTGGGGATGCCCTTCTTGATATGCAACCCAGCATCCCCTTGGCTTTCTTTGCCGCAGCAGGTCACTGTTCACTCATGTTGAGCTTCTTGTCCACCAGGACCCCCAGGTCCCTTTCCACAGAGCTGTTCCCCAGCCAGGTAGATCCCAGCCTGTGCTGCACTCCTGGATTATGCTTTCCTAGGTGCAAGACCTTACATTTGTCTTTGTTGTACTTCATAAGGTTCTTGCTAGCCCACTCTTCCAGACTATCCAGGTCTTCTTGCAGGGTGGCTCTCCCTTTGGAAGTGCCTGCCTCCCCACTCAGTTTGGTATCATCAGCAGACTTCATCAGGGAACACTTAATCCTATCATCCACATCACTTATGAAGGGATTAAACAACGTTGGGCCCAATATCGATCCCTGGGGGACCCCACTTGTGACACGTTGCCAGTTTGAAGAGGAGCCATTTCCCACCACCCTCTGGGTGGGGCCTGGCAGCCAGTTCCCCGCCCACCACACAGACCCCTTGTCCAGACCATAACACACCAATTTCTCTAGGAGGAGGCTCTGGAGAACTGTATCAAAAGCCTTGGAGGAACCCAGGTAGACAATGTCCACCGCTTGCCCACATCAACCAAGCAGGTTGCTTTGTCATAGAAGGCAATCAGGTTTGTCAGGCATGATTTGCCCTTGGTGAATCCGTGCTGGCTTTTCCCAGTCACAGGCTTCAATTGACTTGCAACAGCCCCCAGGAAGGTTCCTTCCATAACTCTCCCAGGGACTGAAATAAGACTGATGGGCCTGTAATTTCCTGGATCCTCCTTTAAGCCCTTCTTGTAGATGGGGTGACATTAGCCTTCTTCCAGTCTTCTGGGATGTCCCCTGATCTCCATAACTTCTCAAAGATGATGGAAAGCAGCCTTGCAATGATGTCAGCCAGCTCTCTTAATACCCTCAGGTAGATATTGTCAGAGCCCATCAATTTGTAGGGGTCAAGCTCCTGTAATAGTTCACATACCAACTCCTCCATCACTGATGGTGGGTCTGTGTTTGCATCAACCTGGATTTTTGTTCCCAAGGCCTGGGGCAAACAGTGCTGGTAAACACAGAGGTGAAGAAAGTGTTGAGAACCTCTGCCTTTTCAGCGTTGTTGGTGACTAATTCACCCCTCCTGTTGAACAGTGGGACAGTGATGTAAGTATTCACCAGGCAGCTGCTGCCCAAGGAGTCAGATGTTGGCTGACACTACGCAGGGAAAGAATAGAAATACAGGACCACGGTTGCCAAGATTTAGAGGAGTTCACTACTGAACTCGCAATGAGATTGCTACTGTCACTGCCCTACAGACAGCTGAACCACATCACAGCAAGTATGCAGCATCTGTCATTGGAAATGCTGAGGTTAATCCTCTCTGTCCTCCTGAGAAAATTCCTTCTGAATATCCACATAAACCTTTCAGAGTATGGTGTTTCCATATAGTGGTGGGACAGACCACAAGGTGAATTAGGTTCAGAGCCAGCCTGTAAGTCTACTGCACAGTTTGGTCAAAAGCTTATGAGCGAGAAAAACAATTACCTCCTGGGCCCAAGAATATACCCTGGAAAACAGTAGTTGTTTTTTAACTGTTTGAGACAAAACCTCTAAAGCTTTGTGCTGTAGGATTCCTCATTACAAGTGAGGGTTAGGCTGATGAATCATGTCTGGTTACTGCACCTAAGTGAATTAGCTGGGCTTGGAAGAGCGCTGAAGAAGCCCAGGGAAAAGCTGTGCTGTGAGCCTGCAGAGGTCCCCAACCACTTGCTCTGCCCAGGGCTCAAAGGTGAAGACTCCGAATGAAAGTGATCACCATTTAGATAAATCACCGCTCCCAGTACAAACTTAGAAGTTATTACTTCTATTTGCTCACCTGCAAAACTATCAAAAGCAACAGAAAGGATCATTAACATCACAAAGTCATATTTGAATTCTTAGGTAAGTTCACTCTGCAATTTGCTGTGGGTGGCTCTGCAATGCTGCCTTTGTTCCCCAACAGGTTTCTAATTGGGTGTGTGTATTCACACCTTACACATAGGGAATAGGGTAGGTACTGTGGGAGCATGACTTACGGAAGGTAACACCACCAAAAAAATGAAGATTATCACTGGTGAAAAGTGTAAAGCATGATACTGAACATAATTCCAGATTCTGAAGGACTGGTCTGGTAACTCAAAAAAAACCCAAGTGCACAACTAATGCTTAAAACTTATTCAGTGTCAAAATCACAACCCTGAGTCTTCACACTGCGTAAAAACAAAAGAGTGAGTTACATTCAGGCTACCTTAGCCTTTTTGGAAGGTAGGGCTTTTTAAAAATAGTTTCTAAAGCACAGGAGTCATGGCTCCTGATCAAGCACAGCAATTCAAGAAGATAAACACCATTTCTGTGTGTGAATGATAAATTATACATTTCGCCTAAGCAAGTCAACAGCCTCACAAGGTGCACTACATTGAAGATCAGGCTCTCAACTTCTGAATTCCCTCAATGAAAATTACACTATAAATAGTCTTCCAGCTTACCTGAAGTTCATGGAAAAGGCAAGGAATCTCTCTCTGTTCCCTTTGCTGTCTCACACTTTGCTCCCTGTTGCATCAGGGAATATTTAGAGCAATCTTTTGTAAACAGCACATGTTTCTGTGTCTGACCCAGCAGTGTGGGGTTGCGTTCCTGAAGTTTTTGGATGTCAGTTGACACCAGGGCCGCCCAGGGAAGGGAGCAGCTGTGTGTGTAGGTGGGCAGGGAACAAGGGGTGGAACAGGAAGATAGGAAACACACCAACTTTGCTGCCTGCAAATGTCACGATCCCAGCAGTGGCTCCCTGCATCCAGACTGTTTAACAAGTTCCCCTCTCCTGCTGGCTGGCCAAGATGAGGGGGACTGTTTTGCTGGACATTTTGCTTTCTTCCCTCGTTCACCAGCAATAAATTAACATTTCTTACCTCATGAAACAAACTGCTTAGTAAATTCTGCTCTGCCTCGAAGGTCCAGGGTCTGCAGCTTAAAGTATCCCAACATCCCAATGAAAAGATCCTTCGTTATTACTGGAGAGACTGTAACTGAGCACATTGGGATTACTTTTAATACTTCATGTGACTTCAGAAAGCATTTTTTTTTTTTCCATAGTGCATGCTTAAATGGGACTCGAGCCTCTTCCTCCCTTCAGTTTTAGTAGCTTAAGGCAGGAACATTTTCAGAGGTGCCAGCTGGGATACAGCCATGCAAAAAGGCAGCAACACCCAGAAATGTGAATTGTAAGGATTATTTGCTAATGTAAATTTGGCTGTCCAGCATATCCCTTGTGTTTTATGACATGTTTAATAATATGATCACATATGTATTAAAGAATGAGGTATGAAGGAAGACAGCTAAGTAGTGTGATTACTCATAGAATAATACTGAGAGGAATCTTTAAAATACCCATCAATCCTGAAATGCTTAGGGAATTTGGTGTGACGGGAACACTTTGGGTTCTTTGTTAAAATCTCCTAGAAAACATAGCGATGCCCAGGTTTGGGACTGCCCTCTGCATTATCAGCAAGTCTCTCGTTGTTAATTAAATTATCTCTATCAAAAGTAAAGCAGTCAGCTTGGCCCTCAAAATTACTAAAAGCAGCATTACGGTGATAGGCATTTCTAGATGTTCCTACGAGAAGCTGAATGGCTCTTTTAATTGCTCTGCTGGATAAAACCGTGCTATACACGTTCCATGGGTAGGTGAAAAGTCAGTCACATGCACAACCATAACTGCAAACTAAAGGACATATGAAGAGGGAGAGGAGATTAAAATCACAGAAAATGAGAATCAGGCACAAAAAATATTTCCTATGAGATACAGATACAGCATCTGGTTTTGTACATTCTAACAGAGGAATAAATCTTCCTGAGTGGTTTTCTCCATTTCCTTCCAACTTCACTGCAGTTCAAATCCAATTTAGCTGATCCGTAACAAATGAGTCCTTCTCCACATGTTTGTGTATTTGGGGTTTGAGTTGGTTATATTCACACAGTCTGCAGGGATGCCCAAATAACTCTGAACATGACCATGCTGATTATCTTCTCATGGAAGCTTCTGTCAGCTGTACCATGTGAAGGGCTCTCAGCTGCACAGCTATTTAACTTGACCACTTACATTTTTGGCTGCTCTTCTGCCTCGCAGCTTAGAGAAACCCTCTCCAGAAGCTAAGTCACAAGAAGGAATTGCCAAAATATGCTACTTTTCACAGAGCTGAGTCCTAAGGGGAATGGGAGACATGAGAAATATTATAGCAGGTCTGGAAGAAGAAATCAGAAAAAAGTTACTGTGCTGTTTCAATCCGTAAGGACAACATCTTTTCTGTCTTCCTCCTACATCTGTTTGTTACATTTGAAATGCACAGGTTCGTGAAGACAAATTTATACTCAAATTGCTCTTCAGACTAACTCACTTTCAGTTTTGATGCTGGGATGTTTGTGTGATGCGCCTATCTTCATGACATAAGCAAACACCAGCTGTTATTTGCTTGGTTTAAAAAAAAGAGTAAACAAAAGTTTATTAATTAAATGGGGAATTCATAAAGTTTAGATGTGGATTCAAAACTTATTACACAATCGTGTCAACTTTGAGTCAAGCAGAGCACATGAGACAAGATGGATACTCCAGTATACTCTCTGTAGTAGTAACTTGGCACTTTATTTACATGCGCCATTAACATCTTATCTGACATAACCAAGTATGGACTTTGGTATCTCATGTGCTTAGCAAAATCAAGTCATATATATGCTGGGAAGTGGCCATATGCTTGTTCCACCTGTGCCTCCCTCTGCATCACAGTGAAATGCTGGTGACAGTACTGTCTTGGTTTCAAATCCAGATAGGAAATCAGATAAGAAGCTGAGGTTCTGAAGATGAACATGGTTTTAAGATTTGACTATGAAAAATAACCCTCTAGGTGAGCCAGAAAAGAACATTACTTGCTCTTACATGGAAAACAAAACTTCTCAAACTCTTTGCGCCTTTGGGAAACACAGACAGCACATCCTGTGAGTCACAGGGTTTGTTTCCCAGCAATCTTTCCAACAGCTCAGTGACATGTGCCATCAGGGTGGTAAAGTTTGTCTGCAATACCACAGTTACGAACCCAACTCTTTACGGCTGTTTCCTCCTGCGTCATCAGTTCGAACGCAACCCTGGTCTGAAATGATTGAAACCTGCTGCCATAGCCTCACACCTGCGAAGCAGCTCCAATGAAACAAGACGGTGGTTTCACTCCCATTGCTGCTGGAGAAGCATCACTGTAAAAATGAGTGTAATCAGTAGCACCTCTGATACCCAGCTCAATAAAACACAAGTGTAGGGCACGTGTGGAGGATGGACTCTGACTTTGTCCTGTGATTTCCTCTTGATCTGGACAGAAAGGCTTACAAAAGAGACACACTAGGTCTCTGCTCTCTTAAAACTTCTGGGTGTTCTTTCTGTTACCTGCCAACTCTCAGACACATTTGGCAATACTATCATTTCTGCTGGGCTATGCTAAATTAGATGCTGATAACCACTGTTTTGCTGAGAGGGTGAAAACACGCTTTCTCAAAAGTGCTTTGTCTTTTTATATCATCTGTGGGACCTTCAAAGGTCCTACAGAAAACTGTGACTTACAGCTAATTTATAAAATATTAAGACACAAATTGCACAGAATCACAGAGTCATTCAGGTTGGAAAAGACATCACAGAGTCATTCAGGTTGGAAAAGACCCTTGGGATCATCGAGTCCAACCATCAGCCCTACTCTACAAAGTTCTCCCCTACACCATATCCCCCAACATCTCATCCAAATGACCCTTAAACACATCCAGGGATGGTGACTCCACCCCCTCCCTGGGCAGCCTATTCCACTGTCTGACCACTCTGTCTGTGAAAAATTTTTCCCTAATGTCCAGTCTGAACCTCCCTTGTTGTAGTTTAAAGCCATTCCCCCTTGTTCTGTCACTAATCACCTGTGAGAAGAGACCAGCACCAATCTCTCTACAATGTCCTTTCAGGGAGCTGTAGAGAGTGATGAGGTCTCCCCTCAGCCTTCTCCTCCTCACACTAAACAGTCCCAGCTCCCTCAATCTCTCCTCACAGGATTTATTCTCCAGGCCCTTCACCAGCTTCGTTGCCCTCCTCTGCGCTCGCTCCAGCACCTCAAGATCTCTCTCATATTGAGGTGCCCAAAACTGGACACAATACTCCAGGTGTGGCCTCACCAGTGCAGAGTACACATATGGACCCCGGTAGTTTTCCTAAAGTACAGCATCGATGCCAGAAGAGACCTTTCTTATCCTCTGCAACTTGGTCTCTGTCAGATCAGACACTGTTCCTTTCCCATTAGGGCATGGAATAGCATTCTATTTATTCCAAAGCTTTCAGGAGAGGAGAGCAGTAACGGGGCAAGAGTCAGCTCTGCACCACCATTTCCCAAGTCACACACAGACACGACAGCTAGGATCAGCAGGTTATTCCAAAAACAGGGACTGAACAGCAAGCTGGAAGGTAAAACTATATTCTGTACTTTGCATTGCTCTAACTTTGAGAAGGGGTCAAGGGAAAACACAGTAAGAAGGCAGAAATCTTGCTTCTGTCCACAAAAGTGCTTTTATGCAGTTTATAAGCAGAGACAAGAGTAGTGAATACTCATTTTCCATATCTCTCATAGGTAAATCCTAAAATAATAAGTATCTACTGGGTATTAACTACTGTCTGGCCCAGGGACTGCCAAGAGAACAGTTATTCCTACGGCTACTGCTCATAAAATACGTTTGAGAAAGGAGTTACATGAACATAAACAGATTATTCCTCTAGGCTGCAGTAAGCAGATAAATATTTTTATCCCCTTTCCACAGATAGCAAAACTAATGTAACGAGGCAACAGTGAAATATCTATAACAGACCTGATAGAGGCAGCTCCAACAACAGAAATGTAATGTATTCATTCCCTTGCTGTTGCCACTACTCACTCCAGCACTGCTGCTCCATCACTGCCTAGGCTAAAAATAATAAATTACACATTTGCTTTGCCCAGGGTAGAGATGCCCTCAGCAGACACACCCCTGTTCTGCAGTGAACGCAGGGGACAGCCGTGACCTTATTTCCAATTTGGCTTGCTCAGTTGCAGTACGGGGTGGGCATCCCTGAGGAGTCCCAGAATTTAGCACTCCAAAGAGCCTCCTACCCGAACGGCCCGCGTTTGCTGGCTGTTGGAAGCTGAGCTGTCACACTCCCTGCACAACTTTTAGCAACTACTCAAAAAACTCTAACTTCTTGGTCAGTCCAGACTAAGAAGTCCAGAAGAAAGAAGTTACAAGTATCTTCCAAAGGGCAGGATCAAAACGTGCTCAGAGCAGAGCCCTGTCAGAAAACATCTAGGCTTGTTGCCAGCACTCCATGAACAATCCGTTTTACACACAAGCAGAGGCTTGGGGATAGATTCACAGCTCCAATGAGCTTTTTGATTTATGAGCTTTTTATTTTTGACAGGGCTTGTTAGAGCCTTCCACCATGCTGTGCTTCCCTGACCTGTGCAGCAGGTTCACTGCAACCCTAATGCCTGTGATCACGAACACAAGATGCAGTTTTAGTTCCTCCTCTGGGAAACAAGAACGTGACTTTTTAATAATCACCCCTGAACCAATCCAATATACTTCCACGCTCAACATGGTCTTACACTGTTTGGAGAACCTTTTCCTATACTTCTCTCAATTACTCACTTTTCCAAGGAGATAAAGCACAATTTCTTTTCCCTTTCACCCCAAACATGCAATCCTTACGGAGCGCCAAGAATCTGAAACACCCTGAAGGCTGCTATATCCTGCGTGCATCAGTGTCTATTACAAGCATGGTGGGAACTTTGAGGAACTAGGCAAAATCAAACCCAATTCTGTGTTAAGGAGGATCATTCTCCCCATGTGACACACACACACAATCCACAAGCACCCACAAAGCCTTGGCCCAGATATTCCATATGTATCTATATCTTACACATTATCACACCAGGAGACATAACTGTTCAATAACATTTGGAAACAGCACTATTTACTGAAGGATAAATAACAGAAACTTTTCCAACAGGTACAGTTGTACAGTGAGGGGCAACCTTCAGACACAGTGCAACGCACAGGCTATATTATGTCCTGAAAAAAATCCTTTAAATAATTTCATCCGGAGTAAGAGTACTTCAAAAGCATACATAAATTTCTCATTAATACTACAAATGCAGCATGTTCCAAACTGCAGATGTGCAGTCGCTATCAGAAGCGTAAGTTTCCCTTATTTTGCATGTCCTTCTCTTTATACCTTTATTCCTTGGCTTTATACCTACAGCAGGTAGCACAGGACTTTTTTTTTGATGCTCATATTGCTTTCTTTTTAAAGCCTGTCCAGACAAAATGAGTACACAGGCACGGTATTACAGCCAGACTAACAGCACTTAGAAAACCCCAGTGTCCTTCCATGTACTAGATGAACTACAGTCTGGTATTGTCAGGCTTTAGAAACACACCTGTCTTAGCTGACGTCCTTCCTTCCAACAAACTGAAACAGCTCATCAAATTCCTGCGGTTACAGTGATTACACAAAACTGAGATGAAAAACAGTGCAAGTTGTGGGCGTTTGCCAGGAAGCTTGCTATCTCTTGGATCAAAGATGGCCTAGCTGGTCAAAGACAACCTAGTTCTTGTATTTTGAAGAAACAGGATACATAAAAACTAAAGTACAAGTTACTATTTTTATCAAGTGCCATCATCAGGGAAGAGAGAGAGTCTGAAGCTCTTTTCCCGTGCCTCTACCCAGAGTACTAGATTTTATCCATGGCCTCCCATACAGTCATTCAGACCTTTTCAGACGTTTAAATCTCTTCAAGTCCTGACAAATCCTTTCCTTCAGGTTCCTGCAACATTTGAGACACCATCCTGCAGCTGAAAAGGCAGGAAGCAGGCAGCATTTTGCAACAGCACTGTTTAGCATCAGCTCATACGTTGCAGCAGAAAGACGACGATCTCACTCAAAGATAAAAATGTTGGCAGACAATAGGTCAAAATACCAGTGTAGCAGTACCAGCTCCCAAGAGACTTCATCTTTTCACCAGCTACTTCGCTCTGTGCAAGGAGGAACCCAATTCAGGTAATACACCAGCCACAATGTGTGTGCTACTTCAGCAGACACAGACTGCTGCATGACAAAGTTGGGTCAGCACATTTCGAAAACTTAAATAAAATTGATGCTGGATTAAAATTATCAATTGATTTCCCTCTTGGCCTTTCTGGGAATTGAATCTGTCTAAACAATTAAACTGTATAATGATTTTCTCTGAAGCTATAAAAGCTTTTTATTTATAGCTGCATCTCATCATATCAAACACCCTGCTCTAACCTATTAGAAGTTGAAGGGATGACAAATACTAAATTTGCATTTAAAGCACTGCAAAATTTTACTTATCAATTTCCATCAGAATTAAGAGCAATATTCTCTTGAGCTAACTATTTTGTACATACCCAGTGACACACTGCTAGCAGGGAATAGATGAACAATGTGGTTTTTTATTAATCTCCGTTTCATGGCTGTTCTGGCCTATCTGAAACCCTCAACAATAGTGACTGTACCAGCGGACTGTATCTGTCTGCACAGCAGCAGCTGCAGAGGCAGTCCCCGCACAGCCTCCCATACTACCCTGCCAGTTAAAATGCATTCTCTCGTTGGCAGTAGCTCCCCAGCATCAAACTTTGCCTCCTCCACCAGCCCCACTGTTCTTCCACCTCAAGGAATGGGAGCTAAGACACAGCTTCAGCAACAGGGCCTTGGTTAAGGCAGGTCTTAAACGTTTCTTAATCTGTGGTCCATACAGACTATCTATTGACTGATGTTTAGTTATGGCGAATAAATAATTTTTACGTACCTTGTAATTGCCTGAAATCTACAGTAGCAGTTGTGGCTACCACTAAGCAGTGGTGCATTAGTAAAACAAGACCTAATAGCAAAAATTAAAATTGTAAAAGAAAAATGATGCAGCTCAGAAATGAGATGCTGCAATATACATCTTGTTACAAATACTTAACAGCCTGATGCTTTTGTTTAGTAAACCAAATGCCCTAAGGCTCGGTGCATCTTCCTGAGAATAACTGGGGCATCGCTGAAGTATACCCTAAATCTAAGAAGCTGTGGAGAAAATTGCAAATATAACCTACCCAGATGGCACAATCTTATCAAAGTTTAATGTGTCAGTCTGCTCATTTAATTAAAACCCTTTCCTCTCCATGGTTAATGGAAGGTCTGTACAGCAGAAATGGCACCAGAACAGATGTTCATAAATTTGTCAGAGCTGCAGGATGATTGCTTTTACTACGGTGTCTTTTGAAGGACTACTCTATTTACATTTCTACTGATCTCTCATGTCAAAGCTGGTAAATATTACCTTTCCTTTGGCTACTCTACAGGACAGCACAAGCCAAGTTCCTTGGTGAAAGTAATTTGCTTTGAGAAAACACCATATGCTTATAGGCAGCCTTTTTTAAGATTTCAGGACAGAAACTTTTAATGATGAAAAGCATGCTTTAATTTTAAATAGGGCTTTCTCCATTTTTTCTTTCATCTTAGCTGTTCAGGATTCCCGTGAAAAACTGCAGTCATGAGCTAAAACAGGAAAAAAAGAACTTGGAGATTGGCTTGGCTAAGACAAGGGAAGGCCTGTGTCATAATCCAATTTTTGGTGGCATTAAGAGCGTCCATGGCAAAGGGAAATCTGCAGGTGCACAGAAGAGTCTCACCACGTACCCTGGTGTCCAAACCAGAGGTGCAACCCATGCATGATCAACCCATTCTGTGCAGAGCAGATCCGGACAAGGTACGTAGGGCAGAGGTGCCAGCAAGCTTTTGCCCCAGGGACTGAACCACATTAATGAAATGCTCTTGAAATGTTTGCATTACAAAAGCAATCCAGTTACCAATGAGGCCAAAATAATTGCCAGCAATGTCAAAGGGAGGACACAACTGTTTAAAGCAAATGCAACCCTACACTCTGTTTACGGAGCAGGTCATCTGAAATGGTGTAAGAAAATACTACATTTTAAAAGGGTAACATTTTCTTTTCTAGCTAGGAAAGTTACACTTCCAAAGAATTGCAGGGTCAGCCACACAATGAAGAAGGGCAAGGGGCTTTCAAAAGAAGCAGTCATGGCTGTCAAGTTGCAAAGGAGGCGCCGTGAAGAAGTGCAATCCTATCCTACCAGAGACCTGCCTGTTTGAACAAAGACCATTCCAGGCTGAGTAAGCAAATTTTCTAATTTCTGTGATTCTCTGCAAAAGCTCTTTAAATCTGAGATGCTCCAAGACAATGAGAACAGTTATAGTTTATGAAAGCAGTGTCGAGATATTACCTCTCTTCCATAAGAATTGCTCAGAGAGCTTTTCAAACTCAGTTACCATCCCTTCAGTTTATCAGACTGCCTAATTGCTTTAATTTGCATAAAGTGGCTCACTTGAAATCAAGTGAATATTAAAAGATAAGAGGAGGCTGAAAAACAACCTGGGTCCACCATCAGGTGATTCACAAGCTGTAAATATAGTTACACTTCATAGCACTAGGGAAGGTGCAAAAAGAAGAGAAACAAAACCTTCCTTAAAAGGATCTGAAAGGATCTTCACCATCTTTTAACGTCATTGATCCTGCAAAACCCATTAACAAAATTACCGTACAACCTCTCTTTTTCTTTTTACACCCACCTTGGAGCATCCCATTGCTCATACTTAGCTGGAAACCAGCAAATGCCAAGTCATTTGATATTATCTAAGCATGCACTTACACAGAACTGCCAAATGAGCAGCTTCCTTCTGAAGGTTCTCTCACACTTGGGTTTTAAGATGCTGCTTATCATCAGAGCTGCCTTGGCTTGGCCCTAGCCTCTCTTCACTTCAGCAGGTGGGGTTTGCCATGCCCCCAACACAACAAAAGAGGAAATTAACTATTAGTTCATACAAGGAGACACATAACGGATGTCTTCAGGAGCTAGAAAAGATTTGTTTTCAGCCTAGGAAAGAGTTTCATCTTGAGGAAGCCTGGAGATGAGCAGTTCATAGGCAAATGTATTAAAACATAAAAGGGCAGGACTAAAATGCTGGTCCAACCCTGCTCTGTTGCCATAAGGGAGCAAGTCAGTGCTACAGACACAGCCTGGGGGATTCACAGACCACTAGTTACTCTGCCATCATGGATCCCCTAATTGTGTCCCGAAGGCACGGTAAATTTTTTTTTTTTTTTTTGCTCAAAGCTAAAACACTAAGGGCAAATATAATTGAAATGAACATGGAGTAAATTCCCTGATGAATTAGGGACTGGTTATTGTCTATGTATACTTTCACCAGCAGTAATTCCTTCCTTACTAAGCACTTAGTCTTAGCTACTTTATGACAAAATCCAACTGCACTCAGCTCTTAAGAGAAAATAGAGTACCTTTCTGCAGAAGATTAGGAGGTAATGTTGAGATGCCCACATCTCTCAAAGACAGATGGTAAATTATTCCTTCATTTTCAAGTTTACTGAACAGAACTCTGTACTTCTGTCTCAGAAAACTAAGACCCTGTGCAATCACTTATTTTCTACTTGCTTCTTATCATAAATGGGTATGTTTCATGAACCATAAATGTTTCAAGAAAAAGATAAATGTTGAGCAATTACAAATGTAATCTTCCATTTTAATATGACATCTATTTGCACTAAGGGCAGATGGATCACTTGAAACATTATGCATGTGCAATAACTGGCATGGTACCCAGTTTTGCTCCCTGTATAGTCTGTTCTTTCAGAAACATTCTATAGCTATTATTTGTTTGCTAATTTAATAGCAGAGTTAAAGATAATTCTTCTAAGTAGATGTGTGTCTTGTCGTCCTAGCTTTGATGGAGGGATGACTGTCTGAATCAATGTCTGTTAAGAGAGGAATTCCCCTTGCTGGGAAATAGCTGAGCAGTGATTTCTTTTGATACTGTATAGAGTACATAACTGGGAGTGATAAAGGAAGATGTGAGTGTAGAGAAGCATATGTTACAGTGCACTCCTCAAATGCAGCTGTAAGTAAAATGAACTCAGATCATCATTGCATTGTTTTGATCTTGTACAGGATAAGCAAGCGCCTCGTGAAAGGGTTCTAACATATATAGCTCTAAAAACAATCTGTTTCTTCCCCCAAAATACTCCCAGGTGCAGGAGACGCACACACCACTGTTGGTGCAAGGAGGGCTGAGCCTCATGAAGGAGCCAGGCAAGGGCATGTGCCCCAAATGCACGTGCAAGGAGAGACCTCAGGCTCTGCTCCCAAAGGTGGGAGAGGAAAAGCACCTTGTTGAGCAGAGAATAGTCAACGAGGTACTCCAGCATCAGTTCATGTACCCCGACTCTGCCCTCAATACACCCTCAATACTTCTCCACTGTTATCTTGTGGATAAGGAGTACAGGCGCACACGTGTACTTCTCCACTGTTATCTTGTGCTTCTCGGCGGAGCGATCCACACAGCTGGTTCTGCTTCGCAACGCAACGAACTGACCTGCTGCTGGAGATCCCTCCCAGGCCTGCACTTACCAAGGCATCTAAACTACCACCTGCTTTGTGCTGGACAAGGGAAGGAAATAGAACACATTCACAGGATTGACATTTGTTTTTTTCACTACTTCAGCAGGTGTTTAATTACTTGATATTAGTAAGGGGCTTTTTTGTTAACTGGAAACTCATTCAAACACTTTCTTCACCTCTGGGAAAAAGATTTCCAATAAGAGTTTTAAAAAGCTCAAGCTGATCTCATTTACTTTCACAGAGAAGAAAGAAAAAGAAAAAAAAAAGGAAGGAAAAGAAATTGATACAGAATAAACTCCCAGGGACATCTTGTTTTACTTCATAGAAAGAACAGCCACTAGGCTACTGAATTTTCAGTATATATATATATATATCTATATGCAGCAATGTGAATGTGAATAGATAATCTAAATTACCATCTATCACGTTATTAAAATACCCCCCTGCAAAGTTACCTTTTCTATTAAAAATAGTGTCTGGTATGATTATAAAAAAAAAAAAAAATCCTTGAAGTATCATTTAGCTGTTCACAATTTCTGTTGTCACTTACACTTGCTTTTCTTTGAATGTAGCCACTGAAGGCAGTCTGCTCCCTTACAGCACAGTGTCAACACGCTCAGGTTGCACACGCTGGTCATGAGAATTTCAAAATTGTAAATTTCTCCACTACCACTTTTGAAAGGCCTACAGAAATGTTTTTACTCATGCAAAGTGTTCACCACTTCTATTGCAAATAAAGTAACAAAACACCAACTGCATTTGAGATGACATTGTCCTTCCAATCTAAGTGATAAAGTCTTCAGAAAAATAATATTGCTCACAGATGAGATAGTTCCTAAAAAAAGTCAAAAAAATAAAAACAGAAAACTTGCAAGGGAAGGTAGAAGATGGAAAACAGTTAAGGAAGCGATCTCAAATCATTCAGGATTTATTATGATGTAAGATTCATTACTTCCACAGATGCAATTTTTGATAGCTTGAATTCCAAGATTCAGCAATTTTAGTGGAAGGAATTCATAACAAGTTGTGGGAACTGCTGGATTTGCAGCAATTAAACATAAGCATGGGAAAAGATGTTATGCTGTGCAGTGACAGGGAGTTCAAAGTATTGTGCTAATCCAAGTCTTGCTAATATTACACTTAAACCAAACATTTTTTGTGGGCCTGCTAGCAAATGAAAGACATTTGAGAAAAAAAAGCCACCTCCTTCCCTCTTTGGAGAGGTGTGCACCTTTAGAGTTTTGTGCCTAGAAAAAATATGTCTGTCGTAACCCATAACTCAATTTGTTATTATTTTTTAATTTAAAGCAGCATAAGTTTCTGATTTTCCCACAACATTTCTGCTAAGGGAAGGTTAAAACATCTCTTAAGATCACATCTGAATATTTGCTCTCAATGATTTAAAGCAAAGCTAGTGGCAGCTGCTGATCACTCAAACTACTGCCACTTTGCCTAAAAGCTTTACTGCAATTTACAGCATTTCTTACAGGAACAGAAAACATGATTTTCTTCTCACACCAATTTAATTCTAGCTTATTTTTCTCAATTGAGTGATAAAAGACAAAAAAATAAATATATGGCTACAAAAAATAAGTATATGGCTAAGCATGGATCTGCTGGCGCTCTCATCTCTCAAATGCAATAGTTGGATTACACATGCTGTCTGAAAACCCAGCAAAACATAAGGCGCCTTCTAACATGTTAGTGCTAACTTTCACAATACTGCGCAAGGACAACAGCAGCAGCAGGGAACAGAGGATGGCACAGATTTTTGAATCAGCTAGAAAAAGAGAGTATTATTATGCTAAGCTTTCTAAAGAGTATGTATCCTGGTGGGCCAACATAATGAGAAAACAGTGATCGGCCAAAGCCTCCCAGGTAGGGGAAGGAGTAATAGGAGAGCACCCTAGTTTTCATGTGCGTATGCAATAACCCCTTCTGATCTACAAATGTCTGGTTAGCTGAAATGGCAACAAGCTGTGTGTCCTCCAGTTGGTATTTGTGACTGAAGTTTAATGAACTAGCACTGAACCAAAAACAAGAATAAGGGAAAAAACAAAAAACATAACATAAAAACATAGGAAGAAAAATCAAATAAAGCATAGATGCAATTTCCAAATCACTAGGTCACGATAAGTAGGAAATTAGATTAGTATGGGGTTGTGCAAAGGTTAAGAAGTGGGACTTCTCTTCCCACACTTAAAGAGGAAGAAAAGAAAATTAAAAAATTTTTCCAGGTCAGGGTTTGTTTACAGTTATTAGGATTAAAGGTCTAGGGCTTATGGGAAGAATGTGTCTCCAAGTGGAGAGCTTCTTTTTTTTTTTGGACCACTTTAGTATGGCCTGCCGTGGCTGCATCCATGACAACTCCAGAGCTGAAGCAGTTCTGGGAACAGACCTGCCAGAGGGTAGAGCACACCACTGTCACTGATCTGCTCTGTGCCTTCATTAACTTCCAAAAACTACAGTATTTATTTCATGCACATACAAGAAGATATACTCAGGTTTTTGGTAACAGCCTTTCTGTCTCATGCTCTGTAATGCCATCACAAATAGAGGTTCATGCACTTTGCAGCTCCATTGGTGCAGCCAGCTGCTTTCTCAGCAGAGATTTCCAGACTGCACATTCCCTACCCCAATTTCCCTGTATACCTACTAAGTTTGCAGCCAGGTGTAGCCCTAACAAAGAGCTTGGAAACCAGGATCCTCTTTTCCTGAGAAGGAACTTACCAACTGAAAAAATTAACAACTTCGTAAGTGTAATTATTACTGACTCAACCTCCTGGACATGCGCAAGGCATTACTCCTCTTCAGAATCCCCTTTTCTACTCATGTCCGAATTAGAATGGGATTTTATAGATGCATATACAGCGACAGTATAGTATAAAGCACAAACTCTTGTTTTCTGGTTCTGCTGTTCTTCCCTACAAAAGGACAGCAGGATAGCCTGCTGCGCCCTACCAAGCAGACAACGCTCGGGAACCTCTGTGACCTCAAATGAAGTTTCCAAATACCATGACCAAAAAGAGAAGCGCTACAAGTCACAAGGGAAATACTCCTAAACATACTGAGCACTGAATACTCTGTCCCCAGGGATTCCTTGTCATATAAGCCCATGCAGTCCTGCTGGGAGCTCAGGTCGCATTCACAAAGTCTGTGCGTTGGTGGTAATACTAAGCTGTAACATGTCATCTGGTTAATACGACCAAAATATCCCCTCTTCTTCTCCCAAAATGCAGTCAAGAGGAGGAAAAGAAGTCAAAACCACACACACTCCTTTCTCCTGACCTCTACGGCAGACACGCATGCACACAGCTATGGCATTTCCCGGAGGGAGCGAAGGGAGAGCGCTGCCTGCGGCATTCCCAGATAGCTCAGAAACATTCGTCACATTATTACCCAGAAACTGGTTTCCTTCTGGGGTCCAGGGCTGACTCACACGTCTCAGCTCAAGCTGTACGATCTAGGCAAGTCTGTGGCATTTGCCTACAAGCAGCCTTCTGCAAGGCTGTGCAGGTACATTGGTAATACCTATCAGCAAGATTCTACAGGTCTTTGGGCATCTGTGGGTCTCAAAAAGCTATTGCCACTGATGATCAGGTACTGGACAACCCTGATCGTGAGAACTCAACTAAACCTTGACGACTCACTTCCCAACAATATCTGGTCCTTGTGTGATATTGTACGTAGTAAGGCAGGTTTACCTGTGTTTCCCAGCACTCAAATAACCAAAGGCAGATGTGCGCTGTTTAAAGTTCCACTAACAATACAGTTTGCTCTTCTAATGTTTCATTTGATTGTCTTCATTTTTACACAGGGAAGAATGGAAAGGTCCTTAATAGCACTGGCCACAACCTCTTAGTGCACAAAGTTATTTTTGCACCTAAGTAAAATATGAAAGGGTTTCTTAAAAAAAAAAAACAAACAACAACCCACTGTTAATGCTTCACAACAGGTGACTGGATACTATGAGAATGATGGCTGATGTTCACCAGCAGCTCATGGAAAAAAATATTCACTTAGTTTTTATGTTAAACCACAGTAAGTCTGTTTGATAGATTGCAGAATAAAGAGGGTAATTCCACAGGTTTGGCAGAATTAGCCAAGGAAAAATTCCTAGATAGTGCACATGGCAAGGTACTTTGCTGAGTAAGGGCAGCCTCAAAAAACACTGAGTTTGTCCAGTGTGAGAATCAGAGAATTATTTGTGGGTGTGATAAACATGTGCTAATCATCAATATCAGCATTTGGAACCACGCATCATGCACACTAGAAGAATTATTAAGTAGTGTCCAAACCAGACTTTTTTTTTTTTTTGGCATACATTTCACTTCACGAGAAAATGCAGCATGCAAATTGTCAAGCAACAGACTACAGGAAAGAGCAGGTATAGAGAGAGGAAGGTGAGGGCCTGAGCAAAAGGCAGACAGCAGTACGAAGGAGGAGCTGCAGCATTATTACGTACATGGTCATCCTAAGAGAAAACAAAGCCATGTGATACGCTCACTGTGCTTGCTCAGTGTACTTCCAGAAGGTCACCGTCCCCTACCAGAGTTATTTTCTTCTTCAGTAAGAAATCTGGGAAACACTCCCCAATAGCAGATATTTCCATTTACTCACTCATGACTGGAAAACTGCTTTACAGACTACAGGTTGAGTGTTGAAACTTGCTCTGAGCATGTCTTCAAGAAATCACTTTAATTTGCTGCCAGGGTAGAGCATCCAGTCATTGAAGTGGATTACCCTGCTGGGCCCTTTGAGCTCCAAAAGCCTCTGAGAATTGCATCCTTGACACTGAGGGAGCGCTGAGTGCTGTACGTGGACACCCCCCTTTAGTACAGGCATTCCACAGCTCCCTTTCTGACTCCAGCTGTACACCCTGGCGAAGGCCTTGCACTGACTGTGCTTCAGAGTAATATTCCTCAGCTCCCAGACCATTCTGTTTTTCATCAGAAGCAACAGCCTAAAGCAATGGAAACTGTGGGAATTAGCTGCAATGTGTGAAAACCCCATTTACAGTACTTCAGTGTTCAGGCTTCTCAGACAATATAAACTCCTCCCGTATGGATGCCTGTTGCTAGCTAGCCCCAGCCCAGACACAGCACATACCCAGAAGGATCCCTGGAAGCACTGAAGCCCAGCGGGCTGTCCCCCTGAATGCAAATGGAAATTAGCTCTCTTACGTGGAAGGGAAAGTCAGACTAGAAGAGAGGAAGGTGCTGTGATGCTGTGGGATTTAGGGCACCTTACTTTGAAGGGAGCAAAATAAACCTCAGCAATTCTATTGGAGCAAAAAATAGTGCGTGCAACTCCTTTGCCTTTTATTCTACTACCCATGGTATCAAAAGCCCGATGTAAACAGCCAACAATATACTAATGCTCACTGGGGGAAAGCATTTCTGTATCTCTCTCTCCCCTTTCCCTGGGCCCTCCTCCATCATGTAGCTACAGACAGCAACACCGACTCCCCTTCACCTTCTCAAGGCTGAAAAGAGCCACCTCCCTCAGCTTCTCCTCCTCTATCACTGCTCCAGCCATCCCCCTAACATTTAATACGGGTCTTCCTTGTGCTGGGGAGCCCAAACTGGACCAGGCACCCTCCTTTCACCCCACTGCTAACACAGCCTGCACTGCAGTTGGCCTCCCTCGCCCCAGGATGTCCAGCTGACACCTCTTCAGCTCCTTGCCCACCATGACCACCAGGTCTCCTTCCAGGGGGTCAAGATTCCTCGACATAAATCTGGCCTTAATTTTCTTTACCGCAAGAAGAATTCAGGAAATAAATTTGGAGTTTGTGTAAAATCCCTAACTCTCAGAGCACACAGAAAATGAGGTAGTCTGTATAATGTTTCATTTTGTTAGCTTTCTGCTGTCAGGATGCCAGTAGGACCGTGGTCTGGGAAAGGAGAGGTGGATTTGTTCATGCAGACAACAGTTGCCAATTCAAGTGAGAAATGCAGAGCTCCACAGAAACTCTAGCGGAACAAGTGATACCCGTGCAGACTCCAAACTGTGCTCACCCAGCCAGCACCAGCTCGGCTGGTTGTACGTTCACGCTAGGAAGCACAAGTCTTTAGGAGATCTTGTGTGTGTAATACTGAATAAATATTTCAAAAGCTAAAATGACTAGTTGAAAACCTTTGGCACCAGAGGAAAGGCAAGAATTTCCACCTAAACTTTGGTGTAAAATGGCTTTGAGCAGCCAGGAGTACACAACAGTAGTGCCTGAAGTGATATCAATCCACTTTCAAAAATCAGTGGGAAAATGCCCATGTGCACTGTTTGCTAAGGAATTAATGTAAAAGATTCAAAGTGGTTGTCTGATGTGAACAATGTTGTGACAGACTAGGTAACCCACATTTCTGCTGCTTCTTTCTATATAATGCCCTGTTATTTCCCGATTCCTAAAAATGCTGTATTTTTGTAATTCTGTAATTTATTACTATTGTCTCTTGAAAATAGTACTTCAGCTTTTTGCCTTCAACTACGTATAAAAGCAGAGGATGCCACAGTGCATTTGAAATACTTCAAGATACCAATAAATCTAAATTGTGTTTTCTTTAAGCATAAAAGCAATCCCCATAAGAGAGACAACTGGTAGCACCTTCAAAGTTAACTCCTTGAGCAAAAGGATTGTCAAACTTACGCTACATCCGATTCCTAGTTGCTCAGAGAAACAGAACATTTGCTTGAGGTCCTGGGGAAACTGTGATCTTGGACAAATATTTTAAGGTTCAAAACCTGCAGAAATGCCCCCAGGAACCGTATCTAACGAACGTGAGCAGCACCAATACCACCACGTACCAAGGATGCAGGTGGGCAACAGTTTGGCAGTGCTTCAGGTTGTCCTGCTTCTTTAAGTATGCAGTGAAAGCGCATGCTGGTTCTGTGACCTTTTCACAGTACAGGCTCATTGAATTGCATCTCTTCATGCCACCTGGCGCAAGCCAGGCCTAACAAGTATGCTGTATGCCCAGAATAATCTTAAATTTTCAAAACTAATGCCAGTGAATGTCAGCACTGCTTCCAAGCCTTTTCCATAGCCTTTCACAAACAGTCCAAATAGAGGAGAGGTGATCAAGTCTCAGAACACTGGCATCTCCCAGCTGTTAGGCAGCCCCAGGTTGCTAATATTTGGCCGTCTTTAATAGCAATTTGAAAACACGAAGTACCTTCCCATTTAATTTCAACAGTTATCTCAGCACAGGCACCAAGAATCACTTTTTGCTGTTCCAGTCATGGCACAAAGCTCTAGCGTCATGACAAGAGTTTGAGACTCCTTAATAGCCGCTCCCAGACTGTGCATGTGAAGTAATAAAAATAACAGAAATAACTGCACTTTATTGAATGGCATGGAAGCAAAGTGCTGGAAAAAAATGGAGACACCTCAATATTGGAGGCGCTGTAGGTTCTATACAACTCTTCAGCAAACCTCCTCTGCCAGAGACCGAGGCTGTACCATGTTTCCTGCCAGACGAGCAAAACAGAATCACTGTCCCTTGCCAGCATCTTAAAGGGGTCCCACATGCAAAACTTTTTCATGCACAATCTGAGCAAGCCACCCACCTGCCCGGGCCTGCTATTGAGTTTTGCTGCTGTCTGCCGGATGGCAGGGATTGCAACAGCCAAGCAGCAAAACATCAACTTGCTGCTGGCGAGTACTAGCTGGGGTGCAAAGCGTCCTTGGGCAGCTGCAGACCCAAGGGTGCACTGCTCTTTGAAGTCCCTTGCAAAACAAAGTCTATCCATTCTCTGACCATGTGTAAATCAGCATTTTCCCATCCAAATTATTCATAAACAACAGACGGGCACTATTTTTCTTAATTATTCATCCAGGAAATGCAGACCAACAGTACCTCTTGGGTTTCAGTGGGCAAAATAACAGAGGACAGAGGAACAGTTTCAAATTCTTGTCTTTCTCCACTGAGAGCACTAGCAGAACAAGAGTATCAAGCATTATGAAAACATTTTTTAAAAAGCTCTGTCAGTCTTTCAAAGAAATGCGGTACATCATTCTCTTTCTGATTATGACCTGACTTTAAAACATGTACATTAATGAAATATTTAATTTTTATTCTCAATCTCAGCATTTTCACTAAAAACCTCATTAGAAGGAATCCAGAAGTGTCAGTGAATATTCAGAAATATGGAGCGGACTGGACTGATTAGTTATAGTAAGTAGAAAACCATGATATTTTAATAATCTTTTGCATTCCAGTGCATGGATACTTTGATGTCTTTAGAAATGCATGTGAACCAATTCTATCCTCATACACTACAGGAAGCCTGAACTGTGAACACAAATCAGAAGACATAACACTATCAACACAGATGGACAATTTTATCTCTTCACCTCTTCTAAGTTCAAGCTCACAAGTTATTAACTGCCAACCTCTTCAGACGGTTAATGCACAGTTGATGTTCTGAACACTTTTTAATAGCCTAAGAGAGCAACCATTTCTCTAAACAGGAACTAAGAGGATTCTGGCTTAACATTTATTTCCCAAGCTTCCCGGCTTCACTGTTTTCTTGAACAGAACAAGTTCAACTAATTGAAATAGCAGACCTATGACGATACTGTCTCCTCATTACTGAGAATTTTTGTTTCAGTTGCTGATATTTCAAGAATTAAAAAAAAGTATTTTTAACATATGTTTATTACATTTTTGGAAGGAGAAAGTAAATAATTTTGCACAGGCAGTTTTATAGATAATTCAGTCTCCCATCTTGGCTTGCTCTATGTTGACTCTGAGTTCTTCAGCAAGCTACAACTTACCATTACCTCCCAGGTTTTAGGTCCCAGGGCTCCAATTACAAGAGTGGGCTTTTTCTGGCTTTCACAATTTCCTAGCTTTTTCTGGGAAGAAGTGCCCATTCCATGCTGACCCTTCTCAAACAGATTTTTCCACCAGATGTATTAACTCTATTCTAGTTGTCTTTCAGTCTCCATCTGGTTCCTGGATTGTGTGTCTGCTCAGGCACATGCATTTAGGGGTTTCTGCAGGAGTAACCAGCACACAGCCTGGTCTAAGAGCACTTACACTTTGAACTTATCAAAGACTTACACACACAAACACCACATCCACATATCCTGTAACACAGACCCATAAAAACCTAAGTGTAAAGATCATTACCCTGAAATACTCCCCAGACTACACCTTGCCCTGGCACACACTGCCAGGAGGACGACTTCAGCCTCCTGTGCTATACGCAGTGTAACGATAGCTAAGCTGTTTTACCAGATTAAAACGGCATTAAGGCACATGCTCACGGTATCTCTCGCAACTGATGTTATACAAGTAGGCAACACTTTCTTCATATTTCTACTCATTTAACACAGAATTCTGAAAAAGAGCAGTGGTGGGTGAAGACTGAGACTATTCTTGTTCCCAAGGTCCCTGTTTCCATCCCCAAACTAGAATCAGTCAAGCTCACTCTTTTCTTCCCATCTAGCTCTAACTCTCAGCCAGTCTGAAGCTCCCTGGAAATATAATTATTTTAACATCTAGAATTTATCTGGATGCATAAAAAAAATAGATAGCGTCTGTCATACAGAATTGCCATTTAAAGAAGGAGCATAACAGGTTACCACAAAGAATTGCTTTGAGAAGTGCCAGGGACACCAGGGTACGACTGATAAGTGTGTAGTTTTCCAGTGCAAACACGCATAGAGTTTTGGAGGGTTCCCATGTTTTACATGTAAAGCCATTCATTTTTCTCAACAAGTAATAATCTCTCTCTCTCTGCATGCTGGCACCTACCCAAAGACAAAAGTGAGCATATCCAAGTTTTTTTCCAGGAGAAGCGTGATTTATAATGCTTCTCTCCTAAGGCTTAGTAACCAAATCCTGCCCAACTACCAGTCATGCACATTAGGCTCAACTGCACCCTTTGCAGGACAAGAGGCCCACCTGGGGTGGAAACGAAAGTTCATGTTGCACCCAGAGTCCCAACCTTGTTCTCTGCAGAAACCTCCTACATACACCTCAACAATTCTAGCCTTAAAATTGCCAGACAGTTTTGGGCCCAGTACAGGGCTTCTTCAAAACACTGCTCGATCATGCACTTGGCTATTTACAACAGTGCCTTAGAGTCAGCACAGGGAAGGGGAAGAGACCGTGAATAAGTGTCTCTGAAGGATATTTCTCCCTCTCTTTTAATAAATCTTTAATAAAGCTTCAATAAATCTTTTGAGCTCCTTTATAATAAATCTCTTAATGATTAAGTCTGGAAGTACAAGGCTCAGCAGACTGGAAAATCCCAGCTTCTATCGTGATTTCCTCTCTTCCACACCTTATAGCAAACCCTTTACTGTTCAGGGTGCCTAATGCCCTGACTGGTGCTAGGGCTTCACTACACATGGCATCACGCACGTACACCAATCTTAAGGGCTTCACATCCTAGTATCTTAGGGCATAGTTTACGCTTAACACGCAGCTATGCTGAAGGAAAGCATTGTGTCAGAAAGGAAGGACTTGTTGCATGCACGTTAGGAGGCAGGGAAATACGGATCAAATAATTTAATTCCAGGCTTACAACAGGCTTAGCTGGCCACTGCATATACCACCACTGTAAGACAGCTAATAGGTATGACTCACAGTCAGAAAAAGTGCTTTTATTTACCAATTTATCCCTGTCTTAGTCTGGGGACATTCAATGACCTTCGTGTTTCATAGAACTGAGTTTTTAAGCACTAATGGAGAAGGCACAGCTCTCCTTTCTCCAAAGGTGGGCACAGAGCAACCTCCCTGCCAAGGCTACACTGGGAACTCACAATTACACATACCTGTTCCTTCATGTGTGACGAATGCCACATGGGTCTAACAGGTATTTCAGTGGTTTTGATAACAAAATTCATGCCATGCATAATAGTCCATGAAATAATCTCAAAAACTGGATGCACATTCACATACAAATGTTAATGGCCTCAAAGGAACAATTCCAGACTGTTACAGAAAGACAGCTGTGAGGCGTATGCCTTACTTTCCTTGTAACACCAGTTTGACTCTTTCATTGAATAGAATTAATAAACATGGTATGATAAAATCCCTCAGAATTTAGTTCTTAAAGTAAAAAACAGTATTAATAAATCAAATTGTAAAAACTCATTCATATTTGTCATCTTAATAATACAGCATAAACTGGGATTAGCTATCTTGTATAAAAGTTTTTTACTACTGTGCTTTATCAATGAAAAATTGAAAGACTAAGCCACAGGATGATTGTTTTGCTTGTGTGCTTACAACACCAGTCACTCAAACATCCAAGCTTCCGCCTGTATCGTGAAACTACTATCCGTAGATATATCAAAGAGATATCACAGTTATGAGTGCAAATATCCCATGAATGCAACTTGGCTCACAGTCAGACAATAAAACTTAGAAGGAATTAACTTTCCAGCTAGTGATGCTAGTTGAATTTCTCATTTATTTACTGAGTTAAGGTAAAACCTTGAAATGTCCTCCAAAAATTTCAGCTTTGGTGAAATACAAGTGTCCATCTGGCACTACGGTTTGCAGATACTGACTTTCTTCCCTAGAAAATAAAGCTTCTTTTCATAAACCTAAACTTCCTTAGGAAAACCTCCCGTACTACAGCATTACTACTTTAATTTGTCAAGAAACATTTATCTTGGGAGGGATCAAGCGAACATTTTGGGACGCTGAAGACAAATGCTAGATCTTTAGGCTACAATCTTACTCCCAGAAATAAAATATTGCCTTGTATCTGTCTCCTAGGGAGAAATAACAAGCAGAGACAGTTGAAAGGATCTAAAAACCAGATAATGACCCTAACAATAATTATGCTACGAAGAACACATTGGAGGTGGAAGTTTTTCAGCTGCTGTTATGTTTTTGCAGGTCTGAATAATAGGGCTAATAATTATTTAGAAGGTCAAGCCATTTCCTACCATGAAGTAAGCAAATAACCATCCAGATCAGATGCAGACTGGAGACCCACTCTGACATGGCTTGTCAGTGAGTGCTTCGCATTTGATTTTCTGTTGGTGGCCACAAAAAATACACTAGCCTGGGCTTTGTTTGTGTGTTGTTTCTGCAACAAACAGCACTACTTAAATTTGGCTAATTCAACAAAGATTTTAAGACCACAACAATTCCACAACACGAAACGACCAGCAGACAGCTTGAAGCACTGTTTCTGGGAGCTTGTCCCACAACTCAGAGCTACACTAGGAATCACTGAAAGCAGTCACGGTGCACAGGAACTCCAGTGTGTTTTGGTTATACTTTCTGATTTTCAGTGCCAAAGTTGAGCGGAATTGCATCCAGTTTCAAAACATACCAGAAAACACACGTGAAGCAGAAGCAGCACTTAGAAAAACTAGGGGCTTCCTTACAACTGGAACTAAAACTACTTTGTGGTTTTAGAATTTCCTTTCAATCCACCATCTTCTTCTTTCTCTTTAGAGGCTTAAAATTAATATATGACACTCTCATGGCTCCCAAGCTAACCCCTGAGAGGAAGGTGTCGCACTCAAACTGCAGCCATTGTAAGCCATGAACTCACCACAACCATCACACGCTTTACACCACCACCAAGAAAGCAATGACATGGCCTAAGCACTTGGAAGAGTATCACCACATGGAGAAAAAGGAGAAAAAAAATAGGAGATGACAAACACAGAAAGTGAAGAGCATTAGCGGTAGCAACTTGCAAGCAAAACCAAAATTTTTCTTACGTTTATCTAGCCAACACTACTTCACTCCAACAAACATCCTCTCCCGAGGGAGAAAACATTTGGTTTTTGCTTCTTATGAGCCTGTGTGAGCTGAAATGGAACACACGGTCCCGATACAGCTGCAGGAGGGCCACTCAGCATCAGAAGGCAGCGGTGTTTGGCCAACACAAGTCAGCTAAAGAGAGCTGGACAGCCTCCAGGACTCCTCACCTGCTGATGATGGAGAACTATAGTGGTAAGCCATCTCAACACTTTGGCACCTACAGTAATTCTGCCTTTTACTCCCAGTTAATACTACAGAACTGAAACACTGAGCAACTCAAACCATGGCTTTATCTGGTGAGTGGTATCAGCAAGGGCCATCTCACTACAAGGTAAAAAGGTGTAAATGGCCTGGCTGTCAGTACTCCTTCCAGTAGCACTCCACCAATGGTGGAAACTGTCCTTAGTGGGCGCCTGCCCCTTTCACTGCTTGGCACATACAAAGTGCTTCAGCAGGGAACGCCTGCAAACGCAAGTAGATCCACGAGGGCTGCACAAGTAGGTAGCTGCCTGACAGTAAGTTTCAGTGACAGCATGAAGGCAATTTAAATGAGACGCATAGCAATCACACATACTGCACGAGAAGAGCTGAGCACCCCACAGCCACCAGTGGCGATGGCTGAGCTGCACTGGTGTTCCCAACAAAAAATTAAGAGCAAGGGGGAAGAAGGTCCATGACAAGCAGCTAGCCCAGGGCGACCATTCCAGGCAGCAGAGAACCCCAATGAAGGGCAGCCAAAAGGCAGTGCCATGAGGGACAGCATCCCCAGCTCTTGATGCATCTCAGTGAGAGAAAGGCCTTCCTGCTTGTAGGACTGGAGAGAGAACCACCAGTTTATTGACTGCCTGTTTTGTTCATTTAGTATCCAACAGCAATCATTTAAAGGCCAAAATGTATGCTTCTAGGATTCCATATGTCACCAACTGAGCATTGGTTCCAACATTCATGAGTGCTGAGAACAGGCACAGGCATCTACTAAAGATTTCTTTACCATTTTTCTCCCAAACCTTGAGCAACCTTTCTTCCCAGGCAGTGCAGATCAGGGAGAGGGAAGATCCTGAAGCTGTCTAATTGCTAGCCCTTATTCACTAGGACACCTCCTCAGTTGAAATAGTGTCAGCTTCACTTGGTCCCTCTAGAATGCAGCTTCTGAAGGTGACCAAGATCTAGAGTACTGTAAAAACTCAGAACGGCATCACCTAATTTACTGCCTGCACTTCTCAGAAGCTATGAATACTCCCAAACTTTATTCCCTCTGATTCCCAAAACAGATGGACGCTGAAAAGCATCCAAGATTTCCAAGACATCAGACTGACATGAGCTGCCTGCTATTCTCGGAAAAACCTTTGCCTACAGTCTCCCAGTTACCCCATCAGTAATGAAGTGAATCTTATCACTCTGCCATGAATCATTGAGCTACATTAGCTAGGAAGTACTGGGAGCAGCTGTTTATTTTAGTGCTATTTGAAGTCATTAAGTAGCTACACCACTAAATCATCTGGGGAAAAAAAAAAAAAAAGAGTCAGCCTGGAGTGGGAAGTATTTGTACATGAATGCCCTTTTTCTTCTGCTTCCTGTCATTAAAGGAAAGTAAAGTTCATCTTTGGCTGAGCCTCGTGGGACATACTGACACGATTTCATAATGTGCAGAACACTGCCAAACATGCTGGCTGGTTAGATACAGGACAGGACAAGATTATCTGTATTTTCATATTAACCGCCCTGAAAAATGTCAACAGCATCAAAGGAAAACCTGCAATCCCCCTCCCCCCACACACAACCCCCAAAAACCAAATACTCCCAAAGCCAGAATGTTGTCAAATTTTGGGTACAAGTGAAAAAGGTAAAGAATAGCTACATGCTATCTTTGAAGTGGCATTTCTACAACTGACAAATGCTTTATAAAGATGGAACTACACTTGTTTCCTCATTTTAAAATATGATGTTCTTCTATCTAATAATAAGTATGTAAAAATTCATCTTTTAGGGGAAAAAAAAAAAACATTCCTGTGTATGGAATAAAAATCTTATACTATGTACAACTCTGAATTGTTAGGTACGTATACATTATAGGCAAAAGAGCTTCCCAGGAGGACGTCTGTGTAGAAGATGGGGGCGGGGGTGGAATAGTTCTAAAGCTGCACCATTTGTTTGAAGTTTCTGAAAACCATCACCATGCAATTTTATCAATATTTGGCATAAATTCTGACCTCACGAAGGAGAAAGTTGTTTGTTTTTAAACATGTCCTCATTTATATAAACACCACCAAGTATACATACATACTTGTATTTATACACACACATCCCTCTGCTGAGTATAAACATACCCCGTAGATGTTTTCATTATTAAAATTGTGTTGCTTATTAGTGAAATATTACCTGATCTTTGCAAACATTGTTCTAAGTCAATTTAAGAGAATTAGTGTCTGGCCAGCACAAGTGAAATTTTAGATATTGGTTTTATTTAAAGGTCAACACATTTCAGAGGTAACTCAACCTCACGGTCCTACTTTTCTTCTTTTTTTTTTCTTTTACTACAATAAATTAAAGGCAAGGAACAGTTTAGAGAGGGCATGGCTATGTGGGTTTCTTCTAATTCCTTTCATGTAGTTCTAGAATGCAATAAGAGCCACAAAGAACAACAGAATAATTTTCAATGTTATTGCTTGATTTTCCACTTCAGAACACACTCGCAGAGCTGCAGTGTATCTTATTACATACAAGGCTTTTGGATGCAATCTGGAACTGACTTCCCAACCACATGCAGTTATTCAAGTCCTTATAATGACTCTACCCCCCAGAACATTCACGTGGGGGAATGGGGGAGAGAGAATGTTTAAATGTAGCTATTATGGCTCAAATTTGGTATTTGCCAGTTTTTAATCTAAAATCCTCTTTCCCATTTCAATGTATTATGGTATTTTCCATATTATCCTATCAATGTCATAGCTAGGCTGCGATCTTGTTTATATTGAAGTTACTGGGAATTTTGCCACCAGCATCAGGAGTCAGATGTAATGCTGCAAAATTCTAAGTGGTGGTTTCCCAGACAGAGGTCATTAAATGTTTCCATTAGATCAAAAAATAGAGAAAATACATTATAAGATTTTTAAAGTATTTGGGAGCTTGCTTCTTGCAAAACATTACTGGAATCTGTAAGCCAGTCACAAGTAGGATCAACACACAAGCATTTAACTAAGTTCTGTCCACTCTGCATTAATGAAACCATATATTGTAGTTATAACATTGCCTCTTACATAAATATTAAAATACTGCCAGCTAAAAATAAGAACAAGCAGGCCATATACTCTCTTGCAAGGTGCTAAAGCACTAAACTACTTTGTGACAGGATTCTGATTTGTTACAAATGTCTGTTGTTTTCTGGGGCAAATTTATTTCAAAAATAATATGCAGAAGCTTTGCAGTACTGATAAAAATGCAGATTCATCTTCACTGAGAGGTCAGTTTTGCCAAACATTTTGATGTATTTGAAAGATGAGGTGTAGCAGCACAGACCAACACACCTGCAGCTTCTCAGATCATAAACACTGACTTTCCAGAACAAGCCCCTGTAAGTCTGTCCACTTATTATGGAGCTACACAGAAGTGGTTCAAAGTCCGTAAAGGTGTCACAACACCATCCCCATGTTCATTCAAGTCATATTCCTATCCCTCTATAGCCTGAAGCTGGAGGCAACCAGGAAATTTCAAATCAAGCTCACCTTTTAGAATTCTGAGTGCATACATTTCTTTATCCCAGGCAGTGGAGTGCATGCTTTTTTATGAAAAAAAAAAACAACAAAAAAAACCAAACAAACAAACAAAAAAAAACCAAAACAAAAAAAAAACCAAACAAAAACCCCCACAAAAAAACAAACAAACAAAAAAAACACACACAAAAAAACCCCACAACCGAACCCCAAAAAAACCCAAACCCAACATCGTATTATTTACACTGAAAATACATCAGAGAATGAGACAATAGCTCCAGCTGATGCTGGGGCCAGACCTGGCACTGCAGGCTGCAATCTGATCCCAGTGCCCAGAGTCCCCAGACAACTGGCATTCTCCCTCCAGCTCTACCATCCGCTCTGCTTATTTTTATCTTTAGCAATATGTCTGAAGTAGATTTCAATCCCATCTGCCCTGCCGAACACAGGATCAAGTCCTGCCCATCAGAGCGCATGGGCGAAGTGGCACCCCAAGCTTCTCCTGACAAGCTCGCGTCTTGACCTGTGGAGCTGCATCCTCTTCTCCCTCCCATGAGGAAATTCTCCCACTCCAAGTTTGCATTTCTGCTTTGGATTCTCTGTTATGAATTGAAGTCGTCTGTGCAATGGAGTCAGTGAGAGACAAGCCCAACTAGAGCGTTCTCTAATTTTCCTGAGACAGCATTATTAATCAGAACATTAAAACAATAAAACAACAAAACCAAAACCCACAAGTTTTGAAGTTTCACCTACAAGTGGTAAAACACTTGCAAAAGATGATTAATTTAACCTCAGTTTAAGAATTATGGGGGTTTTTTCCTTACATCACATAGGTGAAATACTAGTTAGCGTAACATCTGGAACATTTTACTCTAACTACTGAATATTTAAAGTTTAATAGTGACATGGGAAAAGAACAAAAATCAAAACAACTTCCTAGGTGTCCAGAGGCCATTTGGGGCCAGACTTCCAAATATTCACAGAATTAGAGAGATTAAGGTCAAGTGTCACAACAAACACTTGTCTTCAGTAACTGTGTGGGCACACTTCCCTTCGAAAAGAAGAGTGAATCATCCCTCTTCAACATAAGCTAGATTTGAAATATGTAAATACAAGATGGAACATTTCATTCTTATTTATTATTAAAAATTTAATACATGGGTATTCAAGGCTTTTCTTAAAGAGCTGCATGTGCCAAAACACAGCCCGGGAAAGGAATCTGTATTCCTATAGTGCAGTTAGTCACAGAAATGCTGTAACCACAGTGTGCAGCATCTCTCATGCATGCACATTTCCGTGCAAAACACCAAGTCCAGCTTTTTCCCAGCATTAAGAGAAGGATTATGGCAATGAGCTATAAGCAGCGTTTCAGGACTGAGAATGGGTATTGCTAATCCAGTCAAAAATACCGTTTCAAATTTACCCTTTACCCTGCTGGCAGATAATTGCTGTGACTCTCGCAGACACTGCTGCATCTTGGCTTGCCAGGACTCCCTGAAGTGAGCAGGCCACTGCCAGCTCCAGAATTAAGACACATTAGTGCTGAGCAGAGGACCAGAAGCCTAGAGCATTTGGCATTTGTCAGAGACCTTGCTTCTGAAGACACCAGAATGGCTGCTCTGACACGGCTAGGAGCTGAGAAATCCTATCTCCAGGATCTTCTAGAAGGACTTAGATGTAGAAAGTCCTACAAGACACAGATGTAGAAGGTAACGGAAAGTCTGTTTTGGCACTCTGCTTTGGCATAGCAACTCATGTGTTGTGAGCCAGTGTTGGTTTCATTCCCGCTGCTGATCATTAGCCTAAACTCTACAGCAATTATGAAGCACTATTTATGTTACTGTTTGGAAGCCTCTGTGCTCTTCTGCACTCATCCTCAATGCAGAGGTAGAGATAGGAGAGCTGCACGTTGAGGCTGAGAGCAATTTCAGAAGACAATCTGTTGAGCAGCGACACAAGCAGGACAACCCCCTTAAGAAAACACTCCTTGTCAGGACATGTCACAGATGGAAAGAAAAATCTGAAGTGTATTGTACTCCAGGTGAATTTTTCTAACACCACAGCTTTAAAGGCTCATTTTCAAAACTCTGAGAGCCTTCAAGGACAGGAAGACCTTTCCCTCGAGAGCAGATACAGCCTATTCAATTTTAGAAACAACAGTTACTTTCCAAGGGGTGCAAAGGGTGATCATGATTTATGAAAACACAACGTGAAGAACACACCTAATTTACCTTCGACTACTGTTCACAATACAATGGGGTAGTTCAGCCTATAAATACATGTGCACAAACATAGAAAAAGAATTTGAATTAATTTAGTGTTTTTATGCATTTATATGTATGATTTTCAAGAATCCACTTTAATACCATCTGATTCTATAATTTTCTTAGTACATTTTTTAATTCTTGCTGCTATTATCTGTTATATGGCTATTCCATCTGTTATATGGCTGAACTACTGGCACCTTCCAGATAGGTGTTTTTTTTCTGGTTACCTTGATTTTTTTCTTGTACATAGGGATTAATTGGTCTTTATACCTGTTGTCTGCCAATACTTCCTGAAAGTTCGGTCTAGCAGCCAGAACTGACATTTTTAAAACTCTAGTTGTTCATCACACAAAAATACTTCAAATGCTCTCCAATTTTCAAGTAGCCCTGGACAACAAGATGCCTACAGTGTCATTAGCAGGGTATCACTAAGCTATTCTTTTTAGTTACCAGAGAGCATATAGAGCATTTTGGAACCTACCATGTAAGCAACTGGAAAGCATTTTATATAAATCAAGTGAGGAGAAAGCAAGCAGCCCACTGAAACATGAAAACTTACATTCATATATGAAAACTTTTTGCTTGCACAAATCAGTGGGTTTTTTTAGATTCAAAATAATTTGTGATTTAAATGCAAATTGAAGAAAGTTTACATATTTACTTCCTCTTCTTAGATTATATATATAATATATATATGTTAATTGAAGACAGATTTATATGCTTGTCAAGAGAGAGGCAAAACGATCTATCCTCAGGTATACATTCACCTGCTGCCTGTCAGCTTTGAGATTACACTAGTACGAAATTCTATTGAGCATTCATTGCCTTTACTTTCTTGTCCATTTTGCTTCCATCTAAGGATGCCTATGAAAAACCCTCCATCTGTTCAGGCTGCTTCATACTCAGTGGAGGCTTTTCCATGGGATAATTCACCTTGGTAGGTAAACTGCTGGAAGAGCTGAGACACACAAAGTTTTACACAGCTGATAATACATGGGATCAATCCCTCCTTTCTTTGCAGCACACAGCATCATGGTTTTATTCTGGCTACCAAATGACACGTTTCTCTGCCTCTGTCAGCTGGGCACTACTCACAACTCATACTATAGAATAATAAAGTCAATATTAAAATCATAGTCAGCATCCTGCGTTGGCTCCACAAGCTTCATGGCTGGATCATTTCAACCAGCTAAATTTAACAGATCTTTCTGGAGTTTCCCTACTGGCTTCACGAAAAGATTATCATTGTTCATGTTCAGTGTCTGGACAGAAATTAGTCACACAGGAAAAAAAAATTACAATAATAAAGTCAAGAATAGGGCTCTGCTGAGAAGGATGCAGTGAGGAGCTGCCAGATAGATTAAAACTGAATTCCCCAGCTTGAAAGTCTTACACTGACTTTTGTAGCATCATTACCATGGGCTAAGGCTTAGAGCATCCCATGAAAACTTGAAAAGTCCAGCTCGCTTAACAGCAACAGGAAAGGCTGACTGGGGTGTACAACAGCCTCCTGTTGAAAAGCACATTATCAGGGTGAGAACAGAAGGAGAGAGAGCATTAAGATGCCCTTGATGAGGGTGGGTAGCTTTCCAGCCTTACACAAGTAGAGCTGCCCTAAACCAGCTTCCCACAACCACTCTGGCCACCAGAACGGGAGGCTGCAGAGGGCAGCACTGCCACGCGCTTGGCTTGCATCACCCAGCGCAGTACATCACCGGCAATAAAAATGAAACATTAACTTTATTAACCTCATGGTTGCATGGATCATAAAATTTCCTTGATTTTAAGGTCTCCCTGAAAACCAGTGGACTCTTAAAGGTATCAGACTTTGTACATGCTGACAACGTAACTGGCCCTCGACAACAAAATCTGCAACAACACCCTTTCCAGTCTTGCACATGTACCCCCATCTAGAGACTTTCAGGAGTGAGATTTTTTTGTGAGGCTGCATGAAGGCTTTGGTCAATAAGACCAGAGTGGCTTGCAAAGGATAACGGGGACATGGAGTGGCACTGCCAAACCTCAAAGACCACAGCGACGGCAGAAACACAGCTAGCTCCAAGGCAGGAAGACGTAGGAGAGAGGAAGCAAAGGCTCATCACGGATGAAAAGGGGACTGCAATTCTTTCGCTTAGCAGGGCAAAGAGAGAGCTGGAAAAAGCCTCTGAATACAGGAACAGCCAAAGGCCTGGCTAGAACACCACTACTTACTGCCACAGGATGCAAAATCTGAAGTAAATTGGAAGCAGCAGCAAACAAGTGGTGCTCTCAGCTAATTTCCTGGCACTGTATCAGGGCAGAGTTCAGCCTGTTTACAAGTTCTTTACATTCGAGAGGTCTTTATATACTACTTCATCACTCACCTCAGCAGAAGGAATAAATGGATTTGGAGAAGCGGATCTGAGAGTATTTAGATTAATTTTAAGCACAGACAAACTGTTCAGTAGCAGAAATTAGGAGAGGGGTTCTCTGTCACGCTGCAGAACAAAATATTGCTGCAGAGCACAGGCAGACGTCAGGCATCACTGCCCCAGAGGCACAAAAATCCAGCTTAGATTTAAACCTCATTTTTGTTTCAAGAGCTGGCCAAGATTAAGTATGTAAATTAGCAAATCAACCTCTAAAAGAACTGCCACACACTCCACATAACATTGATCTCACCATCAATTCACAATAAGCAATTTTCACATTACTGTTAGAGGTAACGTGAACTCTACTGAGCAGTAGGGGTGCGCAAAACCTTTGTATTTTAATTTGCAGCAAGCCACGCTGCTGAAGGAGAAAAGAGCAAGATGAGCTAAGCATAGTATTTATTCTGTACCTATTCTCTTCAGAAACAGAAGCAGATTAAGTACAGTAGACCTCCATGGATGTACTCCAGCTACATCAAGGCTGAAATTGTCCAAATGCTTTTGGTAGAGGTTTTAGTTGGAGTCTGAACTGCATGAATTACCCGCTTTAGAAAATAATAACAACATTGATATTAAAACAAACAATAATCAAAAACCATCAAGGAATAGGGATGGTCACCAATTAAAATGACAGTTTTAAGTTCAAACTCACATAACTCAGTAGCATTACACTTGCCTCCATTTCACTCACAGACTAAGAAGCACAAAACACCTTAGAAAAAGCATTATGCATTACTGCCTCTATTTCAGATGTGGGGACTCAACCAAGGGCTAACATGGTTTGAGCGGGTGTCCCACATGCCATCCAGCACTGATTAATTACTAATGTGCATCTCTGCATGACAGATTATATCTTTTCACACAGCAATTTAATCTGTTGAGTTACGGTGTCATCACTCAGACATTTAATTAGCATGGAATAAAAGCCTTATTAAATCTCTTCCCCAGCCTTTGTTGGTGCAATGCAATTTATGAAAGTAACAGAATCTTCAGGGCATTTCCAGAGGAGTATTCTCCGTCTATTTATTTTAAATGACATGTTGATATATAGTTGATGCTGTTAAACCAGAAAAAAAATTAAAAGAGAGCTGATGCATTAAAAAACCAGTTGCAGATCCAGTGGTACTTAATGGTACTCTGAGAATGTAAATCTTGGGTATCCCAGCTCCAGTGTTGACACTCTCTGCCAAACAAATCTGAATTGTGGTTTTATCACTGAGGTGCATAGGAGTCCCAAGAGATCGAAAGCACTTTCAAGTGGAAAATCACTTTCACATTTTTCTTCTCCCATCATCTGCATGTGTGGACAAAGCTGTACTCAAAACACAATAAATCAACATATACATGTACACCTATTACAGGACCTTCTGTAAAAGAGCCCACTTCTCCACAAATCTATGTGGCTTTAAAAAGATTAACACTTAAAAAACCTTTGGGGATTCTTTAAATGGGTTTTAGTGTACTGAAGTCTAACTTGCCTTTGACAAGGCTTTTAAATGACAATCCCAAATATGCGTTTGGAGTCAACAAACCTTTAAATAAAGGCTGGTTAGGTATCACCAAAATTTGCAAAGATCAATAATATGGAACCACAATAAATGGATTTGCAATCATTTGTGGCAAAATACTGCTCTTTGATCCATATGGATTACCTCTAGAGATATGCAGAAAGAACAGACCTCTGGAGGGAAGACACTCTTGTCCAGGGCCCAGCTCCTGCCACAGCGACAACTTTCTAAAGTGGCATCCCGGGCCTGGTGGTGACTTGCCCTTTTCCAGGAAGAACTACCGAGTGCTGTAATTGCGTGTGATGCACTAGTTTACATATTCCCAATATATTTTCATTTTTAATTAAAGCAGAATTATGTAAGGCACACCTCAATGCCTTTTTTAAGCATGAGGCAGCACAGATGTAAAAAAAAAAAAAGAGATAAATGTTTACATTTCAATAATCATGGAAAATACTGTATTTGGCAAGTAATCCATTTCTTGTATTGCACTATAGTTGAACATCTAGGTTCTTTATTACTTTCAAGCTACACTCATGCTGCAATAATATTTCATAAACATAAACTGTAAGGTATTTATGCATATAATTCCAGGAAAACAAAATTACAGTTATCTGGAATGTGCCAAAACATATCGCTAACTATTCCCATTCCCCATCGTTTCTGCACCAAGAACAGCAGTGGAAGAGGGAGAGACAGCAAGGACAGCCTCACTTTATCTGACACTTGTAGCTAATCACCACCTGCGGTGTATCTGGCAATACACGTCAAACAGAAAAACAGACAGCTAATAAACAGAATTGGAAAAATTTTAGAACTGCTAAAAATGGCAATGGTTTCAAATATCCATCACTGCCAAAGCTATGACTCTTCTGTTGGCATTGTCCAAAACAGAACAGATGGAAGCTAAACATGCTCTTATCCATCACAGGGCCATAACAAACCGCAGGCTGCTCTCCCTGCCTGGATTCTCTTTCACCATTTTGGAAGTGCTCCTCTGCAGTACTGCAAATGCAAAGACAGCACACACATGCATGCATGCCTTGCATGAATAAGTTTTATACTATGACTATTCTTTTGCCTTTACCATAGCTCAACTTGACTTCCCATTGACAACAAAATAATAAGTGTATGACCCAAATTATTTCACGTTCCCCTGATATAAACACTCCCCCCTTTATATACCTTTTTGGTAGCCCACTGTTTAATTTCATCATTCATTCTCCTTGGCTTCAACTGTTATTGTCTCCCATACCTTGTTTTTAACGTTTGTCTTGCCTGCTGCTAAAAGTACGCTCTCCCACCTCTGCGCCATTTTATTCCCATAGCTGAGATGTTAGTATTTGTTCTCTGAGAAAAGATGTACCTGGTAGTTTAGGCAGTTTGTCTGAAGTTTTCCCTTAAGCCCCTGCTCTCTTCTCTCTGTCCCTAGGAAATGAGGTCCATGCTAGGCAATGAGATTAAGCCACAACACAAATGGAAAGGCATGAAGTTGCAGGTGCCCTGTCCTTCTGAAAGAAACCAGTCCCTGGCATGGCTAATCTTGTTTGGGGATGTTTATTCAAGTTCAGCAAAGTCTCCACTGAGCCAGCCCGTTCTCTCATCAGCCTGTGCAAACCTCCTGTTATTACTCCTCTAAGATTACCAACAGCTTTAATGGTGTTATTGTCCTTGACAGGCACATTATTCCACCACGGTTTGGGAGCCCCTTGCTGGCCCCATGGGTGAGCAGAACCCGCTCGCTCCTGGTGCGGCGTGTCCTTTCGTGGCAGGAGCAGAGGGGCACACAGAGTCCAAGGCACCATGTCCCTCTCCCCCAGCACTCACACTGCTGCAGCACGCCAGCCACAGAGGCGGTTGCTATTTTACCACCGCATCGCTCCTGCTCCTATCTCTTGCTGAAGAGAGCAGCCCAGCAGGCATGCTGCCAGCTCCTTCTGCCAAGGTCAAGGACAATAACACGCTCTGTGCTCTCGGGACCAAGTCATGCCAAATGGTAGCAGATGGTGTCTTCCCCTCAGACCTTAGCTGCAGCGCTGCAGTTGGCAAGCTGCAAAGATCACCCTTCCCTGGGTCTTCTCCCCCACTCCATGCTGGCATGCAGCAGGCTGGCTGATAAGGCTGTCACGTTTTCACGTTTTCCGTCATCGCCCTGAAGGAAGGCCTTTGCAGAGCAGATCCTCCCGCTGGCCGTGGCTGCCCGCAGGCAGCATGTGGACGGAAGGGCAGGCTGCCCCCAGACACGCGCCCGCTGCAACACACACCACAGAGAAGGAACGCTGGCTGCTGGGTACAGCTGGTTTCAACCCAGAGCAGCAGTCTTCCTCCCACAGAAGAGACTGTTTGGTCTGCCGCAGAAGTCAACATAATACTGCTACTTGACATTATTCCATCATTAATCATCACTTAAATTGTAGACCAGCTTCATTAAGACCTGACAGCCAACCCTGCACTTGTAGTTTGAAGTTATCTCTTCACAAACATACATCAATCACACCTTCGTCCTTGTTATTTCTTCCAGAAAACAAAAGCTAACCGCTCACTGAAGTTCAGAATATAGCAGGGATCTGAAATACAGCACAGAAGATCAAGACTTCACAACCAGCTATGCCCATTAGCTTTATAAATGACATACAATTTAATTAGCAGAGATTTCCCCCCTCCAAAAGTAGCAGTACAAGTTAGGACTGAATGAGAGATGAGACGATGTTGCCCTGGGCAAAGACATTCACATCCCACAGAAAGGTTTTTCTTTCCCGGCAAAGGGAAGGAGTCAGGCTACTCCAGCTTTTACCACGGTGAATAAAAGATAAGCACCATGTACTAGTACATGATATGACTGTGAAGCTGGCAGATGTGAGGTAGAAATTCTGCTTTTCAGCCTTAAATTTGACACTTGTGCTGAAGAAACAAAGACAAGCGAGGTCCTCACATTCACCATGGGCTTAAGAAGTTTTTGTCCCACTCCTCTAATACAAGGCTGAAAAAGAAGAAAGATGGCACTTCATTTAAAATAAGGATCAATGTTCCCCTAGCACCAGTAATGGAAATCGGGGAAGGTGAAAGAGTCTGCAGGAGGACTGGATGATGAGCAAAGGGTTTGTGAGCCTCTTACCACCACAACCACAGGGCAGAGGATTAGGTCAGGCAGCAACACCCAAACACATGAGAAAACACAAAGCCTATCTGACTTAAACTCTGTAAACTTTAGGAAAATAATCCAATTTCTATTCAGATGACCTAGACACTAGGACATACCATATTTTGAGGATGTTTGGCTAAACCATCCTTTAACCCAAATGGAGCTCACATTTGCCTCTACTTTCAGAGATGAGAGGGCTTCATTCACAAGCTCACTGCCTGCATACTTTTGCCTCCTGCATAGGAGGCACAACCTCTTCAGTGCACCAAGGAGGTGAGTATGCCTTTACACTCAACCACTGGCTTTCCAGACAGCTTCAGGCAAGCCACCTACTCTCTGTCTTACCTGCCGTTTTAAGTGGGATACCACCAGCTATTTGACAGAGGAGGTATATGCATTTTAATTGATTTAATTTTTGCATCTGCAGAAGTTCTTGCTGAAAATGGCAACAAGCATGGGAATTCCATTATTATTATAATTGCAGAAGACTGGCAGACATCTGTACTACAGAACACCCCACCAGGTAATGACATCTCGCATGTCTATACTTTGGAGCATCCCTTCATAACATTTCTGCTTCACTTCTTCCTACAATGCTATTTTCATTACTTAGCATAATCAAGTACAGATCATCTTTTAACAACTGAAATACAGAAAGTGCACACAGGCAATTGTAATAAAAACATTATCGTCTTATTATAAACCTTTGCATGTTGACTAAAGCTGATGGATCCTCAATTCTGTGAGCAGAGGTAGACAGCGAAGTAATCACTATCACAGTTCATCAAAATAATGTCAGCAATATGGATATTTAGGAGAATCTTTTCTCAAAAAGCTTCAGTTACCACAGTCTCTGATTCTTCCCACTTTACAGAATTTGTTTGGGAATCAAAGTTTCAAGCTGTGCTTCATGATATGCCAAGGATACTGCTGACATGAAGCAAGCTAAAAGCTGAAGCCCTGAACAGGGTCCCCAACACAGAATTCCAGCTATTACTTCACTGGACTTTTAGATGTCGCATGAAGCTCATAGCTGTCAAAGATACCGTTCAGACCGCTATTCTAGTTAGGAAGATAAAAGGCATTTTGTTTCTTTTGAGACAAGGTTTGTATTTACACACCAGAGAATACCAAAAGTATCAACACACATGACTTTGTACTGGCAAACAAAATGGTGTGTCCGTGGCATATAGTTTAATGGACGTGACACAGACATCCGCTTCACAACCCACTCAAAGCCATACAGTTGGGGTGTGATTTCTCTTCAGCCCCACAGAGTCTGCACTATCAAAATTCAGGAAATTCCTCACGCCTTAACAGTATAATGGAAAAAGCCAATATTGCTTCCCTGTCCCCAAATCACTGTCAAAAATTATCAGAGCAACAAGCTGTCATGGACCACTTGGCTTCGTGGGAACTATCTCTGCATGTCTGGGACTACCCAAGCCATTTGCCAACGTCAGCATTGATCATCAAGCGCCAGTGCTAGCTGCAGTGCCGAGGCAGAGAAAAAAAAAAAAATCTCACCATTGCTGTGATTACAACCGATGACATTTAAAGTAGGGTGGGAATAAACCATGTCCCCAAATGTAATTTTCATGACATGAGCTACATCCTCACTAAGAGCAAATCTGGTGTACACATACACCGATGGTGGAAAATGTTCACCACAAACTCAACCTCTAAGTTTGCTTTTATGCCACGTAAGTTTTTAAAGAGGCTACCACCATTGTGTTCCAAACCTTTGTATGTAGCATATGACTTCCAGAGTGACACCAGTGGGTCACACAGAGAAGCTCAACAGTGTGAACTTAACCTACAGAGCAAGCACACATCAAATCACAGGCACCACATGTTAAGCAGGGCCAATAAAAGCAGTCTGCTTCTAAATTAAAAGACACAAGTGAAAAATAACTTTTTAACTTCAGCTTTATATACCATGCTTGAGAAATGGTAAAGGCAGGCAAAGAAACTGCACTCATTCAGAATTTTTACAGAGTCTGTGCAGTCTTCTGCCACATGAAATTTATGCCACTGAGACCAGATGATTGAGAAGTAAGTAGAATTACTTTACAGGAAAGAAAATAAAAGCTACAAGTATTCAGGAGTTTTCCGAAGTGCTTCATCGGTCACCTATCTTCAAAACAGACTGTAACTAGGAAATGGCATTCAGAAAGCAGGCAATATTACTACTACTTCTAATATAAATACACACACTTTTAACCTATAACCTGTACTTGTTCACAAAGATAGAAGGGATTCAAGATAGCAGGGTTTATATATGAAAATAGCGATAGTTCATGTTTCCCTAACTTCAAAGTTACACACCTGAGCTGTATGAGGATAATTTTCCATTCTGCACATGCTACATACCTCAGAGAAGACATTCAGAAAGGGCTCTTTTTTTATTTTTCTTTTAAATAGTTCTTGCATCTCGATTTAATTTCTTCAGCTTTAAAAGCAAATGGCCTAAACTGCTATAATTGCTATCGGATTGTTTTTAGGTTAAAAAAAAATCTATGAATGAATATTTATATATTTAAAGAAATTATGTTTAAATCAGGTATTGCAGGCCCTTCTATGTTAGATACAAGTGCTGGAGTTCTACAAGAAAAGGGACCATATCTTCTGAATGGGAAAAGGTGCCTCATCTCTTCTTGCAGGATAAAAGGACATTTTCTGGTAGTTCTTTAGTAGCCCAAGACTGAGTCACACCAGTCTTGATCTTTAAACAGATGCGATTTCATGAGGGGATCTTCCATATGAAGGAGAGGAGGCAAAACTACTCATATGACTCCACAACTATGTGCCACAATCCTAGTCTTGCCTGTCTCCCCCATGCCCCCAGTATAAAGGTTATAAAATCTTCTTGTTGGCTATCACTAGCTCAGATTTACCTTGCCTTAACAACATTAATTTGAAAGGCTTGTATCTCTCACAAGGATGCAGGTATCATCTTAAACAAACACACGTGGACACGAGGGCACAGAGGGGTACTACTTGGTCCAATGTCACGGAAGGAGTCACTGCTGGAACTAGAACAAAAAGTAGGTATCTTGAACTTGGTGCCTTCCCCCGCTGTTTTTCAGTAGCCATGACAAAGGCACGAAAAACATGGTTAAGAGGGATGTTATATGCATTGACCTGTAGGGAACTGAGCTTGAAATTAGCAGATTTTATGGTGCCAGCACAACAACTTGGTGGCATGACCTGCCATCTCATTTCACAGGGATGTAGGACTGGGAACGGTTTGCATTTTGCCTTCCTAAAAACTATGAAGGAGGAAAACCTCCTATGGGCATGTCAAATATTTGCACATCACGAGAGCTGCTGCTTGAGATGTAAAAGAGTTCATTCCCACTGAGCCCTCACCATTAACCTTGTGAGAAACAAGCAGCAAAGCTTCAGCCAGCTACGTTGCTCTGGCTCGCTGACTCCATGCATTTCCAGGGGTCACTTAAAAAAATGCAGTTTAGAGTTGTTACAGCTTCCTTTGAAGGACAAGAACGAGACAGAGGGTACCAGTATGTCCACATGCAGAGAGGTGGCTCCCTACCAAATAGATTTTTGGGAAATCACTCTGTTAATGGGGATGGCAATGTGTTCAGGAGATCTTCAATAGGAAACAAGCAGCGCTCAAAGCTGCTTTAACACAATATGCCATTAAACGGAGATATCAATGTGTGGTAAGGCTGGTGCCTGTTTGATTAAACAGCCTGCCTGCTCCCCTCCAGAAGATATCAGAGGTACAATTAATTCAGTCAGCAGTATCAGCAATGCCCTTGAGGTCCTGTGCTCCTGACAACTAATGAAGAGGCACTGCTGGCTGTCAGCGTGTGCAGGGGGAGGCATTCATCTTTGTGGCAGCACCAATTAAATCCACCGGGGTCACACCAGGAGGGGATCGGAATTCAGCACAGGGAACAAGTCAAAGTAGCTGACTGGTTTAACACTTCATTTTGGGGATTTATATCATGGAGAAAAGGGAAACAATTTTGTGCTAGCCATGCTGATGCAGAGCATCTGCATAACAGCAGAGGCAGGGAGAGTACCTCAGTGCTCAGGTGTGTGCACATGTGCACTATGGAAAAGGCATTTTTTGCAGCAGGGCAGGAAACCTCTTAATACACAATTTTGTCCTGAAGTGAAGAGATGGGAATTTGCTTAGTGCATTGTGTTCCTAACACTCTGCTAAGCCTTCAAGGAAAACTACTTGCCATGCATGTGGGTCTATCCTCACCTTGGACATGCCAATTACTCCTGAGAAGATAAGGCAGGGAACTCTCGCCTGTTATTTCTCACAAGGCTACATCCTTAGAGAAAGCAAACAGCTCTACTTCAAAACAACAGAGGTCGAAACCTTCTAAAACATTTCCACCCCCAAGACATCACACCAAATCACAGTCAAACATGTCAGCTGATCATCTGCCCTGTTCGGTGCCTCACTACTGTAGAGTCCAACCTTTCCCATCCCACAGAAGTCCTGCTGCCATATGACTTCTACAACTGCAAAGTATTGTTATCAGAAGAGAAGAATATTGAAATAGAAGCTACGGTAATTAACCAATATCCAACCTGTTAAGGTACATGGGAGCACTACAAAGAAAATTGCTTGTTTGGCCAAATAAGATCTGTAATTCCCATTTTGTCTTACTTGTTTCCCTTAGGGAAAAAAAATGCAAGTGAACTTATCAAATCCACATTTTCCAGATCTTCATGGACCCTTAACTAAAAATGCTGCCAATCAGTAGGTGATAATTCTTATCACCTACTGTGCCCTTCCCATTTCAGACATTTGAGAACTCATGGTGAAAGTCTCGAAGGGCTTAATCTGCTAAACACTGTATCAACAGGGAACGGGAGAGTTGTTAATAACTTTACAACACTGGCAGCCATTTATCTTCTCAAACCTCACAACACACTTGTGAAGGCTGAAGGGCCTGTTTACCGACAGTGAAATCAGTGTGACATACACATATGCAAAACAGATCCTTCCTCTCAGCCGTGGGTGCACAAACCTAAGCAAATCTAAGTTGACTTACATATAAGATAGCTATCCTGCAGAAATAAAACAACATTGTCCTTTGGAACTAAAAAATTCATTAAGCTTTGAGGAGTGAAAGCCTACTGCAGCAGGAGAAGAAAAATAGTTTACTATCCAACCTTTTATGTAAAGAAAGCTTAAAAAAAACCCTCAAACCCACCTCATGGTCCCTACCAGAACAGTTAATCCGCAGAAAACTTCATTTTCCATATGGTATGCAATTAAAGACATAAAGAAATAAAGAAAAAGGCCTGTGGACACCTCTTTTTTTCTGACTAATGAAAAAATAATTCTAAAAATTTCAAAGTTCTGGCAATTAGTATTTCACTCCCTTGCAGAGATTCTCTAAAGCCATGGACTTTTGGGAAATGCTCTGTAGTCAAAGACTTCCCAAGTCCATAAAGTCAGCCTAGAAATCTAATGAAATACTGCTCACTGTTCTGAGAAAGCACAGCATAAGAATTTCATGACAGAAAAATGAGATTCAAACATGCTGTGAACAGTAAAAACTCAAGTCCTCCAAACTAATATAAAAATACTTCGTGCTCTCCACAGCAGTGTTGGGGAGCACTCTCCTAACATCTCCTACTGCAGACTTCTAAATCACCTGAAAATAATTCTTACGAGAAAAGCCGAGATGCAAAAGCAGCCAAATGTTTGAACAGTATCACAGAAGAAAAGACTGCCAGAGTATCAAAACCTAGTCCTGAGGCAGGCTTGTAGATGGCATTCCAGTGAAGCGGCTTTTGTTTCACATCCTATCCAGCTGAAGCATTTGGGAAGGTAGCTTAAGTATTTTAAGTATATGTCAGATTTTGATTTCTATCCTGTACTTGTACTTCAAGTAGTAGTAAGTTGTCTCATTGTGGCAATCTGCTTGGCCTGTTTTCAATTAGTACCACAAAGAGAACCAACACTTCTGTTGCACAGCATCACTGAAAAAATGCTTTCTGAAAAGATGTACCTACAGAAAAATCATGCACAGAGAAAGCTCATCTAAACCAGAATTAAAATGGTGCCATTTTCCTCAGCAGTATGTTTGGGCTTGTTCTGGACTACAGCTCTCAGGTCTGACAAACCGACCTCAAACAAATGACAGTGTACGGTGCTGATGATAATTCCTGCCTTCTGCAGTCTCTGCCATCCATGACTCAAGAAAGATCTCGTCTTCCCTGATGGGAAGGGAGACAGCCCAGGAGCCATACCCACAAGAAATCAGCAGACACTCTGCGGCAGCAGAGACTACAAGTAACTTCTCTGAAATATTGCAGTTATTTCGTAACAGTCTGAATAACCCCTAAGAATGAAATCATGCCTTAAGCTGCAGATGCATACCTTGGGGCTGCACTAAGAATGCTTTCAGGGGAATGAACAGACTTCAGTAACTCACTACTACCAAAGTACAAATTCATCTACGCAGATACACATGCTGGACTACGATACTTCGCCAGTGGTGAAAAATACAGCACACATATACAAAGTTTACAAGCAGAAGATCCCACAAGGAATATTGAAGATCAACATTTGGAAATATATGTTTCAGTTTAAACAGTACTAATTAAACATTAACACCCATGGAACAGAACAACTCGGAGAAATCTTTGGGATGTTTGTTTCTCTAGGGGAACAGAACACTCAAGCAGATCACATGCTAGTGAACATGGTCCTGCAAGTAAGCTTGTCTTCAGTGCTGTTTTCTCATGAAACCTGCATGTAATACAGGACAGGGACAGAGAAATACATGATATGATAACATTCAAATGGTGAAATACCACTGGAGTGGTGATCTGGCTTTTTACACCCATGAGACGAAGCTATAAAACGATTTATCACTCCCATAGTGCAAGACATCAGCCACTGCATAAGGACCATCATCTCTTCTGGCAACTACCTATGTAGTTCCAGCTTATTTTGAGCTGGGGTGCTTCCTGAGTGCATCAGGAGACGAGGATTCAAGTTCTGGGAGCTCCTACAAGCATCCGGACATCCCTAGGAAAGCCACAGGCTCCTACTGCAAGGCTTTCCATACTGCCCTCGCTGAAAATGCCTTCAGGCAGCAATCCTTGGAAAGGCCAGGGGACCCCCAAAAAGATGCTCGAGACTTGTGTGAAGAACAGTGGACAAACCTGAGCTTCCCAAATCTCTGTGCTCAGCTTCTCCTGGTGCAAATGGGGTGCAGCAACTCGACTGAAGCAGGAGTCAATTCCCCAATCTGCAAACCACCACACGGCACTTTCATGTGCCTCTATTCTGAACCTCCGTACCCATGGGTGACACGTAGCTCACCCCATTCAGTTCTGTGTGAACACAAACACCTTCCCCCATTACACCTGCATACCAAGATAAAAACCTCAGGTTTCCTTTAGAAAGGAACAAATACATCGAATAACATTTTATCTTCTAAATAAAAGTAGTAACAATCAGCAAATAAAACACAATCACTTGAACAAACCTAATCACACAACTTTGCTATATGTGCATATTTCCCATTAAAAAGCCATTTATTTAAACTCTGCTTCTGATTTCTGTTGAGTGTGAAACATTCCTCCGAGTGCAAGAGAAGCTGTTAATAACCACAGACATCACTAATCACCCCGTGGCCACGCTGACTCCAGTACAGAAAACTCCTGCACAGAAGCGTGGCATGGGCCTCATGCTGTACAGCAGACAGTTTCACTCCTGTAAATTTATCAGCACAGCAAAAGAAAAAACAAAAAAAGGAACCATTTTAAGTATTAAACCATGTCATGACTTAAGGAATGAACAGAATGTTTTCAAAATGCAAATATAAGGCATCTGTATTTTAATTACAGGATCAAAACTGCAAGATGCTTGTTTCCACACACATTTCTTTCATTCATCTCCAGAGATGGCTATGTACAGAGAATTAGTTTCATAGTATAAACCTACTCCCACATACATTCCCAAAATAATTTGCATGTATTACCAATAAACAAACACACACACAAATTTTCAGGCCGCCCACAGACATGATAGACAAAAAGAGGATTTGTCACTATTGCCTTTGGGATTATAACTAAAATTACTTCAACTTTCAATACAGGGAAAACAGAATCCAAGAACAGCGTGAGCTTCAGTGCCATACATTTAACACAATGGTCATTTAAGCCGATAAAATAAATAAATAAATAAATAAAGGGCCTGCAAATAGATCCTGTTGCTATGTAGCTGTTTTCTTATATGAAAGCTAACAAAGGCTAAACAGAACCTTGGCTACAATATGTTTTTCTCTGTTATACTCAATGAGCTCAGTTTTGTTGCTGTCAGCCTGTAAAACTGACTTTTATACTGAGTCACTAAGAGGATACAGATGACAAACAGCTCCGTTACGAAAGACTGACAATACTTGCCTTGAGAAGCAACAGTAACACGACGGTGGCAAAGCTCACTTCATCTCTGCTTAACATACAGCTGACAACACTGCTACAGGCATTGTGATGCCTCCACAGTCAGGCTGAGTCTCGATTTTAATTTCATCCCCCAAAGACCAGTTCTGTGGCATGAAACGTCCCATCTGATTTCCCAAAACCTTTTTTTGGGTCATGAATCCATAGCATAATATCTCACCAGGAAAACTGCTCCAGTATGAAGTCACTACAGCTGCATGCTTGTTAGCAAGGTGGGGAAAATAAATATATTGGTGCTATCCTAAACACATTCAAAACCCCATACTCAGAATTAAGAACAGGCAAACAAAACAAAGCAAAAACCCCTACCTGATTCTCAGGGAGGCTCCAGATAAACATTAACGGCAGGCCAAAAACTAACTGCAAATTACTTTATAACTGGACTGCATAGAAAGATGGCATAACAAATATTTTGGGAATTATGAGAGCAGAAGCAACACAGATGGCGGCTGAGACTTAACAGCATACTGGTAACTCAAAACCAGGGTGAAACATTGCGTTTTCTGGAGGCTTTCTACAATTTAGGCAACAGCCAGGTACTGTGCTAAAAGCATTCAAACTCAGCAGCAAAATACAGTCTGACCTCCAAACATGCTGTACACATCCCAAAGGCATCACTGATATTTGGGATAGCATCATACACAGAAAATGAGTCATCTCTGAGGAAGGTGCTTGAACATGGACAGAAGGGCATGCCTTCAAAATGTAAATGTTTGACTGTTTAAGCCTTACTCCATTACAATTTCCTACTATCCTGTTATTAGCCAGATTTCTTCCTGTTGGGGAAAATTACAAGCTGTATCTGAGGGAGATTTCTGCAGCTCATCTGTGGCAGATCCCATGCAGGCAGTGACCCTCTGATGCCATACAGCTGCCTGCATGGTTGCACAGGGAGGTTTTCGTGCCTGCACCTCACACACATCTCAGGCCTACAACTCAATATTCCACGCTTGATGCCAAATTCACATAGACCAGAAGCATAAGCAGCACACCCAGGGTGAGCATCATCAGACACATTAAGGGATCATATGAATCGTGACATATGGAGCACCACAGCATCAGCAAAATCCTTTATATCAATGTCTTCACATGTTATGTGACAGTAAAGGTGGCATCACAGCCATTCTGAGATGGGAACACCCCAATTTTGTGCACTTTCTCAGCAGCACCTTCTAGTTTAACCTGCAGCAGGAACTAAAGCTGCTTCTCCCATGGTCACATCTATCAGGAGGAGAAAGAGCATCATCACGGAAATCTGCCCACTTCTGTTGGCTCATCTTATCCCCTCACACCTGCTGCTGCAGGGCACGGACCCTACTGCAATAACAGCAACAGCTACAGGAGCTCATCTTCTCTCTTTTCCATCTACAACATCCGGAAGAAATACAGCCTTCATTTATGAAATGAGTGATGGGAAGTCCCGTTTTACCTGGAAATTTTAGGTCAGAAAGCATTCTGTGTGTTCTGGAAAAAAGAAAAAATTTTCAGTTGAACTCTCTTGATTTTCAATGGAATGAAGATTTTAGCCAACCCCAGACGTGCAGTGTTAATAACAGGTTTCTTTCAATATTCTGAACACGTGAAAAGACACAGACCACAGTGAGAAACTTCTCAAAATGTGACAGATTCAAGCTGAGGTCAGTGTTAAGTAAACCTCACCTACACTACACGTGTTTTCTTTGCATACTAAGCCCTTACTGCATATAGCTTTCATAATCAAATTCTTTGTCACGTATAAAAGCAAAAATAAAGCTGCAGTGTGCTGAACTGCATCTGCAAATTCCAATGAGTGACCTGCTTCCTTAGTTTTGAAATCTACTTCATATTTCTTACACTTCAACACATCAAAATCTCCATGCATCAGTCAAGACAACTACATTTGTGCCTTGACACCAAGATGGTTTAAGAGCAAGAACATGGAGATGAGTTTCAATACACATTATCCTCCACTTATCCTTTTAAATAACCATAATGGGAAAGTAAATTTAAGAGTAATATGGGGATCAACAGAATATATTGAACAAAAACAGTGGGCTAACTGGATGTTGAAACACAGAATCATTTAGGTTGGAAAAGACCCTTAAGATCATCAAGTCCAACTGTAAACCTAACATTGCCAAGTCCACCACTAAACCATGTCCCTAAGCACCACCTCTACATGTCTCCTAAATACCTCCAGGGATGGTGACCCAGCCACTTCCCTGGGCAGCCTGTTCCAATGCCTGATAACATTTTCAGTGAAGACATTTTTCCTAATATCCTATCTAAACCTTCCCTGCCACAACTTCAGGCCATTTCCCCTCGTCACATCACTTGTTCCTTGGGAGAAGAGCCTGACACCCACCTTGCTACAGCCTCCTCTCAGGTAGTTGTAGGGAGTGATAAGGTCCTCGGCCTCCTTTTCTCCAGACTAAAGAACCCCTGTTTCCTCAGCCACTCCTCATAGAACTTGTTGTCTAGACCCTTCACCAGCTTTGCTGCCCTTCTTTGGACACGCTCAGCACCTCAATGTCTTTGTTGTACTGTGGGGCCCAAAACTGAGCACCAGTGCCAAGTACAGGGGTATGCTACTTCTGCTGGCCACACTATTTCTGATACAAGCCAGGATACCATTGGCTTTCTTGGCCACCTGGGCACACTGCCAGCTCATATTCAGCTGGCTGTCAACCAACACCCCCAGGTTCTTTTCCACCAGGCCACTTTTCAGCCACTCTTCCCCAAGCCTGTAGTGTTGAATGGGGTTGTTGTGACCCAAGTGCAGGACCTGGCACTGTGCCTTGTTGAAACTGTATTTACAGTTCTTTGGGCCCAGCCATCCAGCCAGTTTTTTACCCAGTTGAAGAGTACACCCGTCCAAGCCATGAGCAGCCAGTTTCTCCAGGAGAATGCTGTGGGAAACAGTGTCAAAGGCTTTATGAAAGTCCAGGTAAACAACACCCACAGCCTCTCCCTCATCCACTAAGCAGGTCACCTTGTTATAGAAGGAGATCAGGTTAGTCAAGCAGGACTTGCCTTTCATAAACCCCTCCTGACTGGGTCTGATCACCTGGTTGTCCTATACATGCCACATGATGGCACTCAAGATGATCTGCTCCGTAACCTTCCCCAGCACTGAGGTCAGACTGACAGGCTTATAATTCCCCACATCCTGCTTCTGGCCCTTCTTGTAGATAGGGATCACATCTGCTAACCTCCAGTCAACTGGGATCTCCCTGGTTAGCCAGGACCACTGATAAATAATGGAAAGTGGCTTGGTAAGCAATTCCACCAGCTCCCTCAGTACCCTTGGATGGATCCCATCCGGCCCCATAGACTTGTGTGTGTCTAGGTGGTAGCAGGTTTCCCCCTGGATTGCCTTCATTCTGCTCCCTGTCTTTCAGCTCAGCGGCCTGGGTACCCCAAAAACATTTGGTCTTACTATTAAAGACTGAGGCAAAGAAAGCATTAAGTACCTCAGCCTTTTCCTCATCCTTTGTCACTGTGTTCCCCCCCACATCCAGTAAAGGATGGAGATTCTTCTTAGCCCTCCTTTTGTTGTGAATGTATTTATAGAAACATTTTTTATTGTCTTTTACAGCAATAGCCAGATTAAGTTCTAGTTGGCCCTTCTAATGTTCTCCCTGCATAACCTCACAACATCCTTGCAGTCCTCCTGAATTGCCTTCCCCTTCTTTCAAAGGTCATAGACTCGCTGTTTTTTCCTGAGTTCCAGCCAAAGCTCTCTGTTCAGCCAGGCCAGTGGTCTTTCCTCGCAGGCTTATCTTTTGGCACATGGGGACAGGCAGCTCCCGTGCCTTTAAGATTTCCTTCTTGAAGAATGTCCAGCCTTCCTGGACTCCTTTGCCCTTCAGGACTTCCTCCCAAGGGACTCTGGCAACCAGGCTCCTAAACAGGCCAAAGTCTGCCCTCCAGAAGTCCAAGGTGGCAAGGAGAAGGCTAGCAAATCACTTATGTAATACATGCAGCCAGAAGTATCGCTCCATTGACAGGGTAACGTTCTTTAGATAAATGTACCCCCAGGAAAAACAACCACCCAATCAAAAAAAAAACCAACTAAAAACAAGTTCAGGGTTTCAAAGCAGCAATGCTTGCTGTTGTTACAATCTGTTTATCCACTCAAGTGAGCGTTTTTAAGTGATGGTACCGATGTCATCAAGCCCATGTGCTATACTGATAAACTGTTGATGCTAAATTACAGATTCCTTTGTTACCACAGGACACATCACTTCAGCATGCCCAATATAATCTAAAATCATTACCAAATACACTTGTACTGTCACTATGTCACTCAGCAGTGCAGCCTCTTGCCATGAACAATCATGCTTTACATTGACACATCCTTTTCCTACGCTGCCTGGAGGTGAATGATAAAATTATGAACAAATTATTAACAAATTAACCAATTCTTTTTTCATTAGATTGAATCATTAGTCACCTTCAGCTTCTGTTCTGGCAGAATAGATGTGGCCATTTGTCACTGAGAACAAAACTGCAAAGACTTTTTACGTGGAGTAGAATATCCTACCTGGAACAACTTCAAAAAGGAACTTTCCTGGACTTTCTTCATTGCAGGGATGCTCAATTACTCTGTTGCCAGGCAGAAAGATGATACCCTAAAGAAAAAAAATAACAACGAACATGGGATTAAAACTGCTACCATGCTTCTGACAGACTAACGCTTCTTCTTTTTGAACTGCGATATACATGAATTCATGGTGTTGTGCCTGGGCAGCTGACTTCCAGAGTGAGACTTGAGGAGGGATTATCCCAAAAGCCAGCATCATAGATCCCCTTAATTAACTAGGGCATTCAGTAATGGCTTTAGTTTTTTTTCATCTCTTGGGTTTTTGATACCATGCAGATTCTTGTACTAATCCCACTGTGCTGCAGGGAAAATTTGAGACTAAAAGAAAGGGTTAGTTTGACCCTGTCAGTGAAAAACTATGAAGCTGCATGCATGAGGCAGATGAACTTACCAGCTAGGCTTCTTGGCTAAAGCCAAAGGATATGCGGACAGAAGAGTAACCTGAATTTGTGGGGTGTATTCCCAGTTCCTGCTCTGTGCCCTTTTGCCATACCATCCCAGGGAAGCAGTACAGAGAAAACATCCCACTTCCACCCACTGGCAGCATGAGCAGACGGGCACACCGCAAAGCCACAGCAGGCACAGTGAGGGTCCTGTTCAAAGACAAATTTGCTACAGGTAGACAGATGTGGGATAATCTTTGTGACGGGCACTGAACCCCTTTACTACCTTGAGAAGGCAGATGGGGAATTTTAGGTGTGCGTTATTTGGTTACAATGGTTACCAAAAACAATGCCTGAAACCCTCAAAACATTTCTGGGGCTGCAGTGGAGTGAAGACACAACTTTTTTTTTCCCCCATCCCCTCCCTCTTTGCCCTGCTGTCACACGGGATGGATAGACTGCCCCTTTGAGAGCTCTTTTTAATTTTCAGATATTACAGCTCTTCCTAGTATCATTTCCTCCTCCGTTAGCAGGCAGTCCTTAATGAAATTATGCTGGGATGGCTGTCCAGGGGTAAATTTTCAGAGTGGCATCCTAGGAACTGTGTTAGTACAAGCTCTCCATCACTGCTAATGGGAGATAATACCTACTTACCAATACTCTCAAATTACCACATAACATACCTGTCTCCAAAGTAAACAACTTATAACTTACACGGCTTAATCATAGAGTATCTCAAGTTGGAAGGTCTCCACAAGGATCATTAAGTCCAACATGGAACACCATTTTCCACAGCTATTTCACCAAACACTGCTTCTAAGTATCTGTCAGACCCCTCATCTAAACAGCAGTAAAGATATTCCTGTGCAGGAAAAACGTTAATTCTGATATCCAGTAGTTGTTGGTACAGCCTGTAACCTTCCTTACAAGCAGAAGCATTTACAATTATTGGGAAGGCAAGACAAGCAGAATGCTATAGTCTCCTTGCAATGGATACCTTACAAATTGACAGGAGAAGCCACCTGAAGAAACAGGCAACAAATGTGTCACGAAATCAGTATTTGTACCAGCTGATGACTGAGCTCTACACTGACTTGTCAGTATATTGCTGTCTGCCAGCGGGTACAGTGTGTCACAGGAAGCCAAAAACAGGGTGCGCAGATATTTTATCAGATCATACAAAATCACTTCCATTAAAGGCTAGGATACTTTTTATTGAAAACAGATGAAACAGAACAGTGTTCCACTGAGGTGGTATTAGCAGCAAACACTAGCAGTTGTGGGCAGCTTTCCCCACTCACTGCATACACAGACATATTATGAGCATTAAGCGCCTTAGTCCCATAGCTCTACTAGAAGCTATTTTCCTTCATTTGGCTACAAGCAGCAACTGTTAATAGTTGTCACACTCCAAAGCCTTCTGTGAAATACCTTATTAGACAAGAACAGTATCATACACAAAAAAAAGTATATGAACAGGAAAAGGTAGGTCACAAAATAGCTCAGCTTCTCATGTAACAACTGGAGAAAAAACAGCAAATAGAAGGAATAAATTTTTCTGAGAATTATGGGAGACCAGGAATAAGAATCTCTAAAAAACATTTTTAACTACATGTATTTTATGTCACATGTAATAGACTATTAAGACTGGTATAATTTTCTTGCCCACTTTAACTTTCAGCTTGAGCGGGTTTTACCTAAAAAAAGTTCCACCCAGCACACAGGATGGGATCAGAGTCTTCACGCTGGAGTACATGTCACAGGTCAGGAGCTGGTGCCAGTGAAGGCATACAACATATTTAAGTTAATTATACGCCTTGCTATTCAATTAAACAAAAATACAAAACTAAGGAGACCTAGCCTACAGCACTATAAACTAAAATCAATTTACAAGACAGTAAATGAAAACTGCATTCAACTTTGCTGTCAACTCATTAGCAACAGACATGCTGCAGTCTCATTACAATGTGATGCATTCCGATTCTTTGATGCAAAACCCTTTTAGTGTTTACTTTACAGTGAGCTGCCCTAATGACAGATTTTTGAGAACATAAAAACAAAATAGTCATAATATTTATAACCTTAGCACCTTCATTTCATAGATGAAACCTATTTCATCTACTAAAACATGAAGCCTACAGCCACACGTGACAGCTAAGGTAACATGAAGAGAATCCAGACAGCAACACCGTACAGAATATTGCTGTGGTTTAAAAAAACATGTCCTCAAATGGTAATTTTATTTTATGATTTTCAGAACTATTACTGAAGACATCAGCGCATATGAAATACTTAAAAATATATACATATGTGCATTTTTTTTAAATAAGAAAACAGCTTTGTTTGTGCAACATGCACCTGGATGCTCCAGACCAGCAGGGAAAGCCTAAGAGAGCCATTGCAGCTCTTTCACTTCCCATTCTGTCTGCTTTCACACCCACCTGTCTGCCTTCACCATATGGCAACACTTCCCCTTCAGTAAGTTTTGTAGCTATCTGCAAACGGTACCAAGGCTATCTGGAGTGTCCCTTTGCTCAGTTTCTCAGCAGCTGACGGCATGTTTCACATGAGCATGCCGACAGCCAGGGAGCACATCTGTACTGCAACAAAACCCCTGAAGCCCCTCATGTGGCACAGCCCTGGCTGCCAGGTATTTGGTAGGAGCAGGGGGACCCCAGTCCCCATGTCACTGCTGGTGTCCTTGCTCAGTTATTTTTCTGGATCCTTAAGGTGCAACATCTGGCCCATCCTTACAGCTTGGATAATCCCAAGAGTACAGACTATCTGAGAGTTGCAAAGGTTCAATAAGTCACAGCTCTGTTTTTTCCCCTTGAGTATCTAATTCCAGGGGGAAAAAGAAAAAAAAAAAAACAAAAAACCCCACTATATGGTCTTAGACACCTAAGAAGATAGTAATTTGCACATAAAAGATGAAGGTGATTTCCAGAGGAAATATATGTTTTGACTTGGGTATCAGTGCATGTAAATGTTCCATAATTAGAAAACTTCATATTGCTTCATATCAAACTCCACAAAACAATCAAAATTGTTTAAAAAAAATCTCAACCCAAGACTACAGATTGGACCAGATTAATATTCTGCTTTCAAAAAAGAAAAAATCATGTTGCCAGCAGGGAATAAGACATACAGTCTGTAGAAACATACAAAAAGGGAGTGGGAGAAAAATGTGGCCCTGACCCAAGTCCCTCCTCGATCCCATTGCCATTCTGTTTGCAGGCTGTGCCTCCACCAGGTCAGCAATGTTTTGCAGAGCTCCTGCTGTGGTAAACCTGGGTTGTTTTTAAATTTCCAACATTTCTGTCCTTACCAGGGCAGTTCTCCTTCTCTAGCTGAGTGCTGAGGGTGACTCACGGGATGCAGAAGTCTGGGTTGCTCAAGAAGCGCTGGCCTTTTCCCTAAGCAAGTATCAAGGCCACTTCCAAAGGAGCTTCTCTCACACACTGCTTTTACTACAGTACATTGTTGCTTCAAACCAAAGATCACCTAAATAGCAGAACAACATTTTTGTAAAAATCAAAGATCTACGTATATGAAGCCTTTAACTGAAGAAAATTACTACTCGGTGAACAAAGTGCCTGATAGAATACTGCAGTGCAGCAAGAATGGCTTTGGATTAGCCACAGCATTATAGTCTTCCTCAAAGAGCTGTTTGATCCCTGGCAAACTGCCACACTTGGAGCACCATTCAGAAGATGAGCTTCATGAGGAAGCACGGAAGAGCAGACAGGACGGCCACCACACCAGTGCTTCGTGACAGCCAGCTGACTGGAGGTTATTTCCCTTTTGCACATTCTGTAACACTTGAACAGTGAAGCAACCCTGTGCCTCTTCTTTCTTTACCATTACTCTTCTCTAGGTACACTTACCCAGGCTTGTTTGAACTTTATTTTCTGATGCAGACTTAACACCTGTGTTCAAGAGATACCAGGTTTTCCCCACGAAGCTTACAGTACGAGGAATTCCCACGCCTTTAAGATGCTGACTGGCAATTACAAACACAAATACATGAGTTTCAGTACCTCTGGATGGATTTTACTCAAAATGCATGTAGACACATAAGGAAATTGGCTTTCTTGCCAAAACAGTGTCTTCAGTATTTATTCTAATACAGTTCCCCAAGGCTGAACTGGCCTATTTGCTTGCTCCTAGTTTGTCCTGCCACTCCTTAAAAAAGGTATTTCAGAAGTCCACAGTATCAGCAGTTATATCACATGTTCCTCTTGCCCTTCCAACTTCAATGGTTTACCAAAGATCAATGAATTCTACTTCGGCTTTCAAGATAAGCACTGCATTTATCTATATGTTTTTCTTGTTTCATGGGAAACTCTTCCCAGGAATATTTTTCTGGTACTTTTGTATAGTTTCAGTTAACTTAAAAGGATCTTCACATAGTTGCTTCCTCTTTGTCTGTTGCTAGAGGTTGGTTAACCAGTTAACCACAACAACACAGAAGTGGCTGCATGGGTTTGGCAGCAAAGGCTGCCAGGGTTTTATCCCTGCCAGAGTGCAGCCCCTGAACAAAGGCAGCCCAGCTACTCATGCCTCTCTGCAAGGTGGCTCCCAAATATGCTGGACTGTGTTCCTCAGAAAAAAAAACAGTCCTCAGAAATAGTGCTAAGAAGGTCTGCAGCCTGCAATCAACTGCTATTTCCCATGCCAAGCCCTCTCCCTGCCTAGGTGGTGACAGATTAAACAACTCCACAGCTCTTAGAAAAGGTTTACCCCTTCCTCTGTTTCTGGGAAAAAAAAGAACCAGCTCTCAGAGAGGTAGGAGGGTCATCAGCCAAGGAGGAGGCAGCTGATGGAGAGGATTAAGAGGCAGAAAAGATCTTTGAGTACATGGGTCTGTTATGACCCACAGCCATGTAGAGTGTAGTGCTGTTGTGTGGTTTCTTTTGTCACTGTTGCCATTTCTGGAAAGTCTTGAGTGTCATACTTAAGAACAACAGTGCATTTCAACTTGGATGGCATCTTAAACTGAAAAATACTCCATTTAGTGGATAATACCCTCAACATCACTAGTATTTACAAGGTTGCAGCCTCAAAGGTACTTCACAGTACAGCCTGTTAATCAATCCAGATTAAATAATACACCTGATACATATGCCCTAGTTGGGCAAAGCTCGGGGGATCCCGAACGCACTTGGCCCTTGTGCAGCTCTGGTGTTTGCTATTACTGTATATTATGAAAGCAAACTTACTTCAAGAGCCTTAGTCTGCAAAAAAAGCATCCTCTGCCAGAGGCCAGCTCTTTGTTTCAAATTCACTGGCCTCTCTATCCAATTAAGTAACAATGGCTGATTTCAAAACATTTCAGTCATTCCTGTTGCTGTCCTACAGTTATAACCTATCAAGTAATTTGGTGTGATTACTTAGCAACAAATCTATAAATGGGTAGTTACTACAAGCAAGCCTAAAAGGTTGTAACTGTGACTCAAGCAGTGTAAATGCTCTGACACCTAACATCCACTGATATTGTGAAGCGACATAATTGCTCTTCTTCAATTTAAACAGGAGGTATTTTTGTCCAGAAATCTCTTATCCCCCATGTACCTTAGGGGGTGGGATACTTAGCTTACTAGTAAACACTACATAAAGAAAACAAGTTTTACCTGATTTGACTGAATTCTCACTGTTATATATATGCAATGCCATGTTTTCTAGCATGTGTTACAATAGTAGGACAACAATAAAAAAGTTAATACATGCTATAATTATAAGAGAATGAAGGAATCAGATATTCTCTTATAATAATTTATTACAAGAGAATGCGATTTTTTTAATTTTTATTATGAGTGGATTTTTATACCACTTAAGCAACCAAAGCTCTGGAAGAAGTACAATTACTGCAGGAGGTGATGCAGTCTTTGTCATGCAGTTATTGCAGCCATTTACAGTTTTGCAGTATGCACAGGGAGAGAACAAGAAGTGCTATCATATTTAAGGCATCTGGGGGAGGGGGGCTATTCAGATTTTAGGGGGTATGTAACATGCCAGGAACGAAGACAGAGGAGGACATAGAAATTACAAAATTACAAAACAAATAGGGTTGGCTGGATAAAATTCAGTCAATCCGACATACATTTCTCTGGCATCAATTCCATCGCATTTGACATTTTCTCATCCCACTGCATTAACACATTACTCCAGTTTGTTTCTGTTGAAGAATGAGAATCGTCATTTAGTTCCCAGAAATTCCACAAACGGGAGTTTAAAGGGGATTTTTCCTTTACCTAAGGAAATGTTCAAATCTACCTCATAGCTTAATTTTCCAAACAAGAAGTAAATTCACCTTTGTGGTGGGTGAATACCACATGTACTGTTCGCTTGGCCACGAGCGTCAAAGCATTTATTCTGACATGAGACACAAAGCTGGCAATTTTATTAGTACGTGATTACAGTTTCTTTAAATAGTTTTCTATCCTTCTCTTCTGCCACACATTTCACTTAATGGTTGAGTGCCTCTCTGTCTCTGCTTCAGAGAAACTTCTTTCCTCAAGAATGAAGCAATCTTGGCTTGAGCAGCCACTAGAAAAAGAACTCCTTTTTTTTGTTCCACAAGAGGAAGAAAGCTCATACCAAGTTAAACTATTACACCACAAAAAATTAAGTTTCCCTAAAACCAGAGGTAGATACAGGCATATTGCATGCCTACAGTTTTCATTCTCTAGTAACAGCAAGAGAGAAGAGTGAACACTCCTGACCATGTCTGAGACACTCTCTGAAATTATTAAAAGCTTTTTCTCATTCTGAATGCTTCCCAGCACCAACCCCTATGTTACAGTTGAAAATAAAACTTGACATGCTCTCTTCCTTCTCTAAATCCTGCCTGCTATTTTAAAGAGATTCAGACAGATCTTGGGTTAGTATGAAGCAGCTTTCCTTTCTACAGCAGATTTTCTGTGGTATCTGGAGAAGCTTCAACATCTCTATTTTACCCACCCTCTCCTGGCTTCTCCCTGAAGAATGAGCTTATTGAATTATATGTTGCCAGCTTCTGTGAGAAACACTGTGCCTCCTGGAGAGATTTTGCTTTTCTTTCCCAAGTTTGTCACAGGGGGCTATAAGGACCTGGGGAAATAGTTATAGGGGGTGACCCAATTCATGAGTTACCTTGGGCATGAAGGCATGGTGTGCCTCTGCTCCAACACAAGCACTCCCAGGAGCAATTAGGACTGTGATTTGGGAGAGGGGAGACAGGTGTGACGGGACTGAGCTCAGTTAACTGAACAGGACAGGACACAGGGTCCAACAGCTGGAAGACATTGTGGGAGCTCTACAATATAAGGTGCCTTCCTGGGGAACCCACACTACAATAGCCATGTTGCTTACAGAAGAGACCCCTTGGTATTTTCTGAAGATAAAGTAAAAGGAGACATGTATAAATAAATTCAGAGACTGCACTGAGTTTAAGGACTCATGGGTACGAGCTAAGCCCATTATTAGATGCATGCATGGAAGTTTTGACAAAATTTGATCAATAGACAAGAATGGGACTGGGCATTACTTAGTTACTATAGAAGAGAAAGGCAGGTATGAAAAATCTTACTTCCAATAGCTCTGGACAATAAGAAACTTAGCTTATTATTAGACAAAACTATTTTTCCAAGGAAAAAACCAATAAAGCACAAAGCATCAGAACACAGAGGACCAAGTCTTGCTTTACAGATCTCTTTTGCTAAGGAAATTTACTGACTTCTAGTCCTGAGAATGTCTAGGCCAAAACAATGCAATTATTCCCCAAAAGGATGATATTTGGCAGGAGAAAATTTCAAGTATGGACTCTCATTTATATACAGAGCTCTCCAGTAACAGTCTTGACAGACAGAGCAACACTGTGAGAGAATGTAGCATGTATGATTGAGCAGGTTACATCAAGTCAGTCATTAAATACTGAACTAAACATTTTTCAAGATAAGATTCAAAGGGGGAAAAAAAAAGCCCTAAAACTGAACTTTCTATTCCATCTTTTCTTATTCTTATTTCTTTTCTTATTTTGAAAAGGTGGGCAACCAGCGGTCACTGCACACAATTGCCTTATCTCCAAGGGTCAAGTGGATATCATTTATACACTTTATTTGGTTTAATTCTGACAGCTGGTGGGCTCCAGTCCACGATGGAAAGAGAAACATTTATAGTTACCAGAACTGCTAATGATAATCAAGTGCATTGTTGCGTCTTATTCTGAATTATGCTTTCACATTTCAGGAGAATTTATTGAGGGGGAAAACAGTCTAACAATCTGTGGAAACACTAACAATATTACATCCTTGTTGGAAAAAATACAGCTGGATAGTTATGGTTGACTTTTAGAGCAGATTGTCAAGACCTGACCCACTGTAACTGTTAGCAGATTAATATGAGCGATAGATATCACAACATTTAAAGGAGCAAATGTCACCCTGAAGCACAGATGATGGAGCAACAAATAACTTGTCTATTTGCCTCCGAACTGAAACAGCCTCAGTCTGAACACGGGACCCAGCGCTGGGAAGTGGGTGCAGACCCAGCACAGAGAAGGTGGAAAAAAACCAACACAAGTGATCAGAAAATAAATCCCACAACCTCTCCCTCAAATCTGGTTGGTGGGCCAAAAGGAGCTGAAGCAATTTGCTCCAACATAACCACGTACTTCAGTGCAGTGACTTGTCATCATTTTCTGAAGATCATCAACAAAGACTAAAAAAAAAAAAGATAATGCCATACAAATGATAATCAAATGAAATCAATAGTTAGGATTTCACCATTTTTAAGTCCCAAAAAACCCTCCCAGAGAGGCCTCTGCAGGGGAGGGAGCTTACTCGGGTGTCTGAGGCAGGTTGACAGGGGACTGTGCTACACCTGCCAGCAGGAACCCTGCAGTCACTCCGGTTTAGCACCAGAAGAAATTCACTTTCACTATCACTTAAATACAGTTACCTTAACACACACAATCAGAAAAACAGTAGTGGCTAAAAACCATGGTCAGGTGTATCCCCAGTGGAGGTCAGACTGCTTCTGCTCATCAGAAATAACCTACCACTTTCAAAACGTCTCATCTAGGATCATTATCCTTCTTTCCCCCCCTTTTCTTCAGCACTTCTTACTGGCTTATGATAAGAGTTTTGCTTATAACAACCTAATACTACTCTGCTCTTATAAAGCCTACTAAAAGGACAAAATAGGGCTTTTTAAACTGAAAATCAAACCAGATAAATAATTTTTAAATATACAAAAATCATCTTTGTTCTCTAGGTCCAGTGTGAACATGAGAAGAAACAGTAAAGAGCTGGGGAGCACATCCTTGAGAGACTGAAGTCTTCAGCTCTGAAGCACTTCAAATACAGATAAAGACAAGTATTTATCAGGAATGATTAACATAAAACTGTTCCTGACTTGAGAAAAGGGATGATTCAAATCAGTTTGTTTGGTTTTGGTTTTGTTTGTTTTGTGATTTCCATGTTGAATTTAAGCAGTAAAATCCTTTCCAACCCCAACACACACAGCTTTTTTCCAGGAAAACTATCTATGGCCAAGCATCCCACCTGAGGACAATTCATTTCCAGGTCAGTATGTAGTAAAGGTTGAAGTTGCTGCAGATTTCCTAGAAGTTACACATACAGTGCAATTTTTACTGCACAAGTAAAGAAAGGTGACAGAAACTTTGAAGCAGGAATACAATTCCACTGAAGTAATTTCTTCTTTTCCTGTGCAAATATTCCTGTTGACTTGTGGCTAGCAAGAATATTCCAGTGGAATTTGCCTGTCCTATGTAAGTTACCATCTTGCAGGTTTTTTTATTGAAGAAGAAAAAAATCAGTTTCACATGGAAAAATTTTAGAGCTTAATGGCAAGGGTTATCTTTCTTCAAGTTTTTTTAATGCCTATATTGCTTGTTGTTTTAACATCTAGACATTGTTTATATTTCGCCTATATAGTAAATGTTTTATGAGCATGGCTTATAAGTGCTACTGGACTACAAATACCACATCAACACAATTTAAATTGCTCATTTAGCTTTCTGGCATCTAGTGTAAGATACTCTGTTGGTCCTTGTCTAAGGGATTACGTTAATTAGCAGTGATTCTATCTCAGGGAGACTGGGGTCATGTTTTGACCTATCTGAACAATTAACACAAGTAAAAAACTGATTCATTGATCACAAATTACTTCTCAAGCAGTACAATTTGTATACACAATTTTTTTTTTCCAGGTTTTACTTTCAGCGTATTAGTCTGCTTCTTCCATTCTGTGATACTGTTTTCAATTTAAAACTGGGCTTCTCAGTTTCTCATCTTTATAAATGATCTGAATCACACATTTTGATAACTTCACATTTTTATAGCTTTTGCATGAGATCTAGCTGTTTCTTAATCAAAGTATTAGTAATGTGTTGAAAAGTATCCTTAAATATTTTTATTATGCAACCATTTTTATTACTGAGCAGAGAATTCTGGCTGATTAAAAGCTGCCTTAGGAAATGAACTATTCAATATTTGATGGATGCAAGCATAAAAAACACTGACATTGTTTATAAACATGCCAAGTTTGCCATGGAAAGCTGATGCTTTTGGCAAGATGAAGGTGTTCTAAAAACTAGTGTCTTGGGCAAAACATAAAACATATGTAGATACCTACATAAATATATCTATGAATTAAAACATACTTCCACAACTTGAGGCAGAATTTTGGAGAGACAACATAAATGAAACACTTGTTATTTTCACTCGGAAGTTACTGCATGTGCACGTTCCGATGTGCTGGGAAGAAAGGAAAGAAGAGCTTTGTAGAATATAGGTCTCGCAGGTGTCACTGTACAAAAAAATAGAAGTTTTCCATTACATTTATGTAAGTCTCCTCAGAATACTTGAATACTTGAAGCGTTTTTCAAGGACTATGCTTAAATTAATAGGTATGTAAGAAAAAAGCGCCAGATATCCCCTAATTTAATTACAAAATTAAGGCAGGGTTAAGTGGGAGCTGGTTTAGGTCAAGCCAAGTACCAATGGATGACAACAGCCCCAAACCTCCAGACACATTCAGTTATGCAGAACACATGCAGCTCTGCAATTTTGCTTGCACAGGTTTGTGTGACAGTTTTTTATGTACACATGGTTTCTTCATAATCCTCAACTTGGACCCTGCATTCAGGGCTCTTTCAAGTTGTGGCAAGTCCATGAACTGATCTGGGTCACAAAACCAACATAGGATAATGTGAAAACCACTCAAGGACCATCACAAACAAATCCTCGCAGTGCTAGTTTAATTGACCTAGTGTTTTTCCTTGGATATCCCTCCTTTCCTACTTACCTCCTTTGACAGCCAGGACAGGGATGCTAGTTTGCTACTCCAAGAGGAATTTACAGGGTGCAAGATGAAAATCATAAGCTAACACAGGCTGGAAGGGGCTATAGTCAAAAGGTAACCATGGCAAAAAAATCCACTTTTCCAGCCTTTATCTCAGCAGTTTGGCTATAAGGACACTATGGGAGATCACATCCAAAGCATTGACAAAGCTGAGCTCTACAGCTGCTCCCTCTCTATCCAAAAGTCCCCAGAAGGACTTGCTGCTGGACCTGACCAGGGACTGCAGGGAGACTGACCTTTTGAATTAAAGATGTCTTTTAAAAATAGCCAGTATGTTTCAAGATTATGCTTTCTCAAAGCAGCATTTACTTCAGTGAGAATAAATAAAACTTTCATAATCTCTCATGATCTTAGTCAGTCTCACCACTGTGCCTGGTAAAATCGTGGAGTGGATCCTCCTGGTAACTAAGCTAAGGCAGGTGATAAATAAAGAGGTGACTGGTGACAGCCAACATAGCTTCACTAAGAGCAAATCATGTCTGACAAATATGGTGGCCTTCCACAATGGAGTTACAGTGCTGGTGGATAAGGGAAGAGCAACAGACATCATCTACCTGGACTTGTGCAAAGCATTTGACCCTGTCCCGCATGACATCCTTGTGTCTAAATTGGAGAGACGTGGATCTGATGGATGGACCACTCAGTGGATAAGGAATTGGCTGGATGGTCGTGCTCAAAGAGTTGTGGTCAACGGCTCAATGTCCCAGTCGAGAGCAGTGACAAGTAGTGTCCTCAGGGGTCAGGGTTGGGACCAGTGCTGTTACACATCTTTGTCAGCAACATGGATCGAGTGCACCCTCAGCAAGTTTGCTGACACCACCGAGCTGTGTGGTGCAGTCACACACTGGAGGGCAGGGATGTGCCATCCAGAGGGACCTGGACAGGCTGGAAAGGTGGGACCATGCAAACCTCATGAAACTCAACAAGGCCAAGTGCAAGGTCCCACACATGGGTCGGGGCAATCCCAAGCACAAACACAGGCTGGGCGAGGAGTGGATGGAGAAGCAGCCCTGCAGAGAAGGACTTGGGGGGTGTTGGTGAATGGAAAACTGACTGTGAGCCAGAAATGTGCACTTGCAGCTCAGAAAGCCAACCATGTCCTGGGCTGCATCCAGAGCAGTGTGACCAACAGGTTGAGGGAGGGGATTCTCCTCCTCTGCTCCGCTCTCGGGAGACACCCCCCCCCCCTTCAGTGCTGGGTCCGGCTCTGGGGGCACCAACATCAGAAGGACACGGATCTACTTGAGCTGGGCCAGAGGAGGCCATGAAAATGATCAGGGGGCTGGAGCACCTCCCCTGTGAGGACAGGCTGAGAGAGTTGGGGGGGTTCAGCTGGAGAAGAGAAGGCTCCAGGGAGACCTTAGAGCAGCCTCCCAGGACTTAAAGGGGCTACAGGAAAGGGGGGAGGGACTCTTGATCAGGGGGTGTAGGGATAGGATGAGGGGTAACGGTTTTAAACTGAAAGAGGGGAGGTTTAGATTAGATATGAGGAAGGTGAAGGCTTTACTGTGAGGGTGGTGAGACACTGGCACAGGTTGCCCAGAGAAGCTGTGGCTGCCCCCTCCCTGGAAGGGTTCAAGGCCAGGTTGGACGGGGCTTTGAGCTACCTGATCTGGCGGAAGGTGTCCCTACCCATGGCAGGGGGGTTGGAACTAGATGATCTTTAAGGTCCCTTCCAACTCAAACCATACTATGAGTATGAATCTAGATTTTTACTCACTTCTAATAATGCTGAAGGTATTTTACAACATTCTGTAAAGGTACAGCAAGAATAACTGAGTGTACTTAGGTTTATTACAGCTTTTTATGGGTTTTCATATTTAAGTACCAAATCATCATTTATACACTTTTCCATAAAACAGTGTGACAAGCTTTCTGCAGACCTCTTGGAGTGGTGTCTTGCAGAGTGCCAGACAGTCTAGGGTAAAATTGGATTCAGGGTGACTGGAGGCCAACATTATTAACTGCACTGTAGCAGCTGCTCTGTTCCACACCATATTAATATAAATAGTTTAGATTCCATGTTTCTATTTTAATAGATTACCAAAATATAAATGTCCATGAAGGTCTTCCTGGTCTGCAGGAGAGACCGCAGTATCCCTTACAAAACCAGAGGATGAACTGCAATTTATGCAAGAGGAGAAACCAAGACAAAGTTCACACAGCAGGTGAACAGAAACAAAACTCCAGGTTTTCTGGCAAACACACTAATACTCTGGCCACCGGACTGCTTCCTGTCTGGAGTTATTGTTGAAAAGGGGCCTCTCCTTCAACTACCAAGAAAAAAAGAGTTCATACCAGTCATCTGCTGTCAACACTTTGGAATCTGCTTTTTTGAAAGACAGATAGCTCCTGAAGTTTTAAGCATTTTTAGAGGCACATTTTATTTCTGTTGCACATTTATTTTCTTCAAAGTGAAAACACAGGGCAAAGACATCAAATACGTTAGTCCACCAACCTGCAAGTAAAAATGTTTACTTTGGAGCCTAACCAGAAATGGCCCCATTCTTCTGGCATGCTCACAGCTACAGAGCACACAGACTACAGCTGGAGGCGGGGATCATCATGGGAAACCAAGGTACCGACTAGGACACAGCAAGAAAAAGGGAGGAGGTGTCTCAAATTTCGAGTTGCTTGTGAAAGCCATCACATCATTTTGTCTCACGGGACAAAATGTAGTTCAGCCAAAAGAAAAACAGAAAAGCTCCTGAATTTCAATCTCACATTTGAGCCATTGGCTCAAGGCTGCTTCAAAGCCTGTTGAAGTCAGAACAGACAATGACGGTAATTAATGATGTTTTTAAATTTTTTTTAAGGATTTAATTTTACAACTCCTGTGCTGCTACCAATGGCTATTATTGATCGTGCCCATTACTTTGCCTATGTACCTCACAAATCTCTTCATGGCTTCTTCGCTTGCTATGCTACCTCCTTATCTGCTGCTTCTACTTTTTCTAGTTCCTTTCTACCTTCTACATCCCTTCTACAAAATCAGAGAGCTTCAGTCTGGTCATTGCATAGCTTAACTAGAAGTTGAGTATTGTTTAGTCAGTGAGAAATGTTTTCTATACCCACAGTAAGGGAAGGACAATCAAGGAACTACATAACAAGCATCCACCATTCTCCTGGATGGAAAACAAGAGTGGTGATTCATTGAAGAGCATAGGAAAAAGGATCCTAGTAAGTTGTCATTGTCCAAACCACTCCCAGCCACAGGCCCTTAAGTGACCACTTATCTCATCAGTGGTAAAAAAACAGCACACAAGTTTTCTGCAGACTCTTAGAGGATGGCACTTATCCTCATGCAGATGTTTCAAGTTCAATATTTCACATGTCCTAACTCCCCCCTGAAAACAGGCTGCAGAAAGGAGACTTGCATGAACCCTTCTCCCACTACTGCAAAAAAACCTCCACAAAGCCCTGTCTTACAGGGCTTAATGCACTCAAAGGCTTTCTCTCTCTCTCTTTCATAGACAGAAGTATAATGTCCTAGTACATTTTTGGTTTACTCCGAGAAACGCATCATCTTCCATTTAGAAAATCCAGAGGAACTAATTTCCCATTGATCACATGGCACAGCATGAGCTTGGGCATCCTTTGGCTCACAACAAAACACTGGGTCCCAGTGGCTTTGAACAAAAAGCCCATCCTCATGGCTGAGCTGCATGAAAGCCACATTTAACGGCCTTCTTCACCAGTTTGATGCAATTCTAACTGGAACACCAGAGTTGCTCCACTTAGAAGCATTTGCTAAACGATATCACAGAGTGCCTGAGATAAGGTAAGTCTCAGCAAAGGCAAGTGACAGCATTAATTGGACTTTTTCTATTAAATGAAGAACAGTTCATTAAAATGTTTAACAGGTGGCAAGTTTGGCAGCTCTATCGTGTAGGCTCTAGACAGATTTATCATGCCTTTCATTTTAAAACATTTATGTGAACACATTTGCTGAGATAAATTATCTTATTCACAAAAGCATCCTGTTTAAGGCTGCTGTTTTAACTGTTACGTCAATCAAATCACGTTGTAAAGATGTTGGCATCAATTTTGACAACCAGCATCTTATATTTATAGCTTTGGAGCTCTCTTCATCGGTTTCCTATTCCAATTCTGGTAACTTTTACATTTTAAATCTACAATCATCAAGGAAATACCAAACACAAACTGGTTAACTCATTTAATGTAACTGGATGGATACCCCAAGCAAAGCACGCAGCTGCAGGTGAGCTGCTGCTGAACGTGCCCCACAGCAATCCAAGACAAGACATCTAGACTCACAGGCACATTTTGGAGTTGGAAGGTGGGGTTGATATGAAATGCTGCTTTTATGGAAAAGTGAGATTTTATCCATTCTAAGGCTTTTCACTGAACAGCTGTGCTAGGAAACATCTGTCTAAAGGAAAAGAGATTATGCTGCTATGATTTCCCATTTTTACTCAGGAACTCAGTTATTTGTGTATACAACCGTGTGGTGGTTTAGCCCCTGCCGGGGTCTAAGACCATGCGGCCGCTGCCCCTCCCCCACAAAGGGAGTGAAATACAAAGCCCCAAGACTGAAATAAGGAAAGGTTTAATACAACAATGCAATAGCAACACAACCAACAATAACAATAACAATAACAGTAATAGTGACAGCAATTAACAGAGCAAAATAGCTACCAAATACAGCAGTGGGAAGCACGATGTACAAGACCACGAGTGCACCACGCTCCCATGCCAGGAAAAATGTGACCTGCCAGGATGTGACTTCCACATGGTATCTGAATAACCCGGCTAGAGCTCCCCCCCCACTGCTGGGGAAACTTAACCCTATCCTGGTTAAACCAGGACAAACCGGCTGCACAAAAGCCAGGCACAATTACCACCTTTTCCAATGAGCACCCAATGGAGAGGTCCCTCCTGGGGGGCAGGTCAGGGGAGACTGGGTGCATACAACCCCTAGGAACAACAAAGAGATTAAACATTTCCACTGCAAAGCAAGAACACCAGGGCCTCACATCCCAGATCCCATCCATCAGGAACCTTTCACAATGCTTGCTATTTATCCTGAGAAACATTTAAGGATGTACACAGGGAAAAACTAGTCCAACCAAGAGAGCCACTGAGTGACAGCCTATATCTAAAATACAGAAGACTTTGGTTCAAACTCATTTTCTGCCTGCATCAGTGGAGATATCTCAAGAGATTCTTGGAGCTATGCAGAATGAAGAAAGTTACCATCATTTCTACTGCTACGATCCATTGTCAGAGCCCCAGTCAAGAAGTGGGATCCCCTGGAATACACTTAGCACAAACAGAACAAGCAAGCTCTCCAGCCTGAGAGCTCCCTTGAATAGCAAGATGGTAAACATTATAGTCACTCAAACACAAACAGTAACAAGTTCATTTGAAGCAAAGTACCCATCTATTTTTAGCGGGGTTTGTGCTAGGGAACAAAAGGCTATTTTCCACAACTCTGAATTAGAAACCCCCATCTCTAAATCACCTCATTTCCCTCTCATAAGAAGAGTTTGTATCAACAATCACTCCAGGGAAACTTTTCTTTCTTTCTTTTTTTTTTTTTCCGCCTTTAAAGCAAACAAGATCAACTGATGAGAATTCCATTCTAGGGGATTGAGTAGATTTCCATTTGAAACACAAATTTGTACTACAACTTAATGACCTCCTCCCGAGCATAAGATAAAGTCTTGAGTTCCATTTACACAAAGAATAAAAAAGCTTCGATTGCCAAGAATAATTTAGGATAAATAAAATTATTTTCAAATGGCTTTATCAGCTAGGAAAGCAATGCAAGTACCAAAGCCTGCAAATGCTCCTGTCAGATATTCAGTACACAGTCCTTGTCACCAAGTTTCAGAGCATTTTCACTGGTACACAGCTGTTTCGTACCATCTATTCAAGACTTAAGGTATTACTGGCCAAGAGGCCTTTTAAATATGAGTGCCAGTCAAAAAAATGACAACCACCATCAGCCTTGGGGGATTCTTGTCTCTATTATTAAACTGAGACAGCTACAGCATCTATCCAAAGGATGGGTAGGACACAGCCTCACATTATAGACTGTCAGGATTTTTGGGCTTCTGTCACTCATTATTATTAATATCATGCTAGTATCAAGAGAGTTGCAGTCTGTCATGGTCCCTGCTGTCCTTGCAATGTCTTTGCAACTAACAGACACTGGAAGTAAGACAGCAGATGTCAGAGCAATAACCAACAAGCCCTTTTTGGCATATAAACTTTTAAAAACTATTAACTACCCTTTTTTCACCCATCCAGTATCAACTCCTGAACTTGCTATTCTTAAAGGAAAAGGATGAATTCTAAAAACGAACTGTCCTCATTTCCACAAGGGGAAAAGGAGCCATCTGATAAACCTGAGCTGAATAAAGGCACTGATGTGGACCTGCTCTATTGAAGTTTCTTATACTCATCAGTATGGCATCATCTCAGTTTCTTCTCCACTGCACTGCATTCTGTGCAGTTGTTACAAACTTCAGCTGTTAAAGAGCAAAAAACATTTTTATGTGCCTCGTTGCTGATAAAGAGTTAGATGTCTTGTTTAAAGGTACTCTCACCAGAGTCTGTTTTACAACCTTGCAATGATTCTTGATGGAGGTTAGTATCAATAATACCACCAAAATCAGGGTTCAACCATTAAAAACAAGAAAAGACCACTAGCACCTAAGACTGCTGGGTTAGACCACAGCACTGGTGCCAGATCCAGGAGCAGCACCGTGGGCACATTTTCCAGGTGTAGCTCAGGACTCCAGCAATTACAAGGTCTGAGATGAGGCTACAACAAAGAATTCGCAAAGGTGCTCCAAATTATTTTACTCCCTGCAGTCAGTTATAACATGCTTTGCTACTGAAATTTTGCCTTCCCAGGATATATTCTGCATGGTTCTCTTGCACTGGAAAGAAGTTGGCCCTTTGATGCAGTGATAAGAACAGGAAAGTGCCAATTTAACAGACTATTCTGCTCATATCTCACAGGCTTCGATGGAGCCACGTGCGGCTGGGCTTTGGGCATTTCACTGGGATGACTCAAGTGCCTGCAGAGAGCACTGCCCTCATAGATTTAGCCCCAATATGCAGAAAGGGCTTATTTTCCCACGTCGCTGACTGTCTGGGTTGGAAAGGGAATGAGAGCAGCTCCAGAAAGACAGAAATATTTTCAGACTGCCAACTGAAGAGTAAAGAGGATTTCAAGAATGCAGTTGGAGGTCACTCAGTTTTTATCTACTATACAAGCCACTCTGCTTGGCAGAGATCTAAGAAAGCCTCTTTCCCTAGCAACAAGTCATGTTGTACATGCTGCTTATTCAGCTGCAAATATGGCTTTTATCCCAGAGGTAATGGTCTTAGAGAAGGCTATTCTTAAGCACTAATAGGCTAAAAGAACTGAATTATTTTCATTTAAAGACTAACGAGGCTCTCTTGTGAGCTATTCATTTTGTTACTTCAGGAGCCATGCGGCACTTGTACCACATCCAAGTAAATAAAAGGAAGGGAGAAAAAAAGTCATCATGACAGGTCCTTTTTCATGGACACAGACCTCCCACAGTGCTGAAATTCCCTTAAAACAGGAAAAGGGAAAGATGATCAAAAAGCCCATCACAGTACATAGAGCAGTGTGTTAAGGGTCAAGCTGTAGACAAAACCAATTATCACATAACTGCTTATCATCCCTAATCGTTTGGGGATTTTTACAGCAACATTTCAGCATTTAGACTGAGTGTGGGGTGGAAAACACTTGAGTGCTGGTTTTCTCAGACCACTCGATATTGACCTGATATCATGATTAGTCTAATGCACAAGAGCTCCTTTCTGACAAGATCAAGGGATTATGTGAAATTACAAGGAACAGAACCACTGTTAGCAATTTGTCACCTTCACTTCAGGGAATAAGTCCTTGTGAAAGTTACCCACTTTATCTTCCTCTATGGCCACCCAAGACCGACTGCCACAAGCCTCTGATCACACCTTTAAAAACCTTAAAATACATAAAGGCGTTGCTACCCACTGGAGGACAAAAAGTTATTTCTGGTGTTTGAAAGTGAGGTGAAAGCATGTATCTGGTGTGGGGAAAGAAACCCTATTATTTGTCAACAGCTGTGCACTTTCCATATTCTCTTAGTATTCCTTCTACCTAACAAATATATTTAATGCTTCTTGACTAAGTCAGGTAGTGATGATATGGCCTCTGCTGCTGCTAAAGTTTCTTAATGCTTTACTGAAAGCGTGATGCAAAAACACAGGAAAAAAAGTAGAGAAAATTAAGACACAATTATTGAGTGCTGCACTTCATGCTATTGCCATCAGAATAAAACTTCCCATTTCCTAAGTCACTGCTATTTGGTTTGTGCCCCTCTAGCTCTGTCCAGCTGTTCCTCATGCAGTGCTAGCCAAGCCCACAACAGAAAGCACCTTTTCCTCTAGGTCCCTCCTCTCTCTGCCACCATGACAAAATGGCTATCTATGCCTCATTTAGTCTCCTGCTAGCTCAGTCATGACACCTGAAATCCTTCAGCCACTATTTTTTTTTTTCCCCCCATGGCTGTTCACAACCAATAGATGTGAGTTTGTTAAGGATGCCTGAAGAGACAGGAGAGCAGAAGTGATGGCCGGAGGTAGCAATGCACCACCAATCTCACCTCAACTGCTTCACACGTTCCTGGGCAACTTTTTCCACTATTTTTGCTCCATCTCATTCCCAGTCCCATCAACTTTCCAGCAAAACAAACTATAATAAAATTCTTTGCAAAAGCTGTTTTACTTCTCCAAGACCAGACCATCCAAAGTTCAGTTCCTGGTGCTACCTGTAGCACAACATTTTTGTTTGAAATGGCTGTTATTTTCTGCTCGTTTCCTCTTTGCCATTTAACATCTGCAACACACCAATGAATGACAAACATTAGACATGGGACAGGCTTTTCTCATTCCTTATAATTAGACAGACATATCCATAACCAAATATTCACCATATATTAATATTAAACATATTCACAACTCAGGAAGCAGGTATCCTATATATGTAGAGCAACACAGTATTCAAAATACTATCAAATAAAATACTATTACAGTATTTTAGCTTTGTATCCAACAGAAGATGTGAACCCCTTATGATCAGAATGTAACTCACAATACCCACCCCCAAAGAAACTTTCCTTTACTAAGAAACATAGCATTCAAGAGCAACATCTTAAGCATGAAAAGCTAGCCACAAGATGAACTCTCCCTTTAAGTAATAAGGCTCAAGCTCCATAACATTTCCTGAAGATTAATGACCAGCTGAAGGACTTGATAACCAGAAGCAAAGACAAATTAATTCCCTAGGAAACACTGCATGAGGCCAAGCTCATTACCCATAGGGGAACCAAAGAATAAAAAGGAGACCAAGTTCTATTCACTGACTGTCCTTAGGCCTCAGACTCCAAAACACTGTCACCATTTCTGGAAACATGCATTTCATTAAGAAAAATGTAAAAAGCAAATTCAAGTGTCTGAAAGACTCTCCTCCAAATGCAAGCCATTGCTGAGACTCAAGTTTTTCTGTCTGCTAGCCAACATGGCAGGCAGCTCAGCACACTGAATGTTTTCTAATTCAGTTCAGAACCTTGCTAAAATATAGAATAATTTCCATGTGGTCATGTGCCTTCTTCAAATGAAGAATTTTTTTTTTCATCATTAATGCCTTATTGATGTATTTTAATTATCCACTTCAGCATCAGGGCTGAGATAAGAAAGCAGCGAACTGTAGTTTCAGGCATTCTACTCGTTCCCAAAAGGAACCTGATTTTTCATGAAGTCAGTGTATCCAGCTGAGCACTGAAAACTTACCAATTATGCCTCCACAAGTTTATCTCAAGTTTTATTTGCACATTAAGGTAAGTAATTTTAAGCAAGCAAAAGGCAATCTGACTCTCAATCTAAATGCACAGGCTGAGTTGAAGTCTTTCACAAATCAGTGTAAATGTAGTAAGAAATGAGTTACAGCTGATGAGAAAAAAATCAGCTTCTGGTGTGCAGTAGAAATAGAAGCAAAATCAAAATTGCTTTATAAAACACAGCAGTTGCCTGCTGAAATTTATCTGGCAACACCAGTGGTCACCCTTCAGTCCGCAGACTATGAGTAATGGCTGAAAACCACAGTCTCACCTCAGGCTGCTTCACCAAAAGTTATCTGACCTCCTGGACAACTGCCTCCATGTAGGGCAGCTGCTCACGCAGAACATTCCCCTCGCTTTTAAGACTTTCCTCCCATTGCCACTATGTTATCTGCAGCACCCCACCACGAGCCTCATCACCACAATCAAGGACACCCCTTCTACTCCTGCAAGCTCTTCTTTATACTGCAGATGATGGGAGCTGTCACCCCTGCTCACTCACCTTCTGCGTTTTAGTGATACGGGACAGGGGAGACACTTCTGAAAAAACTCACACAGGAGTTAGTAAAAAAACCTGTAGTTTATGGTTTAACAACATGATCCTGTAGAATTCAACAGCGAATGATATATTCCTTATCCTTACAGAAATATTTGGAGGTCATCAAACACTTTACTATTTTAGAAGAACCTCCAGTATAAACCAAGAGTGAAATTTCTGTTCCACCCTTTTCATTTTAAGTGATACACATCATTTCCATAAAGGTGATAAAGAATTTTAAGGCTGGAATAAACAGTTAATAAGTCTGAATGTTAAACTCTTTTGTTCCTCCTTTTAAGTAGAAACCAGCCCTCTGTTTCACAATCCAATAAAATAGCGCAGTTAGCATCACAAGACTGTTCACTCTTTTTGTGTAGATAAGCGTAACACAGTATTGTTTAAAAATCTCTCTCAGTAATCTTAAAAACCTAGCCAAAATCCAGTAGTGAGAAAAAAACCCAATATATTAACCTCTTAACAGTGTCTGACTGTAAAATTGCTCCTTGAAAAAGAGGTAGACATTATCATCCTACAAGAGTGTATAAACAACAGAACCATGTGGTCTATTTTACAACGGTATCAAATAGAGCGAGAAAGCATGGTGGTCCTTCTTTACATCTGGTGTTTACATTAAATAATTAACAAGTAATAAGACTCATCAGCGGAAAGTATTCACACAGCAAGCAGCAAAATGACACGGTTAAGATAAAGTATTTTTTACAAGATTTGTATTTCAATACAACTCAAGAAAACAAGAAGCGGGTGGGTTCCTGCACCAAACGTCTTAACATCCCAAAGCCATGTCTTTTACTTTAGGACCACATGAAAGACAACTTTGCATAATGCTCATTATTCTCTGTACTTGCCTAGCTGGGAATAACTACAGGAACAATACCCAGTCTCTAATATCACAGTGCTAATATCTATAAAAGCATGCACATGAGAAGAGGCCTGTTTTCATTTATGACCTAAGCTAGGACTAGAAGAATGCATATTTCCAGAGTTGACTGGATAAATTTGGCAAAGAAAGGGATTTGGCACTACTCCATCACATACATGAGATTCTTCCTTGACCTTGAGCTTATGTGACACTGGGAGAGTCAGTCACCCACCCACCAATAAACTTAGCAGGCAAAACCAGAGCAGATGGAGTGGAGCTGCCTGGGCCTCCTCTGATGCTAAGTGACCATTAATCCCAGTATTATTATGCCATTCCTACAGACCTCATCTCTTAGGAAAACACTTAACACAATTGTCCATATGCAAACACTTGCTACACATACTATTTCACTGTGTCACCATCTCTGCACAGGTCATGGACAGTGTGCAAGCTCCAGTGTACTTTACCATTACACTCTGTAGTAATAATGTACTTCCAGTCTCATAGGAAGCTATAAAAAGTCCCTCCCTTTTTACTTCTCCACAGCTGAAGGTACATGGCCCTTGCTTCATTTTTTCAAGACAGGGCAGCTATTATCTCTTGTAAAAAATTAGAAATTACATTGCAGTAAGTTTTCTTTTCAGTTTACCCCACACAAGGCTTATGGTTCCCTCCTGCAGGTAAGTGACATCAGCAATGCAGAGCAAAGAAACTATCAGCACACAAAAAAATTTTCTAGTGAAGAGCCGCAAAATTTCAAACGCAGATTTGCAGATTCCTGCCAGATTCAACTTACTGTTAATTTAGAGATAATACAAAAGCCATTTTACTTGCCTTTAAAAAGGTTACAACTCTTCTTATAGGTGACTGGCACCAAACTGTCACCACCAGCAGCCACAACACAGCCTTCAGATGCCCCACGGTGGGAGAGGGTGTTATCCCAAAGCACCAGCCCCCGTACTCGTATTCCCTAGCTCTGGCATGCTTTCACCAACCCATCATGAACACACCGAAGGCAACATCTATGCAATTCAACCAAGGGCATCCAAGCTCTAAACACAGTCAGATCTGTGTGTTCTTAAGCAAGTTTAAAAAGGCTGTTTCCACCATTGTGTTCCTGAATAATAAGAGCCAGGCAGCAGTGAACAATTGACATTTTCATGGAGTCTTTATGACATGCTGCCCCCATTCTCTGCAGCCACAGGGAGCTCAACTCTCTTTGTCCCTTACAAAAATCTACTCCATGGGTTTGAAAGAACATTTTTCTTTCAGGAACCTAACTTTGTAGTTTCAACAAGTTCTTTCAGGTGAACAGAAAATCTCATTCCTCTGCTCATTTTCACAGGATTGTTGGGGTTGCTTGTGCACGCAAGTGCTGATTGCATGAAACTTGTCATCCCTTCTTCTCTATTTTCCATTAAAAGGCAGGCCTTGGTCAGACAACAACATCAACAAATGTAATTCCTAGAACTCACTATAAAATTCTGCAGGAAAAAAATAAATGGGATATTTATTTGTCCATCTTGCTGACGACAGAGCCTATCATTGGCAATTGCTCCTGAAATGACAATCCTAACCTATGTTAAAAGTCAGTGCCTCAACTATTATAACACTGGTGACTTAATTTACTTGATTTTTTTTTGTACGTATGCAGCTAACAGTTTTGAAAAGGTCTTACCTTAATTAAGATAGTTTCAGCATGCCACTTCAGGTCCCTGACAGACTCCAGAGTTTTATCTTAGACAAAAATCTGTCACACTCAGTGAACAAAAATGTGCATCCTATTGTGGACTTAACCCACAAAAGACACTAAATTAATGCTCATCAATTCCATCTGATTCTTATTCAATATGCTACAAGCCCCCCACAACATAAGGTCTGTATCATTTCAAAATATTAACTACAATTGAATCTTCTTTTCAAATCCTATTAAAAATATTATCTCTACCTGCTTTCACTCACATTTTGCAATATTTTTAAGTTAAAAAGCATTTATTAAATTATCCATACACTACAACTAACTGTGGATAACTGAAAATACCTGAAAACCACAAACCTAGCCTTTTCCTTTTGGGATACTAAATTTCGCCCCACAGAAGATTGCACAAGCCTTCATATATTTTGCAAGCCACATAATAGGTAACACTTTCTGAAATTACAGTTCAGAAACTCTCTGTTCATTCGTATACCTGCCACACTAGGTAAGGCAAATGATCATTTAAGGATGAACATTTGTCCAGATCTATGCCCTTAGGCCTCCTGTCCTTCTCTTCCCCAACACCCCAGCCTCACATTTGGTCCTTCCAAACATTCCCAATACCGTCCCACCCCCAAGACATTTTTGGCATTTATTCCTCCCACTCCACTTAACCAACACAATGGTGGGGAGAATGTGAAATGGTATTACCTAGAGTAACATTACTTCAAAACACAACTGCACACTGAGCATGCTTTGCATCAGAGCGCAAGATGCAAAATGGGACTTGTCACCAGAGATAAATGGCAAAAGCATTCATGTTTCTACCACTCAAGACAAATACAGGCATACACAGAGCACAACTCTCCTCACCTGAAGCATTCATTTTTCCAGTGGTTATTTCTTCTTCATGACCAAGCTAGTCCAGAAGGATGTATGCACACCTGAGCAACAACTAATTACTTTGAAGACAGAAAGAAGAAATGCTCAGGCCTGAACACTAGTCAATACAGACTTCTTGAGCAAATCAGTCAGGGCAAAACCTGTACCCCCAGCAGTTAGATATATATATATATATAAGTATAGCCCACAGTATGCTTTTAAGCTGCGCTAGGTGACACAGATGCTGCCCGAGAACCCAATCATTAAAAGAAGTTGTGCAACAGCTGCATTGCATTACCTGCCCAACTCAGGGCAAGGAGATTGCTAGCACACGGCTGAAGCAAGTTAGCTGTCTAAATAATTATCCCTGGCAAGGCAAGTAACAACACCTGACATTCCTGATTCATAACTAAGCGTTGTCTTCTGCACCCAAAACTACTTCTCCTGGTTGCTAGCAGTCTTCTTGCCCCTTGGCTAGTACACAGAAAAAGTTGTAGTGATCTATTTTGACATTCTCCCTGTATTTACTTGTGTCTCCACATCACTTACTTAGATCAAACTCATGCCCATCCTGTGACTGTGTTTTTCAGAAAAGTGTTTGTAGAAATCCAAAAAAAAGCTAGCCATAATCAGCGCTCTGCCTGGCACACACTGCTGCTCAGGAACTCACCCCAACCACTATAGAATCTGTTTTTGTCATCCCTCCAGCTGTAACTACTGTTGCCCAGAGTAATAAAAAAAATTGAAGTCTTTTCAGATCTTACTCCATTTTCATGCCAATGAAAACTTGCCCAGGCACCCATTTCAGTGACACCATTTAAATTTAGGAGCCCCACAGAAGTGCTGCCCTCTTGGAAGGTAATATCACGGTCTATTCCAAACCATTTATTCCAGTCAGAAGTCTAGAATAATCATTATTGTGTATTAGTCTAGTAGCAACGTTAGTGGGTGTTATTGGTTTGGAGTTTTGGTTTTTGTTGTTGGTTTGGGGTTTTTTTGTTGTTGTGGTGTTTGGGGTTTTTTTGTTGTTGTGGTGTTTGTTTTTTTTTTTTTTAATTAAATAAAGTAGAAAGCCAGGATATATAACAGGATTTAAGGCATTTCTCAGTAACAGTACTTTAACTATTACAGCCTAAATAGCCCTAAACTGAAAAGATAGCAAAAGAAAAAAAGTCACCATCACCACCACACACACACACAAAAAATATTAGCTGTTTCAGCAGATATGGAGTAAGGTACTTACACAGATTTGGAAAATTTGTGTAATAAAGTTTAAGTAAATGAAACTGTATCTAGAGTCATTAAAATGATAGAACATCTGTTGTGTCTCAGGAAAAAAAAAAAAAAAAGTAAATTTAACTCCTGAACTGCTACAATATTCATAAGCCCCCAAGTGACACCTCCACTCAGACACACAAAGCTACCAGGTCGCTGCAATAGCAAAGGTACAGGTTGCTTTTACATGGCTGGCTTCAGGTTCATACCCCTGTCAGCACCTGCATTTTTTTTTTGTATTGTGCACAGACAATGCTTTTCACAGTACTTATCAAGTGCTATGTCAGTCAAGCTGGATACAAAACCTAAAATATTTTCTACTTCTACGTGAAAACAGAGACACTTCTGATCTAGTAAGGCACCTGTCAAATGGAATGTAGTCTCTGCTTGTTAACATAATGGTGATGTTAGCCCCCGTTACACCAGTCCTACTTTTTAACTAGATACAGATACTCAATGCTACAACAGTCATTAAGGGATATGAGACTCAAGCAGAAGTCTACAGTAAAGTAAAGATGGGATACCCAAAAGAAAACAAACCTTGCAATAACAGAAGAAATGGTGCTAACCGAATGACCTACTTTTAAAATTCACTCAACACTGACAGCTAGACGGTGCACATTTTTCACCCCCAACAAGAACAAGTGTGAGATGCATACACACAGTCTGCATGTGTGTACCTATCCAAAATTCTGCTTAGTCCTTCCCTTTGCTTTTATGCAAACCAGCAAGGCCAAAGCCCAAAGCATCGCTCTGATCTGTCCGGTTCCCAGAGCCTCTGTTCTACAATTATTTCTAATCCAGGCTCTACAGGTAAAACGCCTTGTCCCAGAAATTTTGGTTTCCTTAGAAAGAGCTCATAGAAAAACATTGTATTCATTTGGAAAGTAACATGAACTAGGAGCTTCAAAGCATCACGCAGGAGCACTTACACTTCACATAAGAAGTCAAAAGACTCATCTCCAACACTTCTATCAAAAAACTATCTTCAGCATTTTCCTTTCAGACGGTCTTTAACATGTTAGCTCTTCTCTTAGAGAAGCACAGCTTTTTTGCATCCTCCCCATTTCAACTCCACCAGAGCCCAAAATCCAGCCAGACACACACAGCCAGCCTAAGCTCAGCAACCCTTCTTGAAACCTTCCTTCCCCTTCTCCTGCACATACAGCTGTGAAGAGGGCAGGAGGTAATGGCTCCTGGTGACACTGCTACTATTTAAGAGATCTGGACCAGCAATGCCCATGAGAAAAATTTCTGTGGGCTTTCCAAAATTTCACACAGATAATCATATCCCTTAGGAAATCTCTTCCTGAAATGATTTAGATAGAACAAACCCTACCTTACTGCAACATCACCTTTTGGGTCAAGTGAGAAGGCCTTCTCCCAGGACTTGCAGAGATCCCTTTCTCTCCCCTCCCAATCCTGAGCATTGCATCTCTCAAAGCAGATGATCACAGTTTTCCTCTCCAGAGGGGCTCTCTACCACCCCACTCCTGCTGGACACACAGTGGCCAAATTGTCAGCTTGTGTAAACAGTCAATAGAGAAATCTGTCATTCAACCTTCTTGCCAACACACGCGTTAACGAACTCCACAATGTGCAGCATTTCTTTTCTGGATAGTATCTATTATTCACAGCAACCCTACATGAAAAGGCTTTATGCTCTTTCTGAATGTTTGCAACACACTGGGGACCTGCTGGACATGGTTCACAGGATAATGGAGCTGGGGGGTGCCTTTGGCTGGTTTCATTCTTTGGCAGCCATTTGTCCCATTGCTGGCATTACCACCAATTTGAAAGAAGCATATGTACTGTTCTAACATCTCAGAAACACCTTGGCATTTTACTGTGTGGTTTGTTTAACATTATAATTCTATTGTCAAACCTTAATTTAAAACTGTCTACACACTGAGACTTAAGAGCATATTCTGTAAAAAAAACCCTTTGTTCCTGTATCATCCACAGAGCATACCTTCATGAACTCTACTGTGAGCTGCCTAAGGTTTTAAAAACAATAGTGGCTGAAGTCTTTTATGAGAAAGCACTACAAGCCAAATACTGAAGCTAATGCCATTTGCAGATGCACACTGTGTCTCATGAGCTGAGCCAAACAGAACAATGCAAGCAAATAATTATCCTCTGAAGAAAACTGAGAGAATGTGAAGAATGGTGTTTAACAGATTAATGAAAGTCTTACCAGCTCTTTAGGTCTGGAAGTCCAGCTCTTCGTCCCCACACCTGCTGTGAAACCCTGGTCCTGTTCTCTAGTCGCTCATTTAACGTGCTCTTCCCTCCATCTCAGGTTACATTCTTTGAGCCTACACAACACAGCTAAATTTTCTCATACAAGCCCCTCTGACCACTTCGCCCTCCCTGCCAAGGTCAAATGCTTACATTTGCATCCAAACTCCCACAGCACCACATTCAAGCCCCTCATCTGAAAAAGACTGCACAGCTCTGCATGCACATATTTAACCTCTCTCTGAAATTCTCCTTGCTTGCACCCTCTCAACACTGCCAGCTCAAATTACACTCCGCAACCTACAAACGTCAGCTGAACTCGTTCACGTTTGAGCTACTAGATCCACAAAGCACTTTTTCACTGGGATCCCAGTACTGGGCAGCATCCAGCCCCTCTTGTTTTTCCACCAGTACTCCCATTCCAGCAGCAAAGAGATGGTGGGACAGGAATGATGGAAATTTATCCTCCATGCCCTGCAGACGGTCTCAGTCCTGACACATGGGTGCTGTTAGTGGAAGCCAAGTGCGAACAGTACTTAAGGGCCTTTCACCCTTGCCTGTCTCCTCCTACTTTCCCAGCTCTGCTCCTCTCCCAAAGCACAGCACAATGGGACAGGAAAGGAGGAGGAGGACGCTGTGGACATTTACAATATAAATTAAAACCAAAGTAAAGAATGGACTCTTTCTGGCAGACTCCATCCCAGTCAAATACACAAGCTTGCTCTTCTCTTCAATGGTAATACTTTCTTTTGGACAACAGGGCAACCTGAAAGCTTATGAAGGAAAACCTGCTTCGGGACACAAGCCTTTCAAAGTAAGAGAAGAGGGTCTGAAAAGCATCCTGCATTTCTAGGGTCCTGCAGCATACTGGAGACATACAGCTGTTGATCACTGCACTGCAACTTTAATGGTTGGACTAGATGATCTTCAAGGTCTTTTCCAACCTAGATGATTCTGTGATTCTGGATGCAAATCATACGGCTTCCATTACAGAGAACACCACACCACTGAATTATCACGCACTGCTTTTGAGAGCTGTACTAAATGTCTGACGTTTAAACATATTCAGGAAGGGAAGTATTTGAGAAATATTGGAATGGGGTTTTTTGTAAATACAGTGAATATGCATCATTCGACTAATGAAACCCTTTTACCTTCTGAAACCTGGTGTCTTTTAACAGCAGTAGTACTACTGCTGGTTTGTAACTGAAACCCCATGTTACCCAGAAATATGCAGAAGCAGCAAACTGAGCAGGACCCCCAGCAACGGCAAAGACATTGAGAGACACATCTGTAGTACAGACTCCATACACAACACTGCTTTAGTTAGGACAAAATTGCTTCAATGATTCAAAGAACAACAGATCACATATCGGGAATGCTCCTGGGAACATTCTATTGGTATTTCCAGCAGGACACAAATGACAGTGAGAAGTCCCAATGCTGTCATCTTTTGGGATACCAAGAAAAGCAGCAACTGCCCAGGGAGGTGGTGGAGTCCCCATCCCTGGAGGTGTTTAAGAGTCGGGTTGACATAGCGCTGAGGGATATGGTGTAGTTGAGAACTGTCAATGTTAGGCTAATGGTTGGACTGGATGATCTTCAAGGTCTTTTCCAACCTAGATGATTCTGTGATTCTGTGAACAATTTAACCTAGCAGACCTTTCTTCTGCTTAATTAAACATTTCATTAGAAATACTACTGTACTTATGTATGAGTTATCATATAAAAAAAGTGCAAGAATACAGCTGTGTTGCAAATGCAAGCCAAGAATGGGTATCTTGGTTTTACTTTGTGTTTTCTTCATGTCATCTTAATAGCTCAATGAGCTCTACTCACAGTGTTTGATACTCTCAGATTTAGACATTAGATCAGCCTTCTGTGCATTCAGAGCAGAAGATGTGTTTTCCTCACTCAGTTAATTGGACACTTCTTTCCAGTGTAGCAAAGGGACACCAAAATAATCACTGTGTTTACTAGACTAGCTATTATTCTAAACAGGTTAAAAAAAATGCCATCATACACACATTTGTTTTCAAAATTGGATGTAATCTGTTTCTTGCAATCACAAACACATCCACAGGCCTTGTGAGAAACACCGCCTAAAACCAAGGTTCCTAACCATTGGTCCTAAAATCCCGATGTCACACTTGAGTAGAGGCTGGGTTTTCATGCCCCAAAGTCACAAGTGCCTTGGAAAATGTAAAAGCTCCTGCTTGCAGAGGACAAGCAAGAAGGACTGGGCCTTCTCTTTCCAGTGAAGACTGCTCCACAGCTTGCAAGAGCCAGTGATAGCACTGATATTTGCCAGACTTAGTCTTTTTATTGGAACAAGTGCTTTATTAGAACTTGGAGACTATTTTAAGGAAAAAAGCTCCCCATTTCCTCTCTAGCATCTCCTCAACATAAGATATGTGAATCCTTGTCTGCAACTGGCTGAGAACAGCTTGATTACTCATAAAATACTAGATTTTACCTTCACCTTGGTATGAGCCAGAGGGTAGAAACTTATTTTATGCATTTCTTCTTATTGTCACATTATAAAATACCGAGTCATTTTTCTCTGTACCCTCCACCTCAGCTCAGGTTAACCTATGCAAAAATTAGGCAAATGGCCAGAAAATCAAAAGCCAAAAACTCCAGTACATCAAAAAGGTTGACAAGGCTCTCTATGTTTTATCCTTCAGCTGTGACTCGTACTTCTTTTTCCCAGATAGTGTTGGTTATATAAATTACATTATACAAATACAGAAAGAAAATTAAGAAACACACCTGGAATAACAATCAAACTCAGGAAGCAAGAGGAAAAATATCTTCTGTTAACCTGAAGTTAGTTAAATGCAACATATAGGTATTACAGCCTAGACTGTGAATGAAATTTAAGACTGAACTTCTTCCAGACTAATCTCTGAATTCTCATACCAAACAGCATACCTTCAGGAGCCCACTACTACACATATCTTGCTAAGCCTCATCCCTAGGTATCTTTTCACTCCTGGCAAGATACTTGGGGACAGAGAGTTTTGATACTGTATGGAATTTAACATACCTTCATTTAAAGGAAATGAAGCAGGTTTGATGCTCATGAGACTGATTTAGCATTCCTGAGAGGCACACAGAAGGTTGCAGCACAGTAAACTTCATGTTACTACGTATCCTTTTCTTTTCTGACACCACCGTACATCTCATCCAAGCTCTACCCATGGCCAATCTCTCTGCTCTTAAACATTTATGTAAGGAACTGTGAAAGCAGATTGATCTCAGTCTGCCTTTTCAGAGAAGTGCTAACAGGAGTTGTAACTAATACCAATCATGCTAGCATTTCTCATGAGGTGTTTTCTCAAAAAGTTCCTCCAGGCAATCTTTCCCCTGTTGAAAAGGATTATTTCTGTAACACATAAAAGTTGGTTTATATAGCACATCATCTGTCTCACTTACAGGAAACTAAATCATTATGTTAGATCTAAGACCATGCAGATGAAGAGGTAATACTGCATTCAGCAAAAGATACCAAGAAAAGCTGTGAAGCTCGTTCCCAGATATTCCATGGTTAGTGATTCTGTATTAGAAACAAAAGGTTTCATAATAAAGCATACTGAGCAACAACATTTGCAGAAAAAGTATCAAGAGAAACACAACATATAAATAAATTGGTAAATATACTTTCAGCTTGCAAAAGCTAAAAAGAGTTTCAGTCGTTGCTGGTACACAATGGGATAGGTATCACTTCTAAGCCCAGGGAGGAATCTGGCACCTTAACACTAGACAGTATGTGGCAAATAGTAACTTTAATAAGAATGACAGGTTGAAGTTTATAACAATATCCTTTCTCTGCACAAATACCAAACCTCTTCTTCAGATGTGGAGCATTATTTATTGTTCTTCAAGTGAGGAAAATGCAAAGAAGGAAGAGGAAAAAAAACTGCAAGTGTGTCTCATTCTCATTGGGCTCCAAAATATCTAAATACGTCCATGTTTTTTCAAGCTGTTCACTTTTTTGAGGGGTGTGTGTGTGCATCCTGCTAGAGTGTTCATGCTTTTTAAAATGCATTTCTAAGATACTAAAGCTCTGATTAAACAGGCAAACAAAGGAGTTGGTTCTCACCGAAGACCAAGTGGGCAGACTGAGCGGTGGCCTCTATACTCCCACAGCATACGGACGGAAACACACTAATTACTAATAGATATAGGACCATGGCATGCAGGCTTTTCATCACTCCCCATCCTTCACAAGTCTAGCACTACTTCAAGGCTGAAATAGTGATCCCTCCAAAGTAAAGAAGACCTGTGATTTTGCCTTTGCTTATGGGAAAAAAGGAAAACTTAAATTTGAAGCAACAGACATTATGGAAACACGGAAGGAAAAGGGGCAGGCGAGTAGCCCTAAAACAGAGCTGAAGCCTATGGATCAGGTGAGGAAGGTCTATGCTGCTGCGCCATCATAGAAGAAGATTCTTGTGAGATCCCCACTGTATTCTGGCAAATGCACATGTAGTGGCTTACCAAAGCATCAGCTCATTACTTAAATCACAGCCTTGTGTCTGTTTTCTATCACCTGCATGACCAGATCATTACAGTAATACTTGGTTCGTGCCAACAGGCTTCCAAAACACATGCCTGCGTCAATGGAAGTCCTTAGTACTCTTCAACTGCTTGTGGTCATTATTCAAGAGCTAAGAGCATTTGCTTTTCCTTGGAGATGCTACAACTACACTCTCAGAGCAGGAGCTCTTTACAGGTAGCTGCATAGGCTTTTAATGGGTTTTATTCTGCAGCCCAAGCAGTAACAGAGAAAGCTTCTGTTAGCTCAACTTTTATGCTGCAAGTCTGCTGAAAAGGACGTCCCTCCAGCATTAGAAGTTAATTTAGCTGCTTCTGTTACCAGTCTATCCTTGGCCTCTGTTCTGAGGCTGCCAACACAAATACCACCTGTGATGGCCATTCTCATAAACTTGTTCTGTACAAAGGGATTTGAAATGTCTGGCTCAGCTTGTCAGGGAACACATGGCAACCCAAAGGCTCTAATAACCAAGACACCAAGGAAGGGGTTTTTTTTTGTCCACAATGTCTGTGTTACATAGCACGTCTTCACCGTTTCACTGTATTTGAACTTGCACGGGATTCGGGTCATTTTTAATGTGATGAGCCTAAGCTCACACAGAAGGGCATTTATGCAGTCCAGCTGAATGAAGCTGAAATCGGACTTGTGGACTTGTATAAATGCTGTTAAAAATTATTACTAGAATTGATCCTCAGTTACTACAGCAACATTAAATAAGTCCCTTAGAAATATGCAAGGAAATAAGCAAGCACACCTAGGATTTCTTTAAACAGGGACATTAACAATGGCCTACACAAGATAAGGCAGCACCAACTGAACTTTTCCACATCTCAAGCATTCTCTTAATAGCACACTCTCAGTTAGAAGCTACCTGCAGCAGCTCCAGCTTATGAGTTGATCAAATGTCACTGAATTTGATCAGTCAGGCTCCAAACCACAACATCCGTATCTATTAATTATCTCAAGTGTTTGCCCTTAGACAGACAAACTTATCATATAGCTCTACTGCCCAAATTAATGGAGTGCAAAAAAAAATTTACTTTTATAATGGTTAAGGCTCCACATACACTTGAAAGAGAAAGCATTAAATTTACTTAAAGATGAATTTGGAGATTGATTTCCACAGAATTTCACCTTATACCCTCACACATGTTGTGTAGCAGTGTTCATGTTAGTTGCTTGATGGGTACAACAGGTATTAAGCAAGGAAAGCTAGAGAGAAACATCTAGAGCAGACCATTGCTGTCCGACTGAATATGACAAAAGGCATTGCACTGCGTTGGAGCTGATAATACAAAACCATTGGCATGATCAGGAATTTAGATCAACAGTCTTTCAGACCAGGTAGCAGTAAGAAGACAATCAATGACAACCATCACAACGTAACATCAAGTATATTTTTTAACCAGCAGCAGTCTGACACTATCCTTACTCCTCTCCACACAACTTCATTAACCTGTTAAATATACATTCATTAGCATCCACCAGAAACACACTTTTCATCTGACAGGCAACAGAGAAAAGCAGAAAGAGCGTATCTCCCCTCTCCTCCCTGCCCTAAACCCTGTCAAACGGCATGAGTCAGAAATGGAGAGGAAAGGAAGAAGGGAAAGATGGTACAACCATAAAAAGAAATGCAAGACTCAAGACAGTTACAGACTGGGCAGCCCCACCACCTTGGAAAAGCAGTTGTACCATGTAGTGGCTTCTTACATCTGGAAGTATTGCTTATCCATGAAATGCAGTGAAGCATACTAAGGGTTTACCTTTGAGTTAGCAAGCTGTTACAAACAAGCTACTTCCCTGGTCCCACAAAGCAAAAGGTGGGGACAGTTCTCTGAACATTTGGACTAAGCAGATGCATTGGCCACCAAGAACCGAAATAAAGCTGTTGGCTAGTTTACATCTTGTTAGAGCGCCTATCTTTTCCAATCTAACAGCAGCTGTTGGCTGAGTCTAATTATACACACAGTTTACACAACACATGGTAGCATACTGGAGAGCTTTAGCTCTGAATGCACACATGGGTCAACAGTGTTAGAATTTCCAACCAATGCATGAGGCATTTTTGCTTTGGTCTATTATAAAAATATTTATGAAAATTAATTTCCCAGTTCAGCTTGATTAAAGATACAGAAGCCTGGAAACATGTATTTGTTGTTTCCAAACGGCTTTGGAAGAGGACCTGGGGCAGTAAGGCCTGCCACATAAACAGGCAGACTCTGGTGGGATCATCTTTTCTTTACCATCCTGACTTTCCAAGTTTGGTTATAACAACAAAAAGTCCCAGTGGAATACACAACTCCAAACACCATGAAAGGTTCACGTTTCCCACCTACAAAACTATCTCAACTCAGGGAATTTTGTACTTTCGTCCCCAGACCAGTTTTCTGAAGCCTAAAAGGAGATAGATACATTCTCAGATTTTCACAGTCTCTAATCCCACTATTGCTTTTTTCATTTTGGGGCAAGTGGGTGTCAAAATGCATCAAAGAGACTGATTGTGGAAAATACTTATAAACTTGTAGTTTTCATTTAAACTGAAGATCTACTCAGGCAGGTAGTGGAACTGCTGGGGCATAAGGAGTAGGAAGGTAAACCTTTAATCTGTTATTTTCCAAGTCATCAACTGGGATGGAGACACTGAACCATGTCAGTGAGCAACAACCATACAGCTGGCCCTTTATGAATGCCATAGATACTGGGAGAGGAGGGGGGGCAGTTATTTCACCAGCCAATATATCTGAAGGCAAAGGAAAACCCAGGTGAAGTTGGGGTCAGAGCTGCGTCTGAAGAGAGAGAACAGCAGCAATGCAAGAAAGGACAAAGACTGCACCTGAGAGGTGTTTTGAAAATTCATTCAAGTTCAGGGAGAATGAAAACTACAAGCCCTCAGGAATGAAGTATGCACAGATTTAAAAGAATTGGTACAATAGCAGGATAGTAGTTTGTAGATGTTATCAGCACAGTCACAGACAATGACACAACCGCTACATGCAAAACTGACCAAGAGAGACACCGAGTACTCCTTGCACTGCACTGAAACCTAAAATCCATCTTCATGGGCGAACTTAATTTCCAACAGCATAAGCTGGGGCAAATCACTACGCAGTAATTGCCCGATTTTGGCACAGTACCCATAACCTTCCACAGTGTTCAATGACACTCCTGTAGTTAACGTGGCAGTCAATGCTGGAGGAGAAACCTTCTTTCTTCCTGTGAAAATTTTTAAGACTCCTACTGAGCCAAGCCCAAGCCCTCCAAAGTTATTCAAAGGAACAAAACAAAGAACAATTACTGAAAATTCAAGTTTACATTTTTGGTCTGAAGCAGAAAGGGGGATTAAAGTTGGAATTTGATCACCTCCAAGTTGAGCACCTTAGTGACTGACCTTGTGACTATTTGTCTCAGGTTGAGAACAGAAATTCAGTCCTGCAAATTTGAGAAACCTTTCCCAAGCAACAGAATAATGGCATTAGAAACACCCTGGTTTCAAATAAACTTAGCCTTCTCACACTAGTCTCTTTTGTACAAAATTACCATGGGTATCTACCGACCAAAGTGTATTACACCTTTAATAGCACTGACATAAGTAATTGCAGTAAAAAAATGCATCTCTATGAATAAGTTGCTGAAACATGCAGCAGTAAGTGACTTTAAAACTTACAAAGGCACAGAGGTATTAGAAACAGCAGAACTTTCTACTCGTGTAAAAGCTAAAACCTATCCTTCAGTAACCATTCTTGTATTCCAGAAATTTCACTACTTGAGTTGCAAAAGCCTGATTATATTCATATACTTGAGGACCCATTCCCTGAAAACCTATAAAAAAGGGCCAAAGCAGTTTTGGGGCTTTCACTTCACTTTCTGCACTGAACAGCTACCACTGTAGCAGTTCACTACATGAGAAATACCAGATTTAAGATTGCTTTGCCTTTTGCCATGCCAGGTTGTATCTGTTTCTGTCTCACATAGGAGAAAAGCATGGTATTCTGCTACTCACATCAGACAGGATACAACTCTTCTTGGCTCATCAGGAACTCCATCAGTGATAAGAGTTAATAAGTTAATTTTCAGTTTAAAACTTGAGAGACCTTATGTCCAGTGGATGGAAATCAAGAACGATCAGAAAGGAAAAAAATGCACTTGTCATAAATAGAAAGGTATGTTACACAGAGGCTTCTCTTCCTTCAACTAAGTGTTTCAAGAAACAGGAAATATCATTACACCAGGAACACATGGCTAATCCAAAATCTGTTTCTAGTTTGCACGACGTGTGCAAAACTGCAACAACAGTACCTTCCTTTAGTGAGCTTATGCAAAGTCAAAAGCCATGAAGGGAAATAAATTAAAGGAGAGGTCACACTCCAGACTGCCGAATGACAATGGGATAGCAACAACCACCAGGCCACAACTGCGCCGAGCTCAGTGCGAGCCAACTGCTCTGCTGCAATCTGCAGTGCAAGTTTACCCAACAACAAGCACTCCACAAGCAGAAATTATTAGAAGGGGTGTACAGTCAGTCACAATGAGGCTCCATTTAGACATCTGAAAAATGGGGCCACTATTTCTTGTCTACTTCATATTTTTTTTGGACAAAGCTCAGCAAGACCAGCTGGAAACCTTTATCAGGACTGCTCCAGAGCATGTTACTATTTCAGGAAGTCATTGGCAGATGACTGCCTTTGCAGAATACCATTTGACTTTTTTAAAACCTTCATCTTAGGTGTGTTGGACATCCTTTCGTTCCACTGCATTCACATGAACTGTTTAAGGTATGGTTTTTGATGGATTTTTTGTGGAGGCTTTTCCTTTGTTTGGTTTTGAAGTTCCATATTCACCACCCTCAACAAACTGTATCCAACAGCCAATAACAGGAAGGCTTGCTGGTAAATCCTTTCATTAATAGCAAACATCATTACTGATCTAAAGAAAATCCTATATACATTCATCCAGCGTATTGAGTTTCCAGGGAAATTCCTGAGAAACAGGAATTTTTCTATCAAACCCCCCTCCCATTTCTTGTGACACCTGCATAATTGTATTTGATTAATTTCTCCCTTACAGTTTGCAATAGGTTTTAGGTAACTCAATATTTCAAAGCACTGCTCCTACACAGGTGAGGGTTCACCCAGTAGCACATGTTCAGCCCAAGACCGTTTCTGTTTCCTAGACTAATAGGAAGTGTTCTGCCCAGAAATGAAAAAAATGAATCATCAGTGGTCTGGACACTCCTTGCTGTTTTCACATCAAGTTCCTGAATTTGCTCCATGAAAGGTAGAGTTTTGAGCAAGGTCCACGAAGCCAAGTGTGCAGAGACTTGGTGCTTCACATCCTCCACTATGCAAGACCGAGGGAGTTGCTCTTACAAGTCAAAGCAGTATCTGTAAGAAGCTATTTCGCTTGCTATGCTGCTCTTCAGTATTTACACAAAAGCTACTTCCAGTGGCTTCCCAAAGACAAGGATCAGAGTGAATAATACAGATTCACAGAATCATCTCGGTTGGAAAAGACCCTGAAGCTCCTCCAGTCCAACCATGAACCTCACACTGACCGTTCCCAACTCCACCACATCCCTCAGCGCTGGGTCAACCCGACTCTTCAACCCCTCCAGGGATGGGGACTCCCCCCCTGCCCTGGGCAGCCCATTCCAACGCCCAACAACCCCTTCTGCAAAGAAATACTTCCTAAGAGCCAGTCTGACCCTGCCCTGGTGCAGCTTGAGGCCATTCCCTCTTGTCCTATCACTGATTACTTGGTAACTCTGATGTCCCTTACTGAAAATCCTCTAGGCAACAAAGAGGGCCATTTCTTGTGATGCAGTTCTAAAGTGCATGTACAATTAGGTTTTTTCCCTCCACCCAGAAATGTTAGCCACTCCCTTTTAACTTATAAAAAAGCACGATGCTCAATCTTTAATATTATTCAATACTAATACTGAAAAAATTCCCCTACGGACAGGCTAAGTTTCAAATTATGCAATTATCATATTAATTTCTATTTAACACATTCATTAGAAGCTATATTTCAATTTAAAAATGCAACTGAAATTTGTCATATTTCCTATTAATGCCATTAAATGGATTTTCCTGTCAATGTAATTTTTACACGAATTAAATAGGAAGCGTGTATTTTGCCAGAAAGCAATACTTCAAAATATATTCTGATTGTATATCAAAGACAGTCTTTCCCTTACAGACAAACAGTGACCTGTACTTAAGACTCTGGCTGCCTCTTACTCTGTTTCAATCAAAGACCGATTCAAATTCCACATTTAAGATTTACACCTTAGCATTCAAATCTGCTTCCCTTCCCAGAGCTCATCTTCGATCCTGTGAGCCACTATATACTGTTTAGCATTACTTACGCCAAACAGTTAAGAGCTTAACAAGATCTAGAGGATAAAAACTGCACGCCAAAGTGTTCAGGATGGGATATAAACTGAAATAGGAGACCATCGTCTGCTTTCAGGCATATACCAACAAAGTATTTCTTGAAGGCTAGTTCACAGTTCTTTAAGATCTCTCTACCGTACACACCTCAAATTCAAGTCCATAACCAAGTGGAGCGGCAATTACATTAAATAGGTGCCTAAGCCTAAAACACTGTTTTGACTGGTTGATCTTGCCCATTTTTGTTCATTTACAACCTCATATCAATGATGCTCCATCAATACAGGTTACCTAGCTTTGCTCCCATAAACCTGCTTCCTCGGTAACACCAGGAGAGTATGACAGCAAAGCTGCAACAAGGAGATGATGCCTGGAAGCTCCCTCCTGCTGCTCACAAAACCACAGAAAAAGGACGCTGTCTCACTAAGAGGCACTGACTTCCTCCCCCTATCTTCAATTAAGACCATGACAACCTAGACACGGCTGAAGAAGTTAACTATAGCCAGAGAAGAAAGCAAGAAATACATTTTCTTGGGCTGCATTTAAACAACAGCTCTACTGTGAAAGGGGGAATGCTAAATGCTGATTTCTTTCAGCTGGCCACATTTCAAGCTTGGATAGCTGACCTTCAGATCTAGCACAACACTAGCTTTCCAAAGCACAACAAGCTGTCGGGAGTAAGGTGACTTACCAAGACACTAAAAAGAATTAACAAGGCAAAATCCAGTATCACTTCCAAGAAGTAAAAATTACAAAGAATTATCAGAAATCTGCTTTTATTTCTTTACATGGCTTGCTCACTTATTTGTTAGGTTTTTTGTCTGGAATTAACTAGATTATTGCTATCCATATCTTCAGTAAACAGAAATGCCATCTTAGCCAGATCCCCAGAGACATTTCAAGGATATGAGAGCAAAAGACAGCTGCTATTCTTACCAATAAAGCATTGCAAGGGAAAGATTCTTGTGTTTGATGATGATAAAGAATCAATGACAATTCGCTGACCTTGGCTATAAGATTAACAGCTGTGTACTGCTTTTTCTTCTGTTGTTCTTCAATAGCTCTGTTTGCCTCTGGGCATCTGACACAGGTTGGCAGAGACATTTCCCCATGCTGATAGTTAACGACTTTTAAATTTAATAGTCTGACTCGGAGGAGATGGACACATAGTGACTAAAATGTATGTGGTAGCTACCTATATTACTAGCAGGAAGTGAGCATGCTTAAGGAATACTAAAGCATTTACTGATGGTTTAGACACAAAATGTTACTTCCTTTCTTCACTCCCATTATACACAGTCACTTGTAGAATAAAATCCAACAGATAATAATATCCTTCTGAAATTCAGTTCCATTCACATCTCTATCACTTTAAAAAACACAAATCTCATGGAGTAATTTCTCGTACGGACTGGACAGAACCCAAGCCCAAATGTTAAGCAGACTGGTGCTCAGAATACCTGTTGAATTCACACCAGAAACCGGATTCTGCTTTTCTCTAATTCACATTAGGGCTATGAACATAAACTCATTGGCTTGGCTTGTCCTCTCCTACTATAGTTCTTCCACCTTCTATAATTGTACAAGGTGTGCAATTAAAGCATTACTCAGGACAATTAATCACCCACCGCTCTCTAACTCCTTCCAAACACAACCAAACGGTACGCAAAATAAAAACTACAATCCGATTTGGAAAAAAACCCTCATTAACTCTTTTCCATTATATTACTGTCTAAAAAAGTATTGTACAGTTGCACATTTTGCTGACTATTCGATCCAGTAGCGAAGAAACAGGTGTTTATCCTAAATACAGAGCCAATACTACATGGCTAATATAATAATATAACAAAATACTGCTCACCATTTCCTAATGATATCTCTACACACTGAAAATTCATGGTATCAGTAGCGTTCTTTGCTTTAGCTCTCTGCGGGAAGAACAGGGCTCTCAGAAGGTCAAAGTGATTTTCTTGTCAAAGTTAATGCAGCAAACCCTCCAATGTAGTTAAATGGGAAACAAACATTTCTGTACATGGCATTGAACGTGGGACATATTTCAGGAACTGATACTTGTGCAGTTTGTTTCAGAAACATTCCAAAGCTGCACCAAGATGAGATATTGACTGCTCCTGATTTGGACAGGCCCATTCATTTTCCTAACCTATTACCCTTCTTTTGGCACTTCTCCCCCCACACTTTGTATCTCTAGTGTCTTTATGAACCTACTTGAGACTTAAGTGGAAATCTCAAACAAACTTTCAGTTATTTAATCAACTGCGGCCTAACCTATCAAAGGTATCAGAAGATCAGAATCACCACCTCCATTTGACAAAAGGGAAGCAGCAAAGTCACAGGATCTTCTGAAGTCATCCCACAGGTCAGGCAGACGGACAAGATGATAGTTTGGTCTCCATAGTGCTGTGCAAAGCTCCATGCAATACAGCATTGTGTCACATCTCAAAAAGCAATTAAGTCCTTGCATGCAGACATAGTGGGAGACATCAAGTGATAGGAAGCAGAGTTGTATTCTGGAAACCCAGGCTCTGACCCATAAACATTTTTATTTTGATGGCTGCTTTTTACACTCTCAATTAGCAAAATATATAAAGTGAAAGATACATTTGGTTTCCCATAAATTATTAGCTATTTCGTATTTAAGCAGTCATACTAAAATATAATTTGTAAATATGTAGCATGTTATTTAATTAACCTATACCATCTGGGATAATTTTAAGGGCAAACAGCTACCAAGGCTATGAAATTGGTACTTGGAAATCAACTCGTACAAGAACCTTCTTTGGGAACAATTACCTCAAGACCTCAACACGTGCGCCATAATGCAAGCTGTAAAGCTTGACAAAGTGTCACAACCTGTTCCATACAGGAAGCTACATTAGATGTACTTTATATCTCTGAGAACTCCCTGTGAAATTCCACATAAAGGTACACCATCAAAAATTTAGTGGCCATAAAGAGTATGAATGCATTTATATTTTAATATCTGCACAGAGATAATTCTCAGATGCCAGAGCTTTTTCTGAAGTCACAGGCATCTAGGAAATGATTAATACATAGGATCATCATACTCCTGTAGGTGCTAGCACAAGATCTCCTTATCACAGAGGCTCAGGCCTGCTCTGACCTGAGAGGCAGCATTATTTACTCTACTCTTATGGCACTCTAGAGATAGGAGGCCCTAAAGCATGCTGGTGAAAAAGCTAAATAAATAGGAAAATAGGTGAGCATTAGGGAGCAATAAATCACCAAAACAGAACCAGGCAGCAGACAGCAGTCTGTTCCACATTACAGATGGCAATGTACTCAGGCTATAGTCTATGGCATTTTCTATTTGGGAAGACACAAAGCAGGGACACACCACATTTGAAACAGCAGAAAAATAAGTGGTACCTTTTCAAAATCAGCTTATTCATCTGCCCCAATCAAGTTCATCTGACTGGATTTTGCTACTTGAACTTCATGTACACTTCACTCCCTTTCAAATGCTGCAATAAGAAAACCAGACCTGGAAGTTTTAGAAATAAGCCTGACAGGGAAACCACACTAACTGCCAAGGCCCGACACAGTTTTGTGTTCACATTAATCAAAATCCCAAGTCGTACTGAGTCAGTGACAGAGATGGAGAGGTTTGGTTCTTTAACCAGCAGACAATTCTGCTTGCATTAACTTCTTCTCCTCCCTCACCACCCACCCCATCTCCTCCTTTCACTTACCAAGGGTTTGGTTTCATCTTCATCTTTGAAATAGTAAAGCTGGTCACCCTTGAGAACAAACCAGCGTGTGTGCCAGGTCTTGACAAAGCCTCCTTGCTTCCGCAGCCATCCACACTTAATGGCACTGTGCCGCCCTTGGCTCGGCAGAGGAGTCTCTGCAGAGCCATTGTGCTCTTCCATACTGGGACTGGACAACTCTCCTGTCGAGAAAATGAGAGCAAAAGGTAAAATAATTAGATTATTATCCAAGCAGTAACTTGCTCCTTTCAACACAGCTGGAAAAGAAACACGCCCTGACTATGAAGGTATTCTAGAAAAGCATTTACCATCTGCCTGCTTATTCTCATACCAGCACCCCATCAGCTGAGAGAATATTACTTGCCTACAAAAGACAATAATAATAATAAACTGAGTTGCTAAAACGAAGGCAAGAGACAAAAGATTGGTTCAAGTTCAGCGTAAGATATTTCTACCAGCACTGAGGAAGACATCAGATGTTTCTTGAGGTGAGTTCTGCTGGACTGCAGGCAGTAACAAGGAATGAACTTACAGTACGTCTTCAGACTAAGGAAAGCAGTATGTTTCTCACTAGCAGACCTCCCCATTTAATACTTCCTGACAGGCTTGGGACTTTCAGGGAATATTAAAGAAGCCTCTGCTTCTTTGGGACTTAATATACCCCACCAGACAAGCAGGCTTTTTTTGGTTTTGTTTTACTAAAGTCCATTTAATGGCATGGTGACAGTAAATACAACAGCTGCTTATCCCCTCATACAAGCAATCCCCTGACTAAAGTGGGTGTGTGTCCTGCCACACTTACTACAGACATCTTGCAAATCACGCAGAATTTTGGCACATCAACTCAAGGCACCAGAAGTGTGTCAAAACCAGAGCTGAAGTGTGGCATTAAACTTAAGAAAGTTTCATGTGGCTTTTTGGCCTCGTTAAAACTATACTTTTTAACCATCTCTGGACAGTCACAAATCTTGATGGATTTTGTACATACAATCATGCATTCATGTGCTTAACCTTCATGATCAAAAGGCTCCTCCTGTTCCCCTTTTAAGTCTAGAGCTCAACAAACTCAGGATTTTGAGGTGCAAGTTCTGACATTTTCAGTTGAAATACAAATCAAACCGAGACCTACATGCGCAAATAGCGCATACTTAGAATAAAATCTGACTATAACCACAAACACAACAGTGTGCAAAATTAACAGTGACATTTTGCTGTGTGTAAGTGCTTGAAGAACATGTTTCTTTTCTTTCTGGACTACCACTGGCAGCCTTTCTGGCCTAGTCAGGAACTTGCACAGCTGTTAGGGCCTGGGGAAGCTGGCTTCACAGATAATGTATTTATTGTTTCTAAACATCAGAGTGGGAAAAGAATAAAATATTCTAGACTATGCAGGCAGGAGACACCTCTGACTAAGAGTATCTAGACCAAAACCTCCTGTTCTGACTTAGGCAAAGTAGATTGGTGAGTCCAAGCTTGGCACTCCTGCTCCAGTCCTCTACACAGCAACACCATTGTTACTGAACACAGCAACAGACATCAGCATGGCAAAGGTACGCACCCAACTTATAAAGCAGATAAGAAATGGAGATACACGTTCATTTGATAGACAAAGCCATCCCTCTGACAATTAATACAAGTACTTTGTCTGGACAGTGTTACACCATTGTAAAATAAATTGCAATATAATCAAGCAAGAAGAAATGAATAGCTGAATAGATTCCAGTCAGGAGTGGTTTTCAGACCATTTTTCCTTTCTCCTTTCTTCCTACCGTTCACACTTACCCTCCTTTGGAACAACTTCTCCAGCTGCCATCTCTGCTGTTCATTTACACCTCTTGTTTTTAATACCCACACACAGTCTGTTGTCCTTGTCCTTGCTTTGGGCTGGATCCTGGAATCCGACCTCCGTGGATAAAACCCCTAACTGCCCTGTGCCGCTGAGGTTAACAGGCCTCAACACGAGCACAGAGGTTTCATTGCAAAGTACAAATTGCAGGATCAAGACTTAAAACACTTGGCATTATTCTCAGAAAAAGGAAAAGAAAATATTTCTCCTGCCTCTTTAGGGTTTACTTAAGAGTCACTCAGAACACTTGTACGGTTACATTTACTTTAGCAAAGCGTCCCTGCTAAACCTACAAACATGTCTGGCTCTCAGCAGAGCAGACAAAGATTTTTTTTGTGCCTGGGGTTACAATTACATCCTAACAAGAATAAAACAGCTGATAAACCCTCAGGCTACGCTGACAGAGGGTTTCTGTGAGGGTTACATACCATCAGTGTACATGCTCTGAAAACTGCAGCTCTGGGGCTGCAGAGTATATTAGAAGTTGCAGTGAGTTTCTGAACTGAACCTTGCCTCCTTCCAAACTGGAGCTGCAAATGGAGATTCAACTACCACTAGAAAAATTAATGGCTTGCTTTCTCAGTGCTTTGTTCATAAACGTTTGTTCACACTTCAAGGTGGTCAGGGCTCTTGTAGTATATGTTATTCACTTTGCACTGTAACAATTAACTATGAATGCAACAAAGCAAGAGCCAAGCAGACCCTGAAACGCCTACAGCTTTATCCCCTGGATGCCCAAGCTCTCTCATTTGTTACCTTAGCTCTTTAGAAGGAGGAAAAGAGGTTAAGTGAAATTATTTGCAATAAGCAATGATCAGATAATCTCCAAGAACCGACTTCAACCATACAGTACAGGCTTCATTAAACTGAATTGTACACTGCCTCTGCTTACCAACATGTGTGGTGAAAATGTGTCAGGAATGAGAACAGACTTATCTGTGCTATATGAGATCATTTTGGAAGGAAAGGGATGCCATTCGAGGGACCTTGACAGGCTGGAGAGGTGGGCCTGTGCAAACCTCATGGAGTTCAACAAGGCCAAGTGCAAGGTTCTGCCCATGGGTTGGGGCAATCCCAAGCACAAATCCAGGCTGGGCGAGGAGTGGATTGAGAGCAGCCCTGAGAAGGGACTTGCGGGTACTAGTGGATGGAAAACTGACTGTGACCCAGCAATGTGCGCTCGCAGCCCAGAAAGCCAACCATGTGCTGGGCTGCATCCAGAGCAGTGTCGCCAGCAAGCGTGGCCACTCCACTCCTGTGAGACCCCCCTGCAGTGCTGTGTCCAGCTCTGGGGGCACCAACATCAGAAGGACACGGACCTGCTCGAGCAGGTCCAGAGGAGGCCACGAAGATGATCAGGGGGCTGGAGCACCTCCCCTGTGAGGACAGGCTGAGAGAGTTGGGGGGGTTCAGCTGGAGAAGAGAAGGCTCCAGGGAGACCTTAGAGCAGCCTCCCAGGACTTAAAGGGGCTACAAGGAAAGGGGGGAGGGACTCTTGATTGGGGGTGTAGAGATAGGATGAGGGGTAACGGTTTTAAACTGAAAGAGGGGAGGTTTAGATTAGATATGAGGAAGAAATTCTTCCCTGTGAGGGTGGTGAGGCCCTGGCACAGGTTGCGCAGAGGATCTGTGGCTGCCCCCTCCCTGGAAGGGTTCAAGGCCAGGTTGGACGGGGCTTTGGGCAACCTGGGCTAGTGGAAGGTGTCCCTGCCCGTGACAGGGGGTTGGAACTAGGTGATCTTTAAGGTCCCTTCCAACCCAAACCATTCTATGTTTCTCTCCAAAAGGAAATGCACCCAACTCATAATTGCCATTTTTTGAATACAGCAGAAATCTCTTAGATGCTGCTGGGTTTTGGCTGGGGCAAAGTAGATGCAAAGAAACAGCCCTCCATCTCACATCCTTAGAAAGTGAATTAGCAAATATTTTAAGGAAAGCATCGTAAACAGAAGGTAAGCTATTGCAACTGAAAAAAGTAAGGAACAAAATCATTACCCATAGGCTACCCCTTGCTCCTTGCTGCACAAGAGCAGAAAATCATGGCTCTCAGCTTCAGCTAACCTAATCAGTTTATCTCTGCTGCTTGGGCCAGCCTCAAGGCAGGAACAAAGGAAGAGTTTAAATACAGTAATTACGTGTATCATTTCAGTGTTAAGGACACCAGGTCCCTATTACACTTGGACCACAAACAAGAATCTAAATACCAAAGTCAAAAGTAATTAACTACTTGGATGAAAGGCTATTTTTAATTTCATGCCACAAAGTCACATATCACTGGCGTTGATACCAGTATACAAAGTGCTTGGAGCCAGAGAAAATGTTAATTGATCTACATCTCTTTGTCTAGTAAAATTTATATCTTAAACTATTTCTGCAATACTAAAACAAATGAGGTGTAGGAGAGATGACATTCTACTGCACCCAAGTCCTCACAGGCAAGCATAAGATCTCCTTTAAAGCAGTAGTATATCCTTGGACACTGTCTGTACAAAACAGTTGTATTATTTCATTTATTATTTCATTATCTTCATCAGTTAAAATCCAGCCACCTAATTTGTTTTTGTTAAAAGGACTTGTATTTAGTAATGACATTAAGTTTATCTGTTGTTTTCCATCTCTCCTTCCCTTTCAGAATCTGCCTACTACAAACCAGACTTGGAATCAGAAATTCCAGCAGCTGGCTCACTTTCACTAGTTGTTTTTACAGCTGTTTCAACACCAAGATCATAAAAATAAATTGCAGAAATATCAGGGTGCTGGCACTGATGCAGAGAACAGCAAGGTGCAAACAGTATGTAAATAACACATGACAAAGTGTGGAATTACATCAACATACTCCAACTCCTCTCGCTCTCATAAGACAAGGCAGAAAGCCATGCCTTTTCAAGCACTAACTGAGCATATTCCTCAAACCCATCTTCTGAACAGGAAACACAACTTGTACTTGCTGCCAGAGTCAACTCTACTGAGTTGGCCAACCTCCAGTTTAGGTAATGACCAGAACTGAGCAAATGCTACATGGTTTATTCGTTTGGGGCTGGCTGTGGGCTAACTGTCCTGGGCTTGTCTGGACATTGGGAATGCAAAGTAAACAAAATGAGAAATGTTCCCTCATGCACTGGCTCTGCATCAACATCTCCTGGTCCACAGAGCCCATCGACCACTGCTGGCCCCAATTCATCCTTTTGCTGTTCCCATAAGGGCATCTGCCTCTCTCACTAGTCTGTCTAGAAGGCAAATAACTGCCCTTACGTTCTTCTCACCACTGAGGAAGGGTCGTGCTGGTGCCGCGAACAGAAAACAGGGAAGTGTTTCTCCCCAGCTACCACTCACTCGATGCTTGAAATATGGAATCGGGCAGCTCCCCCAGATCCCAGCACTTTGCCAGGAAATAGTCAAAGTCATTAAAACACAGCAAATCCAGTTACAATGAATAGTCACAAGATTGCACCAAGATGACCCATTTGGCAAAAAACCCTGATGGTTTGCAGTATGTTTTTATTCTCACTGAAATTTCTCATGGCCAAGATAGCACATTTCAAGCATGCAAAACATCATCAGCGTTCACTTTCAGCAACTCTTCTACATCTTTGCCATTGCTCAGATGCTTTATTTTGTCCTTTGCAGCCCAATGTCAGCCTGGCACAAAATGGATAAAGATGAGAAGCCACCAAAGCGCCTGCCCCAGAACCGTACTCCTCCAGCCTGTCACAAGGTCTAACCCCCTTGGTCTCCCAAAAGGGCAAGCAATGCAACACTGCCTGGAGATGACTTCTCCATGTCAGACACATTAACAAATATCCAGTGAAAGGCTGCAATTTTGCAGCAACAATTGAATTGTTCACTGATGAACACATCTGTCAAATATATATACGCACATATACACATGTAAAATTCATAAAAATCTTCGTGACACAACAATTCTGTATAGAATTATATTACTTCAATACTGCAACACTTACACGAAGCGATAAAACTGACTTTCCAAGTGATGTCTCATTTTGGGTTCCTTCCTACTTACTTCCCATGAGCTGCATAGAGCATAAGTGCCTAAGTTTAAGGTTATCAGTATCTTTCAGGTACAGAGTGCTGCCTCTGACTATTGAGTTTCCTTTTGATTTTTCTTGATTTAGTTGTTTTTACAGCTGAATAACAACTTCGTAAAACCATGTATGTGAAAACACTGTCTGCGTTTATCTTACTCGTAATATGTCTCAAGACACCTGAATCTCTGCTACAACAGATTTTGTGAGCAACTACTGCAGGAAGCAAAAGTCTGGCCTATTTCTCACCATCAGGGTGCTTCAAATCAGTTGCTACTCATCTGCCGTGTCAACAGGATATTGTACATGGAAGGAAAAAACATGTCCACGAGGTAAAAGAATACTTTAAAAGAGAGTTGACTTTCTGCTAGTGCTTAGCAACCATTTTTGAAAGATGCACATTGCAAGGAGCATGCCTCGAGTTCTGTCATTGCAAGGACAGATTTTAAAGCATTCCTGTCTTGTTCCTTTTCAAAAGCTGTGGCAGTGCACTTGCCAGTAGCTTTCTTCCACAAACCTTTAGAACAGACATTACACTTTTATCCAGAAGGTTTCTGAGACATCCGAGAAACCTTTTGTACTACTGGCAGTAACACCCCTAACCACAGATAACATCTGGCTGTTCTGCATTCCCCACTCTCATTTTTGTCTATCAGGGACAGCCTGGATATTTTACTTGAAAGAATTTCACTTCCAAGGCCTAAACAATTCCTACCTAGGCAATAAAAAGTTGTGAGAGCTGTTATCAGCCAGTCAGATTGTAGAAGGTCTGATCCACTGAAGCTATGGGAAAGACTTCCATTACTTTTCAGTGCGTTTTGGGACCAGTTTCAAAGCCAAGACCAAATAATTTTGCCAGAAAATTGAGGTCTTGGTCAAATATAACTCTTTAGTACATGATTTGCATTTCCATGCCAGAAGCATCCTACAGATTTTCCTACACTAGCCAGACTTTTACAAGCCTACTGTTCGCTTACAGGAATTCAAGCACAGTGGTAAGTAGACCAAATAAAATGAAACTAGAGAATTTATAAAGAATAAGAAGGTATTCAACTTCTTGTGAATTACAATGGAAATCAGTTAACAAATTCTGTCAGGCAGCTTTGAAAACATCAACTTTTGTGTGTGCATATTTATCTTCTGTGGTTGTGACTAGTGTTAGTATACATGTGCACAGTTTAAACCCATTAGATGAGGTCTGGACACTAGTTCACTTCCCCTCACCATAATCCCACAGCACCAGCTGCATTTGTTCCAGGAGGAATCTGCCCATGGTCTAAGGATCACTGACAGGCATCAGACCTACCTTTTAGGACTCACGTAATGGACTAGTCTCTCAAAAAACTTCTGTCCTATTACATTCAGGACAGCACTCAGCCCAAACTGGCAAACAGGAAGCAGAAGTCTGCCAGACGCTTTGCAATTGCTCTTGAACTAGTAATGGAACAGCAGTGCCTCCATATTTAGTGTGGTCTTTGGTACAAAACGCTGGCAGATGGGGGGACCGCAGTGTCAGAACCTCTTGCCTCCCTTTTGTCCTTTCTGCACTCAGCACTGAAAGGAGCTCAGAGTTAGTCCTAAACACATCATTCCTCTACTTGCTCGAACTTGTTTCTTCTTCATAGAGCAACAAAATCATATTGGCTTCCTTGGTAGAGATAGCTGAGTAACAAAGTATTTCAAAGTGTCCCCCATATCTGTCAGCTGCTCTTGTGTAAAGCGAAGCAACTGCAGCAGTTCTGTGACTACAGCATCATGCTGTCAGATCAGTATTTTGGGTGATTGTCACAGGCTAACTTTTGCTGCCTTTGCCATTAGGTCCTACTCTGCTTAAATCCATGCAGCAACATTCAGACAAACCCTTTCTCGTACTTCCACTACTGTGTCGCGGCAGCAGGAGGCACAATGAAGTTGCACAGCTAAGAGAACTTTGTCCATTACAGACTCTCATCTGAAACCTAGAAATGACCCTTTGTTCTCTCCATCATTTCCTAATCCCTCGGCCTGTTCTGAGTCAAAATGGATTCCAACTGTAGAAGACCTGTGTAACTGATAGACATGTACAGACAATCCTTCTGGCTATCTTGTCTCAAGTGCAGATATACCACGTCTGATTTAGCAGCAACTACGAACTATCACACTGCGAAAAAAGGGTTTGAAGGCTTAAGGAGCAACTTAAAAGGATAAGACTGTTAGGCTTTTGCATATTACTTATTATGCACATGTCAGCTTTTTCCTGACATGGTAGCACACGGTTGCAAGACAAGGTTGCTGCTACCAATGCGACTGGAAAAGTGAAGATGTGATTAGAACGGAACTGTCCCTCATCTTCCAGGTTTATGCCCAGGCTTCCACTTCAAGTGTCTTATTCTGTAAAACTGGCAATGCTAGAGAGAAATTGCATGCAGCAGAAAATCAGCAGTAACTATCTGGAGAAGCACACAAAACTGCAGACAAGACAGAAAAGAGCCTCTGGTAGCTGAAGGGTCAAGTGATGCAAGATGGACAAGGAAAGGCAGAACAGCTGGCAAGTCTCACAAGCTGAAATACTGAGCAGTGAAAAGGTCAGGGAGCGAGTCAAAAGCAGCATCTGGAACAGCAAAAAGATATTCCAAGTCCCAGATGTCTCTCTCAACCAATGGGTTATGCTGCTTCTGAATATATGACTGAAAAATCTCAAATCCCATTTACAGCTTCATATTTTACATGAAGAACAGTGATCGTAAGGACAGCTTAAAAGTAACTAGAAGTATTTTCTAAATAATTAGATAGATAAATAAATAGAAGTATTTTCTAAATAATTCCCACACATGAGTGGTGAATACTTCAGCACTTACTGGCTTCATTTACAAAAAAAATTGATTAAGAGTTGTATCCAAGCATGATCTCAACAGATGACCTCTCAAAGTATAAAAATAATCTCTGGCACTACTCTTTGTTCTCAAAGACTGATGGCAAAAGGCACCCAAGTAGGGATGTCAGCAGCTCTCTGACAGTGAATCACTGAGAATGGAACGAGGCTGCATGCTCCTTAGGAAATCCAACACAACAGAACTTTCCACGTTGTCCTGTTCACAGCAGTTCAGGCATTCCACATTCTTTGTAAAACTGACCAAGAGAATTAAGATGTTACAAGTTACATTCACTAATATGTATGCTGACAGGCAGGAAAAATACATTCTAGTTTGCCTATGGCAGCAAAAGCCTCCTTCCAAACCTTCTGCAATTCTTGTAAATCAAAGAAACACATGGGTTCTGCACAAAGGGCTTGTGGTTGTTGGAGAGTGGGAGGAAGGAAGAGGAACATTTGCTGCCTGCACCGCACTTCAAATTCATCTGTTGCTCAGAGCAAGTACGGCCCCAGCAAAGTCCCAACTCCGGCAACAAGAGGCAAGCACAGCAAGTACTGGCTGGCAACATCTCTCTTGATATGTTCAGAGCAGCAGGAACCTTATTTCTGAGTGCCTCTGTAGAAGCCACAGTGGAAACAAAGGAAGGTTCAACCCACCTCTAGCCACCCCATAACTACCTTTTAAGTCTTACAGTAATTCACATTTGATAAAGAGAAGTCCATGGAGTTAATTTTTACATATTTAATATTAACATTTCATGAAAAATTACTTCCTTCTGCTTTGTTAAGTACAATGTAATGTGTTTCCTTTTCAGTTCAAAGAAGTTCAAGTAACAGCAGCATTTGGTATTCTGCTGAGAGATCCTCTGAAGCAGACATCTCACACTTGGAAATGTGTTCCCCAGAAGGACCACGGCATCACAGAAATATGTACTTGGGAGCATCCCACCCCAGTGTCTCGACAAACTGACTGAATTACAGCACCTGCCTGCAGTGAAATTCAGATTTACCACGTCCATTTCTTAGCCGCTCCAGAGGCTCGTGGCCAGTGCAGCACTGGGGGTAACTGTAATGGTGTGGGTGTTCATGTTACACATGTACTGTATGCATCCAAATGGGCACAGGGATAGTAAACAGGTAGGCACGTACTGTACACGGGTAGTGAGCAGCCACCCAGCTTCAGCGAGTATCCTGGCACCATCCCAACTGAAATAAACACAGGCAAGTCAGAACCAAAGACTTAAACTTGGCATACTCAAGGGTGCATCCACTTCCACTCCTACTAAACTCAGCACTAGAGCCCAGACTTGTGTCCTCTCTGCATGCCAACCCCAGCAGGACCTAAACTTAAAATAGATCTACTTCTAAAAAGAAATCAGTGTAGTTTTAATGCTGTTCAGAAATGTTTTATATAAATGGTAATTGCCTCTGTCACTTAAAAACATTAACCATACTGACATAAATTTCCATGTCAGAATCCTGGAGACGATATAGTCAAAATTTTTAAAAGCAGATGTGTGTCTTTCCATGGAAAAAGCCAACTCAAAATAAGCCCTATTACTTTGTAGTTGACATTTCCATCTTCTGCCCAGAAAAAGTATTAATTCATACTTATGGACTTAACATTTCACTGTTTTAAAACCAAGTTTGCATCAGAAAAAGAGAGTCCACAATCCTTCCTATATATTTCAGAAAGCTATAGTATGTTATGCCATCTAAATTGTTTTATTAAATGAAAAACTATGCTATACTATGCCAATAAAGCCATTGTGGCACTGCCCTTTGCAGTAAAGCTCTAAGCAAATACTGTTCCCAAGTTCCTAAACCAGCACCAAGACGCTACCCCTTGACTCTGACATTAATTCATATGGAGGCATGGTATAAATTCATGTGGTCCTTATCTTTTAAAAGGTCAACCAGTTTGTACTGAAGGAACCATTAAAGCCAAAGATGCAACTATCTACTGCATTGCACCCACTGTCTTCAGGCTCTGTTACTATAATCCACAGTTAAAAGGTGAACACACCTTCTTTAAAAGCATTCTGTGTTCACACGTGTCTTTCTGGTCATGACATAAAATGCATTTGAAATCCGCACAACATAACTGCATGCTGCCACAGTGGGTAGGCTTTCTCCTCACACTTGTCTGCTATGTCAATTGAGTGAGAAGCTGAACTAAAGTCAAGAGCACTTTAGGAAGCAACTGATTATCTGCAGCAACCTGAAAGCTAGCTAAAACCATGTAAACATCTGTTTCTGGCATTGCTGCACCCAAAAAAAAATTTAAAAACTGTAAACCAAGTTAAGTTATTCACCCAGTAAATGATTCAGAAACAGGAGACATGCACATGTTACTTGCCTACACAAAACTTAAGGTAAACATTTCTTGTTTTGTTTACTTAAAAGAAAGTACCAGCTAGTAGCAAAGCAACATCAGGCACTCTCCAGGTTTTAAGTAGTCTACAAAAAGAGAGACAGTTGCATTAACTAAGATTAACACTTCAGAGAAACAGCCACAAAAGCAGAAGAGAAACAATCCAAAGATGGCAGGTCCTGAATCTGCAGCCACTTTGAAACTGTGCTATGTTCATGTTTACATAGTTCAGTTTATTCAGCATCTCCTTCAAGAGGGGCAAGGTATCCTGAGAATATAAATTCCTCCTGCTATGAATGACAGCTCATTAACAGCATAAAATAATGTTAAGAACAAAGCAGCAAGATCTACCTTCTCTTATTAAATCCCTTCACAGTAAGGAGAGTGTGTTTTATGTAAGTCAGTATCTGCAGAGCTGAATATCCATATGCCCAAGGAAAAAGAGCCTATCACCTACATGCAGAGGGCCTTACTTTTTCATGTTACTGTACTCAAAGCAACAGAGAAGCCTTGCTGCCCTCCCCCAGAAAATAGCCCATCCCTCTATATGGACATCATTACTCTGCACTGCTGCTTTCCTGATTTTTCTTTCTCTCCCCATTTAAATGGTTGCAACTACTGCCTTGGAGAAGTATACCTTGAAACGTGAACCCCATGAACAGATTTCTCTAGCTTGTGTGTGAACGGGGAAAAAAAAAACAAAACAAACCTTCATTGTTGGGGCTTTTCTTTTTACAAACCTAAACGTGCAGAATTTACTTCAGCGTGACTCATGTTACCACTTATTTTAACTGAGCTCATCCCTTCCAGCATGAAGTCTCAAGGACCCGGATCTGAGTCACCTCTGTAGCACTACCAGAAAGATACAGCGCTGTATTAAACAAAGCATGTTTCTTCCTCAGTTAAGACAGGCTTCCTTTTCTTCACACCTATACTTACAACACCTGGTGCTTAACTCTGAAATGTTATCTGCACTAGCTCTGAAAACAATGCCAGCTTATCTCCAAGATACACATTTGCTTTTTGTGATGATGTGGGTTACTCGTCACACTTCAGCTTTATTTTCATCTTTCAAAAATGTGCCGATTGTAACTAATCAATGCTAGGATAACTCTTGAACAATACTAGTTTCTTGGGGAGTTGCCAAAAGCCACCAGTCATCATGCTAACACATCAACATGCTTGGTGACCAAGTTACATAATATTGCGCTCTTAATGTCAAGACAGTCTCTGTAAATTACCTACTAGTTTGCTCAGCTAGCTAATAACAGTATGTCATCGCCATCCCTGGCCCCTGCCTCCATCCAAATTACATCCTCAATCATGACTGAATAGAACTCATCCCCATTTGCAGCATGCCATCAGAAGCAGTAACTTACAGGACAGGAGAAAGTAACCACGTTCACATGGATATTACAGATACAAGTTAACAGCAGACAACAGTCCTCGACTTGCCAAGCAGGCATGGTTTGAGGACTAAGATCACCAGCCTGATCTGCTCATTTTGCTGTGGTAATGGCTCTACCAAAGCTGCCGGTTGAGGTCCTTGCCTCTGTGGTAGCACAGGGTTAGCTTGTTCCTGACTAGCAGGAAAGTACATTCTTGGTCTCGATGCAGACTGCTCGTCCTTCTGCACCTCAAGTGGAAAAGTAGTTTCATGCGACATGACAAACAGGCATTCCTCTCCCAGTAACTCTCCTTTGGGCTCTTTAATCTTCACCCCTTCGCTGACACCAGTCCTTTAAAAATTGTCATCATGAGATGAGAAACCACAACAGCTCTGTGATACATACAATCAGCCAGCCAATGTTAATAAGTAAACAACACAAAATAATAAAGAAGGAAATACAACGGAAAGGCCTTCCAACATGTACAACATCACTTCTACATCAGAATGAACAGGGCCTTCCCAGCCTAATAAACTCACTATAAAGCTGGGAGGGACATACTTGCTCTGCAATGCCTGTAACAATAAAAATTAAGGAAGCTTGATCACTAATCAAACGGTATGAACAAGGATTCATATTTTAAAAGGACAGAAAATAAAATTGCACTGATCTAATTCATACTCCAGTCCAGGACTTGAATAGACAAAAAAAGGGAGAAGAGTAACAGAAATACAATGCAATGTAACTCCTTGCACTTCTATACACTATTGCCCTCATGAAGAGAGATGTCAGGATTCCCAAGCGCTATCTCACAAGAATTCCTACCCATATTATTAATCTTTTATTACTAGCTGAACTGTTTAGTTCCTTTCTTGTATTTCATGCAACTTGTACACAGTACTTACCATATCCTGTTCAAGCTTTGTTCAAGGACCAATTCATCCTCACGTTCCTGCAGTTTTGCTCTTCCAGGAGTTTCAGTAGCCCTGAGTAATGCATATGCAAGTCTTCTAATCTTTCCCTTCTTTTTGGTGGCTACAGGTTAAGGAAAACAGGACAAAACCAAATTCCTTCCACAGAGTTTTTTTTCCTCTGTCATCTACAGCAGGTGTCAAAATAGTCATTTCAAAAATACTAATTCTTAGAAAGAAGGAAGGGATGCCTTTTTTTCCTCACTTGTAACCTTCAGGTTATCTATAACCTATACCAACACCATCCTGCTTTTCAAAAGCAACATGTTTTATCAGTGCAGGAAACCAACAGAAGTTTAAATCAGTGCCTCACAAATTCAAGCAGCTCCTTACTTGCCTAAGCACAGATTGTTTGAGCAGAATAAGGTGCATTCCAGAAATTGTGAATTATGTAAGATAAGAAAAATACAGTAATCAGCACCAGAGTTTATTCTATATGCAAGCTAGTAGAGTGTGACTTACATTATTTTAAAACTATCAGTTACATACAATTTTTCCCAAGGAATTATACTTACAACGAACCTCTAGAACAGACATTGCAGAAAAGCCAATGTAAAGCAATTAATCTATTCTTCTAGCAACTTCATACCTGACTTCCCTTTTCTCTGCATCTGCACTTTTACTTTTTCATCTACTCTTGATAAGATAATGATTTGAAAGTTAACTCTGTTCTTCCTAGTTGGAAGGTAAAATTTCTAGATATCAACCCCATAGGAAGTAACTTCTGTTCAAACTTGTCTGTTTTATATCAGTTTGATTCATCACTTAACTAAATTTAGGAAGCAAGTTAGAACAGATGCAGACTGCGTAAGATTTTTCAACTTATCTTCCAATATATACAATGGTTCTCAAGACAGTATTTCAACCTTTACAAATGGAAAAATATAATTAACTTTTTTAAAAAAAAACAGATTAGCCAGTGTAAATAATGGAAGACATTGCAGCAACAATTCAGTTTTCTAGAAAACACAAAGAACTTCGTACTTAGGGAGTTTGCAGAACAGATGTGCTGATTATTGTCTTGTGACATGAATTCTCTTTTTACATTAGCTCTGGAAAAGCTTTTCTAATTCTTCACTTTGTTTTCAATTATTCCTAAGGCTTTTGTCTTTCAGAAGACATAAGACTGTTGGTGCCACTTCAGAACTGTTAGAGTAAACAGCAAGACTCATCAAAAACAATTCTTTGACCCTGTGTTTCCTAACAAAAGTCAAATGCTCTGGACGTTTCAAAGAAATAAAAAATAGCTTTATACATAAAATTTTCAGAATCGACAGAGAGAAGAACAATCAATCACAGCTAACAGATGTTAGACTTACTTTGTTTGTGGGAGGCATTCAGCTTCCCCGGCAATAAGCTGGTAAAGGAATTTGGATGAAATACATACAAAACACACCAATACTTAGAAGCACCAACTCACTCTGCCTCTTAGGATGACAAAATTTGCCACACACTTCATCAAAACAAAAAATAAAATTGTTAATTCAGTTGCTATTTGTGAGCAGGCATTGTAATAGAGCAGTATCAGCTACCTACCTTCTGCATCAAGGCCAGCGGAAGGGTCTAAGTCCAAGATGTTAAGATATCAAACATCAACAAGAGTCTTTTGTTAGGATGTGTGAGAAACCTACAGAGACAGCCAGCTCACTGAGGGCTTTAGATCATCACACAAAGACATGCAGCAAGAGCTGAGCAGCAGCAGGGCTCGTCTACCCTACACCAAGAGCTAAGTCAAACCACAGCTGACCTAATGACTTTGTCATTGGCTCATTGCAGCCCTCTAGGCTCAAGCCACACCAAAGAGATATGGACCATAACCTATAAATAGGTAAAAGCAGCTAGAAATTAGAAATCCTCTCCGCTTCACACAAATAGAGGAACAACTCCAATTTGATGCTTTCACTCACAAAGTACTTGCAGTTATATTTCATCAGGAACAAAAATATTTTTCCGGCATTCCAGCTCTCTGCTAAATTAGATGCAGATGATGAAGGGTTTTTTCCAAACATATGGAAGACAATGCAGCTGAAATCTCAGCTAGGCATTGAAAGATCCTGTACATAAAGCATTAAGCTTTCTACAACACACAGGGTATATAGGTCATAATTACTATGATTTTATTTCATAGTGTGATTTAGGATGATATTATGAGACAGAAAGGTTAAAAAAAAGTAATAAAAGCCTTTCATGTACCCTCAAATAAAGTCAGATGTTCACGTGTCATGTATCTGGACAACCTCTGCTTTCAATGGAAGTCTGATCTCCACTTCAAAGGGAGGAAATTAGACAAAAGGGGAAAGAATGTACACCTCTCAGTACTGGCAGCCCCAGGAAACCCAAGAGCAAAGGATTAAATGCATCACTTTCCCAACACCCCCAAGATAGACCAAAGCCTACAAGATATTTCACCGAGAGAGAAATTGAAAGCACAAGCACTTGCAGGCCTCCATCTCAACCACCAGTATATAAACTTTGCTCATTTTATTATTTGAATAGTCACATTCAAATGAACATTTGAAATATCTTTCAGAAAGAACATTTCTGTGCATTCATTGCTAATATAACTTCTGGGGTTTGCTGTGAAAAGAAGCCATTCCCTCTGTCATGTGTAGGTGGTTTTGTTCTTTTAATCGGCGTTGCAGGCAGCAAATACAAGTTTAACCATGGTATACGTTTAGCTTCCTCAATGTTTAGTTTGTCCTCAAATATTAACATAACAGTGACTGAATCCAAAACATTAAAAGCACGCAGTTAAATCCCAACTTCCCAGGGTTTTTTCCCATTCTCAAAATATTTCTGCACATTAAAAGTTATTTAATGGTGAACGAATTCTTCTTCCAAAGCTCCATTCTTTGGTACATAGTTTGACAGGAATTAGTTTGATCTGTAAACTCTGAAGTAAGTAGTTTTAACATTTGGGAGTAGGATGTAAATTTTTCACGATACCTTTCTCTAATAACTTGCTGATTATTCAGAAAATTGTCTATCCATGCTACAAGTTGATGCTTTAGTCTTTACACAGAATATGTGTGAAACTCCTCCAAAAGAGCAGATATTTCTGGCGTAGGTGCTGCAAAAATTATGTGAAGAGCCTAAAAGTTCAACCATTACTGCTGCATTTCCAAGCATACACACTTTGGTGTTGAAGTAGTGTCAAATATTTCAGACATATATACACTTCACTGGGACTATTCACATGAGTAAAACACATCGTATGGCTAGTATTACTGATCTAGCCATACAGATACCCTGTTCACATTGATAGAGATTCTGTATAGGTACCAAAGAAGTTATATTTCCAAAATCCTTCAGTTCTACTACTGTTGAAAACTTATCTGCCCATTGTCAATTCTTCCTCCTTTTCTTGCAACTGCAGTTGCAAGACACATATGAATGAATTCAGCTGGAACCTTCACCAAAACTCACCATTTCCACTGGATTTTTTTTTTTTTTTGAGATTTTGCCTATGCAGGGAAGGTGGGTTCTTGCAACTATCTCTATTATGAACATGTTCTGAAATAAATTTGCTATGAAGGCAGTGAGTACAACCAGTATTGGCTGGCTTCAGAAAAAGAAAACCACAAATCCATTGTATATCTGTTCCACTCTTACGTCGTCTATAGTATTGAACATGACTGAAGCATTGTCCTATCAATAGTGTATCTATCTTAACTGTCAGTATTTACTGCTCCAAATGACAGCACACCCAGCTGCTGTGGTGGAAATTCACACATGCTCAAGCTTGTGCATGTAACAGCAAAAATACAAACTCTGAGAAGATAGCCAGCCTGCAAGGTACTGTGAGAAGTTAAGTTCAATTTAAGCCCAGGTAAGCTTTAGCCTTTTGGGGTGGAAGCAGAAAGTTGCTCTAAGATGAGTTTTTACAAAAGAGTTTCAAGACTATGCTTCATAGTAGCATAAATTTTACTACAGGTGAATTTTTCACTTATGGTCAAAAAGTTATTGCTTTACATCTCTGTTTCGGGAATACTCTGTTTTCAAACAGACACATGAACTTTATAACATTCCTTGGTCTATAAAGCAGGTGCGAACTACAACTTACAAGTGCATATGTTGGGTTTGTGTGTGTGTGGTGGGGTTTTGGTAGCAGGGGAGGGGCTACAGAGGTGGCCCCTGTGAGAAGCTTCTCGAAGCTCCCCCGGCTCCAAGTCGGACCCACCTCTGGCCAAGGATGAGCCAATTAGCGACGGTGGCTGCACCTCTGCGATAACGTGTTTAAGAAGGGGAACTGGAGAGGAGAAGGAGTTGTGAGGGAGACACCTCTGCAAACACCGAGGTCAGTGGAAGAAAGGAGGAGGACAGGGAGGTGTGCCAGAGCAGAGATCCCCCCTGCAGCCTGTGGTGAGAAGGCCGGCTGTGCCCTGCACCCATGGAGGTCACCGGGGGAGCAGATGCCACCTGCAGCCCATGGGGGACCCCACGCTGGAGCAGGGGGCTGTGCCTGGAGAAGGCCAAGACTCTGAGGGCAGCCCACACTGGGGCAATTCGTCACTGGGAGGGCTGCAACATGCGGCAGGGACCCACGCTTGAGTGGTTCTTGAAGAGCTGCAGCCCAAGGGAAGGACTCACATAGGAGGAAGTTCCTGGAGGACTGTCTACTGTGGGAGGGACCCCACGCTGGAGCAGGGGAAGGATGTGAGGAGGAAGGAGCAGCAGAGACAACCCCCATTCCCTGCCCCATTGTGCCACTGTGGGGGGAGAAGGGAGAGAAATCGGGAGCAAAGCTGAGCCCGGGACGAAGGGAGGGGTGGGGGGAAGGTGTTTTTAAGATAAGGTAATACTTCTCACTGTCCTACTCTGTTTGACTGTTAGATTAAATGGTGGTGGTGGTGGTGTTTAAACTAAATTGAAGTTCTTTTTCTTCCCCCAATAAGTCTGTCTTTTGCCCATGACTGTTAACAGGTGAGTCATCTCTCCCTATCCTTATCTCGATTCCTGAGCCTTTTGTTTTAATTTCTACTCCCCATCCCTGAGGGGAAAGGAATGAGCAAGCAGTTGCCGTTTGGGCTTAAACCATGACAATGCATTAAAAAGCAATGCTCAGCCCTACATAACTTTGCAATGGATAAAATAAAAAAGTAACAATAAGACCCGATCAAGGATTATAGGATTGTCAGATGGTGTCAGAAACCATACTTTAAAATAGTTTGTCTATCAAGTAATGCCTTCAGGTTGGGCAGATTAGGATGCATTCAGCAAGTAAATTTGTTAATTAATTGGTCCAGTACAATGTTACTGTTTGTGCAGGAAATACAGCTCAGCTAACCTATAACTTGTTTCATTCATACATTTTAGATAAATTAATTTTCATACAGAACTGGTCTGAATCAAAACAAGGTCAATCATTTCACTTTTTCAGGTTTGCCCTTATAGGGAATTCATGGCTCAGATGACAAATTACAAACAGGTATTTGTAGCTAACCTGGCTTGCAACTGTGCAAGCTGCTTTACTAGTTGGTAAGACAGGGAAATACAGGAATCCATTCCTGACAAAATCTTAAAGAGAAACAAGTTCTTGAGACACACCACCTCTTTGACCTTGAAATCCTCCCCCACCCCAGTAACAAGTTAAGGATCTGGCTAATCTTTCACTAAAACTGAGCAGATGAGATTCTTTTCAGCATCTGAGCATCCAAAAACCTGTACAGCCCATATTTTTCAAAATTATTAATTACTGTGACTGGCTGAAGAATACAGAATACAGTTTTAAACCTAAGTGCAAGACACGTAGAGCTAAATCACCAAGAGAACTACTTCTACTTAATTTTCATCACTATTATCAGATCACTGTAGATTGCACCAAAGTTATCCCTAAGGATGACACCAACCAACGTTTTCTTTTGGCAGAATGGGACAAGATCTAGTAAGTAGTTTTACTTTTTTAAAAAAGACTCTGACATGCCTTTTACTGTTACTTACTAAGCAAATAACTGAAAAATTCCACTTGCAACAATTCACATTGTTCTTTAAAGCTTTTTGAACAACGTAGAAAGCTTCTTATTTTGAATAACCAGTATGAATGGGAAAGAGGCCTGGGTTCATTTTCTGGATCCAAAAAACTGCAGGTGGAGGAGTGTGTATGCTAAAACCATTGATTTTAAACCATCTCCTTTCCTCCTGCCTCCTCCTTAAACAGTACTTTTGTAAATTCACCACAATTTATTTTCTTCTGCTCAAAATTGGCAAATGAACATTCCCTCTGTAAATATTTTGGGACAACCAAAATACTTTCCCAGGAATTTACTAGGCAATGATTTAGTCACTACTACTTTTATCCAGCTCAGTCACAGAGCTTTTCCTGCACAAACACCTGTACAGGTGATCCAAGCATAACACTAGCACAGCTGTGCAGCTGTGCTGAGCCTTTAACAGCTCCACACCTGGTTCAACAGTTGAGAAATGTAAGGGAGGTAGGGCATAGGCAGTCATGAAAAACTCCACTTGCCTCTCTAAAATGGCAGCGAAGCTAAAACCAGTCTCCACCTACTGCCCCTTCATTTCCTACACAGACCTGTACACTGTAAAGAACAGTGAGAAAATGCTCCTGTCCATACTAAAGGGTTCATTTTTTCCCAAGAAGGGTAATGTGCTAAAAATGCACATTTTTGGCAACCAAAAAAGACCCATCCGCTGTACCAACGGGGCATTTTGATTTGCCAGTCCTGAAAGAAAACTGACAGTATCTACCACAGCCATGGGTACACAAATCTTTGCAGAAAATTGCACAACAGAGGTCCACATCAGAGTATTTTGTGAAGGAGTTTTCACCAAAAAACAGTGCACAGAAGGAGGAGAACAGATCACACAAAGCAGTACAGCCATAACCTCTCTATTTTACTTGGTTTTGCAACCCTGAAACATTTACCAACTACTCTGTCGAAGGAGTCTGAAAAAGGCATTCAAGAGAAGCATCTAACTCTCCCAGTGATATCTGTTCCAGACAACTAATTCAGCAAGATATAACCAGAGTACGAGGACAGAAAAGGAACTGGGAACCAAAACCTGAGTGCTAACTTTAGGGTCCAATTATAATCTTTTCAATCCCAAATCCATCATAAAGCAAGGATGAGACCATCTCCAAAGAAATCTCTTTTTGTCAGGGGGACAAATGAACCTAGTGACCAACATATCACTATATATGATGCTGTATATCCAGGGCCTACGGCTATTGTGCCCTCACACAGAAATTACAAGAAACAATTCAAAGTCTGAAGAAAACATCGCAACCAGATCTTTGCATCTAGAAGATAATTAGATACTGGTAGGAAAAAAAAAAAAAAAAAAAAGAGTTGTCAGATGACAGCCCTTTAACAGCATTACAGAGGTAAGATTTATATAGAATTTTAAATGAAAAACAATATAAACAAAGAAGTAGACATTTATCATGGTGATCACTAAGTTGATACCTAGTAATCAATCTTTGTATGTGATTTACTGCCAAATCCATGTACAAGCTCAAGTATGCATAATGGCTCCTAAGAAGATGAATAGCATCATTTTAAGATTGTTAAAAGTGCAATTATGACCACACTCCTACCAGACAGTACTGAACCTTAGACTTCATATTTTCAAGAACCCCCCCACACCTTTCTAAACATTTTCTCATCTCAAACTTGAATCTGAGCCCTACTTTTCATTGAAACTCAACATTTCAGAAATATCCTAATATCTTAAAAGTCAATACACAGTATATGATTTGTTATATTAGACGCTAGTTTACAATATGCTCTCAAAATCAAGCAAAGCAGTATTTCAATTTAAAAAAAAACCATGCAAGTGATAAGCTCCCACTAATGGTTACAATTACGTGAATGAGTGCTTTCTGGTGGGAAAGTGTTTTGGGAAGTTGTTGACCAGCCCTGTTGAAAACAATACCCGACTGAAGTGTTGCACAACTCCTAGAAATAGGAATCCAGTAGTATGAAAAGGTGACACGCACACACTTAACAAAAGCTCTTCTGTGCAGACAGAACACGACTTCAATTCAGAACAGATGCTGAGGGGGAACCTGATCACACTCCTGTGTCACACTTTACATGGAGGACTAAGCCACAGTTTATCCTTTGAATTACTCAGTTGTGAAGAACAAAAAGTGAAAGGAAAAGAAGAAAACTGAGATGTCATCACCACAACTGACAGACAAAGGAAGTCCAGACACATCTGGATATTATGAAAGCAAAGTATTTTAAACAAGACTTCCAGATCTCTCTGACAAATATGCATTAGATATGCTAAACTCTAACCCCAAGCTGAGGTTGAATTGCAGTTTAGAAATACAACAAAAAAAACAACGAAAAAAAAAAACAGAAGGAGCAAATTTCTGCTGGCAAACCCAAAAAGCCAGTAAGCAGCATAGCACACAATGGAATGAAAAAATCAAAATCAATTCTAAGAGGAACGGATTTCAACAAAGTCTTCCAGAACAAAGCTACTTTATCATCTTTATTATGGTTCACTGGGGAATTTTACTTCATGTTTACTGTTAAGGAAGGAAGGACATAAAGCAGCTGTCATAGCAGTGTGACATCTCCTGAGAGACTTCTGAGGAATCTGGGGTACCCCAAATGATATCTCATATCTGGGACTTAGGGAGCGTTCTGGCATAATTCACCTCATGGTCCAGATTTTCCTAAGAACCTACCATTCAATCAGCCCTGAGACAAACCTTCTCCCAAAGAAGTATTTAAAGCTTGAATCTGCAAAGCAAGACCTTAGCACGCAGTCCTAGCATCCCTGAAAAAAAGGTTTAGATAGTGGTAATTTGGAAGTGACGGAACAATGTACACAGCTCAGTTTTAAAGCTATTCTGAATTTTTGCTTCCTATCCTAAGGCAATGAAGTGGTTGCTCTTGGACAGAAACCTGCCTTTAAGATTTATAAGATGATTTGATCCTCATGAGAACGGCAAGAATCACATTTGATGGACAAAGAACAGAGAAGACACTGCAACTCTGGCCTATTTCTTGCAAGATTCACATTTGAAAAATACAATTTGCCTTTCCTGATTAAAATAGCCTGAAAGGAATACAGAGTAAACTAGATCTCTTTCTTCATCACAGCTCCCTAACAGTGGTCATATATAACAAATTATTTGCAAGCTTGACTTCCAATTCAATATGGAAAATAATACATCATATCAACATATCATCAGCTTGTTTACCAAGTTCGATTTTTCTCCACTGGAAACAACAAAGACAACTTGCAAGACATTCGGAGCAAAGGAACGAAGATGAGCATTTGGTTGGACTGACCTGTGACAGCCAAGAAAACAACACAAAACATTCCACAAATGTTTGAAGGGTGCAAACACCAAGGAGAAAAACAACTTAACAGGGAAGATGATAAATATTGGCTCACTAAGGCAAGCAAATCGGTGGCTGGGGAAGTACATAAGCAATATCCACGAGCAGCAACATAAACCATCAAGGTCACCTTCCCGCAGGCACACTCAAGTAAGTAAATGGTCCCTTGTTTGGAGAACAAAGACAAGCACCACCTTTCCACTGCCCAGCAAAAGCCTTCAAGTGTTCAGTGAAGGCTACTCCTGTATCAAACCGTTTCTTCAGAGACAGAAATGCATCTACACCATTTGGTACAAGTCCAGTTTTTCCATGCTCTACACCTCCCTCCAAATTCGTACTGAAAAAAGATCCGCTAAAGAGTATTCAAACGTCTTCATCATCCCAATGACTCTGATTCCACAAACCAGAAGCTGTTCATGAGGACCTTATACATAAACACAAAACGTATATACTGAAGACATTCTTATTTTAGTGTTTAGCCAAAAGATTTCTCAGTATTGCTACCACCAATTGTTTCAGATTTTTCCATGTTTTGAGGTTTGCATGATTTCACATCAAGCTCAAAATGTTAAATGCGGTTCTGAGTTTATGAAAATACAGCAGTTCAGGAAAACACACCTTAGGATCCCTCACTGCTAATTATTTCCACCATATGTGAAGAAATCATCCCATTTTTACAGTGTTTTGTATTATGACAGCATCTACCCTGTACAGGTCAAAACGAAGGATTTAAGCATATGAACAAACCTGTGGATGTGTGATGGGCAAAACAATATCAATGATGAAACATTTTTACCTGTGAACAATTAAAGTAATTTTTATTCCATGAACTACACGACTTTGTTTGCAGGAGGTTTTCCTGTTTCAGTTTGTATATTGACACAAACAACTGGAATAACCATGAAACTACATTCCACATTTTTCAACTCAATGCTGGCTTTATATTTGTTTCTTATACTATGTTTACCTGATTCTTGATTTATTGGTATGTGTTGCATTATTCTCAGCAATACTTTTTCTGCCCTTTTTACTGCGTTTCAGGAGATACTGAACACAATATAAATGGAAGCCTTTGTTTGGGGAAAAATTACGTCAGCTGTCAAAAGCTCACAGCAGATGTATCTTGAGATACCTCATGCAAACAGAATGCCAAGATATTGTCAGCAATGCTTCAGGTAACAACAACAGTGCTACGTCCAATGGTAATAGCTTTTTTTGAAAGAAAGGTGTGTCAAACTATATTGGTAAAATAGTGTGGATCGTGAAGCTGCCGACACTAACCTCTACAGCAGGTTGACATACAACAGTAAGTCCAAAAAGCACTGAAGGCACATTAGTATCCACACCTAACTGTTCCCAGCTTCCTGCACAGCAGTTGCTGGGTTTTCTAAGGTCTCTGGCAATTTTTAAGAACCTGTCTGAAAGCAAACATGGCAAACTGCAAATTATCCTGCTATGTCAAGAGGACAGGAGATGCTCAGTGGAAATGACCCACAAATTCACCACATATGAGGAACATATTCACCCTAAACCTGTCCGTGAAATTCTCAGAGCCCTCTCCTGTGTTACACATGTGCCATGTACGTTACCTGAACAAATGCACACAGTAATAAAATATTATTCCTTCTGGTTCACTGTACACAGAGGCTGCAATTACAGCCAGCTCTCAGGTAGGTTACAAACACAAAGACACTTGGAAGCTTGTCTTCTGTTGTCTCCAGAGCACTTTTTTATTAATTTGCCAGCCCTGCGCACCCACAAAGGGGCCAGTCAAAATCTGGCTGTCAAGAAGAATGATTAAAATTTGCTCTTATTATAGCATATTTGTACTCAGCCATCATACAAACTTAGAAGAGTTCATTGTAACAACTAAAACTTTTCTGATAAACAGCTTCTCCATTTTAACTGCAAAAAAACCCACAGCAAAATCAGCGTAACTATGCAAATAAAAATATAAGTTATCCTGAAGACCTTTGCTCTAAATTAATTATGGGGAAATGATTGAATCATTCATAACATCCTTTATAATTTTCTGATGCTTAAGCCTATTTATGTGGCTTTTAAAACGTTGCAACATATCCTAAGTGAGAACATGAAATTAGGGACAGCTAACTGAAATGATGGGGGATTTGTTTTCATCACTGCACAAAAAAAGCAGCAGTTTCAAGTCCACCATTAGATTTAGAACAATTCTCAAGGCACTAAAACACTTAAAATCATTTGTAATCACTTAATCTAACTTTTTGTTCCCCCATCTCAAATGCCCAAATTTATGCAGCATTTTTGTAAAATGCCACCCTAAACTATTCAAAGTTTTCCTGAATTCTACAGCAAGACAAAACCCAGTATTTTGCTTGGTTGTGCTTGATGTTTGTGATCAATAACACGACACAGTGTCTGTGTCCTGACTGATGGAAAGAATTTATTTCTTGCAGTGGAACACTTGCAAACTGTTCACGTTTAGTATTTCCTCTTCACAAATGCCTTAGTTTAACAGCTGTGTAGAGGCACAGATTTGTGCTACTAAATGACATAAAGCATGACTATTAACAAGAGGCAAATACACTGAGTAAGTGCCAGCTTGGGTAAAGTGAAGCAGTGCAAAAGCCAGGAGAGCCATGGCAATTATTGATTTTCTACCACAGAGATTTTTTATCCCCAGCTCTGTGAATGATACCATTACACTTAGATTTCTCATCTGAATGGACAACAAGAATAACAATGTTTATAACAATTCAATGGCACTTCTCAGAAGACAGGCTGAAGTGTCTTATTTGTCCTGTAACATGCTTTCCAGATTCCACAATCCAGATTCCACAATTTTCAGCAGAGAATTTTGTTGATCTCCACTCTACACATCATTTTACAGACAACCAGCTTCACTTATCTCCCTGCAAATCAAGGTAATACTACAAGATTTTCTCAGAGTAAACTAGGATAGCATATGAAAGACAAAAGACAAAACAATAGAAACACTACAACTAGAAAATTAAGCGCTTTTAGACAGTCCATAATGAAATATGTAATGCTAAAAAATAGCAATGTGGCATCAAGAATCAATCACACACATTTGAATTTAATTTGTTAGTTGTTGAAATGTTGCCAAGTCAAACAAAAAAGTTGTAATTCACTCACAAGGTCAAATTTAAGCCTAGATGCCACTAGCAGAAACTGGCAGCAATGGATTTAGGACTATGTTTTCAGGATCTCTAAGACAAAGTAGCTTGGATATATCTACAAAGACACAAAACATGCAAGAAAACTCACTGCCTCTTTGACCATGGACTCGTCTGAACACCAGCTGATTATCAAGTCAATTCAACCTGTCCTAAGCGTACTAGTGTTAAGATCAAGACTTTCTTCCCCATTTCCCAACTTCAGAGGTTTTAGCATTATTCTCCCATCTCTGCAACACCTACCATGAGAAATTTTTTCAACCTCTGCACCTTCTTTTACTGTTTCACAAAAGTCATAACCAAAACAATCAGCCATTCTAATGCTGCAATGGAGCACCAAGGCCTTAATGAGAGATACTACTTAATAGTAAAGCATTATTTGTTTTTCATTCCAAATGTAATTTAAACCAATGGAACTGACAGTTTTATTATACTATATGACTTAACATATATATACTAAACAGGGTCAGTAAAAATCCTGTAATAAAAAATATATTCTAACCAAACATCAATTCTACGCTGTGCTCTTTTGTCCCAGTATGGCAAATGAATATCTTTTCTCTTGCCTATGCCATCTTGGAATTCAGTGACCTTTTGATGACAACTTGGTCAAAACTAATATATTTTCACATAAGCTTTCAGCTAAAACACCCAGTCCTTCTGCAGAGGTGTTTCAGCACCACCACCACCACAAGTATGACAAGTTGCAACTTAAAAACACTCTCTGAAGAGCTCTGTAAAATTTTAATAGGCTGGTTAAAGGAGGAGAAATTACAGGATCATGTCACGATTTTCACACTACTTTACTTTTTCCTAGCTTATTAGCCTCAAAAATTCTGCAAATGACAGACTAGCTAAAAAAACACGGTTTCTTTTTGTTCCACTTCCAATGAGTCTCAGAGCAAACTATTTGCTCATATCAGTTTCCAAGCAATCTGTCTAGGCATCCAAGTTTATAAACTAGAAGAACCATTCAAACCTCCTTGCTTTTAAACATACCCAAACCAAGAAGCTTGTTTAACAGGCCTATTAGGCTCTGTGATTTATTTCTTGACGTTTCCAATAAATCATCTTTTTGTTTTTGCAATAAGACCTCAATCTTTTCATTGCTAGTCATCTACAATGATGCCAAAAAGCTGTGCTTCTGCATGCTTCTGAAAACACACACACACACACACAATCTACTTTTTCCAGACCTCCAGCAGCGCACACAGCTCGTTTCTGAGCTCAGGTTTTCATCCTGTTTTTTAACCAGAGACATTAACTTCACACTAATCTAAAAAGGACCTTGCTACTACCAGCTCCACACAAATTAGCATCCATAAGGCTACATGTATCCTTTCAGCTGAACTGTCATTTCACAGCCAATATTCAACACATACTGGTTGAAAGTTATCAGTAACCTCCCCATACAGAGAGATTTTAGACATGCTTGCTATTTAGTTTCCATGTTTTCTAGGCAATTCCCTAATACCTTTGGTTATTCTCCAGGGCAACATTACCTCTTTACTGCTTGAAATCATTAAAGGGTGGATCAAAGGCAAGAATAAATCTTATCTATGGATATAAAAGAAAACCTACTATATCCTGCTTACTTATTCTCAAAAGCACTGGGGTGGGTAAACGCAAGATCTTCAGCTATAGGCACCACAAGTCACCATCTCTAAATATCAGAAAATCTACATAGGTAGAAGAGATGGGCAGAAGAGCAGTTATTTCTGGAAATCCCAGACTACCTCACCTTGCTGATATTGCTAAATATTCCTTCGGTAGAAGATCTGGCTAATGGCCCACCCTTTCTTTTATGCGAGCATGCTGTAACAGTAAAAATGGGCAGACAGGGACCATTCTTCAAGAAAAATAGGTTTCTTCTTTGTCTTGCCTGCCTTCCCATCCCAGACTTAATAAGTTAGAGAACTGAAAATGGAAAACAAACACTGTCTTTCAATACATAAAGATGTAGAGGAGGTGCACATCACACATATTAAAGAACAGGACTTCATAAAGCTCAGTAACATGCAAAGAGAAGTTTTTCCATGAGAGAAAGGTGTAGATTTAACAGAAGTATGATGGGACTTTTTGAGTACTTCAAGACTACTTTGAATAAGATGCGTACACACCGTATCTCGTGATGAACCTCTGATCCCCAGCTAGGGATGAAAGAAGCAATGAGGCTATGAATCAGTAAGGTACGTGACACTGTATTCACATCAGAGCTTTCTACTTAAGGCATGCAACAGAGGAAACCGAACAGCCCACTGACTTGTTACACACACAGTAGTCCATCATGGGGCACCTCCAAGATTCAGAAGAAAAAATGCTCAACGTTGTCTCCAAGAAGAAAGTACAAAAAGAAGAGCAATGTTCCTGCAGCTCAAAAATCAAACCACTGAGTGAAAAAATGTTATGACAGCTACCATACTCTTTTTCTCCAGAGAGCCACGTTGTATGGAGATGTGTTAGATATTTTATGGCATTAGAAAATAAGTATGACCCAACTTAAAATATCTTCATAACTGAGTGGTATCGCAAGTTGCAGACACTCGGTTTTGTCTATACCCAGACAATCCCATCAGCCTAAAGCAGAGGAAGGTATTCAGCTCCTTAACAATGTATGTCGTAGTGGCACAATGCTGAGCAAAGTTACCAAATTTAACTTTTCCTCAGAAGTCTAAGTTCATGGGACACCATGGGCTTGCAGCCCCGCTGTACGCTTTGAGCAGCATCACCTCCTACAAAACATCTGTCACGAACTACCAGTGCTTCCACACAGACCCTTCCTTTCCCCTCCAACAAGGCTGGAGGTTCAGCACATAGCCCAGCAGCACAGACCTGCCCTTGTCAGAGGAGGCATAAGCAGCTGTTTTTACGAAGAAACCACCTAAGGATCCTTCTTGTCTCAAGGTAATAATGATTTACAAGGGAGAGCTGAATGGCAGGTGAAAGTTTTTTATGAACTCTGAGGCAAAAAGAAGCACAAATTTTCTGACTAGTCATTTGAGAAATAATTAGCTCCTCATGACACATTTCCACATCTATCAACACATCCCAATTGCTCCGTCTACAATTTAGCACTCCAGCAACACTATCAGACAATCAGTCTGCAAGTGAAAACAGATCTACTCCCTGTCACACCTACCTGTCCACAACAATACCTCAGTAATAACTGCCTCTTTTTCCACATCCTCAGAAAAGAAACTGAAATACCACAAAGGCATGTCCCTCTGAAATCTCTCAGTAGCACTGCTTCTATGTCATTATTCCAGTTTTTCCCCCAGCACTGTAGTAGCGTGACCTTTTCTTTGTTGTTTCACTGTCCTGGGTTCATTCAGCGTTTGGTGTAACAGCACAGACTAGAAATTATTTTCTTCACTGCGTATTTCCACCAGCTATTGCACAGTAATTTATCATTACTTACTGGATACCTAAGTAAGGTGCAAAATACTTACTGCATAGTCATATATAGACTAACAATAATTAATATGTTCTTTTGGCTAAGATACCATTTTCTATTGGTCCCTGTGGAAGTAAGAAATGGTAAAACTCACGTTTCACAGCCTTCTTGTTCATGCTGGGAGATGAAGATCTCTGAAGCAGTGTCCCAGGAGTGACACCATCAAACCAAATGCAAACATCTGAAGGGAGTCTCAGCATTTAAGGGTTTATTTCTAAGGCTAGCAGAGGATCACCCCTACGCATAACTCCTGTTCTGCACTTTTCCAGCTGCCAAAGAAAGGTATCAGGAGCTGTGTGAGCCTGCATTGTACGGCAGTGCTGCAGGATGGCTTAATCTCGTTACATGATAAATAGTCTTGACACTGAATGTGCCATGTGGTGCACACTCAACCGTCTGCTTTAGTCCTTTCCTTATGTCAGCTGAGAGCACTGCGAGCTCTGTGAGCCCAGGCTGACAGCAGGATCGCAAGAGGTACACATGGAAATTCAGCACATATTCAACAGGAGAGGACTCGACAGCCAACCGCAAGACACAAGTGCTGTGCGTAAGAAACTGTGCCAAGCTCCCCAGTTTACAGTCATCATCACAGTTGTCCCCTGCTCCTTCCCAGAAGTTTCCCTGTCCCCTCATGCCTGGCAGAAGGCAGCATTTGAAGGGACTAACGAGGCTACTCCCATACAAAGACCCACAGACCACTGCAAAGGGCAGAGTCAACAACTGTTTCTAAATGTGGTAAAGGCTACTAGTAACAGCTGACCAAATCAGGGGTCAAATCCCCATGTCAAGTAACCAAAATTGTTTGTAACATCAATGCTAAAACCTAGTAAATTCTCCAAAATCAGTGAAGTTAACAAAAATTAATTGTCAGCTCCTTACAGGACAGAATCATCACAGTGAAAATAATAAGGGTCCTACTGTGCGCATGTTGATTTGCTGTTGATTATATTTTTGCCCTGGCACGTCTTATAGTACATGTAAAATATTCCTATGGTTAGGGGCTAGACTATTCTTTTACAACTGTTCACACATGACAAACAGGCAGGACAGGAAAGGACCTCCCAATTCATCATTAAACCCAGCTCCTGAAGCCCTATGGGGCTTCAGCCAGCAACAAAGTTACTCTCAGATAGTGAAAAAGCATCATCAAAACAGCTATTTTAATATTTCCCCTCACCACCAACCCAGCAGTCCCAATGCTAGCCAAGAACTCTGTCAGAAATTTCTTTTTCATCCCAGCACACTCAGGGACAGTCTACACCAATTTAGTCCTGCGTTATCACCCAAAATAGTTCTGCTCCCTCCCTGGTGTTTACCCACCTGATATATTTATGTGCAGAGATTAAGGCTGCTCTCTCATTTTCACTAGAATACACAAAGCCAGGTCTGATTTTTCTCTTAAAGAAGACTAAAGCATGGCTGATTAAGTCTAGGCAGCAGACATCACACACATACCAGGTTACACGGAAAACTAAACAACACAGAAGCATCAGTTCTCTTTTGCTTATGGACAGATATATATTGTTTTCTATAAACTTTCAATACTCAAAACCACTACTTACAACATGCCTTCTTACAGCTTCTTGCTGCTTACTTAGTTGTGTCCACCGAGAGAAAGAAACAACCTCAGAAAGCCTGCTGCATCAAGACATGGACCCCTATTTATACAAATGTATGCTTTTCTACAGATCATTTATTATACATTTCTGGAGGATTAAGTTAATTGACTCCAGTTTGAGCCCTGTACTCTCCTCCTACAAGAAGGGGTTTCAGCATCATGCATCAAATGTTAATAATGTTTTACACTACAATTAATTTATTGACTTCTGATGAATTTTTACTCCAACTGTATTTAAAATGGCACCTTCAAGACTTCCCATTGCCATATAAGAGAATTATATTTGCTTTTTTTTAAAAAAAATGGTGAATAAACCTGTCTTACAGGGGATGCTGAATGATATTTTGCAATCCATATGAACAAAACTAGTCCACAACCTTGAAACCAGTTATTGATTGGGGGAGAGGGAGTGGTTGCTAGTATGCTTTCATTCTGAAACCTCTAGCCACACTGAAGAACCCTGTCAGAACAAGCTTCTTGACCAGGACTTTTCCTATTCACTTCTAAACTCAGCAAATTTTACATTGAAGTTGCTGAGATCGAATCCATTTGGGTTCCAGCAATGCTATTAAGATCCACAATTACTACATCCAGATCCTGACTCTCAAAGCCTATTTGCAAAGCTCACATTTTAGGACACTTTCATTTAGCTCTACCGAGTACATAGCCTAAGCAGGCTTTGTACTTACCGACATCAAGTAAGAACTCACAGTTGTTTTAAAACAAGGTACATCACTATCTCCAAACTAAAAGGCATTGCAAGTTTTCTCTTTCTCCAGGCAGGCCCTTTAACATTTCTCCATCAGTTTGCTTGCTTCTTAGGAGAAATTTAAAAAAAAAATAAGAAAAAAGAAACATCTGTGGGAACAGCTGCACAAATACTGTGTCTGCCAGAGATAAGATTTCTTTCCAGCATCCAGAATTTCTTGTTTTGTGTTTTGCAAGACCACTGAGTAATGGATAGCCACAGTGACCATCCATGCATCCGACATGCAATTTTGATCTCAATCACAGATAAGAAGTAAAAGCTCAACACAAACCCACCATAGAGACACACAAACACACACCCAGAGAAAACAACCAGGAACCCAAACCCTTGTAGAAAGTGTCTAGAGGCTCCACCATATAAAAGCTTATACAGCAAATAGGCTGCTTGCTCTGGCTTCTTGTGGACAATCAAAATACCATGGGAAGTAGTTTATGATTATAAGCAGATGTACAGTACGGCTTTTTCCTTCATCATGATCTCACATGTAACAACAACACTAAGACCCCAAATTATTCAGCACACTTTCCAAGACACTACTTTGATAATTAGGCAATGATATCATTAAATAAATAGATTTCCAGAAGTCTGCCTTCATCTCCTCGATACATGTCTGCATTCACATACTTGTATTCAAATTGCAATGATCTGTTATGCTCCAACAGGAAGCATTAAGAATGACTTTTATCAGGCTCTGTGCTATATATTGATTACTGCAATTCTTATTTCCCAGTCCAAGCCCAAGTAGGTAAGGTGGACATGACTGGCACTCCATTACAGTAATAATCAACTAAATTAAAGTAGCCAGTTCTAAATACACACCGCCACCATGGCAACAAGATCTTGGAGCTATTGTAGAATGCAGAGTTCCTCAAGGTTTAGGGGTTTACTGACACTATTTTTCTTTCCAAAATAGTGAAAGAATTATCAGCCATTTTGGCTGTGGGGGGCAGTCGCCACATCGAGCTGATCCACAGAGGAGGATTTGAAGAATGAGAAGCAAAGCTAATTGTCTGCAGACTCTGCTTCATTTTTCTTTCTCAAGCAACTCAAGAGGGACCTTAAGCATACGTGAAGTCACTCTTGACTGTAGTGTTTTCCCATTTGATAAACAGTCATTTAGCACGCTGGGACTGTTGGAGCACAGTTGCACTTCAGCTTCTTCTTTTTCCACCTCTACAGTGCTTTCATCTGTCAAGCAGGGTATGTAGAAAAGGACTCCCTACTTGAGTAAGCTCCGGCATGCTTCAGAGTGTCTGCTCTGCTTGAATTCATGTGATCCACTCTCGTGATTCATTTTCTAAATACTCATCCCGTAAGACTGTGCCCACACATCCCCACAGCACTACTTGGAAACAAGGTTGTGATCTTTAAAAAACAAAAGCACAAAGATTCATCACAACTTGCTTTGCTCTTTCCCTTCCTCATGCCCACACATTTCCAACTGAAGAAGGAAAGCTGTTATGTATAGCAATGGTCTGCTGTGGTCATGCAGCTCCTTTCCGCCAAGCCACAAACAGAGTGAGATGGGCTTTTTTCCCCTACATAAGTAGCATCCAAAGAAAAGAGGGACAAAACTGAACAGATGTCTACAGTGGAATGGAAAGAGTCCACCCAGCCCAGCATCTCCCATCTCCAACTGTGACTAAAGTAAAACCTCAGGGACAAGCAGGATAACTAAGACAAGCACACAATCCTTTCAGCTAGCTACCCCTTAAAACTGGGTTTTCCCTTTACTAACCACAACATTTTCTGGCAAGTACTTATGCATCTTAATTAAACCTTATTTACATCTTGTGCACAGCACTACCTCCTTTCATTTGTTTTGAGCCTGTCATCACTCCTGGATACACCCTGGGATTCCGGTACTGGAAAATAAGGGAAGAGTTGGACTCTGCTTCTCCTTTCCCTGCCACTCATTAATGCAGTTTTCTCAGTCACCTCCTCATCAGCAGGCTGAGAAGTTCCTTCCTGCTTCACTGTTTGCTGGACAGAAGCTGTGCTGTGTCCTTGACCATTCTCGTCGTCCTTTTTAAAACCTTTTCTAGCTTAAGCTGCAAACTACTAACATTTTCGGGCAGCAAGGAACTCCCCTGGTGTCACCTCTGTCCTGCTTCACATTTTCTTCTCACAACAGAGGATGTATACCTGGGGGAGGTTAAAGAAACAGCTAGAAAGGCAGCTTACGAAAAATGCATGATTTTCTGCTGGAGTCGAGGTCAGGCCATATGAGTAAGAATTAACTGGAAGGCTACTTTCTCTCCTACTGAAGGAGCACTTTACCTCCTGGCAAAACAGGAAAATAGCTCAAAATATAGAAATAGCCAACACATTTTGGACCAGACCACACTAACCCAGGAAAAAGCACATTTGGTTCTCCCAATTAGTGACATCTAGAGGGATCTTACTGCCTCCCAGATACAGGCAAATTGCTGTGTTTTTGCATTTTACTTTTTATAACACCTCATGATTGTTCAATTTGGCAGGCCAAGAACACCAGTCCAGTTAAAATTTAAGCTGCTCTGAAAGCAAAGGCAGATGTGGGAAAAAGATGACAGGAACCACCAGTTACTTCTTGGAAGTAAGAGTCATGAAAAACATCTTCACTAAAGAGCTACTAATGATAATTGTTATTACACAAAACTGCACAGAACTATAGGAAAATGAAAGGTATTTCATTACAAGAAACTATATAAACACTGCCAAGGAATTCAACACATGTTGCTGAAGTTTGTCTCATTGAGCCATAGAGCGTGAAAGCCCCTCCAAACTAACCAGTACAGCAGCAGTTTGTTAAAGTTAAAAGCACTAAACTTGTATGCTCCTTCAAGGCCTCTGGCTTGGTGGAGGCATGAAATTTTCATTACGAAACCCCAATGAAACAAGAGCTGAGCCAGGCAGACAAAATTAATTCAAAGTATTAACAGGTAAGTCAAAAACCATGACCATAAACAAAAAAAGCATCATGCTGCAGGTGGTTTCTAGTCTCAGCAGAACTATCTTACTTTGCAGTTTAGCCAATGACTTGGAAGAAAAAAGAGAAAAAAAAAGATTGTGACTGAAAAACTGTGCAGGTGACAAGTACCAAGGAAGCCCTTAATTACAAAGAGGAAAGGCAACTGACAGACAGACAGCCGTCTGTGCACCAGCCTGTGTGTTTTTCCACCAGCCTGTGTGGTTTTTGCTCAGCAGATGCACAAGTTGTGAAGAACTGACAGTACCTGAGAGCATCCTCCTGAAGGAAAAAATGAGATTCCTGTTCACCACAACAGTGGTGTTGTCTACTGTTGTCACAAAACTATTTAACCAGGAAAAAGAAAGTATAAAGATCACTGTGTCTCTGGATTTCACAGGACTGCACCCTAAGTATTATCTCCAGTGCTGGTATTCAAACAACTAGAAGCATTTTGAAAAACTGGAAACAGTTTTTAAAAGGTTGGAATAATTAAAGAACAGAACGTAATGAAGGAACTCTACTTTCCACTTTTACAAAGAGAAGGTAAAGAATAAGATAGTAACTCTAGATGGAGCAGAAATTTGGATAGAGAATGCTATTAAACATACAAAGAGCTAGTAAGAACCAGAGCTAACAAAGCTGGTAGTTAAAGACAGTCAAATAAAACAATCAGTAAAGCACATAATCAAAGACTGATGATAATTACACAAAGTGAATATATTGCAGACTATTGAGAGTGAGCGTATCAAGTGACTTTCTGTTAGGAAAATGGGATATTTTTTGAAAATAAATGATCTAGTTTATCATGGGAACTAAATGAAGGACCCTTATAGCTCATTTTGGACTCATAATCAGTTAAATACAAAATAAATTTACAGCTTCACTCCAGTCCTTATCATCCACACTTTGATGTAGACACACACAAGTCTATGGGACCGGATGGGATACACTCAAGAGTGCTGAAGAAGCTGGCTGGGGTGCTCGCCAAGCCACTTTCCATCATTTACCAGCAGTCCTGGCTGACCAGGGAGGTCCCGACAAATGGGAAATTGGCCAATGTGACGCCCATCTATAAGAAGGGTCGGAAGGATGATCCAGGAAATTACAGGCCTGTCAGCTTGACTTCGGTACCCGGGAAGCTGATGGAGCAGCTCATCCAGAGTACCATCACACAACACATCCAGGACAACCAGGGGATCAGGCCCAGTCAGCATGGGTTTATGAAAGGCAGGTCATGCTTGACAAACCTGATCTCCTTCTACGACAGAGTGACCTGCTTATTGGATGAGGGAAAGACTGTGGATGTAGTTTACCTTGACTTTAGTAAGGCCTTTGACACCGTTTCCCACAACATCCTCCTGGCAAAACTGGCTGCTCGAGGCTTAGATGATCGCACGCTTTGCTGGGTAAAAAACTGGCTGGATGGCTGGGCCCAAAGAGTTGTGGTGAATGGAGTTAAATCCAGTTGGCGGCCGGTCACGAGTGGTGTCCCCCAGGGCTCGGTTTTGGGGCCACTCTTGTTTAACATCTTTATTGATGATCTAGACGAGGGGATCGAATGCACCCTCTGTAAGTTTGCAGACGACACCAAGCTGGGTGGGAGTGTTGATCTGCTCGAGGGTAGGGAGGCTCTGCAGAGAGATCTGGACAGGCTGGAGGAATGAGCTAAGGCCAACTGTATGAGGTTCAATAGGGCTAAATGCCGGGTGCTGCACTTGGGTCAAAACAACCCCCAGCAGTACTACAGGCTTGGGGAGGACTGGCTGGAGAGTTGCCAGTCAGAGAGGGACCTGGGGGTGTTGATTGACAGCCGGCTGAACATGAGCCAGCAGTGTGCCCAGGTGGCCAAGAAGGCCAATGGCATCCTGGCCTGTATCAGCAATAGCGTGGCCAGCAGGGACAGGGAAGTGATCTTACCCCTGTACTCGGCACTGGTGAGGCCGCACCTCGATTACTGTGTTCAGTTTTGGGCCCCTCACCACAAAAAGGACATTGAATTACTCGAGCATGTCCAGAAAAGGGCAATGAAGCTGGTGAAGGGTCTGGAGCACATGTCATACGAGGAGCGGCTGAGGGAACTGGGGTTGTTTAGTCTGGAGAAGAGGAGGCTGAGGGGAGACCTCATCGCCCTCTACAGCTGTCTGAAAGGAGGGTGCAGAGAGCTGGGGATGAGCCTCTTTAACCAAGTAACAAGCGATAGGACAAGAGGGAATGGCCTCAAGTTGCGCCAGGGAAGGTTTAGACTAGATGTCAGGAAGTATTTCTTTACAGAACAGTGGAATGGATTGCCCAGGGAGGTGGTGGAGTCCCCATCCCTGGAGTGTTTAAGAGTAGGGTCGACATAGCACTGAGAGATATGGTGTAGATGGGAACTGGCAGTGTTAGGTTAATGGTTGGACTAGATGATCTTCAAGGTCCTTTCCAACCTAGTTGATTCTGTGATTCTGTGATCACCCTGTGGTGGTTTAGCCCCTGCCGGGGTCTGAGACCATGCGGCCGTTACCCCTCCTCCACAAAGGGAGTGAAAATACAAAGCCCCAAGACTGAAATAAGGAAAGGTTTAATACAACAGTGCAATAGCAACACAACCAACAACAACAATAACAATAACAGTAATAGTGATAGCAATGAACAGAGCAAAATAGCTACCAAATACAGCAGTTTGAAGCACGATGTACAAAACCACGAGTGCACCCTGCTCCCGCGCCAGGAAAATGTGACCTGCCAGGATGTGACGTCTGCATGGTATCTGAATAACCCGGCTAGAGCTCCCCCCCACTGCTGGGGAAACTTAACCCTATCCTGGTTAAACCAGGACATAATAAATGCCACTGGCAAAATGGTGAAGTAGAAGGAAAGAGTCAGGAAATGTCAAGAAGCTGCAGAATAGGAGGAAGTTTCTCATCAAGCTATTCCTCACACCAGGATAAGCCACCTACAGCCTGGCTGCCACAGGTGGCTTGCAGTGGCATCCTGGGGGTCCCTCTTGAAAGTGAAAATGACAAATCAGCTCCTGGCTGTCCTCATGAGGTTGGGACACCGCAGGGACCAAAACAAACTGCTTCCCAACACCATTCCGCTGCTCCTGGGAGCTCAGGCACAGTGCTCCAGCAAGGCAGCCTCTCCTGGCTCCCACAGTACCGTACCGCTGACACCGAAGGCCGTGTGCCCTCCCTGCTGCTATAAGGCTGGGATTTCAGCAGCATTTGGTTACATCTCTGCAGGTAAAGAGTCTTTATCAAGGCTTGCCGACGTCTGCTACTGCTGAAGCTAAAGTACACCCATCCTTGAGACGTCTGGTATTTTCACTTTTGATTTCTAAAGAACTGAACCACCTTCTCTCCCCCAATTTAAAAAAAAAAAAAAAAAAGCAACCTAATCAAGGTTTTCTAAAGAAATGCAGGCAACAACTATAAAAGACAATTCTAACTTGAAATCTTTGCTTTCAGCATAATAATAGAAACTAACATAGACCAAATGTTAACACAAGCACTTTCTGCAGTCTTACATGTAAGAAGAGAACCTAAACTGGAAATTCAGCCTCTGTTGTCTTTTTAAGCTTCTATTCCTCTCAAGACTGGCAGTGGAGTAACAAGTTTCATAAAAAGCAGTGTGTTTCCTTATCGTTCAACAATCTCAGCCACTCATCTTACCTGGAGTCCTTAGCAGTACAGAAAGCCAAGTTCCAGATGATGAACAATGAAAACCTATACCAGGTATTCTCCTTCAGTGTTTTTCTTGTTTTAGAATGCCAAGAGAAGACAACCTTTTCTTCTTCCTGGGGGAAAGCTAACATATACTTTGTTCACCCGCAAGACAGTTTACAACACAAATGTCACCCTAATATGATAAAGTGTCACACTCTGTTCCAGGAGGTTATTTAAAAAAAGTTAAGAAAATCATGTCAAGCATTCCCTCTGCCCAATATAGATAAAGCCAGTAAGTAATAGCTCCAGGAATAAAGCGTACTTCCAAAGGCCAGTAGGTCACAATAAACACCAAACAGCCTGCAGAGAAGACAACTAAAGGTAATAGGATGCAAGTCACTTCAAACTACTCACCACAAATTTCAACTCCCTTTTCCTTTTTTTTCCACCCCCTGTGTTAAAAACATCAGATATTAAATCAAGCAGGAAGAGATGTAAAGGTCCTGAGAGATGCCTGTGTGCTACAGCTGCACACGGAGCTCACAGGGGTTTTCTATTCTAGTTTCTTCTGAAGACATGACCTTATCAGGAGTTCAAACTGTTAGTTGTGAGGCAATTTCCTTTAAGGGATCTTAATTTCTAGCTTTCTAAACTCCATCTTCAGAAAACTGAACCTAGCTATAGGACCACTAATAAAAGCGATCTTCATCAGCCTGCAAATACAGGAGACGCACGTGTCTTAGAGGAATAATAACCCACAGCCTCCCTCTCACTTGTGCCCAGAAGCGCATTGCCATACAGTGAGAAGCCATGCCTTCCACACAGATTCATGTCATTAGCTGAATTTTCTACATGGCTTTACAATTTTTACTTACTGTGGGGCTTTATTTTTTCTTTTTGGGTGGGCACACTATTTATTGCAAACTAAATCTATCTAATTTCATTAAAGAAAGCAAGCCAAGTAAAGAACGAGAGAAGAAAAAAGCAGCTGAGAGACAGGACAATCATCAAAGAAGAGGCAGACAAATAACTTTAGACAACATGCACAAAGAAGCACGAGTTCTAAGCACATTTATTTTTAATCCAAGTCTCTGTATCACGTACTAGAAGATGCCTTTTGCAATAACAAAACCTGCCACAACATGAAAATTTCATGGGGCTGGAAACAAGCACTTGACTCTCAGTCCTTCCTTCTCTCTATCTCTGCTTGTAACTCTGCATGCCTCCTGTGAGAATGAGATGACAATTAAATGATTTTTAGCTAGGACAAGAGACTTTGCCCCTTGCATTGATAAACCACTCTCCCTTAATTCTTACCTCACGGGGAATCCTTTTCCCCTGAACATACAGAAGTTATTGCCACCTTCCAGGTATAGAACTACTCCACAACAGAAAAACTTAAACTAACAGCATCTTAATACCTGCTGATCTAGAAAGAGTTATCACCCTCTCCCAGCAACCATGCTACCTAACACAGACAAACAGAATGCAGATTAATATTAGATAAATTCAGTGTTATGAAGTCACTGTGCTACACAGGGAATTCATTTGGTTTCTTATTTCTGCTTATAAAGGACAAGGGTACCTATCTAAAAAAACCCTGCTGCTTATTTCCAATCATCTGTAGTAAAGACGCTTCTAAAATCATCCAACATGGATTATTTACTACTCTCCACTCTGCTGAAAGAAGAAAACCCCCAAACTGACAACATACATGCATGTTACTGCTAAGAGAGGTAGTTAAATATTCCATACGAGCCCAATGGAGGATAAAAAGAAAAGACAATTACTTCCTTATCTCAAAAAGAAATCACTCAGTAGCGCTAAAAATCCACTGAAGGTTCCCTAACTCTTGTGATTACAATCAAAGTCCTTACTGTAGAATCTGTCCCAGGGAGGACCCTCTCTCTGAAAGCCTGCTACAGGTATTTGTGTGGAAGGAAGATTTTGAGACCACAAATCCAAAGATGAACATTAACATGGAGACTGCAGAAAACACAAAGGGCTTTTACTTATATTTAAGCCACAAGTAGTCAGATGACACATACCCTGCTTTGTACGCCTGAAAAACCAACGAAAAGGAATCTTGTTATACATTATTTAACACTGTTAAGAAATAACAGATGCCTCCACACACCCCCGGCAGACAAGAACAGCCCTAACACACACAGACAGCTGCTGCCGCTGCTCCCTGGTCGGCTGCAATTATTTGTCCGGCGAAAAACCAGCCGGTTTTGTCCCCCGGATAAAACCCGCATGGATGCCACCTCACCTGGTGCTCAGGCTGCCCCGATCCGCTGGGAGCTGCGGAGCGGCCCCGGGCCGGCGCTCCTACCCTCCACGAGCCCGGCCGGGGTTCTCACCCATAAAGCAGCGGCTTCTCACCCCAAATTCGGAACCAGTGACAGCTTGTTGCAGCTTGACTGCACTTCGAAGTTTCTTTTCCTCCGCCCCCACCCCCCCCACCCCCCCCCGCCCTGCGCGCACCCGGCGCTGCCCCCGCCGCGCTCCCGCAGCCCGGCCGCGCTCCCGCCGCCCCAGAAGTGGGGAAGAGCCGCTCGGAGCCTCGAGATGTGCCAATGCAGGGTAGGAAAAACCGTGCGGGGCCGCCCAGGGCCAGCCCTCAGCCGCAGCGCCGGGTTTCGGGTTTCAGCGGCGGCTCCGGAGCACGGCGGCGGGGCGGAATCCGGGCTCCCGGAATTCCCAGCCCCCTCTGCAAATCCCAGCGCCACGGCACCCGCCGCCCCGGCAGCGCCTGGAAAGCCTCCGGGGAGTGTGTCACCTTGCCTGGCCGCCGTTAGGTGCTACCGAGGCGGGCCCGCGCCCGCGGAGGGGTGATGTCTCCCACCCGGCACCCAGCAGCACCCTCGTCCTGCCCTGGGGGCAAGGGGCTCCTCTCCTGCTGCACACCCCCACCGACACACACCCTGTCACCCAGCGCAAGTGCTGGCCACCCCCCCCCCCTTCCCCTTCTCTATTTTTGCCCCTTTAGGCAGCTAAACACACTCAGAGCGGTCCTGACTCATCTCCTTGCTGTTGCCTGCATCCCCGCAACTTCGCACAAGGAGGACAAAGGGTTTTACCTCGTGTGGAGGTGCTGGGGGTCTCCATGGGACCCGCCCAGGGAGGGCTGCGTGCCCTCTCTGCAGGCCCTGCGCTGACTCAAGTAGCCCAGCAGAAATCAGAATGGGAATTATGATGGAAACTGCAGCTGTAATTGGGTTTGAGGAGCTGCCCTTCCCTCTCTGAATGGCACGACTGTCGACTGCTCCTGGGTGACTCAGTGAGCGCGAGGCTGCACTCTTTCTTTTCCCCAAACGCAGAGAGGGCAATGAATGACGTGTAACCTCCATCCTCCTTCCCACCACACCAGACCCCACAGTACTGGTTTTAGGTGGAAACACAACCGCTCTTGGAAAATCCAATATCTATGTGTTACTGGTCTCTTCTTCCAGATTCCCGTCGGGAGACAAAAAGCAGTTTCTGATACTATACAACAATGAGATCATAAGAAAAAATTACTACTGATAATAGTTGGAAACAGCACAGCACTACACTTTAAAGCCCAAGCAGAGTTCTGCACACCGTACACACTAACAAAATCCTGCCCATTTTCAGCTACATGTACCAGGCACGTGGTGTTCCTCTAATGGCTGGAGCCGGCAAATCTGTAGAAGCTGGAAAAGTGCTTTGCATGACCCAGAATCTCAGCATCTGATGAGTGTGCGGCTTGGACAGACCTAGACACACTCCCACCAACTTCCCTCCCATGACCCATTTCTCACAATTCTGCGTTTGCTGGTTCCAGCTCCACCCAATGTGACAGCGCTAAAAAATCCTCAGTACTACAAGAATTAGTTACAGCCTTTTGAAAGCAACCAGTTTTCTAACAAATTCATGAGATCTATGAAGCTTTTTCAGTAGATGAGGTCTGAAGAACATTTACATACTGTAACATAATGACATGTTATAATCTGCAGAAGTGATGATGGGATATCACTGACTGCACTGAAGCAGCTTCTACTTTTAACAGAAAAAAAGTCATCCAGCCGCCCTGTTATCCATACTGAATCAAATCTCTGAACTCTGCCTCTCACTGATGCTGCAAGAAGGTTGAGAAATGCAGCAGCCTTGTGCCCAGTCACCAGTGCATGAATGAGGGGAATACCCAAGAGGCTTTCCTCACCTTCCCAGCTTGTCGTGGGATAGCCAGCCAGAGAAGAGAACTAAGCAAGCCACTCAGCATGAGGGCTGGTCCCTGATCCTGTCACTGGAGAAAAAGTCCAGAGAGATAAAACAAGGAGGAAGCAGAGCAAAGCCATTCCTATCATCTCTCTGCCAAATTCAGAGATGAGGCCAACAGAGGTCATCAGCATCAGGGACAGCATGCTGCACCCCACCAAAATGCAGCTTGTCCCAACAACCACACCGGTTTGAAAAAACCGCTCAGTCTTGCTGACACCACGCCATTGTAATTTTTTTTTTTTTTCAAAGAGTAAACAGGGTATACAGATACATGGCTGCTCAAGAAGAGAAAGTAAACATGCAAAAGCTTTAGACGGCGTGGAGGAGGACAGAATTAAACACACACACAGCAGGATACCTGTGCTGGCCTTCAGTTTGGTTAGCTGCCAAATGCAGGCTCACAGGGAGAACAGCCAGAATGACATACTAGAAAAAACATTTTTTAATGGGCTGGAAAGCCTTTCACCATCAAGGACTGTGCCTGCTCTGATGAGGTGCCTGTACATATGGGAGCCTCACTTTATGCACCACAGTAATCGACATTATATAAAAACTTAACTCAGGCACTTCTGTAACTTTCATCTCTGCAGCTCTGCGCCTTTATTTGAACAACAGCCATATTAACACACAAGATCTCTTGTTTAAATTATAGGAAATTACTGTTCTGTTACTGTACTGTTCTCTTAAGACAGAAGTAACCCCAGGGGAATTTCCAGCTAGCAGAGAGAAAGGAGAGGGGTACAATGTACTTCCTAAGAGCGGCAAGACCCAGGAAGCGAGCTGCAGGGCAGGCTGGAGCTGCCGGCTGCGGCAGTGGGTACGTACAGACCCCCGGGCCCGTGCCAGGCCAGCTCACCAGCAGTACAAAGCTCACACAGCCTTGTGCCCGCAACGCAGGTGCTTTCAAAAACCCAGCGAAAAAACCCTTCACATCCTTGAAGAACTGCGCATTTGAAGTCTGTCTGTTAATACATAATTACAACAAGAACAACGAGAAGACCCTTTGTAGTCAGTTTTCCTTCCTTACTTCGCTCAGTGGTGGCCCTTTGCTATTGCTCTTTCTCTCTGCGGCTGTTATGGTTTGCTAGCTGATACCCTTCTAAAGCTGAGTTTCAGACTGTAAAACAATTCATATTTGCAGCTTTATGGGCTCATTTGTAAGACACATTGAAATCCTTCAGCCTGAGTTGTCTTTTCTACGTGTGTGTCACCAATATCCAGTCTTTCATTAGCTACAGTAGGGAAAGGCCAGTAGGAACAGGTCTATAACTGGAAACAGTTTATCCAACTTACACAATTAAGGCTAAGAAAAGCCTGGTTTGGTGCTGGTAGGTACCCAGCTAGTTTTCCATGCCAAGACTGCTCCTATCTAGCTCTCTGGATACCAGCCAAACCTGAGCAGGTTAAAATGCTTCAAAGATTTGACCTTTGCCTGGCAGGGAACTAAGATTTTTAATCTTTCCCTCTGGACGAAAAACATTGTTTTTTTTACAAAACATCTAATGGGACAAACCAGAAACACTTTGCCAAGACATCAAACAAAGGGGAAGGATGAAATCTGTATTTGGATGGGACAGTTTGGGCCTGCTCAAGCATGGAATACCAATGGCCAAGTGCAGGCAGTTCCAAAGGTAATTCTGCCCCTCTGGGCAAATGTGCGCCTTTGGCAAGTGGGGTCACTTAGTTAGGGGTCACAAAGTACCTTAGTCAAGTTCCCTCTTCCTTGCTCATCTTATGCAGAAATGGATCTGTGATTACTACCACGACTGAACTACTCTGAGTCCACTACTAAGCCTCCTGCCCTTAAAGCCTTTTATACCAGTGGAAGTGGCAAATTGACTTTGTTACTCTGTACAGAGCCTCACCTCCCCACCTGGTCACTGCAGAAGGTATAACAGGTTAATTGTTCTAAATCTACTGCTAACTGTGTTAACTAAGTTAACTGTGCGGCTGTTAACACCTGAAGATATATGCTAAAGAGTTCTGACCCACAGGAACCCAAACAGAAAAAAAAAAAAAAAAATTCACTCATAAAGTCAGACTTATTTTACAGGCATTTTCTGATCTAGCAAGACTCGCTCTTCCTCTGTGTGTTCATGTATGTATATACACACACAATCTTTGGAACAGGGCTTCTCTGCAGGTATCACTGCAGCCTGGTAAGCAAAGTGGGCAAATGTCATACATCAAGTCACATGGGAGAACCATAATATTCAATTTATAAAAAAAGGGTTTGCATCACTTCCCTCTTCCTTTCTGTGCAAGTGCACAGAATAACCCAGTGTTTAGGTTGGATGTCAGTATTCAGCACAGAATTTCTACTCCTCTTATAAAAGTCCAAACAATTTTATCTGGTCTACTTCCTTCAAGTCCAGATTATTGAGTCTAGAGTTGTACTAAAAAACATTATGAAAAACAAAACTTGGTTATCCTGGGCACACAGAAGGAAGCCAATTCAACTGTGTTCTGACTGAGGAAAACATGGCCACCCATGTAATATATGCTTCAAATTATACCAATTCCTTAGAACTGAAAAAGTGTCAGAAGACACAGAAAGATCTTCAGTAGAAATAGTGATTGCTTATAGTGTGACAAATCAATGCAGAAATGTAGAAAGAAGACAACCAAGATCAGGAACATCAACAGAAAGCTTTAAAACTAATGTTTTTGTTTAAGCATTCAGTAACTACAAAATTTGACTCTTTCACATGCCTGTTGCCAGGATCTCAGATTAGATCTGGTTTTATACCACTTGGCTTCAATTTCCTAAACAACTTCCGGTATTGCTCCATGATTACTTTGGGATTTACTAGCATAAACATACTATTTTTTCCCAGACATAAAGCAAATTTCATTTGGAGTCTACAGGTGGAAGGTAACTGACCTTGTCTTTGGTCAGAAGCACAGAACACAAGCATATGCATCCCTACAAGGAATGGCATCAGGTAGGAAGGAATAAAAATAAAAATCCCCTTTCTGATGTGGCCATTTCAACAGTGAATCTTCATTTACTATTATAAATCAAAGCTCAAACCAGCAAATTCTGAATCCTGTTTGCACAGGACAGCTTAGAACAGAAAGTTTTACTTCTGTTCCTTTCTATATAGAGAGTAAAACCTTCAAATATACAGATAGCATGGGGTTTCTATCCAGTTTAATAATGGACATTTCACAGAGTCCTTAGTGCCATGGAAAAATAATGTTGGGGGGGAGGGGGGGTTAAAATACATTAAAAACACCAAAGAACAGGATCTTCCTAGAAGCTGAAATTCACATGGAAAAAAAGCTTTTTAGCCCATCCCTCTTGGGAACACTGACATTGCAAAAAAAGATTTCTTCCCCTTAAAAATTAACATCGATGCTTATATTCTGCCATACATTACATAAAATCCCTCAGTTGTCCATTTAGCAGCTGCAGCAGCCTAGTTGAAATTAGCAAAACCAAAAATATAATGTGTCAGGATTTATTTTGGTGATACACTTAAAACGTATATATACAAGAACGCAAGCAGAACTTAATAGTATAGTTATGTTCCTGCTAACTGGTGTTTAAATGCATAGTCTCACCTTCTTCTCATAGATGGAGACTCTGAGTAACTCCACTTTCATAAGCATCGTACAAGCTTAGGCAATAGAGAAAACCCAAGCTGTAAGACCTCAGAGGATCTCACCACTAGCCAAGCAATCATCTCCAGTCACTAGGAGAGGAATGTTATTCATCAACAGTAAACAAGATGTCCAGTTTACATTGCTTCTCAGCAGGCTGGATGGAAAAATGGAAACGTCCACCCCATAAAGCAGCAGTAAATTTACAAGGAAAAAGCAGCACCCCACAGTGATCCTGACTGCAGGAATAAATGCATCAGATGTGATGAATTTAACACAATTAAGTCAACAGGTAAAGAATTCAGAAAACCCTCAACAATTAAGCTATGTGTCACTGTGTCTATATTTCACAATCCCTGGGACTTCTACTGAGCTGTCTTGCACACCCTGTCCAGAGGGCACTCATTCACCTAACTGTCAAGACTCATCTCTGAGGAGAAATATGAAAACACCACAGAGAACATCCTCCTGGGGTGATATTGTACTTCTTCCTATGATTTCTTGTAGCAGAAAGCTTTTACAGCAAGTGTACAGGTACAGTTATTGCACGAGGCACAATTTAAAAATCCCCAAGTCCAAATCTATCACAGGAATGACTTCTGCTGACATGTGCAGCAAAACATCACCTTCTGAGTCAGTCGCTGCTAGAGTTACATCAGTAAAGAACAAGCATAGAGGGGTGGGAAGTCAGTGTCTCAAACAGCTTTCATTAAGAAATGTCTGTATTTTTTAGTTGAGAAAACAAACACAACCATTGCATTGTATTTTACCCTGGTGGCACATGAAAAGGAGGGATCTAACAGAACCAATGTTTAACATCGACACAGATTCCCCAAGGACAGACCCGACCTGTTGGACTGCAGCTCTGAAGAGTGACAAGCCTTATCACAGGAACTACATAAATTAAGATGCAAAGGGAAACAGAGGTAAGACAAACATGACCAGATCACAACAAAAAACAAGAGAACAAAAACTAAACAGATCTGTTACACAATTTGTCCACAAAACACTCTCCTGCACAAGACAGCAGACTTAGTCACCAAGAACAAATCAGAACTTTTGGTTCTGAAGACTTGCATAGGGCAGTCAAAAACCCACGTATAGTGTTTCTTGGTCAGCTTTCATTAGTGAGCAAGCGTGATGGAAACAAACGACTCAGTTCTGTATTACTGAAGGATTATTTTAAAGAGTGTGTCAAAGAGAACCACTAAAATGCCTTGAATTCATCCAGTAAAGTTACTGTGTCAAGACTACTACTATCAGGACTTGCACAATGCCTTACAAATTAAGCACACCGTTTCCCAGGTTGTGCAAATCTCATCTTTTCACAAATATTCTTCCACATGCAAGTATCCTTTGTAGTCTTATCTCATTACATCATCATGGTAGCAATTGTCACACATTAGGTGCCATGAATATATAATACTTGCATGAAATCTGGACCTACTATCACCAACACATTGTATGCTAGGGGAACCTCAGTCATTTTCAAAGAGCTTTGGTAAAGCCACAGACAATCTGCTTGCAGGATGTTGCCTGCAAAATCTATATTGCAATAATTTAAGTGCATTCCTGGAATATGCATCACCACCTCCTTCAAGGACAGATGCATGTAGGCTACATCAGGGGCTGATAACATCCGCCATCTTACTACTTCGAGAAATATTTCCAAATATGTTATTGTTTCCTACCCCTCTGAATAGCTTACCCTGTCGGGGTGCCAATGACTAATATATCAAGGTGTATTAATACTACTGATTTGCATCTACAGTGGAGACAGTATTTGTTCATTTCCTCGAAATCCTTGTAGGAGACTCACCATCTTTTTGTTAATCTTATGAATGCATTCCTATTAACCTAGCACTGAAAATGCTTTTATTAAGGCTACTGTTGCTTTCTTTCATTTTGCTTTTTAAAATTTTTATTGGTGATAGCACTAAATGACTGGGCTTCTTTCAACCACATATGAAGGTGTATCTCTGCAGTTAGTCTACTTAAGACACCCCAGGTCAAAAACGGTTAAGAACTGTTCAGTGCCTCACCAACATTACGGATCACTTGGTCTTGGTTATCTACTGCTTCCCTTCAACTGTGGTCCTGACTAGATGAAACTGAAAGAAAAGTTCAGACCGTTAAAGCTCAGATGCCTTTTGCTAGTGGAGTGTTTGCTTTCCACCAAGTCTCACTAACAGTTCTTGCTGCACTTCAGCATTAATGCATGATGCATTATTTCTCAGTTCTGTAAATCAGGTCCTACTGTGTCCATTATATGATGATTTACATTAGCGGAGTAAAGCCAAAAAACAAAATCAGAAAAGATGAGATGCAATCCCACTCATATTTGCTGATTGCTAATCCCAACTACTTTCATCACATCTTCATTGTAAGCGTGGTTACACCTTGAGTAGCAGTAAGAACCTGAGCACTCAAACCTGCAGCGGTGTTTGCCATTCTCCATCATGCATTTCACATGAACTGGAGATAAGGAAAACCTGAGTGCTACTTCAGTCCAGCAGTGGTGCAGTACAGCTGTCTGATGGGTCATTGTAAAGCTCTGCCTGACTCCAAGAGAAAACCTTCTCATGTTTGGACACTATGAGGACACTATGAAAGCAGACAGTTAAGTAGTAAGATATCCATCATTTCCCAAACTCATTAGCATAGCATCTTTCTACAAGACTTTCTCCAGCCATGTTTGCCCTGCTATGTTTGTCCCTCTTTCTCTAAAAACAGCATTCAGAAAGGCATCGAGAACAACGTGAAATCACATGAATTTAAAGACAGATGGCATGCAGTCCTCGGTATCACTCTGCACTAAGTCACCTAGGAGCTCTTAAAGCATGACCAGAGATTTTGGGGATAAGCACGAACTATTTGCTGCACTGTAGAACAGAGCTGAGAGCTAGAACAAACACAGCTACAGCTCCCTGCTTCATCTGGAGAGCCGGTTGAGTTTTTAAGCACTAACTGACAGCTGCCTAACATTTACTCTGCTTCACTATTTGCTTCAGGAGCTTTCAGGATCTCCCAATTAAGCTCTTCAAATTCCAACAGGGGATTCAAGTGACAGATAGTTCTAGCAACAGATTCAATGTTAAAACAAAACACAGCAGTCCAAGGTCCTTTCTCTTCCATTCTTTTGGATGCATCCTGAGGCATGGCTGACAGACAATCCTCCATCTCAAACAGTGGCACCTACTTCAAAATACTAGAGAGCTCTTGAGTCATTTAATTTTAATGGTACAGCAAAATAAGGCTTTTATCTGCATAGTCCAAAAGCCCCATTTGCCACTCTGCATACTTCCTTTTAATCAAACATGAATAGGGACCTCTTCCTCCTATCTCATACATGAATGCCACTCCAGCATCTGTCCATTTTTCTCCCACATACAAGCTGTTTTCAAGGCCACTCAACTGACTCATACTTCCACTACGTATTTTATGCCTTCCAGGAGCTTAATAAAAATCTTTCAACAGAAAAAATTTCAACTAGCTCCTGGGTTTTTCTCTTGCAGTGTCATTGTCATCTGTTCTTCCTCCCCTTAGAGCTGTCAATGAATACTCCACTCTTCATCAAGACCCTTTACCCCAGAAGAACCCTGTCCACAAGAACAGGATTTTTACATCTGAGTATTTTATAGCATCTCTATTATGCTTGACACAAGCATAATATCTCAAGCCCCTGTCACAGTTTCCCCAACATTACGCAAAACAGATGCAGTGTGCAGAGGTGATGCCATGAGCGGAAGCTGCATGGGATCGGATATTCAAATGAAGCAACATAATTGGATACCTTAATCATGGCAATAAAGGCTGCTGCACTCATCTCCACATGCCTCATTTAGTTTACGAGTATTTTCCAGAACCTAATGTATGTCTGATGACCTGTGTAGTCAAAGTTTTTAATTCCAGAGATTTTATCGAGGTGCCATGGCAAATGACCTCCTCCTCTAGGCAAGCAGCCACAGAAATGAAAAGGGTCACTTCTTGCAAAAATGAGATAATTACAGCTATTACTTCAAGAAGAAAAAAAGCTTCCCTTCCTTATGTACTCTGAGTAATGCCTTCAAGTCATCAAAGTAAAACGGTGGGGATTATTACTTTGTGAAGTATAATCCAGCATGGATGACATACAGACCTCTCAGTTTTCGACCCCACTATTTCATCAAGCAATTTAGCCAGAGCTGGTAAAATTTGTATTAAATGCATATATAAAGGACGTGGCGTACAGGTTGTGTTGTGTGGTTTGGTTTTTTTTAAATACAGTCTCATTTTTGCAGTACATACTGCAAACACAGAGATTATCAGTTGCCCCTCACAGGCAGGCTATGCATGGGAATCAATAGTCACTGCTCCCCAGCTTCTTCAAGGCTGTGGAAGAAGCCTCCTGTGACAGACATCCAGATCCAAAGATGGAGAAACTAAGACTGCACCTGGTATTTCCAGAATTACGAACCTCACCAGCTGCTCCCTGGAAGGCCTTGGTCATGCAGTTTTCCTCATCACGGTGGAAGCTGCCACCTTTCATCCTTTGTAGACAGGAGCGTTTCTAAGTCAGTACACAATTCCAGCATTCCGACTCTACAACAAATGCTGAAAACCAAGGGAGTGATCTGACAGAGGCTACCTGTGATTCACACCTGCCTCACACTGTGCATCACTGCATCAGGGAACAGAAACTAGTGAATAAAAATGTATACTAAATCTCAGCAGCTAGCCATTGAGACTAAAAACCTAAAAACTTCAGATTAGAAATAATATTTACCTTTATGGGTAACTATCCGTGGGATAACTTTCCAACAGTTGTGCTTGACTCTCCATCACTGGAACTCTTTAAAACTTTGAGGTGGTTGGCATCACAGAGACATGGTGGGATGGCTTCTATGACTGGAGTTTTGGAATGGAAGGATACAGGCTCGCTACCCTGGACTTCAGGAGAGCAGACTTTGGCCTCTTCAGGGGTCTGCTTGGCAGGGTAAGATGGGATAAAGCCCTGGAGGGAAGAGAGGACCAAGAAAGCTGGTTAATATTCAAGGGTCAGCTCCTCCAAGCTCAGGAGCGATGCATCCCGTCAAAGAGGAAGTCAATAAATCTGCCAGGAGGCCTGCAGGGATGAACAAGGAGCTCCTGGACAAGCTCAAACACAAAAGGGAAGCCTATGGAGGGTGGAAGCAAGGACAGGTAGCCGGAGGAGTATAGAGAAACTGTCCAAGCAGCCAGGGATCAAGTTAGGAAGGCCAAAGCCCTGACAGAATTAAATCTGGCCAGGGACATCAAGGGCAACAAAAAAAGTTTCTACAGGCAGATCGGTGATAAAGGAAGACTACGGAAAACGCGGGCCCTCTCTGGAAGGAAATGGGAGACCTGGTCACCCAGGATATAGAGAAGGCTGAGGTACTCAACAACCTTTTTGCCTCAGTCTTCACCAACCCGGGCTCCAGCCACACCGTTCAAGTCACAGAAGGCAAAGGCAGGGACTGGGAGACGGAAGAACCACCCACTGTAGGAGAAGATCCGGTTCGAGAGCATCTAAGGAACGTGAAGGTGCACAAGTCCATGGGACCTGATGAGATGCATCTGCAGGTCCTGAAGGAACTGGCAAATGAAGTGGCCAAGCCACTGTCCACCATATTTGAGAAGTCGTGGCAGTCCAGTGAAGTTCCCACTAACTGGAAAAGGGGAAAAACAACCCCCATTTTTAAAAAGGGAAAGAAGGAAGACTCGAGGAACTACAGGCCAGTCAGTCTCACCTCTGTGCCCAGCAAGATTATGGAGCGGATCCTCCTGGAAACTATGCACATGGAAAATAAGAAGGTGATTGGTGACAGCCAACATGGCTTCACTAGGGACAGATCGTGCCTGATGAATTTGGTGGCCTTCTCTGATGGGGTTACAGCATTGGTGGATAAGGGAAGAGCAAATTATGTCATCTACCTGGACTTGTGCAAAGCTTTTGACACTGTCCTGCACAACACCCTTGTCTCTAAATTGGAGAGACATGGATTTGATGGATGGACCACTCGGTGGATAAGGAATTGACTGGCTGGTTGCACTCAAAGACTTGCAGTCACAGCTCGATGTCTGAGTGGAGAGAATTGATGAGTGGCGTTCCTCAAGGGTTAATGTTGGGACCAGTGCTGTTTCACATCTTTGTTGGCGACATGGGCAGTGGGATCGAGTGCACCCTCAGCAAGTTTGTCACCAACACCAAGGTCTGTGGTGCAGCCGACAGGCTGGAGGGAAGGGATGTGCCATCCAGAGGGACCTGGACAGACTGGAGAGGTGGGACCATGCAAACCTCATGGAGTTCAACAAGGCCAAGTGCAAGGTCCCACACATGGGTCAGGGCAATCCCAAGCACAAATACAGGCTGGGCGAGGAGTGGATTGAGATTCTCCCCAAGGAGAAGGGACTTGGGGGTACTAGTGGATGGAAAACTGACTGTGACCCAGCAATGTGCGCTCGCAACCCAGAAAGCCAACCGTGTGCTGGGCTGCATCCAGAGAAGCGTGACCAGCAGGTCAAGGGACAGAATTCTCCCCCTCCACTTCGCTCTGAGACCCCCCCTGCAGTGCTGTGTCCAGCTCTGGGGGCACCAACATCAGAAGGACATGGACCTGCTCGAGTGGGGCCAGAGGAGGCCACGAAGATGATCGGGGGGCTGGAGCACCTCCCCTGTGAGGACAGGCTGAGAGAGTTGGGGGGGTTCAGCTGGAGAAGAGAAGGCTCCGGGGAGACCTTAGAGCGGCCTCCCAGTACTGAAAGGGGCTACAGGAGAGATGGGGAGGGACTCTTGATCAGGGGTGTAGGGATAGGATGAGGGGTAACGGTTTTAAACTGAAAGAGGGGAGATTTAGATTAGATATGAGGAAGAAATCTTTTAATGTGAAGGTAGTGTGAGACACTGGCACAGGTTGCCCAGAGAAGCTGTGGCTGTCCCCTCCCTGGGAGGGTTCAAGGCCAGGTTGGACGGGGCTTTGGGCAGGACGGGGCTTTGGAAGGGGTCCCTGCTTGTGGCAGGAGGGGTGGAACTAGATGGTCTTTAAGGTACCTTCCAACCCAAACTATTCTATGATTCTGTGATATACCAAAACACAAATTACAGGCTTCCCATCATTTGATACCAGGTTTCCCTCAGGGTCTGTTATGCACCTGACCATCTCCACAGTCTCACATTGTCCCTTCTGACACTCTATCTTTGCTGCTAGAGATCTGCTTATCTCCATTTACAGAGAAGCAGTTCTGAAAGACTTTAAGGCAACACCAAATAACCAGAAATTCTCCACTTACCAGGAGACCAGCAAGGATCATCTGCAGTGCATATAGTGGCTGATAGAGGAATAACTTCATCTGGCTCATCTCCACCAAGTGTTTCACAGGAAGTTCCAAGCCCTAACAAGTTAAAAGCTTCTCTCTTTTTAACTCTTGTTCCTGATAAGTGACTTTCCTCCCCTTACCCCAGGCTAGGAAGTCTCAACCTGATGCTCCAATACATTTATTTTGTGAATCTCTTTGACTTTTTGAGGTAAAACTTTTGCTATCAGGCAAAAAATGACAACCTTCTTTCTGTAACTGACAGAGAATCTGTGTGATGATAATACTTATTGATGTCTACTTCATCCAAGCTTGCCTTGCCCACCCAAGCCCCCCCTCACCCATCTAGTTGTGACCATACAATACAGACTGTAGAGCAGGAGGAGAATGTAACTGGCTACACAAGAAATGAAACTTTCTGTGGAACCAGATCACACTGCATCTACCATTAAGCCCTAAGCCCACAGTGGGACTCAAATCCCTTTCAGAGAGGCTGCCAGAAACCTTGCCAGTTCTCAGCCAGAACCTAGCTGTCAAACACAGACCAGAGCTTTATAGCAACCCAGGCCTTCCTACGTGCCAGACCTTGGGGACCAGATGCAAGAGAAAATGCAATAGTCTCTGACTAGCTTCCCCACCACTCCCTGCTCAAAACCAGAAAAAAAAAAAAAAAAAAGCCACAATCATCCCTGGCCCATCTGCAGAATTACAATGGCATGAATGTTTGGCATAGCCATGCCAGTTCCCCATACAGCAGCAAGTTGCTACCCTGCTAATATGACAATGGAGCTAAAAAATTCAGAGTAGGAAAATGCGTCCCAGACTGTAAAACCATTCCTACTGATCCTTGCATAGAAATCATGCACAACTCAGTCTTGTAAATGGAGTATTTCAGCAAATCTGGATGCTAAACCCCACCCCTGTCAGTATTACTTTCCCCCTTCCAAAAATGTAATTGTGATATTGGGAACTTCTGGAAATCCATACTGCCGTGGTAATGTCTTGTTAACTTCTCTTCAACTTACCTGGCAAGTCTCAGAAATGAGACAGATGTCATGAGTGATATAAACAGTGAACAGGATCCAGCCCAAAAAAAGCAATGAGCTAGGGGCCATGAGATTTGTGTTCTAGCCCAAGTCTCTGCCAGCCAAGCAAATCTGGGCAACCCATGCTGCTTTTCTATGTCTGTCTTTCTCCCCCACTTCAAACACATCTGTTTCAACTTAAGCTCTCCAGGACAATGACTCTCTGTTGCTACAATGCCCAACATGCTGTGCTTCCATTAGGAAGCAACAAAAACCTTATATGCATAAGGTGACTGTTGGATACCCAGGCTCAGTTGCCAAAGATTCTGGCACAAGATTTTCTTTTTCTGTATTCTCTGCTGCAGAGGAACAGGATGAAGTCACCCACTCATTGCACTGCAAGCAAAGTAAAGAGGAATTTGGATTGTGAATCCCATCTCAACGGGTCAGGAAACACATCTAATATCACTTCAAGTAACTGTATAGAGCATGAGTAAATAATGCCTTGACAATTTTTACACAAACCCTAAAAATCAGAGAGAACTCACTGATTCTAGGACTTTTTCTGGCACATGAAAATTCTGGGCAGGCCCTCAATTTTTTCCATATTGGGTGGTATGTAGATGACCTGGAAGAGGGGAGGGAAAAGTAGCCCAGTATTGGTCCCACTGAGAGGGGTAAACAGTCTCAAAAGAGCAAGTGAGAAATGGGCATCATTTTGCTTGTATGAACCATGGGCTGGAAATTGCTTCAGTAAAATAAACCACCTTTAGACACGTCTCTTGTTTTGAGACACGCACTAATATGAATACCAGGACTCAATAATTTAGCTTCTCCAAATCTCGCACACGCAGGGCCAGCTATATCTTGCAGCAGGACAGAAAATCCCAAGCAGACACACTGCTGTTATACTGACCTCTTTGTGGGCATCTACCTGCAGCAACATCCTGATTACTAAAATGATACTGACAACTGGGACGTGGCAAGGGGCTCCCAAAGGAGGAACAGATATGCACAACACAGACCATGGTTTAGAGGAGAAACTAGAACCATTTTTACTACTACTCAGTCGCATACATTAAATACCTTTCAGAATTTAGCTAAAGGCAAGAAACATTCCATTTCACAGGTGCTTTGATGGTAATATCCCAGTGCTGATACTTCTGCTCAATTCCTCCCCAAAGCCATCTGCATTGTACTGCACTCATGAAGCCATCACCTCTGCCAACCAGCCACTACATCCCACTGTTACTGGGAAAGACAAAGAGGAAAAACACATTTATAACACAGTCTAAGTCACTCAACCCAAGCAACATCCAAGAAGATATTAGTTACATAAGAAATTCTAGAATACCTTCCATTTCAGTAAGTTAGACTCACTGTATGTGGCCAAAGCACCCTCAAGAAATAAGAGAACGAAAAAATTAATAAGGACATTGGGAAGTTAAGGATCCAAGTTAGATCTATACCAAATTGTGCATAACACACAGACAGGCCCAAGATAAATCTATCCATTGGGCAAAACCAGCTTTAAGATGCACTAAAGAAGAGACAAAAGCACATTAGCATGTTAATTGCTGAAGTCCACAACACGATTTGAAGGTGCCCGTTACACCCTAGTGCACAGAGGGTCTCAGCTTTAACTATCATGGGCACTCCATTGCCACCACTGATAAGTGTAACTTACCTTCTGAGAGGACTGCACTATGCAGACTGCCGTCTATCATCTGTACCTTTGAGCTGTTTAGATCATTTTTCAAGACAGAGGATGAGAGGACAGACTGAAATGCCTTTTCTGACTATTCCTGAAGCTCAGACATACCCTCCTCACATACCACCTTCTCTACCTATTCCCCACTACATTGCTACACCTGATGACCGTGTCTGCTCTACAGCAGATCTCAGTGGGTATTTACACACTCCACGGGAGTGCAGACGAGAAATGGGAGGATTTCTTCTGGCATTTGACTCAAGTACACAGTGCTAACCACTTTGTTTCTCATATTATGCCTATTATTTCTGCACTCCTATTACTGTGGAACAGTACTGTAGTCAGATACATAGTGCTAGATAGGACTGCTGTGTCTCCTGCCAAACTGCACTTCACTGTTGCTGCTTTAAATACTGTTTTTACAAATATTTTAGATCACTTTATCCATCATTGTGGCTTCAGTGAAGTCAAAAGGTTAAATGCTCTTGTACACCAGCTGAAGACCTTTCTGTGTAGCAGGAAATCTTTCTATGAATTACACTGTTAACATGTGTCATCACCAGGATTAAGAAATACAGGACTTGTGAAGAGAATAACCAAGAGGGTGAATTATAAGCTTTGACTTCATATGATGCAGTAGCAAAGCAAAAATCTAATACAAGTGAATCACAGTTGGGTTTAGTAAAATGTAATTACATTAATCAGTTGGACATTTCCTGGGGGGAAAAAAAAAACAAAACCAAAAAACCAACAAACAAGCCACAGTATCATCACAGAGTAGAAAAATCTTGTTAGCGGAATGAGGGGAAGCTTTTGTCCATCTCAAAGGTAAAAAAACAGCCATTAGCATTCATGTTACCAGGAGCAGTCAACAGGAAAACTGTAACAGATCATAAAATAAGCTGATTGAGTCTTGTCTTTTCAGTTTACCATTATGGAATTTTAGTTCACAGTCTTATTTTGCAAGTATTTTGCAGGTGTCCCTTGATGGCACAGGCTGAGAAATCAGTAATTTTGCGTGGCTGCTTTTGTGAATATTATTGTCAAATAGTAAACGTTTATATCCTTTACAGGCTGAAGGCAAGCATTTACGTTGGTTTATAGTGGCTATTCAGTTTTAACCAAAAATCCTAACATTTTGTGTATGAGGAAGTGTATGGCATATTTTGGGATAAGCATGGGGTGAATGAGGTGCAACCAGTCATAACTGCGACAGAATGCAATGGACAGAAAAAAGATCACCTGGATAGAAAAGTGAACAACTTCATTTAATTCACTTCTAAATAGAGTGCCTCCTGAAAAGCTGTAACTGATTTTCTAATATGTTCAGGATGGCCACAATTCAATAATAAGCAGTGCCTTTATATCCAATTCCATTTTGTTTCCAGAATTTTTAGGAAGAATTTATTTGCTTTGGGCATTTTACTTAGCGGCTTTTCCATCAAATAAATGGATTTTATTTCACTGACAAGAACATGATGGAAAGACTCCAGTGGTTTGGGGGTTGGTAGTTTGGGGGTTTTTTTGGAGGCGTTTGTCAAGCCCAGGAAAAAAAACATTACTGTAATGTTGGACAAGAAATCCTGAAATATTTCTAAAAAACTTTTAAAGACAAATTTGTTGTTTCCATTAAGCATATAAACAGTAATCTAGAAAGGGGGAGTTTTTAGTGACATGATAAAGCACTCAGACCATACTCTTATGGTTTATAATGTCACCAGGACCATTTTAGTGTTTTTTCCCTTCACACCTCACTGCAGTCCTGTTCGTTATTCTCTCTAAATACCATTATTCTCTCCTGAAATTACAAGTTTGCTGCATTAGAGAAGCAGCAATTCCAGGAAATCATATAATTCATTGGTAGAACTCATGTACCTACAGTCTCCCAAATTGCATGAAAATCATTCAGGCCTATCAGCTGGTCCCAAACTTATGTGTCAGCATGTCTTAAGCAAATCTTAACTTCAGATGTAAAGAGACCAGCTCCTTCAGCACTGAATGCACTCACAGTCCACACATGAATGAACAGCATATGCTATAGGCACTTTTAGGCAAACAAAGAAAAAGCATTATGCCTACCTCCCACCCTGAAAAATAAACATATTAAGGCATGACTAACATTTCTCCATGTGGTGATGGATGACAAGGGTGCCTGCTGGGGCAGCACTACACACCAACCTATGCTCATGCTAGTATTTTTAGGCAGAAAGGGAAGCCAAATAGTAGGGTTATGTTATTCTTCAAATATAGGAAGAAAAACTGCAGTGTTGTGCCCTTCTGCAGAAATCTTAATGACCTAGACACCATTTCTTCCAAGGCTTGAGGTTGCCCAACTCTCATCACCCTCCCTCCACCAAACCAAACATTCATAGGCCAACTTGGAATCAGGTCCTGCCTTTTTTCACGCAACTCATGCTTTCAGTTTGGCCAAAACTTCTTGTAACATCACCTTCTAGAAGTATTTTACCATTTCTGCCTCACAAAATGTGATTAAGCAAGAAGGACAAGCACTGAAATGAACTTAAGCAAAAACCTGTGCCTCCATGATCAGGTGCACTGCAGCAAATAGTAATTGTTATCTAAAATACAGTTATTTTCTGCTTGGAATATTCCTACAAGTGACCAAACCAAACTCTAACATTTAAACAAGTCCAAACACCAAGCAATCTTGGATCAAAGTGACCATTTCATAGCCTCGAGCATGTTTCCAACACTTAGCTGGTATTTCTGAACCTGTGAAAGAAAATAAAATATTCTTTTCCAGAATCTCAAGCAAAGCCAGCTGTTTGCTTCATCAGGACAGGTCACCACTAGTATTCAGCTGCCGAGCACGAACATGTTTGAGAATTATTTCAGTTGTGCAAACTATGAGTCTTCCATTTCTGTGATAAAGTACTGAAGGCCTCATTAACTGAGAATACACACCAGTGACAGTTACAGCCTGAGGCACTGAAAAACCTCAGACTGCAGTTTCCCTTCCTATTGCTAACCTAAATAGGTTGCACCAAACTCCACACACAGGTAAATTTCCCAGATCCATAAATTGAGCAAATTGCTGGTGTTTAAGGGCATTTAAATTCAGTCATATGCAAAAGTCCAGACCACAGTTAGATTCCAGGCAAATAAAAATGTATGGCCTTGTTTTCATCTGGGATCCTTTTCTTTATATTTTAATGTTTCTTTGTACAATTGCAAAGTATTCTCTGCCTAGCACATGTTATGAATTCTCTCTTCTGGAAGGCCTACGCTCAGTGCTGATCTGCGTACCTTAGCTTCACCACAATGCATAACTTATTGCCTGATCACGTCCTCCAGTTTATGTTGCCAGAGGTGAACTAACTAAAACACAAGTCTAAAGTTTGACAGTGGGGACTGATCACAACTCTGGCATCATTGTCAAACTATGAAGCTCTCAACAGTTTGTAGCAGGGTGGAATTAAGTAGACAGTGACTTTCCTCTGGGCTATTCCCATCATTCATTTTCCTCTGGACTATCCCTCTCTGTTTCTTACCCTTTTCCAATTTCCTCAGGACATGTGCAGACCTAAATAGCTACGACAATTATTTCACTACCAGGAGAATGGAAAACTAAGAGAAAGTCTGAATCCACACTGCTGAACTTCTCTTGATGGTGGTGTTCTCTTTTCTTCAATGAACTCTTGTCCTACAATAGCATCTGTGTTTCAACTCCCTTGCTCAGCTTCTTCAAAGTGTGGCTTGCCTTTGGGAATTTTTTTCTAAGAATACAATAATACAATGTGAGCAATAACATGAGGATGTGTTCCTTGTAAGAACTTAATTTGATGGAAAAAAGGACTAGAGTATCTTCCATGGAATTTGTTCCATCCAAGCTATAGCAATTTTTACTTTTTATACATGTTCAAAATAAAATTTGGTTTTGTTTTCTGGACTTGCTCTTTTCAGCAAGTCTTGAGCATACTTTGGTTGAGTTCAACAAGCTCAGCTTTATGAATATTTGGTGTTTCCCTGCCCTCTGAACACCTCCTGAAACTTAGCTATTTATACAAAAAGGGAAAGGGTTAGTTACCTACCAAAAAGCACCCCCACTCTGATCTTGAAAATTGATCTCTCACCATGGACTGTTCATACCTTCCATTCCTTAACATCATCTTTAGCTTCTTCATTGGTTAGGAAAGCACAGACAATACTGGCATGAAAATTTTTGTGGAGAATATTAGATCTGCTGTGGTTGTAGGAGATGAGAAAGACCCATCTGTGAAACACTGTCCTAGAAACAGCAAAGTGTCTTTCCACCCTTCTGAGGCTTTCCTGGGAACCTCTTGGAAGGAAAACTTCCATACAATTAAAAAAAAAAAAAAGGAGAGATTGTATCTCACAAAATGGCTGCTTCCAAGAGATGTCATTTTTCATGAACCCCACTTTTTTTTACTACATGTAATTTGTAGTAAACTTAGCCTTCTGAAATAACAGCATCAGCACTATCATTTAAAAGATTATGTCACAGAATATAGGAAGACTCATGCCAAAATAATAAAAATCATCATCTTATCAGATATGGCAACTGTTTCTTACACATTTTCCACAAACTACAATATTTTGCTACTCATACGCAGAGAAAGAGGTCTCCTTAAAAGGAAAAAAAAAACAAAGTGTGGTTAAGATCTGCTCATTTTGATTAATAGCTTTAATAAACAACATCAAAAAATTGCTGCAGTATTGATACAGAAATACTGTATGGTTTTAACTTTCTTAAGTTATGTCCAGGTTCTACTGTGACAGCTAACTTCAAAGTGTACGTCCAAAGTAAAATGCACAGAAAACAGATTTTTTTCATGAAACACGGTGAAAAGGGAAACTTTGCTACAGCCTTTGACAATACAAATAGCAAATCACAGAACTTAACAAATTTCCAGATTTAAAGGATCATGAATATTATTCTTAATGTAACTCTGTCCTAAAAGATAGCAGTACTGGCAAAATGCTCTTCAAATTCTGCCACACTTCAACAAAAATATCACAACGTATCCAGAACATCAGCGCTCCTTATTTTCTAAATCCAGCAATTCTTTGCTCACAAGAATAGCCTCAGTGTTGTAAACTATCAGATAAGCTTCACTGTTTACTCAGCCAACTCAGACAACAGGTCTGAGATACTAGTACTAGTGGGTTTTTTGCTTGTTTTAAAAAGCACCAGTACATCACGACCAAGCAAAGCTAACGTGTCTGACCAAAGCCACAGTAACTGTAATTGTCTTTGCAGCAGCCAAAGTGCTAATTGTCTGAAGAGTTCATCCATACCCATCACACTGTCATGTTTTCCTCTGTGGCAATACCTAGAGAAGTAACAGCTCTTGTAAGGTTGCTGTCAACTATTTTTCACTAACAACTTTTTCAGGAGCATTATAATCATTTCTTCCTTCAGCTAGGTGAACTGAGTCATGAGGGCTGAGATGTTCAAGTCCACAAAAAAACCATTTCATGATTAAAAGAAACCGGACTTGGTTCTTTGTTACAGCTCCTAGTCATTAGTCTACATTATCCTTTTAATTATTTGGTATTTCATCATCTAAGCCTTTTAAATAAGCTAAGCTATATATAGCACACTTAATTAAAGCTGAGCTTCAGCATTCAACTCTTTTCTATCTGAAAAAATGTTATAGTGAGACTCTTGGTGGCCAAACAAGAGTGCAAACGTCCTCTTATGACAGAAGCAGTGATGAACTAAGAAATGTCCCTCTCATTAAAGCGGCAGCCATCTTACTTAGCATTCCAGAAGACTGAAATTATTTGGGGGAAAATTGTCACACTGGATAGAAACTGCCTCCTTGAAAGAGTAGCCCTAGATTAATGGTGATGCAAAAGTTGTGCAAATATTAGATGATTATAAATCCGCTTAAGAAAGCATGAGACTGTCAAGGCCAACTGTTGCAAGCCATTACTCACTCACACAATATAGTGGCCCAGCATTCCTCCTGAATGCTATAGCCACCTTGTCAACAGAGGCGATGTATTTATTTTGTTAGAGACACACACAAAAGTCAACTTTAAAATCCAATACAAATGTGACTATGATTTTTCAGTAAAGACTATTTCAGTTTTCTGCTTTTTGGATTTTTGGAAATAGGAAATGATTATTTCCTAGACATGTATATTGCCCTCTTACCCACATGCCACCCTGCGACAACGTACAAACAAGCAAAATGCTTACAACAGAAACTATAAAGACAATACATACGCTCTGTGCAACATGCTGAAATAATGCTCTACACAACAATTCTGCCCTTACTCTAAAATGGGTTAAACAATTCAGTGCAGCAAATAGACTTTCTGGACTTACTTTTCAGATAAATTTCACTACTGCTTGAGTTGATTGACAGCCGGCTGAACATGAGCCAGCAGTGTGCCCAGGTGGCCAAGAAGGCCAATGGCATCCTGGCCTGTATCAGCAATAGGGTGGCCAGCAGGGACAGGGAAGTGATCTTACCCCTGTACTCAGCACTGGTGAGGCCGCCCCTCGATGACTGGGTTCACTTTTGGGCCCCTCACTACAAAAAGCACATGGAATGACTCGAGAGTGTCCAGAGAAGGGCAACGAAGCTGGTGCAGGGTCTGGAGCACAGGTCTGATGGGGAGCGGCTGAGGGAACTGGGGTTGTTTAGTCTGGAGAAGAGGAGGCTGAGGGGAGACCTCATCGCCCTCTACAGCTGTCTGAAAGGAGGGTGCAGAGAGCTGGGGATGAGCCTCTTTAATCAAGTAACAAGCGATAGGACAAGAGGGAATGGCCTCAAGTTGCACCAGGGAAGGTTTAGACTAGATGTCAGGAAGTATTTCTTTACAGAACGGGTTATTAGGCAGTGGAATGGATTGCCCAGGGAGGTGGTAGAGTCCTCTTCCCTGGAGGTGTTTAAGAGTAGGGTCGACATAGCGCTGAGAGATATGGTGTAGATGGGAACGGTCAGTGTTAGGTTAATGGTTGGACTAGATGATCTTCAAGGTCCTTTCCAACCTAGTTGATTCTGTGATTCTGTGATTCTGTGAGTTATGGCAAGAGCAGCACAGGTAAAAGGCCATTATTGAAATAAAAGCATATTTTATAACAATGTAATTATATTCTGCACATAATTTTGTTGCCCGTTTACTCAGTGACAAAGGGTTCATCACTCTTGTTCACTCTAAACATGCAGTGTTGCTTGAAGAAAATGCAACCTGGATCTTAGTCTTTTCCCAGAGCCCAGGGCCACTGTGCAACTGGGGCAGCGTGCAAGCTCTTCTCTGCCAAACATCAAGGTATGTCTGGGATAGTCAGGAGGAGCATTCAACACAGTCTTTCACTGATGGGCCAAAAATTCACAGTTCTGATAGCACTGACAGCAATTTCAAACTTGGCCTTTCATCTAACTTACAGCTAGGATGAAAAGCCAACACTCCAAATTTTGCCCACTCCAACGTACACATTTTTATTTTAGATGAATAAAAGATTTCTTCAATATGCATTTCCCCCCTGCCCCCCCCCCCCTTTTTTTTTTTTTTTACAACTATGATCTAATGTTTCAGACATCCATCAAAAAATATCCCTGGAAGTTTATTTCCACCTGTTCTTCATTCTTCATCAGCATATTTCTAGATCCATCAGTATCATCTTACTTGGAGTTCTTCTAAGTGATCTCTAATCTACCACATGTAAGCTCCCTTCCAAACACAGTATGTTACAGAGCTCCTTTCACCTTTAATTAATATGGATTCCTACAATGGAAATTACCCCATCAGTGGGAACACAGCAGTAGCCTGTTCAACAGACAATGTCGATGGTTTACCTAGAACATATTTTTATGTACTTATAATAACCCTCCAAACCTCTAAAGAGAATTAATGCTTAAAGTTTCTTTCCTCCTCAGGTGCTTTTGTCAAGCCAAGCATGTTCTGATGAGGCATACAAATACTTGTCAGAAATCATTAAAAGTAGGGCAGCTTAGTAAAATTGACTAACATTTTCTTCGGTTCATCAACAAATGCTTGCATGAAAACAAAACATTTCTATGCAATGTAGAATAAAAATACCTCTGGCTTTACTGTTTTCATGGTATGATCTGGGCATTCCTTCATGTTAGGACTCTCCATTTTCTTTGCTCTTCCACTTCAAGTCATGTTTAATGGAAAATTACAGCTCCTCCCAGCCCAAAGTGCCTTACCAAAAAAGTAAACAGACTCTTCTTTGCCCTTTTCCAAAGGACAGAAACCATTGGCAAGACTCCCACAAACTCTTTTCTGTTTTGTCTTAGCTTTCACAGGTATTAGCAAAACAATAGATCGAGTTATGACTTCGCCTTCCAGAGGGTGAAAAACCAAGTTCCATGGCCATGGTTTCCTTTACATGCAATAATTGCACTAACACGCTACACTGTGTATTTGCTAATTAAATCAAACTCCATGCATACATTCACATCAGTACACCAATTCTGAGTCATTTGTGGCAGAGGTCTCCTAGCTATGTTTGCAGCTACTCCTGTTGATAAATGACTTTTCACATTAGAAAGAATATACAAATAGCAGCAGGATCAGCCTCCAAGCCTCTTGTTTTTAGCAGCAGCAATATTTCACCAGTGTTGCGTAGCATTACTCAGCCTTGCACAGGGCCTCTGCAGTAGCTAAGTTTCCCTACTAGCTGTCATGTGTAATTTTTATGATCCACTATTTCTACAATGAGAAAGCCTCCCTCCATTGCCACCATCACACAGAGCATCTCCAGAGCTCTGCTTTTAAGAGCTGTCACTGATGCCTGGTATTTCAGCTGAGCTGCTGGCACACGTATGGATGTGATACTGCCATTCATCTGCTTTACAATGACCTCACTAACAGAATCAATTGGCAGATTCACAATCAGGCTGACCATTTTATGCTGAGTAACATCAGGAGGGCAGACAGACCAAGAAAGGAAACCAGCACAAAGAGAGCGGGACAGTGAAACACATCTTAAGCTGTACAGCAACAGTGGCCTGCAAAGCCAGCATTCAACCATCTTCTGTGTAAAATTTTGGAAATTCTCTTTTTACCTGTATTGAGTATTATCTCTACTGCAATTTTCACTGCAAGACTGACAAAACATCAATATCAGAGTTACAGCTTGATTTTGCTTTGTATCAGTCTCCAAACAGGTAAAATTTGACCTCAGCTTTAAAAAAAAAGAGAAGGGTAAGCCGAATCTTTTTAAAAGAACCTATAGTTCAAAGCTTTACTTCTGAAAGCCTTGCTAGCCTGTGGTGCAAGACAACCAGTATCATGACAATGCACTGACATTCATTTTCCTCAGTAGTTGGTAGCACATTTGTGCCAATACATCAGCCAGATAGAGGCCAGATCATCCACAGTTCTGAAAGGTGACAGTAAAATGCAGATATTAGAATTTGCTGAAGTATGTTGAATTATTTCCTTTTGATTTATCCTTTACAAAATGCTACACTAAGACTGGTATTCACACAAGCAAATAGTTTTAGGTAAACCTGCATTGTGAATATCTGAACTGCTCACCTCACATTGTTGCTCGTCCCATTCCTATGACAGAAGTCTGTCACTGCTCTTTCATTCATGGTAATCTTTGGATTAAATCTACAAAATAAAGCAAGTATAAGTAACTGGTAAAGGAAGTGAAGCCTGAAAATGTAGAAAATGTTTCAGAGCATGGCTGAAAGTCATCCAAGCTGTCTCTGGAAGCTTCCAAAGAACTACTCCATGCTATGTCAAACTGTAATTAGGAATTTCTTGCAGTCTCTAAAGTACAGCCTATGAGAGAAATAAGACCAGAAAATAATGGAAAAAGGGTCAGCAACTTGCTGGCAAAAAAAATACCATCTCACACAAGAATTATATTAATAATAGAATGCAGTGGAGACAATGTATAGCTGAAACATGTTCGGTAAAGCATGCTGAGCAGAAACACTAAGCAACATCCAGTCAAGACTAAACTATTTCATCAGAGAAAATATTTACCAAGAAGCTTGCAGCAACTGGTAGTGTTTCATGAAGACAAGACAGACTTATCAAGTATAACTAGACAAATTCCTGCAACCCAACAGGTGTGTATGCTACCCACAGGAGTGTTTTAAATTAGGTAGAAGCCGTGTCTTAACAGTTGTTTTGCTCAAACACTAGCCAAGCCTATCTTGCCTGCTGAACACTGGGCAACATAGCTTAAAAGTTGACTGTTTTTCACTAGAGTGGAAGTATCTTATTCAGAGAAAAAGGGTTGGTTGTCAGCCATTTGCATCTCACTGGGGAAGGGATTGCCATGCCAAAGAACAACATGCTGCTTTGGAAGCTTGCTAGAAGAGTCCCTTTAAATGTACCACCATCAAGCACAGCACAGCTAGCTGGTTGAGGGAGGTGATTGTCCCAGTCTACGCTGCACTGGTGCAGCCCCACCTCTAGTACTGTGTGCAGTTTTGGGTGCCTCAACGTAAGAAGGACATTGAACTACTGAAGTATGTCCAGAGGAGGGTGACCAAGATGGTGAAAGGCCTCAAAGGCAAGACTGATGAGGAGCAGCTGAGGTCATGTGGTTTGTTCAGCTTGGAGAAGAGAAGGCTGAGTGAGGGGTGACCTCATCGCAGTCTACAACTTCCTCAAGCAGGGCAGCAGAGTGGGAGATGCTGATCTCCTCTCTGGTGACAAGCGACAGAACACGAGGGAATGGAATGAAGAAGCATCATGGGAAGTTCCGATTGGACATTGGGAAAAGGTTCTGAGAGAGTGGTCGGTCACTGGAACAGACTCCCCAGGGAAGTGGTCAGGTCACCAAGCCTGTCAGAGTTCGAGGAGCATCTGGACAACGCTCTTAGTCATATGGTTTAGTTTTAGGCAGTCCTGTGAGGAGCAGGGAGTTGGACTTGATGATCCTTATGGGTCCCTTCCAACTTGAGATATTCTATGATTCTATTACAGGTCTGGTCTGGCCCTACCAAGCACTGTTTGTCCTTCATCCCAAAATGCACAGAAAAAAGCAGCAACTTCACTAGTTAACAAGGTTATTTTCAAATTATTCTTTCTCAACCTTTTCTAGATTAGTAGTCTGACTTTCTTAATCTTATGTGAGCATATATACAGATAATGGTTGCTGCTTTAGAGTTAATGAGGGCTACAGTTAGAGCATCCCACAGTACCAAAGCACAAGTACAAAACATAAGATGAGTACAAAACCATATATAAAACATTGGTTTTTTAGGTGAGGAAAAATGAGTATTTCATGCACAGGCTCACAGATTTTCACTGATGCATAGCACCTGCAGCTTTAATGGATTTCACAAGACCAGACAGGTGTCCAGTATTTCTTGAAAAACAGTCATTAAGTGAGCAGACACATCTGTATGAATTACAGCTGTATTTAGGAAACATCTTCTTTCCAAGTGAACTATTACAAGACCAGCTGTTGGCCAAGTAAGAGGGATTGTGGCAGGTGCTCGATGCTGCGAGGCCAAGGGGGACACACCACCACCTGTTCTCCCACCAACTCAAGTCCCTTTGCTACTCTATGCAAGAGAGAATCTGTCAGATCACTCAGCTTTTCAATGAAGAACAGTATCAGGGCCCAGGACCAACTTCATCCCTGCAGACAATCTGTTTCACTCACCTACTACCCTCAGAGGACCTTTTACTTTTCTCAAGATGTTGCTTTGCTAAGCCCTCGGGTATGTGCAGCAGTGCCAACTTGGCATGTTGCTGTTGTTTCAGACCCACAAATCAGGCTCTATGCTAAGGCACAAAGTGTACAAAAGATACTCACTGTTGCAAAACCTGTGCTTTTCCTTCCAAAATACAGAAGGTAGTCATCTGAGCAAGGCCAAACCCAGGAACTGGGAAGCCCACACCTTGTTCAGGTTTCCAACCAAACTTCTGAAAACACTTGACAGGAATAACCTCATGTTTATTATCTTCTGAGTTATCACAGAAGAAATAGTAGTTAAAACAATATAACCATAGCATGCTTTGAGAGCCTGGTCTGCCAGAACTTTGGTTCATGCAGAACTGTAAGCAGGCACATTCTTGGCACAGGGAAAACTGAGGCCTCAGCAGTGAGCCCCTTCTCATGTCCTGCACTGCTGCTCAGCCAGACTCTCATAAGAAACTAGTTTTGGCCCTTCCACATTTATTGGTCTCCTCTAAGAAGATTGCCCTCTTATGTCTCTGCATACGGTGAATGTAAGCGCGTAATAAATGAGCATAACTGAATCAGTATGGTCACTTAACTGGAGTGTTTTAGCAGACATGAGACTGCACTCCAGTAGACTGATTAGAAAACCTCCAGGGCAAGAGTAACGCTACTATGATAGCCAGAACATAGCTGGAATTACAGTAGTATTTCCTCTCTGAAAGCAGTTGTTCATTATTTCGCACAATGATCTCATCTCAGGATCCATCATCCGCTTGTCCAGTTGTTTTTCTTTTTACTGCAGTGTCTGGAGCTTAGATCACAAGCTGTTATAGAAAGGGCAGTCTTGACTTAGCCAAACTCACAGGGGGCAGATAAGTAAGATGCAAGAGTTAACTGAAGTTCAGTGGGAGGTACTTAAGTTTATCAGAGTGGCAAGGTAGCAAAAAAAGACTGTTTACTCCTCTTGGCTAGCGCTTGTGCTCCCAAATGTGTGACAACTGACCTAACTCAGCCATAAACTCAAGCAGACTCTCCTCAACCCCTTTCTCAGTCAAACTTTTCTACAAAATTGACTTTCAGACATGAAACATCTGCACCAAATAAGACATCCTGGTAAGTACAGACAAACAAAGCACTCTCCAGGTATAAGACAGAAAGAGGAGAATGCAGAAGACAAAGGGTCACAAGTCAAGCTGGGAACAGGCACAAAGCTGGCATTTCTGCTAAAAACCTTCTCCTGTGACACCTCAGCAATCCACCCTCAGGTACTGAAGCACTCAACTCAGGAACGTTCTCTGGGTATGCCAAGATGGGACAATATTCACTCTCTACTTAATCTAGGGAAACGTTTGAACTATACTTTGATTAATTACTAATTTACATCCTGAGTTATACTGTGATCCCAGAGCTGCCTCAATTTCTGAAACAACTCAGAAAGGATATAAAGAGCTCTGCACTCCGTTATTTCTAATAGGTATGCAGACTTTGTAAGTATACATCACTGTCATCAAATAATGCTGAGTTTTAAATATTTAAGTTGTACATTTGGACTCATCACAAACTAGGCAGAATATTTATTTTCTGTTTTCCAATTACTTAAGTCACCTTACCTTTACAAAGGAAATTTATCAAGTTTTTTTTCCTTAGACTTTTAATATTGTCATTTTACCTGTACAAATAGAAGTGAAGAAAATGTAGATGAGGCCTGACCAAAACAGCTCAGAGGTGTAAATTCTTTTAAAAATTAAAAGTGGTATTTTGCATCCCAACTAATATTTTTAGATTTTAAAATTGCACATTATTTTGAAATAAACAAAATTACACTTTCCAGTGTAAGCACAATGCTGGTGAGATCACACAACTTATCTGAAATCCCACTTAAACCTCTACAGGCTAAATTCCAGCAACGTTCAACACAGGAGAATTAATTATGCTGCAGCAGTGCAATCTCTATGTCAGTGGAATTGAATAGGTTTGTTTGTAAAACACATGCAACTACTCAGTTGTCCTTTACTAAAGAAAATATTTAACCTTATTTCCATTACACAGAAATTTGCATGCCAGGGAATCCAGCATATCAAATACCTTTAAATTTAATTCTAGATACTGAGCAATATTACCAAATATTGTATGTCAACTTCATTATCACTCAAAGTTACCTAAAATCTAAGTGACAAATGATGCTGCGTAGAGTTACAGTACCCTAATGCAACCGCAAATGTTCAAACATCTTGTTAGAACTTCTGTTAAAAGATTGTTAGCCATTTCAGATATCACCAAATTACATTTATAATTGGTCTTGTGTAGCATCAGCTGTTCCAGTTAAAAAAAAACAACCTCCATCCCCTCTTTTTTTTATGGTAGCAAACCCACATGAATAAAGGGACAAGGAAAATATGATTCCTTTTGGAGGGAAATGGTAAACTACTCACTAACAAAATACTATGAACTCTATATCATAAATGGAAGAAAACATGGTTACTGTTTCATTCAAAGCAATCAGATATGTTACTAACAAGTACAATGGAGAAACTGATTGCAGGGGAAAATTAATTTGAAAATTTCTTTAGAAAGCAGTTATTGCTAAATACCATTAATAGGTGCTGTACGTTTCCTATAGATCCCTTTGCAAACGTGCCAAGGTTTAAACACGCATTTACTTAGTAAAAGACTGACAACACCCTTCCTAGCACTAAGGCAGGCCCTACCGCCCCACAACTCTTTTTTGTGGGAAAAGTTAATCCAAGCCCTCTTGCCACACTCAAGCACAGAGGACACAGCTTTAGCTCAGGCCCAGGACTTCAGTGTAGAACAGTCCTGGAGCACTCAGAGGTTCCCTCTCATTGGCACCCACCTGGGGAGCAGTAAGGCTTGGAAGGAAGGCAGCAGCAAATACCAGCTGATAAATCTTCATGTGTGTCCAAACCTTCAATAGCTCCTTTTCCTTAGTACTAAAGCTCTTTTCCATTATCCTGCAGTTCAAGTGGGAAAACTATTTTTCATCAAGTTATAATTCTTAACACCTACTCTTTTTGTCTGGTATTTTCTCATTCTGGCTACTGAACAATCCTGTAGATTTTTGGAGGCGTGGCAATACTTAATATTGTCAGTTAATTAAACACCTGACTTTCAAAAGCTTCTAAACTGGAGACTTTTTGACTACAGGAAGAAACCTTGAACAAATAGCAAAACAAATCAGACGTTTAGAAACGGGAGATAACCGAAGGCTATAGGAGCTCTATAATCTCTCAGCTGTGAAGAAATCACCACTTGTTCTTGATATACCTACAAAAGGTTCAGGCAGAACAGTGACAGAGCATGTACATGTTTTTGTTGCGAAGCCTATGACTCTTAATTAGGTTATCATTCCCATTTGCTATGCCAACGAGGCTAAAGAAAGAGCCACAGGATCCTATCCAGGTATTCAACAGCACCATGTCCTTAGGCAAATGACTGACAATCTCTCCTCTTCTTCACTAGACAGCTTAGACAGATCAGTCTTTAAAACAGATTCAGTCAACTTAATTTCAGGGTTAAGGTATTTCAAAAAAACAATTCTTAAGACTTCTGTGCAATAAAGACTGTCTAAAGTGCTATTTCTCATTTAATGTATGATTTGTTTAATGGATTTGAGTCACAGATTGTCAAATATGAATTGCTGACTCTTTAACCTTTGAAAAATACTTCTTTCTGAATCATAACATGAAAAATAAATAAAAAATAGATGATAGAACTAGTAAGGAATTTGTCCTTTCAGTTAGACAAAGAAACATTTTCCCACAAGAAAACTGATACTCTAATTATAAGCTTCTGAATGAGACAATCTTGTAAAGCTTTGTATGCACTGGTACTATAAATCAGAAGCTTCTAAGTTAGTTTCATTTATTTCCTTCATCTGGAAGTGTTTCATATGCTCTAATGTTTCAACATGCTGTTGTTTTAAATCAAAAAAGAACTTTGTTATTACAGCTATGGGGAGGCTTATTGCTGCTGTAAGCAGTAAGTTAGATTTTAATCCTGGCTCCTGCCTCAGTGTTTGATGAGCAAGAAATCTGAAAAATCAGAGATGATAACATCCACTTCCCAAATGATGTAAACAGGTATAGTTCCTATTTATTTCCATGAATGATACTAAGCCATACCATACCTAAGCCTCAGATAACTTTACCTCAAAGAGAATGGGTTTGGTTTGGTTTCATTGCTTTTATTCCAGAAGTACCTGCAAATTGGTTTGGGTTTTTGCCGGGGCCTTTTAAATCTTTAACACGTGGTAGCTCCAGGGTACATCTCCCGAAACCTTCTTTTTATTAACAAACTTTTTTCTCTCTGAAAGGAGTTTTCAATGAATGACAGATTAAATGTGTTCAAAATGTGATGTGATCCTGGACCAGACAGAGCTTCATGCTCAGTCCAAACTTTTGCCTCCCATGAGCTTTTTAAACTCAAAAAATTCAATTTTTGTTTTTTCACCTGCCTCTTAGAGGCTCCCCCTGCCTGTGCAGGCTTGGTGGCTCACAGCATCTTCTGGACAGCCCCAGTTGACCCAGGCTTCTGAGGCAATCATAAGACCAGTGTGAACGAAAGAAAAGGTGAAAACCAGCACTGAAAAAATGACAGTTTGTTACAGTAGCCTGGATACAAGTCTTCTTATAAAATAAAGCAAAGCAAGAACAGCTGGAAACACCGTGCTGACCAAACAAAAAAGCACCTAGATAAACTGTTCCAACTTTACCATAGTGTGACATAGAGCGTTTTGATCTCCGCTTATAATCAGTATGCTTAAATCCATTGAAAATCAGTTTAAACTGCATTGGTTTAAAACAATTTTCAGCTGGTACCATTAAATTGATATGATCTGCATCTGTTTTCTCACAGAACAGCTTTTGGTTTGTATTTAGTTTCTCTCACCTGGCTGTCACATGGCTTACACTGCTGGAATACAGAACTTTCCTTTCAGTCCCAACTTTCTACTCCTATCGTTGTGTCACTGTTTAGAGTTGTACCAGGAAACAAAACTGAGCACTTGATCTTCAGCCAGAACACGGGTAAGTAACTGCAGTGCCTACAAGGCAGCAGAGAGATGAGGCCCAAAGGGAAAGACACTGAACACAGTTTGGGAGGTTCCCTCCCACCTGTTGCCTCAAAACTCTGCATCAAACTTTACACCTGCTTTTAGTCTTCCATCTGCCTGCCCCAGACAGTGTACCAAAAAAAGTCATGGCAAGGAGCCATGCAGTAGAAGACCCAGCAAGAGGCATCATTTTTACCCTGTAGCTACACAAACATCAGACCTCCTACCTTAACTGCTGGGTGAACCAGCTCCACCCCTTATTTGGCTGTTTGAGGACCAGCTGGACACTGGGACATCCTGATACCCCAAGCTGTATGAGAGAACGTGCTGAAGTGGAGCAGAACCTACACGCTGCAGTTTTGGAAGACCATATCTCTCATGCACAAGGAAGCCATCATCAGGTCTGCTAGCAACCAGGGATTCACACAGATTATTCTTCACCAACTAGATATGAATATTTTATTTCAGTTTTGTGGTAATACTTCATAATCAAACATCTCAGTTGTAGGTGTGCAGAAAAAGCAGGTAAGCTATCAAGTTAATTCATTAAATATTAAACTTGATAACATGTAACAACAAGCAACAGTTCTCCCCCACACCCAGTATTAACTGAGGTGCCAAATTGTGGCAGGCAAAAAAAAGTTCTGGCAATCTGGACTGGACTGATGTACCAGGAAGGAAAAGTTCTGCTTCCTTTCTTCACCAGCATGTTAATATCACTATGGAGGAGCAGCTTGTCAAATACACAGAGCTAAAAGTCACATTTCAGCCCTGTTTTATGAACTCCAGGTGCCTTTAAAAAAAAAAAAAAAACAAAAAAACCAAACAACCCACAAGGAACACCTGCACAAGAACTTTTTCAGAAGGCTCTTTTTAGGAAAAGAAGGCTGAAGAAAAGGAATGCAGGACAGGAGCTACAGGCAAACTTAGCCAGAAAAATATAACAGACCTCCTTGCCAGGACACCAGAAGAGAACAAACTATCTATGGAACAAATCAACAACGAGACCCACAGAAGGTAAAGACTCCAATTTATCCAGCCAACTCACTGAGAAAGGTTTGGCAACCCTCTCAAAGAGCATCCCATAAGCTTGGGGAGCTATGGCGGCCTTCTGTAATTTCTGCATCTAAGTCATATTCAGACATTTACAGTTCAAACCCAAGCCACGTCCCCAAAATCCTGAGATCTGAACCAACCCACGTAGCTTGGCAAAGGTGAGTCAAACACAGTGTAGGCAAACCCTGCCCATGGGTTTATCAACACAGAAGAGACATGCCCAATACATATAAAAGTAATTTCAGGTGTTCTCACAGAGTTTCATGAAACACCATCTTTGTACTCACCTCCGTCACTAAAAAAGGTGCTTACCAAGTTACCTGTGTTATGACCTATCCTGAAACCATGAAATTATCATCATGTCAATCACCAAAGATGTGTAAACAGTGAAGCCTTTCAGCATCTGAAAATACATCTCTCCGTTGCTTGCAACATTCTGTACGCGTGCAGGGAATGCTGAAAGGAAAATTATGTATGTGAAGCAGATAGTATAGGGGGGAGCACTGCATTAATAGCCTGGTAACCTGGCTTATGCTAGCCCTTTAAGGTGAAGATGGGTCACGGTTTTTGATACACAAGATGAAAGGAAAAGTCAATCAAGAGACAAGAAATACTTTAGGTGTTACTAGTTCCAATAACGCTTCAGAGATGTAACAGTATGGTAAATGCAAGCGGATTATTGAAAAGGAACTCCCATAGATTTTGCAATATACTGAGCAGAATACGTGACTGCCTTTTAAGACACTTCTAGACACAGTACTTAAGCTGTTCACTGAGCAGTCCACAAGCAGCTTACTCGGATATTAGATTTTATTGGAGCAGGCCACCCACATCTGACCCAGTAAACATGCATATGTGCAAGAAGAATCTCCCCAAAACAGCATAACCTTTTCATATAATCTGTCCTCTAGCAAACAAAAACTCTCCTCTTCTATCACGTTCATACGGAAAGAAATCAAGTATAGAGTTTCACATCATTTCTAAATTATGGAAGATTATGGAAATATTTCTACATCAATAAGCAAGGCATGAAGTCAAAATAGGAATTTCTTCTGAGACATGTCAATAATACAGCATTTGTTTTAGTTCCAGATTTATGGAAGAATATTGATACAAAATGTTTACATATCACACGTGCACCTAACAGTTTTCAGTGTTTGGCAAGGGAGACCTGAGACTCCCTGAGGAGAAATGGAAGGCCAAAGAAGCAGAGTTGCTCATTACAGGAGGTGCTGGACACCACATGCCAACAATTTCCACATCTCTGTGACCTGAAAATGTGTGTTTTGCTTATATTTCCCTTGTGGCAGAGGCAGCGTGAAAACCAACAGGAACTATGTTTCTTTTTTTTTTTTCCCCAAACCTACAATTTATTCATGGAAAAACACTTGTGGACAATCTTTAAGAACAGGGAAAGCAGGGAGAAATAGACTCTACAACAGCAAAACAAACATGCAAACAAACCTTCATCAACCACCAGAGAACCATCACCATGTTTCAGGTTGCTTTAGAAATCATAGCCTGGATTGACTGAACAATTTGATTTATGCTTTCAACTCATTCCTCATGTGGGGCTCTAATTCCTTATGTCTACAAGTCAAGGACAGGTACCTAGGAAAGAAAAATCTCTTGACATAAAATGAACATATGACACTTCTATATACAGCATTGAAAGGAACTTAGTCTTCTAGAGATAGAAAGAGTACAAAATAAGCAGTGCTACTACAAAAGTATTCGCAGTGCTACGCTATTCTCACACTTCTTATCGGACACCACCAATCTCAATGGAGACACAAGGGAAATGAAGAATAGTGGGATCTAAGCCCTTCCATCAGATACAGGAATGCCTCCAGGACAAGTAGAATGAAGTAGGTCATGGGGAAATTGAGCTCTGCTGTGGCCAGTGTTGTTTATGGAACATCTGTAGAGGAAATCAGTCTTGATTGCTGTAAGAGGTACAAGACCCACAGCTAACAGATTAATTACCAGCCAAGATTCATTCCATTCCCTCAAGCAACATTTCAAACAGCTACTATCAGAAGACAGGAAACTTATCTAAGGATTAAAAAAAAAATTTTAAAAAAATCACATTGCAAGTAAGATCATATTCAATATTAGACTAGAAGATGAACAGTGTAAACAGCACTTTTGTACAGTGAATTAAATAGCAATTTATTACAAACTGAAGACTACAATGCAGTTTCTGTAACAGATATGCCTCAGAAGCTTTCCCACATTTTCCCTTGTAAACCATACTGAAGCACCTCAAACCAAATTAAACAATAGAAGATGCCATGTAATAAGCACTGATAAAAACCACTCACCCCCTGACAGTGCTGAAAGACTGCCTTACCTCTTTTATATAGTGACTCTCAGCTGCTGTATATACCTGGATGCCTTGATTTGCTCACCTGTTTAGGTTTTTTTATAACCTAATGACCACTCCGTGCACACTAACCATTACAAGCCATCTGAGAGGGCAACAAAGTGAGGACATCCTTGAGAAACTTCTTTGTTGGGCACAGCAAGCAGCCTTAGTGCACCACCAAGTACTCATCCATTTTTCACTGCCTTGATAATAACATGCCTCAAAACTGGGAAACACCATTTTTCTGAATACACTTTGATTATTTTAAGATTAAAGAAGATTATATCTTAAGTATGTTAAATCTTAAGTCATTGTAAAAAGTCCAAAACAAAAGAAACAGGTCCCCCCCAAACCTTCAAAACTCAAATGATTCATTGCTTAAATCACTAAAAAAATCTTTTTTTGTGACAGCTCAAGAATGAACAGGCATTCAATCAATGTACATTCAGGGAAGTAAAGCATGATCACACAGTGAGTATATTCTTTAACTATTTGCAAAACATCTTTTTAAAAGTGATCAATTTCAAGTTTCAAAGATGCTATGAAGTATAAGGTCTTAAGACGCCAAGAAAAATACTGTCATGATTCCTTTTTGCATTTCACTTGACTTGCTCATCTGTCTCCATGACTTCACATTATAGGTTTTCCAAAACTAATCCTACAACCACATTTGAATTGTAGAGGAACAAGCTAGGTGTAGTAGCACATTGAGTAGCAATGGAACTTCATTTCCCATATTTAATGGCCTCAAGCTGCACCAGGGCAGGGTCAGACTGGCTCTTAGGAAGTATTTCTTTCCAGAAGGGGTTGTTGGGCGTTGGAATGGGCTGCCCAGGGCAGGGGGGGAGTCCCCATCCCTGGAGGGGTTGAAGAGTTGGGTTGACCCAGCGCTGAGGGATCTGGTGGAGTTGGGAATGGTCAGGGTGAGGTTAATGGTTGGACTGGAGGAGCTTCAAGGGCTTTCCCAACCAGATGATTCTGGGATTCTGTGATATGAATAGTACTTTCTCCTGCTATTATTTCACTATACTGAGTCTAAACTCTTTTACCAAACAACTAAGAAGCTCAGATCAAATGTGAAAGAAGAAAGATGTTACAGTCTACAATTTATTAGCTGCCAGTGTCCAGTTGTGCAGTAAACCTTTTGTAGGAAGAATGGCAAACTGTAACCTCAGTTACCTAGTCGGATAGCACAGTGATGACTAATGAAAGAATGTGTCCTTACATCCTACAGGTCATACTAGGGCAGTTAATGTCTGGCTATACTGTAATGTCAGCTCCCAAGAAACAGATCATTATTTTTCTCAGTTCTGCTCAGCCCTTCAGTTTCAAAAACAATCACCCAACATCAAAACCTATTGCAGGTTTCTATTTTTTGTTTTTACATGTCCTACACTATGTAATTCATTTGGATGGTAAACAAGGGGTTTAGTATTGAGGTCAAGAATAAGTTACAGGAGAGAACTTATGCTGAGAAAAGCTGCTTCTTGATGCATGCTTAACTTTTAATGCAGCATGCACTCGGAAGCCACTAGTGAGTTAAACCTGCCCCAGACCTTGCCAGCTGGTCTATGTGCTTCTGAAATAACCTCAGAAAGGAGCTACTAACAATCCGTGTCCCAGCTCCCAGAATGCCAAACATACACGCATTATAGCAACAGATGCTCGATTATGGCATTGTAGCTTTCTGTACTAGCACACTTTCATTTGTTCCCAGCTATCATCTCCAGTGACCTCCGACAGACCTCAGACCAAAAACAAAGAGGAGAGAACTGCATTCGGGAACCCAGACAAAATGCAGTTCTCCCTCAGTATAATGGTGTTACCTGACAAACTGAAAACAAATCAAGAACATAATATGCTAGAAGTTTTCAGATACAGGCACAGCATCACACACTTAGAGTATCATTAAAACAGTGGTCACATAACAAAATTAGCATATAAAAATTTAGCCTGTCAGAATTGTTTCTATCCCAAGAAATCAATATGAAATTTTCCCAGTTACTAAATCCTCGCAACACAAGATGCAACTTGCACATGCGAAAACAAGAAGCATGTCCTGATTGCTTAAACAGGGTGTAAGGTTTCCTCAGATACTGTTGAAAATGTGGCCCTTAACTTTAGCTCCATCCCCAAGAATCTTTTAGGGACTACAGTGTTCTTTATCGATATCACAGACAGTGGAATGAAATTTGTATTTCTGCAGGCCTTCTGTGCAATGACTGATACTGAAACTTTCTTTTCAGCAACATGAAGGGATTTCAAAGTAAGATCTTCCAAGACCACAAAACAGTTTCTACAGCAGGTCCTTTTTGCATAAATGTTTGCCAAAAAGATGGTATTCGTGGGATTTCTTTTTTTTTTCACTAGGAATGTCCAAACAAGTTCATTCTTATAACTGTATGAAAATTATGACACAGAGCAAGCATGAGTATGAATGCAAACAAACCTTATCTGTGAACTGACACTTGAAATAAAGTACACAGAACTGGTATAGAGAACTCAGATGGTAATTAATAAAGGAACAGCAATGCTTGAATCTTTTACCAAAACATGCATAAGAGTCTTAATCTAGAGCTGGCTATATAACCTGAAATACCCTAGCCTTAAATCTGTTTCTTCTCTTCTATAACCTCTTCTTACATACCCTAAAAAGGTATCAGTGCCTTAAAGACACTGCGCATCATTTCATTTTCTTTGTTTCAGAGTTTGTGTCACTTGCAAGCAACCAGATCCGGAACTCAAGGCAAAAATCAAGTCCCGGGACCAGTACGCAGCAGATTTCAATACACAACAATTTTGCATCAGCATAGTCAAAAAAAGCTCTGAGCTGTAAAGTGCTCCCTTGATATTTGATGTGGGAGTCTTGAAGGGGAAGGGGAAGGGTTGGAGGATGTACTAGAGGTGACCAGCAAACAGCGAGCGACAGCCATCTCCAGTTCACCTGATGAGCTCACCAGCCCGAAGTACTATAAAGCCTCTCCCATGGGGTTTGCAGAGGTAACTTCTGACTTGTGACTAATTTGTATTGGTCTCTCTGGGTGTCTGGACAGAGGTTGTTTCTACAGTGGCAGTTTCATGTGGCTGTTCTAGAAGGATGGAACAACTGAAAACATACCATTTATTACTCAGCCTCCTGACACATCACTGACCATTTGCATTCATTGGCCTGACAGATAGTTCATGTAAGGGGACTTTGTGTCCTTTTGTCTCCTCTGTTCTCCTCTTCTGCTCTCTCCTAGCAAGTGTCATTAATAATCCCTCTATGGATTTCACTTGTTCTGACCTCTGTTTAGGAGGGAGACTACAGTAAATCCTCTTTCAAGTACCAGTGAAAAGCCTAGGTATTATTCCAACACCAGCTATGCTTGCTTTAGAGAGTGCCTTTGGGGAGCACTGCATGGGGAGGGCACATGAGAAGGCCTGTGGGAACATTTACAGAAGTGGTCTCTTTGAAAAGAGTTTCTTAACAGCCAGCTGCTACATTGAAGGAAATAATCCTCGCAATCTCAGTTTAGGACAGGATGTACGTACATACAAATAGAATTGGATTTCATCAGTCTCATCACCAGGGTGTCAAGTGACAGTGAAACTGGTACAAAATGTTCTACCCCATAAAAATCTCAAATCTTAATGAAACCATAGCAGTTACCAGGGAGCCAGCTTTCCTGTGTTCTGGGAAAGCAAACACAAGTTTGATCTGCCAGGAGTCTCATATTGCTCTAGAAACAAACAGTTTACAGGGTTAAAGTCAGCAGAAGACAGATGTGCTGCCCCATCCCATCAGCCATCCACATCCTCTGTCAAGTCTGCTTGACACCACAGTGAAAACAGACTGAAAGCCAGCCTGGGTAGCCCACAAATCTCCTCCATAGCATAGGTTTGGAAACATTCACTCCTCCCTTAACAGCTGTCACTTCAGGAAGTTTTCAAGAAATATGTTTGGAATAGAAATAACTTGGAATACAGAGGCAATTGAACAATTAAACCCTCAGGTCATGCCCCTAAATAATTGCTTTGCCCACTGTTATTTTAGTTAAGAACAGATCATGTCACCCTTACACATACTATTCAATCCACTTGCAGGTAACTGCTCAGAACATAAGTGTTATTAATGAATTAACTTTTCAAATGCTCATTTAGCCCCTAATTCTCCTGGCTTTCAGTGAGAAGTCCAGTTGCAATACAGCTTAGAGCCTGTATCTCACATGGACAGAACTAATTGTCTCCCAAGTTTCTGTTGGGGAAATTTGTGCACCCACATATATTTTTGATTTTAAAAAAGTTACCATGGGAAGAACACCTGTGCTGCACTGCAGCCTGGAATTCAGCAGTCCTGTGCTTTAACTCCTGGACCGGGCTTTTCCCTGATTTATTACTGCTTTGGTGAATCCTGGTAAGACAAAACTGACCTTGCAGGGCTGAAATACCAACCCAAAGAGCAGACAAAAAAAATCCACTGAGCAGCACATTTAGTGAGCAAATAACTGTATGCAGAAGTGTTGATTTTGCCAGGCATTCAACTAACTGAATTTTATGCAAGAAGCTTAAAATAACTGAAAGTAATTAGCTAATGAAGGCATTTAAAAACAAATAGCTCCTATTTGTAGTTGAATTCAAAGTGTTTGAAACTTAAGACTAATAAACGTACTACCGCCACAAAATTGAACAGCTAGCAACTCAATCATTTGAACTAGTAATGCAAGATCATACAAAATGTTTTCTGAGCAGGTTCAGTTCGCACCACCTGAATCAGTGAACCATCAGTTCTGACACAAGCCAAGTAGATAAGCAACAATCTGCAGACATAACGGCCTGTTATTCAAGTTCCTCAGAGAGCTGGGCCTGGACTAAGCTGAATCTGTGGATTTTACAGCCTCAGAATCTAGTACTACAGATGCCAAACTCTTAAATTAGTATGACTTCTAAGACTGGAAATATGTTTCTGGGAGAGCATATCACATTATGAAGTACACAGGCTTCATTTCTCAAGGGTTTTTTTCTAGATCTCAAGAGATTATTTTTTTTATATATATCTCAAGATCATTGGTAAAGTGCTGTGAAAGAGTAATATTTGATGTTAGGGCTCTTTAACAGACAATGAAGAACACCAGATCATTCAACTACTTAACCTAGAGCATTGAAAAGTATGAACGGGCAACAATTAAAACCAACAGTATAAAGGGAACATTTGCTCGCTTCTTATATATACATTGACACACACAAGAAACATGAATACTAATGGGAACACAGAATTTCCATTCTCAGAGGTAATGACTTAACATAAACAAGTTTTCTCAACAGGAAGACCTCTGGAGAACAGATGCTAGAGGGGGCAGCTTAGCTCTGTGTTGAGAAAAATAAAAAATAAAACCTACTAAGACACATAAAAAAGGAACTTCCAGCTGGAAAGGTGAACCTTGTCTTTGCAGTGTAAATCAAACACTGCAACTGTTCTTTAGTTTCATTTCTCAGCCCTTTGGTCTAAGGCCAACCAACCAACAAGTGAATCATGCCCCCTCTCTGGAAAAATCTGTCTAAAACCCCAATCTCATGGGTCAGATGGATCACTTCAAATATGTCACAAGTGCTGGAATGTAAAAAAAAAAAAAAAAAGTGTCCCTAATCCTTATTTAGGATCGAAGGAAGGATATGATTGTCATCTTTTAAACAATATCAAACAGGGGGAATAAAGTGAGCTGATCTCTCTCTGATCTCTCCTCCAGCATTTTCACCCTCCTCCTAATGTCAACAGTCCTCTCCATCCCATTGAAATCCATCACCCACCACACCATGAATTCTATAGCACCTGCATGTATTTGCTTTATAAACACAAGCCATGTTTCTTTTCTCTCACTCAAGGTAGGCAGCTGCCCACATGCTCTGCACCAGTGAACCCTAGCTTACTGTTTTCTTAATTGTCCCACTTCAACCCCAGAAGAGGGTTGATGTGCAAGATTCTAACCCTGTCTTCTAAAGGCAGGCACAGACATCCAAACGAGTTCCATAACAGCAGCTTGAGGAAAATTACTTGACAGAAGGAGCAAAGTACCTTCTTCTTTTGTCATATCTCCTATTCCTTTTGACAAAGTCTGGCTATATTGTCCACAATAGGCTGAAAGATACCTCCTCTTTGACATCGTCACCTGCGTCTGGCACAAGCTGCTGTAAAACAAATCATCAGGACATAATATGAAAATGCCTCTCAGTCATTACTGACCTAAAATGGATCTGAGTAATACCAGACCTAAAAAGGCCTGCAAAGTTTTCTTTCCATCTTTGCATCATTCCATGTTTTAAATAATGAGACGATTTAATGGTATATACTATCTATGCGATTATACGGATTAAAAAAAAAAAAGCAAAGAGGCATTTATCAATTTTCTCAGTGCCTTTTTTTTAATTATCAGCTCAAAACACACCTTATCCTTCATGTTTGCATCAAAAAGGAATAAGTAGTTGAAAAAGCTAAGAGGATAATTCATTTCAGCCAATGCCATAAACTTCTTTATCCATCATAAAACTTAAAATATCACTGAAGAAAAAGACCAATAAAGTAGAAGTTATGCTATACAGACGCTTACTTTTACAGCCCATCTAGTACAACTGTCACTGCTGGATTTAGTGACAGAGTAACTAGCATAATGGCTCTGCTTACTGGGGAATTTTGCTATTCTAAATTTCATTTGAACCACCCTTCCAGCTGCTTTAACTGCCAATCCAGCGCTAGACAGGTCAAACTGATACGGACAGGTTTAGAAGAGATGACTGAGAGAAACATCAACCTTTTCAGCTAACACCTTCCCTGACAGTCACCCAAGCCAGAGGCTTTTTAGAATCAAGACTTCCAGAGGAACTGGAGTGGAAAGGAATGGGTGTTCTCAAAGGTTTAGTTTCTGAGTCTAAACACTGACGACTTAGGTAACAGAAAACTCTTCCTACACAATGTTTTCTCTCTAGTTGTCTGACAGAAGAGCATCTCTTCAGTGCCAGCAAGCTTACAAATCTACACTGCTAGGCAGTTCAAAACCAATAGCTTAATTTTCTGGATGGAAATTCAGAAACAATACAGAAGACCCCACTTTAGATTTTCTTTGCAGGTGTTATTCCTGGTTTGAGAGGTTTGTACTATGGCTGGTACAAACCCCTTATGCTATATATATTCCAAAGGGAAATCATATCAAAGCCCAGATTCAAAGAAACTTCAGTGTTCCCAGTTTTAAAGAAAACCACTCCATTTATGTAGAGACCTACAGGCGAAGCATAACCCCCCTATAGAGTCGTGTTTCTACTCTGCAGAAAGAGCAGCAAGGATTCTTGACAGCCACAGCTATCCAAGTGAAAAGAAGGTATCCTGCAGGCTTTAGGAATACATAGAACAGCTGCAACAGCTGTGATCTAATTTTGGTTTCAGTCTTATTTTATGGAACTATGAATATTTAATGTTGACTTACAGAACACTAAATCCAGATCACACCCTTTGAAACACAGTATGATGCTTTCTGAAAATTGCTTTTGTGGGCAACTTTTGCACAAGTCCAGGCCTTCATCAGTTGCATGTTTACTCCTAACATCTGTGGCTCTGAAAACATTAGACAAGATACCTTTAAGACAAGTCATAACAGAATGAAGTAGCTATAACAAACAAAACACCAGTAAATATACACAGCTGGTTGCTCAGAATCTCAGTTCTCTCTCATCTTACCCCTGCCTAAGTAGCATTTTGTTCAACCTGCCTCATGTGATAAAGTCAACTTCCTTGCAAATACACTTTCTGTTTATAACTTTAAATCACTGCTTAAGTTATTCACAATTCAGCATTTAATTATTTTGAAGACTCTTGCTTAGTTCAAAAGAGAATTCTATGTGTCCTGAGTTTATCTCTTAAAAAAAAACCTCTTTATAAACAATTCCACAAGATTTTTCCTTGGAAATCATGATAACTTGGTTGTGTACACATAACTATGACACTGCTTACGGCCAGGTTTGTGACACCTTTCTGCCGCTTTCCTAAGAAAAATAAAATTCATCCATTTCCCAAAAAAGATGTCTACTGACTTCTGAAAACTAAGTAGCTGAAGAGTGCTTTTGACATCATACTATTTCTTGCAGCTGGCTACTAAAAACATTCCCAGATACTCAACTTCAACATAGTAATTTAATCCCAAAGGCAACAATCTTAAAAATAACATTTTGAAGTTATAAAATTAACTCAGAGAAAAAGATCATTTTGTGCCAGTGCTGCCAGAGGACCTTTAATTGAACCTTGCCATAGTCTGATACTGTAGCACATTATATTAATTACAAGATCTCTGCCAAAGCAGAACTCTAGCAAGAGGCATTAATATAGAGAACGACAGCCCCATGCAGTGTTCTGTAAAGGCAAAAACTTTCTTTATCCACACTAAGAAACAACTCCAACCCTCAGACCCTAAAATTCTTAGGAATAGCTTGGTCCCTAACAGAAAGCATGTAAAAGTAATTATTTACACGTGTTTATCACATTAATTTACCAAGTTTGTTAAAAATATACTCAGAGCCAAACCTTAATGTCCACCCCACCTCACTTGGAGCAGCACTAAAGATATAAAAGTATCACCTTTAATTACTTTTGTTCTTTTCACTTATTTTAAAAACCACACAGCCCCTTAACTTACACTTGACATAATAGGCAGTATTAGTCTTCCATGTAGTAGGCACACAATTGTGAACTCTGAGAAACATTAATTTCTCTGTTTCTGTACTGTTTTCAAAACCAAGCAGAACAGAAGGAAAACTGTCTCCAGGATATGGGAATACCACTGTTATACCAGTCCAATAATAGTGGCACATATCAGCTGACAATTACAATAGCTTTCTATTTTGAGAATAATAGTATTCCAATGTATTTTAAATTCTACTCCACAGTAAACCATGAAGTGTAGACTGTCTGCTTGTCGCTTCCATAAGCCACTAAACTAAGACTCCTCAATTCATCTTGCAGTAGGACAAAAATCACTGTTACAACACACAATCTTCTGATAGCACTGATAAAGAAGCAACGATTTTAAGTATCTCTAACACATGTTGCCAATGAAGCAAAAAACCTATCAATGCTAATTTTAACCCCTGGAGTTAAAGCCTAGTGATAGGCCAAGTTAAACAAGTTGCAAGTCAGCATTAAGGGAATTTTAACTCCATTAGGGGAAATTTCAGGTATAAAGGCATCAACTCTGCAGCAGGCTTTGCTGGTATGATTATATTCTAACCACGGATGCAAATCAAATTGTTTATATTTACAAAACACAACACTGCAAGTATTGCACTGTACTCTGTTTGCTTGCAGGCTGCCCACTCAACCTCTATCATTTATCAGAACTTCCCAGACACTAGTTTTCCTCCCTTAAAAGCACTGTACGTGAAGTACCCCCTCCCTTCCCCAAGCTGCTCCATGGTTCAGGCTAGGCCATGTCCATGGCAGCACATCTATTCATAGAGGGATGCCTGAAGGACATGTGTTACACTCCTGCAAAGGCTCAGAGAGAGATGCAGTCTCCTGGAAGTTGGAAGGTTTCTACCAGTGCTCCAACTATCAACATTTGATCTTTAACATTAGTGTGTTCTAAAACAACAGAGCTCAGATTTTCATGTCCAAGAAAGCTATTTTACATTATTTTTTCCTTCTCCCTCCAATGTGTACATAGTTAGATTTCTGAACTACAGGACACATGGCTTTACAGGTGAAAAGATACAATGACTAGCCTGTAAAAGTAACCCAAAGCATCCCTGAAATAGTCTGGCTTTCCCCCTCTGTAAAGTACCTTAATTTAATGCATATTATATGTGTTATATAAAGATAAAAGGTGTGATATTAGAGGGCGTCAGCTTTCTCTTAAGGCAACCCATAGGTTTTAGCTGAGGCTGCCATTTCAAAGACATGCATCTAAAACACTATCAAATCAAGTGTTGCACCTGCTTTTATATATATATTTTAAGAGGATTGTCAGTGTAAGAAGATGCTAAAAGCATACAAGTTTAAAACTGAAGACCAAATAAATGCATCATGAATCTGGCTGTGGCAGATCACAACAGTGCTTAATAGACTTTTTCATGCAGATGCAGAAAATAACCAAATCAGCCTATTATTTTTTTACAGGGAATACTATAAAGACTAGAATTCCTCAACACATTTTATAGGCTAGAACAGGAAATTCATTATTACGAATTTCTGCAAAAAGGGCAGCACTCCTGTGTCTTTTTTTTCCTTGCATGGCTGAACAAAGCTTTTCTTTATCTTACTGTGGTAAAATGATCAGCTTTCTGCCTCACATAGATGCTTACAGAGGGAAAGGTTTTAGCCTGCACACAAACCACCAGAGGACTGAATTGGAAGAGACCTCTGGAAATCATCTAGTCCAATGCCCCTATCTAACACAGGTCAGCTAGAACTGGCTGTCCAGGACCAGGATCATTTGGGTTTTGAATACCCCCAAGAATGGAGATTTCACAGCCTCTCCGGGCAATTTCTGATCCCACTTCACCACCTTCACAGGAGCAATATTTCTTATGTTAAAACAGGGTTTCTTGGTATTCTGGCTGTGGCCATTGCCATTTGCCCTTTCACTGGTGTAAGACTAACAGCAATCTTAGCAATCCAAGAGCTCTGTCATCTTTACTTCCTGTGAATGGTCAAGTTTTCTTTTACTCAGAAGAGTTGCCACTGAGTCCAAGTTTAACTGCCTAAATAAAAAACGGTGACTGAAATTGAAGGCAAGCTCAATAAGGAAGCTAGTAGATTAAAACCCCATCTGAATAAAACAGTCATTTTCTTACACAATTTTGCTTTTTGCTCAGGGCGACAGAAATGTATATCTGGTTTATTTCTTGCCATCACATAAGATAGTTCCTTCTTAAAAGGCTGAATAGTTCATAAAAGCAAGCATTAGTTCTCTACGTAAGTGAAAGCCTCACAACCTCAAACTCCACTTCAAGAGAGACCAGGAGCAAGCTACTACAAACATGACTCATAGTGTAGAGCATCAGTCGGTCTTTCAGATGAAGGCAACATGAAGATAGGGGTATCCTGGCATGTCCAGAGCAGCGTAATGCTGACTGACTGTAAAGCACATGGCACACTCTTACGTCTTGAAGCCAATCAGACCTGATGCCGACCTTCAGTAATCTCCAGCAAGCTCTATTTTTATCTCACCTTCGATGAGGATTCATTGCTACTCTTATATCGCAAGGTATTGAAGCACTGTTACTAGAGTCTAGCAGGCAAAAGGAACCTACAAGTTCCCTAAAAACCACACTGCCTTCTAAGTGGTTAGCTAAAGAGAGAAGTATTTCCACCTTCCAACAGCACAGTTCCTCCCTGTCTGGGGGAATGGTGTATGAAACAAATGTGTAAATACTACTGAAATTTAGCTTTGAAAAAAGTTTGCATAGCTCTTTTTGACCACAATCAACTGTAAGCAAGCTACAGCGGCGGGAAGAGTATTTAAGGCATTCAGGATCAGTCAGTGAAATTCAGGATCAGTCAGATGACTCAACTTCTGCAAGTCTCAGCTCAGAAAGTCTTTGCACGGGTGAGTAAGCAGCACTTCTAGCTTCTTTTCAAGAACTGCACAATTGACTCATTTGATATAAAGGTAAAGAGAATCTGCAATTGCTAGAAACAGGCACAGACCAAGCAGTGGGTATGAAAACAGATAGCCTGAAGCTCCAAAATTCTGGTTTAGCCTTAAAGCAAACCTGAGCTTAGTGAATTCCTAGGAGATAGCAGTCTGCCTCACAGGCTATCCAGACAACACAGACATGGGCTTCTCTTTCAAACTTTCTTGTAGTATGTCCTGGTTTAACCAGGATAGGGTTAAGTTTCCCCAGCAGTGGGGGGGAGCTCTAGCCGGGTTATTCAGATACCATGCGGACGTCACATCCTGGCAGGTCACATTTTTCCTGGCGCGGGAGCACGGTGCACTCGTGGTTTTGTACATCGTGCTTCAAACTGCTGTATTTGGTAGCTATTTTGCTCTGTTCATTGCTATCACTATTACTGTTATTGTTATTGTTGTTGTTGGTTGTGTTGCTATTGCACTGTTGTATTAAACCTTTCCTTATTTCAGTCTTGGGGCTTTGTATTTCACTCCCTTTGTGGGGGAGGGGCAGCGGCCGCGTGGTCTCAGACCCCAGCAGGAGCTAAACCATCACAACTTTGGCGCCCAACGTGGGGCTGGAGAAGACTGAAATAAGGACAAAAGGAGAAGTGTGTTAGAGCAATCTGTTAGGTGTAATTTTTCTGTTTTACTTGTATTGTTTAATAAGAAATGTTTGCAATGCTGGGCAATTTGCTTGCGTGGTGGGGCTGGATTAATCCTCATGTCCACTCTGTGCTCCTAGTAGTGGCATTTATTGTCGGTGGAAAATGTGGCAAGGGCTGTATTTTGCTCTACTGGTTACTGTCTGCTTATAATGGGCTCGTTTCGCTGCTTGTGGGGGTGCACCGCTACCTGTTTGTTGCCTGGTCTTTTGTTTGGGGTCTCACCCCCTCTATGGGTGAGCCAGGGGAGGAGATTCTCTCAGTTTTTGAGAGTTTTAGCTATCCCTGGAGCCTCCTGGCCACTGTGTTCGCGGCACAATGCTTTCTAAATGTCTGCCTGATCTTGTTTTGGGCCATGCGGTACTTCTCCAACAATAGCACCACCCGGAAACCTGCCCCGGGGGCAGATAGTTATAAATGGCAAGGTGTGTGGGAGAAGATGGGCAAGTGCCTGAGTAAGTGGTCACCCCCAATGCTTTGGGATCTCACTGTCGAACAAGTGCAGAGTCCTGATAAACTGGTGGAGTGTTTGGAAAAGGTGTGCTGCCAATCTGACAAATGCCGGGAGACACAAATCCTTGCGATGTGCTGGGGGCTTGCCCATGCTTACCGTGTCATCTTTAACACTGTTCACTGCCCCCAAGGGGGCGAAAGAGCTGCAGGGTCTGAAAGTGAGCCTGCTGGTACAGCAGCTGGGCCAGGGGGACAGGCAGCGCCAATACCGGTCGCCTCCACCAGCACAGCAGCTGAGCCGGAGGGACAAGCAGTGCCAGTATCAGTTGCCCCGATACGGAAAACCAAATATACCAAAAAATCCCCTCGCAGTGCACAGGGTGATAATGAACCAGGCCCATCACGAGAGCAGGAGGAAGAGCCGGAGGTAATCATTCGATCTCTATCCCTCAGTGAGTTGCGAGATATGCGGAAGGATTACAGCCGCATTGCAGGCGAGCAAATTTGCACCTGGTTGCTCCGGTGCTGGGATACTGGAGCTGCTGGTTTGGAATTGGAGGGGAGAGAGGCCAAGCAGGTGGGACATTTAGCCAAGCAGGTTGGTATTGACAAGGCAATAGGGAAACAGGCTCAAACCCTCAGCCTTTGGAAGCGACTCCTGCTCGCTGTGAGGGAGAGGTACCCCTACAAGGATGATTCTCTATGTCGGTTAGGCAAATGGACCGACATGGAGAAAGGCATCCAAAACCTCAGGGAAATGGCTGTGTTTGATATGATCTATGGTGATCTGAATGATGAGCAGTCACCATTGGATCCAGATCAGGTCCCTTGTACACAGCTGATGTGGCGGAAGTTCCTGCAAAGTGGACCAGAGGGACATTCCAAAGCATTAGCAGCAGCATCCTGGTGGCGAGACAATCAGACAGTGGATGAAGTGACTATGCAGCTCCGGCACTATGAGGGAAGTCTCCCTTCGTCCCAACATGCTTTGGTTTCAGCCATAGAGGAACTGTCTCAGAGGCTCCAAAAAATGGAACAGGACATGTCCTATGTTCCGCCTGCACAGGCCAATGTCTCAGCCATTAGAAGCAGGCGTTTCCCCACCCAAGAGAAGGGCGGTAGAAGGTACACACCACGGGGCACCCTGTGGTTCTTCCTCCGCGACAATGGGGAGAACATGAGAAGGTGGCATGGACAGCCCACTTCCGCCCTAGCTGCACGAGTACAGCAACTGAAAGGGAAGACCACCATGAAAGGGGAGTCTTCCAAGAGAGATGCAGCTCCAGTGTCTAGTCAGAAACCCCCCAGACAGAATAGAATGGCCAACAGTATGCTTGACCCTCTTGAGGGGACCAGGAAATCATTCCTGCAGGAGTCACTCTTAGATCAAGTGAGTGATGGTGAGCAGGATTAGAGGGGGCCCTGCCTCCAGCCAGGTGGAGGAAAGGGATAATCGGATTTACTGGAAGGTGTGGATCCGATGGCCTGGCACATCAGAACCACAAGAATATAAGGCCTTGGTAGACACTGGCACACAGTGCACCTTGATGCCATCAAGCCACAGTGGGGTTGAATCCATCTGCATCTCTGGAGTGACAGGGGGGTCCCAACAGCTGACCCTATTAGAAGCTGAAGTAAGCTTAACTGGGAAGGACTGGCATAAGCATCCCATTGTGACTGGCCCAGATGCCCCGTGCATCCTAGGTATAGATTACCTCAGGAGAGGGTACTTTAAAGACCCAAAAGGGTACCGGTGGGCCTTTGGTATAGCTGCCCTGGAGGAGGTTGAGCAATTGTCCACTTTACCCGGCCTCTCAGAGGACCCCTTGGTGGTGGGGTCGCTTAAGGTCGAAGAGCAGCGAGTGCCAATTGCTACCAAGACGGTGCACCGGCGGCAGTACCGTACTAACCGAGATTCTCTAGTCCCCATCCATCAGCTGATCCGTCGACTAGAAAGCCAGGAGGTGATCAGCAAGACTCACTCACCTTTCAACAGCCCTATATGGCCAGTGAGAAAACCTAATGGCGAATGGAGACTGACCGTGGACTACCGCGGCCTGAATGAAGTTACGCCAGCGATGAGTGCTGCAGTGCCAGACATGCTAGAGCTCCAGTATGAGCTGGAGTCGAAGGCAGCCAAGTGGTACGCCACGATTGACATCGCTAACGCGTTTTTCTCCATTCCAATATCACCAGAGTGCAGGCCACAGTTTGCGTTCACTTGGAGGGGTATCCAGTACACCTGGAATCGATTGCCCCAGGGGTGGAAACACAGCTCCACCATTTGCCATAGACTGGTCCATACTGCACTGGAGAAAGGTGGGGCTCCGGAACACCTGCAGTTCATTGATGATATCATTGTATGGGGGGACACAGCTGAGGAAGTCTTTGAGAAAGGAAAGAAGGTAATTGAAATCCTTCTGAAGGCTGGTTTTGCCATCAAGCAACAGAAGGTTAAGGGGCCTGGAAGGGAGATTCAGTTCCTAGGAATAAAATGGCAAGATGGGCGTCGCCACATCCCAATGGAGGTGATAAACAAGATAACAGCCATGGCCCCACCAACCACCAAAAAAGAGACTCAGTCTTTCCTGGGCGCTGTGGGGTTCTGGAGGATGCACATCCCAAACTACAGGCTGATTGTGAGCCCTCTCTACCACGTAACCCGCAAGAAGAACGATTTTAAATGGGGCCCAGAGCAACAACAAGCCTTTGAACAAATTAAGCAGGAGATTACCCAGGCAGTGGCTCTCGGGCCAGTCCGGACAGGGCAGGAGATTAAGAACGTGCTCTACACCACAGCCGGGGAGAATGGCCCTTCCTGGAGCCTTTGGCAGAGAGCAGATGGGGAATCCCGAGGCCGGCCTCTAGGCTTTTGGAGCCGGGGATACAAAGGCTCTGAAGCTAACTATACCCTGACTGAGAAGGAGATACTGGCAGCGTACGAAGGAATTCGAGCTGCCTCAGAAGTGGTCGGCACTGAGACACAGCTCCTCCTGGCACCTCGACTGCCGGTGCTGGGATGGATGTTCAAAGGAAAGGCTCCCTCCACACATCATGCAACAGATGCCACGTGGAGTAAATGGGTTGCGTTGATAACACAACGGGCTCGAATAGGGAACCGCGACCCCCCCAGGATTAGTGGAAATGATCATGAACTGGCCAGAGAGCAAAGATGCTGGGATGTCACCAGAACAAGAGGTGAAACGTGCTGAGGAGGCCCCACCATATAACGAGCTGCCAGAGGAAGAAAAACAATATGCCCTGTTCACTGATGGGTCTTGCCGCATTGTGGGAAAACACCGACGATGGAAGGCTGCAGTGTGGCATCCCACACGAGAAACCACTGAAGCTGTTGAGGGACAAGGTGAATCGAGCCAGTTCGCAGAGGTGAAAGCCATCCAATTGGCTTTGGAGATTGCTGAGCGAGAAAAGTGGCCGAGGCTCTATATCTACACTGACTCGTGGGTGATGGCAAGTGCCCTGTGGATGTGGTTGCAGCAATGGAAACAGAACAACTGGCAACGCAAGGGCAAACCCATCTGGGCCGCTGAAGTATGGCAGGACATTGCAGCCCGGGTGGAGAACCTCGTTGTGAAGGTGCGCCATGTGGACGCCCATATACCCAAGAGTCGAGCCACTGATGAACATCAGCATAACCAGCAGGCGGACCAAGCTGCTAAGATTGAGGTGGCTCAGGTGGACTTGGACTGGCAGCGTAAAGGTGAACTGTTCATAGCCCGGTGGGCCCATGAGACCTCGGGCCACCAAGGCAGAAATGCAACATAGAGGTGGGCTCGAGATCGAGGGGTGGACCTCACCATTGACACCATCGCAGAGATCATCCACGGATGTGAGACGTGTGCTGCAATCAAACAAGCCAAACGGGTGAAGCCCCAGCGGAATGAAGATCGATGGATGAAATATAAGTATGGAGAGGCCTGGCAGATCGACTACATCACACTGCCACAGACCCGCCGAGGCAAGCGCCATGTGCTCACAATGGTGGAAGCAACCACTGGGTGGCTCGAAACTTATCCAGTGTCCCACGCCACCGCCCGAAATACCATCCTGGGCCTTGAAGAGCGAGTCCTGTGGCGACACGGCACCCCAGAGAGGATTGAGTCGGACAACGGGACTCACTTCCGAAATAACCTCATAGATGCCTGGGCAGAAGAACACGGCATCGAGTGGGTCTACCACATCCCCTACCACGCACCAGCCTCCGGGAAGATCGAGCGCTACAATGGACTGTTAAAAACTACATTGAGAGCAATGGGGGGTGGAACCTTCAAACACTGGGACACACATCTGACAAAGGCCACTTGGTTAGTCAACACAAGAGGATCTGCCAGTCGAGCTGGCCCGGCTCAGTCAAAACTTCCACGTGTTGTGGACGGGGATAGAGTCCCTGTGGTGCGCATGAGGGACCTGCTGGGAAAAATGGTCTGGGTTAGTCCTGCGCCGGGCAAAGGCAAACCCATCCACGGGATTGTTTTTGCTCAAGGACCTGGGTGCACCTGGTGGGTGATGCAGAAGGATGGAGAGGTCCGATGCGTGCCACAAGGGGACTTGATTGTGGGTGAAAACACACCGTGAGTTATACTGTGCTTTTGTTAATTTTTCTTTGTCAATGCTAATTGCTAAGTGGCAGCTGGATGTGACGCACATGGTATAGAATAAAGGGGTGGATTATGTCCTGGTTTAACCAGGATAGGGTTAAGTTTCCCCAGCAGTGGGGGGGAGCTCTAGCCGGGTTATTCAGATACCATGCAGACGTCACATCCTGGCAGGTCACATTTTCCTGGCGCGGAGCGCGGTGCACTCGTGGTTTTGTACATCGTGCTTTCCACTGCTGTACTTGGTAGCTATTTTGCTCTGTTCATTGCTATCACTATTACTGTTATTGTTATTGTTGTTGTTGGTTGTGTTGCTATTGTATTGTTGTATTAAACCTTTCCTTATTTCAGTCTTGGGGCTTTGTATTTCACTCCCTTTGTGGGGGAGGGGCAGCAGCCGCGTGGTCTCAGACCCCGGCAGGGGCTAAACCATCACATAGTATAAAGAAGTTTCAGTCCTGGCCCTAGATATGGCCATAAGAGAAAAAGAAATTCCCAGAAGCATATCTAGAATTAAAGTAATTTTTAGGTTTTTGGCCTAACTTGCTTTTCAGCTCTTGCCTTCTGATGGAAGCTCACTCCAGACAGACTTTTTATTTTGGTAACTAGGCTAATTCCCATTTCTCAGCTAGTAATGTTCAACAGTGTGGCCACAACTTTAGGATTAGTACCACAGGATTTACCAAAGACTTGAATTTGAATACTCTGGGGTTAGAAACACTAATGAAACTAACCAGAACTCTGATGTGGAGACAGGGAAAACTAGATATGTCTCTGTTCAATTAGCAGCTCCCCTACTCTATTGCTAAATCCGAATCCTTCCATCAAAAGAGAGAGTAAAAGCTTTTTTTTTTTAAGAATAAAATGGACATATTCCAACAGGTTGAGGCATGCTCATTATCAGCAAGTACCATAATGTTACCATACCACTACGAATAAGAATAAGGAGCCAACAAGGGACTTAATACAGAAAAGCATGAGATAACGCAAGCAGCATTGTTTTTCAACTGTCATATTAAGTGACGAGACTAAAATACTCACACCATCTTCTCACGCACTTTGCCAGATGCTACCTGCAGGTATATTAGCACAAACTCCCACACCTTGGGCATTTTAAACTAGACTGAGTAAGCTAAAGAAAACATTGTGTAACATTCATTTATGGTCTGGCAAAGTGAAGGACATGATAGGATGGAAGGATAAGATATAAACCCCATTATATTTCCTAATTATGTTAGGGTTTTAATGTAGATATTATGACTGTGTAGGACAGGTAGCTACCTAAATAAATAAGCTTAAGCATGAGGTTCTTAGCAACTTCTGACAAACTTACTTCTCTTTTGTTCTTCTGAGATGAGTAGCTTCTGCTTCCTGGACAGATAATTAGTAAGCTCTACTGGAGGGAACATTTCTTTGCCTATTGTCACATATTCTGAGAAAACATTGCTCCCTTGGTCATATCATTCAATATTTTTCCCAATTCTTTAATTTGGCACCCCTAATACCAAAATCCCATTATACTTATTTTGGCAAAACTTGAATATCAACAGGACATTTGCTTGAATATGAAGCAAATACAGCCTACAGGACCTACCTGCCTTAAAAGTTCTGCCTTTTGTCTGAACTTTTACCTTGTATTTGACTTGGAAAGAATGGACACTTCCACTAATCTGACCAGTAACCAGCCCACAAGCACCCAGGAAACAAAGCAATGAAAACCAATTACATAACTAAGACAGAAGGGTGAACTGAACCCAATTGTCCTTGTGAAATTCATTACTGGAGATCCTGCCTTTGCCTCAGTACAGCTTGAAGCACCTTAAAAATATGAAAGTCAAGCTATTTTTTAGACAACAGATTGATTTCCTTCTTTGCTACCCTGCCCCTCCACATTTAAGCAAATAAGACCAGCCCTCCTTTGTGAACAGCTGGGTGGAATGACTGAACTGAGACCCCATGTCTGCTAGGATTTTAAGTGACAACCTGTATTCAGACCAGACAGCCTTGTAACTGATAACAGTGCCCTGGGTCCTCAAGCTTAGGTGGCACACGTATGACTTTTGGAGCTAACGGAGCCATCAAAAATGTCAGCGTGAAGGAGCAGTCAGGTCCTACGCATTAAATTGGACAGCTAACTGGACAAAAACTTAAGTACCACCAGGAATGATTAAATGGTGTCCGCTGTTTGCTGAACAGCCAAGTCTCAGACTTCAGTGTCCCTGAAATGCAGCATACAAAATCCAGACTGAGTCATATTTTGGACCTTCAGCCCACACCAAAACAGCATGCCAGAGATCAAAGGTGAAAATAATCAGGTGCACTTGACTGCAATGCAATTAACATCTCTGTTACAAATGTTAAGATATTATTGCAAACTTTAGAGAAAGGTACCTTCCTAGAGCCAGGACTCACATTTAAATAGCAAATTTTTTTTCTACCCAATCCGTTCAATTTATGTCTGACAACCATTATGATCACACACAACATTAAACTGACAAACTCTTTCAGACTAAATCAGAGTCTGAGCACTTCAGACAAACGACGTCTGCAGTTCATTTGTCAGTGTCCCACACCCCAAAGCAGGCAACAGAAGCAATTAACACGTTGCTGATAATCTTGCAAGCCTATTTTTAATCCTGTCTCCCACTTCCACTAGGAGAATTATATTCTACCTTTAGGTGCATAAAATAATTTTAAACTGCTCATTCGCTAGAGCTTTAGCTGTACAGTTGACTTCAGCAGCTTAATAACCAGGGCTCTTGTGTTCTAGTCTAGCAGAGAGCTCAATTTTCTAAGTCTTATTCATTGCACAGGATGAGCTACAGAGCATCTGAAGTAGTCTATCATTTTGCCCTGAGGACAACCACTCAGCTCAGTCTCTGCTACAAGATATATCAGCTGTCACATATACAAACCCTCAAGGGATCTGTCTTCTCTTGCTGTTCTTTATCAAACTTTATCACCAACAGAAATGTCGGTTTAGCAGACAGTTCATGGGGCAGGCTGTCTCAGGTTCCAGCATGACACAAGCTCTCCTGGGCTAAATACCTCTTGGGGTATGAAGTTGGAGGGTTCATCTTCCCACAGTCCCCCACCCCAGGACACAGCCCACCAGGATGCATCTGCACCAAGAACAGGTTTTGGGAGAAGCTCTCCTTGCTGGAGAGGCTGCCTTCCCTCCAAGAGCTCCTTTGGAATCTCCCAGGCCTGTCCTATCCGAGCAGCAAGCAGAGCCCATGGAGACGTGGTTTGCTTCTCTCCAGTCCTGCTTCTGTCTGGAGACAGTTTGACTGGTACTAGGGGTTGCTGTACTCTACACCCTAAACGCCTCTTCTCCCACTGCTTCCTGGAGTAGCTGGGAGACAACAATACCATTGTCCCCATTCTTCACATTCAGTTCCAGCCCCAAAATGTTTGCTGTAGCTTGCTGTCCAGACATGATCCCCAAGGCACTTCCCATGAATCTTCTGCCTCTTTTCTGTGGTTCCTGTTCAAATGTCCCAATTTTCCATGTTATTTCTCCTCAGGCTTTGATCTACTTTTGACCAAGCAGAAACAATGGTGAGAAAACAAGATACAGTGAAAAGCTGCATCCATCACTGAAACATTCAGTGAAAGTCTAGTCATTTGAAACATGGAGAGACATCCCAGCCAGCACTATCACGAGACACAGTTTTCTGACACTAACACATACACACACACTGTTTCCAAGGAACCTTGTGAATACAGCTACTCCCCCCTCCCTTCTTTTTAGAGGAGAAATTCAAAAGTGTTGCCAGCACATGTTCAGTCCAACCTTGCTCATAGCAAAAGACAAAAATTTTGTTCAGGCCTAGAAGGCATTTATTGCTCCTCTTTGATGACAAAAACTTCATAAAGTTAGACTAAACGGAAAGGTTTCCTTGGTATTAGCAGTACGCAGTTTTATATATCCATGTGAACTTGTATTGTGTTATTAAAAGCAATCTCAGAATTTTCATACTAAGTATACACTAAGGAGATTCCTTTCATTATTCGCAAAAATAAAGTGCCAATATCAGCAAAAATTGAAACTAAACTTGCCTATGCTGCATTTTATTTTACCATCATGCTCCCTTCTGTTTTTGCAGTCCTCCCTTATGTTATATAACCTAATTTTATTTTGTCACCAATTTATCTTCCTTGTTATTAACTTTACATTTTACAGCAGTAGATCAAAAGTGTAATTTCTAGTGACAAGTTGCACTTCTTAATGGAATATAGACACATTTTAGTTAAAAACCAAGATAATTATTTTATTTTTAAATTATAATTATTCTCTAGCTTAATAAAAAAAAAGGGGGTAAAACATCAATTATCATAACTTTTTTCTCCACATCAGCTCTGAACTTTTTAAGCAGAGCTCGTAAAAAGAGGCAATGATGCAATTTAACAGTAGTACAATGCCAGTAATAAATACACTTCCATCATTTCAAGTACAAATAGTTTGTGGGGAAATGAGCTTTCAAATACGCATCTGCAAAACCATGCAAATAGCTACTTATATTTGAATGTCTTACAGGTGGTTTGCTACCCAACTCAAATAAGCTTTGAAACTGATATGTCTTTGTCCTGTAACGCTGATTTTCACAAGCTTCTGTAGAGGACAAAAAAATAAGTTTCCCAGGCAAAACTGTTGCCTGTAGCAGAAAGTGCTAGAAGAGTCCAAGGAGTCATATTCTGTGTGCAAGGATCACATAAACTCAGCATCTTCACAGTGGCTAATGACACTTGTTCTCAATGCTATTCTTAGAGTCAAGCGCACCACTTAGAATGCTGGTTTTTTAACTCCCTTAACACATTAAGTTTTTTAAAATGCACTTTTAAATCATGTTTTTATTGGAGGAGGGGGGGGGTGTTTGGGGTTTTTTTGGGTCTTCTTTCTTTTTTTTTGAGTGTTAAATGGATTTTAAGAGGAAAAAAAAACTTTTGGCCTGACAAAAATAGAGACAATTCAGCCAGCTCTGTTACTAGAAACCATTGGTGTCCCACATTTCCAAACACCACCATCAGTGTATCTTGAAGCTCTGTAACCATACAGTTCAAGTACTGTAGCATGACTTAGATCTTCGGTCTTTGTGAAATGAAAGGCAGCCCATGGTCAACTTGCAAAACCAATATTTGGCATCCTTAGAAATCAGTTGTCTCCACTGGCTGCTTCTTATATGACTCGAGAGACCAGTTACTCTCTCTCAGTTTCCCATCTCTAAAGCAGGAATAACATTCTTCTTTCTCACAAAGAGCGACCATAAGGGTAAGATGCAAGTTGAGCCACACTCCAGACGCAGACCACTGGTACACTCAAATACTGTGGCTGATGAAGGATGTAAGAACTTTTGAAAGTATTTAATAGCTGCAAGCAATCAGCCGGACAAACTGTTCTTACCACACATTAGTTCTGGTGGGTTTCTATCCTTACTGAACACAGGCATCCCAGCTCCAGTACTAACAATGGCATGACGTCTGAAATCAGCTCTGAAATCCCACTTAGTGTTCAAACTCTCACATTCTGAGCAGAGTTACCTTTGCCAGCCAAATTCAGGCACAAGACAGACTTGCTCCTAGATAGACTAGAAACGCAGGACCTGGGACACAGGTTCTGCTGCCTGGATGTCCACCTGTGGTTTGCCTCGGTGCAAGCTAGTGACATAAATCCCACATAATATCGGGCAATAAGACTCAATTCCATTAAGTCCTTTCAGACAGATAGTGTCATGCAATTGCAGAGGTTTGCTGTTCTCCTAAATGCATGTGATGGTGCTATATCATTCAATCAGCTCAAAAAAAACCACGTGGCAAGTGTTCAGTCCCCTTGCACCAGGATCTTGCTAATAAGAAAGAAAACCAACCAGCAACATCTCTTACTTCCCTCTAGTTTCCCAAACTTCTCATCCTTCTCAGCAACTTGTCTCCCTCCAGGGAGGGAAGGAATTGTTGAATCAAGACTCGTATACCCCTCCTTCCCTCTTTTTCTCCCTTAAAATGGTTCACGGCCACCTCTAAGTATTGCCCATCTGCAGTCTTCAGCATCTTCCTCAGGCAAGCAGAGGACATGCCAGTAGCTCACTGAACGCTGGTTTCCAAACCATGGCAAGTGGAACAGATGGTATCGTAGTTCAGAAACACAGGCCAGCATCCATCTGTTGGTGCTGGACATGCATTTCTATTTCTACACATAAATACAGGTTTACAATACACAAATTACTGCAACAGGTTACTGACATATCAAACATGCTAAGGTCAGAGAGACAAAATATTTAAGTGAAGGTATGGTTTTCTAGGAATCAAAAAGGAAGTGTAGTTATTACAAGTTTAACATTATCAGCATTATTTCAGGGACAGTGCAAACCAACCATATTAGAAAAACTTCTGGTCTCCCAACCCATAACGCATACTTACCCAATCCTTGTGAGAAAGGGAAAGAAACACAGCAGCAAGCCAATGTCACAAGCTATTTCTATTTGTGCAACGCACCTTCTGTGCAGGCTCTCCTATTTCTTCCTCTTGAAAATGATCTCTTGCCCAGTGGACATTATCTCCTGTTTCCTCAGTTCCCTGCCTCTGTAGAGCTCTCATATCTAGGAAAGGGTGAGGGAATAAAGATGATATGAAAAAAAGTCAGTCTCCTACTGCCACTTACTCAACTCCCCTAGAAAAGCACTTACCTTCAGTCTTCCCTGTAGGCTCAGATAAAAGGAACAAAGATAAGTTATCTCTGCATAAATTGAGCTGCTCTCTAAGGAAATCCATTCACAGCTGTTGGCCTCTGCTGCTCCTTTATTCTCACTACGCTACCTTGGAAGAGCAGCATCGAAATTCACAGCTCTTCCTGACAGGGTTCACAATTATTAATGAATGACAACTGCCAGAGAATAATCTACTTTTGCCAGCATATGACTTAGCAAGCACTTCAGGATCCACAGCAATACCTCTCCTGTAACAGATAAGCTCAAGTAAGCATATGGCAAGAGGAGTCATGGAATTCCAGTGCCCAAAATCTCATGGCTCCTTAAGTCTTTTCCACCTAACAGATTTTTTTATTATTTATACCAGCAGGTATTTCAAAAAATCATGTGGTGCTACTGTTTCTGCAAATACAACTCTACAAAGCTGACAGGCAGCTTGTTGAAACCTCTGCAGAAATTTTAATAGAAATCTCTTTTGGAATGTTATGTGTAATACTATACGTCCATTGAATGGAAACTCTCCATGCAATATTCTGGTTTCACTACAGCTTTCAAACTTTCAGATTTGAAGAATCCATCAACTTGTATGGATGAGCACTGAGCACACCCTTGGACTCAGAGATTCAGTTTGGTCAGATGCTCATCCCAATCCTGGACATCATTTTTCCTAGAATTCCTAAACTTGATTTATATTTGATGAGTAAAATAACCGAAGTAGTCCTGTTGTCCTACTACCCATTCAGTCCATTTTAGACCAGCTAGAACAGAAGAGAAAGCGGCAAAGTAAAGCACATTACAGAGCAACATGCAATGAGAAGTTATGGGGTCCACAACCTAACAGAAATTTAACCCCATTTTGAGATTAAAGCTTGATCATTTCCTATTTCATCCAAAGCAGTTCTCCCATTTCTAATTCTTACCATAAGACGCACACCATGAGTTATTTAAGACACGCTTGCACTGGATGACTAAAGGGAAAAAGGCTTCCTGGAAGCTACAGAACAAGAAATTAAACCAAGTGCTACATTGGTAAAAGAATAATGGTGTTATGAGCCAAATCTCAATCAAAATGCTGAGTATCTACTATGAGAGGTGTATATATAATCTACAGAAAGAATGGTTTGGTTTTGTCTGAACAATTTTACAAAGTTATTAGAAATGGTATATACTATATGTCAACCACCAGGAAAAGTTGAGTTGGTTATGATTCTTCATATTTATAGTTCACTAGCTGCAGTAGATTTTTTTGTAAGGTACAAGAACACTTCAGATATACAGTTCCACTCATAGTCATATGGAAAACAGTAAAATCCAAAAGAAAGGGTTGGGTTTCTTCTTTGTACTTTCTCACAGTACTGTCAGCATTAGCTGATGTTCAACAGAAGAGAATGATGCTGTTCTGGCATTATTTTAGGTGAAGACAAAAGAGCACACCATGTCAGATGTCCCCAGAAAGGTACTAAATCCTGAGAGATGAACTGCTCAGGAATTCTCAGGGGATCTCTGACAACACTCAGTTGCAGACAGCTGCACTCAGGAAATGAGCACCTTTCACCTGAACTTTCAGTATCATACTGCACTGGGAAAACAGCATGCTTTACAGGACGTGCAAGAGAATGAGACAAATCACTCTCCAACATCTTCACTCATTAAGGATTAGCTTCATTCATTCCAAGCAATAACTATATTCCAAAGGCTAGAAAATGAAGCCTTAGCACTTCAGAAATGCACCAGTTGGTGAATTCCTGCACATCAAGAACCTGACGGGCTGGTAGGCAAGGTAAAACAATGTTTTGTTGCCTTCTTCACCGCAAGGTTAATGCATAATTACATCACATAGTCCCAGCGCAAATTCAAAACCTGAGTTAGAAATGCAGGGTGCAGCACCTTCAGCACTGCTCTCCACCCCACCCCGATAAGCTTATTTACATATCACCCCCAGCAATTTGGAAGCACAACCTAGCTCCTGGGCACACACTCCAATTCAGACTCACTTACAGAATTGCAGAATCATCTAGGTTGGAAAATACCTTGAAGATCATCTAGTCCAACCATTAAAACCTAGTCCAACTTAGAAACCTTTCATTTACTTGATGATTTTGTGTGCACTAACTTGGTTGTTCTGCAAGCTCCTTCCCAAGCGGAGAGTTGCCACTCACCCTCAGACTACCAAAATTTCCACTGTCTTTATGATAGTCCAGTTTTTTCAGCATGCTCTGTTATGGTTTAAAAGACAGCAGATCAATATCTGGCTCCAAGCCTGGTGTCACTGGCAGAATTTTGAGGTTTTTGATCATGGGTCTGTCTACATGACACCAGGCCTGCTGGTGACAGACGGGGCACACTTGTCTCAAAGGAGGAAACAGATCTTTGCACAGGAGTTAGCAGGGCTCATTAGAAGAGCTTTGAAATAGATTTAAAGGGGGAAAGGGATAAAACCAGGCTCATTGGAGATAAGCCTGGGGGCAGTGTTCTTCAGTCTGCCATCTCAGTGGAGGTAGGGGATGGAGATCCACGTGGCAGCAAACACACAAGGGTTATTTATATGTTAGAAATCACAGAAGTGCTTGAGAATGGTCACACAGGGATTAGGGCTCCTCCCCCCAAAAAGGTGACAGGATCAATAGCCCAAATGAAGTGCATCTACACCAGCGCAAGCAACATGGGCAACAAACAGGAGGAGCTGGAAGCCATTGTGCAGCTGGAAAACTATGATATAGTTGCAACCACGGAAACATAGTGGGATGACTCACACAACTGGAGTGCTGCAACAAGTGGCTATAAACCCTTCAGAAGGGATTGGCAAGGAAGGAGAGGCAGTGGGGTAGCCCTGTATGTTAGGGAGTGTTTTGACTGTCATAGTCAAACAGCTTGATGATGGTGATGAAAGGGTCAAGTGTTTATGGGTAAGAATCAGGAGAAGGCCAACAAGGCATGGTGGGAGTCTGTTATAGACGACCCAACCAGGATGAAGAGACAGATGAAATATTCTATAAGCAACTGGAAGAAGTCTCATGATTGCTAGCCCTTGTTCTCATGGGGGATTTCAATTTACCATGTCTGCTGGAAATAAAATACAGCAGAGAGGAAACAGTCTAGGAGGTTCCTAGAGTGTGTGGAAGATAAATTCCTGACACAGCTGGTGAGTGAGCCAACTAGGGAAGATGCCCCGCTGAAACTCCTGTTTGTGAGCAGAGAAGGACTTGTGGGTGATGTGACCGTTTGAAGATGTCCAGGGCATAGTGATCACAAAATGATAAAGTTTTCAGTTCTTGGAGAAGGAGGGGGATTAGCAGAACTGCCACCTTGGACTTCCGGAGGGCAAATTTTGGCCTGTTTAGGAGCCTGGTTGCCTGAGTCCCTTGGGAGGCAGTCCTGAAGGGCAAAGGAGTCCAGGAAGGCTGGACATTCTTCAAGAAGGAAATCTTAAAGGCACGGGAGCTGCCTGTCCCCATGTGCTGAAAGACAAGCCTGCGAGGAAAGACCACTGGCCTGGCTGAACAGAGAGCTTTGGCTGAAACTCGGGAAAAAACAGAGAGTTTATGACCTTTGAAAGAAGGGGAAGGCAATTCAGGAGGACTGCAAGGATGTTGTGAGGTTATGCAGGGAGAACATTAGAAGGGCCAAAGCCCAGCTAGAACTTAATCTGGCTATTGCTGTAAAAGACAATAAAAAATGTTTCTATAAATACATTCACAACAAAAGGAGGGCTAAGGAGAATCTCCATCCTTTACTGGATGTGGGGGGGAACACAGTGACAAAGGATGAGGAAAAGGCTGAGGTACTTAATGCTTTCTTTGCCTCAGTTTTTAATGGTAAGACCAATTGTTCTCAGGGTACCAGCATCCTGTGCTGGGAGACAGGGATGGGGAGGAGAATGAAGCTCCCATAATCCAAGGGGAAAGTGTTAGTGACCTGCTACACCACTTAGACACACACAGGTCTATGGGGCTGGATGGGATCCATCCAAGGGTACTGAGGAAGCTGACGGAAGTGTTCACCAAGCCACTTTCCATTATTTATCAGTGGTCCTGGCTAACCGGGGAGATCCCAGTTGACTGAAGGTTAGCAAATGTGATGCCCATCTACAAGAACAGTCAGAAGGAGGATCTGGGGAACTACAGGCCTGTCAGTCTGACCTCAGTGCTGGGGAAGGTTACGGAGCAGATCATCTTGAGTGCCATCATGTGGCATGTATAGGACAAACAGGTGATCAGACCCAGTCAGGAGGGGTTTATGAAAGGCAAGTCCTGCTTGACTAACTCTGCAGCTATGCAGAACAAGCCACAAAGCCTCCACCTTGGAGAAGATCCACAGGATAAAGATGCGTTTTTTCCAATTCAAATTGGTTTCTTCAAGCAAAACAAATCTTCTGATATTACGATGCTAAGACAATTTTCAAAACATCAAGGAAAATAGAACTATCACTTAACAAATTATATTAAGGTGAAATGTATAAAATGCTATACTGAGTAAAACAGCATTTTTAGTTGTAGGTATGCTCCAAAATTTCATTTTTGTCTGTAAAGTGTTTGAAGCTTTTTGGGTTTTTTTGCTCGTCTAACTATGAAGAGAAAGGTTTCTGACTTCACCAAAAATCCCACACTTGAACTTTAGGAGGCTCTTACATTTCCGCAGACCTCACAGCCAAAAACAATCAAATGTCACAGTTAATATGTGAAGATTTCCATTAAAAGGATTTGCTTCAATTCTAAAAATACCTCAAACCTTTAATCTAAAAATGTTCATTCGGTCATAATTTTTTGTCCATATGTTAGAGCTGAAGGACAAATTCAGCTCTGTTAATTTCTAGCACTTACAGATTTAATAGAGCTAATGGCACTCTGGCTTTTGATGCACTCTTAAAAACACATGTAAAGATATTATTTCACATACTTTTTTCTAGAACAAAAGCTTTTTCAATCTACTTTCTTTGTTATTCCGTGCAACCCTGTTTAAGGCCCCCAAAACATGCTGATCAGTTTCTGATAAGTGTTGAATATACATAAATACAAGGCAAAAAGCAATGAGAATTCAAAACTGCATTAATAAATGCACTATGTGCAAAGAAGACAGCTAGTTTTGATGCCTTAACACAAAGGTCCCTCAAATTCCACACATCCACCTGAAGATGTGCTTTTAGAGACAGATTAAGGATTTATATTGGGGAAGCCCAAACTCACACAAATATTAGAGGGGACACACAACAATTGCAGTTCATCTGAAAAGAGTTCAGTCATGATTCTGCTCTTATAACACATGGGTGATTTGATAACTCATTCTCCACATAGCTGAAAGACTTTTTACACAGAGACCCTTTAGCCAGATTGGGGCTTTAAGGACAGTTCTAGATGTCACTGAGTTTTGCAGAATGATTTCCTCCTACTGATATGACCATTGCACAGGTATTAAGGATATTTACATATAGCTAAATACCCACCACACTAAATCCATGCTTATCTGGTATTTTACACATGTAAAAACTTAAGAACTGATTATCTGTGAAACAGCCTATATTCCCCCCATCAGTTTGCCTACTGCAAGAAATATATAATTGTAGGATTACACCTGATCTCTTACTTCCATTCATGAAATGTGCCAATAAAACAATTCTGAGCTCAGTGGGATTTGTAGTCTTGCACTGGCCATCATACATATAACTTCTGCTTTGCAGAAAAAAAAAAAAAAGGTATCAAACAGTTGCCTTACTATATGAATTACTGACAATAGCTGTGTTTTTCATCAATTAAATTTTCTATAATTTAGCTTTGAAGTCAACTATCTACCTCCTGTAGATGACTGTAGATGTAGATGCTATGACACTAACAGAAATGCTTTTTTTATATATGTAAAATATATGGTATTAAGATTATTTATAGTGCAGACAGGTAAAGCTAACTTGGGTTTGATATTGCTCAGGTGACCAAGTCAATTGAGTAATAAAATATCTTTAACTCTAACATGATATTGAAAAATAACAGAACGTTCCGAAGTGGACCACCTAAAGCATGTTAAGTACTGCAGAGACACACTGAAGATTAATATCCCCAAACCTAGATTCCCAAAACACAAGTGTGTTCTGTTGTGAACATGTTGGAGGCATAGTGGGATGAAGGTTCTCCATTCTTGTCTGCACTCTCTCAAAGTAGCCTGACATTAGGGACCAAGAGATAAAGTTACGGTATTAATGAAGCAAAGATCTGAAGCGTCTATTTGCAATACTTCATTTATTACACTGGTAAAATATACATGTAAAGAAATAAAAATATATCAGTTCAATTAGTCTTTCCTGATCTATTTGTTCTTCAGTATGTGAGGTACATTGAAACTTCCAAGTCCAGAGGTTGGAAATGGGAGAGTGCACAATGGTGATGAGCGCAACATTTTCAGGAAAATTCCATTACACAGAGGACAAGATGGTGGTTTATGTTAAAAATTTACTTTCTTCTAGACTCAGAGAAAGCTACAACACACCTATACACTAAAGACAAGGTGCCCAGATGCCCAGGCCAGAAGCCCTGCCTTACTCAAGTTTTCCACGCTTTTTCCCCTCCTGCTACTTTCCCTTTTCCACTACGCTGCACATACCCCGTGTGCATGAGCCATCTCTGTTATTCTACTCTCCCTTAGTGCTGTGCTAACAGCTAAAACACACACACAGCAGAAGTCAAGGCAAGAGCATGTCACGGTGTAGGATTCCTCAAGGACCTTCACGCTGCCAGGAAGATCAGTCTTCTCCACACCAACAGTAGCCACTGGCTAGGCAACAGCTGTCGGAGGTTTTCCCAACAACCTCTGACCAGATCAGTGATAATTAGACATAACGGAAGCCACAAAGCTGAAATCAGATTGGTGAGCAGCTGCACAGAACATCAGCTAAGCATCCAGACTTCCAGGACAGGAAATCTTTGCAATAAGTGCAAGTACCAAAAACGTTTTGGCTCAATTCATGCAGGTACAGCTTGAGATAAAGGTGGCAAAGCAAAATTGGTGACTGGAACACTAGGGACCTCCCCCTGTCTCCCAAACAACTGCCACAATGCTGTGTCACAATATTGCCATAAACATATTTTTTTAAAAAAAACAAGTGAAAACCCCACAAAATACTACTTGTCCTCCAGAAGTCAGTAACCCCCTGATCCTGATAAGTCCTGATTAGACAATGTCACCTCACAGCAAAAATATGAGTAACTCAGCAGGGCACAACCAGCATTGCAGCCTAAGATCCAAAACTTAAGGACAGTTCAGTGAGGTAAGAAATACCAATTCTGTTATCCAAGGGAAGAAAAACTGTACAGGCAAGCTCAGTAATAAGACACCAGCAGCTGCTGGTGGTGTTTATGAAGATCAACTGTCTTCTGTTCCCAGAAGGTACAGAAGTGACTTTCAGCCAAACCATTACGAATATTGATGCTTCAAACTAACGCATGTATAAACATAAGGAGAGTAATAAAGCTCAATTCTGGTTAGCCAAAGAAATTGAATTTTCCAGATGGTACAGAAATTGTTGAATTCCCATTGAACAGGCTTAGTACCAGTGAAAAAATGAATGGCAAGAACTCAAGTATTTAAGAAGCAGAAATATTTGAAGACATTTTTTAGGTAACAGCTAATTTTCTTCAATATGTAAAGTGATGCAAAAAAGAAAAGTTGTAGATTAGTGATGAGAAAAACTCTGAATATTGTATTTCAGTAGCAAAGTGTGAGCAACAGCAAGAAAGGGATGAACTCATCTCTTATAGCATCAGATTTTTCCATCTGGCACATGTCGCTCAGGCATGTCAGATAAGATCGCAGTAGTGCAACATAACAGAGTACATATTTACCCATGCCTTCTCGACTGATCACAAATGAGTCATCCTCTGCAAATCACAACCAAAGAACTTATTATTTGCGCCTCTGAGACCCAAACATTGTTAGTCACAGAGAACAAAAGCTTAAGTAGGACCTTCAACTGATGGAATTGTTCTAAGGTCAGCCAGCATGCCCACAGTCATCCACGTTTCCCTACTATACAGTAGCATTTTATGTATTTTAGTCATGAAAATGGTGATGAATTAAACCACCCCAAGAAGCTGTTTATCCTATTGTAAAAAGGGAATTAGGACAAGCTTAGCAGACTTCCTAAGTTGCTTATCAATACCAGAAATAACAATGCGACAGAAATACTATTATTCCTTGTTTAACTACCTTTATCATACACATATATTAATTATAACTTCTTTCAGAAGTTCAATAACGAGCAACATATAAAATACGTGCTCATTGTAAGGAAATCAACCACAGAAATCTTTCTGAGGTGCCAGACTGCTCGTCCACCTCCAGCTCTATACTGTGAAATTGTCTCTCAACCTTCAAAGGCCATGAATGGTAGGGAGCCTAAAAAGGAGCCACTCAAACAGCAGGGATGTATTCATTTGGTTGGGGACTCTCTTCCTCAACCTGGCCCCGTCCTGTCTGCTCCTGGGCAGTGGCAGGGATCCCCAAAAGCGCCCTTGGTCCCACAAATGCCCTCACCCAGCCTCACTGGTGGCTTCCAAGATGGGTTGTGACAGGAAGGGTGCCTCCGTCCTCCCCATGGCACGGAGGTTGTGCCGCAGCCCAGCCGGGGCACAGTTATGAACTGGAGCTCGGAAGTTTAGGTTTGGGATCTATCAGCCTCTGAATATTTACTGTGAAACCTGTTTTCCTTCTAACAAGAAATTGCACGACTCCAAGGTTGGGATCCACCACCGCATGTCACATTTCTTTAAATGCTCAATAAATTACCAAACAGCTTTCTCTTAATTGCGAAGTTAGTGAAATCTCTCAGAAATTCAACAAGAGGCAACGGATGAGCAGAAACTTGTCTTTCCATGTTCTTTAGCAGGAAAAAAAAAAATCTTGAACTGATTTGAGCTTAGTACTGGCACAGTACTAAGTCGCAAGAGGCATTTCTGCATAGTTTCCAAAACTCACACATCTTGGGGAACTTGGCACAACTCCTTTTTAAACAAGCCTCGCTCATCAGTCACCTTCAAGAGGGGACAGGGTTCACTGCATCCTCACACTTCACTGGAGGTGTAGGAGCAAGCTGAGACTGGGAAAAACCTGGCCACAGCAAGTTTACAGAGGAAGCAGATTAAAGAAAGTTATGATCTATAGACCGTAAACTGTAGGAAGCACCTTACAAGCATGCCTCATCAGAGGCTTGTTCCAAAGCAAGTAAACTCCATCATGATCAATAAGCCCTTGAAGTGGATTCCAGCCAATTCATACAGGGAAAAAAAAATATTAAATCCTTTCAAAGAGAAGAATAGCCAAACAAGATGAAGAGGTAGAGGCTGCAGCTATGCAAGTGCGGCCAAAGGTAACATGGAAGGCTGCACTCAAGATACAGAAGTCTACTGAAGCATCTCAAAGTGCCATTGCTCCATATATTATACAAATTATTCTTTTTATTCTTCTTCTCCTTTATTATTTCTTGAGTCGAAGCCAGGTGCTCCCTGAACAGGTTCCAATTTCAGAACTGCTCTGCTCAGATGAATGATACCAACTCTGAAAAGAAATAGTTTGAAATTTCAAATTCACTTTAGCACCACAGCAGTCATTTTTGTCCATTGTCTCCACAAGTGAACGTAGCCTCCTGCAAAGAAAAGGGGAAAGATTTCTTCCCAGTAAAAAACAGAATTAGTGCTAACTTTTGTTCTTCACAGGCCAGAAACCTTAACCAGAGTGCAGATCTGCTTATTTCCACATATAGCAAACTTTCAAGTTTCTAAGGACTGTGACAACAGCAGTTTTGAGACTCAAGAGAAAAATATTTTTATTGCTAGTATTTACACCATGCTCTCCCCCACAGATGTGAAAGTATTAGAAGGCAAGCAGCGACTCTCCCTGTTAGGTAGCAGAACTGAGACAGGCTTGGCACACGATTTGCTTTGGGTGGTGTGGCCAGTCAGTAGAAGAGCTGGCACTATCACTAGACCACACAATATCAGAGTGATGCTTTATATTCATTGACCACCACAATGTCTCCCTTTCCTGATCGTGCTGAAGAGTAAAACCTTCATTTTCAAACACTTGATTTTCATGTAAAATAAGCTCTCCTAAGCTATAAGAGTGTGTCAGATTAACTTAGATCACCAGAGCCCTCTTTCGTACACAATTGTGTCAACAGCAAAACTGACATACACGGGGCATTGTTGGGAACATACACACAAGACACTCTCTTACGGTACTCTTCCTGTTGGATACAAGCATGCCTCACAGATCACAGAATCACAGAATCATTCAGGTTGGAAAAGACCCTTGGGATCATCGAGTCCAACCATCAGCCCTACTCTACAAAGTTCTCCCCTACACCACATCCCCCAACATCTCATCCAAACGACCCTTAAACACATCCAGGGATGGTGAGTCCACCCCGTCCCTGGGCAGCCTATTCCACTGTCTGATCACTCTTTCTGGGAAACATTTTTCCCTAATGTCCAATCTGAACCTCCCCTGTTGCAGTTTAAAGCCGTTCCCTCTTGTTCTGTCACTAATTACCTGTGAGAAGAGACCAGCACCAACCTCTCTACACATATCTTGTTCCAAACTGATTAAAGTCCTTTATGAACAACAAAGCCCTTTAAGTGTATTCCAGCCAATACTTAGTGAAAAAACAGCAAGTCTCTCCAAGCAGAAGAATAGCCAAACAGGACAAAAAAGCTTACATAAATACTACAGTTGATTAGCCAACTTTCTAAAATACTAAGCCATGCAACAGAGATCTGAGTGAGTAACAAAAGTCAAAGTTGGTTTAACTGCTAGGTCACTTCCTACTTTGAACAACGCACAAAGGTTTTCCTTTATCAGAATCAGTCTCATAAAAGATAACCTCTAAGGAAAAAAACTTGGGCAAATATTCTTAGGTGTCAACATTTTTGCCTGTCTGCTTTCCCAGCCCTCTTAAGAAATGACTTTTATTAACAGAACAATACAAATTTGTCCTAGCAGGAACATGAACTGTGTGACTGTTCCCTTCTCAAGTATATTCCTTTTTTCATCTGTTCTCTTTGCAAATACCTTGAATTTCCAAAATCATCTGACCCACCTTTCCACAGCAGGGAGCAAGGCATGAGCCCTTTGCATAGATAACCCCTTCTCCTTTTGCAAGCCATTCTGACCATCGTTCAGCTGAGGCATGACCACAGGATCAGTGGCTTCTGCAGGACAAATCATGCTCATCCTTGGGGACCGCTGATTACATGAACAGCTTTAGCACTCATTTCATCCACCACTAAATGTCAGCACCCTCTCAAACTCAGTGCTTGCATTCAGCATTAGCAAAACCAAGGATGAGCACACAGCATCTGACTCTACAGGTTAGACATTTCTTACAGCCTTGAGACTGGTCAGTAACTGAGATGCATGCCTTCGTTTAGAAAATCTGTTTTGGAGAGATGAAGCTCGGGGCCTTGGATCACTGCTCCACACACAGACACATATTGGTGTCAGATTTTTCCTTGCTATGTCACATACCTACAACACTAGGCATTTTGCAGCTTCAAACTCTGGCTTTAAAAGCAGCATGCATCTTATTTTAATAATCTGGAAAAGCAAGACTTAAGGGAAAAATGTATGTCAATAAACCATGTGGCCCTTCTCACAATTCAGCTCCTTCAACTTATCTGCACAGGCTGAGCTGACCAAACTTGAGCTATGTTTTCATCATCAGTTTAGGCCTGTACCAAAGTAAAAGAGATGGTCTGACCTTCAAATTTTAGCTCTCGCCCACCCCGCCTCTTCTGCACAGAGGCAACCATTTGTCAAAGTGCTGCATCTGACCTAAGAACTCATCTCTCCTGTTTTATTTCATTTTTTTGTCTCCATTACATTTTTACTCCACTTTTAACTTCTCCTTATGAAGTTCACTACTGCACAAAAGCTGAGACAAGGGTGCTCAGCAGCATGGTGCTGGCAGGACCTCCTTTTTGGCTGGGAAACCACATTGGCACCAGAGGTGGGGAAAGGAAATCTAAGCATTAACCTGTCACACCTGAAGGCAAACACAGTGGTTTCTCTTGCGAAAATTCCTGTAAGGTGGGATAAAGGAGGGGTTTATAAAAAAGTCAGTTTCAACTTCAATTGTGAAGCAGTTTCTACTGTCCAGAAACCTACAGCTTTCTCTAATTGGCATTTCAGATCAGGGGTCTGTAGTTTGAGAAGTAGCAAGGATCCTCACCCTCTCCCTCTTTTCTCTTCATGCTTGTTCTAGAGACAGAGACAATAAATTTTGCTTGAACAGTACAGAAACCTTGTGCTGGCTCTGCACACCATTGCCCAGGCAGCCTCAGTCCAGTTCCAGCACTGCACTACTCATGTTGCTCTACTGCTACAGTGTCTGGGGCACCAACAAGTTAACAGGACACGAAGATATAGTTGGTAATCCTGCCTAGCAACTATTGCATTCCTTTGACATTTAGGAGCACTTTTTTTATTTAACCCACCTGAAAGCCAACAACTTTCTCCAGGCCTATGATTCAGGTCAAGTATTTGTCTCAGCTAGAGTCTTGGAGACATCTGAAGAGCACAGGGAAAGCACACAGCATTTAAACGTGAGAGTACTTGGACATCAAACAGATAAAGCAGCAGTAATCAAAATCCTACCTCAGTCTGAATAAATAAATGCCTGAGATACCTCAGCCCCAGATAAAGGAGGATGTGTCAAATTTTTTCCTATCAAGGCTGGCAGAGAATCTCCTCAGGTCTTGATACCTGTAGGTCCCCTCCTAGATCTAGCACAGAACAGTTTAGATTCAGTTTTCCCTGTGCCTATACACCCCTTATTCAAGAGCTCTGTTCTGAAGTGCTGTGAAGCATCCAAAATACGAATGGGAGCGAAGGGGCTGAAGGGATTAATTACTGCTGACAATTAATGGGAGAATTTAAGGCTCATTCACCATAGCACTCAGCCAGACTTTATCATCTGGCACAAACACTGGCCCATGATCATACTACAAAATCAAGTCTGAGATGATGCTTTGTATAAATTACTGAGTAATTTCCATGGCTAAGCACTTACACAGCCATGTCCAGCCACTGAAGAGGCATCTGTGGCTGTGTCCTGGCCAACTGTTTTATACCAAAATCCTTGCTTTCCTTCACTAGGATTGTACATTAGTGGCAATGGCCTGGCATCCAAGTGCCTCCTTAGATGGAAGGTGACAGAGCAAAGAGGGAATGACCCCAACTACCACCATGCCACAGATCTCCTCCATCACCAAGCCCATCTGTGGCACCTAGTCTTAACAGCAGTGCCTGAAGTCATAGAGACCATCTTTAAGGGGCTTGAAGTGAAAACTCCAGTACCAAAAGGAGGAGTGTAGCTGATGAGCAATGCAGTTGGTAGAACGCAAATGTCAGATAGATTATTTCCCTGTCACTTGCAGTGAAAAATGAGATAAAAATGCATATGTTTTAACAGAGTGCAATGCAGCCCTGCAGAAGGAGTGTCATCTGAGTGCAACCGGTGCCAGCATTCAAACTTCTCTGGCTTTGCTATACTAAAGACACCCCAGAGCACTCTATCAATTATTGTACATTCATCAACACAAGGCAGTTGCTGTCACATGCTAGTGATAGATCAAAGTGCTTAATCCTTTATTAACTTACATTTGCTGCATTAAGCCTGCATCAATCAAGTGAAGCTCAAAGATACGCAGTGAGGAAATCTTACAAACAGAATGAAATCTGACACAAATTTAACTGTTTCCCTGATCACCTGACCATTCTAGTGGGAGCAGATATATCATTCTGATGGAAAATCCATATATTCATACCTGCCTTTACAAACATTTAAACCTCCTAGAAATAACCTTACGTTCTAGGAGAGGGAAGGGAAGCACAAGTATTTGTTTAATTGCCTTGTTGGGTAAGGAAAAGTGTAGGGAAAAATACCAATCAGCATTTCCTGGAATCAGGAATGTGGTCATTAAAGCCATGGGAACCTACAGTTACGACTCCATAGCTTACAGCTGAATTGACATTAGAACTGCAGATGATATTGCAGACCAGTGCATCCTTTTGCTATACTATAGCATTTCCACAGAAAATCACCACTTGAAAGGTTGCTCAAAGCTTTTTTTATGTGGGAAAACCATAATTTTGCTTCAGACATCTCAGTCAAGCAGAATAGTAAAAAAATTGTCTGAAGCACACACCCTTAGCCATGCCCCCGTTTGACATCAAATGTTTTTCATTTAAATAAGAACTACTTCTGCTTACCATATTTTATGAACTTGACTGAGTGCAGAGGAGGTATTTTATGAAATCTCTATGGCCAAGTCATTTGTGAAGACATTTGTAATTTAGCACATGAGCATACAGAAGGTACAAACTTAGCTATTAGTCTATCAATAATATATATTTATTCTGAATTTTTTTTTTTTTTTACCTATTGTGAAAAACATTTTTTACCCCTGGACTTGACACTGGTGAGGCCGCACCTTGATTACTGGGTTCAATTTTGGGCCCCTCACTACAAAAAGCACATGGAATGACTCAAGAATGTCCAGAGAAGGGCAACGAAGCTGGTGCAGAGTCTGGAGCACAGGTCTGATGGGGAGCGGCTGAGGGAACTGGGGGGGTTTAGTCTGGAGAAGAGGAAGCTGAGGGGAGACCTCATCGCCCTCTACAGCTACCTGAAAGGAGGGTGCAGAGAGGGGGGATGAGTCTCTTGAACCAAGGAACAAGCGCCAGGACAAGAAAGAATGGCCTCAAGCCGCGCCAGGGCAGGGTTAGACTGACTCTTAGGAAGTATTTCTTTGCAGAAGGGGTTGTTGGGCATTGGAATGGGCTGCCCAGGGCAGGGGGGGAGTCCCCATCCCTGGAGGGGTTGAAGAGTTGGGTTGACCCAGCGCTGAGGGATCTGCTGGAGTTGGGAACGGTCAGGGTGAGGTTCATGGTTGGACTGGAGGAGCTTCAAGGGCTTTTCCAACCTCAATGATTCTGTAAAGATGCTGTCCCTGGCTGTATGAGTGGTGCTCACTACTACTTCACTTCACTTTTGGTAGTATCCATGGCTTAGTTCCCACCTATCAGGGATCAAGACAGGGACTCAGTGAAACATCCAGCCCAACCAATTGCTTTAGACAGGAAAGTATTACTTGCAAAAAGTGATGAAATACTTTTTCTATCCTTAGGAAATGCAACAGCAAATGAGAAATTGGATTCTGTGTGTCACTCTACCATGCATTACCAAATCATCAGGAAATCTTACAATTACAAAGTGCTACAACTATTTTTTCTGATACTGTTATTATTACTTTTACATGAGATAATTAATCTTTTCCATGTCTGCGCTCAGTATATCTGTCACATGGCACCATCCCCAAAATCTTTGTTACACATCATCAAAACAGCACTGTTTATATTCACATGTTATTTATCACAGCGGGTCTGAAGAGTTTGCCTATCTGCACACAGCCCTTCTCCACAACACCTTCCATTTCTCACACTTATCTTTGAAACAGCTAGAAGCAATTTCTGGAAAACCCTGATAATCCTATTCAGATAAGCCACAAGTAACACTATATTGGTGTTATCCAGAAGTGTTCAAGTAAACCAGAACATGAAGCAACCAGCCTATACAGATATCTATTTTTGTAATACAGCTTTTTAATACTTTATTTAGTTATTCTATCAGATGAAGGTTAATAGATGTGTTCAGGAGCATACAACTCAGCCATCTATAAAGGGATCCAAGGAACAGCCACACATCCAACAACCTAGCAACACTTGGAAATATACTACACAAGTACTGAAAATAGGATTATTTTTTTTTTTGTGGAGATTATCTGCTTTCTTTTCTTCAAGATTACACCCAAGTTTCATATATGGCTTGATCCCCAGCTGTGCAGAGGCTTAACTTGCATTCAAGTTAACAGGTGTTAAATATTTCATTCTCTGAAACCACGACCACAAAAAGGAGAATTTCAATGGCTACATTTCAATACGCACATTTGAAATATAGATCTTGATGGGCAGGTAAAATGTTTCCATTTCCTCCAGTTTATGAATTCCTTGATTTCAAATCTAAAAGGAACAAATCTGATCATGTCACCTGACCTCCCACATGCCAACAACAGGCAAAGTATCGCCAGAAGCACAGAATTACCATTTGCACTCACTACCTGGTTTACTCCTTCATATCTAGTCTCAAGCAAAGAGCAAACCTCGGTGGTGTACTGTGCAGGATCTGATTCTGCTGTGATCCAGAGGAGCTTCACTGACCTTAAAGTTTAACAAGTGTAGTTAAGAAATGCCATTTGCTGTGAAAACCTTATGCTGTTTTTTAATGTATAAAATTATGTCCAGGAAAAAGTAGTGGGCACAGACATGGGAAGCAAAAAAGGAAGTGCAAATTACAGCTGAAGTGTTTACAACTTATAAATTGTTTCTTTATAAGATAGCTCTCTCTACAGAGTGAATTTCTACTTCCTGTTCAATTGCTGTGCTTTAACACTGTCTACAAGTTTGCCTTAGATACTTGTTTATGGCATGAAAATCAATTCATGATGTAGACAGATATATAAATATTCTCTCAGATTTACTTCAGGAGAACAAATTCCATGAGAAAAATAGATTGCTTGGGAACAAATGGTGATTGTCAGACCTCAGCCAGGGTAGTATTACACAGACAACTGCAGATAATTTTTTAGTCACCAGGCAGAAGGCAACTGCATCACGAGGCTGTATTGCTTTTCTCCTGTTTCCCATAACCACTTCTTTGTACTTCAGCTTTCAATGTCTTTCCCTTGACAAGATCATCACTTTAATTAGCTACCCTGCTGCTGTTTCCTGCTTTTCTGAGAAGTGCAACCATTCCTTCTATATCTGTCTGTAATTTGCCTAAGCTGCAGTTAGTCACATGGTTCTAGCAGCAAACATCCACCACAAGAGCAAAAAAATTTTATGAAGCTACCCTGACACTAAGAGGCAGTGAACACAGCATTGCTTCTTGATGCTAAAAGGTGTTTCTTAACTGGTAGTTTTTCTTTTTCCTAAAGATGTTTTACAAGAGAAAAAAATAAAAAATGCACACCTGTGAAGTTGTCTATATAATAACTTGATATTAATACAAAGAATTAAAAAACCCTTGACAGACCTACCAGATAAAGCACATCATCCATGTTGTAGCTGTACTGCAATATGCAGACTCACTGAAGCCTGCCTGTCAATTTGGTGTACGTAAGTGACAAAATAATTAAAAACTTACTGTTTAAAAATAATCAAGTGCAGCTCTAGCTCTGGGGAGAATTCCGTTTGAGACACTACCTGGCTTCCAATATACATCAAGGAATTCACCTAGCTCTCCATAACCTTGCCAGTGCATGCTAACTGCATGATGAAAAAAACACGGTCTTTGCTTTGGGCTGGTCAGAGTAGGCTCTGGTCAATACATACATTCAGTACTTACTGTTAGGCAAAGCTGCTGAATGAAGTGTTCCACCCAGTTTTGCTGGTTATGGAGTTTCTTTAAAACTGTAAAAAAGAAAAAGGCTATTTGTGGAGTTGGGCCAAATTTTCTTCCCCAACTTAATTTAGAAACCACAGTCATGGCTATGTGAGAGGCAGATGCTGTTCTATCCCCTATTGTAAACAACTAGTAATGGGCACTATACACTTTGGGAGCAATTATACAGAGTATAGAATATGGCTACTGAATAGCTGTCTTTCTACTCACATAATTCTTCAGATAGATTTGTTGCCTTTTTATAAATTTTGTACTGATATAAGAATAGCCTAAAAGCAACTCAAAATCTAACTTAAGTAACTAGTATTACAAATCCAAGTGAACAAATACAATTCCACTGCTCACTCACAAATACCAGCTTGCTTTGCAACACTTGATCACATGTCAAGGAATCACTTCCCATCACATAAGTTGAATGCCCACATGTCCATTTTATAGCTGAGTTATCTAAGGCATCAAAGAGGCTAAAGAACTTAAGATCCCAGAAGGAAGCAGGGTCAGGCTAGAGCATCAGTAGGTATGAAAACAGCAGTCATTCTTCCAGTACAATATCAGCGCTCACTGACTTTTGTCAGTTGGCCTGCCTGCAGTGTCCCTTTTGAACTCCTGCTGCCAAATTATTCATGTAACATTTTCTCTAAAATACTTTCAACTAAAGGTTAGCATCTCCTTATTTTCACATAACGGCCCTTCAAAAAAACTTCCAAGACAACAGCAGACCAAAACAGTCTCATGTTGCTATTGGGTTACTTTACACTAGGTAAACTTACTAGGTACTTTACACAGGGCCTAATGACAGTTTTGCAGCCTCAGTATATTATGAGTTTTATCAAATCTACTAGATGAATCACGTGCAGACTGGGATGTTAACACATGGTCCTTGTAATTAGCTTTTCTCAGCTCTTATCTTTACAAATCCAAAGTAACCATTTCAATTGGCTGTTGTAGAGGCTGACACATTACTGTAACATTGGAAGTCTACCCACCGCACCTCTCAATGTGCTGTCAGAACAGACTTATCCATGACCAGCACACAGGAAAAAGTCAAAGACTTTTATGTTGGATTTATATTGCTGACCAAGCACTCAACCCATTGATAAGAAATGCTTGTCTGACTCAAAACTCCTCTCTGCAGAAACTTTTAGCATTTGATTTGAACACAAAATTCAAGCATCAGACCAGAGCAAGAGGGTAAAATCTCACTGGTTTTTATCTGGACCGCCATACGTTTAGGAAGATTGGACATCAGTGCTGCTATCAGTAGCGCGGGACTGTAGGGAGCATGTAGGGATATCATCTCCCATCGCGCGCTGCTAACCAGAGCTGCTCCAAGAGTTCCACAAGGCTCCAGTTAACCAGATGCCATTGGGTCCTGGCTGCTTCTGCATCCCAGGTGCCTTTCTCCGACCATGCCCAAACTGCACAGCACCTATCTATCCTCCCCAAGCTACCCAGCACCCAGGTGGCTGTGCACAGGCATCCCAGCAGTGGGGTGCACTCCAGTGCTTCACCAGACTGGACACCCTTACCCCTCAGAAACCATTGGCAGGGGTCTAACAGCAGCACTGACTGTGGCTCCCAAGCTTTGCTTATCTCTGGGCAGTAGTACCAAGAAATTAAGGCCTACCCGCAGCACCACTCTTTGCTCTCCCAGACAACCTGCTCCATAGCAGCAGCAGCTGTGTCGGTTTCTGCTTTAATTTCCTGCAGCTCCAGGTCTTGCCCAAGGTCCCAGGTGCAGGACCGACAGCCACAGACAGAGGACCACTGCCCAAGCACAAAGACGTACACATCTCCCTGAACCACCAAGTGCCTCTATCTTATATTTCCAGTCTCAGATCTCCACAAGAAAGAGCAGTCAATTAGCTAAAAGCCCTGCATAGACAAGTTCAAGTTACATCTATTTCTCCAGAAACATAAGGACATAAGCTATATGCAAAATCTACGGCGTTGATAATTAATAGTCAAAACATAAAACAGAAAGGAGAGCTGATATTAATCCACAAAACAGTTAATCTTGTAGGCAAAAGATGAAAGAAAGCCTAGCAAAAAACTATGGTACCTTGTTAAAAATGAAATACTTGGTCTAATGTTTGCCCTTTAAGTCATTCCAGACTGACTACGGTAAATCTGCTAGTGTTTTGGCCTCTAGATAACCTGCCTAGTAAATCAAAGCAAAACAGCGCATAATTAAAAACTAGTCTGGTTCAGATTATAGAATATACAATTTATTTTCACAAGTAAGATGGCAAACCCCATAATTCACTTGACATTTCACCACTGTCTTGAAATATAGTCTTTCCATTGGTGAAAATAAACTGCCTAGCAGCTGCATTATATAATTTACCTAAATGTATATTTAGATACATCATGTGTACAGTCTTAACAGATCTGTAGCAGTCTTAAGGGGCACAGACAGTCCCTACTCAACTTTCACACAGGCAAGTCAAGAAAACATGATAGTAAATGGCATTTGTGTAAACAGAAGTGTAGCAGAGACCAGCAGGACACTTCATTAGCACCATCTCATTAAGAAACAGCCTTTACCTTGTTTGAATTACTCCATTCCAACCTGTGACTGAAAACTCCTGCGCTCAGGGTCAACATGGTGTTAACAGAGCAAGTTTGATAGTTAACATCGAAATGAGAAGCCCAACAACCCTGACCCTTGTAAGCACAGGGTTTTGTACCAGGTGGGATTACCAGACATATCCATAACGTTGCTGATCTGTGTCTCAAGTATGTACACGCAATCATACACCCCACCAACACAAATCCTCCCCTCAAACTCACAGAATTTCAGAGGCATCACTAAACTATCTGGCTCACTTTCTACTCCCCTGTGAGTTTATTTCCTTGCTCCACCCATCCGATTTAGACAGCATAAATGTTGAAGGCACACTGAATCATTCCGTACCACCTCAACTCTAGCAGTGCCAATTCCATCCATTATCCTATAGCTACATAATTAAGCCAGTGCATTTGATGGAAGGTACAAGACAAGGGGGAATAGTCTCTGCACATCTTCACCCCTTTTCTGTGGCTCCCATTCCACCATAGCCAGAACCACTCTGTTCTACTTTCCTCAATCACAGGCGATGCTCATTGTGGCACATTTTGAAAGAATAACACAAGAGTTTCTCCAACTACAAGCACTGAGATAGTTTCTGCAAAGAAAAGAAAACTGTAATCCCAAAATATCCCGTCATCATCTTCATTACAGCTGCCCTCAGCACTGCCTATTACCTGCTACTCCATGACTTGAGGAAAGTCTGTATTACAGTAAGAAGAGAAGATATTTTCCTATTGTTCCTGTGTGACAATATTTGTATTAACGTTGCCCCCACAAACCCAAGACAGCTCAGCTCACAGCCAGGGGTTAGAGCCTGTTATACATCTTTCATCTTCCCTTTGACAAGGAGCTACTGGGAAGATTTCAGCTGAAAACGAGCACTTGCTTCAGGCTAGATTTTGTAGATTTTCTATATTGCTACCTCAAAGATCTCCTTACAGAGAAGGACTTTTCAGCTCTGACACTGTCAGCACTCTTGTCACGTTCTATCACCAAACATGTGAGGGGAGGAGGGATATTTATGTCATCTGGAAGGACCAATAGTCCTTTAGCAAAACTTATTTGCACTAAAGCACAGTCCTGGGAATCACTGAGCACCGGTGGCTCTGCTTTCTCAATAAAGTGTTTATTGCAGACAGGAGCCAAAGTAACTTCTCTAGATGAATATGAAGCTATCATGCACATGATTTATGAGATTGTATGCACTGAAGAGAAGGCATTTCTTCCACTTCCCCCTTAGGATTAACAATCTACTGGATGTTCATGCAGCCACAGGAAACTAACTGAGAAATAAGGACTGAACATGAAGCAATCCCAATTCAAGAATCAGCATCTTGCAACGCAGCTGCTTCCACACCTGTGCAGTCAAGAGGGCATATACACATCAACAGAAGCTAGCTTCCCTTGCTGCACTCTTTCTTAGAAGACAGCACCAAACGTAGTAACATTTAACTGCTTTTTACTAAATGCATTGCATAGTAGAAGGTAAGACTGCTCCAAACAGCCAGCCATCTCCCCTGCCATCTATCAGCCATCTATCCTGGCTTGTATCAGCAATAGCATGGCCAGCAGGGACAGGGAAGGGATCTCATCCCTGGACTCAGCACTGGTGAGGCCGCACCTCGATGACTGGCTTCAGTTTTGGGCCCCTCACTACAAAAAGCACATGGAATGACTCAAGAGTGTCCAGAGAAGGGCAACGAAGCTGGTGCAGGGTCTGGAGCACAGGTCTGATGGGGAGCGGCTGAGGGAACTGGGAGGGTTTAGTCTGGAGAAGAGGAGGCTGAGGGGAGACCTCATCACCCTCTACAACTCCCTGAAAGGAGGGTGCAGAGAGGGGGGATGAGTCTCTTGACCCAAGGAACAAGCGCCAGGACAAGAGGGAATGGCCTCAAGCTGCGCCAGGGCAGGGTTAGACTGGCTCTTAGGAAGTATTTCTTTGCAGAAGGGGTTGTTGGCGTTGGAATGGGCTGCCCAGGGCAGGGGGGGAGTCCCCATCCCTGGAGGGGTTGAAGAGTCGGGTTGACCCAGTGCTGAGGGATGTGGTGGAGTTGGGAACGGTCAGTGTGAGGTTCATGGTTGGACTGGAGGAGCTTCAAGGGCTTTTCCAACCTCAATGATTCTGTGATGTCAATTAAGAGGAAAAAACCACCATGACTAATTGGCTAAAGTGCATTTATTCCAGTAGGTCAGCTGGCTGTAAAAGCTGAAATGGCAGTTCTCCATCCTTCCAAGTGCAAGCTCGGATAACAAGGGAAGCATTGTCAAGAAAATTGTTATCACTCACAAGTTAAAGGAATGACTGGGACAACCCCAGAAAATCACACACAGAAACATACTCAGTCAAGAGGAGAATAGTCCCTTTACCTCTGTCTTGACATATATAACCTAGGTTTTTTTCCCTTTCAGTTTGAAGTGACAACACTAACATACTGTCACATTAGTTACACTGATTCTGTTACCATCAACATAAGCATCTTTTCCATTCATGTGATCTTACCTGTGGCTCATTTTGATCTCTACAGAAGCGGTTAGCCAGTTGGGGTGGATCATGCAGCTAAACAGTCATGGTAACAGAGAGAGTGTTCTGAATACCATTTGTCCTGCCCAATGAATGTTGTCTAAAGGTGGTGTAGGCATGTAACATCCAAGGCATGCTGGCTCCCTACATAGGCAAGCGGGAAAAACAGTGCTCTCCTGGGCATGAGACGTTTATCTTAAAAGGTAAACCACTCTCCTCTGGTGTCTCTCAACTAGGGGAGGCTGGATGATTAGTTATCCACCGAGTGCAACATGTAACACTGCATGAGAAGTGTCCTTTACTCCCTGACCACCTTGCGGGCCACACTAAGATAGTTTGGGACAACTCACATTTGGCTGTCCTCTCTGGTACTCAGAAACCCTAATTCAGGTAGGCTAGTATTAGCTTGTTTGTAAATTAAAGGTACGGGACAAGGGTCCATGTCCTCCCTTACCTGAACCACTGGCATTAAGGGAGTTTCGGATGGAGTTGCATTTTCCCTCCGAGAAATACTATGGGACTCATTTGCCTGGACACGCAAGGGCTTTGTGTGGCCTCCCATCACAGCTTCAGGCTACTTCTTCCAAGATTCATCTCCAAACCTAGTGAACCTGAAAAATTCAAACCCCCAAGGGATCCTAAACTTTTACATAACTCTTGGCTGCATTTGGTAATTTTCCTTGTCTAAACAGATCTTAGAAATACACTGCTGCTTATTCTTTCCTAGAGAGTAGCCAATGGAAGAGCAAAGACTAATTTCTGCCTCCAGGTATTAGAACAAAAGTGATCTGGCTGAGCCTGCTCTCAAGCCTTCTTCTGAGGAATTTTAAATCTAGAAGGTGCCACCAGGGACCAGCATAATTCAACACTTTGCCCTCCAAATGCTAGAGAAATCCCTGTAGGGCATTTTTCATCTAACAAAAATAAATCCCTGGCTAACATGTTATATGCAGACATTTACACAAGCCACCAGCAAAACCTCTGATAGAGGAGAAATCAGGTTTTTTAAAAAAGTTCTTAATTTACTGTGTTTAAGAAAGGATTTTTATAGTCTCAGCTCAGCAATTGTTAGGCTTTTCTGGAGATTCCCTAATGCACTAGCCTGGAGGCTCTTGGGTTCAGTGAGATGGTGCTTCCTCTATGTTAATACTGAAAATAAACCATGACACCACTGTGAATCACTGTGTGTCCTTAGGAGCTTAAAATGTTTCAGCAGAGATTAGGAGCAGCAAAGGAGACCAGCTGCAGAGTACATCAAGAATGATCCATGTGACAAAGTGGCAAGTGTTTGAGAATTAACCAAATATACGGCTAGCACTCAGGTTTTTACGGCAGCAGGTAAGTTGTTCAGTGTTGTAGGAACACAAAAAGGATTTCAAGAGGAGGGATGTCCTGGAGAGAACCCTTTCTTGAACAGATTCCTACTGTCACTAATGAGAAAGGAGTTTAGCTCCTGCAAAGCACACAAACTGCTGGTAGCAGGAAGCAATGCAGTCATATGAGAATCTGAAGGCAATTTTTAAAAGGTCTTAACCACAGGATGTTCTCTAGATAAATTTTCATATACTCTTTAGCATATTCCCCTGTGCTGGGTGCTGTTCTTTCTGCTTTTAGAACCACTTGTGCTGATCTCATTCAGGCTTTTACTAGCCAACTGCCATAAGGCCACAACTATCTTTGAAGGTGGCAGCTCATACATTTTAAAGCAACTAAAGCCCCTGTTAACCATGCACAGACTAATTATAGCATAGCACAATCTAGAGACTGAGCTGAACTGAGAGCCTACAAGAGGTTAGGTACAAAAGCTCAGAACTCAGGGCAGTCTGGCTTGTCCTGCTTGTCTTCGTTAAGTAGCTTGGACGTGTCTGTGCTACAAACCCTTTGCAGAATGGACACAGCAGGTGAACGTGAGCTTGAAACAGAAATCCACATTCTGCCACCCAACTTCCGTAAGGCAAAACCCAAAGAAAGTGCCTTGCAGCGAGGGTTGGCCCTCTCTTGCTCTTCCACTTGCAGGTCCCATGGGAGTCACTGTCTGATGGACAAGAATAAAGTGCAAGAGCAGCTTGCTGCATCCTTCACCTTGCAGTGGAAACTTCTGCTGTGGGACTCAGCTGCTCATTAAGGAAAATTAACCAGTTATTTCACCCTCACAGGTGTGGAGACACTGTTTAGACCTTCAGTGGCTCTCCAGGTCACCACGCATAGCAGTCATCTCCAGGGAACAAAAAAACAACTGTATGGAAAACATGAACAAAACATATCCTGCACACAGCAGTAAAGAAAAGCCTTTATCACAAGCTAAAACAACGCTGCACATGATTGATTCTTTAAGACATGCCCCCAAAACAACTAAGTGGTTTAAAGAGTAACTTTTTAATGGGATCAGATAACATTTTTGGTACTGAGACCGATGCCATTTCACATCAGCCATTTGTACTACTAGGTAATCTGATGGGATATTTTCACTTGGTTTCCTAACTAGCTTCTGCCACACGTGCTTTAATCTTGTGATCCATTTCATTCAGAGATTATTCACTTGCTCAGAATTCGGTCCATGCCGACATACTTCTGTGGAAATAGTGCCAGAATATGCCCCCTTTTTATGCAAGCTTTCAGAAGTACAGTTCTGCTAACTCAAGCTGGGCTCTCTCCTCTTCATGGGCTACCTCTTGGAAACAAAGGCTAAGCTACTCTTGCACATCTGTAGCACTTTAGGACATCTTTACAATTCTATGACTGTTACTGGGGAAAACGCAGCACACTGAGCTGCCGGAGCTGTAACTCCAGCCCGTTCAGGGCACGTGTCCCAGCCACGTGCAGCTCACCAGACTCCGTTTAACAGGAAGGACAGTTTATAACTGTACCTAGCATACAAAACGGTTGGCGAACACCCAAAACTAGCAACTGAGAACATGCTGTTTTCACAAAAGGCTATTCACCTGGCTGAAACAGTCTGAGTCCAGCAATTGTCATCTGTGTCCAGCACCAGTGGACCCGAACCAGTTTTCTGTCTGCCATGAGGCTAGCACAGAAGATCAAACTGCCTGTAAAGCAGAGCTACCCTTTGTGAAAACCTCTAGTCACCACCAGGAGAACAAATAGTCAATTACAGAAAAACTCTTGCACTGTACAGTCACTGTACAGTCCCAGATGACCTCATTTTCATTGTTCTCAGGTTTTTTTAATCAATTGTCCACTTTGGAAGGTACAGGGAAGTGATCTTACCCCTGTACTCAGCACTGGTGAGGCCGCCCCTTGATGACTGGCTTCAGTTTTGGGCCCCTCACTACAAAAAGCACATGGAATGACTCAAGAGTGTCCAGAGAAGGGCAACGAAGCTGGTGCAGGGTCTGGAGCACAGGTCTGATGGGGAGCGGCTGAGGGAACTGGGGGGGTTTAGTCTGGAGAAGAGGAGGCTGAGGGGAGACCTCATCGCCCTCTACAACTCCCTGAAAGGAGGGTGCAGAGAGGGGGGATGAGTCTCTTGAACCAAGGAACAAGCGCCAGGACAAGAGGGAATGGCCTCAAGCTGCGCCAGGGAAGGTTTAGACTGGCTCTTAGGAAGTATTTCTTTGCAGAAGGGGTTGTTGGGCGTTGGAATGGGGTGCCCAGGGAGGTGGTGGAGTCTCCATCCCTGGAGGTGTTTAAGAGTAGGGTCGACATAGCGCTGAGGGATCTGGTGTAGTTGGGAACTGTCAGTGCTAGGTTAACGGTTGGACTAGATGATCTTCAAGGTCCTTTCCAACCTAGATGATTCTGTGATTCTGTATATCAAAGAATTAGCTTAAAAGATTACCTTCCAGTCAGAAGATGAGGGTCACTCTTCAGCTCCCCCAGATACATTTCTTTAAGGGCAAAGTCTGCAACAACTGCTCAGAAAGCAATTATGATTTGTATTAAATTTACTGAACAACACTGACTTCAAATTGCATGAAGTGTCCATGCTTAGTGTAGAAGAACAGTAAGACTGGTTACCTGCCTGAGATGTGCAGGTGCTAACAGAAGGCCCGTACACCCACTACAACCTAGTTATACTTGCTGTGAGACAGAATCAATGTTTAATTTCTGAAGCCCTTAAAATGGGAGGCAACAGGCTCCCTTCCCATGTACCGCATCTACCTTGCAGAAATCCTAAGTCAACTTTGTGGTGTTCTCAGGAAAATCAATGCAGCTAAGTGCAAGGGGCTTCCCACCAAAACTGAATATATCTCAATTTGTGAGAATGCAATCATTTGTTCTGCTGCCCCAGCAGCTTAGGAATTGATTGTTATGTATTGGTGAGAAAGAAGAGCCAACCATTTGCATAGATTCTCTCCTATTGTAATGCAAGGTAATACCACAATTGAGGCTGATAGCGGCAAGAAGCAACCGCAATATGTCAACAAAGGAAGAAGACAGCTGCCAACTCTACAAGTGTGGAAAACAAAACCAAAATAACTAGCTTGGAGCAGCACATGGAACATCTTTAACCATCTTCTCCTTTAACTATTATAATTGTTTTAGACCCTCAGGAACAGGTAGCAGCTGGCTGGTACCTGTCTCCTACAGAGACATTTGAGCAAAAATAAGTCATCAGAAACCAACATTAGTGAAAGAAAAGCCCAGAAATTGCCACCTGTGGGAATCAAGCCATCTACTCAGTGCACACTAGAGTACAGAATCTGTCCTCAACAGCCTTACCTAAAACCATTAAATACAGTATATATGCAAAGCAAACCCAACTTTCTCTTTAATCTCATGCAATTCTGCCCACGACCTTACTTTCCTCCCAGTTACCTGCATGCATAAACACACCTAAACATCCCCAATGCCTGGTGTGAGCACAGGATGGACAGGTGGTGGGCTCGTAATAACCCTTCAGCACAAGCCAGACAGTTTTCTGCCAGACCTCTTCCTACCAGCAGCAGCTCCAAGCTGACTGCCCCATGAGCTGCAGTAGGATTCCTCAACACAGGCTGGTCCACGCAGTAGATTGTCTCCGAGAGATTAATGGTCACAAGGCATCAAAAGCAAGATCAGAGTAAAAACAGGTCAGCCCTTGGGCAGAGAGAGGCGGAACAATCAGCTATAAAATTGACTATCTGCACATCAGGACATGTAATTGAATTGTCAGTCACCTTTTTTTTAATTGAGAAGTACACAAGAGTCCAGCCTGATGAAGTATTACAAGTGATAATCCAATTTCTCTCTTTCAGTGGTCTTTTACCAATCTGGCTCCCAAAGGCTATCCATATTCATGCCAGGAGGCCGTAGACTGTCAGGATTTCAAAAAGCAGCTGCACAGTTTCATGACCGGCATCACTATCTGTAAATTATGTTAAGAGTAAGCCCAATGCCACAGGCTCTAGCTGACAGCAGAAGGCATTTCCCAACAACCCCACCATTCTGCTAGCAACAGCCCCCACACATGCAAGGTAGGGAAGACTGATTTGAAAAATCAGCCACCTGCCTTTTCCTTCTCCCCAAGTACCCAGCTCCGTCACTCATCCGCACTAAGATGCCAGTGTCACTCACTAGTCCTCACTAGCAGGCAAGGCACAATTATTATTAGCTTCTCACCTATCTTTGATAATTCTCTTCCAAGAGGCAACTCAGGAAATGAAAAAACCAAAAAGCCAGGTGATTAGAAGATTCAAAGGCTCCTATAGCTACATGAGTCTCCTCATCTGACACATTTAATTCTTCAAGTTATTCTGCCTCTTCAGGTATCCAAGGTCAGCAGCCAGAAACCACTGACACCCTGAGTGCCATCATTCAGCTATTGCCCAACCCGCCCAAAGGTACCTGCACTCCATGGTTAGCCACGGCTAGTGTCTGAAAGCACGTCCAGAGGTGCCCAGTCATTTGATGACAGCCCTACAGCTTCAGCCAAAGGCTTGGCCATCCTGAAAGGGCTTTGAAACCAAGAGACCATACACCCAGCAAGAAATTAATTATTTGCTGAGGCCAAACTCCTACAGATTTAGCTAACACCACTCTCCAACTATCAGTGGAGTAAAGTGAAAACAACAGGGATGATCCCATCTCCAACTAGAGGAACACATCCCACTGCCGCTGGAGGATGGAAGGTTTGAGAGGTGGGCCTGTGCAAACCTCATGAAATTTAACAAGGCCAAGTGCAAGGTCCTGCACATGAGTCGGGGCAATCCCAAGCACAAATACAGGCTGGGCAAGGAGTGGATTGAGAGCAGCCCCAAGGAGAAGGACTTGGGGGGTGTTGGTGGATGGAAAACTGACTGTGAGCCAGAAATGTGCGCTCGCAGCCCAGAAAGCAAATCGTGTGCTGGGCTGCATCCAGAGAAGTGTGGCCAGCAGGTCAAGGGACAGAATTCTCCCCCTCCACTTCGCTCCTGTGAGACCCTCTCTGAAGTGCTGTGTCCAGCTCTGGGGGCACCAACATCAGAAGGACATGGACCTGCTCGAGTGGGGCCAGAGGAGGCCACAAAGATGATCGGGGCGCTGGAGCATGTCCCCTGTGAGGACAGGCTGAGAGAGTTGGGGGGGTTCAGCTGGAGAAGAGAAGGCTCCGGGGAGACCTTGGAGCAGCCTCCCAGTACTGAAAGGGGCTACAGGAAAGATGGGGAGGGACTCTTGATCAGGGGGTGTAGAGATAGGATGAGGGGGAACAGTTTTAAACTGAAAGAGGGGAGATTTAGATTAGATATGAGGAAGAAATCTTTTAATCTGAGGGTGGTGAGGCCCTGGCACAGGTTGCGCAGAGAAGCTGTGGCTGCCCCCTCCCTGGAAGGGTTCAAGGCCAGGCTGGACGGGGCTTTGGGCAACCTGGGCTAGTGGAAGGTGTCCCTGCCCATGGCAGGGGAGTTGGAACTAGATGGTCCCTTCCAGACCAAACCATTCTAGGATTCTATTTGCCAAGCTTCTGGCACAAGCACACCACAAGCTTTATTCTGGCTCCCCTTTCATTTTCTCTCCTTAGCCTGGAACCTAATGCAAGTGCCACATTGCTTCTGTTTGTTCATTTGTACTTGACAGTGGCTTAATACAGCATAACCCTCCCAGGGCATCACCTGGGACCTGTGTTCACCAAGGCTGCTTAACTCCTTGCAATGCCAGTGCTTGAAACTATGTCTGTTCTTCACAAGAATAGCTTCTTTCCAGAAAGCCCAACCTCCACATTGCCTGCAATGCCCCATGTATTTGGGATAGTCCACATCTTCCCACAGAAAATCATACACCAACAGCCCCACTGAGAAGCCAGGTACCTCTTTTTGCCCAGGCCCACAGACTTCCTCAACTAGTGAAAAACTAGAAACTGTAAGATCACTTCTAAGCAAGCACGGGGCATAAAGCTATCCAGAGGTGGGAAACATTTTCCTCACTCTACTATAGCAAACAACAACAGGAAAAAAAAAAAAAAAAAGTGTTTCACATGTGGCAATATGTACTCTAGCAGCTCACTTTTTGATCAAGGAATTTAAACATGTAATCATTAGTTAAATTCAAACTTTCAGATAAAGTATGATTACCTGATTGGAAAATGAAATGTAACCTTCCACTCAGACCCAGAAGTCAACGCAGATATTACTTGATGGGCTTGCTTGCTTTGTTGTCTGACCATAAATTTCTGATGCTGCTCTGCCTCAAATACAAGCACCACAGAATAAAAATAATTAAAACCTCCAGCATGGCATTTGCCTTTTTTAAAATCAGTCTGACAATGCTTTGCTGTATTACCCCAATGCTTTAACACCTCTTTTAAAACACGTGTATCGACATTTCAGGCTTATTTCTCTTAATGGTTTTGCCAGTGTCAATATGCAAGTTAAAAAGCAATAAAATACTAACATACCTATATCTAATTTGCATGCAGCCATTTCAAGGTCTATTTTGCATTAATGACTCCCCTCCATCCAGAATGTCTTGCCTTATCTGTCTGTTCTCACTGTAATGCAGCATGCACAAATATCATTCTACTACCTATTTACTTGCAGACTGTAAATAGAAATGCTGAGTTGTGGCTGTTTCTAACAAAAGCCCTCAGCAGATAGGGCTTAATCAATAGCTAGAATGAGATCAGTTCACGAACTCTTATTCTATCAGCTCTGAACAGCTAACTTGCAAATCACAAACTCCTGTGAAGTTCACTACCTCTTGTCCTGCAAATCTACTACACTTGCACAGTTACTTTTTCCAACCCTAGGGCTTCTAGTCGAGAATCACCACGTGGCTTGTTTGCTAGCATCTGTTTTCCTTTAAGCCATTCTTACACTAATACATTCCTATCCTGTAATACTTTGAGTGAATCTCATTTCACTTTTGATATATTTTCCCTGGAACTACTAACAGGATAGCAAGCCTGCTGATGAGCCCTAAACTCATATCAGCTCCTAGCCCAGTGATCAATTCCGCTTGGCTCTTCACATATGCCACAAAGAGGAGAAACGAAACATCACTTACGATCCAAATTTTAGCTAAAAACAATACTTACAAAAAACAAATCAAACCTGGAATAGATAACAAGGTTTTTTGCTGTAGAAGTTGTAGCACCTTTTGCACCGACCAGCAAGTGTCTTTGTGATCCTGTTTTGGGTCTTCAGTTGCCCCTACAGTACAAACGTACCTTCTCAGGCCATGCATATTGTATTAGCCCCACTGGCTGGGTGTGCATCCTGAATTCCCAACCAGCCTCTACCTACACAGAGCCTTCAGGGAAGTCATCATCTTCTCCTCTCTGCTAATCCTCTCCTGTCTGTTAATCTTTATTCTGCATGGAAGGAAAAAGGGTCTGATCAGAGAAGATGCCCTCAAGTTAGGGGAACAGGTATGGAGCTCCATTAGCAAAACCCCATAGGTCAAAGCTATTAGTCAGCAGCTGGTAAAGGAGGCTTACAAAGGTAGGGCTAGATTTCCAGCCCCATCTCTCAGCACTGCTTTAAGCACAAGTCTTATATCAAGCTACAGCTCAGTTATATATATAACTTCTGTTCTTAAAATTTTGGAAAAAAGCGTTTAGTGAAGGGTTACATTCAGTAACTCTTTATTCTATACACACACACGTTTTTGTAATCATCTTTTCTCTGTACAAAACAAGACTTATGAAAAAGGATCAAGTTTGGCTATGTTTGGTTTTGAAGATTTTAAACTTTTTAGCACAGAAAAAATCTGAACTCAAGCTTTGAAAAAGAGCTCTAAGATCTTCTTTATATGGAAGACTTTGAATTGTGTTTCAGCATCCAGCCTCCCGCTACAATATACTCTTGAATGTTGTTGCCTCCTCTTATTTCTATACTCGTCTTCATTTAAACCTAAAACTGTATCACACCATGTCAGGGCTTTATGTTCCCACAGTGCTGCAAAATGGATGTGAACAGAGTAATACAACACAGGTGAGAACAGACAAGCACTACCTTTTTCCATTTTTAATCCACCATTTTTCTAAATCTTATTCTGAGTCTCTATGACTACTCAATGTATATACTTTTGCAAGTATAGGCTTTACAAGAGGCCTGGCACCTCACCGGGGGATTGACGGGACTTCTGTCTTAGGATATACTTCAGTTTCGAAGAAGAGATGACAAAAAAGGAAACAGCACAGATTTGGAGCACATTCAAGTGACAAGACATCTTACAAAGACTGTAGTACTTGAAAAAAAACGCCAGTTGGTCCTGCTTTTATCCATTATTGTAAAGCAAAAATACATAACCACAATTATCTGTTTCCAGATAATTAATACACTAGTTCAAAGAACAAAAACCTAGTCGTATTATTGCCTACAATGCTGGAGGCTATGAGCAGTCACAATGAAATGCCATACCCAGCATAGCTACACAAGGCAGTAGTAACTATAGAAAGTGACTACTCCCCCATTCTTCAGAGCAGAGAATTATACCTGGTAACAGATTTTGAGCATATGAAACAGTTACTGAATACTACACCTTACCATTTCCCTCTAATTTTATAGTTCGTGCAGTAACTTGGGACTGTCCCTATGTAGTGGGATCCAGCTAGGCAGAATGTGCAGGAGAATGCAGTCTTCATGCTTCCTCACTTTTGAAAACACTCAGTAACAACTACTGCAAATCATGACATGATGCTTTCATGGTGCTCAGGTGTGTAACCGCAGTGCATGTTTTGAAAGGAAAATCACAGCAGCAGTGTAGTGTTTTGTATCCAGAAATGATCAGGTACCCCGATATCATTCTCTGAAGTCCCATACAGACAAAAATGGAAGCATGTATGTACCCTCAAGTGTAGAAGTTGCAACAACGATAGCAACGTTTGAAAGCCAACATTTTGTTGATAACCACACGACGCCTCACCCCACGTTATGTGGTAACTGTTAAGACAGGTTTTCCTCGACCATTCCCAAAAACATTCCACACAGGCTATGCTGTAAAATATTTTATCAATTGCTTGCTTTAGAGCATGGTAACAAGCAAAAAGGAAATTCTGAAGCACTTCTGATTTAGCCCAGAATAAACACACTGGCAGACTAGCTGTCCTGGAAAAATGGGAATTGAGAGTGCCATGGTAGTAATATTAGAGCAAAAAATTTCTCTTTCCATTTAACAAAAAAATGAAACTAAACAAATTTTGCATTAATGAAAGCAAGAAACAGCAAATGCTGCATATATAAAAAAAAGGACAGCTTTCTTCGCTCTTTAACATCAAAGTTTAGCAGAAGCCACCAAGCTTGTGACAACACGTGGTCAGTCAGCTTACTGCATCATTTCTGCCAAACAATGTAATTAAAACGCGCTTGAATCAACTCAGCACAGTTGATAAAAGAAACTGTTCCTTAAATAAAAACAAGAGTGAAATAGGTTGAATACCTTAGACCTTCCCTCACTATGTGCAAAGTCATCTTTCAGACCTCCCCTTATCATGGACAAATACATCAGTCACATGTTATCAGTTCTCCCACAAACAGAATGAATGCACTGATAAAGATGCTGGTAACTAAAAGCAAGCCTAAAGCTATTCAGCACTCTACTCTACATTGAAGCTCCACCATAAAACGCTCCAGACTCAGAAGTTCCCCTCTCTTAAAAAATCCAGCACTTAGCAATATAAGAAACAATGTACAGAGAGAACTAGGAAAAAAATCTTCTTCCTAGAGTTTTAGGAAAAATGACTAAGTAGCTTAAGGTGACATAGAAAACCCTAAAAAAACAACGAAAAAATACTTCAAAAAATACCAGTTATCCTCTTTCTAAAACAGAAAAAAGAACAATATACTAACCAATCTAAGAAAAACTCTACCTAGCCTACGCTGCAAACTTACATAAACTTAAGAGAAATTTGGCCCAAAGCCAAGGCGCTGATTAACAGGAGGAGCACTTCAGTTAAAAGCAGATGGAGAAAGACCCAAATAAGTTGTTTGAAAAGCAAATGCTTAGGTCATGTTATGATTTTACAGGTTTTAAAGAGGTGAGTGATATGTTGTTATAGTTTAACCTATGATAAAATTTGAACAAAGCTACAGTTTATTCAAGTAGTCAACTATTGCTAAGGTTGTTACGATGTGTGAGGTTGGGTTTTTTTGATACAGTGGATAAAAACTCAATCTTGTTATAAGAGGAAGAATTCATTTACAGATATTTGATTTAGATTTATAAATAGTAGAACAGGGAGAAAGAATGTAAATATGAATATTGTTGTTTTATTAGTATGCAGCACATAAAAGTAGCATGTTCTAGGTAAATACTCAACTTTGTTTCTCAGTTTATATGTTTTGGATTTTATATTAGGTGTCTGAGATTGTTAAGAAGATTTGAAGTAACAAAAAAACATTCACAGCTGGCAGTGAAACTCTAGGCTACTTGAATATATCTTTTTATTTTTCTATTGAATAAAATATTTTAAGTGTGACAGGAATATGCCTAGTTACTCAGGCAGTAAAAACTTTTTAGCAAAACAGCACAGAGCGCCTTACTATTAGATTAGCTGTCCAGGTTGGTTTTTAGCACTGTGGTAAAAAAACCAAACATACAAGCTGTTTTCTGGAAGTGTCCCGGTTTTGTTTTTATTTAATAAACAATCATAATTTCAAGTTTATGCTGTCCTAATAAAATGAATGCTGTACACTTATTAAGAATCAATCAAGGCTGACTACTTATTTTTTAGTCTAATATTCTTAGTCAGATAAATTGTTTTACTTTGCTTTTAGATTGTTTTGTAATGAATAACGAAGTTTGAGTAGTAACTACTGCAAAGAATAAAAACATAATTTCACATAGAAGTCATTTATCCTGTGTAAAGCAAAATCTCCAAGCTTTAAAAAAAATGGAGAGGATTTTGCACGGGTGTTGTCTCCCTAACAATGACTTACACTGTTTCCAGGTTTCTTCATAGAAGTCCTTTTTACTAGATACTAGAAAATCAGGGTACTAACTATTGAAAAAAATTGTAAAACCACCAAGATGTCATGAATCCCAAGTTCAGTCCCACGCTGAACTTAAAAACATATTATATATTGTTTTCAATCAGTCTGCAAAGCCTAGTGGTAGTGTTTACTCCCTTAGTCTGAGTTAAGTCCTATTGTAATTTTTTTCCTCTGGTGGAGAGAAAACTTTCAGGTACCAAGAGATGCTTTAGTTGCAGTACAGAAGTACAACCTAAGCCATGCACATGGTAAGCAAGTTTTGTAACATGGTTTGAGTGCAGGCAAAGGCTCAGAAATCTAAAAACCTCAGTGGCTGATTAATTTGTTCTTCTGTGCACGCTACAGGTGAACACATTCAATCACAAAATAGAACTGGGAATGTACTGGTAAGTCTTCCACAAGAGCCCAGGCCTCTAGATTGGTTACATGTGCTTCGCTCTCCATCTAGTGGGAAACTGGTGTTGGCTCCTGGATGAGGGCAGGCGCTGGCTGAAGTGGAGAGGAATACCCGGGCCGGCAGCGGGGCCTGGGCTCAGAGGGCTTAGCATCTGATCACCAAAGATCATCTTGGTTTTGAGGCTAGAGTTGGCCACTTGGATTTCTCCTCTCAGAAATTCCAGAATCATCTCGGTTGGAAAAGACCTTGAAGCTCCTCCAGTCCAACCATGAACCTCACACTGACTGTTCCCAACTCCACCACATCCCTCAGCACTGGGTCAACCCAACTCTTCAACCCCTCCAGGGGTGGGGACTCCCCCCCTGCCCTGGGCAGCCCATTCCAACGCCCAACAACCCCTTCTGCAAAGAAATACTTCCTAAGAGCCAGTCTAACCCTGCCCTGGTGCAGCTTGAGGCCATTCCCTCTTGTCCTGGCGCTTGTTCCTTGGTTCAAGAGACTCATCCCCCCTCTCTGCACCCTCCTTTCAGGGAGTTGTAGAGGGCGATGAGGTCTCCCCTCAGCCTCCTCTTCTCCAGACTAAACCCCCCCAGTTCCCTCAGCCGCTCCCCATCAGACCTGTGCTCCAGACCCTGCACCAGCTTCGTTGCCCTTCTCTGGACACACTCGAGTCATTCAATGTCCTTTTTGTAGTGAGGGGCCCAAAAGTGAACCCAGTCATCGAGGGGCGGCCTCACCAGTGCTGAGTACAGGGGTAAGATCACTTGCCTGTCCCTGCTGGCCACCCTATTGCTGATACAAGCCAGGATGCCATTGGCCTTCTTGGCCACCTGGGCACACTGCTGGCTCATGTTCAGCCGGCTGTCAATCCACGCCCCCAGGTCCCTCTCTGACTAGCAGCTCTCCAGCCACTCCTCCCCAAGCCTGTAGTGCTGCTGGGGGTTGTTGTGGCCCAAGTGCAGCACCCGGCATTTTTGGACTTATTTAAACTTCTCCAGCTGGCTTCAGCCCATCGCTCCAGCCTGTCCAGCTCTCTCTGCAGAGCCTCCCTACCCTCGAGCAGATCAACACTCCCACCCAACTTGGTGTCATCTGCAAACTTACTGAGGGTGAAGTAGATCCGTTTACTGGATCAGTTACTCCTGGCTCACGGGGAGAAAAGATGCTCCACAAAGCAGCTGTGAACACATCCTGTTACAGCTTTTTTAGAACTGTCTTCTCCCTAGGTAGCAGAGGGAAGCAGGAAATGCCCTGAATTGGGGATGGATATGAACAGCATACATAGCACACCTTAATCTGCAAAAGGCATGTTCCCAAGAAAAGAGCTCTGTGCAGAAGTCATTGTGAGTTGACTTTTCAACATAAAAAAAATAATCTGTAAGACAAGTAAGAAAACCAACAGGCTCCAGACTAAAAGCAACTGCCCACATTTCTTTTGAAGTGAGACAAAATTCTCAGCCACTTTGAACAAGTTACAAGTAATTTTGCTTGAAAATATGTGGTCAAAATACTCTTCAGCCTTGAACACGAACACCATTTATGTCACCGTTTTGCTCTTCCTTTTCTGATGCTGTTGGATAAGATGTGCAAGAATACCTGCGTAGTGAATAACGTTGTAACTGGGTCTAAACTCACGTGACAGTTTCTTACTGAGTAGTAGTGGCAATATGCCTTGAAACAAGACACCGCTTTATGAATCTAGAAACGTGTAATAAGTACAACAAGCGTGCATGCTCTCTATGTTCTTTCCTGTATTAGGGAATTTGATTTGATAGCAAGTACTTGCTGCTGTAAAATTTGAAAGAGCAGTGATGTGCTGTCACCCTGAGCTTGACCTCCTGAAACCTTGTGAATTCTTTTCTTGAGGGACGTTTGCCTTGTCACGCAGCTCTGTTTTGTTTCTGTAAGCAGTTAAAGAATTGGAAAGTATGAAGTTGCTTGGATCCTAGGCATGCAGCTAGAGTGAATGACGTTTCCAAAGGAATGGAGATAAAGCGTAAAAGCCTCTGAAGACTCAAATGCTCGTCATCCTTTCTAAACATCAACAGCAGAAATGGAAAAAGAGTAGCTAAGTGTTAGAATTCTGTGAAGGCCAATATCACCAAATGTGGCTTTTTTTTTTTTTTTTTTAAAGCAAGTTACATAAGATATTTACCAATAGCAAATACAATTTTCAGATTGCCTATGTCAGTTCCAGTACTAGGCAAACCCTTGTTGTTTTGGGGAAATGGTAGCTTTCTCTACAACTATTGTTTTCATATCTAGATGGTTCTGAAATAGTTTTTTCTCCCAGATTGGAACAGTGAAATGAGTAAAATCTTAGCAGTGAATATTTTGTTGCAATAGGGCTAAAGTTTTGTTACTGCAAAACCACAAATTCAACTTCTTGTAGGATTCAACAGATAAGAGCTTTGGGCATCCAGCTTAATCCCAAATCCCTAAGTAACACAAGTTTCAGGGGTCACAGAAGCATTCCAGGGCAAAAGAGAATATAAAAGAAGTCAAAATGTAAGAGGGAATTTCTGGATAAGCCAGGCCAACAATGAAGTTGCTCTAAAGAAATGAGACCGAATGTCTGATCCTCTGTAGAACAGCCATTAACCAAGGTTACACTGCAAACCTCAAGCTGTAATGGTATGACTGGTTGAGTGAATTTACCACATCACTTAAGTTTCTATTTTAATTATGAAGTCCCTGCACTTCAATGCACTATCAAAAGCCTCATCACAAATTTTGAATGGCTTTTTTCTGCTGATACTAGATTACTACTCAAGTAATTACCAATACTGTGTAACTGTCTTACACTGTCTACATACATTTTTTGACACTATAGCTGCCTTTAAAGTAACAGGGAGAGTTGAGAGGAAAAAAGGTTATCTGGAACTACAAGAAGCTATCCAATGAATAGTCAAAGCCAGCTCTGAGTTCTGACACTGTCAACTTGGAAAAAGCAGTACAGCAAAGATGTATACAGTGCACTCAGGACTTGCTCATGGTCAGCACAGCTTTTACTGACGTGTACAGGAACATCAGAACCTCTCCTGCAGCCAGTAAATTCTTTACATCTGCTGTGTTAGAGGGTAATGCAGGAGGTTATTTAGTGAGACCCTTGTGGGTATTGGAGATGAGCATCCAGAGTGCCAGACACCCTTGGTAGACAGAAACCCTTCTACTGGAGCACGGCAGCCCACACTGAAGGACAGCCCAAGCTCTATCTGTAACAAGGACCTGGAAAACCTTCCACTTCTGCTCTTTTACAGTAAACTTGTCAAGAGGTAGTCAGCTCCCTCCTGCTTCCACAGCTTCTCTGCTGCCACTTGGCCAGTTGTTTTGAGGCTCAGAAATATTATCTACCAGGTTGACAAAGTCCACCCTATTTATGGATGAACCACCCTTCACTAGACTCCTGGCTTTTCTAAAAATGTAACAGCACTACAAATCTAAACACAGAAACACATTTAAAAAGAAAGCCAAAACAAAAATCAACGCATTAGAGTTGTGGATTAAGTCAAAATATTTGACTCAAGAAGACATCAACATCCTCAAGATTTTAAGACAAAAAGACTAGGATGAACATAGACTGAAAACTCATTAATAGTATTACTACCTGACTGAAATGAAAAAGGAGCCAAGACAATCCATATCAAAGCTGGAACAACCTGAATGAGAACACCTCAAATTAAAACACAACCTCTGGTCAGAAACAGCTATTGATGAAACTCCACCTTGGCTCTCCATCACCAAAAGACCTCTCTCTGAAAACCTCTGCAGCAAATCGCACAGAAAGACTTGTGCATCTGGCAGACTGTAAGAAGAGAACACAACTCCAGTGATAAACATCAGAAGGTCCACTTCACAGAATCCCAGAACCATCTTGGTTGGAAAAGACCTTGAAGCTCCTCCAGTCCAACCATGAACCTCACACTGACTGTTCCCAACTCCACCACATCCCTCAGCACTGGGTCAACCCAACTCTTCAACCCCTCCAGGGGTGGGGACTCCCCCCCTGCCCTGGGCAGCCCATTCCAACGCCCAACAACCCCTTCTGCAAAGAAATACTCCCTAAGAGCCAGTCTAACCCTGCCCTGGTGCAGCTTGAGGCCATTCCCTCTTGTCCTGGCGCTTGTTCCTTGGTTCAAGAGACTCATCCCCCCTCTCTGCACCCTCCTTTCAGGGAGTTGTAGAGGGCGATGAGGTCTCCCCTCAGCCTCCTCTTCTCCAGACTAAACCCCCCCAGTTCCCTCAGCCGCTCCCCATCAGACCTGTGCTCCAGACCCTGCACCAGCTTCGTTGCCCTTCTCTGGACACACTCGAGTCATTCTTTTTGTAGTGAGGGGCCCAAAAGTGAACCCAGTCATCGAGGGGCAGCCTCACCAGTGCTGAGTACAGGGGTAAGATCACTTGCCTGTCCCTGCTGGCCACCCTATTGCTGATACAAGCCAGGATGCCATTGGCCTTCTTGGCCACCTGGGCACACTGCTGGCTCATGTTCAGCCGGCTGTCAATCCACGCCCCCAGGTCCCTCTCTGACTGGCAGCTCTCCAGCCACTCCTCCCCAAGCCTGTAGTGCTGCTGGGGGTTGTTGTGGCCCAAGTGCAGCACCCGGCATTTGGCCTTATTTAAACTCCTCCAGTTGGCCTCAGCCCATCGCTCCAGCCTGTCCAGCTCTCTCTGCAGAGCCTCCCTACCCTCGAGCAGATCAACACTCCCACCCAACTTGGTGTCATCTGCAAACTTAATGAGGGTGCACTCGATCCCCTCGTCTAGATCATCAATAAAAATGTTAAACAGGAGTGGCCCCAAAACAGAGCCCTGGGGGACACCACTCGTGACCGGCTGCCAACTGGATTTAACTCCGTTCACCACCACTCTTTGGGCCCAGCCATCCAGCCAGTTCTTTACCCAGCAAAGCGTGTGCCCATCTAAGCCGCAAGCAGCCATTTTCGCCAGGAGAATGCTGTGGGAAACGGTGTCAAAGGCCTTACTGAAGTCAAGGTAAAGAACATCCACAGCCTTTCCCTCATCCAATAAGCAGGTCGCCCTGTCGTAGAAGGAGATCAGGTTTGTCAAGCAGGACCTGCCTTTCATAAACCCATGCTGACTGGGCCTGATCATCTGGTTGTCCCGCACATGTTGTATGATGGTACTCAGGATGAGCTGCTCCATCAGCTTCCCGGGCACCGAATACTTCAATATTCTTCAATACCTCATTGCTGTGCATAACCATTTCAAGTTAGTCCTGCTTATCACATGACACCTCTACTTAGCCCTTTTATCTCATTATGTAAGTAATTTGCACAGTATTCTCCAGCCACTCGTTTCAAAAGGCGTTTAATCTTTTGTAGTGCAGAATCCCTACCTGTCACAGTCTCTTGTTACACCTCCAGTTCCAAAAAACCACTATGGATACTTTTGTAAAATTACCAATTCATGCTGACCTAGAAAATAAAACAAAGAGAGTGCTTGGCTTACCTGACTTGGCATGTGCTATGTTCTCATCACTTAGCATACCACTGCAACAAACGCTCTTGGGAACACCGGTCTTTACCACCATCTCTCAGCACAGCCAACTCTGTGCTCTGCTGTACCAACCCAGGAGAAGGGTCAGTATTTCCTTCAGTTAAGATTTCAAACTTGCGTTTTATAAACAGAGAAGGAAAAAAGCTGGTTTTCATTCAACATTTTCAGGGGCTGAAATTGGCAATTCCAAAAATTCAAATTATTTCAAGTTACTGCCCAAGAGAAAAAACGAACAGGTCTTCGCAACACTTAAATCAAGTGGCTCATTCCAGCCTTTATTAGAATAATTACAACTAAAAGAAACATGGCACTTATATTTTCACAGCAGGACAAGCACCATAGCAAGTAATGTGCTACAAAGCTATAGCAATACAATGGAAAAAAAATAAAATTAAATAAATCAAAACCAAAACTTGCTGCAGACATTGCAGCTTTTTCTACGTAGAAACCACACCTCTCAGGATAGCAGGGTGCAACGCAGAGGCAGCAACAGCATCATTCTATGCTCAGAGAACTGGGGAACTGTCACACCAAACAGGGTATCACCTAACTGTGCCCTAAGCCAGAGTGAAAGCAGAAGGTGGGGAAATGAAGGTGGGTTATTCATTTGGCTCACAGTCCTACTCAGTTCCCTTCTTCCAGCACAGCAGGCAGTTGATTGTCTCCACTCAGACAATGGCTGCACAGTCACTGAGCCATCTGGGCCTCCATGGCCTGCGCTGTCCATTCTGGGGCTGTCTGACTTATCTTCTCCAGCAGGTTGTTAACCTGGAAACACAGCGACTGAATCTGCTTGTCCCAAGTTGGCAAAGCTTCACGAGCTGCAAAAAACACAACCACACACAAAAAAAAAAAAACCAATACAAAACAAAGTGAGTCTTAGCAATTCCCTTGCCTTTTCAACTGCAATCTTTTCTTCTGCCACTGCCCTCACCCACCTCACAGAGGAAGCCTTCCTTGCAGCTACATCATGCTCATTCAGAAGCTACAATGATTTTGTCTGTTACAAGCCTAACTCCCGCACTGCAAAGTAGAAATGAACAGAGGCTTTCCCGGTGATAGGGAGGGTGCGTGAAGTGTGGTCCCCCATTGCGGCAAACTCTGCCACCTCCTGGCCACAGCAAGAGGCAGCAAGCTCACTTCAGACGGAACACATTAAGAAACTTCATTTCCTTATCGTGTAAGGCAACTCAAAAAGCTCACTCTGAATGGTGCTAAAAAAAAAAAAATTACTGTGGTCGAACTTACTCTCAAAATGAACAATTCCGTCAATCTGATCAATGAATCCATTCATGCGACCCTCAGTTATCATCTGAGAAGCTATCTTTTCTGCCTGAAATAACGAAGAGAGAAAGATGTTACAAACTTCTTCCATTCTGAAAGAAGTTAAAAATTATTAAGACTTTATACTCCTTATGGGTTTTTCAACATCTCCACCCACTGGGGGGAGGAACCTACAGACAACACTAATTATGAAATGATTAGACACAGTATCAGTGGCATGTAATTCCATTATTGTTCATTCCACACTGTGTACCCTTCCTTCTCAAAAGATGTGCTAGATATTTAACCTTCCTCATAATATGGAATATTTAATTATTTCTTAATATTGACCTAATTTTTCTAATATTTACCACAGCTATTTTCTTCATGTCTCTGATGTTCCTTGTTTTCACAAAAGATGTAGAAAACTGATACCTTAGCTGCAGGGATCTCTAGTAACGCTCCAAGCTCTTCAAAAGTAATGTTGTTGTAAAGTTTGCTTGCAGATAGTAAGTTGTGTTCAATAACAGCTCTGTCCAGGATACTTGAACCTTAGGGGTCAGATGAGAAAAAAAAATCCATTGCTGTAAGACTGAAATACTTGGTTTATATTGTAGAGCAGATAAGTAATGCTTTTTTCCCCATGGGTTACATGTGCAGAAGGTCCAGATGCATCTGCCTTGCATCAGTGTTATGATACACAGAAGAAAGCAAACAAAAAGAAACGGATGGCACATGGTTTAAGACAGGTAGCTTAAACCCTTTTATTTGATTTCTAGAATAATCAAGTGGAGCCTTTCATTTTGCTACAAGACTCAACATCTGAATTGAGGGAGATTGACCTCCTGCGATCAGTTCCCAGCTTGCCAAATGGAAAGACCATTGCTTTTTATTATTATTCATTATAGCTCTTAGTACAATTAACCTCTCTCTTACTGTGCTTGTACAGTGATAAACCCTCATCTAATTTCTCTCTTCTTAACAATTTAACTCATTTGCCCGTTAACCTCTAGTTGAAGATAAGCACATTATTAAATACCAACTAACCTGCATTCTTTAATTTACACGGACAAACAGTACAGGTTATAAATAAACAACAATTGACCCAAGGAAAGGACTGCAGCTTACTGTTAGCAAAGTATCTTTAACCAGTTTTCACCTCTGTGATTACACAGTTGTTTATTTGTCCTTAATCAACAAGCATTGTTCACTAGGAAGGTTTTCCTGATTAAGAGGTATTTCATGCTTATGTATTTTTCCACTTCAATATTCTTCTAATACAGAAAATTGAGATGAGTGTGTTTAGGATTCCAGTTCTATATTCGTTACTTCACATTATTTCTCACTGTTCAGCAGTTCCAGGAAGAAGAGAGCTAATAAGATGTCAGTGAGATGGATCAGAAAACAATTTGGAGACAGTGTGAGTTGGTCCAAGTCATCCCCTCACTATCTGTCATCTTCCTGTCAAGTCACAAAGCAGTTCAAATAAATTAATCATCCACACAAACCATTTACAGCCTACATGCATGTCACATGTTTCTAGGTATCCTATTTATAACAGTGACTTAGGGACTGGAGAAGTTCAAAAGGCCAGAGGCTCAATGTACGAGGCAAGGTTAGAAATACTGGGAGGCTGTCAGTGAAGAGGACACTGCATGGACAGAGAAACAAGGTTTTTACAAGTTATCTTCTACAAGAATATTTCAAAACCTTAATAGCCCATCAGAAAGATGAACTATGGCTTAAGAAGCTTTGCTATTAAACTATACTCATGAGGATAACATGCTGGGAAATAATTTTACAATAATCATATAAGCAATCCTAAATTCTTTTTCATCACACTCCTTGACTGCCCTGGGCAAGTCTAACTCCTGTGGATGAACACTTAGCATCACAAGGCTTTAGAGAAATACGCACCGTCGGCTGTAGTTGCTTTCTGGTGAGGCATCAGCATAGCTGCAAACTCTTGCAGTTGATTTCCACGGATAATTCTGTCGAGATACATTTTCTCCAAGATCCCATAGGCTGCAAGCTGCTGGCATCTCTCATCTTTGAAGAGTGTAGCAAGCATGCGAGAACGCTGTTGCCCTAGGAGTCAAGAAGAATCCTCATAAATGATCACCAAAGATAAGGTAAAGAGGTAAACAGAAATAAACAGAATCTTTTTTCTCAAGACATGCAATTAACCAACAAAGCTCTACCAAAGAAGGAACTTGGTTGTGTTCAGTTCCAAAACACTGTTTGCCACTGACTATCTTTTGCATCTTTAGCCAAGATGCCACCTTACCACTGGCAAAGACACAGAAGTAACCCAACTCTGAATTAACAGCATGCCAACAGGTAATTTTGTCACGGAGTTCACAATTTTGGATCCCTCCCCACAAGTAATGCACAAGTTGACTTGCTTCAGGGGATATGAAATACCCATGTCGGGTCTTCTATACAAAAATGTAACGTGTATTTTACCTGCTGATGCCAAAATAGTACAATGCAAAGCATGCTTCAGCGCCTCCAATCGCTCAGTTTCATGGACTATGCTCTTATAGGAGAGCTCGTTGTATCTTTGGGCAGCCTCAATGAACTTTCTTCTGTAATCAAGAACTCGAGCATAGCAAACCTAGAACGAAAGTACATGTCAGAAAAAGAAAACTAACTGGGGTGGCTGCATAATAAAGGTGTTTATAAATTGCCACATTATCAGATGACAGCTCCCCTAAATATTGCTCTACGTGTCCTCAAAGGATTAGCTTGACTTGTAAAGCCCTTGCTAAAATATAATGGAAAGCAACTGAAAGAGCATTTCCTAGCACTATTCATATGTTAAACACTGCAAATGTCTAAATGCCAGAAGCTAAGTAAATGACATATTGTACAGCTGATATTGTACTTATGTAAGCTTCCCCTTCACTACTGACATTGACAACTAGCTCTTATGTAGCAATTTATACCTTTCAAGTGTTTGCTTTTCCCTTTCAGCACTGTAACAGCATCTGATATTTCTTCTCTCCCTTTCTTTGTGCTTTTCTAACGCTTACAGAAAATATGTACACTTCCAACTGAGTGCACACTTTAAAACATCGCATGGAGGAAGAAAAAAAGAAAAGGGAAAACCAACAAACCAAAACCACCATACCCTGAGTTGCAGCTCATGGCACATCTGCTTTGTGTTGGTGAATTTTAAACACCGCCACACTTGATTGATAGTCACACTACAGTTATCATAATTTGTCCCAATTATTAAACAATTTGACTAATTAGTGTACGAACTATGTACACAGTAAACCCACAAATAAGTGGAAATATCAGCAGTTACTTTACTACTTGAGGCTTAAAGCTACTTTTACTATTTAATTACTGGAGGCAGGGGCTTCCATTGTCCCTAAGATTGGATGTGAATTTTTTTCCCCTCTTAGATTTACAGACAAAGGTGGAGGCAATATTTTCAATATTTCAGAAGCTTTGAAGCCTGAGTTTTATTTTCAATCAGTAAAGCTGGCATTTAAGGAACCTTTACAGACTTATCTCCAAATCATAAGGAAGGAGCTGTTTAATTATTGCTAAGATGTGGCTCTCAAGCTCCCAAAATCATTTAGAAGCTTTTCCCTTTGTCACTTTTCTCACTTTGAATTTTTTAGTAGCATTGAATAAAAACATCTCAGTGTGGAATCATCTCCCTTCAGAAAGAGAAAACGATACAGCAAGTTAGGCAACCTTGTAATGGATTTGCAGCTGTTCATTAGTTGATTCATTCTGAAGCAGGGAAGCTCGATTAATATAAGCTTCTGCTTGAACTGGGTCATCATCCTCCAGATACAGCCTGGCAATTTTCAGGTAGGTCTCCAGTTTATAATCTACATTGTATTGCCTGTAGAGAAACAGAAAAGCAAGTGCTCAGAGTTGCTCCACAACTACCCTTGCTCTAGTTGTTCTAAACATGTATTATGATTCTTAAGCACTTGTCAATGTTTGCTTTACCCTGCTTTTTTCTTCCTTACACCAAAATTTGTGTTCTCTGCTCAGGGCAAGGAAATTTGAGATGAATGCCAATACAGAACTGGCTCCTACAAACACCGGTAGAAACAATGCTGTCCACCAAGACACAAATGTACACTCTAATGATCTGGTTTTAGTGGATTGGAAGTTTGCCATAAGTGGTGAGCCAGTTGAGTTAAGCAGCAAACTTGCAGAGGAACAAATAGATGCTAAATAAGCAAAACCTACAGCAATTCCTTCTACGTGCATACAGAGAAAGAGGATAGAAAGGGCAGCCAGAGAAAAGTAACAGCAAGGGTTCTAGAATTAAAAAAACACAAACAAATAAAACCCCACAAAAAAACCCTCAGCTGTATTTGTTAATATTCAATTTCAAACTACGTCTTCATTTTGAACTGTAAAGGTGAACACATGGAAGAACTGCCACCTTACAAGAACCTTTCAATAACCTTAGGAGCACTTTTGTAAAATATTATCAAAAAGGCTGCTTTATCAACAAGACTAAAAAATACTGCAAAACTCCTGGTGCAGTATTTTGACCCACTAAACTGTTTACTGTAATGTGTAGTCATCAAACTATACTTCTGTCATCTGGCAGTAGTTCTGGCCTAAACTACTGAAACTCTGGGAAAATATGCAACCTCAAAATTCTCACTCACTGGTCTAGTCAAATACAAAGGGAGCAAGTATATTCAACAACACATAACTGTATCTAGCACAGTACTTACTTTTGCCCCGTTTCCAAAGGGATCCCCACCAGTACTTGTGCTGCATTTCTCCAGTCTTCTTCTTTCTCATAGATTGATGCAAGATGTTGCCTTATTGAAGCAACCTAAACAATAATAAAATCAATAGCAAACACTATAAAAGATGAATGGTTCTGTATTAACTTTCACAATACTTGTTCTTGTTCATGAACCCCCTCAACTGATACCCCAGCTTCACAAACACAGTAACGTGCATGCACGCAACTCTTCCCATGTCAGGAGTCCCACGTGGGACTCCTGGGTCAAGCTTTACTATCAAGCTTCTTAAATACCAGTGCTGATTTGAAGCATTTCCACTTAAGCTTGTGACAAGATAAAAGGAGTTTATCTTCAGGGAACGATTAAGTAGCAACCTTTTATAAAGCTTTTAAAAACATGAAACAAGACTTTCAAGAACTGGAGCACCGAGATTCACAAGCCATTTCCTACAGTTGTACCTCACATCATGCCTGTGAGATAGGAGTGAGGTGAACTATGAATAGAGCCTAATGCAGAAACTTCTACTTTGTAGAGCAGCTGTCAGCAGGTAAAATACCAGTGCTTACAATCTGGGTTTTATAAGCAGAAGTGTGGGTAAAAAAAGAAATTATCTGATGTCTTGGATTTAATTCATGCATAATTATTATTACATATAGGCAAGCATGTTTGGTTAAGCCATAGAGTAAAAGCTGCTTAAAAAGACAAAAAGAAGCAAATACAAATCATGACAGAAACTGCCTTGCTTTTCTTCTCAAATACTAGATCCTAAAGGCTTTTTATATAAACATCTTCTATAAGAACTCTCAGATAATGTTGAATACTCATACAACAAAACCAAGAACTGAACTGAAAAAGGACTGCAGCACATTCAGTAGTTAAGTAGAATTGTGATTTCAAAAAAACTTTTTTTATCCTGCTAAAATGATTATGGCTAAAATACAAACACAGAGGTATTTATTCTGAAACAAAAGCTATTTGTCAAGATGCTCTTTACATCACCTGCCTGTTTCAGTAATTGGGTAAAATGCAATACAATGAGTACCAGTCTGTCTCTCAACATTACCTCCAGTAGCACAAGTATTGTTTCATTGTAAGAAGCCATTTTCTGGTAGCGGAGGAATTACATGCCCAGAATCTTGATGACGAGACAGAGTCTGTATTCTTTGCATGGTCCTAAATACCCTCTGCATTTAGCTCTGGTTTTGCATGTACAGGAATGCAAAATTGGACTCTGAGCAGGTACATGTTTTGAACAGCTTTTTAAAGACTTAAAATACTCAGCAGATAAGGGAAAAAAACCCCAAAGCCAAGCCTGCAAACCAAAACCCCTTGTCATTGATCGCTCACCTGCTCTTCAAATGAAATAACTCTAGGTTGTATCTTTTCCAAGGTGAAGTGGTAAATTTCTTTGGCTGTGCTGTCAGGAAGACTTGGAAGATGGGTACAGAAATCTGTCAGTAGCTGACGTGAGATCACTAGACTGACATTCTCGTTCACCACTGGTTCAGTTACGCATGGAAGAAAAACACAAGATGGATGCAGTGCTCGTCAGTGCCTTCACTGTAAGTGATAATTTGCTTTTGTAGTAAATTTGAATAGTTCACGTTTTTAAAACCGTATCCAAGTGAAGGGGTTTTTTTTCTTTGTTTTTAAAAGGTGAATTTTTTTTCCTCTCAGAAAGTTTGTTTACACTAGAGGTCACCCGAGTTCTAACCCCTGAGAGATAATAATGAATTTCTCACTTTGATTTACAGTTTCATTATGAATCACTGTTCTCATTTGCTGAAATATTTTGGACAAAGTAAACCTTTAGGCTAAATTTCACTAAGTTTATTCTCAACTTAAAAAAATTAAAATAGGTGTAATTTATAGAGGTAAACGTAACACAAAAAAACCCTAACCGTCTCTTCTTGACAGTTTTTCAAACTTGAGACAGGGGAAGAAGGGGATTGTTAGTTTAAATACCACTGGGCATCCAGCATCAATTTTAGCATACAACAGATGCTACTTTGTTTTCACCTTCCAACACTGTCACACTGACAGGCTGGAAAGTTAAAACAACTTACAAAGCTTACAAGTCTATTCTCCCGTAACTTTTGAACGTGGCGATGATGATCCCTCTTCTAGCTGTGTTTGAGATCCAACAGGACCACAATAACATGTATTTATGTAGCCTCACGCACCCCTAACCAACATGCAGTCCCACAGACCTCTGGCCTTCACTCAGCGTGCAACCAATTATGCCAGATGCACTTACTTGCTTCTACAAAAGCTTTCAAAGCTTCAAGTTGTTCTACACCCGACAGCTGAATGGCTTTTTCCAATATTTGACGATATCTGTCCACAGATTAAAAAAAAAAAAAAAAAAAAAAATCACTCATAGGGCACATTTTTTCACTAACATACTCTGTTTCTCTGCTTATTTTCAATGTCAGAGCCTTGCTTTTGCTTGTATTTTCTACACCTTTCAGGTGACAATTTTCCAAAGTGTTTGTGCTCAAACATCAGGAACATTCATCTAGAATTGGTATCTGGCTCTTTTTAAAGCCCAGGACTAGATTCTCAGATAATACAGCTTACCATGTTGTTATCTGAGAACATATGCGCAATTCTGAAGGTAAAAAAAAAAAAAAAAAAAATTACACCCCTAGGATAGCGCACAGAAAAAGTAACGAAAACTGTAATGCTCATGGATTGAAGTTAATAAAGTTAGTAAAATGTTCAAAATGCCATATTCAATGAGAAACAGCGTTGGGAGTGGGAGGCAAATAGTATGTTACGGTCATTTGACATTAGCACTGGCACCGACTATGCATTTTTAGGCGTTTATTCCTGCAAAAACAGAAATTCCAGGTTTTGTGCTTCACAAAGCTAATTAAATTTTGCCTGGGCCAAAACCTCAGTGTCTGTAATAGTGATGAAGTACTACGTTCACACTGAAGTCACATTTTGAGGGGAACGTTTCCAAGTTGTACATGAAAGTCCTAAAAGTGAAGCAATTCCTCTAAAAAATAAGCAACTCTACTGGGACTCAAAGAATTTACATTTGACTGAACCCTCGGGGAGAGAAAAATCTATGTGACACACTGCACTGTGCGTAGCTCAAACCCCAAGGTTTGCCATCCAAAATATCCAACTAAGGAAAATAATAACAACGGAGTTACGTTAGCGATAGCAGTGGAGAAAAATAAATTCCCCGACTTATCAGTCTGGCGCAGCCGACCTCTGAGGGGCGGCAGGCAGACACGAGGGAGCTACGGCGAAGGGCTAAGGCCCCACTGAGATGCTAGGGCACCACCAGCACAGAGCAAGCCGTCGTTTGAAACAAAAAAAACCCAAACCAAAATAAAAAAGACAGAATCGTGAGGTGAACTCTTTCTTCTTTTTATTTAAAGAAGCGCGGCCGTTAAGCAAGAGCCGCCTCCCCTGCCCAGGCCCGGCAGCCTCCTATCGCTCCCCGCCTCCCTCAACGGCCGTAAACCCAAAGGCCGCTTCCCCTCCTCGCCCCGCTACGGGGAGGCCGGCATCGGCACTCACTTGCCCGCCAGGTCCTTGTGAGAGCCGCTGGAGTTCATCAGCTGCGCCAGGTCCTGCCTCACCGCGGCCGCCATCTTCGCCAATCCGCCGCCGTGTCCCTGGCGCGCGGGGCGGACCTCCTACCATAGAGCCGCGCCCCCAGCGGGCTAGAGGGGCCGCCGCGCCGCAGGGTCACGTGACGGCGAGCGTCGCCGCGGGCAGAGCCCGGCCGAGGGCATCACTCTCGGGCGGGCCCGACATACACCGCCCCCCCCCCAAGGGCGGCACGTATAGAATTATATACGTGTAAAATCACGTGCGGGCGCGCGCGCGCGGCGGCGGCCTCCCCCCGGCCCAGGGCCAGATCCCGGTCGAGCGGCGCGCGCGGCCCCGGAAGCGGGCGGCCCCGGAAGCGGGCGGGGGGCGGTCCCGGAAGCGCGGGGCGGGGCGGCGCGCGCGCGCGAGGGGCGCTGCGCCGGCCGTTGCCAGGGCGGCGCGGCTCAGTATTATGGGATGCGGCGGGGGAATGGCGCGGGGCGCGTGATTTTGAACAAACACGGCGGCTTCGTCGCGGGCGCTGCCGCTGCCGCGGCCGCCGGGCGCGGTAACGGAGGGAAGGGGGCCGGCGGCGGAGCGAGGCGTGGAGAGCGTTCGGTGACGCCGGCGGAGAGAGGCATCGGGAGCTGCGGAGGAGGAGGAGGAAGAGCAAGAGCGCCCACCCGCCCGGTGAGTGCGAGGGGCGGGAAAACGGCGGCGGGAGGACGCAGAAAGGGGTGCGGGCACGGCCCCGCTGGCGGGGAGGCAGTGGCGGAAGCCGGGAGGGAGCGGCGGAACGCTGACAGTCGCCTCCCGCTGCGAAGGCACAGGCCCGGCCCCGCTGGGCGCTCTCCCCGCGGTGGGGCGGGCTCCCGGGCGGCCCCGCCGACCTCCCCGGGCTTGCGGGGGTTAGCCGTCCCGGTCGCCCGTCCGCCGCCGGGGATGTCCTCTCGGCGCGGCTTATCGCCGCTGCTCGCCGGGATCAGTGCCGCCCCGAGCCGCAGCGGAGCGGCGGGGTTCAAACGGACCCGGGGAGCGGCGGGGAGGCTTCCTCCGCAGGCCGGGGCGGGGGCTGCGCGGGCCCCCGCCGCCGTCCCCTTCGCTGCCGGTCCGGAAGCAGTTGGGGTTTGGCGGCGGGGCGGCTCGGGGGTGGGGGGCGCCCCGCGGGCGGGGGCAGGTGCGGCGGGGGCGGGCCGCGGGGGGTGGCGGTGACGGGGTGAAAATGGCGGATCTTTCGAAATACGGTGGCGGCCGCTGACGGAGCCCGGCGGCTCCCGGCCGCCCTCGCGCCGCCCGCCGGTGAGGTGAGGCCCCGGGGGGCGCGCGGGGGGAACGGTCGCCGGGGGGTGGGCGGGGGCCGCCGTTGCCGGCGTCGCTCCATGCTAACGGTCGTGGCCGCCGGGGCTCGCCTCGCTGGGCCTGGAGCCGGCGGGGCCCGGCTCCTCCGGTCCGCGGGACACCGCATCGGTGGTTGGAGCCCTCGGGGTCGGCCGGTGCCGGGTCCCCGGCCGTGGCGGCGGCAGGAGGCAGCGGCGGGTGGGTTAGGCCCGGGGACGCCCTGCTCGCCAAAGTGGCCGGCGTGGGCCGGCGGAGGGGACCGGGCTGGCCCCTGCGGACCCGCAGGGGCCGCGCCGGGCTGGGGCCGGCCTGAGGACGTTCTGCCTTTGTTTGCGGGGATGTTCGCTGGGCTCTGCCCTGCGGAGTGGGGGGCGGTGGAAACGGCGGAGAGTGTTTTCCGTGCTCCTTAAACTCCCCCAAGTGCGAGGGTGTATCTGGGCTGTCAGCGTGCTGCTGCGCGGCTGCGGGCAGCTCCGAGCTCGACGGCAGTTTAACTGGACCATCCTTCAGTACAGTCCCAGCTTCTCTCCATCGCTCTCGCTTGTTATATTGGCAGTCAGAATGTGTTATTAATTATTTGTGGCTTTGACTTTGAAGCACATCGTGTACTAATTAAGTAATGTTTGGTGTGGAAGTTTTGAGTTCTGGAAAGCACTGAGGCATTGAGCATGTGAAATTATCTACTGGAACATAGTGTGAACAGGAGGAAAGCTCTCAGACTTCAGATTTCAAGTGAAGAAAGAACAGGTATTTAAATGGTCTTTCATTAGGTTCATCCTTCTGAACAGTTGCTTGAAATCTATTACAGTTCTTGTAGAAAAGACTGAATATGCAAAATAGTTTGGAATATTCTTTACAATGTTTACATAAAGCTGGCAATAACAGGCAATTGCCTTGTGCATGTGGTTAGCTGATGCACAATAGCTTTTTGGCTTATTGGAGGCAAGAAGAATAGTGGGTTATCAGCTGAGAATATTTCTTCTGTCAGGGGAATCCTTTTGTAAAATAAAATGCGTTAGACTAGTCCTTTTTTTTTTTCCCCCAAGACATCCAGTTTACATATGCGTCAGCAAGGAGTAACTGTTGGTTACATGCCTCGCACAGACATGTATCAACCTACAGAGATATGTACGACTGTATTGCTCTGTAGGCTGAGCACTCTTAAAGGCTAGCTTGGAGAGTATGTTAGAAAATACAGCCCAGCTTCTGGAGTGGGTTTAAAAGGTGCTTAATGCTTGTTGTAATGTGGTAAGGTTCAAAAGTTTGTTCAGCTAGAATTCTCGAAAAGCTTTAGTGGTTTCAGGTTGAGTATCTGCTAACCACAGGTAAATTTGAAGTTATGGCAATGAAGAGTGCTGTCAGATTTCAGCCTTAGAGACATTATCTCATACATTGGCATATCTTTTATCTTAGGTTTTGAAAAGCAGTCAAAGCCCCTTAGATTCTTTTCCCTTACACTTGTTTGAAAAATATTTGGGGGAGGGAAGTAAGGTAGATTGGGGTGTGTGTTTTGATTTCTGCTTCAGTAACAAACTGTGCTTGGTTATCTCTCACTTGGTCTGCTTGTGCTTCTCTTCCCTTCCTGTGCTACAGGAGTAGCGCTTTTTTATTTCACATGCTGTTAGAAGCGCATCTTAATGTCCTCCAGAATTTGTATGCTACAATGGTGGTATTCATAACGAGTACTTAGGAGGCAAACTCATGGTTGGTTTGGGTTTTTTTTATTCTTATCTGCAGGAGCTCCCAGTAAGAAGTGGAAAACGTTTCCTGAACTCTTGATTCAAGGGTTTGTATTTTGCCAGGCCTTAAGTAGCTTGGTTTCCTCAGTTGCTTAGAAAACCGGTAAGCAGCGTGTGACTTTCAGTACAGCCCATGACTAGGCTTGCTCACTTGACAGCGTTAGAAAACATGAAAGATTTTCTTGCAGAAGAAAGAATGAGAATGCTGGAATAATCCCTTGATCAGTGATGGGGTGCATAGCTACATGATGCAAGAGATTCAAGTTTCTCATATTCCTGATCAGGATGTAGATTAGTGGCTACTTCACTCTTCCAGCTTGTGTGTTGTTCCTCTTCACAAGCTGTACTTCTGCAATCAAACATGTTGCTAGCCACGTGAGGGTTATATCCTTAGTTTTGGGCTCTGCTCTGATCTGTCCTGTGAGTACCAGGCACATACCCAATCTCCATCTATCTCTATAGTCTGGCTGTTTGGTTTTTGTGGGTTGTTTTTTCTTTCTTTGGGGTAACAGCAGTTTCTGCTATGGACTTGAGAAGCCTATCTGAAGAATGATTTAGAAACTTCTTTAGATGAATCTGTTGTTCCTGTGAAAAGTTTTTCAGGGTTCGCTTTTTTTCTATATTATTTTTATCAGAAAGTTCCCAGTGGTCTCAGGTCTGCCTACATTGCTAAATCTGTTCTCCCCCCCAAATATTTGAATGAAACAGGAGACACAATCTGCAAACAGGTGAAAGCTTTCTGGTTTAAAATCTAGTTAATTGTTAATATTGTAGTGTCTGGGCAGAACTTTCCTAATGGCTTTTGTAATTTCGTACTTCCTTTCAGTGTTTTTTTCCATTTATTTGGGAGATGTGGCTATGCACTGCTATAATCCTATGAGTGCTTGTTGCTGCTTTGCTGGCAGGGAAGATGGCTCTGCTCTTCCTTGGCAGCTTCTTTCTCTTCTATGCTTTCCCGGTTTTTTGTGCTTTGTAAGCACTTAAGCAGCTACGTGGCCTGCTGTAGTCTAGTATTCTGCCACCACTGAAGGAGTTGGTTATACTCTTCTCTTTCCCTCTGTGCAGGGAGTATAGATGCCAAGCTGGGAGGGGAGGGGGGTTCCTGGGTTTCCACAGCCCCCTGACCCAACTGGATTGTTGGTGCTGTTCTGGTGCTCACAGGCTTTGAACTGAGCTGTCTCAGCACACTGACCCACCAGAATTTGTTCACTACTCTGTGGAGTAGTTTTCTTCTTGGGTTGAACAGCAGCGTCAGCAGCGTGGAGAAAGGGGGACTGTGACAGGGCCACGGTTTGGTTTGGGTGGCTAGCTGTAACCCGGCTTGGTTCCTTCATCTGGGCTGCCCTTGCAGCTACATAAACGTTTGCTAGCAGACGGAGGAGGGAAAATGTTTGTATAGAAATGAATAGGCAGATGCTAAAGGAGCACAGGAGAGATTTAGCAGTAGTGCTGGCTTAGTATGCGCAGGGAATTGGAATGTAACGAAAGTAAGGCCGCTGATGACGTCCACACAGTGGTCAGAGTAGCAAAGGATGCTATCTGAAATAACAGTGCAATAAAGATACTACTATGATGTTTTTCACAGTAAATCCTAAAGAGTTGTAGAAGGTGCTTGTTTTATTAGTATTTAATTACCACTTTGTTGACAGATAAGGTTTTTTAGCTGTTGGTTTTCCTTTTTAAATTATAATGGAAGCTTAAATTACCCAGAACTTGCCAAGGGAAGAAGGATCTCCTCATAACTGGTATGTGGGCAAGTGGTTGGTTTGTTTGGTGTTTTTTTCTTCCAGCCATTCTTAAAAAGGAAATAACTAGCACCTCTATTATAAACATGTCAGTGGTGACATAAGCTTAATCTTTCTTCCCATGAAAAAAGCCAAAACCAAACCCCAAAAAACCTTAACTGTGTAATATAATGTCCATATCACTTGATAACTGTTGCTTTAAACACATAGGAGTTGCTAATTTGTGTACCTTGCCTCTTCCTCTGATATGCTGCACACAGTTGTATGTATGGTGTGTCACATACGGAGTGTTCACCTGACAGAATGCAGAGTAATGGGAAGGGAGTGGTATGCATTGGTTGAGTGAATTATGGTTGCCTTGGGAACTATTATTTTGAATTTTGAAACTACAGGCGGTTAAATTTGTGGTGAAGAACACCTGATACTTTCTTAGTATTCCTTGTGACCGATGCAAAAAGACTGGATACTTACAACATTTGATAAGGAGTAAGGTTGGGGTTTTTTCCTTGCTATAGTCTGCCTTTGGTATTGTATTTGATAAATCTCAAACCATGATCCTCTGGGAACCATGCAGACAAACTGCCTCCACATCTTGTCCCCTCTGTAGAGAATAGAAAAGAGGATGGAAATTATTTTGACTGTGTTCCACGTACATATTTTGTTACTGTATTATATGCTTTCACTCTGCTGTTACATATGCAAACATGGTGAGTTTGCAGTCTTAGATGATTAATTTTTCCACTTACCGGTGTTAATCGTAGCTTTCTTACAGATTAATCTTTTTTTGGTTTCATGACATGTATTTCTTAAGACAATCTGTAGCTCAGTAAGCTTAAACAAAAGACTGTTGAAAAAATGTAGTGCTGAGTGATTTTGTAACTCTTTGCTTTACGACAAACCTTTCCATTTTAGAGACAAAACGTAGAGTGTCAAGAGTATGAAAATAGGGAATGCATAAAACGAATTACACTATTTTAACCATTATTGATATGGTAGCAAAATTGAAGGATGGCAATTAATTAGGAGAATTGCAGTATGGTAAGATCGCCTACACGCAGTTGTGGTCTTTCATTTGATAATATGCCAGCAGTATGGGACAAATCTTGGGTATACACGTGCTTCTGTGAAGGTTTTTCTAGCAAATGAGTGAAAACATGTCCAGTGTCAAGAGTTCCTCAAGAACTGTGTTTCCTATATTTTTGTGCCATTGATATTTGTGAATTTCAGTTGCCTGGAATAGTTGATGTGTGCTTGTATGTACTTGGCAAAAAGGTATAGGAGAACATAGCAAACAAGGAGATGAACTAGCACGTTCTTTATTTTGTTCTGGTTATCAACTTAGGCAAAGAAGTGACCTTCACTTTCTTCACCGTAGCTTGTTCCTGCTTTGCCTAGGTAGGTGTTCTATGTTGCTTGCGCTAGCAGGCAGTCAAGAATCTGTGGGAACTATGAGCCTTGTATGTTTATGTAGTTATCCAGTCTTTTCTTGAAAGAAGTTTCTTCTCTTTTCTTGTTTAATATCCAGAAGATTAAATGAAGAGTGGGTATTTTTCTGCTTGCAAGGAATAGTTCTGGTGCCAGTGCTGCGAGCTGGCTGCAGCAAAGGGACCAACAAGGCTGTAGTCAACTTAGCACCTACAAAGACTGTCACTTCTGTTTCCTGTGAAGAAAAAGAAATAACGATTGCATATGAGCTATAGATTCTCCCAGGAGGGAAGCAGAAAACATGAAAGAGGGAGGCTACTAGCGAATTTTTACCATTGCTACAGGAATGCCTGGGGAAAATAAGAGCGCATTCTCTTTGTTGAATGGGAAGGTGAGTTTTGGTGTTGTATCAGCACAAAGACATAGGTTGAATAAAAAGCTTTGACGAGTTGGTTGTCCTGAATTCTTAAGAAAAATTCTCAATGGCATTGTTATCATGAGTTGATACTTGCTTCTGCTTCTAATATTTGTTTATGGCTGCAAAATAAGCTTTGTCCTTGGAAGAGAGTTATCTCTTAGTTGTCCAGATAATAAGAACACTCAACAATGCAGATGCTATACAATTTTGCACCAACTCATGCCATTGTCACTTATAAGTTATATAGCTGATGTTCCATTGGTTTTGATAGACTGTACAGTTTGACACAGAGCTATTTGGGTGCATGTCCTTAGACAAATTCTTGGGGAACTTACTGAGGTGCTGAGACACCCTCTGATTTGGGCGTGTCTATCTCACTGGGGGATATGTGGCGCTTTAACACAGTGTAGCGGTAGACTGGGACAGCTGAGTCGCAGCAGATAACCTGCTGAGGCTACAGTCAGCTTCAATATCCCATCATAAATCAACACTCTTAATCTCCAATCCCCCAAATTATAAACTGACAGTTAGCAAAAGCTTCCTTTGTGTATACAGAGTTGTCTTACATGTAGTAAAGAGGGAATCTATGAGCTAGGTGATCTTGCAACATAAAAAAAAAACCAAAACACCCCTGTTTCCGTGGAGAAACACAATTAAGGCTTTGAATATAATGGTTTCTTCTCTTACTGATTCTGAGAATGAGAAGAACCTTCTGCATTCATTTCAACTCACACAGTGTAGTGGTGATTTTTCTGACTGGTGGTAAAGCATGTTTGTCATGGAAGTTAAACTGGGTAGGGTAACCTGTAAGGACAGAAAGGGATATATTGAGCAGCACAGGGGGTGCATACAAAGAACTCTTCCGTCCAGGTGGCCTTGGTATGCTCTCTGGAATAAAGCATCTCCAGGGATAGAGTAAGATACAGTAAATGTCTCTCCATGTTTCTTTTGGGATATTGAAAACAAAGGTTGTAAGAGTAACTCGTGGTCCTAATCACTGAAAGGCGTGTCTCTGGCTAGTCTTGTCTGTAAGACTTTTTTTTTTTTTTTTTTTTTGAGGTGCTTATCGAAAAGCTTAACTGTTGGTTTTCTTATGTACACCTAATGGAACTTCCCCGTTTGTGTTTCAGAAGCTCTTCAACCTTTTTTGTTGTTATAAGTGAGACTTCAGAGGACTGAGAAGCCTGCGCTTAAAGTGGCCCACATGGTTCTGGAGCAGAGATGAAGATTTCACTGAAATTCCCACTTCTTCTATTGAATTGATCTCTTAACTCAAAATCTTAATGTGGAATTTAATTACACAAAGGCCAGTCAGCTATTGTACAATCCTGGTTATTTAAATAAGTTTTCCCCAAAAGGAATATGGAGGTGCTTTATCTAGAGATAAAGGGGGAGGGAGTAATAGTGTGTTTTGGCATCTGAACCATGTCACGGTTTGCCTGTAGGCAAGCTATTTATCTTCAACTCAGTCCTTCTGCAAGTAAATATATTCTGTACTTCTTAAGTGTTGTGATGTTTAAGGCTGGTAGGGCTACTGAGATCTGCAGCTAGAAGCATGTTTTCTGGTGAATCACTGCAATATAACTGTTGATCTATTCTTGCTTTTCTTTCAATGTTCCATTGGACTAAAAAATGAAGAAAGCCAATTTAAACTTCTAGGATAAGCTTAAAAAGCAATAGTGGCCATAACATAGTTCACTGCTATCCAAATCTTAACAGCACTAGCCTGAAAGCAGTGCAGTTTATGCTCTTAGATTTTTATCTGGTTTTATCTCTGCGTTCTCCTGACTTTGAAAAGAATCATATGATTCTGTAAGATGCGTAAGAAATTAACTTTTCTGGACAAAATGCTTTTCTGTGCCATATTAGCATATTTTTGGAAATTAAATACCCCACTGAAATCAGTGTTGCATGTGGTTTTGTTTCAGTTAGAATGAACTTTGTATTGTACCTTCTGACTGAGCAGTGCTGCCGAAGTATGTGTGTAATGCACCGCATAATCATTGTGCTTCCTGATTTGCAAAGTCTCAATAAAATTGGTAGGTTACAATTCTGTTGTGATGAACCTTTGCTCATAAATACAGCACTAATATGCACTCTTGCCCGAAATTGCTGGCAGCAAGCCTAACCTTAAAAGGTGCCCAGTATGATAACACCTGTTAAAAGTCTGCCGGGAACTCTATATCAAGCCTATGATGGCAGTTTTCAAGCTTGTTTTAAGAGTGTTCTTGGTGTGATATCGCTGTGTGTTCTGAATTCTTCAGTAGCCCCACATTCAAGAGGCTTCTGGAATTTAGAAAGCAAGACCTTTATTTCAAGCTATATTTAGAAGACTGAAACCTGCATTTCTTGGGCCTGGTCATAAGTATTCTTCACATCTATTAAGGTGGGGGTTTTTTTTCAGTCATGCTAAGGTCACTACATATATATTCATTTTAACTTCAGATTCTTAATGCTTTAGTTTTGGTCTCCTAAACACTGCAGAAAATAAAATAATTTGAAGTTATTTTAGGGGTTATTTCTTTTGGTCTCACCACAAAATTTGCATAGAACATAAGGTCAGAAATGCTTCATTAAATGTGAAGGCCCTGGAATCTACAGACTCAAATACTGGATTGTTCATGGCAGTGAACACCTTCAGAATGTGTTTAATGATCATAACACCTGTGCAGTTTTATTTTTCAGCTTTTGTGCTACAGTGTGTTGTGAAAATGACTGAAACTGGCATGCAAGCCAAGGGCATGGTAAAGGGAAATGTTCTGATTTTTGATTTCTATTTTATTTTTAGTTTGCACGAAACTCTGCTTGAAAGTAGAACGTTGTTTCCAGTTACAGAAAGCAAACTGAACTGCTTTGAAGTGTTTTGCTGCAATGAATGTTATTTCCAATTCTTTCCTGGAAAGTTGCTAAAAGTAAGGTGTGTGCTAAACAAGCAGTGTTTAAGACTTTAACCTTACCATGATAGCTTGTCCTTTTTAAGAGAAAAGGAGGACATACAGATGTGTATGGAATATCTTTCCGTGGTCAACAGTGTGCATTTGTTGGTAGTCAAAGCATAAATTGCTATCTTCATTACTTCTCTAGTTCTGCCTTCTTAGGCTGGACATGCCAGTGATTTGAAAAATCTATGTGTATCGATGTTGTTTTATTTGTGCAGAACACTGCAGTGTTAGATCAGCCAGCGGTGTTCACATAATAGTAATGCCTTTGCTCTTCAGTGCGCTCTGGAATTTAATTAACACCGGTGAGGATTAGACCCTTAAAGGCACTACGTTGTTCTTGAGAAGCAAATTTATCATCAGCTTGCTGATCCTGGTCCCTCTTCAGAACGACATGGAAGTCTTAAGTTTTCGGCTTGCTGTGAGCCACAAATAGCAAATGCTGAAAGTGTCAACTGGTGGTTATGGGATAGATAGATGTCTATGCAAATTTGAAATGTAGACATGGCTTGAAATGCAGACTAATATTAGTAAAATGGTATGGTTTTACCCCCCTATTAATGGACATTTAACTAGCATGGGAGAGCTAGGTAACAGCTGTGAGCCATGCATGGGAGAGTAATTTGACCTTTAAATGGTTTAGTTTTCTAGATACTAATGATTCTGGGCAAGTGCTTGGAGTTTTGTTGAGTTTTTTTCAGTAACGCTGCTCAGTACCTCACAATGGCTAGAATGTTCTTCCTTACTAATCTTGTTTTGTAATTGATGGTACATTTGGCAATGTAGTATTTTTCTTCTTGTGATGAAAAGGGGGTTGTTGAGTCCAGAGTTAGATATCTGAGTGGTTTAAAATGCTGTTTTTTCAGCAAGCAGTGCACTCACATGTACGTGTAAAGTAATTCAACCATTTACAATTTGTATGACATGCTGCTTTCATCAAAAACTTAGTTGTGGCATTTTTTTCTCTTTCTCTCTAGCTTCCATTTTGCCTGAAAGGTTCTCTGACTAAGGATTTTTGGTTCTCTGCTATATCTAAGGTCTTGGTTAGTTTGATTGTAAACATTGATTTTGTACTCGACGTGTGTAATCTAATTTCTGTGGCAGCATGCTGTGATTCCTTGTATGTGAGAATTAATTTTGGTGTGAAGAAAACAGTTACAGGTCAAAGGATACCTGAGTCTTAAAGTATATTTGTAACAGCGGTTGTGGTGAAGGAAGAAGATGTGGTCATGTTGCGTGCATCGCTTCTAAAGCTTTGTGTATGGTCAGCTAAAGATTTTTGTGGTGAAGGCAGTGTATTTCATATCAATATGTTGGTAAAAAAATTCTGTTTTGAAGACAAGGGGACACAATTTTTTGAAAACTTAAGTAAAAGATGTTTACAGCATGTCTACAAAGCATCTTTTGTTCCTTTTTTTTTTGACTTATTGTCAATATTTTGTAGTGTTATAACATCAATCATAGCTGCATGGAGAGCTTAGTGACTGTTCTATGGTTGAATAATTGCAGGATGCTTTTCTTTTTTCCGCCCATCCCAAGAGCTGGAAGGTTAGCAAAGGGAATGGGAGCAGGTGAATGAATTGCTCCTGCAGCGTTCCCACTGGATCGTACTTGGATCTCTTTTGCTGCAGCTACCAACTTGAGGCTGGGTAACTTTAAACTGCTTAATCTCTAAGTGTTAAGGCAAAAAAAAATTCATTTTTTCAGCTCTGCAGCCTTCAGGAGTTTACATATCGCCACTGTTGGAGAGGGCAGATAAGCAGAAGCTGAAAAATTTGTAAAGCATTTAAGTGCCTAAACTGACTGCATGTGGCTGACAGCATCTCATGCTTCTCAGAGATATCTTCAAGGATCCATTCCATATTTCCCCTACTTCCTCCTGCTCTTGCCTTTGTCCTAATGGGTGGATTTAGGAATTAAATAAGTTGTTTTTAAACCTTTACTAGTTAAGAGAAATATTCTGGTTTTATGAATATAACATCCTACGAATATTGTGGGATTTTTGAGTTTTAAAATCATCAAATCTGAGCCATGGCCTGCCGACAGTCTCCTGCTCCACCTTTATTTGAAAGAGAAGTGATGGTGGTGTCACATTTTTGTCTCTGCTACCCCTTTTGTATTGGCTAACTGGTGATACTGTATTCTTTTGGGCTTTCCCCCCACCTTTGTGCTTAGAGTCCATTGTACTTGCAGTGAAGAATTCCTTGTTATGTTGTCCACTATCACTTTTCTGCCATTCATCTGACCCTAGTTTCCAGCCTTGTCCCCCCCAGCTTGATAAATTCCTTGAGAGATGGTGCAGCTATTGGTGTTCTCCCTTACACTTCGCAAATTATTAGGCATATGCCTTGATTCTCTTAAAACCTAATAACATCATCTTAACTTTATTGATCTTTGGGAAAGACTTGGCCTTTTGCAACACCAAAGGTGTGTGGAGACACTTCTAAGTCCCTTAATGCATGGATTATGATTTTCTGGGTTTGGGGAGCTGCAAAGCTGTTCTGCATTACATCCCTCAGGAAGAAAATTGTAATAATGAATATATGGTCATATTTCCACCTTCTTGTGGTTAGTGATGTAGTAACTACTTTCACATGTGCTAGGTATGTCCATGTGATTTGTCTCCTGGACAGTCACCCCAGTGGTGACCTCTTGTGGGTAGGAATTTTTTTGTGGTGTTTCATTGTTCCTCTTCATATTTATTTTAAGGGGTTTTGCAGTTCCTAAGTCAGGAAGTTGAAACTATTTGCCCTTGCTGGCTCTTAATAATGCTACACTTAAGTTTGTGCATCTATCCCAGCTTTAAAGAACTACCTGTTGCTGTATCTGGCAAGGATACTTGGTTTCAGGTAGCATTTGCTTAGCACGCGTCAACAGTTTTAGTGATCCCAAGAGAATCCCTGCTATTTTTAGGAGCTATGCTGGACTTAAAGCATTTACAAAGCTTTTGATTTTGGGGTGGGGTTTTTTCCACTTTGAGATAGGTCCTCATGCAAAAACGGTTACTGATTTGATTTCCCTATATTCTGGTGAAAGTAACACTTCAGAGTTTAGTTTAAAATTCACACTACCGATGACTTAAGGCAGGTCTGGCCAATGTTCTTGAAGCTGTCAAGTTATACCACAATCTTCCCATGGCTGAGCACCACCAGCTTGTGCTGTACTGAGAAGGGGAAGGGGACCACAATGGTGATGAGTCCCTTGGTCCACTGCTTCACTGTGGTGATCTTGCTAACATGCAGTACCATCCCAGGACATCCTGTAAAGGTGGTCTCAGCAGCCTTATTTTCAAGTAATTGGAATTTCTGAACAGTTTTCCTTGCAGTATGTAGCTGCACTGGTGATACTGTAACATGTGCTCATGTAAGTGCTGCACTCGAACTGCTCATGGTTGCAGACTGGAAGGTTAGCTATTCTTATCTTAGTGAAATGGAGGCATTTCTGGAGATGTAATAAGATTAGTTACTGTAAAGTACAGGCGTTATGTCGTGCATTTTGTTTAGTTGTTTGCAGGCTAATGTGCTTTATTGATTCTCTTGATTTTGCTGTTTAGTGTGGCTGCTTTGCATGTTTTATCAAGAAAGGTATGGACAAAATCGATCTCAACACTTTAACAGTATTAGTTTCTTCAAGATTCTGCAGACATACTAGTGACAGAAAAGGAAAAAACAGGTCAAAGTTCACAGGTATCTGTCAGGCACCATTCTGTATTTTTGCCAACAGTGATGGCATTCTTTATCCTCTTCCTTATAAATCTCCTTTACCCTTTATGACGTGTTTTATATATATATTATTCTTTGTGAATATCAAGTATAGAAATCTGTGCTATGGATAAGATGATCAGAGGTGGTTCACTCAAGCTGCGCTTTTGTCCCTGTCCTCCTAACAGTACTCAGCATTTTGCAAAGTTGCTGCTCCGAGTCTTTGCTGATGATATGCTTTAGTCCCTAATGTTTTTTATATGTGTTTGTCTGGGCCGGTGTCCTGAGCTATGCTGGGACTGTCTTTTTATAAACAAATCTTCATTAAATTAATTTCTTCTTGAGCTTTTAATTTAGTTGTCTGGATGTTATTTTGTAGGCTAAAATTATTTTATTTAGTAATCCGATCCTACAATTTTTGTGGAGTTTCCCAGTCTGATAGTGTGCTTATCCACTTCCTTGGTTTAGATTATCTTTTTCTTAAAGTTTTGAGCTAAATAAGTGTAAACACTTACTGATGCATCTTTTTGGGGGGGTTGTCAGTACATCTCTTGCATTATCAAGTGACTCAAAGCATAATTGCTGAAGTGAAGGAAACTTTCAAGTCTTCTTAAATAGTTAAAATAATTCTCTACCCTGTCCCAAAGACCTCAAAGCTGTTAAAATCTTAAAAGAAATTGGCATGTTTTTACTTTTGGAAATCACTTCAGTAGAGGAGCTGGAAAAATGGAAACTGTGTGTTTGGTGTAAAAGCATTAGAAAAAAATGAACAGCTGAATGGTTCAGAAATCCTGGCTAAATACTCAGAAGTAAAATCTGCTGGGATGCTGAACCTGCCTTTGACGACAGCAGCTAGGATGAGACTTTCATTGTTGCATTTCATGTATCTATTTCAATCATATCCAATAAGCAATGAAGAAATACAGTAAGTGGGTTGTGTTGTGGTTCTTTTCTTGCTGTTGTTGATGACACTAGCCTGAATACTGTAAAATGATGAGACCTAATAACTGTGAAATCTTCCAATGTGGTGGCCGTAAGCTGTTAATCCAGTAACCACAGAATGTAACTTGTCAGTTACTGACTCCAGACTCAATGTAATGTATTTCTATTCCTTCTGCATTCTGACTTGGAAGTGGTTTGTTTGAAGTCAGAAAGCTGTTTAAAACCCTGACTCTGTGCATTTTAATATAAATATCCTTTCAACTAGATTTAATAACCATTTCAACTATTTAATAACCATTTACTGCTTTGTAACATAACCAAGTGTGAGAATGAAGAATATAAATAACTGTTGAACAGTATAACTACTTAAATATATGTAAATACTGTTAAAAGATACTAAGAATGACCTTTCTTTCCAGGAATAACATGTACAGATGCAAACCAGAAGCAAATAATTTAAAATTATTTGTCATTACTGAATCTGTTGATTTTTCCACTGTCTGACTTAGATGATTCCCTCCTTTTCAAACGTGGAGGCAGTCAGTATTTGGATTACAGTTGACCTTAGGAGTCTAACTTCTGGATTCAAGCCCCTTGTGCTTGTCAGTATTGAACAGGATGATGTGGTTGTTGGGTTTTTTTTGTCTGAAATAGTTCAAAGTTGTAAGATCTAAGACACAAGCCCATGGAGGTGGTTGAGGAGATGATGAAGCAACAAAACTCAGGAGAGTTAGTGGCCTTAGCATATGCCGAAACAGTCTGCTTTTACTAATCCTATTTTTGTGTAATCTTTTTGTGTAATCTCGTATGCAGTTAACCAATTTGACTTTAAGACAACAATATGATACTATTACTAATGTGTCCTTAGGGGTAAGCTGTTTTGTCTAGCACTGGTTACCAGGACTGGCATCACTGCAAGCTGTACTGGCATTACTTTGGAAGAAATGCTTTCCAAAGGAGGTATTTCTGGCAGTGACATCAGATAACGTTGTATCTTTAAATGCCTGCCAATAAGTGAGCTCTGTGTGAGTTTGACCATCAGTCATCTGAACAAGTTCTTTCACAGCTCGGGCTTCTTGAGTATCGTGACAGTTTGGTATGGCTTGTATCCTGGAGGTGAGGGGAATCAGGATGGCACCCTTCATGATCAGGAAGGCTGTAGGAGGCTGTGCTGGAGCAGGTCAAGCTTGGCATGGAAACTGGGTAAATTATAGCAGAGGTTTTTTCCCCATCCTCCTACCTTGTGGGCAAAATGCAGTTTTTCTGTAGTTAGCTGCTTTGCAAAGTGTAACCACAGTGACTTCAGAGGAATCAATGTCATCTCAGCATTTGGTCAGTGGTTTTTAGTGGCACAGTTTCATAATTATGAATGTCACTTAGTACAAATACCTCAGCTCTGCTTTTCCTAGCAAGCAGTAAACTGAATTTCCAAGGATCCCATCCTCTTGAGCTTATAATGAGTACTCGAGAGTGTGTACACATACCCACACAGTGTGCTTGCCTGTCCAGTGCCCAAGCATGCTGATGGGGTCAGGAAGTGGGGAAAAAGCCTTATTAAGCTGATCTGTTTTCCTCCTCTGACAGTGATACAGTTTTAATGGGAATGCTAGACGTAACCATTTCCACCAATGTCTTTAAGGTTTCTCAAGTGGGAAGTGACTCTGGCTTTGAATCTCATTGTAGGTTTTTTTTATATAAATTGGTCACTCTTACTAGTCAGCTTAAAAAATTCTGTTTTCTTTCAGATGGCGTGTTTGTTCTTTTGTGTTTAGGACAAGTTTCAAATTAATCATGAATTATATTTTCTTGTGAGTATTGAGGAAGAAAATATTGACCTGCTCTTTTCACGGCCAGCATAGAGGAACTATCTGTTCATCTTGGAAAGGCAAGACTTTGGCTTGGTCAGTGGCTGTTGATTGAGTTTGTAGGGTTAACTCAACTGTGAGCTGCCTGTTACTAGACAGCTGTTTGTTTTTCTGAGATTTCTAAAATGAGGATTTGGCAAAAATGAACACCTGTTACATGTGGTATGGATAAAAAGCCTCTTGAGGCAAGATAGCCTGCTAATCAATGTTGACATGTATGAGAAAAGCCATTATCATCTGTTGAATTTTTAAAGCTGTTTAACTCTCGCTTTATATTTCAGTAAGCTTAAATGTCTGTGAACAAGGTGCCTGCATCTTTGGGAGGGAACACTACTGCTTTGTGTACTGTGTTGTCAAGAGTGGACTGGTAATCAGCAGCAAGTCAGTGCCTTGATTTGACTTCAGTGGGTGGTGTTGAAGAGGTTTGATATAAATTCTTACTGAGAGTAAATTTAACTTAATGTGTTAGGTTTGGATAACAGTTTTTTTCATTATATCCCTTCTGTGCATGCACAATACCTTCAGTATGAAAAAGTTTCTGCAGCTACATTTTCTTATTTGGTAATATTATTCATAAAGCTTTGAAAATTATGTTTTTTTGGAAGCCAATAACTTTTTTAAATATTATTGCAGTACCTGCTCCCATCATCACTGCCACAACTGCTAAAATGGAGGTGGTTTCAGCAGAAGTCAACAACTTGCTCCCTGAGGAAATAATGGACACCGGTATAACTCTGGTGGAAGACGACAGCATCGAGGCAGTTATCGTGTCATCGCCTATGGGAGATTCTATTCCCATGGAAACAGAACTGGAAGAAATAGTGAACATAAGCTCCACCAGCGACTCCTCAGCTACGACTACAGTCACAGTCGCCACAGAATCGGTTACGGCACCCAGCAATCACTCAGACGACGCAACAGTGAACGCCACAACCCCAAAAGCTGATGTGAATGCAGTAGTAAAGCCTACCTTTCCAAGCGGCCTCCATAAACTTGGTGCTCAGACCCCTGTCACTATATCAGCCAATCAGATTATTCTGAACAAGACCGCCGATATTAAAATAGGCAATCAGAGTATTAAACCGGATGGGCAAAAGCTAATTGTGACAACTTTGGGCAAGTCTGGCCAACCTATTGTTTTAGCGTTACCCCACAGCCAACTCCCGCAGGCGCAGAAGGCCACATCCCAAGCCCAAGGTGGAGACTCCAAGGTACAAGGCCAGCAGATCAAAGTTGTTATTGGAGGTCGGTCAGAAGTGAAACCTGTTGTTGGTGTCTCAGCTTTGACACAAGGAAGTCAGCTGATAAACACTGCGGCTCAACCTTCTGTTTTGCAGACCCAGCAATTAAAAGCAGTACAGGTAAAGTGAGTTATACTGATGAGACATCTTAAAAACAATTTTGTTGCTTCAACTGTTGTCCATTTCCTTCACTGATTGACACACGGTTGCTTTTAGCCTTTGCATTTATTCCTTGGATTAAAAATACAACGCTGCTCTTAGCCCATGCTTTCACCTGTGGATGCATTTACCATTTTATGCCCTTTACCTCTAGCTACTGTCTAGAAACTTGGGATTTGCCTCAGAGAAAGTGAGCTATTAAAATAAACTCTCTGAAAAAAACCTTCCATCATTTCAAAAAGAACAGAAAGGTATATCTTATGTGCCTCAAATATAATTAAGCTTGTTAATAGATACTGATAGACTAGACGCTATCGTAAGCTGGACGCTTGAAGGTCTTGTTCCCAATCTCTGGCGTGAATCTCAAGATATTTGAACCCATAGAGAATCTACTGGGATCTGAAAATGTGTTGAAAAGACTTGGGTTATGACCCAAAGGGTCTGATTTTCATCTGGTATATGGCAGAACTAAATGTGAGTGATTTTGTGCTAGTTGGCAGTGAGGCAGAAATAAGACCTCATGACAGTGAAGGAAAAGTAGAACTCAATGCAGGGTGTTTATTTTACAGTCTAAACAAAATGAGAAATTTAAGTATGCTTATAAAAAATAATTTGCTGCATGTGAAAAATGACAAACTTAGCTGAATGGTAAGTTTCCCAACTAGTATTTCGTGGCAAGCAAATGTGAGCTACTCTCAAGATGTTTTAAAGCTGCAGATGATCCCTGCACTGATTTCTTTCTCCTTTTTTGTTGCTATGTCATACCAGTGGAAAATGTGTTTAATAATAGCTGTTTGAAACATGCCAATTTTCTTAAGTGACTTTTATTTTTGTGCCTTGATCATTAATGATATGGTTGTCATTATAGCTTTCAAAAAAAGCCTTTGCTCTTGACTCGGAACAGAAATGTTTTAAGAGTGTATCAGTTCCTGTTAATTGGCTTCAGTCACTTACTGCCAAGTGACAGATACTGGAAACTGAGGAGAATTACTTAGCTGTGATTTGCTTTTTCTTGAATGAGATGACCTGTGCCTTCAATGACTGAAATACAGTGACTTGGCAATTGACCTTTGCCGTTTGTCATTAGGAATTCTACAGGTTCCTTAATAGAAGCTGTTACAAACGGACTTGCATCCATTTGTAAATCTAGTTAATTGCAGTTTGAGTAAATTTGTTTTGTTGTGGTCTCTTTATTAAACCTTTGCTTTTATTTGCACAACAGATTGAATTGTTAATACTTGGCATTCCTTTTTTCCTATAAGGAGAGGAGGAAATAGAAATGCAAAGCAAGAAGGCAGCATTTAGTGGTTCTAAGTACCTGGTACTGCAAGGAAGATAATTACATTAGCACTTCCCAGACAGTGCTTTTCCCTGTAGGAAATCAGTGAAGTATCAGAGGGGTATATGAGGCTAGGCAAGATATTCATGGTCTACCCTATCCTGAATAGGAGGCAGCCCATGCCTTGAGTCCCTAGCTTAGAAAATGAAGTCATGCATTTACCCCATTATCCTGAACAAGCCTCTTAACCTTTCAGTAAGAGAAAAGGAAGCTGTGAATGCCTCCCTGCCTCCCAACGGTCTTGTGTAACTTATCTCTTTCTGGGCTTGTGAACCGAGTATTTCACATGCAAGGCAGCACAGCAGTTTGGTACTGAAAAGTGAATTGATAAAAGATTAGTTGACAAAGAGCTCTCTTCAGTTCTCCTTACATTCTCACTGTCATAGGGGCTTTGCAGGTCATCAGAGAAACTCAATTAACCTTGCTGTAATCCAGTTGTGACATTTGAAATCTCAGCACTTGAGAAAAGGCATAATTGATAGAGTTGAGCAAAATGTTCCTTGGAATCTAGCTCCCCGCTGTGTCTGCTGGTGTACTACTTTAGTCTAAGTGTGTTAAGCAGGAGTTTGGCCTTGCAGATGACTCTCAGCCAGATGTCCAGAAACATCACCATTGCTGTCGCTAAGCTTGTCTTGATGTGGTAACTGGTTCTGCATTTCAGCAGTTAAATCTATGTGTCCATAGCATCATTGCTACCACGGCAAGACAACTGCGAAGCCATCATTGTGACTTCATCTCATAATGGAAAAGTGCCCTTGTGCACTCCCGAACCTCAGAGCAAGCTCCCATTCCTAGCTCAGTTTCTTCATCTCCTCTGAAGTACACTGTTCTCTTCTTCTATTTCTAGAGTCCCTGATTTTTCATACTATATCAAATAAAAATTACATAGAGCTTGGCTACCTGGACAGGCTCCCATGAGTTTATCTAGAGAGTGGATTGTATATGTAGTATGTTAGCTCCTTTGTGGTAGCTGACTATGGGAGTATGCAGTCCAGCAGTAAATGCGAGGTGTGCGTGTGCCCTTTTTCTGTATGAATAGAACAGAGTTTGACAGCTGAAAGCAAAGTTGGGCCTCAGAAACTTGCTAGTTCATCTTGTTTAGTGGAGAGTGCTTAGGAAGACACAAACTGACCCTTTAAATAAAGATGCTGGCAGATAAATCTCTTTACTTCTGTAGGGGGAAGGTGGTTGGTGTGTCCTTCTAAATACAATAATTTTCTTATGGAAGAGCTTGTTGCCCCAGGAAATATTTTTGCAGTCTAATTCAAAGTAACTTGCAGGGAGCATGCTTAGCCCACGTAGGCAGAGGAACAATGTTAAGCTTCTTGTGATTAGTACAAGTAATGGCAAGGGCTCCAAAGAGCTTGCTTTTTCTGAAGCATCAAACAGGCAGTCTGTCATCTTGATTATTTCCTCTGGCTTCTCCAGTCACTAATGAAATGGGTAGTGAGTTTCCCACTGTTGCCTAGAAGGCTCTCACAGGTGGCTGGGGTTATCAGCTCCAATGGCAAAATCCAGCAAGTACGGGCAGGAGTACTCTGCCAGCACTTTGGGGACCAACATCTGTTGCTCACCTATAACCAACCACATTTGAGTTTTGCCATGTTTCCTAAGCCTTGGGGGGGTTCATTTGTTTGTTAGACCTCCTTCTTTGTAGACCAACAGTTCACCCAAAAAGCAGGGAGAAATTTATCTGAGGAGGGTGTTTCAAATTGAGTCTGAGGGAAGCAGGGCAACTTGTGTTGACCAGCTATAGTTTTGGGATTTTTACATTTTTTTTCTGAAATATTTCTTGTTAACAGGGAAGGTAGTATTTTATGTGTATTCATGTAAGTCATTTAAGCATATTTATTGACCGCTACTGGGAAACAACTGTTGTTGTCTAGAGCTGTGTGTTCCTACTGGATGTTGATCACGTTCTAAGACAGACTTTGCCCTCGCTTCAGAGAGTAAAAGCAATAGCAGTTGAGTTACAGTAATACCTTATGGCAGGATAAGATTAATTTCAGCAGAACAGAAATCTCAAATCAAGTAGATGAAATGTGGAGAATTTAAGAGAAATTAAAATGTGTGCTAATTTGCAAACAAATTTACTGATAAAATGCCTGCTCATCTGTTAGCTGTGTATGTGCTAAGGCAACTGAATCCTTGAAATGTTAAAATGGCTTTAAGTTAAATTTCTAAACTGAGCTTTGAATAAAGCTTCCTTCTTTAAACAACTTATGTTTCAAGGTTTTAGTTAATATATCTCCAAAAAGAGGAGGTGGGTTTTTTTTTCTTCTGTTTCATTTTAAGCCTTGACTGTTGTATGCCACCTATAAAGCAGCTACCCATGGCCTGGGTGCAGCATATTTGGGCAAATGACCTTCACCTGCAAGAGGGGAAGGTCTCTGAGGAACACTTGTACAGTAACTATGGAGCAGCACATGGCTTCCTTTAAATGAGGTCTGGTTTTGGGCACTGCTGGGTGTCAGACCTGCTCATTGCCAGCTTCCCTTGGCTGGGCACCGCTCTGGCACACAGAGTCAGAGTTTGCTTTCCGTGGGGGGCTGGAGGGCTCCAGTTTCATAGCAGTGGGAAGCCCTGGCTTCCCTGGCCGTGCTGTGTGTGTGCAGCTGGGAGCTGAAACAGCCTCACACGTGCTCTTTGTGGGGCAGCTGGGGAATTCATTATGTGCTACTGAACACTTCGAATGTTTTGGCATTACTGCACTGTAAAGGAGGTGTTTTCAGTCAGCAAATTCTATAAATAGTGTTTTGTCTAGGAAACCATAATATTCAGCCTACTCAATTGCTTCATTTAAGCACTCACAACTTTCTCAGGCTGTTAAAAGTAGCTGTCATCTCTGTATCTTTGCATCTCAGTGAGATTTCTCCAGTTAGCTGCTTGAGTAACGAAGGTGGCTCTGTGCCTTTGAGAGGTGGCTCCCCACATGGATGCCCATGTGGTGCACCTCTGATATTGATGGAGTTGGTGGCTGGTGCCCACCAACTGGCTGTTGGGTGGGTGGTAAGGGCTTGAGTAGTGCCTTGCAGCGTGCTCACTCGGACTTGGGGAAGATTCTAGTGATAGTCCGCATCTGCAGGCAGCCTCTGCAGTCAGCAGGTTAAAATAGTCTTTGAAAGAAGTCAACCTCTTAATTGAACAATTCACCAGCTGGATGCTGGTGTATAGAAACTATTAGGATAAAAGCACCTGGTAGTTAACTTCTGTCAGTGTGGAAAAGGGGAAAGAGTCTTGTTTAAGACTTTGAAGACTATAAAACCCTGTTTATAAAGATTTCAAGTGATCTGTCTCATCAGATTGCACATACATGTTCCTGGTCCAGTTATGTTTCAGGAGACTGGATCACGGAAGGAAAAAAGACTCCCTTGTGCCTGGATGTAGCTAAATTGTTCTTGGCTAGTGAGTACCCAAAACTTTCGGGGACTGATGGTCCACGTACTTTTTGAGAACTGTTGAAGAAGGCTGTTTCCCTATTTGCAGAATAAAAGTGTGCTGCTATGTCAGAATAGGTCAAGAGATGTTTCAGAGCAGTAGTTTTCAAATCACTCAAGGAACTAGTTTTGTCATGATTGGCTGAAAAAGAAGAAACTTTTTTAAAGCTTCAAATATTGAGAGTTGTGCATTTAATTTTAATTTTTATATAGACCAATGGCAATAAGAAATAATTTCACATCTTGAAGATGAAGTATATTTACACAGAGCAATATCTTACGAAAAAGCTGTAAGGGATTTGGCTGTCGTGCTCTGGTGGCTGGTTTTCTGAAGTGACAGGGATGATATCCTAGTTCTCTCCATAGTGAGAAATGGGGGTGAAATGCGAGATAAGCAACTATTCTTCTAATTATGTGTGTGAGTATTGCCCTTTTTATTTTCTAATGTACTTAACAATACAGTAATTTAGATCCAAAATGCTCAAGTTACATTAGATCTTTTTTCCTTCATCTTTCAGATTGCAAAGAAGACCCGAACCCCAACTTCAGGCCCAGTGATCACCAAGCTGATCTTTGCAAAACCAATCAATAGCAAAGCAGTTACAGGGCAGACCACTCAAGTGTCACCAGTCATTGCAGGTTGTACTACTTTGACTTGTTTTGCTTTACCTTTTTCTTAAAGGCTGTTCAAAGAGATGGTGATAGTAGAAATTTGTCTGTCTCGATTTTACTGTAGTTTCTGTTGAAGTACCTCAAGCAATTGAAAACAAAATATCAGCAGAAAATTTTGTGGGTAGAAGCAGATAAATTCAGTTGTTGGTACCTTTACACTTTGCTCGTTTAGAATTATCTTTGGGACTGCAGAGTTTGATCATTTAGCTTTTACTGTAAGATGCTTTTACTGTCTGGATTTTGGGGAGGAGAAAAAAAATACCTCACAGCTAGAGAAAAGGCTACTTGATAAATACAAGGTATTTGTAGATGCATTCTATAAATACACAGGGCAAAAAGGAGGCACATGCTCTTGTATTACTTTAATCTGCTTATAGTTGGACTTAAATATAATAGATGCAAATAACAGGAAGAATGTTTGATTGAAAAAAGTGAATAAAGCTGTGTTGTTTCTGTTGCTCACCTACTTCAGAAATAAGCATCACAGAAGAGTCTAAGAAAGTAATTAGGGCACATAAGAAATGGTTTGTCTCTTTGGAAAACAAATCTATGTTTGTGTCCTTTTAAGAAAAGGAAAACAACAAACCAAAAAAAATTAAAGAAACTTGCATTGTAATCATTTTTTATTATGGAAGTGGGACTGATGGATTATTGCATTTATGCCAGTAACATCGGAGACATGTAAATTATCTCAAAAGGACAAATGTAGGAAACCAGAGGCATCTTCAGAGCTTTGAAGGATGTTTTCAACTGCTTCCAAATTGACCAACCCAAGTCGGCCTAAAATCTTTTCCACATATTTAAGCGAATTTGTTAAGCCTTTACAGAACTGGGACTTGAGCTGGTTTTAAAAAGATTGCAACTGTCTCCTGTATTCAGAAGTTTGATAGATACAAGTGAATGGCACGTAACTGAAACATAATCTCTTCCTTGAGTTGTCAGGCTGCCTGCACCCTGAAGCCTGACTCATGTTTTGTGTGAAAGATGGATTCCCCATCCCAGTCCCCAGTTTTTTCTCTTTCTTAAACATTTCCCTACCAAATGTACAGGCCCGTGAATAAGAAGATTGCTTCACTATGTTTATAAATATTTGAGTTAGCTGTTTGTGTTTTAAACAAAAAAAAATAAAAAAATTTAAAAACTCAAAAACATTACAATCCCTGAAACGATCCACTTCAAGCTGCCATACATTTTCATCTGGCAACACGTGAAAACCAGTGATCAGTAAGGAGCCCCAAAAAAAAATAATACAAGAATTTTTAAGTTTGCTGCCTCCAGAATGAAGGGAAATGTCCAAATCCAAACATACCTACGTAATATTGACAAGCGGCTATGTTACAAAATAAACAAACTTCCAGCTTTTAAATCAATGTGTTGGAAAATCAGTAGTACCTGTCCCTAAGCCTGTGAGAGAAGAATCACAGGGAGGTGATGCTAATTGATATGGAAATCTCTTTAAACATCTGCCTTTCTTCTTGCCATCCCAAACAGCCACTACAGCTTGACAGCTTTGAGAGGCTGGTACCACTTGGGGGAAAGTGTAACATTTGTGTGTTGTCTTTTGATCTTGTATGCCTGTTTTTATGAATCTGATAAATATTTTTAATTGCTTGAGAATTTCTGCAAACTGAGGTGGAAGTTGTAAATTTGGAATACTTGTCAATACAAGCAGCCAGATTTCTGTTTAGGAAGCTGATGCTAAAGGGATGTAGTGAGAAAGGGAAAGCTGTCATCAAGGAAAAACAAACTCAAAGCCCTGAATACTGTAGATGGTAAAATTCCCAGAGACTCTGACATTTTTCAGGTTGCAATGTGCTTTAGCAGCTGCTCGCTGTTACTTAGGCTGCACAAAAGTGAAGGTAATTTTAGAGCGTGTAAGGAAGGCAGCTTTCCATGAGGATGATGCTTTTTCTTATTAGTTCCAGTTTCTTTAATTGTCATGCCACTAGTTGGTTTTGGATGGAAAAGTTATTCTGGTGTGTGTTTGTTTCTTATTTTGATAAAGGTAGTACAAGAGAATGGATGACAGAAATGAGTCTGAGCCAAAGTGCAGCAGAGGAAAGCTCAGTGGTCAAGCACTCTTTGGAAAGAAACTTAGAAGTATGAAAAAAAAAAAAAAAAAAAAACCAAAAAAAAAAAAAAAAAACCAAAAAATCTGTTTTCCACTCTAGGAGTTTTGCAATATTCCTAAGACCAGTTTCATGATTTGGAGCTGCTGGTTTTGCTGTTTAACCTTTTTTGCTACTCTAAAAGCAGATAGTTTGAGGAGTTACACCACCCATATTGACATATATTCTGTTAGGCAGTGAAAAAAACCACCACCAACACAGAGGAAAAAAAACCCAAACAAACTTAGAGTTGAACATAGACAGACCAAAGACCTTTTTCTTAGTCACTGTAACACCGCTTGTTTCTGATGGCTGAGATTTTAAAAGGAAATAGTCCCCCACAGATGCTCAGTTTCTCTGTACATTGCAGCAGCCCAGGGAGTTCTTGGGAAACTGCGAGCTGGGTGTTTGTGCTCAGCGCAGGTGTATTGGAGTGCTGCATGCCTCAGGATGCTGTCCTGGCTTTAAAAAACTTTCAGCTGAATGTCATGGAATGCTCAACGTCTATTTTAGCTTTTTTAAGCCCAAGTCTTTTTGTTTGCAATGATGCCAATTATTTTCTTCTTTGTTGATAAATCTAACTTAAAGAATGCTGATGTCCTTCCTACCAGGTAATACACTCTCAGAAGTAGGGATCAATTGCAGGATATGCAGAGAAAACATTGCTTTAAAAGTTAATATAAACAAGAATAACTTGAGCTGATGGTATCTTCGTTTTGTAGGTAGGGTTCTTTCGCAGTCTGCTCCAGGAACACCACCAAAGACAATAACGATCTCTGAGAGTGGAGTCATTGGATCATCTCTGAGTACAACAACACAACAGACACCAAATAAAATAGCGATCTCACCACTCAAATCCCCTAATAAGGTAAGGACCTGATTCTAGCTGCAACCTTCTGTCCCTCCTGCACAGTGGTCTGAACGGAGCGCTCTCGGCCTTTGCTGCAAGCTGTCTATGATCCCGCCAGTGCAGAGGCTCCACTGTGCATCGTGATGCTCTGCGGTAACGGCCTAAGCTAGATTTTTTCCAATTGGCTCCCTTACTGTGGTTTAAGTAAATAAGCATTACTGCATTAGTTTCCTATTCCTGCTGTTTCTTGCCATTCCCTAAGTATCCATTCCGAGAGCGGCTGTTCTCTCTTAGCCAAGTGCTCAAACAGTATTTTTTTTAATGCCTTCATAAAATGTCATCAGGTTGTTTAATGAGGAGACCTCAATGATGTTAATAGGTCAGCACTTACTAACTGTTGCCTGCTACCGCATAGATAATTTAGTCTTCCCTAATGATGTCTGAAGTAAATGAGATTTGCAGTGGTCCTTGACAAATCCAGAGCTGGAGATTGGCACAGGAGGGCAATAAAAAGGTAACTCGTCCATCGTAAGCTGTGTTGCAGACGAGCGTCATGGTGATGCTTGTATTTTAGACTTCATAAAATTGTCTTGAGAAGAGAAATGTTGCTGGAGAAAGGAAGAGTTAAGGGGTGAGGCAAGATGCATAGTGCATGCAAACGAAGTATCGTGTATAAAAACTAGCATAAGAGTAAAGAATTCTCTTAGTTTGGCTGTGCTTTACATATGTAAATGTAAACAAATGGAGTGAAGGACTTGTGTTTGACAATTATTAGGAAAGCAACATGAGGAAGAAGTAAACAAAATATAAATCTAGAAGCAAAGCTAACAATGAGTGGGGTAAAAAGATTCCTTAGGCATCTTGAATTTACTGTAGATAAGTAATTCTAAATATCTTTTAAAAGCAAATAGTTTCAAAAATTGGGAGTTTTCTTAAAACATAACAAATGAAGTTTAGAACAAGAAGTAGAAAACCAACCCTGGGAAGGGTGTGACTATATATAGAATAGAGTATTCAAACACTGCACTTTGCAGAAATGTAGTCAGAAGACTGGATCTTTACAGGAATCTGGAAAGTAGATTTGAAAAATACTTTTGTTCTTGTACTTTGGCTGAATCAGTAGTATGAGGTGAGATTATTTTGTTGTGCCTTTCCACAGCTCTCCTTTAAAATTTCATTTTCTGATGAAATAGTCATGGTACCGATTGTAAAGCTGTTACTCAGAAAATCCATCCTGACAATGCTCAGGCTTTGGTAGGCTAGTTTCCCTAAAAACAAACGGAAAAACCAAACCAAAAAACAGAAGCTGTGCTAGCTTTCTGCAGGGGCCTTTTGATGCTGGAAACCAGCAATGCCTTGAAGTTTCTACTGTGTCTATGTGTTGCTGTTGCACGTTGGACCCACGTGAGTTGTGATTAAATACAGCACCCTTGTTGACAGAAAGAACTCTTTGTACTGGTGGAGGACTGTTCTTTCATGAGGAGGAGAATGTATATGTACAGGGTCTTCTATCCTGCGCAGACATTTAAACTGCTTCTTTGTTTTGCCAAGCAGCTAACAGTGGTGTCAGTGGCCTCCCAGCCTCCCAACTCACCCCAGAAGACGGTGGGTGTCCCACTGAATGTAGCGTTAGGACAGCAGATCCTCACAGTGCAGCAGTCAGCACCCTCCTCCCCTGGGAAGGCTATAGTCAACCACACAACTGCCCAGGTACAGACTGACTTTCCTTTGTCTTCTAGCATGTCTCTGTCTCATCGCTTGAGGGAAACTGAAGTGTTGAACTGCAAATTGGCAGTGGTCAGTCCCAAGGTGTTCTTGTAGTAGTGCTTGCTTAAGAATTGACAAAAGCATTGCCCTGAGGAGCATGTGCTTCTTCAGTGAAGGGGTACAAGCCATTGTAACCCCATACACGAGGGCATGCTTTTAGAAAACAGCTTTCCAACCTGGAAAGCCCTACTTGGTCCAAGTTCTTGTCTCTGTATACTGAATCTCCCAAATCTGAAAGGCTCCCTCTGACACAAGGATGAGTTTTTTGGGTTGTTCTATCTCTTCTACCAGTGTTTCTGTGCCAGTGGCTAGGGCTGCTTTCCAGGTGTTTCTGAGGTTTGCAACAGTGGAGTTCATGTTCTTGTGGTAGAGGTCTGCATACGCAAGACACCGTGGTCTTGAGACCTACAGAATTAGAAATTACTACTTTCCTGTGTCCCATTTCTAGAAAAATATCAGGGTTTCTATAATAGCTTTGATAAATTTGCATTAATGAATATCAAGACAAAACTGACCATTCTTACAAACTAGTTTACTCTTTTGTAATCTTGGGTGAATCTTTTTCTATCTTGACGTCTGTTTTGGTAAACATGAAGGAGTGCGTATGAGTGTAAATAACCAGAGAGGATGTAATATAGCAGGGAGTGGACACGGTTGCATGTACAACAAGGAGACCAGAGACTTGGACAGATTTTGCCAGTCTCATCTTACTGATACAGGTGATAATTGGAATGCTGATACGGGGATGTGGACACCAGCATGATTTGAATATTTCTTTTTTTTTCATAGTAAAACTGGAAAAGTTAACCTTTTAACAACTGTTTCAAAAAGACAAGTCACTCTAACTCAAGCACCCTAAGTGACAAAACGGAGTTGGCTGTGTGGTATGCGTACTGAGTTCTGATCCAGAGCTATCTAACACAACACAAGGGTTTCACCTGTCTTCATTCAGATCAAGAACATGCCCTTAGAAGAGCCGTCACTTGAATTTTACAATTTTCCCAGTTGTCCTTGGATGGAAACCACTAATTTGTGTGTTAGCGGCAACTTTGCCCATGCTGGTGTCCCTGTGATAACACCTAGGCTGTGACTGTGCTTGCAGATAGTTCTTATTTTGAATCACTCCGGGTTGTTGATGTTTCAGTATATTTAAAAAAAAAAATCCCAAGAAAACATCTTATTTTAAAAGCCTGAACTTATTTCTAATGAAATATGTACAAAGTGAGATTTCATTTGTGAGGTTGCTGAAAGCTGAGGAGCTGGGAAAGTCTTCTAAGAAGCCACATCATACTATCAACCAAATATAATACTAAAACTTAATGCCAAGGACAATGATACGTTTAATATTGATTCTTAAATTAAAAATCCTGAGAATAAAAAGCTGAGCTCCAAAAGAAGTTAGATGGAAGGACAAAAAGGAGAAAGAAAACCAAGGTTTGAGTTTGCCAGCGAGACTGGAAAAGAGATCATTATCAAGCCAGTAGACTTATGGAAGTGTATAAATAAAATAAATACTTGCTTGTTACCAGTTTGTAGTTTGAGATAAATTGGAAATACGAAGTCCTGCAAATTCCAGATGTACCATTATTCCAGCTGTGAGGTAGCACAGGTCTGCCTAACTCCCTTTCTTTCCCCTTTTTGTTTTTTTTTTCCTAATAAATTTGTTTTGCTGCTTTTCATTGTTGTTGCTTCTTTAGTGTCTCAGCTTGTGCCCTCTTTCTTATATCTTTAGCTATCAGTTTATGGACTCTGTTCCGTTCCCTTCTCAAGGGCTGCGCAGTGATTTCTGTGTATTAATTGCAAAGTGTCTTAACAGGACATACCTCTACACACGGAGATAAATCATGCCACGGTCCAGCACAAACAGTTCTGCAAGTTTTTACCATGTGTTGTATTAGTAGGAATATTTCTAGGTTGGTTTGTTGCTTGATTTTTTTGAATACAAATCGAGCAATGTTCTCTGTAGTCACCTGAAGTGGTTTTGACAGACATTGTATCTGGGGAGGTGGACTGAGTGACCCTACTCATGTAAATATTGGTTTACTCTGGTGTTTGGTATAGAGCATTGAAAATGGAACTGAGTTTGCTCTGAGCTGTTGAGAGGCATTTAATCTCTTTGCATCCGTTTTACTTTTGAAAGCAAAAATGGGAATAACTGACATGCTTTTCAAGGATATGAATGGATTAAAGAGTTGCTCACTGACAAATTGAGTAAACAAAACATGCTGATGTTCTTTCTGCCTTTGTACAAGTAACTTTGTGCCCTCTGTGTTGGCTTAACAGGGTGTGAAATCAGCAGTGCAGACCATTACTGTAGGAGGAGTGGGTACATCTCAATTTAAGACAATTATTCCCTTGGCAACTGCACCCAATGTTCAGCAGATTCAGGTACCTGGAAGCAAGTTCCATTATGTCAGACTTGTTACAGCCACAACAGCCAATAGTTCAACCCAATCAGCCAGTCAAAATCCCAGTACAAATACACAGCCTCTTCAACAGGGTAAGTGCTGGTGCTTAATGTACTGTCTGAAGTTTTTCGTGGGTTTTTTCATGTTTTTGTTTTGTAAGCATTAAAATGAATACATAAGAGATCTATCAAGACCGCCAGATGTGCTTGGTTTTGTGGTAGACTCCTATAAATTTCATATTCTATTGTTACTCTGGTTTGTATGTGGAAACTCTCCTAGTTGTCAAATTGCTCTATAGTGGAGTCTGAATCCTTGAAGCATTTGAGGTTGCTTTCCCCTAGTTTCCCAGTGTTGTGGGTGACATGTAGCAAGTCCCAGATCCTCTGTATGAAAAGTATGAAGCCAGGATAGCCCACCAACATATTGCCAAAACCCCTGCAACGTCAAGATCCTTCCATGTAAAATGCTTTAGGAGCACCAGATGTTTCTGTCCATGCTTTCCAAAGCTGTGATGGAATAAAAGATTTCAAACTAAGCTGTGGGGTTTGTATTCTCCTCTTGCCAAGGGAAATCCAGGTCCAGAGGAGCTGTGTACCCAAGATGGTTTTTAAGCCATTTCTGTGAAATGTGCACACAATCTTGTGCCAAGTACCTGTTTACAAAGGTGTTCTTTAGACATAAATGTTACGTGCTGTGAGTTTGGTCAGTTAATCTCAGTGCATAGTTGCAGTATTAAGTACCTTTGCATTACGTGCATGTGAAAGTCTGGAGGACTCAACTGTGGGCTTTGAGGGAATAATGTGTGTTAATGCGATGTTGTTTCTCGATACTAGCGAAGCCAGTGGTGGTGAACGCGACCCCAGTGCGGATGTCTGTTCCCATAGTGCCAGCACAGACTGTGAAACAGGTGAGCTAAATGTGAAAGGCATATTCCTGACTTATTTTGACTGGATAGGGGAAAAAAAAGTCTGGTTTCAGCACTGTAATGAAATGTTCTAGTAATAAAAGTGCATTTGGAATCAACAAAACAATGATTTCATAAAAACCTCTTCTCTCTCCAGGTGGTGCCCAAACCGATTAACCCAACTTCCCAGATAGTTACTACTAGTCAGCCCCAACAAAGACTTATTATGCCAGCCACTCCACTGCCACAGATACAGCCCAACCTCACCAACCTCCCGCCGGGCACTGTGCTGGCACCAGCACCGGGTACAGGAAACGTTGGCTATGCAGTCCTTCCAGCTCAGTATGTCACACAGGTATGGTGTTAACCCAGAGATAAATAAGAAAGTAGAGCTGTTGTGGAACATACTGCTTTCCTCTTAAACGTTCGTGCTCACCACCTGTTACCTGACAATAAGGGGACACAGTTTCTTTCAGGGATCCTTGGCACAATGATGACAGAACTAAATTGTAGTTACAATTAAAACTTTATTTTCTTAACAGGATTTTTTGCTTAGCATAGCATAGAATTTATAACCAGAATAGCACAGGGTTTCTATAAGCAGAATCAGTGTAATACAATTTTATAAATAGCGTAGTACGTAATTTATAATACAACTTAACTTAGAATTTCTAATCGCCTAGACCCTCTGAAGATCAGGTCAGATTCTTAATACATGGTTTGCTTTATCGATATAACAATCATAATCTAGACTCAAAAATCACATAAAAGTCTATGAGTCACTCTATCCTTGGGGGAAGCAGATGTCAGTGGAGGCATCCTTGGCCATCAGGACATCACAAGTCTTGCTGTCCAGCAGCAGTTCTGGCCCAGGTTCCTCACTTAGAACTTGTAACTGCTTGATTGTACAGACTGTGTACAATGTGTGCTGTTACACTTCCCCGTTCTGTGACAGGGTCATCGCCACCACCTGGTTATCTGGGTGCCTCAGACCTCCATGGACAGTAAGGAATCGGCCTGGTGCCCAGGAATCTTGAGGCCAGTAGTGAGGGGAAGAAATCTGTTTGGTTTGTCTGCTTCAGGTTCACAGGACCTTCGTGGCCAGATAATGAGGAGAAAGGGAATGAATATGCAACCGCTCGGTCACAGAGAATGGTGCTGGCATTATAAAATGGTGTTCGTTATGCTAACCACATTACCAGCAGTCAGGAGCAGGGGGTACTGGTCACACCAACCCAGGTCTAGGGATTAGGTTTTTTGCTCTTTGCCAAGATCTGACCAACATTCAGAATGAAAAGGAAAATAAATGAAACATTCTGTTGAAGGCTGACCAGCCAGTCTGTACAAACAAGGACTCTGTCAGCTCATGGCATTACTGGTACCTCATTTTGGGTTCCCTTCTGGTTTTGTCACAGCTGCAGTTTAACCCTGAAGACTCTTGCTGTGTCCTTCCAGTCCACTTTCACAAATCTTACCTTAAACTAAATAATACCATTTGTTGGACCTCTTCTCAGAGGTTTTCTTCCGAACCCAATCTGTCCCCTTTGGCCTGGTCCCAGTAGGTCCATATCTTGTTATGTACCAATCTGTCTTCAGAACCTGTCCCAGCGGGAGCAAATGGCTGTGTATGGGTAATACAAAAGAAGGGAGCCCAAAACAGTGTCATTTAGCAGGTTTTTAGGAGGTTTTGGTTTTTTAATGTGAAAAACAAACCGTGGGGTCCAGATATGCAGAGAAGTTGAAATGGAAATAATTTCACTTGCTTTTATTTGATTCCATATTAAGTGGCTTGTATATTAAGGAAGTCACTAAAGTAATTTCTGCAGGAAGCAATCCTGCTCTATTAGGGGCAGGTTTGCTTAGGAAAAGAAGCGGGAAAATGACCATGTTTTTAGGAGCTGGAACAGTTTGTACTCTGAACACTTGTGTGTAGTCTGTTATCTGTATGGCTGTAGGAACTGTAATAGAGAACAAAAAGACCTTCTAAAATAATTTTTTTATGCTAAGTGTGGAGACAGGAGGTTGCCACCTGGTCCAAGTTCTATAAATGTCTAAAACTGTGCAAGCATATTATTTTTATAACAATATCTGGAAAACTAATTGAAGAAACCTAGCTACACCTCCTCTTGTGTATACTTTAATCTATTTTGTTACACATTAACGTTTTTGTTTTGTTAGCTACAACAATCATCATATGTATCTATAGCAAGCAACACTGGCTTTACAGGGACATCTAGTATCCAGTCACAAGCACGGCTGCCATTCAACGGGTGAGTGTTTTGCAAAGAAAAACCAAAAAAACCTGTATAGGCTGCTGAATTAACATCTGTCAGACCCATTATAAGGAAGAGTGGGAGCTTAGGTATTGGAGTTTGGTTTGGGGGGTATTCCAAGAAAATCTAGTATACTGTGGTATGGTTATTACCTCTGACTAAAGGACATGGATCTGTCTGACAATTGAGGTGGTCTCATCATCAGAGCTGTGTTTTCCTTTCTGTTTTTTAAACTCATGTAGCAGGAAGATGACCTGAAAGCTTCCTGTTGCTCATTCTTCTTTTTGCATCAGCACCTGGGAGCTACCAGCCTCAATTATTTCTTGACATTGCTGGAAAGAGGTGCTGGACAATATAAGAGCTAGATGCTTAGCATGTGCAGAAATCCAGCCGAATGGCAAAATGGAACTAAAGCCCAAAATAAATCCTCATAGGAGGCTTTGATTTTTTTTCAGTCTTGTATTTTTTTCTTTAAGGATAAAAATAACAGCTAACATGTATTATCTTCCCTTTGCCAATCCAGCAGGCTCAGCTGTTCTGCACAGTCCTTTTGTGTTATTGTTTGCTGGAAGGCCAAGGTGCATTTTGTTGCTTGCAACCTCAACTGATAGAAACTAATCCAAAACCTAGATGCAGCTATTCAAACAAATGGGTTTGATTTAATCTCCCTGGCATTACATGCTGAAAGTGCTGGATAGGAATGGAATGAATTTCATCAAAAGCGATTAGTGACACAAAATCGGAGTTTTAAGAGCCATTAAAGACTGTGTCTGATATAAAATTTATCTAGAAACTGAACACCATGTTTTGGCTTGCTTTCCTATTATTCCGGAGCTGCTTTGTTCGGTTTTTTTTAAATTCCAACTAGAACAAAAGGAGAGACACAGTCATGTTGTGTGAACCTGGGTTGGATCTAGTCCCCTTGCATGTATAGCTGTTCTGGGGCAGTTTTCCCTGATTCTAGTTTTCAGTTATGATGCTTCCTCTAGCTTTAAGCGTCATTTCTACTTTAGGCCTGCAGCCAGACTTGCAGCAAATAACCCATCTCTTTCTGGGTTGCAAAGGCACTATATAAAGGCACTATAGGCTAACTGCGTTACTTAAACGCAGTCAGCCAAAAACCTAATGCAAGGGCAATATAAAGATTCTTTTCTGAGTTTTTCTTATGAGTGATTTACTTGAATTTAAAGTAGGAAGAAACTGATAAAACAGTGTGCGTGTATATAAATGCACTTTTTTCCCCCCCCAGAATAATTCCTTCTGAATCTGCAAACCGTCCCAGGAAGCCTTGCAATTGTACTAAGTCTCTATGTTTGAAATTGTAAGTACAACTTGGGGGTTTTTTAAGCCTTATTTTTGACATCACAAATTTATGCTGAGTATCGGAATATAATGTTTTTAAGTATATCAGAAATGTTATGTCTCGATGCTAATTGAAGGTTGCTGTTGATATTGGTGGAGATGTTGCAGTGCCTGTGTAATTTTGTAACTCCTGTGAGCTATATAGACCCTAACATTTTATAAATTCCTGATTTCGCAGCTTTGTGGTGTGGTGAAGGCAATTCCACTCAGCAGCTGTAGTTGTGTTGTTGTTGCTATGAGTGAAATGACATCCCTTGGTATCATCAGTGGGTAACTACTATACTTTGGTGATACCATGTTGTATCAAGTACTTCAGAAAAATTGGGCTGTGTGTCTTCTTAAATGACTGAATAGACAAGTGATTCTTCACTGATAGGTCTGAGTCCTGCTCATCCTCATGAGATATTTTGCTACTCCATTCAGTGTCTTTGTAAGAATTTGACATAAAAGCATTTTAAGCTGAGGAGATGCTATGTTTCTTTGTCTCAAGTTAAAGTCAGTTTAACAGTTTTGGGACAATAGCAGGAGGAGATAGTGAAATTAATCTGTGGTTCCCAGAATCGTGGACGATGAAGAGGAAATTGATGGTGTGCTACTCAAAGGGAAAGTGATGCAACAGTATCTGAACCCAAGTTAAGAAGTGTGTTTAAACTTTTCAGCTTGGGTTTCTTTTCATGTAATACACCCTACCTCTGTGTGGGGAGGTGTGCCCTGTGCTTCCTAGCCTCAAAATTGTCTGTTGCACAGAAGACATGGTAAACAGGAAGATGCATAGCTGGTTTTTCAGATGTTTTACAACATATGTGACTGGCTTCATAGTGCCAAATGTATGTTAGATGCTTAGGGTTTTCCACTTTGGCACCTGAATGCTCTAGAAATTCTAGGAGAATAATGGCGTCACTGGTGATGCTTTGCACCTTCAGAATGCTGTTTGGAAACAAACTTTTCTTGTAAGTTACTGTAATTTATATATATATACAATGGCTAGGCATATATAAAATGGCATTATATATATATAAGGGCTAGGTGTGGAGCAAATGGCTAATTCACTCCGGCAAAGGTGCTTTCTCCCTAGTAAAACTTTTTCCCATCTGGAAGGGGAGTTCCTTTTTCCCAAATGAATGTTGAAGGTAGGCACATAGCCTGAAAGAAGAAAACTCAGAGAAGTTATTTGCTCACTGATGCTCTGGGTTGATGTTGGCGCTGTTTGTTTTGGAAACCAGGACCATTCCACTACTGAATTTTATACAGGACAGAAAGGAGAGCTATTACAGATTGTAAAAGCTTTTGATATAGTTTGTCCCTGGGACCATTCAGGTTGCTAAAAATCACCAAAATGCAGTTCAACCAGACGAAGGGACTCTGGGCCAACCCTAATCTAGTTCTTGTGGTGTAACCCTGGGCTAGCCACGGGAAGCCAGTTTTGCAAGGGGTTCAGGCTCCTAAAGATGTGCTCCCAGGATTTCAAAGGTAACTGAAGAGGATCAGCAGTTTCCATCAGCTATACGTGGAGGTGGTACTGGACGCATTGAAACATGCCAGAGTTTGTCGTGGCCCAAAGCCATGTTTGAGCTGACAATGAATGTGGTGCTTCCATGTATCAGATCTGTGGGATGGTGTCATGAGATCTTGGTTTGGTGGGAGGTAGCAGAGGTACATAAGAGGCATGGCAATGTGATTGGCTTTTCCTGTCAATGTTTTGCTGCTTTTTATTCACACACTTGTCCCTTTAAAAAATCTCAGATAACTACAGCTTTATCCTCATCCAGATCCTCTCCTATTTTACCTGTGCTCCAAAGCCTATGAGGTGTACCACTAACAAGTTCCTCTTCTATTCCATCCCTGCTATGGCAAACTCTGCCTCAGTTCACAGCTGTAAACAGTTTAGGGGCAAAATTAACAAAAAAAGACTGGTTGCTGTGTTAGTCAGTTTGCCTGTTGATTAGCACTCCAATGGCTTGCCTTTTGTTTTGGCTGTAGGAGAGCTCTTGAAGGCTGACTTGATGAAGTGGCTGGGCCAGGAACTGGCGATGAGGTGGCTGTGGCAGGATGGCCCTCAATGTGTGGGTCAGCCACCCCAGAGTCACCCTAGAAATAAGTCTCATGAGCTTCTCTTGCTGCTGTGGGGACCTGTGCTATGTGAACACATAGCTCCAACAGACAGCCTGGAGCTATACCTGTGTCTTTAGACAGCAACTAGACCTGCGCTAGAGGATTTAGGCCTTGCGGTGAGGCTTGATACCACTCGTACACCTGGAGTTGAGCATAGGGTGACCCTTACACCTACTGTGTGTGTGTATCGTCAGACTAGGACCTTCTGCTACTGCCATCGGTACTAACACCACTGTAATGGTCGTGTTTACAAATGCCTTCTGCATCTTCTGTTTCAGGTATTGCGATTGTTTCGCAAATGGTGAATTCTGCAATAACTGCAACTGTACAAATTGTTACAACAACCTGGACCATGAAAATGATAGACAAAAAGCAATAAAGGTGAGGGGCCTCTTCCCCTGTCCCTGGGATCAAAGCCATTTAGCTTCCGTCTTCTGAAGCTACGGCGTGGGGCAGAGTGGGTGTGTAATGCCCTGACCTCCTCCCACATGTGCAAGGCTTAAGTTCTTTATCACACCTCTAAATTCTGGTCCCTGCATGCAGTGACTTACCCTTTGGGTGTCCATTGACAGGCCTGCCTTGACAGAAACCCTGAAGCCTTCAAGCCCAAAATAGGGAAAGGAAAGGAAGGAGAATCGGATCGGAGACACAGCAAAGGGTGTAACTGTAAACGCTCAGGATGTCTCAAAAACTACTGCGAATGTTATGAGGTACGAAGCATTATCTCATCTTGAAGATACCGTCTTTTTCCCTTTTAGTGCTGTAGCTTCTCTGATTTGCTTTGTCTCTTCTTTGTACTGATTGCTATAATGTTTTCTATTCTTTTCTATTGCAATAATGCTATCTCTTCTTCCAGCAATTTGCACACAGAAAGCCATGTATATGGCAGAATTGATCACTTCTATAAGTTTAATTTTAAACCATGTAGCAGCTTCAAACTTAGGCTTGGATTTGTCCTTTACTGAAGAGTGGTATTTCCTAAAGAAATCTGCCGTACCAAGTCCCTAGGAGGAGTTGAAGCAGCATCCCACAGATGTTCTGGGATAGAACATGTCTGTGGAAGACAAAAACAAAAGTTGTTGTCAGCTAACTGATGGGTCTGTGGATATAGAGGTATGTCAGACTGACCTCTCTCACAGTTCAACCACCTAAATTCCACTGTTAATAGTAGGTTGGTGAAGAAAGGGATGAGTGGGAAACCACTGATTTGCATTTGATTCAGGTATACTTTCTGGAAAGGCATCTCAGTTTGAGGTGAGAATTTGGAGAGAAAACTACTACTTGAGAGTTTCTTCTAGTGACTAATTAATAAGAGATTAAAACAAGATCTCCTTTTCATTCTGGTTTGTCTTAAAGGGAGTCAAGGTTGCTACAGGTTTCTCATGTTTTGCTTGTTTGTTTCAGGCAAAAATCATGTGTTCTTCCATATGCAAATGCATTGGCTGTAAAAATTTTGAAGAAAGCCCAGAGCGAAAGACACTGATGCATTTAGCAGACGCTGCAGAAGTTAGGGTGCAGCAGCAGACCGCTGCAAAGACCAAGTTATCTTCCCAGATCTCAGATCTGCTGACAAGGCCAACACCAGCGCTCAGCAGTGGTGGCGGGAAGTAAGTTAATGCAGCACCCTGTTTCGGTTGCTTCTGACATGTTTTTTTTCTGATGTATGTGACAGGTATGTCCCTGTCACCTTTGAATGTTATCTGCGTAAGCTGTAGAAGCAGGAGCGCTCAGGTGAATGGAGCTTTATGTTCACACAACCGTGCTTTCTGTGGGACCTAGGGTATGCCAAGCTTAGCTGTGCCTCAGCGTGTCACTAAGCATTCTCTTCTCATGGTTGCCCGTGTGCTCACAGAAAGCATGAAGTACAAGTGTTCCATTTACTAAAGGATGTAATCCTTGAGCTGCCCTTACAGTGAAATCTGGAGAATTGTTCTATGTATGTGGGCATTTCAAAGGCTGTTTCAAAATGTACGTGGATGGAGGCAGGCCCCAAAGCGCAACGGCCCACCAATTCATGTGACACTAACTGTGGCTTATCCACTCCCTGCTGGTTGTCTAAAGGCTCTTGGAAGCAATGGGACAGATGAAATCTCATCAGTCCTTGTACTAAAAAGTTGCCCAGCTCTGGAGTTCAGTGCACTGTGTTTTTGCTGAAAGTGAGTGGCTCTATCTTTGTTTCAGGCTGCCCTTTACGTTTGTAACCAAGGAGGTAGCCGATGCGACCTGCGAATGCCTTCTCGCCCAGGCAGAGCAAGCAGAGAAGATGGGCAAGTCAAAAGCTGCAGCAGAGCGCATGATCCTGGAGGAGTTTGGACGCTGTTTGATGAGAGTTATTAACTCTGCAGGGAAGTCCAAAAGTGACCCTTGTGCCATGAACTGCTGACTCGTGCACATGAGCCACCATGAAGCGGACTGAACAGAACACTTAAGGCACAGGGACACTTTTGTTTGGCATAGAGGATTTAATAATATTTGTTAATTTGGTGCTTGTTGTAAATTGACTTGTATAAGATTGAAACAAGAAAATCTTTTATAACAAGATGCAGAGCCTTTTAAATCTTAGCTAAATCCTCTTCTACTTAAGACAATGCCTAAAGGTCAAATCTTCTTGCTGATGTACAGCTTTTACGTTGGGTTTCTTAAACATTAGATGTGTTCTCCCCTTTCCCCCAGAATAATTGCCTGAAGGGCATATATAAATTATTATAATATATATTATTTACAGTGTATGGAGTTGCATCACTTTGTGCATACAGGAAAACACAGGTGATGTCAACAGCCAGGTGATGCTTTTGTCAACAGGCCAATAATAAGGAAGTATCAGTGTATCCAAGATAGCTCTGAAAGGAATTGTGTAAAAATGATCATCTAAATGGAAGGTAGGACTCATATTTAGGACTTGACACAGCATGTTCCTTTAGTGCACGGAGCACTGTGAAATACATAGGCAATAATACAGAGGGGTTGCTTGCAGATTCAGCGCTGGGCAAGTGGTGGAGAATCTCGCTGGAGCAGGGCCCAAGGAGTTTAGAGGTGAATGGAATTAATGGGAATTTTTTTATAGAAACGTGACTGAGAGCTCAGATATCTCTTAAGCTGGAACTTGAAGGCTAAAACAGTGGCCTATTCTCAGAAGTGAGGAAGAGCAGCTGTGCCACAATGCCAGACTGTCTGCCCAGTGTGCACTGTTACCTAAGCGTGCAGCAGGTGGATGCTGTTGCTTGGGTGAAGCTTGGTTTTTCAGAGGTCTGCAGCAGCCTAATCCCTCACTGGAGGAAGGGCTGTGCAGCCCGTTGTGTTTTCTAGGATGGAGTTGTCACCCTGGAAAAGTCTGAGAAGCTGAGGTCACGGGAGATGGTGGAACCACAGTTGTCTTAACAAGGACTCGAGACAATCTGCATCCAAATTGACTTGCAAACACAGGTAGGGATCATGTTCAGCCTGGTTGTGGGTCTTCAGGATGCTGCTTCTCTGTATGTTGGCAATTAGTGTACGCTTTTTTTCATGTTGTTTAGAATGACTGTGAAAGCCATGATCTGAGAGGGTGCTAGCACAGAATCAGGATTGCTACCAAAACAGATGCACGGATCCTTTTATACAAAGCTGGGGGGCAGGGGGAATCAACTATAGCTGTGTATTAGACTAGGGCAGGAGATTTTTTCAGTATTTGTTACGGGCAATCTCAGATCACATTTTTGATAGTGTTGGCACAATTAACCTGGTAGGTTACTAAGCTACTGTGAACATCAATAACCGTGTTTAATCGCAAGCATTTTTATTACCTGTCTCACTGCAGCCTGAACTAGCTAGGTTTTTCCAAAAGGGGTTTTGTATTCCTCCTGTAAAGCTATAAATACAGAGAAGTGCAGCAGAGCTCTTCCTCCAGCTTTTCTAGCAGGGCGATGCTGGCGAAAGGTAGGGGCTAGGCAAGCCGGCAGCAGAGCGAAGTGCCTGGACGCGTGATGGCAATAGGATGGGGGGATGCTTCCGCTCTCGTCTTCACCCCGTGATCCTGCGCACCGAGCAGAAGGCCCTTTCTCCCTGACCCTTCTCTGGACCCTCCTCAAAATGCCTCAGGGGGGCAAAAAGGGCCTGGGAGGTGGCCAGCTGTGGTGGTAGGCCTGTTGAGTGCCCACTGCAGACAAGGTCTGACCTGCCAGTCGCTGTCTGAAGGGCCCTGTCTGCTATTAACATCTCTTTGAGCATAAATAGCAAGTGTATTTGTGCAGATCTCTGAAAAGGGAACCCACCTCTTGTGTAAGTAAATGCCATTTTTTTCATAATTAGGACTTGGATTTACTAAAAACTCAGTGCAGTAACTTTACATGTAGATAGTGCGGATATTCAGTTTACTTCTAGTGACCATAGTATGTCCAGTAAGATTTGTATAAATGTAAATTAGAGTAAGTGAATAAAGTAATACCTACTTACGTATTTTTCAAACAGATTGCAATATGCCTTCTTTTGTTTAGACTTCAATCCATGTTAATTTTGTATATAATCTGTCTTACTCTAAATTGCACCTTTTGTGATGTGTATTTATATACAGTGTGCAAAAACACTTGTGAAATTTAGATTACAGTTGTAATTATGTATGATGGCATTGCTTGAGAATATTTTGCTTGTAAAGACTTTGAAGGTGCAATCAAATGCTCTTGGTTCTTCTATTTTGTTTTGAACAAGCTTTCTCAGATATTAAGCTTGAATTCCTCTCTCCCCTCTCCCTGGTGTAGAATGTGTGAATTGGTTTTTGTACTTCCTTAGCCATTTGCATCAAACTGCTGGACGAGATTCACAGTCAAGTTCATCCAGTTACATAAAAATAATTGGGAGTGGGGCAAGGATTCATTTTCTAGTTCTGTTTACATTGGAAAGTAGGAAAATTAAATTTATATTTACTAGACCTATTCAAAGAGTACACTTTTCTATATTGTACAAATAAAACAGTCAGATAAATCACAAAGAAAAATAAACATTTATACTATTCTGTAAATACGATTTTTTTTTTTTGCACTCCTTTCCTTCAGCACTGACAAATACATACAGATTTTCACTGAAATAACAAAATAAATCTGTTAACACTAGGCCCACTTCTGATGCAAGTACTGGCTTGGATTTTCAGTATGAGATCAAATCCTACCAGAGATAAACCATGGTTACTAGCATGCTGTCTTGCGTAGCGATTCGTGACACGTTGTGGCAGAGTTCATAAAGGGCCAAAATGTGTCAACCAAGCCAGCACATTAATTTCTCAATTTCTTTTAAATTCTTTAATGAGAAAGCATAGATTTTTTTTTTTTTTTTTTCACATGCAGTGGCTAGACGAACCTCCTCCTGCTCAGCATAATGCTCAAGGCCATTCTGCAGCACCCTTGAAGACAGCAGGGTGCTACACAGAGCTCATTGAGGACCCCAGGCAGAACTTTGAGGCAAAGCTTTGTTGAGAGCCTTAGACTGCTTGTTAGCAGGATGCAATGCACTGTTTTCTTGCAGTGTTTGTGTCTTTTTATATGTTTCTTGGGGAGGGGGCTTGTGAGCAGCTCTTGCAAAGCTGTATTACTCAGTTGCACTGAGGAATACAAGTCAGTTAAGAGAGCTTGTGGTTTGTTTCTATGAAGCAAAACCTGGTTTTATTTGTGCATCCAATTTCTACATTCAGCTTTTTTAGCAGCTTGGTAAAGGTAGTATATGAGCAATGCTCAGGGAGTCTTGAGAGTGTTGTTAGGATGTTGAGTGAACAAAAGATGTTACTGAACTGAGCTTTTCCCCCTTAGCACACCAGCTGCTGTGAGAGGAGGCTGCAACAGAGGATGAGAGAAGGAAGGAGGTGCTCAGAGTGACTTAGGGGTGGGTCTGTATGGACCTCATGGAGGGCAAGAGGGAGCCTGTTTCAGAGAAAAGGTGAATGTCTGAGCAAGGAGTTGCTGGGAAAACAGTGTCCAAAAGACACTGTGGGAAAAGGAGTGGTGCAGAAAAGCACTTGGTCGCAATTGTGGAGTTAGGAATGCTGAAAAATTCCACTGAAACGTGACAGTTCCTGTGGTGTGAGTACAGCCAGCAGTATCTGTGGTGGGCACAGCAGGACTGTATTTTTGGAAAATAATGGCAATTGGTACAGGGTTCCTATATTACAACTGTCAAGCTTTTTTATAATATTGGATAGCTTTGTTAACTAGATAACAGCCACACTTTCTTCTAATAATGTGCTTTTGCTCAAACCTCATCCTACCAAGCCCTGTAAAGTTTCCTCAACATCTCTTGAAAACCTGTCACCAGTATTTCAGCGAATTACAAAAGGATGTGTGAATTGTGATGGTCACGGGTACAGGCAGGTCAGCCACAGAAACACCCAGAGCCCAGCCTGTCTGCACAGCTCAACTGAAATTCAGAGAAATTCAGATGGGGAAGCCCTGTGCGTGGCACACCCGCCGTGTTCACAGCTTGGTGCTGCGGCCAGGAACCCTCGTACATCTTCGTGCAAGAGCTTCCCGTTTGGGAGGAGGCTCAGAAAGACCTGAGCTAGACAAGCTCCCTCAGGTGTAAACACGAGGTTGCAGCAGGCTGACACGCAGCCATCAAAAATGCCCAGCGAGGAAGTGCCTGTTCCCTATGGCTCAGCTCATATTGGGGCTGGAGGTTCAGAAAACGCAAATATTACATTATGTGAGTGCAACCAGCCTACCACTGGGATTTTCATCAGCGTTTTGCCAGTTGTCCTAAAAATCATGTCTCGCATGTATATGGGAGGGAAATCGTTTCCCGCAGTCTCTTGTAGCTGGAATGGCTCCGTGGCAGCGACAGCTTCAACATGGCTTTTTGCACAGATAATTGGACTAGAAAAATAAAGTCTACATGTTTTGGTTTGCTACTCCCAGCAGAGAATGCGTGAAGTTCTGCAGTGCTGCTGCTCTCAGAGTTTGAGGAATTGAGTGCAGCAGCTCTTTACAGAATCACAGAATCATCACGGTTGGAAAAGACCTTGAAGATCCTCCAGTCCACCCGTGAACCTCACACTGACCATTTACCTACCATGAGTGAGGACTAGGGGAAGAGAAAGAACCCAAACTGACAAGGGACAGCTTTGTCAAGTCACTGGTAGGCAGAATGGCACCTTGAATGTTCTTCCTGGGATATGGTGGATCACCATTTTTCATCCCATCTCCAAAACGCAGCTCGAAAGTAACTGAACAGCCAGTGTTGTGGGAAATACTTGCCTTCCATCTTGACCTGCTGTTCTGCATAGCAGAGGGAAGCCATTTAGTAGCAATTATGCCAAACTTTGCTATTCCAGCTGAAGCACTGCACACCAAGGCAGCTTCCTTGCTGGGAAAGTGAACTGACTGAAGAAGCCTGTCCTACTCGGTGGCATCAAACCTGTGATTCGTCACTGGTGGAAACAAGATCTGAACAGGAGACTGCCTCGTGCCTTGGGCTGCAGGGCACACGCCAGCTCCGCAAGGATGGGGCCATGTGGCATGTGGGTGACCTCATGGGGCCATCTAATGAGACCCAGAACACAGCACACCCTGGGGCTCCTGCCCCGAGAGGAGGGTGTCAGTGCCCACGGGTACTGCTGGGCACGACAGCCCAGTCGCAGCCTCAGCGCTGCACCCTCGCCTTCGTGGACAACAGCCATGGATCCACTACCTCACCTGTAAAATGTGGGGCTTTAGGGGTACAGTTTGATATTGTACTCCCCCCTTCAAGGGATCTAGACTTACACAGCCTGTTATGTGTTTGATGAGATGTGTTGGAGTGGAGATTAGAGCTTGTATACAACTTGAGTGCTGTTTTCACGTCTTTATTTTCCTTTTCAAGTAAAAGTTCTGTAAGCTTTCTTACCTCCAGCTTTTCGAAAGCGTATCTGCTTTGGTGACAACAAAGTGCCAGCACACATGCATGCCCCCCACCCACGTGGAAGACACATTAATTTTCTCCTGGCAAGAGCACTCACAGCACTAAGCCACCCAGCACCTCCAGGGGACACTGCAGAGTGTCCCCTAACCCCTCCCCAGACATCCTGAGCAACCATTGCTCATCCTGACTGCCACATGTCTCTCGTGAAATACGTGGCCGCTTTGCAGGATCACCTGATGGAACGCAGGATCAGATGAACTCCCTTGCTTTGCTCAGTGAAGCTCTGATCGGATTGTTTGCAGCAGTCCAACACATCACTGCTTACCAACACTACTTTTGCTGGCCAAATCATGGGAAAACATATCATTTCCTCACGCGTGTCGCCTAATCTGGCCATCACGGAACCTCAGCAGGGGCCAGCCATCCTTGGAATAGCAGTGAGGACTCATGACCCCAGTGGGTTTGGCTTGACTGACAGCTACCCAGCGGTGATGGAAACCCATGTTTTCCCTTCAGTTTCTTCAATCTGTGCTTTCCACAACGGCAGGTCAAGTTCAGGTGTTTGGCATGGTTTGTTCTGATGTTTAAGTAACATCGTGTTATTTCCTTTACCAAGATGGTGTAGTGGTTGTTGACGCACAACTCGCCATCAAACAAATGGTTCGTGAGGGTGGGGAAGAGGGGACTTTCTCCCAGAAGCTCCTGGAAGACTTTCTGTTCTAGAGACAAATGCCACAGCTTAGTGTTTTTGTTGGCATCTCCTACTTTGTCACACTGGTTTAGGACTTGCTCCGAAATGCTTGTGATGTAGTGTACACTTGCCGAGGGCAGAGTCACTCCACCAAACTTTTTTACATAGAGCACAGACCTGCACCTCAGCCTGCTCTCATCTAACTCAAAAAGGGAAGCAAGACAAGCCTCGCATTGCAAGTCGGAGGCTAATTGCTCAGCAACGAAGCCCGCGGCGCAGGTGAGGCTCTGTGCGTGCAGCGAGAGGTCTGTCAGCGCGTTACTCAGCGCGGTGCCGCGCAAGAGCAGGCCGGCGCAATAGGGGTACTGGGACGGGGTCCTCCCCCGAGCTGGGTTATACTGAGCACGCACGCTGCCGAGGGTCAGATCTCTCCTACGAGACAGAGCTACGTCCCAGGAGTTTGTGCTGCCTGAGCCACAGCTGTGGGGTGAGGCCGGTGCCAGGCTGCAGCTGGCCAGCAGTTTGTGATACGCGGCCCGGAACACGGTGCAGGTGGGGCTCCCGCTGCCCTCACAGGCTTGCTGGAGGGCCCCGAGGAACAGCTCCAGCGGGTTGAGGCTGAGGGCGTAGGTCAGGAGGTGACGGGAAGGAGCGTCTTCTGGACACACATAGTTGGTGTAAAGCCACTTGAGGCTTTCGGCGTTGAGCAAGAAACTCAGAAATCCTAACTTGCATTTGCTCTTAATAATATATCTCCCCATAGAGTCCGTTAAGGTGGTGAAGAAGCTCTTGGCCTCGTTAAAGAGGTGGCTTATTTTGGTGTAATTTCCAGCTAGCAAAGGCCCCTTCAGTCCCCTTCTCCAGGGACCTCCGCTGTGAAATACATCACACAGCCGGCTCATCAAGCGCACAAACTTGACGGTACCGCTGCAGTTCTGGAACGAGGCCAGGCCCAGCTTCTGGAGGTGTTCCAGTGCATCAGCAGCACCCTCGCTGAACAACAGGGTAGCAAGGTTAATCTTCAGGTGGTAACTCTCCTTATTCCCAGGTCCGCCCGACTTGGGACTGCGTGGCTCTAACACCCTCCGCTCCTGCAAAGCCGCCAGCTCCACCACATGCTGCCACTGCGCGGTGTCGCTGAGCCACTCTATCTTCTGGAAGCACTGCAGAGCATTCCGTATCAGCTGGAGCGCGTGGCAGACGTCGAAAAAGTACGTGATGCTGTGAGCAGAGCCAGGCGGATGCTGGAAAGTGCACTGAATCCTTTCGGGATCTATCCTGATCCCCAGAGCTCTGGCAGTCTCGGCACCGCGACCGGTGGCACCCGACGTCACAGCCAGCACCACGATGCCGATGTTGTTCAGCTTATTAATGGTGTGACGAAGCAGCTGAGCAAGGAAGTGGCCAGTTGTGCTGTTCACAAAGAAGTAGCCAAGTGGAGCTGTCCAGGGACTCGAAATGCCGACTGCCATGAGAATTAGGGCTTCCGAGGCCAGCGGAGTTTCGTCAGCATCGAGCGCGCCTGCTCCCAAGTCAATAAAGCCTGTCGGGTGCTGGGTGTGCAGGTCCCACTCCCGCTGCTTCTGCAGGGACATGTCCTGTACCATCAGGGCACAGTAGCGGTAGGCCTGTTCCCCTCTCTCCACCTTTTCCTGAAGGCGGAGAAAAATGTCGTTGCTGAAGCCTGCAGCAGCCTCATCATTAGACAGCCAACTGGGAAAAAAGGGAGGATACAATTACATGTGATTCTGAGAAAACTGAAGCAAGTCAGCACCTTTTACCACTTAGCCTGTGGTCAGCTGTGTCTGGAGCTGCAGAGCAGATCAGAGTATGCAGAGGGCCACCAACACCAGACTGCTCTCCTTCCCAACTGGCTTTTTCTGCCCCACGCATCATAATCCAGTTTAGATGTGAAAGCCTCGGCAGCCCATGAGGAACATACTCTCCATCCACTACCTCTTGCACCCCTTTGAGCAGATCCTTTGGAAGAAGCTGTGTGAAGACCCCACAGGCTGGCATGGACAGTGGGTGTCTGTTGGGCATCCTCCAACTACGCTACAGGAGTTTGAGACTCAAAACCTGGCAGGGGGGGATGACTTTCTTCAGCTTCTGTGTGCTATTAGAACTTCACTCCTTGATAATGGGTCTGATAGCGCTGCAGGTAGTAAATTCTGAGTCTATGTAACTACTTGCAGTGAGTGACACAATTGAGTTATGTGATACAGAAGTATCTCCCTTCCGTAACTTTGAAACATGCACTTGTCAAGATTCTTTGTGAGGTAAGGTGAGAAAAACCAAAGCTCTACTCTGCTTCATGCAGTCCTTCACGTTCTCATGTTCCCTTCTTGACTTTTCCCTTTCCCAGAAAACAGCCCCAAAGTTTTCCATGTGTAGTCCTATTGGTTTTGATTTCCTCTACTGCTTCTTATTCCTGCCCCTCTCTCCTCCTTTGATTTAGACTGCTGCTGGAGTACTGCAGATGCTCCCTTATCCCTGCCTTCCTGCTGCTGCTTTTTAGATGACGTACTTGTATTTGCCCGCCCTTCCACTATTTGTCTCATCCCTCCCCTCTCACAAGTCTATGCTGCACACAGGGCAAGACCATGTGCCAGGAGGTTAAAGCACCTCTGCTTTTTTATATTCCCCCTGCCTCTCCAGCAAACAGTAAAACACAGCAACTGAGGCCCTGAAATGTAGCTTTTTTCAAAAAAAGATGGCAGTACTTGGCAAACTCCACACTCACTCTAAAATTGTTACTGTGAGGAATGTGTTATTCTTATGCTGTGACCCACATATACCAGCTCTCTGAGATGAGGGGTAACAATATTTCTTGACATTTGCTTCCCACTCTGCTTCCGTTACTAAAACAAAGCAGGGAGAAACTACTAACGCTGAACGTTTTCAGGACATACGTTACACCGATTTTTACATGAGTACTTAAAAATACATTCAAAATGAATGAATAAAAACTTGCTTTGTCAGGCTGTAAGGATGAGGGAGGGGAAAAATCTTCTGTAGATAATCATAGGCCTTAACATGGTAGAGGTGTAGAATACAAGCAAATTGCTTCATTTCTGGTGAATATTCTGTCATCTGCCTCCACCTGTGCAAGTCGCAAGGCAAATCTGCTTAAAAAAAAAAAAGTAGGTCAGTTCAGTGAAGCAAATAAATAGGTGATACCAGAGGGATGCAGAATACAAGACAGCAGTGTGGGCTCTGGAATCACAGTCCTGAGTTGCATAAAGCGTACAGCTCAGCAATACTATCACTGTTCAACACTATCCTCTTTTCCTATCTGATGTTATTCCACAGTTTTGAGTAAAGACTGTGTTTTAGATGGGGGTTCTGCTTAAAAATTGACATGACAGGAGAGAAGCCATTAACTTATGGTTGACCCTGCAATTTGAAATGGCTTCTTCGGGTTCTATTACTCATGTGAACAGAGCTTGCTTCTGGACAGCACAAAAGACAAGGGGAATATTTTCTTGAGTCCTCTATCAGCTGAAGGGTGGCACGGTTTGGTTCAACAGCCTTGGTTACAGGTCTGACCTGAGCACCATAACCAGCCTCAAGGAATTGAGTTTTTTCAAGGAGATTTTAATTCTTTTCCGAATTGGCTGCTGTGTCCCAGAGCTTCAAATCACACGGCCTCCACGCTCCAGCCCCAGACCTAGGAATGAGGGGTTCTGTGTACCGTGAAGTCAAACAAGTACCTAAAACGGGGTGGGGGAAGCACGCACCCCGAAGCGCTCTGCCTTAGCAACCGCCCCCAGCAGTACCTGAGAACTGGGCCTGCAGCAAACTCACGGTTTCCTCAGAAAGCTGCTGCTTGTCCGCCAGCTCCCGGAGGACGGTCGTCACCGTTCTGGGCCGGGGGGCGGCGGGGGAGCACGGCCCGGCCGCGGGGAGCTGCTGCTGCTGCGCGGCCTCCGGCACCGGCCGCGCCTCGCCGCCCGCCGCCCGCTGTCCCCTCAGGCTGTAGTTGTGGTCCCCGGCGGGGGCGCTGGCGAGGGGCTGCTTCAACGCCCGGCCGGGGGGGCCGCTCCTCCGGCCGGCGCCCAGCGGCTCCTGGCGGGGAAGAGAGAAGGGGAGGCGGGGGGCAGCCGGTCACCGCACACCGGCGCGGCCCGGCCGAGGGGGGGGTCGGGCGGAGCGAGGGTGATCCCCGCACGCACCGGGGGGGAGAAGCGGGAGGGCACGGCCCCCCGGCGCAGCTTCCGCCGCAGCCCGTAGCGCTCGAAGTCGGTCTCGGCGAAGTGCCGCGAGCAGAGGATGGCCCCGGGGCCCGGCCGCCACGCCCGGCGGCTCCGCGGGTCTACGCGGTTCACGGCGCGGATCCACTCGCGGCGCTGCACGGCGTCCACCGGGAACCTGCGGAGAGAAGGGAGTGGGAGGCGGGAGCGGGAGGCGCGGGCGGGGTGCGGGGGCCGGCCGCACTCACTGGTGGAAGGAAATACCACGCTCCCGGCTCCGCCCGTTGTCGCGAGCGGTGCAGCCCAGGGCCGAGCAGCTCCGCGTCATGGCCGCCCCGCCGCCGCGGCCCGCCGCGACGCCCCGCCCCGGAACTGCGCCCGCCCATTGGCTACCACCGCCCGCTCGCTTCCTCCTTTCCCATTGGCTCGCGAGCTGCCACTCCCGGGCCTTCCCGTTGGGAACTGCTTCCCCATTGGGCGCGGCGGCCGCCCATGGCCTTGAGGCAGTGCTGCACTTCCGCCTCGGCTGACGTAAGCAGAGAAGCGTGGCCGGAACGGGCAGGGAACCCAGCCAACCGCTAGCAGGGATGAGGGGAGAAGCAGCCAATGACAAGCGGCGATCCTCGCAGCCAATGGGAGCAGCGCTCCCAGCCTGTACCTATGGGGGGGTGGGGCGGGTAGCCAGGGTTGTCTTTCCCGCCGCGCCGTGAGGGGTATCTGCAGCGGCCCAGGGGTGTCCGGTGGCGGGGCCGCTGCTCGCCCGCAGCCTCGTCCGGGCGGGAGCCGCAGCCGCACCATGGGGCTGGGGCAGCGCCCGCCGCAGGCGCAGCGTCTGCCCGCTGCTGAGCGGCAGCGGAGTCTGGCGGCGGGAGGCGGTAGCGGTGGGGCTGTGCTCTGAGAGGTGGGTGGGTGGGGGGAGCCGCGTCCTGAAGCGCCCCCCGAGCCGGGCTGTGGAAGCCGTCGGGCCGCGGCGGCTGAGCCCTTTAGCTCCCGCGTGTGGGTGCCCGCACACCCCGCCCCGCCGCCGCTCGTGGGTCTGGCCGCTGTCCGATGATGAGCCTCACTGCTGTTCACATCATGATGGCGCCGTGATTACTGCCGTTGAGCTGAGGAGGACAGGCGGCACCAGACACCCCACACACCCCCCCCGCCGCCTTGCCGGCGCTTTCTCCCCGTTCCCCTAAACCCCAGCGGGGCGGCCGCCCCTAATGCCTGTTTCCCTCTTCCCTAGGGCCGATCGCTGCTCCTGCCCCGAGAAACCCCGAGGAGACCCCGAAGGAGGAGGACGCTGCCCCACCACTTCCCCCCACTCGTGGCCCGCCCCCCCCTCGCTTCCCGCGCAGGGAAAGGTGGAGCCCCGCTCCCCGCCGCCCGGAAGACGCGGGGCGCGCCCGGAAACCGGCGGCGAGCGGGAGGCGGGGACGCGGCTGCCACGTTGGAACGGGACGGGACGGGGACGCGGCGGTGAGGTGCGGGGGGAGCGAGGGAAACCGTCGTTTAACACCTTTTTTCCTTCAGTTCCTGTCGGAAACAGGGCGTAGGCGCTGGTTGACGAGGCGACCGGCGGGCGCTGGCCGCGCACGGTGTTTCCGAGGCGGGGGGAGCCCCAGGGTGTTGAAAAAAAGACCCAGAAAGGAGACGGTGGAGGCTCGTGAACCGTTTTCCGTTCTCTGATCTGGCTGGTTGCGGAGGGTATTTGGCGGCAGGGGTCTAACGAGGGTTTTCTCGAGGATGGGTTTGTTTTATGGGTTAAGACTGGAAGCTGCCGTAGGGTGCCCGATGTGTGCCGCGATGCAGCTAGAAGACGATTTTTCAGAGCAGTTGAAGCTTTGCTCACGTTGTCCTGTTTTATGGTCTGTTCAGCAGCTATCAGTTTCCTCTAAGTGTCAATGTTATTCTGCCAACAGAGAATTATTCCTTCTCTTCCCCCTGGGTCTGCTCTGGAAAGGATGGCTTAGGTGTCTGTCCATCTGTGGGACTTCTTTAGGAAAACGATCCCCCTGGCAGCTTTTGCCAAGTCCTAATGCAGCTGCTGTATCCGTGGCAGCGCAGTCTCCCCGTGCTCCATTTAAGCATTAGCTTTCTTGGTTTTATTTTTTAGCAAAATGAAGCTGAAGGAAGTTGATCGTACTGCCATGCAGACCTGGAGCCCTGCCCAGCAGCACCCCATTTACCTGGCCACAGGTGAGTTTCTGGGAAGCATGTGCTAGCAGGCCTCAGGCTGTGTGTGGTGGCTGCCGTGAAGCAGTCATAATTTTGGACTGCCCAGGGCATGGGTGGAGTCCCCATCCCTGGAGGGGTTGAAGAGTCGGGTTGACCCAGCGCTGAGGGATCTGGTGGAGTTGGGAACGGTCAGTGTGAGGTTCATGGTTGGACTGGATGATCTTCAAGGTCTTTTCCAGCCTAGATGATTCTGTGATTCTGTGAAAGTTGTAGGAGTTATTTCCTGTTCTGAAGGCTGGAGCGGGGTATATGGTGTAGTCCCTTTGGTGGAGATCTCCAGTTGTGCTGTGCGTGCAAACACACTTTGCGTTCTGCAGGTGACAGCAAGCATCCTCTTTCTGCTGGGGTAGAGTGACAGCAATCCTAACCACTGGTTCACTTTCCCTTGCTGCTTGTTTGTAACTTTGATCACTTTCTGAGCATTGTCAGGGAGAGTGGCGCTTGCCCGAAGCTTTTCCTGTTCATCTTGGTTAAGAAACCCCCAAAGGGGGAATCACGGGGAGGAGAATTACATAGAAATACATCTAAATAACAGAAACCTGACCCTGTCTCGGGGTCCTTTTTGCAAGGATGATGTTTTTATGCCCCTCCTTGTGCTGCTTTTGCAGTTGCTCTTCTGTATGTCGTGGCTTTCTCACTGCCAGGCATGCTTCTTCGCAGGTACATCAGCTCAGCAGCTGGATGCAACCTTCAGTACAAGTGCTTCTCTAGAAATATTTGAGTTGGACTTATCAGACCCTTCGCTGAATATGAAGTCTAGCGCCACCTTCTCCTCCTCTCACAGGTAAGCAGTGAGGTTGTAAGGGAAAAGTAACGGCTGTGGAAGTGTTGCACGTGGTGTGTGTGGAAAGGCCACTTCGTGAGGTTTATCTGCAGTTGTTAAGGAGAGGAGCAGAAATTCAGCACTGAAGGATGAAGGCGCAAGTGCCAGTGATGTTGTGGGACAGTGAGGTGTCATTGTGAAGGCAATGAGCTTGGACTCCAAGGAGTCGCAAGCAGCTCATGCTCTGACATAAACCTAAAAAATCTGTCATTGGCTGGTAGGTTTGAATATGCATGCAGACAATTTATCTTGGGGAGCTTCTGGAATTCTCCAGACAACAGAAGGAAATGTGAAATTTTGAAAATGCGAGTCAGCTTTTCACATTACCCCGTCCTGTTTGCATTTAGGTGTTTCAGGGAGAGTCCTGCAACAGAGCTAAACTGGGTCATGTTGTGTGTGTAGTATCATACCTCACCCCGCAGCTGGGAAGCCCAGTTCTGGACTGTACAACTCTGTTTAATTCTTAGTTCCATACCGTGCGCTTGTCCAAAGAAACATTGTTAGCGTCAGAGCGTCCGGTTTCCATCTCAGCAGCATTTGTAGCGGCTCTCTGGTGTCTGGTCCAGTGGCTGCTGCTTGTTGTGGGTGAGCTGAAAAAACATAGATGGAAGTGCAGGATGTTGCTGTGGGTAGAGGAAGAGGTGAAAATTTTTGTTGCCGTTGGATTGGATCCATGATTTTTTTCATACCGGCTACAGTGTCAGCAGAACCACTTTTCCCCCTGGTGACCTGAAACAACATGACTGGAGGTGGGGGCAATTACAGCATTTCAGGAGTATGTTCCAGTGAGAATCTGACACTTCTAGAGAAGTAATTGCCATCACCACCACCTCCGACATGAGTAGAAAATATTTGGATTTGAGTCTTCACTATGTGTTGTAAAGCTGTAACTTCAAGACCTAAAGGACCTACAACTCTTTCCTAAAGTTTTTGATCAAATGTCGTTTGCTGGCTTCCTAGAGGTTGTGTTGCCTATAAACAACTTGAGAGGGGTTGAAACTGTGTGTGTTTGCACACAGTAGCTTGGGAATGCTTTTCTGATTTGAGTAAAGAACAGTTGCAGTAGCTTTTGCAGGAGGAAGTACAAGGTGTTAGGCTGCTGGCTTTGTGCCATGTCAGGTTTGCTGTAATGACCCGTGGGCTGGCAGAGCAGTCGTGCTGGCAGGCAGCTTGCGATCTGTGCCCTGCAATTGTCCACATTTTAGTACGTGGGACTTGTGAGAAAGCCAGAGTCTGTTTAATGCCCTGCACTGTGAGCAAAGCTGATGTTAACATGTCCTGCTGACCTGCTGAGAGCAGGATGAGGTGTTTGATCTTTTACAGTTTCCTTGTTTTACCTTGTTTTCACCATGACTGAAATTTTTCAGGGCTTGTCAAGTGACATTTGTTTACTGAATTTCAAAAAACACTCATTATAGCCAGGATGCCGTGCTTCTTTGAAAGTACTTCCCTTGGTGAGCAACACAAGAATTTGACTTGGCTCCAGAAAATGCATTACAAAGGAGGTAGATTGTTTGTTTGTTTTTTATTAAAGATAACAAGAAGTGCCCAGGCTAGCAATATATACTGCAGGTTTTATTTTGGTTTGCAGCAAATGAAAATGTCTGGGTGATTAAACCCACAAAAGATAAATCCTGCAAAAGGCTTTGTTAATTGTCCTCCGAGGAAAGTTTTGCACTGCTTTTACAGAGCCATTCTTTATCCTGGAAAAAGAAAAGGGCAAGAGGAAAGTAATTGCATGGTTAACTCTGGTTTTCATTCTTGACTGTTTTCTGCCTTCATTTAGGGTTATCTTAAGTCCTGTTGAATCTTGCTCGTGGTGTAATACTAGTGCCCAAACAACCCTGTGGGTCACTCCATTTCTCGTAACCTTGCATAGTTAGGTGCAGAAGCAATCATACCCAGGGAAAGGGTCTGTCTGATATCACAGACCAATTTCTGTTTGTGTTCTGTTCTTCGGTGAACCCCCACTGTAATCTGAACACTGCACTAGGAGACAGAGCACTTGGGTTTTACAGTATTTCTCACCCAGTATGCTCTTTGTGTAGCTTGATACAGTATGTATTTTATGCTCAAGTTTCTGTGATTTAAAGAAATTACTTGTCCAGGAATAACGAAAAGATTAGTAATAACACAGTGAATGCTAAAATAATTCCTTGACACCTTTTGGTCAATGTGGGTTTGCTTTCTGCTTGCCTCAGAGCTGATATATGGCAGTGTGTCATTTTATATAGAAGAAATTCATTCCTTGTTTGGCTGAAGCACAGGAATGCTGTTTTGCTTGTGCAGCAAGTTCATTGAGTTGAAGGAAATCTGGGTATTTGCAGATGGGCACAGTGGTGTGAAAATACATCGTTTCTGGAAGTATGTTTAATTCCTCTTGATTTAGCCTGGAAAATAGATTGTGGTCCAAGAGACAAGTGTCTGTGATGTGAATGAACTACTTGCTGAGCCTCCAGTACAGCAGATGAAACAGTTGCTCACCCAGAAACACAGATATGGAAATGGATTTGGAATTTTTTCTAGTTCCACCTTTTTCCTCTCTTGTATGAAGAGTTGCTCACAAACAGCAGAGGCTTACCTCCAGGCTGTGGTTGGATGGGCTTACAGTCCTTTACTTCTATTGTTTTGCAAAGGTGAGCTCAAAATTGGGTGCAGTTGGGAGCACTTCCCTGATTTTGCAGCCAGGAGATGAGAGATGTTATCAGTCACCAGGTTATCAGTTGTAGATGTTGTGACCCTTCATCTTGATAACAAGCAGAACGGGGACATGTTGTCTTTCTGACAGAAGGAGTTGTAAGTGCAAAAACTCATCCTTAAGGAGAAATGCGGGCAGTGCTTTTCTCTGACGTGTCTGCTCTGTCTGTTAGCAGCAGTCTGGAGGCTTTAGCTGGGGTGAGCAAAACGAGGTGCATCGGTGTGTATGGAACCAATGGTGGATAGTTGTAGAGGGACTATCCCAGGGACCTCTGTGTCTTACAGGTACCACAAGCTGATCTGGGGGCCGCACAGCATGACCTCAGAGGAGAGAGTCTCTGGAGTCCTGATTGCTGGGGGTGAAAACGGAAATGTCATTCTGTATGACCCAGCTAAAATCATAGCTGGAGATGCTGAAGTAATAATTGCCCAGAAAGACAAGCACACAGGACCAGTAAGAGCACTCGATGTCAACATGTTCCAGGTCGGTTTTCTGCTGTCCTTCATCACATCAGTGGCCTGTCTTAACTTGTAACCTCAAATGTTTCTGTCCCTTTCGCCTCTCCTGAAAAGCGTGAACTAAATTTGCTGTTTGAGTGTCTGTGTATTTAATAGGAAGAACCTACCCTGTTACTGGGGTGCAGAAGTATAAAAACCATACCCAGGGAAAGGGTCTGTCTGATATCACAGACCAATTTCAGTTTGTGGTATCGTTCTTCGGTGAACCCCCACTGTAATCTGAACACTGCACTAGGAGACAGAGCACTTGGGTTTTACAGTATTTCTCACCCAGTATGCTCTCTGTGTAGCTTGATGCAGTATGTATTTTATGCTCAAGTTTCTGTGATTTAAAGAAATTCCTTGAAGGTATTTCAGAATGGGGAATAAAAGAGTTTTAAGTGCCTGGTTCGTTCCTTCCCCCTCATCAGTTTATGTTGTCAGTTTAGGGGGTCATTTTAGCTCAGCTTACATGTAAAGTAGAGGTGGTCTCCTGTGGTCTTTTTACCCAGTCTCCTTTTTAGCTCCCACATACTGTGCCAATATTGTTCTCATCACACAGGGAGTATTTACATGCTCTTACGTTTCTGGTGACATCAGATTTTAGGTATCTCCTTTGGGGGTTGGGTAGGATCCGTCCTCAAGACCTGTAAGTATTGTTACTCACAAAGAGGAGACAGAACAGGAAACACAGTGACATGGCCTCTTTAGCAGAAGAGCTCTCAAAACCAACAAGCTTTCCTCCGTCACTAATGAGCATTTACTTCCTTTTAGATACAGTGTGTTGATTTTTCCTTGTCCCCACCAGCTGTGCGAGAATTCAGTTGAATTCGTTTCTTAAATAGCGCTTCTGTGCCTGCACACTTGCTTTCAGCCAGGCCACCCTGTGTTCATTGTGTCTTCTCTGAATAGCTTCCTTTCCCTTTCTGCCTGTTACGAAGTCGGGACTTGCTTGTCACCGGCTTGTTGGATGTGATCAAAGGATGCTCGGTGCCCTCTGCTCGTGTCACCCTGCCTGGACTTTTGCAGCCCGGACGCAGGATTGCTCTGGATGATTGCACTTGCTGTGGGCCGAGTGCTCTCTGCTGCTGGAGGCACAAACACCACGCTCCTTCCAGCCGACCCCACGTGTCATTGTCTGCTCTGCAGCACCACTTCGTCTGCTCCCTCCCAGAAGTGTCACTGCTGCCCAACTCACCTGCCCGTGGCTGCGCCCCTGCAGCCTCCTCATGGGTGTTTGCTGTGCAGTGGAGAAACACTCCACAAACCAGGAATTTTGGTCTTGGCATGCGCCAGTCTAGTGCACCAAATGGATTTTTTTTTTCATTGACTTAGTCTTACTTTCAATCTCAAAAAAACTTCCTTCTTTCCCAAAGCTGCTCTGTGTGAGCCAAAGGCTATATGCTGAGCTGATAGGAGAAATTGGCACAGTTCTGTGAATCTGATGCCTCCCAGCATCTAAAACTGTGAAAGCTGATGCTGAAAATACTCTTAGCATCTATTAATGTGTCTTACAGACTAATCTGGTGGCCTCTGGTGCTAATGAGTCTGAAATCTATATCTGGGACTTGAACAATTTTGCCACGCCAATGACACCAGGAGTGAAGACGCAGGTACCAGATTTGTATTTGTTAAATACTGCAGAGCAGACTAGTAAAAAATATGCATGTCACTTAAGTTGAGAGCTCATTGAAACGTACAGTTTTAAAGCTGTCTCAAGGAGGAGGGGATGGAAAAAAACCCAGTTGAAGTCTAACTCTGGTAGCTGTTAATTGTAGTTAGCCATGAGCCACATTTCTGGCAACGTTAGATACAGTCCTTAAGGGGTGGTACAATGTATCTCTCTGTATCAAAATAAAGAAAAACGTGTTCCTGCATGTTGTTCTCCAGTGGCTTTCCCGAAGGCCAACAAAAATAGGCCGCCTATTGGCACTTAATTTTTGTAATGTTCTCTTCGTGACTTTTGCTGATTAAGGATACCAATTAAACCCGGACGCCAGAGTGAAAAGAGTAGGTGTATTTTACTGGGGATAGCTAAATAATGGACCAGAGTAATACAGAAAACATACAGTAAGAGAAGACAGAATAATGCACTTAAAGCAAATAGGAAAATACAGAGTAATACATCAAATCATTACTACACGACGGGGAGAACAGTGATTAAGAAAGACACCTCACCACTTGCATACGTTTCCAACATGCAGACCTGCAGGTGCTGGGCAGCCCTGGTTACAGCGAGGATTTGTTGAGTCTTTCCCGGCGAGTGGGAAATCCTACGCGGTGCGTCCACCCGTAGCTGAGGCTTCCAAAGTCGCTGTGAGCGGGTCCAGCCTTATGGACCAAAAATCAGCAAGCCAGAATAGCTGGCACCTTTGTTTTGAGCGGAAACATCTGGTTTCATCCTCCTGTTGGATTCCACCCAAAGCCTGGCCAGGGCTCGGGGGGAGAACCAAGGGAGTTTCTAACAAGGCCAAACACTTGTGTTCTCAGCCTTGAACAAGGCTAAATCGGGAAGTTGGATACATTCTCTCAGCATTTCATCCTCAGTACTGATTATATTCTGTCTAAGCTGCATCCTTCACTAGTGAGCATACACACTTTGTTAATGATTACATACTAAGTCAGCAGCTTCAGCTCGGGGCCTGTTGTTCAGACTTCAGTACTTCAACACTTTAGCACTTTTTACACCAGCATAAGTGATTTGTTATAACTTAGTGCAATACCCACTAGCACAATGGTTATCAGTTATAAAATACACAGGATTCATCTATAGGTCAACTCTGGCTTGGGCCTGTGTCCAAGCCTTAGCACTTCAGTGACGTAGCTGTGACCAAAAGCGCGTGGCAGGAGCCCGTGTCCTTAAGTGTCTGAGTGACAGCGTAGGTAGCTTTCAGTGGTATGAAGTCAGTCACGACAGCACTATTTTGCCACCCTTTGTGATTTTTTTGCCCAGCTCCGTACAAGGGTGACTGGATGCTGCTCCTTTTCTAGCCCCTGGAGTGCAGTTCCCTGGCTGTGCCTTTAAGTGCAAAGGTCCACGCGAGGAGTAGTTTGCTCTGCTTCCTGTGCAGCAACCCTGGATATGCAGCCATGTTCATCCACAACAGACTGGTGGTTTTGACTGGCTGCACAAGCAGTTGATTCATGTCTTCATGTGGTGGGATTTTATTTTTTAAAAAATTGTATTTGGCCAGGGGAAGCTGAAGTATCCCCGTAGTCTTTGAGAAATGTTGCATTTTATCAAGCCACAAATAATAACAAGCCAAGTCTCTCAGGTTACACCACTTTTTAAATATCCGTAACCATTGCATGTCTTCTGGTCTTCCGCTGCATGCGTGAATCTGAAGATCGTGAGGGTGCAGATTGAGGGAAGTAGGAGGAAGATAAAAAGCAGCTACTGAGAAGTCAGAAGATGAGGCGGTAGGTTTGACAGTTACCTTCATGGGCTTCAGGGAGTGTTTAATTGCTGTACTTAAGAGCCAGTGTTTAGCCTGTCTCTCTTAAAGAAGATATATGGGAAGAAAAAGTAGTACTTGGTACCTTGTGAAGGAGATAGAATAGGAGGAAGTTGTTTCGATGCGTGTACATTTCTGTAGCTGTTACAAAATTGTACAAGAAGTTTGTGGTTACTGGAAAATGGGTTTATTACTGCATGATAATTTGGAGACAACAGAGTGAGGAAATGGGATGAGAAGTAATCTTCTGTTTCAAGATTTTTAGTTTAAACTCTCTGAGTTTAGATACTTTGTTTAGTCTGAGTCATTTATTATCATGTGGGCGTTTTGGAGGACACTCACCTTAAAGATCCCTGTATAGAATTTTTTTATGTCTAATAGTAATTTTTTAGGCTGGGAAGTTTTTTAGTCCATATGCTTAATGACAGCTGGAAATAATAGTGCAACAAACACTGGGATAACATTGCTTTTAATTCTTGGACTAAAAATAAGCAGTTGGGGGCAATAAAAATACCCCACAAAATTCCTCCAACCAGACATATTTTTTTTGTAAGGCAAAACGTAATAATCCAAGGCAAAAGGGCAGTTCATATACCTGGATACACTTTTATGGAGCAATTTTCTGTTCCTGAAGACAGTTGTACTTAGTCTTCTTTAAGCAACTAATGTATTATATTGTAAAGCAGAAAATGCAAATATTACAGAGAAATACTAGCAGCTTATAAATCAGGGTTTTCAGGCTACCCCTGTACGTAGGAAACCAGAACACACAGAGTACCTGGGATGAGTCTCCTTGCAACTGTCATTTAACAAGTCCTGAAAATAGCAGGTTTTGAGTCTTCAATTTGGGAAGGTTGTGACAGGCTGTTCTGTGTGTGCGACAGCCTCTCGAGGACATCAGCTGTATTGCATGGAACAGGCAAGTCCAGCACATCCTGGCGTCCGCCAGCCCAAGCGGCCGAGCTACCGTGTGGGATCTCAGGAAGAACGAGCCCATCATCAAAGTCAGTGACCATAATAACCGGGTGAGTTGGCTCTCATGCGGCTGCGTGGGCACTTGTGGAGAAGTGTGGGTGCCTCTTGGCATGTGGGGACAGGTCATAACACCCCTTCTTACATGACAGAAAGATACTGGTGCCTGGGCCAGTTTTCTATGACGTGCTAAATATCTAATGCTTTCTCTTAAAAGTATATGCAGAGGGATTATCAGCATTTTAAACTAAAATGAGCAGATGCACATTGAAGCAAGGCAGTCAGATTTCCTGTCAGAGTGACAAGTTAGTTTGGAGAAAGCCATTACTGATCTGTTTGGGGCTACCACAGAAAGATTTTTATTCAGCTAGTCAGAAATAACATGTTTTGTGTACTGGAGAGATGAAGTTGATGCTCACGTGCTCTGTGTGGCACATTTAGTTTCTCAGAGCAGGTGACATCATGACTTAGTGCTCAGGCTCCTCAGCGTCACGGGGTGGGATGACCACAAGGGCTGAACCCTGGCAGGACGCTGACAGCTGGTGGAGCCTGGGGCTTGTGCTTCTGCTGGTCTGGACGTGGAAATGAGAGCAGGCTGCAGCTCAGCTTGGAGAGGGCAGGGTCTGTGGTAGAGCGCACCACAGAGCATTGCTGTTGAGCAGATTACAGGGGACGCTGCCTTGTAGACTTACAACCACCATGCCTGCTCCTCAGGCAGTGCAAATGTGAAAAATGTGAAAAAACCATTGAACTGGTGGAGAGTGACATATTTGTATAATTCTGTATATTTTAAATGGAATATTGCTTATAACAACTTTGAAGATGTGGCAAGAGTTCAAAACAAAATTTACAGGTGGGTGCTCCTGAAGTAGCTGCTTGGTCACTGCACTCTTTTTCTGATAAACTGTAACTCTCAATGTTTTTCGTATTTCTTGCCTAACATAACAGCAGCACAGTAGGCTGTCTTCAGGATGTGATTGGAGGCGAGTGATACAATGTTCACATGACAATAACCTCTGCCTAATGATGGCTTTTATTAAAATATTAATAAAAATGTTAGAGAAGAAGGTTTGTACAGAGGGCTTTACAGTTTTCTTACATTAAAACATAAGACTGTGAACAAGACAGCACAAAGTCATCTCTTTGAGAGGACCTTGGGAAACCTAACTGCAAGTCTCCTCACTCATGGAAATGAGGAGAGTATCCCAGTCTGAATGCAGTCAGAAATAGTCCCAGAAACACAGCTGCAAATTTCCTCACAACAGTCACAGCATGTAGACATATTTACAGAATCCCAGAACCATCTCGGTTGGAAAAGCCCTTGAAGCTCTTCCAGTCCAACCATGAACCTCACACTGACCGTTCCCAACTCCACCAGATCCCTCAGCGCTGGGTCAACCTGACTCTTCAACCCCTCCAGGGATGGGGACTCCCCCCCTGCCCTGGGCAGCCCATTCCAACGCCCAACAACCCCTTCTGCAAAGAAATACTCCCTAAGAGCCAGTCTGACCCTGCCCTGGCGCAGCTTGAGGCCATTCCCTCTTGTCCTGGCGCTTGTTCCTTGGGTCAAGAGACTCATCCCCCCTCTCTGCACCCTCCTTTCAGGGAGTTGTAGAGGGCGATGAGGTCTCCCCTCAGCCTCCTCTTCTCCAGACTAACCCCCCCCAGTTCCCTCAGCCGCTCCCCATCAGACCTGTGCTCCAGACCCTGCACCAGCTTTGTTGCCCTTCTCTGGACACACTCGAGTCCTTCAATGGCCTTTTTGTAGTGAGGGGCCCAAAACTGAACCCAGTCATCGAGGGGTGGCCTCACCAGTGCCGAGTCCAGGGGTAAGATCCCTTCCCTGTCCCTGCTGGCCACGCTATTGCTGATACAAGCCAGGATGCCATTGGCCTTTTGGCCACCTGGGCACACTGCTGGCTCATGTTCAGCTGGCTGTAAATCAACCCCCCCAGGTCCCTCTCTGACTGGCAGCTCTCCAGCCACTCCTCCCCAAGCCTGTAGTACTAGTTGTCTGTTAGCCTGTTAGGCTAGTTGTCTTTTGTCCTTTGGTGCTGCTTAGTTATTTTATGCTGTGGCACAATGTTTTCCCTCAGATGCACTGCTCGGGCCTGGCATGGCACCCTGATGTTGCTACCCAGATGGTTTTGGCCTCGGAGGATGACAGGTTGCCTGTGATTCAGATGTGGGACCTAAGATTTGCCTCCTCACCACTTCGTGTTCTAGAAAGCCATACAAGGTATGAGTCTTATGTAACCTGCTGCTCCATGGTGTTTACACAGTTGGTGACTGCATCCCAGTTTGTATGTCTCACTTGTTGTTCAGTTTCCTGTGAGGGTTCACTGAGTTGGCGGAGGTGATTCCAGCAGCAGACAGTGTTATATGCTGGCTTGCTGACTAGCCAACCCTGTGTCCGGAAAGGCTTGCCTTTTTGGGGCCTGCTGGTTTGAGGGGAACAAGACCCCTCCAAAAAAAAACCCCATCCTGCTGGAACACTGAAGTTGCTTGTTTGTTTCTGTGCTTTTTGAGAGGCGGTAGCTGAGGTGCAAAGAGTTAGTAGTAGTAGTAGTAGTAGTAGTAGATTTTGTCTGGATAATGGACTGAAGGTGCGCCTGAGCGCATCCTCACATGCAGACAGTCTCTCTGCCCCTCAGTCCCCTAAATGCCTTAAATTTGGGTACAAGAAAAGAGTTTGTTAAATTCTTCTCCCTCCTCAGTTGTTAGTGAAACTTTCCTTATTGTCCAAAACTGCCACTTGTTTTAAGGGGAGAGAGAACAGCAATAAGTCTGTGTTGTAGCTGCTACCAAAGCTGTTGCCAGTGGTTCTGCTGACTGGAACCTCCTGCTAATAAAAAGAAGCTGACAAACTTTGTAGTCACCGACCTTTCCTACAGGTTTGCACACTGTATGTTGATGATGCTGCAGGCAAACAAACCATTTTGTTACACTGGTGTCCAGGTTCTCCCGCGTGACTGTTGCATTTCATTTTCATATACGATGGCTTCACCTCTTCATGCAGAAAATAGAAAGCGTCTATTTGAATGAAGTGCTGATAACACTGAAAAATTTCTTCTTTCATAAGAAGGAGTGGAGAGGTGGAATGCTCAGCTAATGCAGAAACTTGGCTTATAAATATGCTTTATTTCTCAGCATTTTGCATTTACGTTAAACTTGTTTTGGTTGTGACTTTTCACACAGGGGTATATTGGCCATTGCTTGGAGTATGGCAGATTCGGAGCTGCTGCTTAGCTGTGGGAAGGATGCTAAAATTCTGTGCTCCAGTCCTAACACGGGCGAGGTATTGTACACACACTGCTTAAAATCTCTGTTCAGAGGTGGCACAGTGGCAAAGCAGGTGTTTTGTGCTTGCATTCCTAGGAATGATGCTTCTATGGGATGTTTCTCCATATCCCATGTACTTGCAGCTGCTACATGTGCCTTCTGAAATTGTTCTGGTGATGCAGGATTCTTTCCTAGTGTTGCTGATATTATCCATTTGTCCTTACTGCTTCGCTCCTGCCAAGTAGTAAAGTCCCTGATAATTGAAAGGAATAGAAACGGCCACACTTAAACTAAGTATTTGCTTCCTGCTCTTTTGCTTTGGGCCTGATGTGGCTGGATTGCTGTTGCAATTGCCTTTTACCTTCTGTAAGCATAAGAACTTTTATCCAGACAAGAGGGATTTTGTAGGTTACTACAATAGTGACAGGTCAGTGATAGGCACTTAAATGTGTTCCGACCCCACGCTTTTGGGCCTGGGGATACCTTTCAAAGGAGGTGCAGATCCTTTTTTCAGACAAGTTGAGTGTTTGCCCCTAGAGCATGAGAAGGGCTTCAGGCACACCCTGGTGCTCCTTGCCTGCAGTGGGCAATAATCTTGGAGGACTTGAGTAGTGTTTGTAAAATTCAAACGTTGGCCCAAAAGTGAAAAAGCTGTGGGGTGGTAAATTAGTTATCTGAGCTGGATCCTGTGCTGTTAGGAAGACTTTATATGTGAATGAATCATACTACATGTTTTTACTAAAAATAAAAAACAGTTTCCTGGGAGACAGCAAGGCAGTTTGCATTTTGCTCTTTGAGCTTCTCCTAGTTTATGGTTAAATGTCTGCTGCAGTGGTGGGCTTGTCTGTTCCAGGGCAGGAGAGTCTGTCTGCCCAGAGTGCAGGTTTTAACTTTTCCAGTTTTTCTGTGAAAACAGACTTCCTTTGGAGCCTGAACATGTCTCCATGTAGTGTGTAGAGATACCCAGATTAGCACTGAGCTAGCATGAATATCAGCGGCAGCTCACAGCCTCCAGTGGAACAGCACAGACATATGCCTGCATAGTTTGTCCTGTGTGGATTAAACAGAAGATATAATAGGAGGAGAAGGAAATTAAGCAGTGTGATAATCTCGTTTGGTGATTTGTCAGGGTTTCTCCACTGTTAGTATGTACGGTAATGTGGAGGCTGCTGGGGAGCAAGAAGAGCATGTCAGTCTCAGGGCAGGCAGGAGAGTTGTTGCTGTTGGATGTGGTGCTCCATAAAAGCCCTGATTTATTGGACTTGTTTTTGCTGCCCAGGTGCTGTATGAGTTGCCCACGAACACACAGTGGTGCTTCGATATCCAGTGGTGTCCCAGGAACCCCGCTGTCTTGTCTGCGGCTTCGTTCGATGGGCGGATCAGCATTTACTCCATCATGGGAGGCAGCACAGATGGCTTGAGGCAGAAGCAAGTTGACCAGGTTTTGAAAAATGTTCAGCTAAGAATATGGACTGAAAGGGGGGGGGGGGGGGGGGGGCGGGGGAATAGGGCTCATGGGAAGTTTTCAGTGGCTGTCTGCAGCCCTGCTTGCAGGAGTACTTATCTGGTACAAATAAATGCTTATGTTTAGTTTTATTGGAGATATGTCACTTTTGCTTTTTCCCCCTTTTGTTATCACAGCTTTCATCGTCTTTTGGGAACCTCGATCCATTTGGTACAGGACAGCCCCTCCCACCCCTGCAGCTTCCCCAGCAGACTGTCCCACAGAGTGTTGTTTTGCCCCTAAAGAAACCACCCAAATGGATCCGGCGGCCTGTGGGAGCATCGTTCTCGGTAAGCAGGAGACTAGGCTCGGCGTGGATGGCCAGGCAGGGAGGGAGGTAGTGGTGGCATCTGCAAAACAATTTAGGAAGAGGGGAGTTCAGTGTCATGCTCAGACTTGGAAGAGCTTCCCCTGTTTGTCATCGTGGCAGGAGATGCTTGCAGCAGCTTCCAGACCAGGCACCTGGGACAGCAAGCCAGCAAAAGTGTAACAAAAATGCTTGGGGAAAAAAACAAGGAGGTGGTGTGTTGCCGCAGGCACTTGTTTCTTTCTGTTTTGGGATTAGGGCTTTGCTTTTATGTGCTGTGCTTACTTTGGAGTAAATAAATATACATTGGGAGGGGGGGAATGGGATCAAACTGGGCAAGTATCTGAGACTTTAGTGCAGTGTGAAGCTATTACGTGAGTTGGTGTGGTGGAGAACACTCAGGTTAGCTCTGATCAAGGTCGCAGGAGTTGCTGTGGCAGCACACGGCTAGGCTCTCCATGGTTGGTTGATTTGCAGAGGAGCCAGGTGAGAGGGTGGCAAGGCTCTGCTTTTTGTGAAAGCAGAGTCACCTGCTTTTTAGCTCCACCTTTGGCTTATTTTCTAGACTCACAGGCCATTTTTTGGGATCTCCTGAAGATTTCAGCCTGTCCACTTGAAATGGATTTATTTGCCAAAATACTCCTCAGTTTTCAGCGTTGTATTGTCTGCTTACTCATGATCTGATGCACAAATTAAATGTAATTTTCTCCCAACAAATGATGGGATGCCTAGCCGCTGACTGATGTGTCATTTTATAATGGTGTTTATTCCCTTATTTGTCCTGTCAGTCCTTGTCAGTCTTGCTTTTTGTAATGCTGACCTTCTTGTTTATTGGACTGGCCTGTGTAAATTAACTGAGCTACAGAATGAAATATTATAAGCCCTTTCTAATTTTTTTTTTCTTCTGTTGATTTTACTTCTCTCCAAACGATGACACAACTTACTGCCCATCTATCAGTAGGCTTGTAACTGGTAAACAGCCTGCCAAGAGGAGGGCAAGCATCATGCTTGAGCATTTATTTAATGATGCATGGGTTTCTGTGGTAATTACATTGCGATATCATGAGGTGCTCCATTTATGCTGGGCACTGTACAGACCCACAGCTCTAATTCTCAGTTTCTAGTGGATCTTTTGCCTGAGAAAAAACAGGTACAGGAGTAGCTGTTCTCATTAGTCTTATTAAATGTGCTCCCACTTACCCAGCAAGCTCCTTACGTGCATAGAAATAGGGGGTGGTGAAAAAAAAAAAATCGATGAGTCAGTGTCTGGAACGTTTGTCCTTTGGACCATAAGCATATATGCACTATATAAAATCATGTACGTACATATGTGTATGTGCATATTTTTCCATACACGCTCCAGTGTATGATTCTACTTTTGCATGCTACATGTGTGCCTCAATTGCAGTTTGGAGGCAAGCTGGTTACCTTTGAGAATGCCAAGTCTCAGCAGCAGCCAGGCATCCAGCAGCAGCAGCAGCAGGAGCAGCAGCGTCACCATGTCTACGTGAGCCAGGTTGTTACAGAGAAGGAGTTCCTGGCCCGCTCAAACCAGCTGCAGGAGGCTGTGCAGTCTGAAGGCTTTGTCAGCTACTGCCAGACGAAAATCGACATGGCCCAGGCTGACTTTGAGAAAAACGTGTGGGCCTTCTTAAAGGTAACAGAATAACAGGGGTTCAAGAGTCCCCCACTGACTTGGAAAGCAAGTACAGAAATGGTTCCTTCTGCACGGGATGGTGTTTTAGCAGGAGAGGTGCTGGGAACAAAAAGGCTGTGGGAATAGTGCCCATAAGCCTTCCCTGGAGGTGGCTCACCAGAAGAGAGAGGGTCCTTAGGGCCAGGGGTGCTTGTGGGGTTCGTGAGAAATCTTGGCAGAGCGAAGTCTTGGGGGAAGGTATCCTGTGGGTTGGTGTTTTTTTTTAATATCCCTCATCAGTACATCTTTGTACAGGGAACTGGTGAGAAGGGATAAAGCTTTGAAATAGCTTTAGATGTGCTTTTCACTGCTCACTATGAACATTGAGAGCTTTCCGAGTGAAGTGGATAAGCAGAATGCTCACCTGCAATAACCAGATTGAAGCCTTGCCTAACTACTTGGATGCCCAAGTCAATGAAGACCTTTTCAGTTCCCTTTTATTACCCTCAGTCTACACAGTCAGTAGCTCTTACTAGGTGATTTGTGCCAGTCAAGTAAAAAGCCAGTGAGGGAGAAAATGGAAAATTGTGAATTGCGATATATTTTTTAACTTTTGTTTTTTAAAGGTGAATTTTGAAGAAGATTCACGTGTTAAATACCTCGAACTCTTAGGATACAGGAAAGATGATCTGAGGAAGAAGGTAAATGTTCCTGGAAGCTGGGCTTGTGTTAAATGCTTTCCTGATGGATGTATCCACAGAGTACAGCCTAATATGTTGACAATGCCATGTATGGTTGAAGTACTCCTTCACCTGTGGCACTGGAAGAGCAATTACCAGTATCCACAGGCTATTCAATACAATAAACATTTTTATACAACGTTATTTTTGGTGTGTTTCCCAGCAGATAGTATTTGTCAGTGCTGCAGCTCTCCTGATAGCCATAATACAACTGTTACCCATCGTGCCGGGGCCTCTGTTTAAACACGGCTGACTTGAATAGTTGTGTTATTTAAGGAATGTCTTTGTTCTAAAGGATGCTAGAAATCTTCCTCTGCTCTTTAAATTTTGTCTAGATAAACTACTCATGAGTAACTTCCAAATTCTTACAGCAAGCAGTTTGTTTGGTTGGGTTTTCCTATTAGCTATGTCATCTTCCTGCAATATGGATGTTCAATGAAAGTTTCAAAGCAGGCAACAGACTTCAGAGGCGTGTCTGCATCTGACTGTCCAGTGTTGATCTGAAATTCTCAACCATCAAGAAGCTTTGATATTTGTTGGTTCAAGCTATTCATGTAACTTTGTGCCATCCTTCTATTGAAGCATCATGGAATCTGGTCTGATTTTATGCTTTCTGGTTGAATAACATGTAAGCAGTCTTCAGGGTTTCATTGGGTACCTTGGAAAACCTAGAATGGTCCTTTTTTTGTGTGGAGGATGCCATTTGTTTTTACCAAAAAAAAGAAAGCAAACATCAAACCTGGTTACATTTAGAAAGGCAAAATTTGGATTCCTGGGAAGCAACTTGCACATCTGAGGTATAGAGCTTTCTTCCAAGTGGGAAGAAGATTCTTACCTCAGTGTTACAGGGCAATATCTGCTGTGTGTTTTAGCTCTTTGTTGCTTTCAGTGCTGTACCCAGGAACTGTCTAGTATTTCTTCAGTTCTGATTCAGTGGACTTAAATGTTTGATTCATTTTCATTATATCAAACTAACGTTTAATTTTCAAAGACTGGCTCCATAAAAATGTCATTATGGTTACAAATTAAATGGCCTCCAGGGCAACCTTATGACTACCCAAAAAAATCATGGTTTTGCTAAGTCTGTCCTCAGCTTCTAAGTTTCTGTTGCATGAGTCAAAGGCAAGCACAGCAATGGAAATCCTGTTTTTGAAAAGCAGATCTTGATTAGAAAATCCAGTTAAAATTTAGTAGTGGTCCTGCAGAGCAGCCTCCTGCAGACTGGAGCCCTCTGCCACTGTTGCTCTGGGCTTGATATGCCCTGTGCATGGGGAGAAGCTGGGAAAATGGGCATAGCTGAATTGAGTGTCCTGAAATGCTGGGCCTACCCTGTTATTTTGGTATTTGAGGAACAGGTGAGGGGAGCTGCAAGGCCATGTTTTCATCTAGCTGTTTCTCAACAAAGCATTCCATGTTGAAGTTGAATCTGTGTTTTTTAGTGTCAAAAAACAATACAGGACAGCTCGTCTGAAAATTTGTGATACCCAGATGATAAACTCACTAAATTACAACGTGGGTTTCATGTTACTGATAGGGTAAAGAAAGTGAAAGAGAGTCACAGATTTCAGCTTCTTGGAATAAGCTGTTAAGAGCATGGTGGTTTGTTTTTATCTTCTTAAAACCTGCGATTCTCATATGCCAGTCAAGTCCTGGATTTCTCCTTTCTACTGTAAACTAATGATTAAAAAAGAAAGAGAAGGCTATCTCCAGCAATTTGAGCTCAGCTTTTTGTGAAAACCAGCCTAAAGGACAAAATCAAGCCTGCAATAAAATACTGCAATAAAAGCAGTAGATAACATTAGCAGCATTAGGAAACCCAGTCTCCCAGATGCTTGACTAATACATTTTCTGAATGTATTCTAAACTCTATACATTAAATCAGTGTTTTTAAGTGCCCTAATTAAATCATGACTCCAGATTTGCTTTGCAAAGCAGTAAAAACTGGGCATTTTAACTCTTCCATACCCTGGAAAATCCTAGCCTGTAGCCATATACGTGCTGTGCTTGAAACCACAGCTTCCTGCTCCACAAGGATTGTCACCGCTTCATTTTCCCTAACCAGAGCAGAGAGATGGTTTTGTCCTGCATGCTCTGATACTATTTTTATTACTGTGGCTTCCAGCAGCTCTAGTGAGGTTTGAGGCTCTTGAGTTAACAATTAAAGGTTTAAAGGCATAGAGCAGCTGTTGTTTCCATCAGAGCTTGGGGTGCAGGGGGCTTAGCACTAAATCCATTGCCAGGCTGGGAAAGGAAATGGCTTTATTTTCACGTTAACTGTTCTGCAAACAATGTATTGGCTACATGTGCCAGTTCTGCAATCCAAGAGATCAGTGAGAAGTCTGCCTCTCCAAAATAAAAGGGCACTAACTTAAATCTTGGTTGTCTTCTAGATTGTATCAGCTCTGAATAAAGAGGGTCTTGCAGATGGTGACCTGGGAGAGGTAAGCAAACACATGTGTACAATTGTTAAGTTTTGTAATGCCATGGTAATGTGCAAAGTGAGAATAATTTTTCTTTCTGCTTGGTAGCTGTCCCAAAGTAAGTCACAAATAACCCAGCATATGACAAGTTCCTCCATTCAGTAGGATGAAGGTACTTATTTGTAAAAACAACCACCTTTTTCCACTCAAATGTCTCCCCCTTTCCCACTGAAGGGCTCTCACTCACATGTTTTAATTCAGAGTCGGGTGATGTCCCTCCACCTTTCCTTTTTGCTGCCTGTGTCTTTGCCCACTGTGCCACTTTGTGCTGCTTGTGAGGTAGGCCAGAGCCTTGCTGCCTGGCAGCTGGTTTCAAAAGCAGCACCTTCTCCAGACTTTAAAAAAGGAAGGAGGGCTGAATATGGTCCCATAACACTTCCCTGCAAGAGTGATAAATACAGTTCAGGCATTGCCTGAACAACAGAGGGGAACTGCATTGCTTTTTGTGCCATAGACATTTCGGATGTTATCGGTAGTTGCCTAATGGGGAAGAGAAGTTTTGCAGCATGTTTTCAGGCAGCTGAGATGCAAACAGCACAACATACTGTGTAATGGCAAAGAGCGAGGAAGTGGAGGGCCTCTACCATGTTTGTTGTACTCAAGCACATATTGCCAATGCATTTCTGTTACTTGCAGCCTGATTCTGGCTATTGTTGGTGGCTATACTCTACATTGCAAAGTATTTCTTCCTCTTGATGGCTTTTTTTTTAATGACATCTCTCTGCTGAAGACTCTCGCAGAATCTGATGAATCTGTGCCGAATGAGGGGGATGAAGGCCAGGCTACAGAGGAGCAGCTCTTGGGAGAGGTATCTGTTGCCCTCTAGACTAACCCTGTTGACCTCCTGCATGTTTACTTTGTTACTATTGAGCATTTTATTATGTTGGCTTTTCCTAGCACTGAGAGTATATGGAAATACAAGAAGTTATTTAGAAGAGTAAAATGTGGGCTCTTGTTAAGTTGCTTGAGACTTTCTCATCAGCCTCAGACTTCATGTGAATAGATTTTGGTGGCAATGAAGAACAAGCTTCTTTTGTAACAGTCCAGTTGGCACCAGACTCAAGGACTTTATTCTGCCATAATTTTCACTCTGACAATTCCCTAACATGTACTAAATGATCTGCTGCCACAACTCTAATGCATTCCATTCCCCCACCCCCCGCCCTTCTGTTTCCTCACTCCTTGCTTCCCTTCCTCTGCTCGATTACTACCAAGGTGTCAGCTTTTTGCTGCCCTGTTTCGAGGTATCACCTTTTGCAGAGATGCAGCTGTGGTGCTGGGGGAAAGGGGGAACATTTCTTCCCTGCATTGCTCCCACCAACATCAGAGCCATCCCTCCCCTTTGCACCTGAACAGCGAGTATCAGGGCTTTGACAGCTAGCTGCCTCACTGAATGTCTGTTGCAACAGTTCAGGCAGGTTTATCGCTGGCAGTTTGTGCTCTGCCACATCTGCCTTTGGGACTTTTATTGATTTCTGTCCATTTGAGCAGTATTGTTTGGATCCCTGTGTCTTAAATATAAGGACCCAGCCTCTGCCATGTGATAGCACTGAAAATGCTGGTATCGCTGTGTGAACAGGCCAGCTTCATTCTCTCCCGTTCCCTCAGTCTCCCTTTTGGGTTAGAATTTGAGCTGTTAGCCCAAAACTGCCTGTGCTCCCTGTGCTCAGACCTGCCTGTCTGCAGTTGTCTGTGAGGATGAGGAAGGTGGTTCATGGCTCATGCATGTCATAGTGGTGCACTTGTTGGCTCCATATGACAGCCTGTGAAGAACACCAAAACAGAGAGCTTTCCTTAGGTTAGGTGCTTGATTGCTTGTTAATTTGTTAGATGCTGTAGTGGCAGACACATATATCTGACTGCGTAAGGATTTTGCTGTATGCAGTCATGAAGATGTCTCATAACAAATGTCTCTTCTGGAAGAGAATTCACAGCCAAACATGACCTTAGCTTACCCACATGGTGGTAAATATTTGTGAGGTTGACCTGAAGCCACTGATGATGCATTGAGGAGTGCTTTCACATACATAAAGTAACTGGATGGGCACATTATTCCTGAGACAGTCACAATGTGCTCTCAACTGATACCAAAATACCAAATGCACATTACTCGTTATCTGACAGCAAAATAAGTTTCCAGACACTGCCTCCTTTCATGAACCAAACATAAAGCTTGTTTCAGACTTATCTCCCCATCCCAAATGCCTGTTCTTGGTCAACTGTGTACTTGTTCTTCATCCTCTGAAGTACACTTTCACAATGATCAGCATATAAGCAGGGTGTTCTCAGCAGACACTTGAACTCCATGTACTAGCTCACTGGCTTATGACAGAGAAGGCAGTTTGTGGGACAATTTCTGTGCTGCTCTTAAGCTGTGCTGTGAAAATGGGTGGTGGAGACACTTCCCTCTTGATGATATTATTATTGAAATTTTTTGTTTGAAATCCCAGAATCCAAGTGCTTGCAGGAAATGCTCTCTATCTTTAACTCCTGGGGGAGTTTTAGCTTCTGTCCGCTGAGCACTCCTGTACTGAGTGCAAAGCGCTTCAGTCTGTGTGGACCATGCTGGACTTCTGTGTTGAAAATTAAGCATGTGTTCCCATGTTTCGCTTAATTAAACTAGGGTGTATGCCTGCTACAGAGTGTTTCAAAGATGAGCTGAAAGTCTAAGTGGAGCTAAATGAAACCTAGGTAGCATTATGGTAGACTGTTCTTGGTAGGGGTTGAAGCTGAAAGAGGACGGAAGGGAGAAGATTTCTGATTTTGTGGTTGTGGCTGCTGTTTTGCTCTGAGGGGGTTGTGTGTATATAGGCACGGATGTACGTGTACAAGTCAGTACCCAGGATCCAGGTACCTGGTTGCTGGTATTTGTGATCCCTGGTTGTTAGAAATCTGGGGCTTCCAGTGCTTTTTCCCCTTGGCGTCCATTTTCAAAAATGATCCACTCTGATCTCCCAGAACAATGAATAATTGTGTGAATAATGGTGTGTTTACATGTACTGGACATCCTTTGACAAGCCCAGGCCTTTCTCAGTGTGCTTAGGAGGTGACTTTGTGCAGGTGCCAGGGGAGGTTGATTATCCTGTGCTGAAACAGTGTTTTAAATGACAGAGATACTCTTTCCTTCTAAGTTAATGATCTCTTAGGTGACTGGTAGTTGAAGGTCTATCTTTAACTTGTAATGCGAGAGCCATTTTTTTTTAAATGTGTATATTCCAAGTGTTTACATATCCTCAAAAATTATGTTTTTACTTTCTCTTAGAGGGTGAAGGACCATAAGCAAGAAACTGAAGATTTAGGATCTGCAAAGAAGACATTTAACATCTCTGTTAGTGGAGGTAACCTTGATAGTGATTTCATTGTGTGTGATGATATTTATAAATACTGATGTTGATACTGGTGTTCCCGTGAGAAGGCAATTTCTGCACATTTTGTGAAGGATTGTCATAACTTGCTTCTAACTCCATCCATTTCACAGCAGTCTTGAGACACTTGAAAATACAGCTTCTTTAGGGAAGCACTTGTATACCCCGTTGCTGAAATGCAGCTACTCGGAGTGATTTCCTGATATAAAAGAGCACACCTGATCGGGAATGAAGTGCTAATGTCGCTGTTTGTTCAGAAACTCCTGGGGTTCTTGAATAACACAGAAACCATTGACTCCTGTCTAGGTTTGACTTTGTTTCTGGCACTGTACACAGGGTGTTTGTTTCAGAGGTCGTTTAGCCCGATGTGGCTATGACCATAGTGTGTTTGAGGCTGGAGATGCAATTGACCATTCCTGTGAGTACCTGCTTGGAACAGGCTAGTTTGCAGAGAGCTTTGCGCAGTGTTGTACATTTGGACAGAATCACCTGCTGTTGCCTGTTGAAGTGACTTTTATGCCATCCTTTGAAAATGCACTCCTCTGTCGTTGCAGATGTGGACGGTTTGATTACCCAGGCTTTGCTGACAGGGAACTTTGAGAGCGCCGTAGATCTCTGCTTGCACGATAACCGCATGGCTGACGCCATTATCTTGGCCATCTCAGGCGGACGAGAGCTGCTTTCTAGGACACAGGAAAAGTACTTTGCTAAGATGCAGAGCAAAATTACCAGGGTATGTTTTTTCGTTAAGAAACAACATGCATGTAGGCCTTTGCAAACTCCCTTTTTCACCTTAAAAGTTTTCTTGCCATTTCATAGGTTTATTTCTGTGAGAAGCTATTAAGTATTCAGGTCATCCACAAGATCTCAGAGCAGAAGGATTTCTGTTAGTCTTTTTTTAATGCACTGATAAGGAGAGAAACAGCGCACTACTTGGATATCAGTACACAAGAAAAGTATTCTTTACTTTGTCTCCAGTGTCTCTGAGTTGCATATACACTAGTAGATTCTCACTGATAAATATCTTAAGCAGCACACGTTTCAGTCTATTATCTCGTCACATTTTTCAGGAGTTGCACATGACCCATGCTCAGTGCCAGCAGCATTATGGTGATTTCTGCCTGTGATCAGTCTTAACAGATTTTGCCAATGCTTTGTTTCACTGCACACACGGAAGAGTGAAGTACGCCCAGGGTAGATCAATCATCCTTTGTCTAGGAGGCAGCATGTATGGCCAGCTGGTTGTTATTCTTTTCAGGTTTTTGCAATGCTAGGGATTGCTGATGCTGCTCATTCAAATCTTTCTTCTTTACTACTGACATGAGAAAGTAGCAACAGGAAGATGAAACAGAAGAAGTGGCCTTAAAAGAGCACAGGACAGTTAGTCTGGCAAGGATGGCCACTTCTAGGGGACAGGAGAAAGTTGATCATGGTCACTTCTTAGCTCGGAGAAGGGCATTTTATATAGTAGCAGGAGGCAGCCTATAAAATGGTCATGTTCTTTCCTGGAGCAAGGCTGAAGGCTGCAAAGCACAGTCACCTGGGGAGTTGGGGCATATGAGCACCGCAGGCAAGGATCTGTAAGTGGGATTTTGCTGGTCATTGCCTGTGATCCAGTTTGAGATAGGAACAATTTGCATTTCTAGTAGTGGACAAGCAAAAAGAGGAAAACCTGAAGTATTAAGACTGCAGGATTTCTTCCCCAGCTCCTTTTCTGCCTCTGGTCTAATCAGAGAAAGGAGAATTTTGTAGTGCGTGGGAAATTTCTTCACTGTAGCTCATCCTTTTGGAAAAGGTATTTTTATGGAAAGCTGACCAGTTATTATTATGAACAGTTAGTTTGTGCTAACAAGTGAGTGCTGACCTTGTTAAGACCTTGCATTTGTTGTTCAGGTGTGGGTTTTTTCTTTTCTGGTCCCAAACTGCACGCTTACTGCTTGTTCAGCTGTTTCTGAGCTTGAAGTCTTAGCATGACAAAGGCTTTGTTCACTAAATTTCGTTCTGAAGGCTTGTGGACAGGCAGCCTGTGTGTGGGTACAGGGTAGGGATACTGCAGGCCACTTGCTCTTTCCTTTGAGCAGCCTTTTCAGCTGCCCCTCACTGGTCAGCCTGAGGCCAAGAGCTTAAAACCGAATTAAACAGTTTGACAAACAAAATTCATAGCCCTTGCTGGGCATTGTGCAGAAGATTTGTAGCTAAACACTTGGTATGTTATCTTTGCAAAAACAGTCCTGAAAGCCATCTGCAGCAATCCCAGCTTGCAGATTCTTTTCTTGTGCATTCTTTTCTTGCACGTTTTGTAGCAAGAATAATTGGCCTGTCTGTGTTATCTGAGCTTGTCTTGTGATTTTTTTCACTGAACTCCTTTTGAAGTAAAATGTACTCTTGTGGAGCTGTTTAATTGCAGTGCAGTATCTGCCATGACCCTGGATGCAGCGGGGATGAGTACGCCTGAATAGATACAAATTATACTGTATCCTGAGGAAATCCTACCAAGATCTTAACTGTGGTCTCTCCTGGTCCAGCTCATCACTGCAGTGGTAACAAAGAACTGGAAAGAGATTGTGCAGTCTTGTGATCTGCAGAATTGGAGAGAGGCTTTGGCTGCTGTCCTCACGTACGCCAGGCCAGATGAGTTTGCAGCCCTTTGTGGTAAGGATACTTTTACAGACTGGATGTCATTTATTCCACTTACAGCAAAACTATACTTTACCACAGTTGTTTTCCTTCCAGTAAACTATTGTAATGCCTCGCTAGCTGCTTTGATGGTTAATACAGTTCTTTGGTCCTGTTGCAGAGGAGAGGAGAGGAACCTCTGGGGTGCTGTGTTCCCAGTTTGTTCCCTGATTTTCTGGGCACATGAACCGAGACCCTTGTGAGCAGCTGTGTCCTGGCATCACCTGTGTAGTGCACAGGTGGTGGTCTTTTACCATTTCTAGATGGGTGATGGTGATGATGATGTGACAGGTGTCTCAGCCAAGGGACCAGTGTCTTGGAGTGTTTGTGCATGGGACACAAGTGGAAAAGTTTCAGGGAAACGCTTCGCTCTTAACAGCTGTGTGCCTGACACCCTGGGCCGCTCAGATGCCAGCCATGGTGTGTAGGGAGGTGTACTTCAGCAAATGACAGCCTGGAGCAGTATCACAGCTTTGTTTCTCACAGTTCCTTGGCTGGTTGCACATTCAGGTCATGCTCCTGAAATGAGAGACTGCAGAAAACGGGTGGCAGAGGGGAGAATCGAGCCCTGGCTTCTTGTCTTTTGTCATGTCGGCAGATGGACTGTCCCCTCTGACCTGTCTCAGGTTTGCAGGCATTTGACAAGTCCTTGCTGCTATGACATTAACTGTCTCTGAAGTGCGCTGGGCTCCCAGGAGACAATCTGTGCTGGACACCAGTGTATGTCCTTACCAGCGGAGCCCAGAGGCAATATCCCTTCTCGCTGTGCTGAGCAGAGACACAACGGGCGTTGCAGGCTTCCCCAGCCTGGGCAGTGGTGGAGGGATCACTGAAGTGATTCACCAGCATCTTCTTTGTTCATATTTTCTCTAGATCTCCTGGGTAACAGGCTGGAGAGCGAGGGGGACAGCCTTCTGCAGACACAGGCTTGTCTCTGTTACATTTGTGCTGGCAACGTGGAAAAACTCATTGCTTGTTGGACCAAAGCTCAGGATGGAAACAGCCCCTTGTCCCTTCAGGTTGGTGATTCTGTTAAAGACGTTGGAAGTAACACACTGCAGTCATTTGGCACTTAAATAATCTAGTGCAGAGCTTTGCTGTCTTGACAGCTGCATGAATCTCAGGGTGCAAGCTTTTTCCTTCTGGAATGGGTGGCTTCCATAGAAATAACACACAAATATGATACTGGGAAGTGTGTTGTGAAGCACTATGGCCCTCGTGTCTCCTCTGTTCCTTGGGCAGTCCTGCTAATATGCTTGTTTAAGAAGGTAGGTGTAGGGCTTCGAGTATTTTGGTAAAGAACGGGCTTTGAATGCTTGTATCTCTTGCAATAGGGGAACACTTGGACATGTTTGCTTTTGGAAGACATGGCTTGGATGTTCAGGGGAAGAAGTCTAATAATTCCAGTTTTGAATTATCAGAATTACTTTCCAGTCTCTTGATTGTGAGGGCTTCATTTACAGATTCACCTTCTGTTTAAATTTGCATTTTGATTGCATTGCTTTGCTCTCTCAGACACTAAAATTAAAAAATATTGCTGAAGTCGTAATGAGGCTGCTTGTTTACTATGATGTGAAATTGCTGAAACTTGTAGAAGCTGTTGGTTTTCTTGGTGGTTTTGTTTTTTTTTTTTTTTTCCCCCTTGTCTCTTTTGAAGTCCTGATTTGTTGGGAAAAACAAAAATGTATTATTGAACAGTCAGTAGTAGTCCTTATTAGTGATATATGGTTGAAATCGTGTGTGTGGCAACCTCATTAAATCTATAATAAGATTTTAAAGGGGGTTGCATATTAATATTGGCAAATGAATATTTGTAGTGTCTTCCAGTATAGCACAGTAAGAAAAACATGAGAAAACTGACCAGAAAATGTTCCTGGAACTTAGCACTAGGAGAAAATCCAACCAAGACCAGCTCTGGTATTTGGGGATGTGCAAGGAAGGCAGGATATGGAGTATTCCTGGTGAATATCATCTTTGCAGTAACAACGAGAAAACCATGGACAACTCTCCCAAAGGAGTTATCAGACCCTTTTGATTAAGATGGTTAAGAACTGACTTACTAAAATGCTGCAAATGAATGTGCAGCACCCCAGCACTGATAGTGGTGATGGGTGTGATGTTTTCAGATTGCTGTCGTGGCTCTCACCAGATATTTGTATGAAAGTGTACTCTTTTGGTGGATGTGCTCAGTGCTGATAGGGCCCTGAAATCTCATTTAATAAAAGTAGTTCTTTTGGCTTTGAACTCTACCTGATATGCTGCTGCTGGCTCTGCTGTTAGAAGCCACGTGGTGTGCGGTTGCTGTTGTGTTGTCTCATGTGCTAGTACGGTCGTGCCTTTGGTGCAACTCTAACTGCCTGGGAAATCTGCACTTGGCTTGAGCCTCGCATCGGGTCGAGGGGTTCTGCAGGGCTGCCCTGAGGAACAGCCCTCCGTGACAGTCATTAGCCAGGGCTTACTTCACCCCATTGTTCTCATTTGTGGGTTGTTTTTTTTTTTTTTACCCCGATCTTCCAGGATTTAATAGAGAAAGTCGTAATCCTGCGCAAAGCCGTGCAGCTCAGCCAGACCGTGGACCCTAATGTTGTGGGGGCCCTTTTGGCCGAGAAGATGAGCCAGTACGCCAACCTCCTGGCAGCCCAGGGCAGCATTGCTGCAGCTTTGACCTTCCTCCCTGCGAACACCAACCAGGTACGGAGCCTTCAGGGTTTTTCCTCCCTCTCTCTGTGTGAACAGGTGTACTCTGAGGAAAGGTCTCTGCCTGCTGCAGTTAGCCAGCACAGCTGCCCTTTGAAATGCACCTCAGGATGTTTCCCTTCTCCCTGTGTTGGCCTCGCTGAGCTGGCAGAAGTACATAGCTTTGTTCTTCTCCCTCTTCCTTTCACATCCTTGTCCTTGCAGCCAGTGGCTGCCAAAAGGGCAGCTGTCCCTCCTGCAAGCCAGACACAGTGAAACGTGTACCTTGACACTTGGTTGATGGTTTTCTTTTGAACTCATCAGCCTGTGGTCAGTCAGCCTCTTGGTGTGATGTACTGGATGACAGGCCATGCAGTTAACTTTTCCTTCGCTGTCCTTTTGTGATTGCAGCCCAACATCATGCTGTTACGGGACAGGCTTTGCAGAGCCCGAGGGGAGCTCCCAGTAGGACAGGAGGCACTTAAGGCACCATATGAGAGACAGCCCGTGCCCAAAGGACGAGCTGGCCCTGTGGCTGAACAGATGCAAGGGCCCCAGGCTCCAGCTCAGCAGTATTACCAACAGGTAATGGTTTTGGTAATCAGGGGTTCGGCAGTCAGGGAGGTTTTGTCAGTCAGGGAGGGACATGTGATGCTTAAGTTCTGGAGGGTAATGGATATGGATAGAGGAATTTTTTTTCTTTTTCTTGGTCTGAGTTGGGGCTGTATGACGTACAAGAACCTTGTGGTAGAAGTCCTTGGTGCTGCTTTTCAGTCAGTACAGATGCTTCCTTTACTCCTTGTCTGGAAACATCTGTTCAACACCTTGTCAGGTAGCCTGCTTCTGAAGATTAGGTGTTTTGCCCCCTTTTTGAAAATGTGCTTCAGTGCCAAAAATGACTGTGTGGGAGAGCACTGCAGGATTTTTCTGTGCTTGCTCTCATAGTCCAAGATGTCATCCCATCCCTGCAGGCCTTGGGGCTTGCTCATGCTGCTCACCAGCCTCTTCTGGGGCTGATTATTTCCACCCCCAGCTCTGATGTTAGCTGCAGAAGTTGCTGAGCAGTGGCAATAGCAAACAGAGGGTCTGTTTCAGCAGTTGTGGATACAGCCTGCTCTGAAAACACCCTCCCAGCCGGGCGTAAGGGGGCATAGGGAGCATGGGCAAGGGGGTGTATGAGGCAGGTCTGGGCTGAGAGTGAAATGTGCCAAAAGAAAGACCCAGTGAGTATGGGACTAATATGGAGCTGGGGGCTGTGCAGGGAGGAAGAGGAGAAATGGGGGAGGCAGATGCTGTGGTTTTATCTCTAGCTGGCGGATGACGCTGCATCAGGCCACGTCAGCCATTCCCAGAGCATGGTGTGGTGGGCAGCCCTGGCTGCGTGCATGCTTGAAGAGCATCACCAAGTCCCTAATCCCTCAGCACGGTGCTGGAGCTCCACTGGCCCTGCTCTACATCGGGGCTCTGGGCTGGGCTTTTCTGAGAGTGGAGCCGTGTCAGTGCTGTGGGTGTTCTACTTCCACAGAGGAGGTTTACACAAGCAGAGGCGTGCCTCTGTCAATGCTGCCCTTCAGGCGCTGCCTGACAGAAAAACGGGGGCAGGAAGGAAAAAGGGCTGAGAAGTGGGGAGGGGGTTGGGCTTTGTTCTCTCGCTCAACAATTGTGTGTGCCTTCGCCTTCTCTCCAGGGTGTTAACAAGGTAGATTTTGGAAGGGATAAAGCCTTCATCCTGTTCATACAAGATTACCTCGCTAACGCCGTTGTGGATCATTTGAAATGCATCATTGACAATAATTAGCTTTACTATTCTTTCCTGTCTCTTTGACCTTCCTCCGTGTAACCACTGAAATTTCTTGAGAAGCAGTGTTGTGTATTTCCCGTTTGGCTGTCAAAAATAGCAGCTGTCCTCTAGATGGCGAGATCTTAGCAACGCTTTTTAAACCCAAGTTCCCTCTTTCTCCTACTGTTTCAGAGTGCCTCAAGGTATTATTTAAGCCAGCCCTGCTCATTAATAGAAGGCTGGGTGTATCACAACCCCATGAGCACACTGCAAGTGAGTTACCCCCTGTGTTCTTGGCTTTCCAGGGAGCTCGTGCTCAGCAGGAAGGGTTTGAAGGGAACGGGTGCCATGTCAGAAAGGTGCTGATGAATCAGAATGGGAAGAAATTACATATTTCAGTCTTAGGACACTTGTTGTGTTTGACTTCTTTTAAGAAAGTCTGTACATAGGACTTGTTCAAGCTTGAGGCAACCTTTGTGCGATTGCTATCCCAAATAGGAACACATACTTAAAACTCGGTTTTCTTTCAGCATAGATTTTTGAACCCTCTTTTGTATGAAAAAAAAAATGCATGAAAGGGGATGGAAAAGTCTTTTAGATGACTCCAGTGATGAGTTATGCAGACATTAACAGTGGGGTGTACGGCTGACTGCACCGCTAGCCCAGCACTGCACAGGATTAGAGACCGACAGACTGAGCCAGCCAGGAGTCCGAGGCCACGGCTTTCCCTCTGCCTGTGCTCAGTGGGACATTGGGCTCCTGGCTGTGCATCTCGCTGCTGGGCAGCACACCATCTCCTTGCTCAGGGACATTGCAGGCCTATCTCTGGGTTTCTGTGCCATCAGAAAGGTAGTAGTGGTCATATGGAACCAAAGAGCTTTAGGGTGGCAAAGGAAGATAGAGGAAGGGAGCTGTGGGAGACTGGCTGGGAAGCAGTTAGCATTAAGATGTGTGTTTGTGCATGTGCAAGAGCCGAATATCAGATGTTAACCTCTTTTAATTCATCTTAAGCTCGGTTTAAACAGACTGCTTTTGTGTGAGGCGATATGTTTGAATTTAACATGGAACTTGGGACTTCCAGCTGTGGTTAGTGCTGCTTGGTGTTGTGCAGTAGCCTGGGGGGAGCTTCTGCAGTAGGAAAATATGGTAGAAGAGACAGACCTGGCTCACTGTCATGTGTAACACCGCACTTGCTCCACAGCCTATTGTAGCTGCGTCTCCACTGTGCTTCATCTTCACTCCGCTGCAATTCACTTTGGCTCCAGTGCACAGTGATTTCATCTGTCTGGAATGCACTTTTCCTTCTTCCTGAGATTTTACAGCTGCGTTACAAGTGCCAGCATGCAAACCTTTTCATGTTCACTTCTTTGCATCTCGTTTTGTGAAACCCTTTAGACTTTTTTATTGTTTTGTTTTCCATGATTGGTATTTCTTTGTTCGATTCAGGTTAGAATTGCCCCTACTGTCACTACCTGGAGTAACAAAACTCCTACTGCCCTTCCCAGCCATCCTCCTGCAGGCTGTCCCTCTGACACACAGGTATAACCTTCATTATTCCTCTCTGAGCCCCTGCTCCACCCCAGTTATGTCCCCTGGTGTAGTCTCTGTGCTTGACACAGTCTGGTACAGATAGGCAGGAGGAGCAGCATCCACGTGTGCTCTGGTTTTGCTCCTCTGCATCTCGTGTTACACCTTTTTTTCACCAACACCCAGATGAGTGGTTCTGGAAAGCTTTGAGTGGGAGCTCAGTGTGACCTGATCCCCCCCAGCCCTTCCCCCCACACTGGAATATTTGAAGTGTGATGATATTTTTCCTTTCCCTGTTTTCCATGGAAAGTAGAAGCGTCAGAGTTAACGTTTAAGTTGTTTAATTGAAAGCTGTGGATGTCAGGGTGCTCTTGGACAGCCTGAATAACTGGCAGCGGTGTCAAGTACCTCTTACTTGTGCAGGAAGGTACCTGCTGCTCCGCTGCTGTCGAAGTCACTGCATAGACAGGCTGTGCTTTCAGTGTTACGCTGGGCGCCCTAAGCCACTGGGGTGGTTGGAGGCATTTGCCCCTGTGCTGGTGGCTCTTCCAGGGAATGTGGTTTCAGGCCTTGCCATGTGAACTGATCGTTTTGTTACATTTCTGCTTCAGCACTGCATTACCATTGCTGACTAAATTCTATCTCCCCCTACCCTTTTTCCTGCAATCTTTTTTTACAGGGAGACAACCCACCTCCTCCAGGGTTTATCATGCCAGGTGCCGTTAACCCCAACATGCCACCACAGCAAGTCACACCTTCCAATTACAGCATGTACTCACAAGGAGGGACCCGGGCAGCATATCCCCAGAGTGAGTAGCAGCGGCTCCCCTCTCCCTCCCAGGTGGGCCAGCATTTACCTGGGGATAACCAGTTCCCTCCTTGGGGTTGGGAGGGTTCAGACCAAGCCAGTGTCACCCTTCTGAGATGACATCTGCAGGTTGTTATTTCTTAGTGGGATCCAGCCATCAGGCACCCTCTGTCACACACTGTCTCCTCTGCTGAGGTGTCTGCCCTCAGCGCTTAGACTCACTCCTCAGCTGGCCCTTCCCAAGGGTGTGCTGGGGTCAGAAGCCCCCCAGGTGTGAGTCCTGGAGAAGCAGCACAAAGAGGGACCCAACTCATCTTGTGTGCAGCTGGACCATCCAGTTCTCATTGGGACCCCATGAAGATGGGAAAGGGGAGGAGGAGACAAGGGCAGTAGTAGAGGTGAGTGAGGAAGGGGGCAGAGCACTGACTCACTCAAATCAGGGGACTGAAAGTACAGGAAAAAATGGGCGTAGATGGGCAGAGGAGAGGCAGTGAAGTTAAGCTGCAGGGCCCGCGGTGAAAGGCTAAGAGCTTGCATTCACGTCCAGAGGCTGCTGTTCTCGTCCTTGGCCTAGACTTTCCCTCTGTGCAAACCTTGGGCAGGGTTTCCCTTCCCTGAGAGGCACCACGAGGATTGCAGTGGTCTGGAAAACAGCCAGAGCAGCAGCATCTCTGTGCCCCAGCCCCACCCCAAATGGCACGGTGGCTCTGGGCAGGAGAGTCTAGGAGGAGAACAGGAGTCCAAGGCAGTCCTTTCCCTGGCTATGATGTGTCGGGTTGAGGTTCTTAGCAGTCCTGCACGCACAGGCAGAGTTGTGGGACCCAGGATTTGGCTGGGCAGGTAAGTGGTTTGAGGGGGAAGAGGCAGGTGGAGAAGGAGGCAGCTCAAACCTGCTCTTCTGTGGTGAACTCACTGACTGAATGTCTTTTCTCCCTGTTTGTAGCATATCAGGCCACGCAGCAGTACTCCTGTGGAACAGGGGGACCAGCTCTCTATCAGCCTCAGCAGCCTATCACTGTTCCTGCTTCAGCCTCTTACACAAACCCTGCCCCTAACACCACCCCTCCCTACTTGCCCTCTGCCCCTGCCCACTCCCTTCCCTCCCCGCTGTACCCCGGGCAGCCTCAACCCTCCCCAACGAGCCTGAATCCCGTCTGTTCCTTCCCTCTTCCTCTCGGTGCATCCTTTCAGCATGGCAGGCCAGGACCTCCAGCAACTTCTGTGGCTTATGCATTACCTACTGGACCAACAGGTACTCTGCCTGCAACCAGTGACCTTCCTGCATCCCAGAGAACAGGTCTGCGCTCGGATTGGGGGGCAGACAGGGAGAGGGAGGGTTCTGCTTTATTATTTCCTCAGTTAAGTGGGCAACTTTTTCTTGTGAATGCTCCGTACGAAGTTTGCTTTTGCTCAGAGGTCAGGTCAAAGCATTTCTAAAACACCTCATCTTCCCTGTGCGCCTGGCGATGATACAGCTATGTTGCTGCAGTGAGCACTTGCTGAGCAGCGCGAGCAGTTGTCGTTCTCCTGCGAGTCAGATGTACAGAGCTTTTGTCTTGCCCGAGACAGGGTGCTACAGCATCGTCTTGATATAAAACTGTCGTATGCTGTGGACGGATGGTGGCAGAGTTTTAACTTTGGGAGGCTGGCATCGAAACCTGCTATGTGGCTGGAGAGCAAAATAGGAAAACTTGCTCGTTTTTGTAATCGATGCGGAGACGACAATCCTAATTCTCGCTGGAGAACAGTTTTGCTAATGTAATTTGTCCCTGTGTCCCTGGTTTGTGAGTGGCATTTCAAGCCGGGGATTGGCAGCGTATTTAATTCAAGCAGCATTTCCTGGGGCATCAGCTCACTTCCATTATTTTTCTTCCTAACCACTTAGTGCGATGGGATTTACTGGAACTGTGAATACCTTAAAAGATAATCAGAAGTGATTTAGAAATGCTTTTACATGTCTCTTTCCTGAATGTTAATTAAAAGCATGTGTGTGTGGCTGACACAGGAGCATGTTTGAGCACACATGGTGAGACAGCATGCGCTGAGGTGAGGCTCAGTGTCTCCTTGTGACTGCCCGCACCTAACTGTTTGCCATGGGACAGTGACCTCACTTGTGATAACAAACCTGTCTCTTCACTTAGCAGCTTTGCATACATCAGACTGTGTGGGAAATATGAGCGGTCCTTTTCTAAACCTGGCCATAAACATACTTCACATCCAGGTGGTCCAGCTGGAGACTCAAGGACCAAATCTGGGAAGCAGGGAGCAGAGGGAATATTAGGCAGGATTTGAGGGATGTTCCAGGGAGGCTGAGTCTGCTGACAGGCCTTAAGGACACCACTGTGACTCCCTCTCTCACTTTAAAAGTCTGTTAGGGGTGATGCGGTGCAGAAGAGACACGTTGCCTTTGTCTTGGCAGGAGCAGCCGTATGAGTAGGTGCTCCTGGCATCTGTAAGGCTGGGAGCCCGCTCCTCTCATGGCATTACCTTCACATACTTGTTTTGGGGAGAAATGGTATTTTGTTCTGTCAGAAAATGGAGAGGACTGGTGTAGGGCAGCGGTCAGGACTGCAAGGGGAGAAGAGGCCTTTTCCCTCCATCCTACAGCCAGATTTGGTGTCCTCTCTGTTCTTGGAGATGCTGTACCGTGACCTCTCCTGACCCCACGTTACAGGGCATGTCAAACTTATGTCTAAACCTGAGGAATTACTAAATTGAACAGAGGAAGAGGTGTTGGATTGGGTTCTAGGCCTGGGATGTGAAGCAGCACATTATAATGCAGACAGCACAGCTTCCACACCTCCAAATAAATTCAAGGAACAAGAAAATTGTTTGTTCTTATCCATTTACTACTCTGCTTGCGTCACTAGCAGGCATTTCAGATCTGTCACTTGCTAAGTTTCTGGTGTTAACAGTGAAGTGTCGAAGTCTGTGTGGTGTGCTCAGGGTGGGTGGAGCTCTGTATTCTGAACAATAGAAATTAGAGACATTAATGACAATATCAGTCAATTTGTAAAATTGTGTAATTCACATAGTAGTCTAACACATCTTGCCTACATCATTTTAATATAAGGGGAACTGAAGCAGTCATTATCTTCATTGCCTTGCCAGATTTCCTTTCAAAATTAAAAGTTGTCAATACTAGGCTTTTTATAAAACTTTCTGAGAACTGTCAGTGCTGCTTGTGTTTTTTCCCAGCAGCTGTGGTGAGAAGGCAGCCAATACAAAGTGTCAAACCTTCAGGAGCCCAAACTTGGGCGTCATCAACGCCAGCCTTGGGCTGAAATGCAGAGGTAGACTCCAGGGCACAGTGAGGTGCCAAGGCTGAGCGGCTCCTGCGTGTGGGCTGCAGCATGCAACTGCAGGAAAAAAGATAATAGGTATCTGAAGAGCACACTCTGTCCTCTTCCAATTTTTAGATTATGTCTTTCAAAAAGTATATAAACAAAAAGGAAAAAAACCTTGCTTTGTAAATGTGGAAATGACTGACAGTGTACATGCTTAATATGCTTAACCACCAACATATTTTTCAGAGTAGCTGCATTGCTTAGTGAAGGATGCCCTGGCATGAAATCCTGCAGAACCACAGAAATCTGCAGCCAGGAGTAGATCTCACCTGTAACTCTGAATGTTCCAGAGCAGAGCGTATAAAGATGCTGGTCTTGGCTTTGAAGCGGTGTGCTTTTGTCTGTGGTGGTGACCTGATCTGGGAACATCACGTTTCACTTTGCAAATGTGATTCATTTAAAGGCAGGGGTAAGGGAGGAAGGAAAAAACATCTCAAATTTGAAGTCTTGAAAAGCACCTGACCTTTGAACTGGCTTGGATTTAAAGATGCACTTAAAGAAACAGTTCTATACATATTTTCTGGTTTTTTGCAAATGCATGTAACAGCAGTGTGTGAAGCTGTGCTGGGAGCTCCAGTAAGCAAGGAAAGCCCACATTTAATTTAATTTTCAACCTATCTCACTTTGTTCTGTGATAGATCTTTGAACCTGCTTTCAAGGGAGTTTTAATTTTCAGAGCCTTGAATCTTGTTTGAAATTGCGATAGAGCAATTCTGAGCTAAGGGAAGGGTTTGCACCAGAACTAGAAGCGCATCAAGACCAACCCCAGGGCCAGGAGCTATCCCCAATGTTCCTCTTCCCTCTGAAATGGCAAAGGCTTTATTGGCTGTGTTTTGCCATTTGGATTTGTTGCTCAGTCTGAGCAGGCAACGTGTCCTTTCACATGGCTGTAAAGCTGCTGTGTGAACATACTTTTATTTTATTTTTGCTGGGCTGGATGCAGTTGAGACCACACCTTGATTTGGGAAAATGCTTGACATCCACCTTGAAATCAAGTACTTTAAGCATCTCCTGAAAAGCTTTCTAGAATAATAAAACCATGGTGAGAAGACTGTTGCTAAGAGTAATGGTCTGTCGGCTGCACTGGCTGGCACGAATAGAAAATGAGAACACCAGAAGAGATAAGAAAGTGGGCCAGGACTCTGCAAGATTTGTTAGAAACAACTAGAAACCCTGATTTACTGCAGGGAAAGAGCAACAGCCTTGTTTCCAGGGAAGGCAGACAAAAGCAGTTCCACAGGGTGGTTTGGATAAATGACTGGTCTCTAAACTGGCATTGTAATTAGACTAGGCGTTTTTTTTCTCCTGATTTCTCATGCTTATTGAAACTACATTGCTAATCAAAAATTACAGACCAATTGTTTTATTATTTTTGAAGAAAATCTTTTTTTAGTTCTCTTTGCATTTTATCTGCAGAAAGCCTACCAACTCAAGACCAGGCCTTTCCCCTTGCAGGTGAACTAGGTATCAACTAACCTGAAAATAATTGCAGCCACTACATTAAATAACTGAACAGACATCAATAATGCATATGTCCTTCAGAGAGCATTAAGTGTGATGCTGTTTGCCAATTAGACTTAAATCAATTTTTAATTCCTTGATTAAGACCAATAACAACATATCTGGAGTTTTTAACCACAGAAACAAATGCTAGTTTTCCTTTTTTAAAGCAAGTTATTTCCAGAAATTAACAGCAGTATCAGTCTGGAAGATTTTCTTTAACGTGTTACCACTATCAGCACTGCAGAAGTTGGACTTCCTATATCAGAAATACTTTGGGATTTTCTGGATAGGGAGGAATGGAGAAGCCCCTTGGGCACATGGCTGTCAGGAGATGGCACTATCTTTGGTTAAAGAGAAAGCAGATGTGAAAGGGGTTTTAGATTGGTTTTCGTTGTACCCCTTCCCCATCCATGCTCTGGATGTCAAACTTGTTTAACAAAAGCTCAGGAGGAACTGAAATTTCAGATAAAATGCGCGAATTCTGCAGTGATGTTAAGCTCTGCTGTCGAAGGTGAATTCATCATCTGCTAAGTGAAAAACACTGTGGTGAAAAAGTCCATTGAGAAGGGATTTGGTTTTGTTGGCTTTTTGTGGCTTTGTGCAATAAATCCTGATTACTCGCTGAGGCCGCAGTAATGCTGAGGTATAATGCTGTGGTCCCGATTATATGCGCCTGGTGATGAGATGGGAAAACGATTTCTAATGCACTAATGTGAGCTTTGGTGTCCAAATCCTGCAGCTGCGCGGAATGTGCTTTCTTGGAAGAGCAGAAGCTTTGGTATAGAACAACACCCCAGTCTCAGAGTGAATCTGCTGTGCTGCTTCCAGTTTCAAACAAATTGCCCTTGGTGCAAAAAGCTAGATTTTGCCACCTTGCCCCAGCAGCTCTGCTCTGCTTTTGGCACACAAAACACCCATAAAACATGCTGTAGCTGGCAGTGGAAACCAGGTTTTATGGTTCTCTTGTGTCTCCAGGGTGGCTGGGTGAATCTGGCCTAAAATGTTTAAGGCTCCTGTTGCCTCTTACGCTGCTTCTTTCTGTGTTGTGTTGCTGGGGAACATGTCTTGACTGTCATGTATAAATCCATCCCAGTACACAATCGCAGCAGCAGCTCTTGGGAAGTGAATGCAGCTTAACTGGTGTTCTTATTCACCCGTGGTTTCTCACATCTCTGCTGCTGATTAATGTTTATAATAATGTTGTGGTGATCGTGGGGGGAAAAGAAGTTCAAAACCAATTCTCAAATTCTCATTTCTTCTTGTATGATGCAGATGGGAGAAACTTTCACCAGTAATCGAAGCTGGCTTCACATAGTCTGTGTAGCAGAGCTGTGCTTTGGGGTTAGTAGGCAACTGCCTGCCTTTTCAAAGGGCGTGTCTGCACAGTGGTTTTTTTTTTTTTCTCATGAGAGAAGAAAAAGTTAATTGTAAAAATAAAAATAAAAATCAACTTCTGTCAAACTTGAGAACAGTTGGTCGAGATTCCAAACCGGTGCAGAGCCCAGAGGGTCTGAGGGCTGGGGTGTTGGGAGGCTCTGCTTGGTGCAGGCACTGTCCTGGCTCCAGTGAAGGGCAGGGGAGCAGGCAGGCGAGGGCAGGCTCTTCCAAGCCGCTGCCAGTAGAGCCATGGCGGGGAGCTGGTCCAGCTGAGCTCAAGAAGGCATCGCTGCCCTCTTCTGAGGTACTTAGTCTCTGTTTTCTTTCTGTCCCAGGGCCTCAGAATGGCTGGAATGACCCTCCTGCCCTGAACAGAGCTGCCAAGAAGAAGAAGGTACTCTAGGAAATGTTGTCTCGACACCATGGAGTGCTGGCCACTGGAAAAGCAGTAACTTAGGTGGCTCCTGGGAAACTTGTTGGCAGGAGAAGGGAAAAAGAAGGGTTAGCAGCAAACAAAAGCTGCACCTCGTGAGCAGAAATGGCCCTTACGCCTCTCCAATATCATCATCTCTCTCAAAATCTTTAAGCCCCTAAAGAGATAGTGACTTTTTGCTAAAGTTGTGGTTGTTAATAACAACATTGATCCTGGTTTGAGAGAAGAAACTACCTCAGACTATTTTCATCTGCAGTAAAGCAGATGAGTTTTGCAGGAGATGATACTTACGCGAAATGATGAGGCTGTGCAAATTGTTATAGGTTACTGACTTTGCTGGAGCTGAAAGCAATTTATCCTGATTAAGGGCCTGACCCTGAGAGGTCTGCTGAGAGTAAGACAATTTTCATGATGGAGACATCGTAGTTTTGTAGAATGGATTTAAATTGCAGCAAGGCAGAATGACTGGGGACACTTGGCACAGAGCACAGTGAGCCTTTTCATCCCCTGTGACTGCTGTAGCCTCGTGTGGCTCTTCAGCAGTCAGTGCCATCCGCTGCTCTCTGAGCCTGGCACATTTGGGAGGCAAGAGTCAGTCTGGAGTGTGTAAAGCAGGGCTGGGGGGGACGTTGGAGCAGGCAAGAGAAGGTCTGGGGTAAAGGTGAAGGCAGAAGTCTCCCTTACCCTTTGGGGTTTGGTCTCTGCAGTTCAAGGTTGAGAAGCTTTTGGAGGATGGATAGGGGATGCTTTGTCTGCTCCTGACTGCCCCAGTGCTGAGGCGTTTGTTGCACAGCAGCTGGCGTGCTGCCATTTGGGGCTTCAGGCTCTGGACTAGGAGGAGTTGTCAGTGAGAATTAACTACTGGACCTGAGAGCTCAAGAAGCAACCTTCTGCAAAACTAGTCTGTGTGTGTGTCACAGCCAGAACTTCTGCCATAGCCAGGTCTCTGAGGGTTGGCTCCCTTCTAAACAAGGAGTCATGTTTGTTGCATTCCCAGTCAGGTATCTATCTGTCAGAAATGTTTCTATGTTTGTTTCCCTTATGTCCGCTGTATGAGGGGGTGGTTTAGGATATTGTAAAATGACTCACCACATGGGTTGTTATAAAATAGAAGAACCATGTGGCATTTCAAGCCACGGCATAATTTGCAACTGTTTTCCACCGAAGAACTTACCCACCATTGTGATTCATTGCTTTTATAACTGACTTTGGTGCTGGATTGGGAATATATTTTCTTGCTGTCCCAAACCACTAGCTTAATTCTGGCATCATTCATTCAGAGTTCTGTCATCTTTCCTTTATTCCATGCACACCAAAAGAAATGTGTGTGTTCCCAAGGGAGCTCTTTCTTTTGTTTGGATTCCTGTATGATGAGTAGCAGAGGCCAGTAGCTCATTTTGTGGTTTCTTCTCTCTACTAAATGTTTCCAAAATGCCCCTTTATAAAGACTGACAGATGATTAGGGATGAATCTCAAATGCACTCATAATCTGTTTTAGCACAAATGTGTTTGCCAGAAGCTTGAAGGGCTTTCAGGAGCTTTGTTGGTGTGTGTTGCTTGCTGTGACCTTTATACTGCATAGACAAAAATGTACACTTCAAAGTGAGACACAAAAGTCTAAATATAATGTAAGCATATGTAGCCATGGGTTAGTTTTCATTAGTGCAACTCTTCTTCTGTTAGTGCTGATCTGCCAAACCTCTGTTTTGTGCTCTCAGCAGAGGCAGAGTTGCTCTGATGGTGCCTGTACTTGTGGCCAGGGGCTGCTCCTGCCCTGTGCAGGCAGGATGACAGGCAGAGCGCCCTGGGCTGGAAACCCTGGAGGATATTACTGCTCCAGGGCACTTCTTGCCACATGAGTAGCTGCAGCCAGAGGAATGGTTTGTTTAGGCAGAGTGAAATCCTGTATTGCCTGCCCCTGTTACTTTGGTGTCCTGGGGGCTCAGCACTCTGCTTGCCAGAGCTCTCAGTCGATGTGGGTTGGGGAGTAGGAACTGGGTGTTGTGCTCTGCCTGTGGCAGCGACAACAGCCTCCACACACCATTTGTTTCTTCCCCAGGTCCCCGATAACTTCCTGCCCCCGGTTCCCATCACCTCCCCCATCATGAACCTGCTGGCGGACCCGCAGTCTCAGGTGCAGCAGCCCCCAGCTCCAGCAGCACCCATGGGTGCACCCAGCTTCCAGCCACACCTCCCTGCCGGGCCGCCGGTGCTGCAGGGGGGCTACCCCACTGCTCCCCAGCCTCTGGGGCCCTGCATCGGGCCACCCGCTGCCTCCAAACCCAGCACGGAGGGGGCTCCTGGGGCCCCAATCGGCAACGCCATCCAGGTAACGTAGCCCCAGTGCCATGTGGGGTTGGTTTGCAGGCTGGGATCCTGTTGGCCAGACGTTTCTTGTACCTCCAAAGCATACTGCAGAGTTTAGTCACGAGCTTTGCGCCATGATGGCACTTTGCTACTGTCACCTCCAGCGAGATGCTGCCTCTTTGCAGTTAATACCCAGTATGGACCAACGAGCTGCGACCTCACAGCTCTCCAGAGGGAGTGACAGCAGATGCTGATCATGTCACCTTCACATGCCTACAGGGAAGAAATAGTTGTGTCAAGCTGGCTAATAATGATGCTTGGTTTAGTTGAAAACAAGGTGTGGTCACAGCAACCTGGAGAAGCCTCATCCACTCTCTGTTTCTCAGCATGTGCAGGCACTACCAACAGAGAAGATTACCAAGAAACCCATTCCTGAGGAGCACCTTATTCTGAAGACTACGTTTGAAGCTCTTATCCAGCGGTGCCTGCTGTCTGCCTCCGATCCGGTAGGGCTCTGTGGGGTTCCCAGAGCGTGTTTGGGTGGATGCGCTGGTACCTGCAGCCACGGATAGACATCACAGCCTCTCCTCACAGTTTTGTCTTCCTAAAGGCTGCTTCGAGCAGCAACGTGTAGAAAAGCCACAGGATGTGGCAATCTGGGGCCAGAGCGCAGCTGCCTAAGCGCTTTGACTCTTGTCTGTCCCTACAGCCCTGTGATGGTGCTGTTTATGGTCAGGGAATTAACCCACTGCAGCCCCCTCTGCTGCTCTTCTCTGAGGAAGAGGGTTGGAATTGGTTACAGTTGAGGTTTTAATGTTGATTCTTAGAATTTTTCATTTTGCTCACTTATTTATGAAACCTTCGGAAAGGGCTGCCCTTCCTTTTGTCAGGTCATCGCTGCAGAGGCATGCCCTGTATATTTGCTTAACTACTACTTATAATTCAGAGCAGGAAGCAGCTGATATTATGCCGGGTCTGAGCCAAAGCTCACATACATGAGTACACGCCTCAGATTTTGATGTGTTATTTGTGATTTCTGATGAGAAGCTCATTTCAAAAGGAAACAACAGGTAGCAAAGAAGTGGAAGGTTATGAGCTTTAACGTGACCGCTGGAGCTGGACAGGGAGATCATTCCCTCTGGCAGTCAGTAGTTTGTAAATGAGCCATCTGTCTCAACGCTTCTCATTTATTTCCAGCGGTCGGTAAATAACATGCTACCCCAACGCCCAGGTGCTGACTGTTCAGCTCGTGCCTGCCACATGCTGAGAGGTGGATGGTGAAGGACGTAGTATGCAGAGGAGTTGGTGTGCTAAACATGCTTGGTCAGCAGCACAGACTGGGGCTCCCGTTAGAGTGACTGTTTGCTGAGCTGTCCGAGGGCTCCGTGGCAGCGGCTGTGGAGTATATTGGGTGTTCGGTGTCACTCCTGTCTCACATCTGCTGGACAATTTCAGCTGGCTCTGTAGTTTAGACTTGGCATTTGCATGTATTCCCCCACGCACTCCTTTACAGAAGCTTTTCGAGGCCATAGACCTTTCTTTGGGCAGACCTCATAAGGTTCAGTCAGCTCAAAATCCTTTCTTTAAAGGTTAGGCTGTAGAGTGCAGGGACAGAAGTCATACACTACCCAGACCCCTTGACCTTTTCTTTCTCTGAGTGCCCCTCCCAGACACAAAGAAAGCAAAACCCTTCAGTTCACATCTGCACCCAGGGATTGCTTTTCTGCTCTGCCAACACATTTTGCTTGCTTCTTAAGTCTCTCTGATTTTCTTAGGCAGCGCAAGCGTTTCCAGCACACAGTGCTAAGACACTACCCTGACTGTATACATCAGTTATTGTCAGAACAACACAGACACTACTCAGTTCCTGTTTTCCCCTTCAGAATGCAGTAACAGGAAGCAAAGAGTGAGGAGAACCAGTTTGCACCTCTTCCACCTAATGTCCTTTGCCTGGAGAGATGTTCTGCTGTTTACTGAACACGGTTTATTCCTCCTTGCCCTAGTTGGCCATCTGTAAAATGAAAATAGTATGTATGCTTTTTCACAGGCTTGGAAACAAATGTTCTGAAGTCATGTATCTGAGAGTGTTAGCCAGTCCAAAAGAATTAGCCAGTTTCTTATCTGCTCCTCCTGGGGTACTTTTACCTTGTCTCGGTTCCTTGACAACATAACTACTCCTGAGGGGTTTTCCACATGTGGCCTGAGATCCACATGCTACGTTCTTCTTCATGCCCTTTGCCATCTAAGCAGCTTTCCCGAATTTCTAGCACAGCAGGCAGCCACCACTCTGTCTTTACCTGTAAGACAGAGCATTCCCACAGGCTTTTTTATTTTCTCTCTGGGCAATTACTTAATCCAGGGAAACATTTCCAGTTGTCAGGGGAAATGGCACTATCCTGACTGAAGATGGATTGATGTGCGTACTGATTTAGGAGGAAGTTCCATCACTCTTGTGCACTGATGCCATTTCTACTGCTGTTGACCACCACCTTTTCTGTGCTTCTGTAATTTTAACCTTGATGCTTTATTACTGCTTTTATTATTCTGGATTAAAATCTTCATTTTCTGTAGCTGTTTAAAAAAAAAAAAAAAAGCAAGCTTTTTTTCCAGCAGCCACTGTGGGCACTCCAGGTGGAATATACTGAGGTTATTTTAAGAGCCTTTGGTGGCAAAATAATTCCAGACACATCAGTGAGTGGTTTACTCTGTATAAAACCATGGAAGCACAAAGGATCTATAAGGACAGTTTGGGTTAGGCTATTAGTTTTTCTGTTGCCAGTAAAAACTTACAAACTCAATTGGGGTTTTACTCATCGCATAATGAAAAATATCGTTAGGACTTGCCATAAATGATGAGTGAGTGATGCACACTTAGACTTCAGTGATTGCGTGTGCCCTTAAGCTCTCATTGATGTTGCTGCATACTTGATTCCAGTAATAGCTGGATAAAGTTATCATTATACTTTGCCAGTGAACTGCAGAAAAAAAAAAATCGTGCTGCAACTCAGGATTGTCACTTTCTGTATCAGCTGCACCAGTGGGTTTTGCAAATGACCGGTGGCTTTTGGGATGCCCCTCTACAGTTTACTCCTCTCTGTAGCTCAATAAAGCAGTTACATGTGGAGAGCTACAGTCACACCACGTGGTTTTTCCTAGCAAAATCAGAGGAGAAAAGTACAGAGCAAAGAATTCAAATGGTGTGTTAGGAAGATGTTCTTGAGAAAGGAATTTCACGTGCTGCGTGAACCTCCTTTCCAATGATACCAGATCAGTATGGTCGTCTTAAATCATTGTGTGTTAATATATTTGTTTCTCTTGCAGCAAACCAAGAGGAAACTAGATGATGCAAATAAACGCCTGGAGTTTCTGTATGACAAACTTAGGGAACAGACAGTAAGTTCTGTTTTACTGGGTTTTTTCCCCCCTGTCAAATATTGCAGGTATGGCCAAGAACTCCCATCAGTGTGTGGGCCCTGCAATATGTAACAGGTGCTTGCTCTTTGAAAGCATGCTTCAAACCCATTTATTGTATGTTTGCAGGCATTTCCCAGGAGTGGCTGGGTAGAGTGCTTGGCCCCAAGTGCCTGTGCGGGCTTTACAGTGTTTTGGGGCTGTGTCATGAGTTTTATGGTGCTGTGCAGGGACCGCATGGAGCTGTAGAGCAGAGCTCCTTGCGGGAGGCTGTTTTGCTGATTAGGGATACCAATTAAACCCGGACGCCAGAGTGAAAAGAGTAGGTGTATTTTACTGGGGATAGCTAAATAATGGACCAGAGTAATACAGAAAACATACAGTAAGAGAAGACAGAATAATGCACTTAAAGCAAATAGGAAAATACAGAGTAATACATCAAATCATTACTACACGACGGGGAGAACAGTGATTAAGAAAGACACCTCACCACTTGCATACGTTTCCAACATGCAGACCTGCAGGTGCTGGGCAGCCCCGGTTACAGCGAGGATTTGTTGAGTCTTTCCCGGCGAGTGGGAAATCCTACGCGGTGCGTCCACCCGTAGCTGAGGCATCCAGAGCCGCTGCAAGAGGGTCCAGCCTTATGGACCAAAAATCAGCAAGCCAGAATAGCTGGCACCTTTGTTTTAAGCTGAAACATCTGGTTTCACTCTCACATTAGATTCCTCCCAGAGCCTGTCCAGGGCTCAAGGAGGAAGCGAAGGGAGTTTCCCTGCTTATCTAATTGATTTACGAGCAAGGTCACACATCTGGTCCCGAGGCCAGACAACTGGCTCCATGGCCTTGTTAACTTGCCCCCACACAAAGAAGGATAAACATATACTCAGGATAGACATGTTTTATGATATCTAAGCTACATCTTCCATTAACGAGCATACATACTTCACTAATGACTACATACCAAGTCAGCAGCTTCGGCTCGGGGCCTGTTGTTCAGGCTTCAATACTTCAACACTTTAGCACTTTGTACATCAGCATAGGTGGCTTGTTATAACTTAGCACAATACCCACTAGCACAATGGTTATCAGTTATAAAATATACAGAGTTCATCTACAGGTCAGCTCTGGCTTGGGGCTGTTGTCCAAGCCTTGGCTGTTCAGAGGCGCTGGGTGAAAGCACCAGGAGGGTCCCTTTCCCCCACTCCCAGCAGGAGGCCAGACACATGCAGCCTGGGGTCCAAAAAAGCCCAGAAGATGTAGATGTTGGAGGCTCACTGACTTCACTGGAAGGCAGATGTGCAAGTACTTTTTGAAGATCTGGCAGTTTTTCCAAAGCCTTCCAGGAAGTCTGTGGCAGAATAAAGGACTGGGCTTAGATCCCTTAGTACTTCAGGATTAGAGTGGTCTAGTCCTGTCGTTGCAGGCCACCTTTGCTGAGCAATTAGCTTTACCCCAAGGGCATAAAGGCCCGGTACATTTTTCATGTGCCACAGCAGATCTGCCACCTTGGGGAACGGCATCCAGGGGCGGCTGCCCCTTCCTGAGAGCCAGGTGTTACCCTCAGGATTTCTGTTTTTCTAGCACTAGCGTACGTGCTGGTTTTTCTTTCTGCTGACCCACCTTGCCTGGCTTCCTTGCAGCTCTCCCCAACCATAATTAGCGGTTTGCACAACATTGTGAAGAGCATCGAAACCCGTAACTACCAGGAAGGACTGAACATCCACACGCACATCGTCAGCACCAGCAACTTCAGCGAGACCTCCGCTTTCATGCCTGTTCTGAAAGTTGTCCTCACCCAGGCCAACAAGCTGGGTGTCTGACGTAACCCTCCACTCTGCAAAGCCTTGACAGTTGCTTTTCCAAAGAAGTGCATTTCTACAGCAAACATGCAGGAAATGGACCAAATCCTAGTCCTGATGGCATGTCACAGTAGAGCGCTGACAAATGGCATTACACTCTCCCTGCAAAATACTTTGTTCTAGGAGGGCCCTGGAGCCCTGGTGCTTTCCTTTTTATTTTAATCCTTTTCCCATCCCTAATTATTCTTGTCTACAAATAGTATATTTAATGGTTGATGCCCCATATTGTCAATTTTTAGATGCATGTTATACAGCTAAACGGTGGCTTTTAATAACAGATATATGCATTAAAACAACAAGATAGGTTGTGTATCAGACCCTAAAACAGATTATTCCCTTCCACCCCACTGTTCCTTATTCACCAGATTAAAGAGTCTGATCGTACTCTTAAGTGTATTTGGTGTTTCATTTTATGAAGCTGCTTGCAGTTCTTTTATTACAATTTACATGTTAAATAGCTTAATTTTGCACTGGGGCAAATAAGCAAAATAAAGGCTAATGTGATTTTTTTCAATAAATGTTAATTTATTAAAATGTGTCTTTATGAAGTGCAGCTTAGTGGAGTACAGTGGGGTGGCTTTCTGTTGTGTCCTAGGCGTGAGGATGTTTTTTTTCTCCATGCTCATCACTAAAAGCTCTGTTAAACATTTCTATTGATGTACATTTCCAGGAAAAGTTTAGCAAGGATTCTGAACACATCTGTGTATATTTTTACAAGCTAAGAGCAGAAATAATGCAGAGTGGTTTAAGCCACCCACACAGAGACACAGGTATTTAGTGTGTAAACAAGTTGCAAATTGTTTCTTCCACTCTCCTGACCCTGGAGATTGTTGCCTCTGCTGCTCTGGGAGACTGCGGGTTGGGTCAGGGGAGTCTCCCAGCAGCATCCTGTCCTTTCCCAGGGCACAGCTGGAGTTGTCTTGAAGTTTTAAAAATTTGAAGCGGTGCGCCATGAATAGCAAGTATGTCTAAGAAGAACAGCAGGTGGAAGAAATGTCCACATTTAAAAAAAAAAAAAAAAAAAAGGCATTTTGCCTGGGAACTACTCTAATACTGGTGCCTGTGGAATGTAGGTTTGGCCCGACATAGTGCAAGGAATATAAATAACAAGGCAAATCAGTGCTGATGAGTTACAGATTTGTCAGTGTCGTGGTGTGAGCTCAGAGGGCAACTGAGCACCATGCAGCTGCTCGCTCCCCCCCCGCCTAGTGCTGGGAAGGGAAAATAAAGCAAAAGCCTTGGGAATTGGGATAAGGACAGGGAGGGGTGATTCACCTGTTACAATCATGGGCAAAAGACAGACCTGTTAGAGGAAGAATAAAAGAACATCAAGAATAAAAACATCAATTTAATAGACACTAACAACACCAACACTTAACAGACAGAGTAGGGCTGCGCGAAGCATTACTACAGCTTGAAAAACACCTTCCCCCCACCCCTCCCTTCTTCCCGGGCTCAGCTTTGCTCCTGTCTCTCCCTGCACCCCCCAGCAGTGCAGGGGGCAGGGAATGGGGGCTGTGGTCACTCCTGCTGCTTCTTCCACCTCGGGAGGTGGGGAGGATGACTCAGGCATTCTTCCCCCGCTCCGGTGCAGTCCCCCTCTCACAGGAGACAGTCCCCCATGAACTTCCTGCCCTGTGAGTCCTTCCCACGGGTCACAGCCCTTCCTGAGCTGCTCTGATGTGGGTCACCCCCCCGTGTTCCAGTCCTCCCAGCGCTGAACTACAACAGCAGGGGCTGCTGCTTCCCTCACAGGCCTGGTTTTCTTTGGGCACAGACACCTGCTCTGGTGTGGGGTCCTCCACGGGCTGTGGGTGGGTCTCTGCTCCCCTGGTGACCTCCATGGGTGGCGGGGGGGCCCCTGCCCTCCCAGCACAGGATCCAAGGGGGAGGTTGCTCCAGCGCTGCTCCCCTGCTTCCTCATCCTTTCTTCAACTGACGCCAGTGCTCACACAGATGTTCTCACAACTCCCCTTCTTAAATACGTTATCTGAGAGGCATGGCCACCATCACTAACTGGCTCAGCCTTGGCCAGAGGAGGGTCCAACATGGGGGCGAGGGAGCTGCGAGAAGCTTCTCACAGGGGCCACCGCTGTAGCCCACTACCATAAACTCTGCCACACACTCAAAAGCCAGAAGTCAGGCAAAACAGCTCCATTGAGCTTTATTTTACTTCCTTTCAAACATTTTCTGACCTTATAAGCTTTTATAGTTGGTGAACATAAAGCATCAATTTGGGAGTTGCTTTGTTTCAGGAATTTAAAAAACAATTGGAGTAATTTTCTTCCCCTTGATCTAGGTGACAGGTTTCTAAGCAGTGGATTGTATTCTGCTCCTGTCATTTGGAAGGTTTGCAGGTATCCTTTATCCATCCATGCCCTTAATAAAAACTCCTTGCCCAGCAGGCTCTGGCATTCACTGAATCACATCAAAAACATGAAGTATGTTAGGGCTGCCAGAAACTGGTAATAAGGAAATGGCCATCAACCTCAGTGCGAAAACCATTCAGGTCACCAGCCCCACTCCTGATTGTTGGGCCCACGCTATTTAGTAAATATTTTGCAGCACTTCCTGAGGCAAATGAGAATGGCAACAGCTCTGTGTGCTCCACCTTTCCTCTCCTGAGAATGCTTTCTGCAAGCTTGGAATGAAAGGCTGGGGCCCTGACAGTGGGGAAGGCAGGAGGAAAGGGGCTGCACAGAATCAGAAATGTTGCCACCTGCAGCAAAAGCAGAATTCGGACAGCTTAGCACCGCAGGATCTCTGCACATGTGGAAAGGACAGCGGCGCTGAACTTCAGGATTGATGCCTCACTCAGAGCAAACGACACAGTCTGGCCAGAGAAACACAGACCCCTGTGTCTTGAGTCAAGGTGAGAAAGAACAAGTTTTAAAAGAAAGAGCACATTCAAAGGTAAATGGGAATAAAAAAAACCTTAGTAGTGTGAAAAGCAGGTGTGCTGGCCTGGCCTGATGTTCAGCACGGAAAGTAAAAGAGAATGTCAGTGCTTTGGGACCAAACTGGCGGATGGGAGGTGCTGCGAAAAGGCTGGAAGGGGAATTCAGAAGCTGGTCTTGCATATGCTCTCCCTGAGCATTTTTGGGAGTACTCCTGGACAAGAAGCAGGAGCGGTGGCAAGTGGCACTCGTGATGGACATGCAGATGGTCTGCAGTTTGTTTGTGAAGCTGGCTGTTCCTGGAGGTAACAACCAGACAGGCAGCGGTGGCAGAAGCTTTATAAAAGCCAAGGAATGTTTAATTGGCTTTGCACGAGCCTCTGCGAGACTGCCGTCCTTGTAAAAGAGGATGCCAAGTGAGAAGGGACTCAGCAAGACATGCAGACTTCAGGGACCAAGGAGTTTGTTTAACTGGAAGAGACTAAATAAACTTTGCTTGTTCACCTAGTAAAGAGCACGAGGGAATCAGGTTGATTGGAAAGAGCAGTGTTAGCATGAGAACAAATGTGGTATGAGCTGACCATGAGTAAGCTTGGTTTGGAAATTGAAGTGCTCAAAAAATGAGACCACCAGATCAGAGAGAAACACTGGGGTTTTTTGGAGGTGAAAGTATCTTTGGGTACTGTGATGCTGCACCACCAACCTGGACACTGTACGCCAGGAACGGAGTAATCTTGCTCTCCTTGCTGAAAAGAAAGTATTAGGAAGTATTTCTTTGCAGAAGGGGTTGTCGGGCGTTGGAATGGGCTGCCCAGAGCAGGGGGGGAGTCCCCATCCCTGGAGGGGTTGAAGAGTCGGGTTGACCCAGCACTGAGGGATCTGGTGGAGTTGGGAACGGTCAGTGTGAGGTTCATGGTTGGACTAGAGGAGCTTCAAGGGCTTTTCCAACTGAGATGGTTCTGGGATGCTGTGATTCTATGAAAGCTGTCCTCCACCTCAGCCATCCTCAGGAGCTCAGGACTGGCAAACTGCACTGCCCAAGCACATAACAGGAGTGGATGCGAAAATCTGCTACTTCTCTCCTGACAGTGGCCAAGATGAATAATAAAAGCTAATTAGTTATGCTGCCGTCTGTTCATATCTTCAAGGAATGCCAAGCAATTAGCCACCCATCTGATGTTATAAATACAAATGGCCATCTTCATTTACAGAAGGCAACGAAGCCCTGCCAATTTACGCTGGTAAAGGAATTTGGCCCCAAATAGCCTAATTTTGATCTCACTGAGCAAAAAGAGATTTATGCCATGACATTAGCACCAACTGAGCTACTCCTCTTTGCGGGCTCCCAAGGCTGTGGGATTATAAGAGAAAGGGATGGAAGGAAATTCTAAGATGTAAGCTGTGGCAGCATGGGTGTTGTCCAATGGCAGGTGACACGAGGAGGCGTCTCACTACCTCAGCTATTGCCATCCAGGCAAGAGCACCAGCAGGAGAGTTTGTGGGAAAGGGCTGGGGTAATGCAGTTCTGTCCTGCTGCAGAGGGGGTGTAATGGGGGCAGTACTGCACAGCAGGCTGGCTATGCGCAGAACCTCTAACTTAAGTACTTGAGTGAAACCCTTTTTCTGCCTGTAAGGCTCTGTAATGGATTTACCTTGGTTTTGCTGGCAGAAGTCCAAGTTCAGCGTCTTTTAATCACTGCAGCGTTTCTAGCCTGTGCAATGTTTGAATCAAATTTGTTCTGTGTTGTGCCTTTCAGATAACATAGTTCCCTGACGTACAGATTGGGAATATGGGTTTACTGTTTAGTAACCATGTTTTCTCCAACAGGAAGGAGCGTATGCTAGATTGACTGGGCTACTGAGAGGGAAGGGAGGGAGTTCTTGCTGCTATGGACGTTTCTCCCCAAAACTACGGAGGGGAGAGGGCGTGTTTTGGGAAGCATGGCAGGGACAGCGTGCAGAGCAGTGGCACCATTCCGCAGAGTCCTGCAGACTCCCCTCAGCTCCATGCTCACCCTCTCCATCATGCTGGTCCTTTGCTTCAGCAGCACAAATCCCACCGTGTCATTAGCCTGGCTGGACACTCTGTTATGCCTGAGAGGGGAAAAAAAAGGCGTCCCTGGGGCAGATATTTCCCTCCTCTGTCCTCCCCACCATATCTGCAAACCCGTAAGGGTTCATTCACTGTTCAGAGCTGCATTAAGCACCCATTGCAAAGTCAGGGCAGCATGTATAGAGCCAGGCATGGCTCAAAACTAAAGGGAAAAACAGGTTTCATATGGCCAAATGTCTGCTGCTAACTGATTGTGCCTACCCTGCAGGGGATGCTGAGAATCCCACCAGGGTGCCTGGTGTCAAGCTGAGGAGCCAAGACCACTGTCAGGTTATACAGAGGAGTGTAATAAATAATGTACTGATACCACGAACGCTTTCAACGTGCCCAATCTTAAATGCAGAAGCTCAGGGTAATCTCCCAGCCTTGACTTGCTGCATGCTGAGCCAGTCATTCCCATGTTTCCTCTGTCAGTCCTGCAGATCAGACAGACACATCACCAAATGGCCAAGCTGGACATATGGATACATTTCATGCAACCCCCACTCAAAAGAAGCTAAACCGATTAAAATTCCTACCAGCTTTAGAGCTGCAAGTTAGGCAGAAGAGTCTAATTAACAGAGGATTTATTAAGGAGCACCCTAAAAAGGCAACTGCAGCTGACCTCACCAGTAAGTCTGTGCCTGCCTGGACAGCACAAGGGACACTTCTTGGGAACCTGTTGCTCAACTTCTTTGCCGGGTGCACAAGAAGCACTTCAATACATAAACATTTAGCACATATTTCTTGTCCCTCTGATGTTTTAGGCTTTGTTTCCTTCTTTACCACTTAAGGCCTCCATTTGAACAATGCTTTGGGGTCATTACTTCATTTTTCATGGCAAGAGACAAGAAAAAAAAGGCCACTCTTGCCAACATTTTAAATAGCTCTGTGCTGAAATGATGGTAGCAGGCAGCAGTAACATTAAAATGATACTGTATTCTCATGAGCTATTCTCTACCTTTCACTGTCACTGCCCTCTTTCTTTCTTCCAGGTGAAGAATTCTAAAAAAATGTTTCAAATATATCAAAACCAGTCTTGGGTTTAATTATATACTCTCTGCTAATTCACTTGCCTCAGGAGGTGTAGTTAGTAATTAATTAGCCCATCAGACTGATGCACTTTGCACCAACATCACTCATAGAGCTGCTCTCCCCTGCATCCAGGAGTGGTGGCCAGTGCTGCACTGGGAGCTCTTCGGGGCGGAGGTGAGTTGGTGTCTGCCTGCCACCCCCCACCACGCCGCTCTGAGACTCTGGCAAGAGCCTCACTCTGAACAACTTTGTGCGGCTTTCTGAAGGCTGAAAGGGGTAACGCTTTCAGGTCGAATAACTAAGGAAGGACAAGTAAACTGTAGGGGTTTCACTAAGGCCACATATCGGGTGCTGCACTTTGGCCACAACAACCCCCAGCAGCCTACAGGCTTGGGGAGGACTGGCTGGAGAGCTGCCAGTCAGAGAGGGACCTGGGAGGGTTGATTGACAGCCGGCTGAACATGAGCCAGCAGTGTGCCCAGGTGGCCAAGAAGGCCAATGGCCTCCTGGCTTGTATCAGCAATAGCGTGGCCAGCAGGGACAGGGAAGGGATCTTACCCCTGGACTCGGCACTGGTGAGGCCGCACCTCGATGACTGGGTTCAGTTTTGGGCCCCTCACTACAAAAAGGCCATTGAATGACTCGAGCGTGTCCAGAGAAGGGCAACGAAGCTGGTGCAGGGTCTGGAGCACAGGTCTGATGGGGAGCGGCTGAGGGAACTGGGGGGGTTTAGTCTGGAGAAGAGGAGGCTGAGGGGAGACCTCATCGCCCTCTACAACTCCCTGAGAGGAGGGTGCAGAGAGGGGGGATGAGTCTCTTGACCCAAGGAACCAGCGCCAGGACAAGAGGGAATGGCCTCAAGCTGTGCCAGGGCAGGGTCAGACTGGCTCTTAGGAAGTATTTCTTTCCAGAAGGGGTTGTTGGGCGTTGGAATGGGCTGCCCAGGGCAGGGGGGGAGTCCCCATCCCTGGAGGGGTTGAAGAGTCAGGTTGACCCAGCGCTGAGGGATGTGGTGGAGTTGGCAACGGTCAGTGTGAGGTTCATGGTTGGACTGGAGGTGCTTCAAGGGCTTTTCCAACCTGGATGCTTCTGGGGTTCCGTGACCGCTGTTGGAGACCGCCGCGAGCTCCCGCGCGGCCGCTGGGCGGAGCCGGGGGCGGGGGCGGAGCCGGGGCAGTGCAGGCCCTGGCCGCCATTGGCTGTCTCCGCTCAGGCCGTGGCCGCCATTGGCTGTCGCCACGCAGGGCCGGCGGCCGCTGCCTCGCCCCGCCCCTCCCCCACCGCGGTGCGGGGCGTAGCCGGCGGCGCGGGAGCTCTGTGGGGGCAGTAGCGGCGGCGCGGCCTGGCCCGGCCCGGCCGCTCCTTTGGCCGCGCAGCGCCCCGCCGGCGGGATGGCGGCAGCCCGGCGGGTGGCGAGCGGCCCGGCGGGCTGCAGGCAGGCTATCGTCTGGCGCAACGTGGTGCTGATGGGGCTGCTTCACCTCGGCGCCGTCTACGCGCTCAGCCTGGTGCCGAGGGCGCAGCTCCTCACCCTCCTCTGGGGTGAGTGCGGGGCGGCGGCGGCGGCTTCCCGGCGGCCGGGACCACGGCGCAGTCCCCGCTCGGCTTGGCTTGGCTCGGCTCGGCTCGGCTCGGCTCAGCGCGGAGGGTGCCCCCCGCCCGGGGCTGGCGGTGGGGGTGCGAGCCGCGCCTTGGTTTCTGTGTCTTTCTCCGCCGTTTCTTTGTGCGGTCGTTCCGCCGTGTCTGGCGGGGCGGCGGGCAGGCGTGGGCCGAGCGCCGGGACGGGGGGACGGGGGTACGGGCGGACCCCCGGGGGGGCGGGCGGACCCCCGGCGAGGCCAGGCAGCCTCCGCCGCTTTTGTTCCCGTGCCCCGCCCGAGGCGCCACTGCCAGCGCCGCGCCGGGCCCTCCGTTGCTGTAGAAACAGGAGGCACTCTCCTGTTCCATTGATCAGGATTTTCGGTTGAAACAGTCAAGCAGCTGATACTTCGGTTTAAAAGTCTGATAGCGAACGCGTTTGTCTTCCCTTTGCTGCTTCCTCGTGTTACTTTGTGAACACACGCGTCTTTCTGCTCCGGTTGGGAGTAGGAAATCACCCCGTCCTTTGTCTCTTGGGGAAGGCGATACCTCTTCTTGTTAGGGAATATTTAAAAGTCGAGGATGAGCTGTAAGACTTGGGAAGGAGAAAATAAGTCCAGCGGTGCTTTCCGAGGTGAGGTGGCTTGCTGCGGCTGTCTCCTTGCTCGCTGTGAAAAGCTGAGGATGCGGTTTGGGAAAGAGAATGTGAAATACAGCATCTTTGCTTCCAATCTGTGGTGAAGTCCTCCATTTCTTCACAAGAGAACAATGCTGGGAGGAGAGCCATGTAGAAGCGCTGCAGCATCGTGCAAGGTTTCTCGGGGTTTGTGAGACTGATGGATGGTGGACATCAGTATCATCCCTCGCTGGGCAGAATGGTGTCTTGAGTCATGTAAATGTGGGTGGCCAAGAGGATAAAAACTTGAATGCTACCTACAGTAATGCAATTTCTTGGGTAAAAGACCTACTTTGGGGAGTTTTTCAGTGAATGGAGAATGTGATGGCCTGGCAATCTTTTATACAAATAGAGGAAAGAAGGATGCTGCGTGGAACTCGCAGGGAATTTGAGTTGTTAGGATGCCATCAGTAGCGTTGAGGTGACTCTCAGCCCCAGCCAAATGCTTTAGAAATCACGTTTATTTCTTCTGTTTGAGGAATTCCTAAATCTGTTTTTTCACTGTTTCAGCTTTTGATACTCACTCTGTCTTTGAAATAGCCACCATTGCTGTTTGCAGTTGGGAAATGAACCCTTGGGAAAGGAACCCTTCTGTCAGCATCCTCTGACAAGTTCTGTTGCTGGGGACCTGATATTTGACTGGCTGGCTGGTTTGCACAAGCCATTACCTGCCTTGCTTGTGACCAGAAAAGGTTTGAGGTTTGGAGGGTGGTCGTGTTTTGCCTAGTTTCCTTCTGTGAGCACTACTTCTCTCCCCTGCCTATTCCTGGTCCAGTTTAGGCTGATTTCATAGTTTACCTTGGCTGTAGCTTGATGACTGGGGAGACCAGGAGAGCCTGTGGGAGCTGCATGACCAGAACACATAGCCTGCAGTCTGTTTTCAACCCTTTTAGGTCCTGTAGCTTGTGGGCAGGTGGGCTTTGTTCTTATCTGTTTTGCCTTTCCAAGAAGACAAATTGAAATCATCTCTGATTTCACTGTGTCTTAATTACACAACTCCCTAAGGCTGGGAGCCGAAGGGTTGAATTACCAATTCAGCCCTCCATCCTCCAAGGTATTTTTTCCTAGTCGAGATTAAACAGATGCTAAATAGTAAACGGGTCTCAACGACTTTGCAACTTTAATGCCTTTCTTTCTGAGAGTGAGAGCCTTCCATTTCTCAACATCGTTATTTTTAACAGACCGCAAATTTTTCCCAGGAGTTTGCCTGGTGGTTTTTGCAGGGGGTGAGTGCGTGGGCTCCGACTGCCCTGGCCAGCTGGACACTACGGGCCACTCTTGCAGCTGCCTGCTGCGAGGTCTGTCCACCCTCAGAGATGGTGGGCAAGGCAAAAACACAGGATCTCCTGCAGAGTATGTCAAGACAAAAGTAGCTTGCTGTCATGCTGGAGACCCGTGTCCAGGGTCCCTCTGAGAGACTCTCTTGGGGTTGCTGTTGCTGAAGTTAACAAACCCACCTTGCTCCGCTCTGGAAGGGGCCAACCAGTGGAATGGTGGAAGGAAGAAACGTCCATCAGAGGTGTCCCTTGCCCTCTCCAGTTTTCCACATCATCTTCCCTGCACAGACCAGCTGTGGGACTGCCTTTCTGGGGGCCGTGGCTGCCAGCCAGCCTCTGGAGCAGGGCTGGCACAGCATGGAAGTTGGGTGGCAGGTAACAGTGTAGTGTTGGGTAGTGCAGAGACACAGGTACGCTGAAGGGTGCGGATGGAGGAGCTGCAGCCCTCGTTGCATTCATCCGTGGTCTGCTTTTTCTTCTCAAGCTTGCCTGGGGCTTGGGAAGCTTCCCAGTGATCTTATGCAAGCCCTTGCCTTGCTCTGTCCCGTGCTCCCCTGTGGAGAAGCTGCAGGAGCAAGTGTGTGGAGGTTGGCTTGTGGTGCTGGGTGTGACCGCCGTGGGGTCTGGCAGGAAGCGGGCAGCTTCTTATGACTCACCACTGCCTGCTTGGCTTTTTACTTTCTCTTTCACCGGAGATATGAACATCTCTCAGTTCGGTTGGTGGGTTCTTGGCCAGGGCTGACTGGGTGCTTCCCTCCCTCCGCGCAGGGTTTGCTTTCCTCCTTCCCACCCCTGAAGGCAGTTGGTAATCCCTGATTCACTGCCGCTTGTTAAGCTTAGAGCTGAAATGCCACTGTGCCACCTCAAAAACAGCTGATAAAGCGAAACTGCCAGCTCAGCAGGGCTCATTTCCATTGGTAATTTATTGACATTTGTCCAGCTGTACATAATAGACAATGGAAAAATGCTGCCAAGTGAAGGCTCAGCTGGTTGTTTACTCAGGATTATCTGAGCTATCCTGTTCCCATCGCCTCCCGCACCAGCACCTTGAGGCCCATGTTACAGCTTCCCACACCCCACAAGGAGCCGGAGTTGCACAAGGGATCCCCAAACAGCATTCTGGGTGGTGCAACCACCTCACCCAGGGACCACTGGGAATTGAGTTATCTTTCAAGGGATGTACAGATAAACTGTTTAAAAATATAGGCTTTCGGGGCCATCCCCATGCCTTGGTGGAATTTGGTTTCAGTCCAAGCTGAACAAAACCAATAAAATTGCTCATGTCAGAATTTTCCATGAGCTGGGAACTGCCTTGACCCAAGAGGCAGCAGATGGTATGTGCGAGGCATTGAGCAGCCCTGGGCTGTGCCCATGGGACAGCCGTGTAGCCAGCAATGTGCCTTTGAAATGTCTCTTGCTCCACCAGCCTGACCGCACTCACAGGGAGCCCTCTTGCCTTTCTGTTTGCCAGCCTGACCTGTGGTTTGGTGCAGGAGGGTGTGAAGACCCAGTCACCTTCCCTTTTTTCCCCCTGATCCACAGCCAGACAGCTTGCGATACATGGTCCCTCCTTCCCTGTGGTGCTTTACTGTCCATGTTCGTGCCGTTCTGTAGCTGACACTTGCTGCTTTGGGGCATCCCTGCGCTCCAGGTTCCCAGCATTGGAAAGGGATGGGAACTGTTGAGGAAATGTGCTTCGAGGCTTGTCTGCCCCCAGTCCCACCAGTAGGCACTCAGCAAAGCCCAGAGCATGGCGCAGCCCAGGTCCCAAGGATGTGGGATTTCCCCTTCAGGTCTATTTTTGGTCCTCCTACTTTTGCAGGGCTTTGGGCTCCTGGTGCTTAGCAGCCCCTGTAGAGAGGTTTGAGGGGAGGGATCATAATTCTCTGCAGACTCGCCTCGGGAACCGAAGCAGGGTGGGAGCACCTTGCTATTAGTGGGGCCAGAAACCAGGCAGTGGCGTGATGGGTCTGCCAGCTGGGTGGGGCACGGAGGTTCCCCAGGAATGAACTCGTGCAAAGGGGTCTTTGTGGCAAGCTGGGACTGTGGATGTGGCTGTGGTTCGCCTGTGGCCTCTTTTGGGCCGGACTGGCTGCACCTCCTTTCACAGACCACTTGGTAGGAAACTGTGTGCAGCTCACCCGTATAAGTTTGTCCATTAAATTGATGCTTCTTAAGCACAAACCTCTTTGCTCCAGCCAGTTGCAGTCCCAGCGAGATTATCTGTTTGGGTTAGGAAAGCAAAGCTAAAAACTCTGAAATCCCTGTACAGAGAAAATTACCAGCACGTTTCACTACAGGATCTAACATTTCCACAGCTAACAGGCTTTTTTGATGAAGACTTTTTCTTAAAGACACCATTCTGGGGGATCACATGATGCATAAGGATCTCAAATTCTGTTTGGAAAAAGATGCTTTTTAGCCTTCACAGGGGGCTTGTGAGGAAGCACTTAAAGTAGCCAAATGCATTATAGGATATAGAAAAACCCCACGAAAGATTAAGCTGTTTACCTGTTTTAAAACCTTTTTTTCCAGGCTGCCAAGCATTACTAATACTAACAACTTTAAAAACCGGCACAGGCATGGCCACCCAGAAACCCTGTATCATTGGGATGTGCTTCGCCTGAGAGCTGAGCAGATGTCGGTTCACTTGCTGATACGCCGTGCCAGAGCCTGGGGTTGGGGAGGAGGATGGCCTTGCTCTAATGGTGTTTATATGGGAGGGGAGGCTCGTTGCTGTTATTTTGCAGTGTTTAGGAGACGTTTTAGTACTCTTGAGAATGCCAGATTGATCATGTTCAGCCGTGGTGGGCCCCATGCCACGCTTTACCCACGGCTTTCCCCTGTGCTTGAGTGCTGGCTGGCTGAGAGCACAGACGGAGTGGCGGTGCTGCCCAGCTGCATCCCTGCCAAAACGCAAGCTGCTCCCAGGCACGGCTCTAGATCCAAATCCTGCTGCCTGGATCCCTTAGATAAGAGATTAAAGCAGTTGTGGTTTTAGCACTTCGGGTTACTGTGGTGCCTGGAGGCCATCGCTGAGATCATCATCTTTCTCAGCCTTTCTGGTAGCATGTCTTTGTAATGAGGCACATGTTGCTGTTGTGCACCGCAGATGCAAGTTTTACTGGTCTTGCACATTTTGGAAGTCTTGTATATTCTTGAGTGCCATCTGCTGGCTTTTTGGTTATTAACTGGTTTTATTCATTAACCTTTTCTACACGCAGTGTTAGAAACTGCACAGGTAGCTGTCAATAAAAAGTCCTAGCTCTGAGGAAGTTCTACTCAGTGCCTCTGAGACCTCTGTAGATGAAGGAGAGTGGAAATGAAACTTCTCTTACTGTCACTCCTGCTGCCACTGGCAGGAGCACCCTCTGGGTCCTGCAAAGTGGTTATGCTCAGGTGGTTTCTGTAGGCAAGGTTTTGGGTCAGGAAACAGGTAGTGAATCTTTTCCTCTTGGATACCTCTACAGAGGTGTCTGGCCATCTTGGTGGGAGGGGCTTAATGAGCAGAAGGACCTTCCCTTGCCTTACTCCCACGAGAGATCTCCCATCTGCCAGCTCACAGAACGGTCCTTCTTGTCTGTGAGCAGCTCTGGGAGGTTTCTGTGGCATGCAGGAGGCCAGCCTTGTTGTCCATCAACCCCTAGCTCCGTTGTGCTTTCAGCAGTTCAAGCTAGCAGCTGGACCACTAGATGAGTGGAGAACAGGCTGACCTTCAGAACAGGAACTGCATCTCTGAGATGCACATCAGCATCGGGGAATAGCCCTGCTTATCCCCAGAGTGGGTTTGGACTGGCTTTTCCTCCCCTGCCCTGTTTGAAAGCGTTGTTTTACAGCTGTCTGTCTTAATAGACAAGTTCTTGGCTTGTTCCTTCCCTGCTAGCATCAAGAGCTGAACTCCCATCATCTCTGACCAGAACAGAGTCTTTTCTCAAACAGTACTTCTCTCCTTAAAAATATTAAGTGCCCTGGAGCTGGCTGTGGCTGTAAGGTTCTGTTTCCCGGCCTTTTGCGTCTGGGAATGGTCTGAGCCCTGTGTCCGCTGCAGAGCTGGGGAACATACCCTCCTCCTAGCGATGCACACACATGAGAGCGGTCTTGGGCCTGTTCCAGATCCTGCTCGGAGATGCTGTGCTATAGAGGACACTCCTGCCTGTCAGATGTTCTCCCTTCCCTAGCATTGAAGCCTCTCTTGTTTTATCTGCTGCTGGAGATGATTCCTTAAGGTCTTGTCTGTGAACTTCACGTTGTTCTGCTGTAAGTACATATTTTTGTTCCCTGTCTTCATTTACTCCCCAGTGCATTGGTGGCGCTCTGTTTTGTTTCCTTCTTGCTTGCATGCTGTGTGTCACGTGGTCACCATGAGCACGATAAAGAAATGGAGGAAAAAACCCCTAATGGCCATGTGGGTGCGGAGTGTGTGTGTGCTGAGCCCTGGATGCGTGTGATGGCCTTTCGGTCCTGTTGTTCTCAGGAGGTGGGTTCAAGTCACTGCTAACGAGTTCTTGCAAGTTGGGCAGCATGAATGTGTGAGTGAGTAGTGAAGCTGTTCATGTTTAGACGCTAGGATGTTCCCCCCACATAAAGCACTGCCAGGCCCTTGGCTGCTCTGAGCCATGCTCCAGGCAAACCAGAATATATATATGAAATACTCTTTCCGTTTGACCTGTGTGATGAGGACGGAGAGGAGAGCTGGATCCAGGAAAGGTAGAAATCCCCATCTCTACTCCTACTGAATCTGACAGGGATTGTTGGCTTCCAGGCTGCCCCCAACATTGGGGACCTGGGAGAAGCATCCCTTTGAAGCAGCCCTGTGAAGGAAAGAGCAGGGGAGGTTTCTCAGCACCCCCAGAGCTGGCTGTGTCAAACACGTAGAAGCCCAGCCAAGGGCTGCAGCAGCCCTCTGTGACCCTGGCCCCCAGCTCTTGAGAGTGTGCAGGCAGGCTCTGGGGAGGCAACAGAGGTTGGTGGCTCTAGCTTTTGGTCTCTGGTTACATGCAGAGGTGGGGATGGCAGTATACAGGCTCTGAGGAGCTTCTGTGGATAAGTCGGGATGGACTTTGCTCCAGGTAGAGGGAATGCATGTCAGAGGTGTGTCAGCATCGAATTCTCTGGGGCTGGGAGCAGATCAGATGCCTCTTCTCCAGGAGGTGCTTCCAGGCAGAATGGTGTGAGCCGTGCAGACCTGCTTGTCTGGGACTGCTGCAACTGCTGTCAAGGAGGCAAAAGCCTTGCTCTCCCCTGGGAGGGCTGGGCTGGAAAATGTCGGCTCGCCCACCAGAATTTAGTATGCATCCTCATCACTGCCACTCTGCCTTCCCTCCCTACAATTACAGTTGCACTTGTAATTAACACTGATGTTATAATTGAAACCAAGCAATTTATTGCAATCGGATTTTTTTTGCCACGTAGGCTAACAATAAAATGTCCTGCCCCACTGGAGAGCTGAAACATTGACAATTACTATGCTAAGGAAAGCAAGGCTGATATAAAAGAGAGGGGAGGGCTGTTTGTCACATGCTGACATCTGGAATCCTGCGTGCCATCCCTCTTGTGCAGGAACCTCAGCACCAGGATGGAAATTTCTGGAGGGAGACTGAAGTGAGGATCTTTCTTGACCCATTTTTGGCCACAGGCTCCTCAGATGATGTTCTGAGCAGCTCGGAATAAAATAACCTGGCCTTGGCAATTGGGGGAGCTCTTCTTGACTGGACTCTTTCTTCGCCTGGCTCTTCAGCTCTGTTCTTTGGCTGACTTTGTATTTTTGAGTGTTTCATATCCTCCCCAATCCAGCCTTCCCTGTGCCTGTGGGATCCTGCTGTGTCAGTGGAAGGGGTTGCAGTGTTTGGCTGCTCCTACCTTGCCCTCTGCATCTGGAGTAGTTCCTAGGATGTCTCCTATCACGGCCACACAGCTGAATCTGCGAAGAGACTTCTGCCTGGGCCCTTAGGTGGCATTGCAGAAGCAAGGGAGAAGGCACCTGGAAGGGGTTTGTGCTGCTCTAACCAGCAGCAGTTGCTGCAGTCCAGGGCTGGAGTGGACATAGAAGCTTGCTGTGTCCTCGTGGACACCCGTGAGCTTGGAGTGAAACTGGAGGCCAAGGTAAGACAAGGTGTTTCTGAGGCTTATTTCATGTTCTTCATAAATGGAGGGAGAGGAATGGGGATGCAGAAGGGCTGCAGCTCTTGTAGAGAAGTGCTTGGGCAGAGCAGTAAAAGCAGATCCTGGTGGGAAAGTCTGGAAATAGGTGCTCTGAGCCCTGGCAGCACATGGGGTGGAGGGAGAGCAGTCCTGGGCTCCCACTTGGTGCCTATTGCTTGCTCTCTTTGGGTGATCCTTCAGGCAGGGCCACTACCAGGGCACTGGAGAAGGGAAATGTATGGGTGTGGGAACAGCGCAGGTTGGAAATGGCAGCATGTCTTGTGAACATGTCAGAAACTCTGTATTTTATAGGGGATTGAGGGTATAAAAAGGGGGTTTGCCTTTTAATAATTTTTTTGGCCAGCACCCTGAAGTTATAACTCCTTTCCAGGAGCGTTTGGTTGTAGGTGTGGAAAATAGGACCTTTATGGTCAACTGAAGCAATCAGTTGGAATAGTCATAGATGATTATTTTCATTCTGAGCCGCTTCTTCCTCTGCTGCAGTCAGTTGGACTTGGCCGCAGTGAGGCAGGCATGCAAGTGTGGCCAGACTTCCTCGCAGGAGCCATAGCAAGGCTCTCCTTGTTTTCCGTTGGCTTTGGCTCCTACCTTTGATGCACAGGGATAGACTTGTGTGCTTGAGTTGGCCGAAAACTGCCTGGCCACTATACAGCAGGCAGATGAAAGCCGGTCTCCTTGTGCAGTGTAAACACAGGTGGTGCTGGGGAAGTGGGGAGGGGGGAAATACAAAAAACATCCTGCTGGCGGCAGAGACCCAGTGTGTGGGCCTTCTCCCTGTGCCAGAGCTCGCTGTGGGGGCTTGGCTAGGGCTGTTTGGGCTGGCTGGGCGCAGTGGGTAGTTGTTCAGGGAGCGTGGTGAGCAGTCATCCAGCGAGTGCCCCCGGAGAGCTGGCAGCATCAGCCTGCTCACTGCACTGCAGGCAAAGGTGTCCTCCTCTCCCCTGGCACCATCCTCTAACCTGATGGCTCTGGGCAACTGCCCACGTGTTCAGCTGGATGCAAGAGACCCCCATGCCTTCTGACTTTAATGAGGTGAGCGCTTATAGCCCATCTCTGAGGCTCAAACTGCCAGAAGGAGAGAAAACTGGTAGAGGCTGGTTTTTTGCAACAGGTTTTTCTCTGAGCTCTGTTTGGCTTTGGAAAAGGGAGGAAAAGGTGTAGGAGCTGACAGCATACAAGTGAAGTAGGCCCAAAGCATCTGGGCAAGATGCGGTGATACAGAGGGATGGTAATGTCGCCCAGAGTCTGAAGTCCTGAGAAGCCAAAACCATCAGAGCTCTGCTTTGGCAACTGCTAGCTGGCCTGGGAGGGCACCGGGTTGGAGCAGGGTCTGTCCTGTGCATGGATCCTGTGATCTGGTGGATCTCGTTCAGCAGGGACCTGGGACACAGGGGTGCTGCTGCCTCCCCAGGGAATCACAGAATCATCAAGGTTGGAAAAGACCTTGAAGATCCTCCAGTCCAACCATGAACCTCACACTGACCATTCCCAACTCCACCAGATCCCTCAGCACTGGGTCAACCTGACTCTTCAACCCCTCCAGGGATGGGGACTCCACCCCTGCCCTGGGCAGCCCATTCCAACGCCCAACAACCCCTTCTGGAAAGAAATACTTCCTCAGAGCCAGTCTAAACCTTCCCTGGTGCAACTTGAGGCCATAAATCGTGCCTGGACGCCCAGCAGTTCAGAAGGGGATTGCTTCCTGCTGATCCCTGCTCCTTTCCTGTGCCCCATGCCTGGAGTTCATAAAAGGTCAAAGCTTTCAGTTTGCCCAGATCACAAGTATGTAGCACAACACTTCTTTGTTTCTAATAGCTGAGAACCTGCTGTTCCCTGGCTCTGTGCTTTGGGTGGTCTTGCCAGTGTGCACAGTGTGAGCGGCAGGCTGAAGCCATTCCCCTGCCAGGTACCCAGCTGCCTAAGGGGCAGGCTTTGGGCAGTGATGGGCAGGGCTGCTAAATAACCAGTCCTTCGCTGGGGCAGAGCTGCCTGCTGAATGAAGGGCTCTGGAGTGCCGTGCTAATGGCTTAAACGCACTATTTCTTTGCTCCATCCTTGGGAAAAAAAAAAAAAGACAAAATTGTCATGAATTCTTTCTCGGCATTTATAGAGCACTTAAAAACCACCAGAGCCCTAGCTGGTGTGTACATTGAGGACAGCGGCGAGGTCACTGGGAGAGAATTGAAATCTGCCTGTGGTTTTGTATAATGCAGGGTTTGGCTGAGCTGAGAGAAGCTACACACAAGCATCAAAAATTTCAGAGAAACCAGAGCATCTTCCAGCCTTCTCTTTTGATCTAAAAATATGTATAAACTGTTCAGCATCTTAAGGCAATCTTCAGTTGCTGGTGAGTTCAGGGAATCTGTATTTGCTTCCTAGGGGAATTTTGGCATTCACTGGAATCCTTGCTGTCAGCCATGATTTCCATTGCTCTCTTGGCTTTACTTATGTCACATTGGCTGCAGTTGTCAATATGAAAGTTTCTGCTATTCCAGCCGGAATAAAGTCTTTTGTATACTCAGCCAAAAGGGTGGCTCTGGGGAATGTTCCTGAAAATGTGTACGCAGGCATGTGCATCCAGGCAGAGACAACCTGGATTTCATGAACTGGTGATGGCAGGGCCAAGAAAATGTGACAGATGGCTCTTCCTGGGGCTCCTTCACTACACTACAGAGGGGCAGGAGAAGGGCCTCGTCTGAACTCATCTTCTCTGCAGCTCTAAAACTCCACTTTCCCTTTGCCTTTGATGTGCTTCCTCTTATCTCTTTCTCTCTTGGTTCAATTTAGAGTAGCTCAGAGAAGGTGTAGATCTAATTTTAGATGAACCTGCTTCTGGCCTGAGATTTCACATGTTTGGTTCTTCACAGGAATGCATGGCTTCCCGTGAGAGCTGTCATGAGCTATACAGTGGGCAGCTCAGGGAATTGGTGCTACTTTTTAATTCTCCACTGGTGCTTTTTAATTCTCAGTTGCTAGTTTGACTCCAGCCCAAGGTGCTTCTGATGCCAGCCTTTGGTAGTTAGCAGGGCTCAGCGAACAGTGCGTTGGCCAATTGACTCCGTCTGCTAGCAGAGAAGTTTTTCCTTCCCAGAGATCCCAGGGCCAGAGCACTAATTCAGCATTTCCTGGCAGCAATTTAGGGACTAAGGTGGAAAATTTCTCCCTCCTTAGTAAACGTAGTTCCAGGTCAGGAAATAAGACTTTTTTGGTAGAATGATGTGGATTAAGTGCTGTGTTACTGTTCACATCTCTCCGGTGTGGAGGAGGAGATCTCCAAGGTTGCCTTGGAGGGTGACAGAAGTAGAGACGTGTACTGGAGACTTGGTATCTAATCCAGATCTAATAATGCTGCGTGTTGGCTCTGGCCCTCTTGTTAATGCAGTGCATGACAGCAACCAGTGTTTTTAAATGAGATATTTGGATAGACCAAGTGTTGGTCTAATTTGGCATGGGAAAACTTTCCTTTCTGAGGGCAGACATGGCATTTTAAGAAAATATATCCCCAAACTTGGTGTTTCTAATGATAGTGCAAAAAAGTGTTGTTGTACCAGGCATCATGAAATTATTGGCTGTATTTCTGGTCTGAGCCTTGATGTTGAATCAGGAGAGAATCTTCTACTGCTATCTGTGTGCATAGTGAAGTGGAGGATCTCTGAGGTGTTCAGAAGAGGCCAAGCATGGTGCAGCTACTGAAATGGATGGCAGTGCTGCCCTTAATTTCAGTGGGAATGGAGTTAGGCACCACTCAAGGCTACTGGAAGTGCTTTCCCTGCTTTGGTCAGATTAGCTGATGTGGTTGTTTAGTCCTAAATCTGCCACTGAATAACAGCAAAAACCTACAAGTTGAGGAAGAGAAGGCAGATACAGGATATGCAGATGTAATTTAATTTTTAGAAAGGAAAAGATCTGAACCATAAAATACAGAAGTGTTACATATTTATGGCAGTCAGTCAGCTTTGCAATGCTCGCTTTGTACTTGAGTCTGTATTTCTCATTCAGTTCTTGTAGCCTGATGGAAGACCTTGTGTTTTATGCGTTCAGTTATTAAAATTCCCTAGCAGGCAATTTTGATCTGGCTGAATAAGCAGAGGTAAAATGCTGGTGTGGAAATGGACAAATGTTGTGTGTCCATCCCTGTTATTTTTAATCCTCAAATTGTTATTTAGACAAATAAGTCAAGTTGTGGTATCCCTTTATATACAGGGATGAAAAAAAAAAAAAGAAAGGCCTGTGCTGAGGTGGAAATTTGTTGCTAGGCTTTGTTACAGAGGTTTGCGTGAGACTTTGCTGGCTATTCCAGCAGTGGAGAGAGTATTTCCACCAAATGGTATCCTTTTGCAAGATGTCTTCATCATGCAACAGCATTTTTTAAGGTCAGTTATGTTCAGCTGCCCTATTGTTGAAGAGGTAACATATGTCTACGGGTGAAGCACAGCCCTTAGGTTGGTTAATTTTTCTTTCCAAAGCAAAAGATGTGCTTTCTTGATCATTAGTGTCACTAGAATTCACGTTGTCTTAAGAAATTACTCCCTCCTGTATCCATGGGATCTTGCCTTCTGACCCTTGAACTGCCAGAGACACTGTGTGTGTGTGCCAAAATCTATAAACCTTTGCTGAATGTCACTTCAAGCACTCCCACCTGGGGCTAGGAACCCATCAGACCTTGTAGGCTTTTAAGCAGTGTTGGCAACGTTGTTGCCCAGCAGTGAGACCTCCAGCAGAACCAGGGTGCTATAGGGTTCTGAAACTGTTCTCAGAATGATAGCAGTAGGAGAGCTAAGGTTTCTCCAGGATAGCAACTGAAAGCTGAAGATGCCACTTGAGGAACAGCTCCCTGAGCAGATACAAAATAAAGCTGCATGGCAGTTGTGAGTGGGGTTTTGCACTGTGGGGCTGGCAGGGAGTGGCTGTGGGTAGAGGCTGTGACACAGAGTTTGGGAGAAAGGCCCCCGCAACCAGAAATCAAATGGACTCCAACAAGAGGTTCAAACAGGGTCTGGTTTTGTGGCTGGAGTATGCAGATTTCTTCCCCTGTGTTTCTCACCACAATGAGTGCGCTGGATGTTTTTTCTGGTCTGTGTTTCATTGTTGGTGCTCCTGGCTTTCTTTGCTGGCTTGTGATCTTTCCTTCTGCCAGAGTCTCCATCTCCACTGAGTGGGATGCTGTGGGGAGACAGAGGAAGCGCTCAGCAGCCCGAAGAGAGATCTGGCAGCCCCAGCTGGGGGTCCCCTACCTGCTCACCTGAGCTATAGGGCTATAGCTGTCAGTGGTTGTGGCTAGTCCTAGGAGAGAGCAGAGCTCATGCAGCTTGTTCTGAGCTCTCTGCACTGGGCTTTGCACCAGCTCGGGACTAAATGAGGCTGACGTCATCAGAATGAGACATAAAACCAAGGCCCTGACCCTTGGTGGCTATCTTGATCCAAGATCTGTCACCATTCTGGTAAGAGCAAGTGTGATAACAACTCTGGGACAGCCTCCAGCCTTGGTAATTACTTTCCACATACTCTGTGAAATGCCACATCTTGAAGTCCACCAGTGTGCAGGTGCTGCTAGTGCAACAGTTACTGGGCTGTGTCATCTTTTTTCCTCCCTTTTAAATTTTTTTTTTTTTTCCTTTTGTCTCCTCTGAATAGCAACTCCTCTGACCCCTGTTGGGAAAAAGTATTTGGCTAGGTAAGCCACTGTTCTGGTGTCATAAGGCTTGGCAATGAAGTTGGTGCAGAGTCTGGAGCACATGTCTTATGAGGGAATTGGGGGGATTTAGTCTGGAGAAGAGGAGGCTGAGGGGAGACCTCATTGCCCTCTACAACTCCCTGAGAGGAGGGTGCAGAGAGGGGGGATGAGTCTCTTGACCCAAGGAACAAGCGCCAGGACAAGAGGGAATGGCCTCAAGCTGCGCCAGGGCAGGGTCAGACTGACTCTTAGGAAGTATTTCTTTGCAGAAGGGGTTGTTGGGCATTGGAATGGGCTGCCCAGGGCAGGGGGGGAGTCCCCATCCCTGGAGGGGTTGAAGAGCCGGGTTGACCCAGCGCTGAGGGATGTGGTGGAGTTGGGAACAGTCAGTGTGAGGTTCATGGTTGGACTGGAGGATATTTAAGGTCTTTTCCAACCAAGATGATTCTGGGATTCTATCATGTCTTGTTTGGAGTAGCTAGCTCTTTCTCCCATGTGTTTTTTCCCCATCATTGGTACTGCTGAGACAGAGGTGGTCTGGGAGTTCCTGCCCTGCTTCCTGGCACTTGATGTAGTACAACCCCATGGTGGCTGACCTAGGATTTGTAAACACTTGACTTAAAACCCAGTCAGTGATTTGCTACATCAGGACCAGAAAAACATTTGTTGCATTTTGTAACACGCAAAAAAAGCTCAAATGTTCACAAAACTTGCCTAGTCCCAAGGTCTGTTTGGAAAATGGGGGTGTGGTGGGATCTGTTTGGTACAACTCACCTAGATCAAACTGTGAGGATAATGGCTCTCCAGGCTTGTGTCAGGTTCAAAGTAGTCACCTTGCTACAGAATCCCAGAATCATCTGGGTTGGAAAAGCCCTTGAAGCTCCTCCAGTCCAACCATGAACCTCACACTGACCGTTCTCAACTCCACCAGATCCCTCAGTGCTGGGTCAACCCGACTCTTCAATCCCTCCAGGGATGGGGACTCCCCCCCTGCCCTGGGCAGCCCATTCCAACGTCCAACAACCGGTTGACTAGTGTCCAAATCCCTTATTTCTGCAAGGGACCGTGAGGTTTTTAGTCATGTATGAGAGATGCCAGCAGTGAAACTGGCAAGCGGTTATTCCTTTCTCTGCCTTCGGCCCTCCTCTCCCTCACCACCCCTGTGCAGGCAGGGATTGCAGGCACGGAGTGTGAGTCGGTGCCAGGCTCCGCCTGTCGTCACCCCACGGGAACAGTCATGACGTTATTCTGTATAAAACATCTTCATGTTTTATGTATTGACAGTAGTGCCATTGTGAATGTGCAATTGATTTTGTTTCACCACTACTATTTTTGTGTTTCATGTTTTGTTCCTCGCGGATAATTGTGATTTGCTCCATGTAACTAGGTTATGTTTGACATTGTTAATGTGTGGATAGTTGCTATCAGACACAGTGTCTCCTTGTAATCTGTGCCTAAGAAGGATGTCAGTCTCTTTCAGCAGCCAGCATTGTCTGGTCAGATGTGCAGAATGAACCCAGTGCTTGTTGGACTTGTTTTGGTTGATTTGGGTTTTTTTAATAACCAGATAAAAGTCAAAAGCAATCTGGAATCTGCTGGATTCACAAACAGTAGTACAATGTTTCTAATGTGGTCCCAGGTTTCAGAAACTGAAGAGTTTCTAATTTTGATATTCAGCATAACAACAGAGTTGAAATGTTTGGGGGGGGGGGGGAATACCTGCTCCAATTTAAGCAACTATGTAGAGCAGAGGATGGTTTCCCAATGCCTGTGAAGTAGCTACAGGTTGTGGCAATATCTCTCCATATCATCGTAAGAGGTCGGTCCCCTGGACACTCAGGTTTTCAGAAGAGCTTGGCACTGGACATAACAAAGGTTTTCTGCAAATCCAGCCATGGGAGTAATGAGCTGTTCTGAAAAAGATGGCTCAGATGTTTTATGCTGTTGATCTCCCATCCCATCCATTTTTAAATGGTTTGCCAGGTATAGTTTTCATTGCTTCTCTCTGGCAGTGAGATGATACCTTTGTGCCTGCAGTTCAAAATCACACCGATGTCTTGCTGCCTTATCATATTGCACACTGAGAATATTTTATGAGCTGTCAGTGATCTTCCTTGCAGGCTCGTGCTTCCCCAGGCATTTCATCCTCACTGCAGATCCCTGTCTGCAGTTATCGCCCCCTGAACTACATTACTTTGCTTTTTCTATCTAGGCAGATCTTTATTTTGAACCTTACTTTCCCTGTTTCTGCATAGATCGTTTTGTGTTTCTTAGCTCTCTTACTGCTGCTCCAAATTTAGCATCATCTGCAGTTGTAATTAATATGCTGCTTGCCTTTGTTTCAGGTCATTAATAAGGATGTTGAATAAAGATCATCTGCCTATTGATTCTGGCATGTTCCCATAAATAGCATCTGTGCGCAGGCACAGTGTACTTGGAAGCCTAGCAACCCGCCGGCTCCTCGTTTGTACAGTAGTTTAACCTCATGTATCTGGTCTCTCTTGCATCCTCTCTTTGTCCCCGTGCACTGGTTCTCTCTTTTTGTCCTTTTACACAGGCTTACTTGTTGTTTTCTGTTCCCTCTCTTAAATGCTTCTCCCACTGCTCCCGTTCAGAAGTACTTTGCTGTGCTCTATCAAGTGAGCTCGCGGTTGGAAATGCTCCTGTCAGACCTTGTTCTTCTGCAGGGCTTTAGGGGGGACAGTGTGCTACCTGTCCAAGGGAGTGATGCGTTGGGGTCTTGCTCACCGTGGAGGCATTTCACACCACCTTACTCCATTAAGCGTGGTTTGTGTATTGCAGAGCTTGCAGGGTGAGGGAGAAGGAGGAAGTAAAATTCCTATGTTTGAGAGTAATTCTGCCTTCAGGTCTTGAGAAGTAGGGAGAAACAAGGAGGAACCCTCTTAAAACCTCTGCTCTGCCAGATTAAATCATCCTTCTTTGAAACAGATCCTGGTTTACCATCCAGTCAAAGGCAGCTCTGGGCTTGGTGTTTGAGTTGTGCAGAGCCCAGAGCTCTTGGCACAGCTCTGCTGTTTCAGGTACTTGCACTCAGGTCTCAGACTTCTCCCGGACTGGCAGCAAGCCCTAACCCTCCCTGCGGAGGTTTGGGTCCTAGTTGGGATGGCAGCTAGAGCTGTTAGCTGGGGACACTTGTTTTGTAGGTGTTGGGGGTAGAGCTCTGGCCCTGGCAGAGGGCTCTGGCCAGTGCTCCAGCATCCATCTGGTGGGGCAGTGAGATCAGAGCAAGTGCCTGGGCCTTTCTGCACAGCGACGGGCTCCCTCCTGGCTGCGACAGGCATAGCTGAGGACAGTTGGGGGCATGTCTGTGACCACTACTGTAAAAGGAGGTCCAGAGGCCACATTTCTAGGGAATTGTCCTGAAGCCAGCATGTTCAGATAAAGGGGAGAAAAGTGAGCTTACAGAAAGCTAAAGCTCCTGTAATCATTGCTTTGAGCAGACAGCAATTCAAAGCAAACCACAGCTGAATGAAATCCTCTAAAACTGTAAACCTGGGGCTTCACCACCTGTCTAGGCCAAGATAGCTATTGTTCTGGGGAGCAGCAGGCGTGGCACACAGCATTCCCGCACCATCCTAGGGTTGAAGGAAGATAATTCAGCTCTTGTTCTGAGTAAATTTTCAAAAGAAACAATTTTACAATAGGAGAAGCAGGAGTAAAGGCCCAAGAGGGCCCTGCAGACCTGTGGAGCTCCTTGCCATGCAATGCCACGGTATCCAGAAGGTGCAGAGGGATGTGAGGATGACACGTGACTGACACGGGTATCTGCATTAACAGAGTAGATCTGAACTCTCACACTGAGCATGGTAATTGGGAACTGATGCTGAGAAGGAGCTGCTTTTGGGTCCGCATGTGGCAGAAGAACCCTACTGCAGGAGTCGGACCCGTGGAGTCCATCAGCACTGGGATATATAGCCGTGGAGTCAGTGCTGGGATGTTTTCCCAGCCCAGTGGCACACTTCAGCTCCATGCCAGGCAGATGGCTCCCTGCCAGTGGCTCTGTGAAGCAGACAGTCCACGTTCCCTTCAGTCACTGAGTAAGGCAGAACTGAATAAACAGTCAGAAAATGGCTTGAAAGGGTCTTCCTCCTCTCCCTCTGGCTTTAGTATGAAACTGAACTGCGCAGCTCTAGCTTGCTTTTCAGGACACCAGAAATACCAGCCTTAAACCCACTGTCTTTCACAGATCTGTTCTTTGGCTGCTCTCCTCTCTCATCTCAGGTCTCTCAAGACAGTTTTTTTTCTGCTGTGTTAGCTTTGCTTTTTCTTTTTTTTTTTTCCTCTTGAAGTCCTCATTCCACTTTTTTTTTTCTTCTTTCTTTTACTTTGGTATTAGCATGACAACCTTTTGTTAGGTGGCTACAGAGCTCCTTCTCAGCCTGCGGTGCTGTTGGCAGAACTCCCATGCCCTGGCTCTCTTAGACACTGGCCCTGACTGCCCAGCAGCTCTCTGTGCTCTATCCCCAGACTTGTGGCTAGCAAATCCTCTCTCCCAGCCCTTTCTCTTCCTTATCCCTCAAGCACCTCTCATTTCACAAGCAGCCCTCGCTGTGCAGTTAGTGCTGAGGCCAGCTTGGCCTCCTGGTGAGGACAGCCCCATGGAACTGTGTGTTAGGTTCATGGTTGGACTAGATGATCTCCAAGGTCTTTTCCAACCGAGGTGATTCTGTGATGGCTCTGGGATGTCCTGGTTGCAGAGTTAGCTCATGAAACATGAAGAAGACTCATGTGGCTAATTTAGCAACTTCTTTGTACATTAAGCACCTCACTAAATTAAAAAGAACTGTATCGTTAACTGTTTCCAGGTTGTTTATGGGTACTTTTCTTGTGTTTTTCCTTTTTTCCCCTTTTTCTGCAATAACTATGTTTTTTACTCTGTATAACTTAGGAGACCTGTTTAGTTACAGGTCTAAGAGGGAGTTTTCAGTATAAGGGGAAGTTGCTATTAACTGAGCTGCTTTGCTTCACAGTGTAGTCCTTTTGTGGTTTTGTATGGAGATGTTCACCCCACACACACACTCCACACTCCCCAGAAATGAGCCAGGTAGGTAAGTAGTGGCTCTCTTCTCATGTAGTTACTGTAGCTGTGCATAATTAATGTCAAATCAAACAGTTTATAGTCTGATTTTTTTTTTTGAGTTCATAATTTATTCTGAAAAGGAAGGCTTGAGACCTATCTTTACACAGCAAATATTTATCATCTTGGCTATTTATACATTGGGAATTAGTATCCAAATAATATTTTCAGGCACCCTAATTCCTGTAAGAACCACAAACAGTTGATATCACTGTACAGTGCATTTGTCTGACATAATTTGTTTCTGCTCTGGTCACCAAAATCCTGAGTAATTTTTGTTTGTTTGTTTCTGGGGATGTTTCAGCCCTCAGGATTTATATTGGGAAGATTCCTGCTGTTAGGATTCCTCCTCTGTAAAGTCAAAAAATACGTGTGTTCCATGGGTATAAGCCCCAGCCATTTTAGCTTGATAATGCAGTAGTGGCTGGAGCTGGCAAGTCCCTGGAAGGCTGGAGAGGGCAGGAGGATGGAGCTTGTGGGCATGGCCCAGGGAAGCCCCGTTTGGTCAGGGCAGCATGTTTCTGGGAGTCTCTGAGGGTATTTCCTCAGCCTGGCGCTTGTTGTCGGTTGGCCTTTCTTGCCTCTCCCCTTGCTGAGCCACACAGGTGAGAGCCGGCTTGTTTCCGCTAAATCCTCCTCCCATTTGTAGTCCGGGGCTTCCCAGCAAGTGTGAATCGGGAATGACGCAGGGAGGTGCGTGTAGGTGCACAGTGTGGCATGTAGACCCTAGAGCAGCCCCCAGACTCCCAAGGTACTGTTGTTTATTCTGCTGCAATGCTGGTGGTGTGGAGCGGGCTGAATGAAAGGCTCTCTGTTAAGCTGAGCTCTGTAAGAGCTGAATCATCAAGTGGCACAGATCCCTTCTGTTCAGTGCAGCTATTCCATGTGGTCTGTATGTTACCTACCGCTCACCTCTTTCTTGCGCTGGACAGAGAAGGAAAGCAAAATCAACCTTAATGTTGCATGTGTCTCATTCTACCCATTGATCTTGAATTCTGGTTTTAAGCAATTGATCATGATTAAGGATGGATGGATGGCTTGGGAAGCGCTTGGTCAACTAAGTGACCTGTTGCTTTGAAGTGGGAGAAAGGCCCCTCTTTATGCTTTAAGGAGGCAAAGAGACTGGTGAAGATGGGAGATTTTAGCCCTCGTGACTAGCGTGAGGTTAACTAGTCATAAAGCCCACAGGCAATATGTTCTTGTAATGATTCAGGACTTTAACCTTAATATTTTTGTTAGCTGAGCAATGCCAGCATTCTGTCTGTCACAGATCTGTTTTCACAATTACAGTCATTTGAGTGATTTGGAAGACCTTACTTGTTGAGCTGTGCAGAAACATCACTATCACGTACAGAAAATGACAGGATGGGTTTTCCCTAATTTCACAGAAGTCCAAGTCCGTGCACTGACAAGGCATGTGCAAGAACAGCAACAGTGGAGACTGGAGTGTGAGTTGTGGTGTCATCATTTTTACTGATCTGAGAGTAATCTGTAAATTCAACAACAACTGAAAATAACGTGCAGAGAGGATGCATGATGTTCAGTTCATTTCTGTACATCCTTTCGGGAAGCAGGCGGAAGTCTGAATTTGGCGACAGACATCAGAGCACTGGACGTAACTGCACAGATGAGCCTTTTCTGGGAGTAGCTTGAACGCTGCAGCCTGCTGAAAAGGAGAGATGCCTCTGTAGTGATGGTGTCCAAAGAGGGTTTTAGAGATTCGTCGTCTTTACTAGGACCATTCTGACTCCGTTTGTCTGTTGCATTTTGTGCGAAAGGCTTTGGTTTGCTGTGCAGGAGATGACAGGAATTTGGGCCATGTACATAAAGGAAACAGTCTGGGTAAATCTGGTTTTGATGGATCCACCAGTGGAGCGGATAAGGTTCATTTACTCCTTCAGTCCACAGAGGTGACAATCAACATGAAATAGGGTTGCTGTTATTTTACCAAATATCTTCCTATATATTTTCTGTTACATGCTGTAATTCCAAGCACTGTGAGTTGGGAGTTGATGGAGACACACAGACACCCACCTACATATACATATTTTTGTTTTCTGTTTGAAAAGATAGATATTACATACTGGGAAAAGCTGATTGTGAATTCCTTTCTAGCCACTGCATGTCTAACAGGGTTCCCTGCTGGACAGACTGTTGTGCAGAGACAGACACAAGTGGAAAACTCTCTTTTGGGCGTGGGGTTTTCCCTTTTTGTGCCAGTAACTCGTTTAGGAATTTGAAATATGCTGTTTTAACCAAAACATGCTTCTGTGTGTGTATGGTGGCAGGATAAACAGCACATCGCTCAGACTGTACAAACTCATTTGAGGTTGTCCTGTAATATTCTTATTGTTTGAATCCACTCTTGTTTTAATTTCACACTTGTAAAATGAGCCTGTACTCTTTAGGCACAGTATGAGAAATGAACACCTATGGGAGGGAGACATAAGAGTCTATATCATGACAACTGGGTAGCTTGAATGTGAGTGGTTTGAAGTGGTCCAGTTTATTTGGTACTTATATAATACTTGTTCACATTTTCCCTTCAGTCTTTCTCCAGACCTGCCCGCGTGCCATGTTGGCCACCTGAAAAAATTCTCAAAACGAGTTCACTTGGCCAATTTTTTACTTAAGGGAGGGAAAAGCAGTTCCTGAAACTGAGGGAGATGGTGAATGCTCTGCTTCCTGGCACGTTTTTATTACCGAGTCACGAGCTCCCGATGATAAGAGAAGTTTTGATTGTGGAAACTCTGACACAGCTCATATCTCGAGGGCTGGGACATTGCTGACTGATTGGACTCAAGCAAAGACCTGTCTGGAGGAGGCTGACAGTGTCCTGTTAGAAGAGTTGTTGCTGCTGTTCTGACACAGTGATGAGCTTTAACTCCACTGTACTTGGTGAAGGCACGCTGCGTAGACATGTCATGACATGGTGCTTCAGTGCTGACAGACTCTCCTGAGCAACGCCCTGGCTAAATGGGGAGGGGTGGGAAGTGGAACGACATGTCCCTGGGGCCACAGGGCAAAGGGGGGGCTGAGAACTCACCTCCTGTCTGCCCAGCCTCACCTTCCGAGTGATCCTGCAGGCGTCAGCGGGCAGGGGCAAGGATCATCTTTACGTCAAAGAAAGCAAAAATGGCAGTTGGCCCCTGGCACATCCTGTGTGTTCTGTTTTTGTGTCTTTCAGCGTATTTCTGCTTCCTGATGTCGGCTCTGGGTGTGACAGCTGGTGCGCATCGCCTGTGGAGCCACCGTTCCTACAAAGCCAAGCTGCCTTTGCGGATCTTTCTGGCTACAGCTAACTCCATGGCTTTCCAGGTTGGATTGTGGTTGCCTGTCTAGATTCTTGGCCTCCAGGCAGCTTTCTCTCCTGTGCAGGGATCCCCTCAACTTAGAGACAGCAAAAGAAAAAAAAAGTACTGTCAGAAAGACATTTGCTGATAACATACTCTGCTGGCTCAGGGGATGCAGAGCCCCTCTCACCACCCACATAACAGTATGCATTAGACAGTCCAGGAGCAAGAATTACTTAAGGACCAGGTTGAACATGCCCAAATCAGGGGCTCAGCAACCTACCTGTGCCACAGATTGGGCCCCACGCTTCACATGGAAACTTTTGTAAGGGCCAGCTTGGTGCAAGTATGTCTGCGTAATCAAGTCTCTTTGTCCATCCAGGCAGTTGGAGATTTTGATGTGCCCAGAAAGGAGAGCAGGCATCCTTTCACAATCTTAATTTATCTCTGTTTTATGCAGCATTTTTCACCAATAAAATTAAAATACATTTGCAAGAAGCGTATTACTAGCTCTGTGCTTACTGATAGGCAATCTTAGACCTCCTATGTTTGTGTAACACCCAACTGGTGGTAGGAGTTAGCCCAGAACCAGGATCTTCTTGGTGTGAATTTAGTTATTCATTTGGCTGTTCAAAATAGAGATACGAACTTGTACTAACACTAAACTTACCGAGCTTGGCTACTATAAGCCCTTGTGGCACCACATGTGTGTTGTGCCTTGAGTTTTCAGCTTTTTCCCTTAAGTCTGTTTGATTGACTTCTCATTCATGTACCTTGACGGAGGATGAAAAGAGTCCCTTTATCTGCTTCTCTACTATTCATTTATCATCACCAATTTATCTTTTTTTTTTCTAAGGTGGAAAGAATTAATCTTGTTAATCCCTCTAGACATTACAAAGAACACAATGCTTTTGCTTGAATGTGGGAATGTGTCCATTTTGACTATAACCTTCCTTTCTTGTGAACCATATTCCAGCTGCTTTGTGCTGCCTGGTTCCTTGCAGAGCTTTACAAGCTCTTTGCTCAGCCTGTTAAACAACCAGTTTGAATTTTGAGAACCCCCTGGTACTGTCCTCCTGTTTTACAGCTGATCTTATCTTTCACAAGTAATTTAAATGAATGTGTCGAGCTGGTTCTAGTGAGCCCGCACGGTGGGATTTCATTGCTGTTGCTATGGATTTTGCTCTCAGCTGCGTTGGCCTCATCACTGCTTTTGGCTGAGGACATGGTGTGATTCTGAGGCAGGGAAGTACTTCAAAGTAGCTTCAAGCCACCTTTGTGTCCTTTGTGTTGGAAAGAAAATGAAAGGCCAGATCACCCACTCTAAACTTTAAGTAGTCTGAAGCCTGCCCCTAATTACTGTGACATCGATTGCCTGCTAGAGGCTTTTTTCACCACCACAAGCAGACAGTGAATGAGTTTTCAGGTCTATGTCCCTCATGTTGGCTTTGGGAGAAAGAGGTAGATTGGAGATACCTACAACCTCCCTGGATGCTGAATACTGAGGGAATATTCAGACTTCTCGAAGGGCAGGGAAGGCTCTGCTAAAGAGTTTTAACTTGATGTTGCACAGGCTGTGACATGCTGCACTTCCTCTGAAATACCATCAGATGTAGCTATTTTTGCCCTGTTGCCCAGTGCATTTTTTATGATCGGAGCAGGCTGAGCAATGTTTCTTCTCTCCATTGAGAGTGAAGCTCTCACAATTTTGAAAGACTGTGCTGCTTGCTGTCACATGTCTGTTTGAGAAATAGGTAATACCTGGCTTATGTCTACCTGATCTCCTAGTGTTTGTTTCTGCATCTCAGTTGGGACGTGCTCTTCTCTGCCTTTACTGCCTTTACTGTTGCTCCTGGCCATCTCAGTGAAACAAGCGGTGTTGTTCCGCTGCGGTTGTAGCTGTATGGATATTCATGTCAGCATACTGATGTTGTTACATAGCCCAGTTTGTTGCCACAGTTGTTTTGGGCTGCAGGAAACCTCATGTCTGCATCACTGTCACAGCATGATGCCATCACTCTGCTGTGGAAGGGATTTCGCTTCTGTGTTTACCTGAAATTTGATCAAAAGTGATGCATTCCTGAAAAATGGTTGCTATTAATAATATGCTTGGAGCATATTTACACGTGCTGTACTCTGGTTCTTGGTATATTTATTGCCAACAGTTCTGGCCTTTATTTCCTCTTAGCCTTTGTGGGTTTTAATTAGATGCAATTCACTTGTTTCACAGCTTCCTAACCTGTTCATCTGGGGAATCTTAGGTTTTTTTGCCAGCCCTGCAGGTGTTTGCTGTGGTATGAAAAGCCAAGTTAATTTCTCACAGTACCATTGCTTTGACCTGGTTATCTGCTGTCCCACAAATAATTTTATCAAAAGCTCTAGTGACAAACTGATCAATAGTCTCAATTGAAAAGTTATTTCTGGTTAAGAAAGAGGACCTTTCCTAGGTGTGCTTCTTGCATAACCCGTTTTATTTTTAAATGACTTAGTCTTGGCATTTTCCAGTCTTCTGGAAATTCCTGCTGAAACCAATTGAAGCAGTGGAGAGGCTTTCATTCCCTTTGATTTCTCTGCAGGAAAAAAATGGCAGCAAGGTAAAGATCTCCCCTTGTTCTCACTGAGGAGTTTGGTGACTTCCTTTGCTTCACTCCATTGACTTTGTTCTTTTGTGCAATAGGATAGTTAAGATGTAACGTACTGGAGCGCTAGTAAGGGGCTGATATTTGCTGCCTCGTCTCAATGGCTTCGATGAGTTAGTGCTGCAGGAAAACGTTCCCCTCCTCCCTGGCCCGCTCCCAGGGTCACTGTGGCCACAGCGTGACAACAGCACAGGGCTGAGTGCGGCTGACAGCCGCGGAGCTGAGGCTTTCTGAGGCTTTTGTTCTTCACTTGTCCCTTGTGGGCTCTTGCAAACGGAGAGCATCTCTGCAAGGCTGAAATCAAACATGGAGGCATTTGAGCTGGATTCTTTAGTTGCTCTTTGCAGTTGTTCTTGGGGTCCCCTCAGCAGCACAGACAGCCTCAGTGCTTTATCTCAAATGTTGGCAGCTGAGAGAAAGAGCAATAATTTCCACGATGCTTTCGACATAGGGCTTTTGTCTCACAGGCTGTAGATATACACAGTTGTCATCAGCCTGTGCTTACTGTGTCCTGCAGCATATTCAGCACCATGATGGCTGCTGCGCGGAGGTTACTTCCCAGACACTGCAAATGGTTTGCTCAGTTCTGCTGGGCACAGAGCTGCTGTGTTTGTGGGTGCTACTCCTCTTCCTAAAAGTAACCCAAGCCTGTCCTTCCTTTGGGTATTACTGTTTGGGTACCTCCCTGGCTGTGCAAAGATGGAAATAGCAGAGGAAAGCACACTCCACTAAGCATTTTCTGATTAAAGTTTGCAGTGTTGTGGATCTGGGCATTAACTAACATTTCTGTTTTGGTGCTGGTGTTGGGCAATTTAATTCATAGATGAGTGTGTGGCTTGAGTTTTGCAAGTGTTGTACATGCTTACAGTGCCCTGCACTAATAGCTCAGCACCACTGCAAAAATCACTGGTTTGGTCCAATAGCCCATGTGTCCTGCAGAGCAAACTGGGAGGCTGAGTATTCCTTTGGCTGAGCAAACTCAGAAACTCTCACTTTACAGAGCCAAGTCTGAAATTTTGGGCCATCCCTTCCTCCCTGCAATCCCCATAATCCCGTTTACATCCATAAGGCGTTCCAGTGACCCATATCTGCTGACAGCCTGAGCAGAGACAGGACTGAACTTGCTGTGTATCTGATCTGCATCCAATGCTGAGCTGATGTTATGGGTCTGAGACTTTTATTCCAGCCTGGCCACAAATGCAAGTCTTGATTGCCCATAAAATAGGCACGTCTCCTTTTGATATCTTAATCACAGAATCATAGAATGGTTTGGGTTGGAAGTGACCTTAAAGTCCCACCCCCCTGCCCTGGGCAGGGACACCTTCCACTAGCCCAGGTTGCCCAAAGCCCCGTCCAACTTGGCCTTGAACCCTTCCAGGGAGGGGGCAGCCACAGCTTCTCTGGGCAACCTGTGCCAGGGCCTCACCACCCTCACAGGGAAGAATTTCTTCCTGATATCTAATCTAACTCTGCCCTCTTTCAGTTTAAAACTGTTACCCTTCATCCTATCCCTACACCTCCTGATCAAGAGTCACTCCCCATCTCTCCTGTCAGCCCCCTTGAAGCACTGGAAGGCCATGGTCTTGTACACATCCCCTCAGACAGAACGGTAATTTAAATGGAGGTGCTGAGCAAGTTCAGCTCCTGTTCAGGTCAGGAAAAGGCACGTGTAGTGTTTCACAAGCTCTGTCCCATTTTCAGCGCCGCATTTGTGCCTGGAGAGCATCAGTGGTAACCAGCTGCAACCAGCTTAGAAAAAGGATGCCAGAACTGAGTGCCTCTGCACAGCAGTACCCTGAAAATAAATATGCAATTTCCCCTGTGACAGGGTCATAAAATAACAAAGTAAACATGTATGTATGTGGTCCCTCCAGCCCAGTGTCCATCCTCAGATAGCAAACACCCAGAGAGGACACAAGACCAGGTCAGACTGATGATGGTAACTCCCAAGAGGCTGTTGGCTTCCAGCCATCCCCAGCCCTGAGATGTGTCCGGTCTGTGTCACCGGTTCTCTGAGCACATCCCGTTCTGTGTGGGCACTGACAGAAGCAGCCTGATGGGCTGGCTGCTGCAAAGCTGAGGTCCCTCAGGATGTCTTCAGTCCATAACCTTTTTTGAGAAGCGTCAGAGAGGGGCTTGTTGCTGCTACTGTGTGGGGAAGGAGCTGAAGGTAGTACTGCTGGGGCAGCGCCCAGCCTTCTCTCCTCTCACCCCACCGTGCTTTCTGTGCAGAACGACATCTACGAGTGGAGCAGAGACCACCGTGTTCACCACAAGTACTCCGAGACAGATGCGGACCCACACAACGCCCGCCGTGGCTTCTTCTTCGCCCACATTGGCTGGCTCTTCATGCGCAAGCACCGGGATGTCATAGAGAAGGGGAGGAAACTGGATTTCACTGACCTGCTGGATGACCCCGTCGTCCGATTCCAAAGAAAGTAAGTGGGAACGCTGGGCCCTTGTGCGAGGCAGGGCGGAGGGATCCCTCTGCCTGCTTGCCTAGTTGTGGTTCTTTCCTTATTTAAGACAAAAACAAGCTCCCAGCTCCCTTTTCTCCCCCAAGATATCTCTGCCACCCTGATTGCAGGCATCAGGACTGCCATCCCTCTGGCCCTCACTATTGCCACGTGGCTGACACTTGCTGACTGTTCTTGCAGGCTCTGCTGCATAAGCAGTGAGCCCTGTCCTTGTCCCTCTGCTTTTCCAAAATGCCAGGGCTGGCTGTTAAAACAGCCCCAGCAGAAGTTGCTGGGATCGTGGCCTTCTCCTCTGGTCACTGAAGCACATGCTGTCATCACTAACGGCCTTAATGCAGAAGTGCACATTTCACTCTATAAACTCATCTTTGGCACCTGTGGGCCAGCCAAACCAAGCGCTTCCTCTCTCAAGACTGCCGTTCTCCACAGGATTAATTATCTCCCTTGAGAATTAGCACAGACCTAGTTTTGTTTGCTATACACTCTGCAAGAGGTGGAAACCGAGCAACGTGCTTTGTCCTCTATATAAGTACATGTATTTTAGGCACAAGGGGACTGTCTCTGTCTGCAAGCATTTCATCCAGGTACTTCAGCAAACCACATAAGCTGGGTGAGGGGAGCAGTCAGTTGAGTCCAGAAATCAGTTGCTTTTTTTGCATTAGAGAAATCCATGCACTAGCAGAATTAGCCCTGCATCCAGGAGTGAGGAGTTCAGTGCCTTCCACCTTGTCGTGGTTTAAACCCAGGTGGCAGCCAAACACCGCGCAGCTGCTCGCTGAATTGGAGGGGTAAAGGTAAGGAGACTGGTAGTTTGAGATAAAAACAGTTTAATAATTGTAATAAAATAAAGCAATAGCAATAATAGAAAGTATAAATGGGTAATGCACAATGCGATTGCTCACCATCCATTGACCGATACCCAGCCCGCTCCGGGCCAGTAATCCCGAAATACCAAGATCCCGCAATTGCAATCCCAGAAGCAAGAAAGAACCCACCTCCTTCCCAGCCACCCCTCCTTTATATACTGGGCATGATGTTACAGGATATGGAATTGGCCAGTTTGGGTCTGGTGCTCTGGCTGTGCTCCCTCCCAGCTTCTTGTACCCCTGCGCACAGACAGGACGTGGGGAGTTGGAGAGTTCTTGATCTGTCATCAACAGCTGAAAATACCAGTGTATTATCAACATTCTTCTCATACCAAATCCCACACTAAATCCAAAACACAGCCCTATTCTAGATACTAAGAAGAAAAATTAACTCTGTCCCAGCCAAAACGAGGACATGCATATTGTTGCTTTTATTGGTTCCTCAGTTGGCAGGGCCTGTTCGCAAAGGCTCCCTTTCAGTTTGCTGCAGCTCCTCTTGGTTGTGTTACTACCTTTTCCAAGACAATAGCATCCCATGAGAAAGAGGCTCTGCTGCTTTTGTTATGCTGCAAATGTTGTGTGGTGAAGAAGTATGTTTTCTTCAGGGAAGTTATATCTTAGCAAAAGTGCTCTGGATTTGAATTTAGAACGTTGGGCTTTACCTTCCCTTATCTGGGAAGAAAAATTCAGGTTTCTCCTTTCTATAAGGTTGAAGTGTTGGGTTTTTTGACAGCATAGGAAACCTGGCAGGTCAGATCAGTAAGAATCATAATAAACCCTTCTTTGTCATGTTTTGTTTTAAGGCCAGGCTGTTAGCTTTGCTGAGTTTAGTGGTGCTGGTGAGCTGTGGATGAGGTACCACTCAATCCAACCACATCACTTTAGCTGAAATCACAGTACTGCTCCAGGCATGATGGACAGCAGAATTGTGAATGACAGAGCAATAATCCTGCATGTGATGTGAGAGGGGCACGCAGGTGCGCTCTCTTCATGACAAAGTGTTCATGTGGTGAAGGCAGCACTGTGTTCCCCAAGCATGTACTGAGGCACTGGTTCCCCTGAACTCCAGGTAAGGAGGTTTCTCATTCCAGGGTGGATGTTTCAGTCAATGGGAGATGGAGAAAACTTAGTCGGGTACTTGTCTGAATGTAAGATAGCCTGTCTCCATCAAAGACTTCAGTCTGGGCTGCTTGCATCTCACAGAATGGTTTTAACTGGTGCCTGCTAAGCTGTTTTCATATTTTATTTTCCTGAAGCAGGAGAGGCTTTGAACTTTGAAGGAGTTTTCTGGACTGGAAAATATTTTTCTCCTCCAGCTCTACTTAAATCCTGGCCTTGAATTGATGAGGTTTGCAAACCTTATCCACAGCCTGATTCAGAGCTCAGACAGATGAGTGGGAAATTATCTGTTATCTTTGGTGGAACAAAGAATGGGGACTGTTTCCTTTGGAGAGCCTTGGCTCAGGTAAGTGAAGGTAGAGTTCTGTGAGAGAGCTGAGGAGATGCTCTGTTGTCACCATGGTTGGTGTTGCTGGATTGCTGCAGATCTCCTTCTGGAGCCCAGCGTGTGAGGCACACCCTCCAAACAACAACAAAAAATATCAAACAAAGAACTTGCAGCCTAATTTATTTCATATACAAGATGATAAAAACTAGCTGGTGTGCTATAGATGAGAACTATGCTCATGGAAACTTTCTTCCTTCCAAAAATACTGCTAATATTAACGTTTTTCTAATCCTCTGGGGGTTTGAATTGAAAATTGATTGTTTGTTTGTTTTTGTCAAACCAAATTGACCATTCTTCCTATCTGAAAAACTTTCAGCAAATGGAAAGTTTTAATAACTGTTTAATAAATCCAGACTCTGTTCTTCCTCATCCCTTCCAGAAAACTCGACAGAAGCAGGGGTCTATTTTAAACCTGTCGTATGGGCACAAATAAGATGGGTCTTACTTCGTGTTTCTTTTTCTTTCTGCACCCTTCAAAATCCTGTCACCTCAGCCTACCGCTCCACTTTCATGTGTCAGCTTGCTTTGATGATGATACCCGGGGATCACTGTGGGCTGTAGTAAATCTGGGCTTTGGGGAGGTGGAAGGGCTCCACGGGGAACATGGGGCCTTGTTTCCTCTCGAGCTGGGGACACACCATGGGTGGCTCCCGAGCTGCACTGTCTTGCCGCTCTCTGCTTCTGAGCGCCATTAGCCAGCCCGTTCTCCATTTAGTCATTTATTTCCTATCTCACTTTTGGCTTTGTCTCCCCACTTCTTGCTGAGCTGCTCCCTTTCTCCACTTGCCTTGGATTAATTGCCCCAGCATGACTTTTCTCTTTTTTTAATTCCGCTGTGGTCTCTGCTTTTCACTTCTGTGCTCCCTGCATCCTACACTCTCTCTTCCCTGCCTTTCCTGGGCATGTGGCTTTAGCTGTACTATAAAGCGTTTCTGTTTGTTCTCAGACTGTTTGGCTTCCTCCTTCCCCATTTTGCACTTAACGCTGATTTTCTCCGGTATGTGGCAAGGCTCGAGCCAGCCAGTGGGCTGTGAGAGAAGCAGTAACCCTGGCCCCTAGGCCAGGATGCATATTTCTTACCCTTGGAGGGGTGCCCATGGTCTGCTGCCACTGTTGGAGCTCACGCAGCAGCAGTGGTACAGAAAGGAGCTGCTCCTACCCTATGTTGCAGGTTCCCTTCTGATCTGAGCACGGGGGAAATCTTTGCCAGCTCTTAGCAGTGAATGTGTTTCAGACACAGCATCACCAGTGCCACACCAAACCCTGAGCTTTTCCAGTCCCAGAGCTGGACCCTAGGTGCAGGGTGTGCAGCCAACTCTACGCCTCCCTGGGTTTAAAGGTGCTCAGCTTGGGAGGTTTGCTTTGGGACTGGGTCTCATCAGTTCAGCTCCAGCGTTACCTGCTGCTTCGGGGTTTCGAGTTGTCTTGGCATTTTGAATTGCACTTGGCAAAATTATGTCATGCACATGTCTTACAAGGAGCGGCTGAGGGAACTGGGGGGGTTTAGTCTGGAGAAGAGGAGGCTGAGGGGAGACCTCATTGCCCTCTACAACTCCCTGAAAGGAGGGTGCAGAGAGGGGGGATGAGTCTCTTAAGCCAAGGAACAAGTGCCAGGACAAGAGGGAATGGCCTCAAGCCGCCCCAGGGCAGGGTCAGACTGGCTCTTAGGAAGTATTTCTTTGCAGAAGGGGTTGTTGGGCATTGGAATGGGCTGCCCAGGGCAGGGGTGGAGTCCCCATCCCTGGAGGGGTTGAAGAGCCGGGTTGACCCAGCGCTGAGGGATCTGGTGGAGTTGGGAATGGTCAGTGTGAGGTTCATGGTTGGACTGGAGGATCTTCAAGGGCTTTTCCAACCGAGATGGTTCTGGGATTGTGGATGTCTGAAATGTTCCCTGCTGCCCCAGTGATGGGGCCAGCCCAGGTTATGCCAGTGCTTTCTAGCAGAGCTGTGTCTCCAGAGATCCAACCCCATTTCACCCCAGTTGCCATTCCCACCATGGTAATGGTGTCCTTTTCTTTCCCCACAGGTATTACAAGAGTTCAGTTGTGCTGATGTGCTTTGTGATCCCTACCTTTGTGCCGTGGTACGTCTGGGGCGAGAGCCTGTGGAACGCCTACTTCCTTGCCTCCATCCTAAGGTACACCATCTCCCTCAACGTCGCCTGGCTGGTCAACAGCGCCGCTCACATGTACGGCAACCGCCCTTACGACAAGTACATCAGCCCCAGGCAGAACACCCTTGTCACTGTGGGAGCCATCGGTAAGTGCTGTAGCCCCAGGTAGAGCTTCGCAAATTCAGAGTGACATCACAGCCTGTTTCACCCCGGTTGGGACTTTGGGTACCTACAACTGGACACCACTCGGAGCCAGGGCTTGGAGGAGGCCGGAGCTTGCGCATCCTAGAGGAAGGCTCCCTTGTTCCACTGATGGTGCCCACGTTGAAATAACGCCATGTAGTCTCTGGGCAGAGACATGTTCACAGTAGCAATCCTCTCTTCTCAGCAGTCAGCTGGGGACAGTGCAGCAGAAGTAAGTGCTTCTGCTTCTTACTTGGCTGTGCCTCTCCCCTCTTGAAGCACTTATGGTTTTCTTCCATGAGCATAAGGGGTGGGACATGCCCTTTCCTACTGAGGAGGAAAATCCAGAGCACTGAAATGGAGTCTGTGTGGGTCTGCCCCAGAGGTTTCCTATAGCCAGGGGTGGACCACAACCTGCACTGGATTCAGGACTGGGGAAATGGGCATTGGGGTGCCCCACCCGAGCGTGTTCCTAAGTTCATAAATATGCTGGCTGCATGGTCTTGAAACTCGCTCTCTGTTTTTCAGGTGAGGGTTTCCACAACTACCACCACACCTTCCCATTCGACTACTCGGCCAGCGAGCTGGGCCTGAAGTTCAACCCGACCACCTGGTTCATTGACTTCATGTTTTGGTTGGGGTTGGTCACTGACCGCAGGCAGGTTCCAAAGGAGGTGATCCAGTCTCGCAAGGAAAGGACTGGAGATGGCAGTGCTTGAAAAGTAACGCTTTGCTGGGCCAGCGCTGTCGTACCTGGGGGTGGGTGGGTGTGTGCACACCCCCATGCCTGTGGTGGAGGATTTATTTTCCTCTGGGTAAAACTAGATTTTTTTTTTTTTTTTTCTTTTCAGATCAGTGGGGCCAAATTATTTCCCCAGGAACAGATTTGGCCCCAGCTTTTTTTCCTTATTAGCTGTCTTATGTCCAAACTTCAGACTATTAAGTGTAAAAATGTTACATATTATTTAATATTATAGTTAAACAGAAGAGAGACTTGATTTTAGTCACTGTAGTTCATGTCTGAAATACATTGGAATTTGCTTGTTCATGGTAAATGTTGGCAGGTTGGAGGAACTAACTATCCTTTCCAAGTGCAGTTAGGGGAGATTTTTGTTTCTACTGTTAATCAAATAACGCTTTTGAGATGCCTCTCTTGGAGGGGATGGGGCACGGCCCAATGTGCTGTTTCAACTACAGACTAATGGAAAGGACAGTAACAGCCCTGATGAAAAACAGGATGTCCAAGGGGAAAAATTGGCCTAAATTCAGTTAGATGTTAGTTTGAAAACCTGCTTTCTTCTTTTCGTTAGCCCTGTTAGCCAGCCCAGTGCGCTGCTGTCTTTGCTACATACGAAAACCATTTATTGCTGAGCAGGCTTTTGTGTTGAAGATTAGTCTCTATACAGGCCAAAACACCAACTGATGCTGTGTTGAGATGATTCCTTTATTGTCGCATTGTAAATTGTAAAGGTACAGAGCTCAACCATGTCTTAAGCCAAATAAAGCTTCAGTTTCGATATTTGGAGACCTGAGTTATATTCTAATTGGTCATGGCCATCAATGCATGCATATTTTAGCTCCTTTTGCACAAGAGGCCTCTTAATTTCTTTTTCTGCCTTTGACTAGCGTATCTTAGAAAACTGATCTTTATCAAAGTCAGAGTCTCTACCAGTATTTCAGCTGCATGCAACATCCATTGATTTCTGAGCAAAATATAAAGACAGTTACGTAGCGTCTGAATTTTAACAGTTGCCTTGTTTAAAAAAAAATACAAAAAAAAAGCAAAAATATGAAGAAAGAAAAAAAAAAAAAGCATGTGGAATTAATGGGTCATATAGCTGTTTGTGTTAGATGTTAGCCAGTGCATGAGAGAGGCTTTGTACTGTCAGCACTGGAGCACTTTTGAAGATAGAGGGCATGACTTTCATTTATAAAGAAGATCACCACCTTGCCCCTTGGCGAAGGAGTGCCCGTTTTCCAGCTGTGCAGCCCCATAACCTGGGCAAGGCAGGGATCTTGAGATAACTGAGACTCAGGCCCAGATATTTTCAGCAAAGATGTAGAACTGGAAAAAAAAAAAAAACAAAAAACAAACTAAAATGGTTTCTTCTTTGTTCTGTTTCTTGTTTTTTAAATGATGCCATATAATATAAAAGAGTTGTCTTTATTCTGTATTTCATCCAGCAGGTGTTTTAACAGTGTTACTTTGCCATTAATGATGTGTAAACTCTTGAGTGATTTACAATAAACAGTTATGAGTTAGACTGGCTGCTGTGTTTTATTTTGAAACGTCTCCCAAAGCAAAAGGCTTTGTGCATCACACACCAGAATTACAGCGGTGTTTTGCGCGGTGTTTCCAAAACACCTACTCCCTCAGCATTTCTGGCTTCCTCATCAGTGGAAGAGGAATGTTGTCAAACGGAAGGGCGTCAAGAGATTTCATAACTTCAGGCTTACTGGCCAAGCTGATAGGGGGGGAAAAGGAAATTCAAGCTGACGTAAGCTTGAAAGGAGACCGGGGCAAGTCCTCGCATGTGAAAATCCCACTTTAATAGAAAAATACCCAGTGTGACTGCAGGACAATACTTTGACTGTAAATATTAATTATTTTGTTAAGATTTTGCTGTAAGTTCTCCTTGTTTCTGCTGAGATGTGCCTGAAGACCTGGGCGAGCCAGAAGTTGTGTCTTGATGTGCATTGATCCGGACTTGGGGCTGTTTGACAGAGATGGGAATTACACGCACGGGAGTAGGAGACATCTACCCCCCATCCCCTACAGTGCCTGCGGGAGGGGGTGGAAATGGGCTGGAAGTTTCTGATCTGCTGGTTAGAAAGACTGCACTGTTGCTTCACAGAATCATCTTGGTTGGAAAAGCCCTTGAAGCTCCTCCAGTCCAACCATGAACCTCACCCTGACCGTTCCCAACTCCACCAGATCCTTCAGCGCCGGGTCAACCTGACTCTTCAACCCCTCCAGGGATGGGGACTCCCCCCCTGCCCTGGGCAGCCCATTCCAACGCCCAGCAGCCCCTTCTGCAAAGAAATACTTCCTAAGAGCCAGTCTGACCCTGCCCTGGCGCAGCTTGAGGCCATTCCCTCTTGTCCTGGCGCTTGTTCCTTGGGTCAAGAGACTCATCCCCCCTCTCTGCACCCTCCTTTCAGGGAGTTGTAGAGGGCGATGAGGTCTCCCCTCAGCCTCCTCTTCTCCAGACTAAACCCCGCCAGCTCCCTCAGCCGCTCCCCATCAGACCTGTGCTCCAGACCCTGCACCAGCTCTGTTGCCCACATAGGACTGGGAAGAAGAGGTATTTGTACGCTGTCTCATGCAGTGTTGCACTGAGTGTTTCCAGGCTCTCAGCTTTGGCACAGAGCAGGGACTGGATCTTTTTTGATGCCTTTCACAGAACTGGTGGGGTCCTTAGGAAATGCAATGTTGGCTCAGGAGTCGTGTGCTCCTTCCACAGCAGAAACCCCCGAGCAGGTCCCCTGCTTTTGGTAGTGGGGTGGCTTGAAGAAACGCTACGCCTGTCCTGGGACCTGGCACAATCACTAGAGGAGGATTCCAGCTGTAAGCTATAGCGTGTACATGGCTATGCAAACATTGACAAAACCCCATCAGGGCTGTGTATAAACACAATGTCAGGGTGCGGTTTGAGGCCAAGGTTGTGATAGCTAACTACAGAGGAGATTCCAGGCTCCATCTAACCCATCTCTGGGTTGGGCTGCATTTGGGTAATCCCCCAGAGCGGAGGGTAAGCATGAGCAAAACCTGCTGGTGCTGGAGTTATGACTCGAGAAAGGGGCTGCAGTGAGAGGGTGAGTGCTGGCTCTAAAGAAATGTGTCAGGATTTGCAGTGCCTGAAAAGCAGCAAAGTGGAGCAGACATCTCCTGTGCCACCTCCTGCCCGGCAGCCCCACTGCTGTGCTCCCCAGAGCTGGTGGCAGTTCTGCTCTGTGCTGTCGGGCAGAGTTCTGTGCTGGGGTCCTGCATGGCAGCACTAAAACTTCACTCAGCCCTTTGGCACTCTGATGCAGAGCTTTAGCATGGGGCCTGCGATGGGAAAAGGGTGTGTGGTCAGCTTTGGGCCAGTTTAAAAATACCTGGTGAAAGTGGGGGATTTCTGGGGGGCTACAGGGATGTAGAAGAGGTGCTTGGTGACCCTGGGTGATGTATGCATCCTTATCTCCCTTCACAGATTGCAAGTAGGCTAAACCAAGGATACAGTGACTGTCAAGCTTCGCAGAGACCTGATGGTCTGACAGTGCCTGATCTGTTGTGTCTAACCCTGTTCTCAGCAAGTTGAACTCAGGAATAACACCACGTAAGACTGAGAACAAGAGGTATTTGCATGTGACGACTGCCACCAGCTTTCCAGTTGAAATCCTCCTTTAGTGATTGTGCCAAGTCCCAGGGCAGGCATAGCTTCTGTGAATCAAGGTACAACTTCCTTTAAGATCTTCTCTTAAATGAAGAATGAAAAGGAAAACAGAAAGCAGAGCCCAGACGGAAAGGAGGCATTTGCTAACACGGCCCGTGTGCCACAGCTCCCACAGTGGCTCTGCTTCGGTGGTGCCCAGTCTGGGAGCTGAAACCTCGGACATCCAGGGGCGCATATCCAGCAACACCAGCCCCACTAGACAGGGGCGAATGAGGAGCGGGGGGAAACAAACGCCCTGAAACTTCCCTTTCCAGGGAGCATTTAGGCTGGCTCTTAGGAAGTATTTCTGTCCAGAAGGGGTTGTTGGGCGTTGGAATGGGCTGCCCAGAGCAGAGGGGGAGTCCCCATCCCTGGAGGGGTTGAAGAGTCAGGTTGACCCAGCGCTGAGGGATCTGGTGGAGTTGAGAACGGTCAGGGTGAGGTTCATGGTTGGACTGCAGGAGCTTCAGGGTCTTTTCCAACCGAGATGATTCTGTGAAACCCAGCAAAGTGCTGAGTCTGTGGAGGAGCCAGGGGTGCCCTCACATGGGCAGAGCTGCTCACTGGATGGTTTGGAGGCTTTTGCTGTTTAAACCACCCCTCGCATATGGGACGCGTTGTGTTTACTGAGTGCATCTCCTGCTGTCCCGCTTCCTGGAGAGTTAAACCCTGATATAGGCTTTTTCTGAGAAAATAATAGCAGAATTCCCACCCTGGTTTTGCAAATCTGCAGCCAGCTGACCCCAGTAGGCCTGTCCAGCTGCTCTGTGCCCTGGCTGCCACCATACCCATCCTGTCCTGCTGGCTTTGGTGGCAGCCGTAGCGAGTCCCAGGGAGGTGAACGGTTTGCAGCCCTGCACCGGGAGTGGTGCTGCTGGCCCACCCCGCTTCTTGCACCCACCATGGCCAAGCTGGGATTAAAGCCAAAAGGGCAGGGAGCAAAGGTAAAAGGTAAAAGTGGGGCCCTGCCCCCCACCAGATGCATCTGTAAAGATAAATCTACTGCCCAAGAGAAGCAGATAAGCAGCAAACCCTTCAAGCAGGACAAAAAAACCAAAAAAATCCCCTTTTGCAGGTCTTGGAAGATGCCCAGGAGAAAAGCTCCAGTGAGCAGCACAGATAAAAACTGTAGGTGAAATGGTGCTTGCCATCCCTGTGCAGTAATGCCTAACCTCAGTGGCTGACATAATTCCATTAGCATTTATAGCATAATAATAGGAAATTATTATTTTACTAAATCTCATTATTCTCAGAAAAAAAAAAAAAAGTCTTTTTTACAGTGTTTTCAGTGCTTCATATAGGCCTGTCCTCCTGCCAGGCCAGAACACACGCCCATCGGGGCCAGGGCACACCAGCCTGCAGCTCTCATCCGCACACACCAGCACTTAAGGGTTTCCTTCCCAGAGTCTGGACCCTGACCATCTCGCAGGCAAGTGCTGTTTATCTCATGGAATTTTTTGGATTTCTCTTTTTATGGAAAAAAAAATGAGGTTTTATATCCATTTTCTTCATTTCCTTTACTACCACGTAAATGGTGTCACTTTCTTGCAGAGAGATGGGGCGGGTCACTTCAATTTGCTGCTCCAATCCCAAATCCAGGTGAATTTTTCTCAGCTGGCATCACGTGGGTGAGATAGGAAGAAGGAGTGCCTCATCTCAGAGGGCCGGATCTGGGGATATTTCTTAGGGTGAGAGAGAGCACTTTGCAGGTGACTGCCTCTCCAGCAAATTCTGAGCACAAATGTTAATGCCGAGCCAAGGGTGCGCACGCTCAGATGGTGTCTGTTTAGCAGTGGGGCATTTGGAGGAACGAAGTCTATCACAATATTTTAAAAGCTGGATAAAAGAACAGATGGCTTTGACGAGAGATGATTTGGCTAATGAAATGAGGGTTAACGCTTAAGCTGAGAAACAGTTGCTTGGGTGCTGTATTTAGCCCATGCACGGGGTATGGAGCAGCTCTGCTGGCTGCCATTGAGCGATCCCTGGCCCCTTTCCCCCGCTGCTCCCATTTCTGGCTGGGTGACGTTCCTTGCCAGGCCTTGCTCCAGCTTTGGAGCAGAAAGGAGCAGAACAGGAAAACCAGGTGGTAAATCTATTTACAGAAGATATATATTTCCCAGGAATGAAAGCAAACCCAAAGCAATTCCCTTTTCTGTTTTCCTCGCCTCTGTATACCTTCCCCCCCGCAAAAAAAAACAGCCCAGTAAACCCTTAGCCACTCTTAGGTGGTAATGTCAGCCTGGAGACGACTGTAATTAGAGGGAAATCAGTTTGCTTTGTTTCTTCCTGAGCCACAAGTGAGGTCTGCAAGGGCAAGGGTTAGCTCTGTGGTAGTCCTCTCTTTTACATGACAAATAAAATACCTTCGAGGCCTGATCCTGCTACTTCATGTCAGGACACCGGGGCCCAGCTTTCCCACTTCTCTGTTGCTGGAAGAAAGCAGATGTGGAGATGGTGTGCAGTGTGGGCCCCACGAAGAGCACCGAAGTGGTGAAATTTGGAGAGGGAACATGCACGTGCTGTAAGACATCAGGTGGAGGAAATACGAATTAACAGACAGCAAAGCAAAGCCATCATTTTGAATATTTGCTTGCTTTGGAGCAGGTCCGCTTTCCAGGCCAGTTGAACTGCCAGGCAGATCCCCAGTGGGTCCCAGTGGCCCAGCAGGAAAACTCAGTGAGGACTGGGGCAGGGAAGTCACGCGCTGCTCTCAGCATCCCAGGAGCATTGCCATGTCTGGGCACCAGTGTCGTTGCAATTTGAAGACGTGGGCTGAGTGGGGAGAGACCTCAGTGTCAGCCTCTGGCACACCCACCCCTGGGGAAGCCAGTTGGGGGAATGTACCTGTGGCTACTCCTCTTTGCCAAGGCAGCGTTGGCACAGATGTGAGAGGAAAGGCTCTTTCCACAGGTCAAGGTGAGTTTGCAGCAGGCTTTGGGATGCGCAGCATCACTGCGAGGGATGTGTTATTGTGGGATGTGGTTCAGCAAAGTTTCTGTTGCCCTTTTAAGTTCATCTTATTAGCTGATTAGCATACTAGACGAGGAGGGGCAGGTATTCCACAAATTCATTTCCATGAGAGACGAGGAAAAAGGTGGAGCATGGGTTCCAGTTGAGCTGGTGGTCGCTGCCCAGCTTTGGTTTCTCCTCTGTTCCCAGAGACCTTATCAGTCGTCCCAGAAATGATCCCCTCTTAGCAGTTCTTGTTACCACCTCAATGGCGAAGGGGCCGTTAGTAATTAACATGTCATTAGGCAAGGCAAGCATGGTGTCTGGGTTGCACAACAGAGCCACATAGTATCGGACTTAGCGGTACTTGTGCTTGAGGGGAAACAACCTGGTTTCCCTCAGTCCATGTCTCCCCCTCTGGGGCTTATCTAAGGAGTTTGTCAATGCAACTGCAAGGGAGCGCGGGTGGGGGGGGGGTGGGGGGTGGGGGGCGGTGGGGGCAGCCTTCAATACACTCCCACTTCCTTGGGTGACATTCCTTAGACTAAGACAAAGGCCACAGCCTGTCCTTGAGGTTTTCTGTGTTGATGAATGTTTGAGGCATTTCTCCTTCAGTTCCTTACACCCCCTTGGCAGAGGAATGCTGCAGGACAAGGTTCACGGGAGAGGGGCTGCTCCTCCATGGGACTGGTGTCCTGTGCAGAAAAGATTGTGGGAAATACCCCCGCGGGCCCACATAACACCACCCCTTGATGGCTGGTGCCTCCCTGCACCTCTGTTATATCCTACACTGGGTGGGCTCCAGCACATGCTTGCTGTCCCCAGGCTGCACTCTTTCTTTTAAGCCATGATTTTTTAATTTATGAGAGGTCTTTGGTGGGCCTGTCAGCATCGTGCATTTTCCAGCACTCAAAGGGACACCATCTGCTCAAAAAAGAGCTGTGAACAAAATGTCTCAGATGCTCAGAGTTTACCAAAAATGAAGTTGCTTTAAAATCCCATATGCTGCATTGTTTTCTTTCCAGCTTGGGCTGACAGCAGAGGTGAAGTGTCTAAGGCAGTTTCTGATTAGTCACTGTGTTTTCTTTTCTGGCCAAAATCACTGGGGCTGAGTGCTGTCACTTCCCACCTGTTTGTCAGAAGGTTTTCTTCAGGCTCTGCTGCTGAAAGCCAGAGGTTACTGAACTCAAAGATCTCCCCTCTGTTATTTTTGAAGTGAGCTTGCTTGACTTCTGCTATCGCAGGAAGCCTTGCAGTCAGGGTTGGGGTTAATTCTGATACTTCAGGCATACTTTTTTCCAGGCACCTGATTTTGCAGCCTGTCTTGGTGACATGGGGGCAATAGCAACTCCTTGCCCAAGGAAAGCCATGCCCAGCAGTCACCTGTCTTGGCCTGCAGCTCCATAGTGTGGCAGCGCCATGGGGCAGCATCAGGTGCGCACAGAAGGAAAACCTGGCCAAGATCTCTGGATTTTGTGGGGCTGCAAAAAGAAAATGCTGCGAGGAGCTGTTTCTTAGTCCAGGATGACACAAGATTTGAAATACCAGAGCAGGAAGAACGTTATTTCAGCACTAAAAATAGCTCCCTCAGCCTTTAGAAGAGCGAGAAGTGTACGTAGCAGTTGCCTTTCTGCGAGAGTGGCTGCCCTCTCCCTCGGCAGCGCTGCCGCCGCAGAGATGCAGCCACTTTGGTGAGGGCTCAGGGGACCTGCTGGTGCTGTGCCTGCTCTGAGGACCTGTGCTTTGAGGGGTTCGTAATCCCCGGGGGTGGAAGTGATGAAATCTCTCCAGGGTGTGCCACGAGGGCTAAAGCTGCAGGGCGGGGTGTTGCCTGATGATTAGAAAGACAGTGCATAAAATACTGATAAACTGCTGATGTATAACTCGGCTCAGTTGTGGGGCTGGCGTGGGTTTAGGCAGGTCTTGTGTTGGCTCATAAGTCATAGCACCAGGGCAAAACTTTGGATAAGTGCCACCTTATTTGGGTTTTAGGAGAAGAAACAAGACAGTCAATGAATAACATCGGTCATACTGCATCCTGGCAGAGAGAGAGGGGAGGGACGGGAGACAGAAGTGGTAGCGTTCATGCTGACTTAATCCCACAAAGGTCAAAAGAGCGAAGGGATGTTTCCACCCCAGGAAACATTCCCAAATGGTTATCGACGAGCTGTTTTGCTGGGAATGTCTCAAATTCCCAAACATAGTTGATGCTTTATGGAGACTCAAAGCCCACCATCCAGTAAGGGAAAGGGGGTGGAAAGGGGCTGTCGCTGGGGTCTCTTGCTGGGTCGCTGCTTCTTTCAGGTCTGCTGAAGCACTTAGTGAATGGGCCTGACACCCCAGGAGGACCTGAAAGGAGGTTGCAGAGAGCTGGGGATGAGTCTCTTGACCCAAGGAACAAGCGCCAGGACAAGAGGGAATGGCCTCAAGCTGCACCAGGGCAGGGTCAGACTGGCTCTTAGGAAGTATTTCTTTGCAGAAGGGGCTGTTGGGCGTTGGAATGGGCTGCCCAGGGCAGGGGGGGAGTCCCCATCCCTGGAGGGGTTGAAGAGTCGGGTTGACCTGGCACTGAAGGATCTGGTGGAGTTGGGAACGGTCAGGGTGAGGTTCATGGTTGGACTGGAGGAGCTTCAAGGGCTTTTCCAACCGAGATGATTCTGTGTGATTCTGTGTGACTGTGAAGATGTCACGGCCCGTTTTGGGTGGTGCCCCCCCTTCAGTGCTCCTGGGGGCTCTGGAGCAGCAGGTGTGACCCAGAGCCGCACGCCGGGCAGGTGCTGTGGGCCTGGGCAGGGAGGGGACAGAGTAGGAGACCCCCTTTCCAGCCGGTTCACAGCCCAGCTGGTGGCTGTGGAGGTGCCGCCAGAGGGTCCATGCCCGGTGCTGGCGCTGACCACGGGGGCTTGTTTTTGTTCGCCACGGCCCAGCCGCGGCCGGGGGGTGCTCTGGGTTCCCGGTGGGGCTGTGCTCGCCCCCCACCAACCCAAAGCCGGCGCTCAGGCCGCAGAGCGCGTTCTCCCGGCGTAATCCCCGCCCGTCCGGGGCGGGGGCCGATGCCAGGGCACCTCCCCGGCCCGGCCCGGCCCCCTCGGCCCCGCCGCCCGCCCGCCGCTCGCCGCCGCCGGGGCCGGGGGCGGAGGCGCCGCCGGAGCCGCCCGCAGGTAGGAGCCGCCCCCGCTGGGAGCGCCAAACCCTCCGGCCCCTCCTGTCGCGCTGTCGCCGCCCTGTCGCACCGCCCTGCGACTCGTCGATCCCCCCCTTCCCCCCCCCCGCGCAGTCGCTTCCCTGCCCGGCCGCGGTCTGGGGCTCCGGGCCCCGTGGCGGCGTGCGGGGGGGCTGCGGGCGGCGGGCGCTGCCCCCTCCCCGAGGGCATCCCGCTCTCCCCGGGAGGAGCCGAGACCCCAGCGCCGCCCGATCCGCGGCAGGTAGGCACCGCGCTCGGCCCGGGGCCCGGCGGACCGAGCTCTGGGGGAGATGCCCCAGGCGGTCCTGCCGGCATCCTCCTGCCCCTCCGTGGTACCCTGGGGGGGCTGAGGGGTGCGATGGTGACAGAACTCGGTAGGGCCCTCTGCCAGACCGCTGCCGGCACCTCTGGGCACAGGGGCTGTGGGGTGGGACAGGTCCTGCCTTCCCCAGATGCTCTCAGGGTGCCTGGCATGCGGGTCCGGCTACATCCCCGGGAGGGCAAGAGCTTTCCAGAAAGGGCCCGCATTCGGCTCTGCTGGGGACCCTCAGGGAAGGAAGGGCAAGGTTCTGCCTCTGAGCCGAGCTGGGTGCTGATCTCCCGGGATGCTGACGGGGTCACTCGCGATCTCAGCCTTGGCTTTTTCTTACAGCAGCAGGCTTGTGCCAGACCTTTGGTTCAGAGCGCTCAGGCTGTAAAGGTTGGAGAAATTCTGAGCTAATCTTCCCTTCTGCTTTTTCATCTTCTCTTTTTAAACAAAGCTTCTCGGAAAAGTGACCTTAAGGACAATCTTCGGGTTGACCCAGCGCTGAGGGATCTGGTGGAGTTGAGAACGGTCAGGGTGAAGTTCATGGTTGGACTGGAGGATCTTCAAGGTCTTTCCCAACCGAGATGATTCTGGGATTCTGTGAATGTTCACACAGTCCTTACGCCATAACAATGTACACATGTATGCTTAATTATGAATAGCAACTCAATATGGAGGAGGGAAGCGTGTGAAAGGTATATCGCAGCACACTGACTGCCTCTTGTGTCTTGCTCAAATGGATAAAACTGCCTAAAAGAAGGGGACTTGATTCTTGGTGACTTTGTGTCTTTGGGTAGCAGGGTAAAGAATGGGGACTCATATTTGCTTGACAAACATCTGGCTCCTGTTTTCACTGTTGTACTGTTAAAAGTCAAATTATTTTCTTGTGCTGCTCCTCATGCCCAGCCATCAGCATTTTCTGAGCCAGGGCGGTGGAAGTCAGTGCAGTTGTTTCATTTCCCTTTTTAAGATTCCTTGTGCTGCAGTGTTTGCTTTTCAGATGCAGAGCAGGGATGTGTGCTTGTATGAACACCAACATTTTCGATTGTTTTTTCTTGGAAGAAACGCCATGTCCGCGATTTCCTCTCCTCCCCCAGCCATTTCTGAGCAGCCTGGGATCACAAGGTTGCGGTTTGGCCCAACAGAGACCCTTTAAGGTCCCAATCCTGCAGTCCAAGCTGAAACAATGAGCTCTGCAGGATAAGTGGGAGCGAAGAGGCAGAGAAAGGTATGTGGGAAATGAGAGAGATGATCTTAAGCAGTATATTGGGAGGAATAAACTGTGAGGGGGGAAGGCTGGCAGCTGAGGAGGCTGCTGCTGTGGTAGAAGGCTTGGACCAGGACTCTGAATGCACACTCCTCTGTGCCACCGATTTCCCGTGTGACCTCTCAGAGATCAGCTTACTGGCCCCGTTGTCTAAAATGGGAATAATGATATTTTTTGCTGTCTTGAGAAGACTTGCAAAGGTCTCTAGGTGCCTCGGTCCCCTCACCTTGGGTCCCCGCAGGTTGCAGAAGCAGTCACCTGAAAGTGGGATGAGAGGGGTGAAAGGGAAGCAAAGTGCCTTGGGAACAGGTGAAGAGAGAAGGGTGGAGTGAACAGTGGGAGGGCAGAAAGGACAAGAAGACTGATGAAGCTTCAAAAGCTATGAAAGCAGCTGTTAAAACAGCTATACCTTGCATGGTGTTTAACGCAAATTTTTAATGCTGAGGTTGCCTCTGGATGGTTGTGCCTGCAAGGGAGAGGTGCTTACTAGAGCAGCAGTCTCTCTGTCAGGTTGCTGTTTGCTCAGTGGAGAAGTGTTTGCCTTTGGCAGGCGTGCAGACCTGGCTCTCTCAGGGAGGGCTGGTCCCATGTGTGGGGCAGGAGGGAAGCCCCCTCTCCACCCTGCCTGCTACACAGAAAAGCAGAGGCCTCCTCCCCAGCACCCGGGAGCTGGTGAGCTGTGCTCCCCTGTGGAACAGGGGGCATGTTCTGCAAGTCTGGTGGGAGGGGAGGTTGGGGTGCTGCCTGGTGCTGGTAGGAGAATGTGAGAAACAGCAGGAAGGGAGAAAAAGCCCGGGGGACTTGCAATGGGGGGCAGGTGCTCAGCATCCTCCGCTCGATTTTCTGAGCTGGGGCAGATCCAGGTAGTTGGGGAGTGAACTTCTGCCCTCCTGGTCTGATTTCCTGCTCCCCATGAGGAATCGCTGTGTGGCTACCTGAGCCAGGAGAGCCAGTGGCCTGTCAGCTTTGGCACCACAGGACTGCGGGAGTGGATTTTGCCTGGTCAAGCCACTGGAGATGGCCACAGCTTTGCCAGGGAGAGCTTCCCCAGTGTGGTCTTGGCCCAGCTGAATGCTCTTAGAGGGTGGTTTAATGTGGTCTCTTGCACCACAGAAAAGTCTGTCTTTGAAAATACTTCAAAAAGGAGCAAAAGTTTTAAGCCCTCCAGATGTGATGGAGAGGCTGCTCACAGCAGGCTCGCAGGCTTTAACAGGAGGAGGCTGTTCCCTGGTCCCGTCTGTCCATTGTGTTGGTTTGCATGAAGTGAAATGCTGTGTGGTACCTTCCTCCTGTGGCTCACCTGAGCACCCTGCAAACAGCAATTTATGGTTGCAGCAGCCTGGGGGACTGGTAAATAAACAAGTAAGTTCCTCCAGAAGATGGAACGCTGGCAAGGCAGTGATGAACACCACAGAAATGCCTATGTACAGTTGCTTACCTTGTAATTGTCTCAGGAAAAATGATTTCCACAGGTCTAAACAAAGCTAAAAGACTGATATGATAGTTTGTACCCTTGACAATCTCCATGCCAGAGAGGGCTACCTTAGAGCAATGACGAAAGCCAAGTCATGAGTACTGAATGTCCATTCCTTGTAGCCTGTCATCTGGCCCATCATCTCATTGCTGCTTCTCTGGGGCTTTGGTGGTTAATAAGAGGGGAAAAGGACCTCAGTTTTCCACGTGAGTAGTGGAGGTGGCCTAAGTCCTCAGGCTGAAGAGGTTGGTGAGGCAAAAATGTCCCGAGAAAGCTCAGTGTGCTATACCACACTCCCTAAAAGCTCACGGGCCTTGCGTGTTTTCCCCATGGCTGACAGACTGCTCGGTATTTATGCTTCTGGTGATGGTGCCCACTGGTGTAACCGAAGGAAATGCTGCTTTGGGGCAGCGCACATCTCTTCAAAACTGTAGAGCTGCGAAGTGCAGTGAGAAAAGGAGCTTGTGCTTCCAAATAGTGAATAAAAGAGGGGTAGAAGGGACAAGAGAGGTGAAAGACGAGGTGAATGGGTGGGGAAAGCCCTGCTTACACTGCGTGGGAAGCTCTGTAGCTTGAGTGTAGGTTTTGTGTTTGTTGGGAAAAAAACTGCGGCAAGGTAGCAAAGGGAGGGAAACCTGGAACTGTTCTGGCCTTCCAGAGCAGGCACTCTGCCATCCATAACCAACAGAAGGAGACAATATAACCAGGAATAACTGCTCTGCAAAGTCTGCTCCTTTGGGCTTAATCTGTTTCCTTACCTTCAAAGCTATCTGTAAGTCAACGTGACATATCTGCCTCTTTCTTTGCCAGGTTTCACCTCCCTTGCCTGTTCTTTGCCACTCCCAACACTTACATTGTTTTCCCGATAAAGGGACAAACCTTTCGGGCAGGCTTCCTACCCCCTTCCGTTGTAATGTTTTTCTTGGCTTTGCTGCTTACGCACATTGGAAATGCTTGAAGGCATTCGTGGTTTTGGAACTGAGGAGCAAATAAAACAGCTCCGCAGACCTCTATCAGTCTATTAATACACTGTCACTATACCTTACGGGAGGAGAAACACCCACTATGCTCGTTGCTGGTTCAGGCCATGGTCATTAGGTTGGGGTGGTTAAGGTGGAGGATGATCACCGGACAGGCTGTCTGCGCAGTGCCTCAGACTTTCTGGGCTTTGCCAGAACATCAGCCTGCGTCTGTGTATTGCTTGCAGAGCAAGGAGATGGTTTCCGAGACTCTTTCCTCACAGCATAGCTGAAGCAGGGAGAGCTTTGCTGTCTTTTATTTTATGAGGAGAAAAACAGCCCTCGTAATTCTCCAGCAACTCTTCGCTTTTGGGGTTTGGCTGAGACTTGGGGGAAGTGCCATTCTCACAAGCATCCCAGACCAAAGGGTTGGCTGATTGTGGAAGGGGAAAATACGCCCTTGTGGCAATGGGATGGGACTCTGGGGCTGGGTCTGTGTTGAGACTCTCTGCTAGAGATGTCCCTTGCATCTCAGGAGAGGTCTGGCTGAAGTGGCCTCAGTCTTGAGCTCCTCTGCTCTTGGAGAGATGGTAACCCATCTGTTCTGGGGTGTGGGCAGTCCAATGCTCTCGCTGGGGGCTGGTTGCTGCCTGGCTCGCGCAGCTCCTGAGGTTGCGAGGAGCCAGGAGGGCTGAATCTTGCAATGGGTGCTCCCAAGCAGAATGGGGTCCTCGGGGCAAACAAGCACATAGCACCTGCTAAATGCTCACTGTGAGGGTTGCTCTAAGCCCTGGCTGCTCCCAGCTGGTTTCACTGCCTGCTGACCCAGCTCTTTTTCTCTGAACTGGATGTGTACCTTCTGCCTGACCCCGCTCCTGCCTCTGCCTGATCCCCCTCTGCCTACTGCAGGCTGAGGGCCATGACTGCCCAAGCCCTGCTTGGAGTACGAGTGGGACCTCATGGAAGTCACTGCGGGCCAATGTAGGTGCACAGATCAGAGCACAGCTGGTGCAGGGTCTGGAGCACAGGTCTGATGGGGAGCGGCTGAGGGAACTGGGTGGGTTTAGTCTGGAGAAGAGGAGACTGAGGGGAGACCTCATCGCCCTCTACAACTCCCTGAAAGGAGGGTGCAGAGAGGGGGGATGAGTCTCTTGACCCAAGGAACAAGCGCCAGGACAAGAGGGAATGGCCTCAGGCTGCACCAGGGCAGGGTCAGACTGACTCTTAGGAAGTATTTCTTTGCAGAAGGGGCTGTTGGGCGTTGGAATGGGCTGCCCAGGGCAGGGGGGGAGTCCCCATCCCTGGAGGGGTTGAAGAGTCAGGTTGACCCAGCGCTGAGGGATCTGGTGGAGTTGGGAACAGTCAGTGTGAGGTTCATGGTTGGACTGGAGGAGCTTCAAGGGCTTTTCCAACCGAGATGATTCTGTGATTCTGTGCTGTCAAAGCCCGCAAAATACCTCTTTGGTCCTAATGTGTCAAATTACATTATTTTTTCTTTTATAAGATCCAGGAACCTGGTCTTGAAGCAGGACGCGCCTCGTTTGTACAACGCCAAATGTGAGGAAGGCAGACACAGCCCAGAAGCTTTGACAGTCGACGTCTCTGGCCGTAACACAGCAGCTCAACACTGGTTCCTAAATGGCCTGTAAGTACTCATGTGCAATTGAGGGTGAAGGCTGTGCAGCAGCAGGAAGCAGCATACCAAGGGCACCCTTTGAAAGACAGTAGGGTGCAGAGGGGTGATGCTGGCCTCGGGACCCAGTGGTGCTGCAGGAGTATCTCTGGGTAGGACATGCTGTCGGTTGCATGATCTTCTTCCCAAGGCACTCAGAAAAGACTGAATACATATATATTTTTTTCCATATATATATTCATATATATATATATATGTATTTTTGCAGAACTGATAACAAATTAACTTTACACAATCCCAGGAGACAGCTTCCTGGGGAAACTTGGAGGGATGGTGTGGACAAGCAGATACTAATACTAATTTCTGCCCCTGTTTTTTGGTGACTAGAAGGTTTCATTCCTTTGGTGTGCTTCACCCATCTCTGTTAGGTTTGTGCTGGCCAGAGCATTTCGTTAGCATGCTGAATGCATTTACAGGCTGAAAGGAGACAAGAAACATGTACAGATGTTTCTGTGGATGAAAGCATTGACTCTCAACATCATTGTAGGGTTACCGAAGCATCTCCCACTTCCCCCACGTGCAACCTGGAGATGTCTTTACCTTTTCACATTCCTCTCTTATATAAATAAATGAAAATGGTGTTTCTGCACACCCTTGAGATGGTAGGTAGGTACCTGGAGCAAGAAGAGCATCATAGCCTGTTGAGGAAGGGGATGGCTTCTTTTCCTGTTACCCCACTATTTTGTTATGTATTTACAAATCTCTGGCGTGCCTTATCTCTCTGATTGTGCACTCAGGCTGGGAACCTTGAGATAAGCCTGAAAACACTCTGCTTTTTATGTTGGCCTTTGTGACTTGCAGGTGGCAGGTTGTGTAATGTGCTGGTTTGTATCAGCTCAGTTACAGTGATTAGGTATCAAGTGACTGTGGTTAGTTTTTCTTTTAAAAGTGACCGAGAGTTATAGTGGGCTCCCCTAAAAGACAAATTGTGGTTTTTTCTCCTTTGATTGTTGCTGACTGGCAGCAATTCTTTATGACTTGCCATATGTTTTGAACTGTGTCCTCCTTCTCCCAGTGCTTCTGGCTCTGTACTTATTCTCCGACGTGACTCGATGGCCTGGTGCTGTGAAACGCAGGAGCGTTGCTCTGGCTTATTATGCGGCTTGTGTATGGGCCCTTGAAATGCATCTGCATGCTCCAGTCTTAAAAAAGATGTACAACTCTGTTAACATGCTAATATTTTCCTTTCTTGCATTCATGTTATCTGGCAAAAGCAACTTCAGGAAGAGCCTGTAACTTTGTTTGGCAGATGAAATTAAGATGGCCACATTAAATGAACCTTGAGCAAGCAGCAGTATATATTACAGCAGTCTGCTGGAATTGAAGTGTGTACATTAGAGGAATGGGAGCTTAATTGGTTGAGAGGGTAGAGTGGGGCAATCGTAATAAAAGCAGAGCAAACAGCTGACAGTCTTAGTAGATTAGACATAAAAATGGGAATGGAGATAAGGGAGTAACCCACACCCTGTGGCAGTGCTACTGTGAAACCCTTTGCAGTTCTGAACCCTGAGCCATGGTAGCTGGTGGCAGGAGCACACCTTGATGGGGTTTTATGGTGCTGGTGTGAGACCGTGAGTCAAGGGAGTGGAAAACCACAGCGTGTGGTTTTGGGAAGGTGGGCTGACTCCAGCTGGGGTCAGCTGCAAAGCTGAAAACATGTTGTTACTAGCCTTGTGAATCCATTGCAGCGTGAGGGCTTTCTGTCGCTGAAGGCCTTCCTGTGCAAGCCTTAAAAATGGAAGGCAACCAGGTGTGTGCAATTATCAGCTGCCTCATGGATGCAGTGTGTTTATTTGGGAAAATAAGGGCCAGCGGAGATGGCTGCTGTCGCCAGGTGGAGTCGACTGCTTGAGTTTGGCATCACTGGTCACGGCAGTGGTACAGAACAGAGCTGTGGAGAGGAAGGTTGGCTTTATGTCATCCCTGTGGAGCAATTAGCTGTCAAAGAAATCATTTCTACATTTTCCACAGAGAATTTAGGTTATTGTTCCTATCACTCTTGCCATTTTATTTTGGGTAAGTCATTTGGGTTCCTTGTTCTCTTGTTCTGGCTGCTGCTGAAGTCTTAGGGTGCACAGAAGTTTCCCAGCTTGAAGGCACAAGCACTGGGGCCATCCCTGAAGAGGACAGGCTAACCTAGAGGCAGCTGCTGAGAGGGATATCTGCTGAACACTACAGCAAAGCTAGGCAGCCTCGCACATGCTTGGGGTTTCTCCTTTGGGAGGAAGTGAGGTTACATGTAATTTTGTTCCTGGCACCCAAATAACACAGCAGGGAGTAAATGAGGAATGTGCAGGAGCTGAGTCCTGGTTTTAAACCATCCTCTGCACACATGGGGATGCTGAAACATCTTCAAGCACGTGTGGGATGTGCCAATGGACAGCATTAAAAGGTGTTGCCATGTGGGGACTTTGGGGAAAGGGACCATTCTTTCCTGCTTTTGGTATTTCATGTGTCAGACACAGGCAGCTCACTCCTCCTGTGTGGGCTGGCAGGGGCCACCAACACTGCTGGTCCAGCCATTGCCCCCTGCTCTCATTCCAAGGGTGTGCTAGAGAGTACTTGCTCCTGCTGTCCCACACCCATGCCTCGGTGTGGAGCCTGTCAGAGGAAGGTGCACAGTGGCAACATCCTTTCCTGGTCAATTCTTGCTGCCTGCCCTGAGAGGCAAGCTGACACAGAGCTTCGCACCCTGTGAGGCTGGCCAGTCTGATGTGGGGTGCTTACAGAATCACAGAATCATCTCGGTTGGAAAAGCCCTTGAAGCTCCTCCAGTCCAACCATGAACCTCACACTGACCGTTCCCAACTCCACCAGATCCCTCAGCGCTGGGTCAACCTGACTCTTCAACCCTTCCAGGGATGGGGACTCCCCCCCTGCCCTGGGCAGCCCATTCCAACGCCCAACAACCCCTTCTGCAAAGAAATACTCCCTAAGAGCCAGTCTGACCCTGCCCTGGTGCAGCTTGAGGCCATTCCCTCTTGTCCTGGTGCTGGTTCCTTGGGTCAAGAGACTCATCCCCCCTCTCTGCACCCTCCTTTCAGGGAGTTGTAGAGGGCGATGAGGTCTCCCCTCAGCCTCCTCTTCTCCAGACTAAACTCCCCCAGTTCCCTCAGCCGCTCCCCATCAGACCTGTGCTCCAGACCCTGCACCAGCTTTGTTGCCCTTCTCTGGACACGCTCGAGTCATTCAATGGCCTTTTTGGAGTGAGGGGCCCAAAACTGAACACAGTCATTGAGGGGCAGCCTCACCAGTGCCGAGTCCAGGGGTAAGATCCCTTCCCTGTCCCTGCTGGCCACCCTATTGCTAATACAAGCCAGGATGCCATTGGCCTTCTTGGCCACCTGGGCACACTGCTGGCTCCTGTTCAGCCAGCTGTCAATCAACACCCCCAGGTCCCTCTCTGACTGGCAGCTTTACTTTCCAAAAGGTCCAGCCCTGGCTGCACTGAGCTCTGGTGAAGACCTGACCCCGTGCAGGTCGTTGTTGTACTCTGTGGGAGCATTGTCCTTCCTCCTCATTGTGAACCCAACCAGCCATGATGAGAGGTGTGCGGGAGCTATGTTCTCTAGGTGTTTCTTTTTATCCAGCTGAAATGAGCATGTTCCTCTGAACAATGGGCCTATCTTCCCATTGGGACACTGTACTCTAGCTGGTTGTTCATTTAATGTGCAGTGATTTTGGATGTCGTTTTCTGTTAGTGGTGGATAGAAGGGGACTCTGGCACAGTAAATATTAAACACAGGGCTGTTTTCCAAGGGAGCGAATCTGTAGCCATGTCACGCTGACTTTGATGAGGCTGGGCACCAGTCCTGCCCCGGCTCTGTTGCAGAGCTCAGCACAGAGTTATGGTTATCCTGACAGCATTTTCATATTTCCCCACCTCATCTGGGCCGGGAGTCCCCGTCCCTGTGTGCTGCCTCGCTGCTCTGCCTGGGGGAGAAGCCCAGTGCCACCTCCCTCTCTGCATGACAGACAATGCTGACACAGCTTGTGAAGGCTGCTCTTTCTTGGCTGGGCGACATGCCAGAAGGTGGAGGAGCTGTGGCAACCCCATTAATGAAGACAAGTGTTATGGCTAGTATTGCTTTTATTGTGTAAATGAATTCTTTATACCTTTCCAAAGGGGAAGGGTAAATAATAAGATCTGCCATCCCCTGACCTGAAAGAATTGTGTTACCTTGGCTTAGTCCAGCCACCACCAGAGAAAAGAGGAGAGTCAAGCACTGTGCAACTACCTTGCAGAGGACAGGAGGTGACATTACCTGCCTGCTTCCCTTCAACCAGGGCAGGAGCGGGTACCTCAGCTACAGCAGTGATCACTTGGGCACTGTGCTGCCAGGGCCTGGCAGGGACAGGCAGCTGCCACCTGGAAGCGGTCCCTGACATTGTTGGTATGGGTCTGCCAGCACCGGAGCCACGGCCAGCACCGGCTAAGGGATGCTGCTGCGTGTTGGTGAGCTGCAGGAGGAAAAGGCAAGGGCAGGGCTTCACAGAACAGTTGCAACCACTACAGCAGGGGCTGTGCGGGGAGCAGAGCCGTCAAACGCTTGGTGTCTCCTGTGCAGGAGGAATAGAGATGAGATGGGTGGGGAAATCTAGTCCACCCTCATTGACGATTTCTTCTGAAATACACCATGCTAAAGATCTGTATATGTGCTGGAGCTGACTGCCTTTTAAATTGACATACTTAATACGTAGATTGCTTCATGCTCCCTGTCTGTAGTTCTCTCTGCTCCCAGGTCAGGGAAGAGACCTTATCTGATTGCTTTTCTGTCTTTTAAGGTTTGCAGTTCAGCCTCGCTCAAGGCTGTCTGTACAGACAGCACCAAAGCAGAGCCTCGTGGTTTTGTGCAAGTGTGGCATGGCTCAGGGTACCGCCAGGGTGTTGTTTTGTACCCCTGCCAGGCGACGTGCAGGGAAGACAGGACAGCTGACCTGCAGAGGCACGTATGAGGCTGCTATGCCTTCTTGCAGGGTCTGGGGAGCCTCACCTCAATTCCTTCAGCCTCTGCCACAGGGTGGGAGTCAGTGGCTGGGGCCTCAAGCAGTGTCTGGCCACTGTTGCCTTCGGACCCCTCTTGTGGGATGGGTGAGCTGGGGGCTGGCTGTGACACAGTGAGGGTGCTTGCTCTGCTCTGTGGATCCTTACAGAGGAGGGAGAGCAGGGCAGCAGCCCAGAGAGACCATGGCTCCTGTGCTGCAGATGTAGGAAGGTCAGGGGAGCTGAGAGGAGGAGGATGACAACGTGAGTGCTTTCTTCTCTGGAGCAAAGGGAAGAGTCATTGCTTTAAGGATATAGATGAGGTGACTGAGCTGCAAATGCCAGCAGGCTCTAGTGAAAGGCCATCACAACCGAGCTGCCCTGTCCCGTAGGAACCTCCGTGACCCCAGGAAATGCTGCCCTGCAGCAGGCTGGAGGAGGCAGGAGGAGGAGGAGGCAGAGAGCAGGGGTGCAGGTGCCGCTGCCCTGGTGAAAGTAAGGCAGGTGCTGGAGCTGTGAGCCTCGTGTTGTTTGCACTCTGGGGCTCTCAGCTGCGCTGGCGCCTGGAGGAACATTTCTGGAGGAGGACAGAGCATGAGGAAATATTTGATCTGTTGTCAACGGACTCACGGGGAGACATAGGACTATCTCCAGAGCCCAGCAACACGGCAGCGTTTCTGAACTGTGTGTGTTACAGGAACAGCCCCAACATCTCAGATGCTCATCCAGCATGATCTTGCCTGGAGGACAAATGCTTCCTTAGGAGGTGGTGCACGCAGCATCCTTACACCCCGTGCAGGATCTCACAGTGCCTACACGTCAAGAGCTGATCCCGTTTGTAACGCCTCATCCTGACAGTACTCTGGGTGTGGGCACTTGAGCTGGGCTCTGCTCTGGGTGCGGCCGAATGCTATTTTTAGCTGATTGCTGCGGCCAGGATGGGAGATGGTTGTGTGCTTTGTGGAGAGGAGGAGACAGCCTGTGCATCCTTCTCCCTTAGTGCTGCAGGCTTTGCTGAGGCAGCATGTGTGGAATTGGTAATGATCCTGGGAAGGAGGCTACCTTGCTTTGTGCCTATGGGCAGGAGCAGGGAATTAGGGCTGCAGGTCTTGCGGTGTCACCTTGTGCAAAACGCTTGAGAAAAATACTTTGAAAACTGCTCAAATTCTGTAGGTATGTCTGAAGAGTCTCCCCCTCTACAACTCCAGGCTCTTTGTGCCTTGTTTTTTATTCACATTGTGGATGATGCTGCCTCTGTGCAGCAGCTTAACCCCTTATGCCAGTGATGACAGTATGAAAGGTTTGCAGCGCCTGCTGCCTGGCCATTAGGAGCTTGATCCTGGGGTGCTTCAGCACCTCTGTGTGAATGCTCTTCATGCTTTCGAAAGAGGGGGGCCGAGGCAGGTGGGTACCTCTGCCCTCTTTCTTTTGTTTTTACTTTGTTCTTTGTTTCTAGCAGGTATGGATGGGAAGAAATGCAGCGTGTGGATGTTTTTACCTCTTGTGTTTACCCTGTTTACATCAGCTGGATTATGGATAGTGTAAGTTATCTCTTGCTGGTTACTCGGGAGGGCAGGTTAGGCTGGGGAAGTTGGAAGTACCGCTGTGGTGTGGGCTGCATCTTAGTCCAGAGAGTCTTTTGGAGATGCTCTGTCCTTGAGTTACCGTGGGGCTGGGAAGGCACATGGTAGGGGCAGGGGCCAGTCCGTGCCAGTTCATGACTTGGAGGATCACATTTTTATCCCTGAGTTTATGCGCTCCCCAGGCCGAGTTTCTGACCTTGCCTTCTTCCTGGTACGTGTTACTGGGAGCTGCCTGAAAAGAGACAGACAAAAATGCAAAAATTCCCTTTCGTTACATTTTCTTCGAGTGACTCAGCAGAGCTCTTGGAGAAGCACTTAGGCCCTGTTTTGGGGTGCAGACTCAAAATCTGCAGCATCCAGCACCACACTGACAACCTGCCAGTGGTTTAATGCTGACACCTCACTTTCTCACTAAATTCTTACCAAAACGTACATGGGACATGCATTTCCCTGAGCTGGGCTTTCTCCAAGCATGCAGGCAGATGACTGCAGCATGAATTTTTGAGCAATAAATGTGTGATCAGCAGCCATGCTCAGCCTGAGAAGCAGTTATATTGTAGGATATGGCTTTGGCCATGGTCTGTGGATGTTGTTTCTCAGCAGCAGAGGCAGCTTAAGTCCTTTGTCTGACCCCTATTGCTTGTGGTTCTTCTTGTCCTATCCACTCTGTTTGTATTAGAACAGCTTTTGCAAAGGTGGGACCATGGTAAACCAGATGAATCAAATTATTCAGATTAAAAATTAAAATATTGCCCCAGTTGGTTATTTTTAAGGCAGCTCAATTCACTGACCCTGTCTGTCTACCTGACCATGCCACACAAAGGAAGGCAAATAGTTAGGCCGGGAAGTGAGCAAAACTGCCTGCTTGAGCAGAGAGAAACACAGGTTGCCTCCAGCAGATCCTGCCAGCGACCTTTGAGACACTTAATGCGTTGTTTGAGTGATACTTGGAATTGAAGCCAGGATGAGGTTTTACACCATTTTCATGTTTGTTTGGGTTTTTTTGACAGGTACTTTATAGCAGTGGAAGATAACAAAATTCTCCCACTAAATGTGCCAGATAGGTAAGAGCTGGTTGCAGGCTTTACGTTCAATCACTTGTTTCTTTAAAATAATAAAACGGTGAAAGCTAAATGGGAAAGAAACTCTTGAATCTTTATTCCTATGCATTTATGTCTCTTAGGACACCTGGTTCCAAAAGACCACCTTATATAAGGTAAGTGAATGCTTTTCTTCCAACTACTGTTCTGATTAATGGTTGTTATTTATGTGTCTTTGCCACCTCAGAGTTACAGTGATACACTTTATATTTTCCAAGTATTGCAGGTGATGCACCTCCTGCAAGCTGCGTGTTTAGCCAAGTCATGAACATGGCGGCATTTCTAGGTAGGAAACGTGAGGGGAATGTTTCTTTCTCTCTCATAATTTGTTTTAAGAAGTCACTGAAGCGTAAGTAATACCCCATACGTGTTGTTCTTGAATCTGATGGTGTGAAATCATTTAAACTGTGATTGCTGCTGATTAAGACAGTATTATTTTGTCTTCATTTGTAGAAAGATGGAATGAAGCTGGATGCATTTGAACTTTATTGGTTTCTGATTTATTCTCATGTTTTTAATTGTCTCATCTTAGCCTTGAATCTGTGTGACTCTTTTTCAATGTATGGTGGGATATATGCTGTAAATGTGAGATAATTGCATGGGAATATTGGCAAATGCAGCAACTGATTATGCAAAATATCATCTGTGCTGAAGTCCCCCTACCCCACCTTTTCCTAAACTCCATTACTAAACCTGTGGAAGTTTACTGGCATTTTGTCCAACTGTGGGCTGAGCGGATTCATGGTGTGCTGGATGAAGAACTGGCTGAAGAAGGGCAGGGTTCAAAGGGTTGTAGTGAATGGGGCTACATCTGGCTGGTGAGCAGTCACCAGTGGTGTTCCTCAGGGTTCAATTCTAGGGCCAGTGCTGTTCAATATATTTATCAACAGTCTGGATGCAGGAGTTGAATGCACCATTAGCAAGTTTGCTGATCATACCGAACTGGGAGGTGCTGTTGATGCTTTTGAGGGATGAGAGGCCTTGCAGCGGGATCTAGATTGATTTGGAGCATTGGGCAGTCATGAAATTTAACAAGCGCAAGTGCCGGATTCTGCACCTGGGATGGGGTAACGCTGGGCACAAGTATAAACTGGGAGAGGAGTGGCTGGAGGGCAGCCCTGCAGAAGGGCTCTGGGGGTGCTGGTTGGCAGCAGCTCAATAGCAGTCAGCAGTGTGTGCCCCGGCGGCCAGGAGGGCAAAGCACCTCCTGGGGTGCATCCAGCACAGCAGAACAACCGGGCAAGAGAGGCGTTCAGCGCTGGTGCGGCCTCACCCTGAATATTGTGTGCAGTTCTGGGCCCCATAATTTAAGAAGGATGTGAAGGTCCTTGAATGTGTCCAGAGGACAGCAAAGCTGGTGAAAGGGCTGGAAGGCGTGTCCTGTGGGGAGTGGCTGAGGACTTTTGGTTTGTGTAGTTCGGAAAAAAGGAGGCCAAGGGGCGATCTGAGGAGGAGAGGTGGAGAGGGAGGTGCTGAGCTCTTCACCCTGGTATCCAGGGATAGGACGTGTGGGAATGGTTCAAAGCTGCTCCAAGCGAGGTTTAGACTGGACATTAGGAAGCATTTCTTTACCAAGAGGGTGGTCAAACACTGAGACAGGCTTCCGAGAGAGGTGGTTGATGGCCCAAGCCTGTCAGTGTTCAAGAGGCATTTGGACAATGCCATTAACAATATGCTTTAACTTTTGGTCAGCCCTGAAGTGGTCAGACAGTTGGACTAGAGGATTGTTGTAGGTCCCTTCCAAATGAAATGATCCTATCCTATCCTATCCTATCCTATCCTATCCTATCCTATCCTATCCTATCCTATCCTATCCTATCCTATCCTATCCTATCCTATCCTATCCTATCCTATCCTATCCTATCCTATCCTATCTTAGCCTACCCTAGCCTAGCCTATCCTGCCCTGCCCTGCCCTAGCCTAGCCTAGCCTAGCCTAGCCTAGCCTAGCCTAGCCTGCCCTGCCCTATCCTATCCTATCCTATCCTATCCTATCCTATCCTATCCTATCCTATCCTATCCTATCCTATCTCTGTTTTGTGGATAAAGCCAAGCTTTCCTCTGCTGTATTGGGTGTTTCTGAGAACTGCTTTTAGCTCGTACCTCTGGCCACCTTAGTTGTGCCAAAGCTTTTGCTATAGTGGAAGAAAACTACAACAACCTGCTAGAAACATAGGCATTACCAAATGCTGAAAATTACATTGTTTTGCATGTAATGCTGAAAGGTGACCTTTTAATTCCCTTTTGTCATTCCCATCAGTGTTTTAGGAAAAGATCACATAATTGCAGGGTCCTGTCCTGTAGAAATAGAAATGAAAAAGTTCCTTCATGTGAGCTCAAGTAGTCACAGGGTGGCTGTCCCAAACAATTACCTGGGGATGGAAAACAGAAATTTTCTTTTTTGGGGGAACAAAATTCTCTTTTCTTCAAGGATTTGGAGTGGATTGATTCACTAAAGCAAATTGTGAGAGAGTAAATTCAAACATATTTTGCAGTTTGGATAAAAGTGGATATTTTTCACTTACAATGCCCTTATTTTTCTAAACAATGTTTTTGGTATTATACCAGGCATTTTGTGGAAAATATAGATCTGATTTGCTAATGCAGATCCATATGACCTGCATGCTATCAGTTTGGGCATAAGCATAAGAAGGTGTTCAGCAGCAACCAGCAAATTTCCCTGTTCAACTAAATTGCTTTTTAGTGGTCTGGTTTGAACCCCACCTTGAAGGCCAATTGATTCCCTAGGGAGGGCAAGAATATACGATGTGCATATCTCCTGTGGTTATGTTATATCATATGATATATATATATATATATCATGTATCATATAGCATAGCGCTTGGGATGATTGTAAGCTTGGAAGGACTGCTCTTCCAGTCTTTGCAGAAAATAGTGCAATATTTTGGCTCATGTTTGTGGCACCAGCAACTTGTTCCAGAGGAGGAGAAGAGGCAGCAGGCATTACGGTAAAAGCTGCAGAAATATTTTTGTGCTGTTCATACATTTTCTAACACAGGTAGGGTTTGACATACCTCCTCCAAGAGAGCTCAGTGCTCGTGAGTGGAGTGAAACTTGCTGCAAGCCCAGCTGCCACGATGTGAACGCATGGTGTGTATGTGATAGACTGTGTGCTGGGAGCTTCATGGGCAAATAGGAAGGTGCTCTTCTTTCCCACCAAAAATTTGCAACCCAGCTCCTAGACAAGGCATCATGAGAAGAGGGAGTGTGGGAGCTCAGTGTAACTGGATTAAAGAAAAATGCTTCCTGTGCTTACTCTCGTCGATGACTAAGTGGGAGGGAGCCATGCAGAAGTTCTAAGCTAGCCAGCCTGCAGTGAGCTCTCCCCTCTGGGTGGAAAGGGGGTGAGGGGTCCCTGAGCCCCTAGCCAGGTGGTTGCTGCAGCATGTTCTACCTAATGATGCACCTTGCATTCTGTTTTCTTCTCAGCGCTTGTTGTGGCTGTCCTGCGCTTCATTCAGCTGAAGCCCAAGGTGCTAAACCCTTGGCTGAATGTCAGCGGCCTGGTGGCATTATGCTTGGCCTCTTTTGGGATGACCCTACTTGGCAACTTTCAGGTACTGGACTCCAGGCTTGGACCACCGTGTCTCTGCTGTCAGGTTCCTGCTTTTCTAGCAGATCTGCTTAGGTCTTTGAACCACCTGTGATGTGAGCTCAGGAGATAACGCGTCTGGCTGTGCCCCAGCCCTCCTTGTACCTGCTCTGCCACTTCTATCTGCTGCTGCCGTGGTTCCAGTGACATGCTGAGATGAAGGGCCTCAATCATTTTTTGCATATTCCTAGCAGGATTTGCACCTGCGTGCTTACACTTGACCTGCCGAGAGACAGAGCCAGGAACCTACTGATTCTCTTGAGCCTCGGGGGTTGGCACAGATGGTCCTGGATAAAAGGATTGAGCTGGAAGTTCATGTACACATCTGTGTGAACAGATTTAGCAGACAATTCAGTGTCCTTCGTTTAAAACATATGTTGTTCAGATCTACCTCCTGCTTGTCCTCCGACTGGGCCCAAGAGGGATGCAGCAGAGGAGTGCCACGACTTCTCCTGATGGGACGGGTGCCTGGATGAGGTCCCTCCGATTCTCCATCTGTTCTGCAACATTATACAAACAAGAAACTTTTTTCAGTGTCACAACATTGCTCTGTAGGGTTGGGTGTCCACTGTGATCACGAGTGTGTCTGTTAGGCCTGCAGTGAAAATCAAGGCATTAGAGTCAGTGGCACTTGGGTTTTCCCATCCCTTTGCAGTCTCTGATGCTCTGTCTCTCACTGGGGTGCAAGTGATGACCCCCTATAATGGCAGGAACTGAGAAGGTCAGTGTAGGCTGGCTTCTTTCTTGGCTTTGTAGGCAAGGAGCTGCTTTTCCAATATAGACAAGGTACTTGTTTTGTAAAGGGTGAGCACCTGTTTGGGTTGTGGAGCAATTGCAGGAACTTTGTGTCCTTTACAGTTGGGGGTTTTTGTTGTTTTTTGTTTGTTTTTTTGTTTGGAGGTTTTGGTTTTTTTTGAATGAGGTATGAGGTAATTTGACTGTTTTGGACCTGGTCTTCTAACTCCAAGCAAAACACATTTTTTTTGAGTCTTGTTTTTTCATGAGAGCTTCCCAGCTAGGAAATATGAGGCTTTTGTAACAGCCTCGTCTAGGTGTGAGTATTGCTAGTACAGGGCAGGCACTAGGAAGTAGTTTCAACCTCTCCTTCCTTTGCTCCTCAAAGCAAATGCTTGTTATTTAGAAGTGGATACTTTGAATCATGCCTAGTTATAAATTCTGAGCCAATTATCCACTCCTTGTTAGTTACCTGTATCCTCGCTTAGATCTTTTGCCAAACCATGAAAGCATGGGGTAGTGAGACCATGCTTTTCCCTGCCTGCCTGCTAAACTGAATGTGGCATTAAATAGTATTTCTGGAAAATTACAGATTAACTGTATTAGAGGGACATTATGGCTGTGAGTCCCTTGCAGTGCAGGCTACCTTGAGAAAGGCAACTCAATCCCGTTTTTGCCTGTACTATGATTTGGACCTACCCTTGAAAAAAACCCTCAAGGTAGGGAGTGGAGAGGGGAGAGATCAATGGAGACACAGTAACTAGACTGTTACCTTGTAGATTGCATCTTGTTTGATGGGAATTGGTTAAATCACTGAACAGGAATCGGAGCTGCAGGGAGGAGTTACAGACTGCTGGTTTCTTTTCTAGAAAAGCCTGGGAGGCAGAGGGAAAAGGGAAATTGTTTGTCTTAAGTCTTGTCCATGCTGGGCTTTCTGGATGGATTTGCAGCCTCAAGGTTTCTTTGCAGATTCTTGCTCATTGAACCTGGCTACCCTTTTGCCTTGCAGGATTGCACAGTCCCTGAGCCCCGTGAGACAGGGCAGCCCAGGGAGCAGAGAAGCACTTGCACTCCAGAGAGGGGTCCGTATTGCCTCAGACCTCGAGGATGGGCAGAAGAGGGAACAGGCAGTCAAGCTTTTTGGTGGGAGAAACTTGCCAAACCAGGAGCATGTGTCTGTCTTTTGGCTTGCGCTAGCTCAGTGGAGGTGTCAGGGCTCTGGCAGCACTGCTCCATGAAGCTGGCACTGAAGGTTGCACAGCTTGCTTCCATTGGAGGGAGCCGTACCCAGCAGGTTGTCCTTGCCGGCCCTGGCCATCACATCGAGCCAGGAAAGGATTGATTTCTGAGCTCTGCGTTGGTGTGTCTTGTGAGGGAGGACAGTCCCCAAGCACCTGCATTTTCCACTGTGCTTGGGCTTTGGGCACGAGATCTGCTTGTCTGTGACAGCTGTCACTCACCTTGGTTATGTTACACCTTACACCTCTGCCAGAAGAAATGGTACAGCATTTCTGTCTCACACCCCAGTGATTCCCACTCTCTTCTATCCCACCCCAGCAGCAATCCAAGGTATAGCAGATAATTCCTGTTGCATCCAAACAATCACTGTTTTGTTTGTTCCTAGCTTTCCAGTGATGAAGAGATCCACAATGTGGGCACGTCGCTGACCTTTGGGTTTGGGACCTTGGCGTGCTGGATCCAGTCTGCCCTCACTCTCAAGATCAACCTGAAGAATGAGGGACGGAAAGTTGGGATTCCACGAGTCACCCTGTCAGCCAGCATCACCCTCTGCGTGGTGCTCTGTATCCTTTTGTCCTGCTCCTTGGGAAGCCAGGTATCATCCATGCCTGACACTCTCTGCAGCAGGGAACGCTGTCCTAGGATCTCAAAGCATTTAGAAATACAACTCAGCTTGTCTTCATGGCATGATCGTATGATTGGCTCATTTTGTGATCTGCCAGGATGCACTGCTTCACAGATGGGCTCACCTACTTCATAAATGTTTCTAAAACTTCTCAGTGGTATTCAAAGTGGTTGCAATATTGAATAGTATCTGTGTGGTTTAATGACACCACTGGTTACCTACACAGTAGCATTTAAGATTATGCAAAATATTGAGATAAAAGTTCTCAGGAGAACAAAGGAACAAAGGAAGAAATCGGGTTTCTGAAGTTGAGGAGATTTCAATGTGTTTGTTGAAATGCTCCAGGGTGCTACATCCAGCTCTGCCTTTTAAGACAGTTATTACAGTCAAGAGCTGATGGGTCATGTGAACTTCGAGTAAGACTAGGTACTTTACATATGGGATTTGGGCTGTGGGATCTGTGGTCACTCAGACTGGATGTCCATGTGCCTTTCTCTCCACCTCATGTCTGTCAGCCCCACTCCAGCCCTTCTGTTCACACCAGCGCTCTTGGTATTTAGGGTGGATCCATTCACTGCATGGCTGCATCAATGTTAGTGCTGGGGTAAGCAAGAGAGCAGGAATAATTGGCGAGGAATAAACTAATCCCCCTCTTCGGAGGGGGACTAAACAATTCTTTAGTCACTTGGCTGGTTTTGAACATTTCAGCCAGTGTCCAGTGGAATAACAGATTGGAGATGTATTGTCAGTCCCCTCTTAAGCTTCCCTGGAAAAATTTGTAGCTGAGCACAACGCTTTGGTGTACACAGTCCGGGAGTTTGCCCGGTTCTTGTGCTCCCCGCCTTGCCTTGCCACCAGCTCGTAGCTCCCGCAAGGTGTCTGGGGCAGGGCTGCCTGCGAGGAGCTGGGCCCGCTGAGCTCCTGCTGTGCTGCCACCTTTGGAGGTTTCTGCCCATCTGGAAGCAGGAGCAGCCGGGTAAGCCAGGGTGTAGCTGCTCCTGTAGTGACACGCTGGGTGCTCCCAGCCCAGTCTGCCCCAGCCTGCTGCTTGGCGCTGCTTGGGCCCTCTGTGAAGGGGAGCAGGCTGAGGCAGAAGTCCCATTCCCCTCCACCACCCCCCTCCCCAGCTTTGCAAAGGTTTGGGGCTGGCACCCCATCCCATGCAGCTTATGCATAACCCTTGCACTACAGGGAAAGTAGAAGATCCTTAAAGCCAGACACAGAATGCTGTTTGCTGAGTGAAGCTGTGGTTGCTTACACTAAGCCCAAGATGAAGTGTTTCTGATTACCTGCTTTGGGTAGTTAAAGCATGGGAGAGGCTGCTTGTTTGTTTGTTTTACCTGTGAAGATCTGTGATCCTGCGTTCCTGGAGTGCAGAAGACATCCTGAAAGACAGGAGAGCCAGTAGGTTTAGAGGTGTACACTGGGCTAGGGCAGGTCCCCAGCTCAGGAGGGTGCCCTCTGCTTTAGGGGAGCTGAGAATGGCTTTTATGGAGTACCCCAGCACAACCTGAGGCACAGCAGTGAGACCCCAACGCCAGGCAATATGCAGTCCAAGCACGTGGGTACATGAGCCTGGAGGACAGTTTCCTGGCTCTGACAACATTCTTTTTCCTTTCAGTATAACATGCCGTACTGCATAGCCTGATGTTTCCAGATTTCACAGAAAGCAATGATTTTGCAGGTGATCTAAAGAGAATGAAAGATTGCACAGTGTAGGTTGAAAGGTGTTCCCATTGCCCGTGGTGCAGAGATCTGATCCAGTTCCTGCTGGGAGGCTCCTGGCAGGTAGGAGCCCACAGCCAGATCCCCAGCTTGCAGGCTCTGTCACTGCCTAGTCGGATGTTCAAGCAAGTTGTGGACTTCTCCGCACCTAAATCTTTCCCTCTCTACGTGTTTATCAGCCTGACTTGGGGTCAGGAAGCTCTGGTCTGTACAGGAGACCTGCTGTGCTCCGTGGACATCACTGGATACCTTACATCTCTGGCACTGGCACCACGTTCACGCTTTCCTGATGATGGCTGGCTGAGTTGACTGTCATCCGGGTGACTTTGATTGTTAGGATTTTATTGTCTTCCCTGTTGGCTTTCTCTCGTCCTGGTCGGTGTCTCTGCTCCCACTAGTTCTCCTTGACTTTCCTCTTCCAGATTTCATCCTCATGGCACAGGGCATTCACATGCATGCTTCCAGAATCCAGTGGGGCCTGGTGATGTGCTTCCTGTGCTACTTTGGCACCTTTGCAGTGGAGTTCAGGCACTACAGATTTGAGATCGTTTGCTCTGAGTACCAAGAAAATTTTCTGAGCTTTTCCGAAAGCTTATCGGAAGCCTCTGAGTACCAGACAGATCAGGTGTAGCTTGTCCTCTGGCGGGGGCAGGGGGGGGAGGGACGGGTAGGAAGGGGACAGGTGTGGTCTCATGGGTTAAACATGACCTCATTTACACTTTTTTGATGAGTTTGTTTTCATGTGCAATCATGACCGTATTGCCAAAGGGCTCTGGGGGTGGCTGTCTCATTAAGAGCCAAACAAAAATAGCTGTCTGCTGGAAGAGGAGTGGATTGTTCTCAGCAGCAGCATGAGAGCACAAGCTGTTTAGCTTGTGCTACCAGTGACTCTTTCTGAGTGGCTCTGTCACACTCCTGTTGTTCAAAACATTCAACAGCCAGTCCTCGCCATGCCCCTTCAACACAGGCACTCCTCAGCCTGTTCTGCAGAGGAGGAGATGAAGAAATCAGAATTCTTTGGGCACCAAGAGTCTTCAGGAGGTTCCCGTGTCACCAGACTGCATCTTCTGTGTGTTACTTGTGTTGTTTTCTTTGCTGCCAACTGGTGTACCTTGGTAGGGTGAGAAAGAGCGTCTCTTTCTTCTGGACTTGGAATCGAGCCGTGGAAGGCTCCAACTGACTGGGTTTTATGGCAAGCAGGCAAGCATTTCTTCCAGCCTGGAAAGCAGCTGACGATAAAGCTGGGTTTGGGAGAAACTGCTGTGATCAGGAAGGGAGACTTTGCTGATGCTGCCTTGTGTCTGGGCAGGCTGTCCCCAGGTCAGAGGAGATGGCACAGTGGGGTGCTTGCTCAGCTTCGTGTTTCAGACTCAGTGGTAGGGACTGGTGGAAGCGAGGTGCTGCATGAGGATGGGAATGCCTGTGTGCTCTGAAGATGACCCAGGAAAGGCTGCTCTTCGTATGTGTGTAGTGCTTCCACCACATTATTGTGTGTAATATTTCAGAAGCTTTTTTTTGTTCACTGAGGGGGAAGACATTGTGTTAGAGACATTGGGCTTGCCTGCCATGAGAACAGAACTGATGCAGGTGGTTCTGGGCATAGGGTTTGGTTTTGTTCCTTGGGCACTTAGAAGTCAAACTTTAGACACTCTGACACTAGGCCTGAGCTCCAGACCCCTCAGTGTGGCTTGTTGTCCTGTCTGTTACAGGTTTAAGTGGCCTTCCAAGGTGCGGGGAGGCAGTTCAGCCCCAGAGGTTGGGTGATGTGGCCTGAGGGCTGGAGGTGCAGGAAGGAAATAGCAAAACCAGAAGGGCTTGTCCTCCCTGATGGGAGGTTTTCAAACAGGTCTGTTTTCAGAGAAAAAGCAGGAGCTCAAACCCCGTTTGAAAATGATTTTGGGAAGGGTGATGTATTGGCTGGGCAGTTGTCTCACGGACATGGCTCCTGTTGTCCTCCATGGGTCAGGCTCAGCTTAGATTTGCATCTTGTCTGAGCTGCAGGAAAATAAACAGAAATGAAAATGGTGGCAAAAGGCACGGTGAAGGGGAACTTGTATTGTGCTGTGGCATTTCTGACAGTGAGGGAAAAGGCATGAGGGTATGGTATTCAGTCTTCTGTAAAGGTCAGAGGCCTCTCCTGAAAGAAGAAAAAGTTGAGAAAAACTTCTGTCAAAACTAGTGTAAGTTGAAAGCTTTCAGCCAGCCCTTTATCTTCTTTGGGCCAGTATTTGTTCTCAGGCAGCTGCTACAAATCCAGAGCATCTCCAGCCAACGGAGGGTTGTCGCTGAACTGCTGAAGGCCTCCTTTGTAGCTGTGACATTAGTAGGAAGCTTCCCCAGAGGGCTGTGCTGCAGGTGGCCCAAAGGCACCGCAGCGTAAGGCTCAGGGCTCCCCAGCAGCCCCTCTGGGGAGCTCCTGGGCAAGGGCAGGAGGGGACAGCCGGGAGAAGATGCAGGTGGGGATCCTCTTACACGGGCACGCACGCTCAGTACATATGGAGCACAAAACAGCAACTTGTTTTAAGGGTGTTTTACTGTAAATAGTCCAATGTGACTTTTTAAAAATCAGTTAGTACTTTCAGTTTATCATTTTATAGTTTGTAATTTTGCGAAAGGAAAAAAAAAGATGTTTGTGATTTTTTTTTTCTTTCTCTCCTTTTCCTATATGCAATCCAAACTGAACTTCAGGTTTTGGTGATAACTTTGTACATTTCTTAGAGTATTTCTAACAACACATTTCAGTACAACTAAATGACAACTGATAAACACTGAAACACGACCACTAAATAAAGTGCTTTTATGGAGAAAGTGAGTTTTATTTTTGTCCCCTACCCCATGCATAGCTTTCTGATGGCAAAGGCAAAACAAAAGGTGAGTATTTACAGTGTCATGATTAAAATTAACACTTAAGGAAGCCAGGGACTATTCAGCCATGCAGATACACTTATTCTAACAGTGCAGGTTCTTTCTAGGATCAGACTAATTATGCAGCTCAGAAAGGCATCCAGACTAGCTGCCTCACAGCCTTACCTGCTACCATCAAAGTTTTAGAAGGGCAATGCTGGCATGATGTGGTGTGCTCTCAAAATGCCCGTCTCTTCCTTCTTCTCTACACAGCAGCCTCCCTCATCAGGGACAGCTGTAGATCAGAGCTCAGGAAGGCAACACGCACGTTAGTATTCTACGTTGGCTGGCCGTGAGGGCAAGCTCAAGCGCAGCCACGCAGGAATGCTTAAGGAGCAAGTGACACTCATGCACGAAGGCAGGGAACTGGGGTGTCAAACTGCCTCTGCCTCCACTATTACTAGGTATAACCTAGCTGTGGCTCTCCCTCCTGCACCCATACTGAAATCATAAGACGGTCAGGGAGGTAATACAGCTTCCTTGGCAGGACAGGGTTGTCTGCCTTAAAGAAAGGACCGGGGAGGGCGAAAGCAGGAAAATAAAGTGTGCACGGGTTCAAAAAAAAGACTTTTGCCTTTAGGTGCTGGGATCACTGGTGATAGACAGGAAAGCTAAATAGTGGGATGGAGTGAACACATGAAAGCAAAGTTGTGTTTTTATTTACTACATTAGGAAAAGTTCCATGACCATCTGATAGAAATTGGCACAATTTAGGTAGGGTGGGTGAAAAGATCAGGGTTTTAATTCTCCTTAAATGCAGCAGGATGTGTCCCTCGGGAGCAGTTGTTTGTCAGCTGACCAGTGCTACGAACGTGTGACAGGGTGACTGATGTTGGCTACCAAGAAGGAGCTCCACGGGTTAGTGCTAAGGGAGATACTTCAGAAATGCGGTCAAGCTGACTTTGGTGATCAGTCAGTTGGATCCCATAGCCCAGCACCACGATGCAGCAGTGAGGTGGGTCTAGAATTTAATTTTTAAAGCTATATTTATATATATTCTACTTCATTGTGGTAGGCTGGCTGTGTAGCTCTAAGCAGCTTCCATCTGCAAGTTGTACTGTTTGGTACCTACACCTGCAGTGGATACAACCAAGATTTAAGTTGTTCCTGGTCTAAAGAGCTTGCCTGCAGCAAGGGCTGGCTTTTTCTGTGGCAGTCCAAACCTACTGTATTATAGCCCCCATTCAGCACTTTCCTGAGGGCATCCTAACCCCTCTTAACTTCAAAAGTTTTGACTTAGCCGGCAACCCTGTCTGCAGAAAGAAGCTCCTATCCCCTAATGGTCCCTGGAGGTCCCTCTGGGACAGGGGGACATCATACACCTTGTTTGCAGACTGTTTCTAAAAATGACGGAGCTGGTGGTGGGGCGTCTCAGCCCCAGATTTCAATGGGTGTGTCTGAAGGAAGTATCCCCTGAGCTCATTGCTAGCCGGGAAAGGAGAGGAACAGCAGGGCTTACGGGTGCTGCTCCTCACGCTGTTCCCAGCTCCAGCTGGCTGCTGCGGTCCTCTGTCCTACTGCACGAGGGACCCCACACCACACGCTCCATCCATACCTGCCTGCACTAGTCACGGGTCCAAGACATGATGCGGGTTTGGTTTTCAATTCTGATTATGGACAAAGTTACCTAATGTTACACAAGGACAATTCAGATGAAGCAGTGTCTTTCGTGCATGCACCACTTTCCCTAAGTGGAGGAAGGCAGGAAAAGTTCGGTGAAAGATGAGATGAGGCTGTAATATGATTTCTCATCATCTGTCAGTCCTGCATTGCCCGGTCTGATCACCACAGCCACGTGAGTATCTGCTTCCTCGGCCGCGTTGGCTTCTGAAACAGGCAGGGAGAATGGAGATGAGATGTGATTACTGACCTCCCCACATGAGGGTCTTCTTGGCTTGAAGGTGCCCCAAAACACTGAAGTGCTTTTAAACGTTGAGACTGAGAGAGCAGTGCAGGGCTCTAGAGAGGGACCAGCTCCTGTCACAAAGAAGCTGGGCTGTGGTCGGACTGTGGCATTAGCGAGTCCAACACCCCCTGCCAGGAGTCCCTTCTCACCAGCTTCCTTCGCTCCCCAAGCACAGCAGGAGGCTACAGGAAGACAACACAGGGAAAACTGCAAGTTCCCACCAGCTCTGCTGCCAGGGCTGGGGAGGAGGTAAGGCCTAACTCCTGGGGACTGAGCTGGCTTAGATTGAGATCACAACCCGGTGTCATTTCTGCCAGAAAGATGTTCCCAGCAATGGCAGGCAATTAAATTAGCTTCCTGAGCCTGGCTTTCCAGGGGTCAAGTCCTGGTGACCAGGAGCAATGTTTTCCTGCTGCTGAACACAACCTAAGAGCAAGTGGCACAAAGAACCAGCCACCGCATGTGCACAGCGGACATTGTCTGTTCCCCTGAGCACGGGTCATGAAAACCACTGACCCTGTTTGTAAATGGGGCACGCCAACCGCTTCAGCAAACACTCCACTCTGCTTTAACAGTCTCCTTGCTTGCTGGAGCAAGGGCAGGTTTTCTACTTGACCTACTTTCCCTCATGGCAGCACTGCTCACAGATATCCCACCGCTGTGTGAGAGCCTGGATGTGTAGGGAAGAAGCGTGGCAGCAGTTAGGGGGATGCCACTGAAGCAAGGTGGTCTGCAGCATTTCTGGGGTGCTTGTGACAAGTCAGCAGCACGTGTTCAAAGAGCACAGGTGAGAGCCAGCAGGACTGGCAGGCCACCTACCTCGAGGGACATCCGTCAGGAAGAGGATGTTGGTGGTGGTGCACCCGATACTGGCAGCAATCCTTCTGTAGCTCTCACTTTCTACCTTGGGGCCTATTTTGGTATCAAAGTGGCCATCAAAGAGCTGAAAGAGAGAGAAAAGCAAAGGCAGTTGCTCAGTGCCACCTGAAGAGCAGGGCTAAACTTCGCTCCCATGCAAGACATCCCCTTTCCTTTCTCCCACAGTAACGGGGGGCTGATGCAGCCATGCTAGCATACGCCACTGGCTGAGCTTAACTCCCGAGGGCCAAACCCACCGCCCCACCTTCCTGTCCCAGACTCTATTCACAACGCATTAAGGCAAAGGCAGTTGTGGGAGGGAAGTGCTCTGCAGAGGGAGGAGCTGTAAGGAAGGTGATAAGGTTATCTACCTCTAGGATATCACCTTCTGTAGAATATCCGAACAGAAGCTTCTGGGCCTCAATGCTGCCTGAGGAGTAGATATAGACCTTCATCCCCGCTTCCCGCCACTTCCGGATGGCTGGAACCACGTCCTCGAAGATTCTGGAGCAAAACAGGGCAGCAGGTAAGGGCAAAGCCAGAGGCACCTGAGCCAGGACACCTTTAGCCAGGCACTGTAACAACTGTCCCATTAGTTTGCAAGAGGACTTTGTTCTCAATCTGCTCAGGGCTTCTGCAGCTGGGGAGTCTATTTCAGCAGTGGGTGATATATCCTTAGCTCCAGCCAACCAAGCAGCTCACTGACTGCTATGCAGTCACGGACAGCAGCTCTAATGAGCTGTCTCAGACATTTGGCAGGAATCACAGAATCATCTCAGTTGGAAAAGACCTTGAAGATCCTCCAGTCCAACCATTAACCTCATACTGACAGTTCTCAACTCCACCAGATCCCTCAGTGCTACGTTTCTCCAGGAGTTTCTCCAGCCCCATCAATTTAGAGACGGGAGGAAAGGTTAGGGAAGATGGCATCCTGCCACTTTCCTCTGAGATGGAAGAATAAGGGGAGCACAGGCTCTTGCATCCTGAGTCCCCCCTGTCTTGCAAGCTACTAAGGTTCCCCTGTTGCTAAGAGCTACGGCTGTAAGCTGCACCCACACGGGGCAAACGCAGCCCGCAGGCTCAGGCTCTGACTGTGTGTAGGGAGGAGCTGAGAGGAGGCTGCAGCCCGCAGGAGCTAAACGAGCAGCACTGTACGAACTGTTTATTAGACTGGATATCAGGAAGTATTTCTTTCCAGAAGGGGTTGTTGGGCGTTGGAATGGGCTGCCCAGGGCAGGCGGGGAGTCCCCATCCCTGGAGGGGTTGAAGAGTCAGGTTGACCCAGCGCTGAGGGATCTGGTGGAGTTGGGAACGGTCAGGGTGAGGTTCATGGTTGGACTGGAGGAGCTTCAAGGGCTTTTCCACCCTGGATGATTCTGTAATTCTGTGTTTGAAGCCAGACAACTACTCGGGAAAGGAGTGTCCCCTAAGGGACTGAGGTCAGAGCTACTCTATTCAGTGACTCAGTCAGGTTATACAGTACTACCCGTGGGCCAGATGCATCCCTGGCTTAACTGCACTGCAAAGGGTGAACCAGTTCCTGTTCACTAGGCAGCAGTCTCTCCCCTTATTCTTCCAGCCTTGAAGAGCGCTGCAAAGACAAGATACCAGTCTAGCAACGAGCTGATGAGTCTCAAAATGTGAGCTCCATCTAACTCCTGGGTAGTAGCTGCGTAAAGACAAGCCCGGCAGCAGGGAGTAAAGCTGTGAGAGACGGAAGGAAGACCAAAGCCAAGGCAACTGCTGTGTAACTGCTAATGGACATGTCTGTCAGTTCCCTCATAGCCTTCTCATTTGTACCACGTGTCCTCTCCAGTGCTGCACTTACATGTATGTAAAAGCTCTTTGTATGCAAAGGACATTTACAAGATTACCCATGTAGTGGGGGAAACCGAAGACTAGAGGATGCTCAAGAGGGACAAAGTGAGGCTGACATTAAGTCCCTCAGTAATACATGTGATGGTTGATAAGGTAAGGCCACAAACAGTCTCAGAAGGGCAGGGAGGGGGTTTGAGTTTGATATGGCAAAAGGATGGAGAGAGGAGCTGGAGAAGACGTGATCCCCAGGGAACCAAGTTTTCATCCCAGTCCAAATTGCAGCCTTCCCACCATGTACCAGCTCTGCGTGGCCACTTGGGCCAAGGCCCAGAGGTACTGCCCTGAAAAGGGGATCTGAGCCCCTGAACACCTGAAGAAAGAGGACTCCAAATAGATGCAAAAGGAGGTGTTAGACTGAATTTTGCAGACTTGTAGCCATCAGTTGGCCCTTTCTTCATCTCCAGTTTCTTGGCTATCTGCTCAGGGCCTCGTTATGTATTTACAAAAAAAAAAAAGTTCACTTTTTTTCATGGTTATTTATTAAATGTCTCTGGTGTCAGATGAAAAGACTTTGAGGTTGTACAGCACCTGCAGAAACTCCCAGCCACCCCCGTGTTTTCACATGCTGAGTTCAGTGCCTGGATTTCAGACACGGATGTGCCAGGTACAGTTGGGCAAGGGGGTGACTTTGAAGATCTCACTCCTTGAATGCTGCCAAGCAGCAAGGCTAGCTCCACAGTTTTTGGGCCACTATAAGACAATTAGCCCTGTTTTTAAAAAGAAAACCAACAGGATGGTTGTCCCTCTTGCTTTGCTTTTGGGTTTTGTTGCTTTCTCTAGTGGATGTTTACATTTTTCTGTGAGTTCTTTTTCTTCTTCCTCATTCTTCCTTTGGCAAAACACTTCGTGAACTTAGGGTTTGTTTTACTTCCTTAGAAACTTGAAATGCATAGTTTAACCAAGTATCTCTTGACCTAAGTAAGAAAATCAGGCTTAACTCCAGTCGTTCCTACTTATGCACACTCGCATTGTAGCTGAAGAGGAGCCTGAAGACAAAAAGAAGTGGAAAGGCAGGAAACGCTCACGTAAAGAGACAACACAGGAGGAAACAACTGAAAGGACCTGACCCTGCAACCCCGGCTTGTTTAGCCTTGTTCCAAAACGTGAGTGCAATTCAGGGATAAAAAATGCAAAATGGAGAACTGTAAGAAGTTCATATTTCTGCCTCAGTCTCTTGGTTTACCAAGAAATCTCTATAGAGAAATATTGAGACATTTTCTGAATTTTTAATGTAAAAGATAGTTGTCCCAGATGAATGTTCTACCAGTCGTGGGAGCAGAACCGCCCTGTGTGACACCTCCATTACCTCATTCTGTTTCTCAGACCTTGTCTCCTTTACAGACTCTGTCCAGGTGGCCAGAGAACTGGCTGTTCCCCAGCATGTACCTGCCGATTATTCCTTAAGGAGAAACACTCTCACCCACTTGTCATCTTCCCAGTGGGGACTGAGACAACTTGGTCAGTCCCAAGTTTACCGTAAGCTTTTGGGTCCCCCGATTCAAAGATTAAGCTCAATGGAGTTGTGTTTCACTGCATGATCAAGTTTGAAATGAAGTGTCTGCCGTTGGTTCCACAACAGCAGCGGCCTGGCTTAAGCCATGACTGAGCGTAAATACATTGTCTTCTCCACCAAGGTAGTAATCCTATTTGCACTTGTACGTGGGGCTGCTTCCAGGAATAGCTTATGCAGCTATTCTGCTAACAGAAGTCTAGGAAAGATGCACCCCGTACCCGCCCCAGGGAAAGGGGCACACAATTACTCACACCCCCAATTACTCACTCTCCTTTGATGTGTCCAGTTGCATAGGCTGCCCTCCACATGTGGCCCTGCAGCTGCTTCAGTGCCGTGGTCTTCCTGTCCAAAGACATCTGCCAGTGCACGTTGTCTACGACAGCCTGGATGACCTGCTCCAGCTCCTCTTCCCCGCTGCCGCTCTCCAAAGGGATTGGCACAGCCCCATCCAAGCTCGAGTCCTCCTGAGCCTGGGAATCATCCGTGATAAAAAGAGGTGAGGGAAGAGGTGGAGCGGTCTCAACATCTCAGTTTAGGAAAGGGGTCTAACACCTGCATCCACACACCTCTGTGCAGGACACAGCTTGAACTGCTCTTGACGTGAAGGGTTACAACACTGTTTGAATGCTTTTCTCAATGGGAAATTCAGACTTCAGTAGTGCTTAGAAACACTTGCTTGGATTGTACTTTCCAAACCCAACAATTAGCACTATTGTAGGTGTACTGTAAATACTCTAATGAGAATTATACTTGCTTAAGTATTTAATTATTGAAATTAAGGCAAGGAAGCAAATGCATCTGTTGGCTTTAGACAGCCACAGGTCTCCAACTGATGCTGTGTCCCTGTACGGAGGCAGAATACGCTGCCCTGTGCAGGACAAGTACTCTGCCACCCCTCCGTGCTGCTTCCCAAACAGGCACCTGGAAGCCAAAGGTGGCAGATTCGGCAAGAGAAGGGCACAATGCAGGCACAAAGCTGGAAAGCTGTGGTTCGACACCTGCTCAGGGGCCATGAAGACCAAGGCAAGCTGAGGGAAGCAGCTGAGCTGCTGCCTACCAAGCACCAGCCCTTCCTGAGCACAACCCCAGGCTTTTGCCCATCAAGACAACCAGCCTCTGCGGGGGCCAAAGAGAGGTATGGGCTCATGTTGGGTGACTGGGGGAGTCCCAGTGGCCTAAAGTCTCTGGCATGCCGTGAAAACCCAGAGACAGTGTAGCTCCATTACTTAACCTGTTTCCTCAGAAGCCCGACGTCCCGCTGGCACTCCTCCTCCTCCCAGTGAGCGCGCAGATACTCCTTCACGTTGTCTTTGATGTAAGGGAACAAGGTCTCCTGGCAGCACACAAGAAAAACAGGCAGCTCCTTGAACCTGGCAGAGGTAAGGCTGACTTGTTTTTAAAGCAACTGTGTGCACATGCTGGTGTGTACAGTTATTTTCCCCGCTCCAGCTTTCCCTACAGTACTGCAGCTTGTGAAACTGCCTGCCAAGGGTGGGCTGCCTGGTCACAGGCCAGAGCCAACCTCGGGCCAAGATTAGCACAGGCGGATTTTTTGCACAAATGCTTATGTTGCTGCAACTTAAATCCCAGGATGGTAAGGTGGGTGATAACTTCTTCTGGGCTTGCCAAAAAATGTCTCAAATGGCATATATGACCCCAAATTCCCATCAGCTGAGGAGTACAAGACTGACTGTACTGTGAACTGAGAAGTTATACTACTCTATTTTTAATGGGGCTCTTGTCCTAATGAAGGTTGTTCCGAAAACACATCTCAACTTCTCACCAGAGCTAGAAGACTTTTTTAAAAAGAAAAGTCTAGTCCAGTGACACTGAGCTCTACAGGACAGTCTTGCAAATGAAATGAAACAGGGTTAGGGAAAAGTGCCACAGGAGAATTACAAACCTTCCCAGAGATCCCAAGGGCAACCATAAATAATTACAAATCGCTCTCATCAGTGGAATTTCGCAAGTGAGAAGCCACAAGCAGCCACCGCGACAGCATCTCTGGGTGCGGGAAGAGCCTCAGGACAAGGGGAGGGCAGGGAGCTTCTTCCTTCAGGTACAGAACTGAGCTTTTCCTAATGGGGGAAAATTTGGGATGGGGAGGAGATGGGAGGAAACCAGCCTGAGCTCATCTCTCCTCAAAAAACGGCCAGTGATATTTTTCTCCTCACTGTATGTCACCTTTAAGTTGTTACTGAATTAAGAAAATGGTGGCCCTGAGAGCATGATGTGGCAGCAGAACTGCAGGGTTTTCTATTGCTCCAATATGGTGTTTTCCACGTTGTATATTTTAAAAACAGTGTACATTTAGGGGAAAGGAAAATCTCTTAAATGCGTAGAAAATTACCACAAACTTGTCTAGGAAAATTAACAGCCTTGTAATACCCCCAGTTACTCTCTCTTCTCCTTTATTTGAGCTTAGCTGCTTTCAAACTATCTTTTAAATCATGGAGGAAATTAATGAGTATCCACTGGGAAATGCAACTGACCTGCTGACTTGGTTTAACTTCCCTTACAACTCAGATGTCAAAAGGTCCTAACTGCTTTCCAAAAGCAGTGCTTGCAAATAAAAACTTCCAAATAGGCTCTGAAAGCATGGTGTATTCAGTGATTCAGTGGGTTTTAAAAGGGTAGAAGCCTTGGCCCACTGGCAAACGCATCCGTCTGTGATTTAAGAGGGGTTCACAGCAATGTTAAACCCAGTATAGAAAGGACGGTATTTTTACCGTCAGTAGACACCCACGTAGCACGCTGTAATTAGCGCTTGCAGGATTTCGAGCAACCAGGGTCAATTTTCCTCTCGATGTCCATGCAAGCTGTCACAAAGTTCAGTGACAATCTGCTCTTTTACAGGAGATCTGACAAATCCCAGAGGATGTAGTCTAACAAATTACCTCTCTCCCCTGCCATCTACTCTTCTCTGCCAGGGTGGACTCAGCAAAACAGAAAACTTGGTGACCTCTAACACAGGGCCACCAAATATTCTCTTTTCCGGTATCTTTCCTTAATCCACCCATCAACCGGCTTATACTATTTCCTTACTTCGTGTATTCAGTAATTCTAATACTAAAGAAAGGATTAAATAAAATCCTTCAATATTAAAGAATAAAAGGCCTGCAAAACCAGCAGTGGACCTTTTAAAGGGAAATAGAAATTATGGAGGTTAAGTGGAAGTCCAAGTGAAATAACCTGTTTCAAGCATTTTCAGGATATCCAGCAAACTTTTAATTGAAAACCGTAACTTATTCGGCTTTCCTGCAACAGAAAGACTTTGGGTAGGAAACCATCTCAGGTGTATTGCATGTTATTCGCACAACAGCAAAATGGATTCAAGGTGGATATAGTCAACTTCATTGCTCTGTTAGATGTTTAGTAAAAAATCTATTTAAATTGAAAGATATCGAGGCGAGGGAGGCAGCTGTAATGTCATCTAGACCTGATGTTTCTTCAAGAGCACTGGAAGAACAGTGACAGGAAAGATGTAGGTCACGTTCATCTGTTAAACTGTGTTAGCAGAAACACCTAGAAAGCCTGACAAGAGCCTTCATTCACCCCTCCACGCACTGTGTGGGTCACAAAGCACCTTCATAAACTACCAGCAAAAAACATCCACCAAATCCTATAATGTCTCGTGGAGAAATACAGGCTAATGGCAGGAGCAGGGATAATTCCGTTTTGTGTCTTAAATACAAGGAAATTGCTCCCTCCTGTGAGGACACGAGCTTGATTGGGGACCAAAACCTCTCAGAGAGGAGGGTCCTGAAAATTTTAATAGCATATTTATGGCTTTTGTCCCGACGCCTCCTGCTGGCCTCCCAGACTTCCCAGTGCCCCAGCTTCTGCACCTAGACCAACATTTTCAATAGCCTCAAGCTTTCTCCTAGGCAAGGGAAGCCACTCGTACACATTTGCTGTTAGTACAGTCTTCCTCATGTACGCTTGACACGATCTCTCTGCTGTCCTTCCCCTGGACTGGTCCTGTGCATGCTGGAGGAAGGATACACAGAATCACAGAACCATCTCGGTTGGAAAAACCCTTGAAGCTCCTCTAGTCCAACCATGAACCTCACCCTGACCGTTCCCAACTGCACCAGATCCCTCAGCGCAGGGTCAACCCGACTCTTCAACCCCTCCAGGGATGGGGACTCCCCGCCTGCCCTGGGCAGCCCATTCCAACGCCCAACAACCCCTTCTGGACAGAAATACTTCCTAAGAGCCAGTCTAAAAGCCACACTACAGCTCTGGTGACACTGGAGGCATCTGACTGTCCCACCCTTTTGAAGGGAAAAGGCAGCGAGCAACCCCAAGATAGTATTTGAGGCTCTCTGCAAATTCGGGTGGGGTGCTGCAGCTCCGAGCAACACTGACGCTTGAGGGCTTTTCCTAAATGAGGCTTCAAGTGCCCCATATTCATGAAAAAAATAATTTACTGAACTGCCCTTGATCTGAATAATTCCCTGTTCTCCTGCCCACAAAAGAGGCAGGCGATCGGTAAAACTAGGCGTGTTTTCTCGTGAGCATTATTCAGAAAAAAAAAAAAAAGAAAAAAAGGCAGAAAATGTGTCACGGTTTTACGGTTCTGGAGGAAACTCAGGCCCGCCCTCGGTGAAGCTGCAGCCCTGGGAGAGGCTCTTCCCCGTCCGCCGGCTGCCCGGGCTGGGGCGGGGTATGACGATAATAACGGCGATGGTAGCGGAGCCCCCGGCAGTGCCAGCGGGGTCCCGGCCGCGGGGGGGGGGGGGGGGGGGGGTAGTTCGCTGCCGCCCGCCCCGCCGGGTCTCACCTGGACGAAGGCGATGGGGGTGATGGTGCCCTCGATGTCCAGCAGGATGGCGCGCACCTCTGCCGGCACCGGCAGCACGCCCATGGCGGCAGCGGCACGTGGGGCGCGGGGCACACCGGAGGAGTGCGGCGGCGGCGGCGGCGGGCGCTCCGCCCTGCGGCTGCGCGGGGGGCCGGGCCGGGCCGCGCCGGGCCGGGCCGAGCCGCCGCGGATCACGGCAGGCGAGTGCGGCGACGGCAGGACCCCGGCGGCGGGAGTGCCGCGCCGGCTGTGCCCGCCCTCGGAGCGCCCGCCCCGCCCCACCGCCCCCTGAACGGGGCTGCTGGGTCGGACGTCACCCCCCACCCCCCCCAGCGCCCGCCTGTCCCGGTCCCCCGGTCGCTGTCCCCACCCAGGGCAGCGACACCCCCCACATACCGCCGCCGCCTCGCCCCAGGGCCCGCGGCGGGGAGCGCTGAGCACCGCGGAGGGCCGAGGCGTGCGGGGACGGCGGCCGCGCTCCGGGCCCCTCGGCGGGGCCCGGCTGGACCGGCCCGGCTGGACCGACCGGCGCCGCGGCCCGGGGGCTCGGGGCCGGGGGGGGGGGGGCGCGGCAGCGGCCCGGCGGCGGGCGGGTGCTGCAGTCCCGGCGGCGGCCGCCAGGGGCGCTGCGGCGGCGGGCGAGAGCGAGGCGCTGATTGGCTGCCGGTGCGCATATATAAGGGCGGCGCAGGCGGTGCCCGGATCTCTTCCGCCGCCATTTTCTCTGCCGCGTAGGTCTCCGCCGCTCGCTCGGAGCAGCCCCGCTGCCCTCGCCCCGCCATGGAGGACGCGACCGAGATGAGCGGCGGCCCGGAGGAGTTCGCCGAGGGCTCCAAGATCAATGCGAGCAAGAACCAGCAGGACGACGGGTATGGCTGGGGAGGGGGAGGGGAGGGGGGGGGGGGGGGGGGGGGGCCGCGCCTCCATCTCTCTCAGTCTTGGGCCGCGCCGGGGGAGGGGGGAAGGGGGCGGCTCGGGGGAGGCGGGGCCGGGCGGGCCGGGCCCTCCCCCTTCCCACGCCGGTAGCCCAGCCCGCTTTTGTGTCCCGGGCTGGTGACCCAGTTTCCGTCGGGCGGGGCGGGGAGGGGAGGGGGGGAGGGCTGCCGATCCGGGGCGTGACGTCACCGGCAGGCTCTGTGGGCCTGCGCTGCTCGGACAGCCTGTAACGGTGAGGCCGGGCCAGCGGCAGCAGCTCCCCGGGGCTGCCCCTGCGGCGGCTGGTTGCCTCTGCGAGGCGAGCCGGGCGGTGGCGGCTTCCCGATCGCCTTTGGCTTGCGGCGGCCGCGAGCGGGCTTGCTCCATGCTCCCCGCGAGCATTTGCACCTATCTGCGTGTGTACACACGTGTGTTTACATGTATTCGTATGTACTTCTTGCGTTCCAGGAAAATGTTTATTGGAGGCCTCAGCTGGGACACTAGCAAGAAAGACTTGACAGAGTACCTCTCTCGTTTTGGCGAGGTTGTGGACTGTACGATTAAAACAGACCCGGTCACTGGGAGGTCGAGGGGGTTTGGGTTCGTGCTCTTCAAGGATGCTGCCAGTGTGGAGAAGGTGGGTGGATTTCTGCTGGATCGATGGCACAGAGCCTGCCTGTGTCACCGTAGCGATCTGAGACTTTGTTTCCTTGTGTGCTTCTTAGGTGTTGGAACTGAAGGAACACAAACTGGATGGGAAGCTAATAGATCCTAAAAGGGCAAAAGCCCTAAAAGGGAAGGAGCCACCAAAAAAAGTGTTTGTTGGTGGGCTGAGTCCAGATACATCTGAAGAACAGATTAAAGAGTACTTTGGAGCTTTTGGCGAGGTATAGTATAATGGCATATAAGAACAGTTCTGGTTTTCAAGTGCAGTGTTGCCTCTGTCTTAAGATGGAATAATTTTTGAGGAGAGAGCTGGGTCAGACTTACATAAAACTAGGGATTGTTGAAACTGTAGGTGTATTGATGATTCCGTAGCGTTGCAATGGGCTGATTTGCAGTCGGCAAAGATGTTGGGCTGCTGAGTAGTTCTGGTAGCATTAAAAATTGCTTACGGATTTCATGCATTATAGTTACTTTTGATTTCAGATTGAAAACATTGAGCTTCCCATGGACACAAAGACGAATGAAAGGAGGGGCTTCTGTTTTATCACTTACACAGATGAAGAGCCAGTAAAGAAGTTATTAGAGAGCAGATACCATCAAATTGGTTCAGGCAAGGTATGGAGGCTCTTGTTCTTGGCATGTGAAATAGACTATTTCTGTAGACTTCTGTGAAAGCAACTCAGAAAATGGTCTTGAAATTTTGGCGAGTTAACAATTCTCTCTCTCTTTACAGTGTGAGATCAAAGTAGCACAGCCGAAAGAGGTATACAGGCAACAGCAGCAGCAGCAGAAAGGAGGAAAAAACAATGCAGCTGGTGGACGAGGAGGCGGAAGGGGGCGTGGACGGGGTGAGTGTTTTGGATGTTGAAATTAATCTAAACGCTTAAGTGTCTGTACCAAACACTGAGGTCTTGGTTGATACTCTCAAGTTTTGAGCTGTGTGCAAATCTCATGTTTAAATTGAACATGGAAAGTAGCCTGTTAGTAAATGGTATTTTGGTGGTTGTGACTGCTTGTGGAAGCTTCAGAATCTCTGCTTGCATTCAAGTGGTGAAGTGGCAAGCTGGGTGTAGGGTGCTTCTGTATACCCACAGCTGACAGCATAGCTACATGTATAGGGCAGTTAATCTTCCACGTGAAGGGATACACTGCTATTTGGCTCGTGGTTGAGAAGCCACAAGCTGCTCACTGAAGAGGAAGACAGTCACTTTGCTACACCTTGCAAATAGATGAAAAGCAGGCAGCTGTCGTGTTACAGGTTAATGCATCTCAGTCTTAAAGTCAAGCAGTCAGAACCAACACAAAGCAGTAAAACTGATCCTGTGCTGTAACTTGGTTTTCAGACAATTAATGATCCAAAATGGAAGTTAAAGGAAAACAGCAGGAGCTGCTGTAGTGCATGCCTTCAGTGTTGTGTTTTGTTTTTCCTGACTGTTTTATGACCAGAACTACCTGCTATCTTTCTCTAACATTGTTGTGGGTAATAGGATCTTATGACTCATATCCAAATGAGATTCCTCAGTTGTTTTTAGACTATTATTTTTCTTAGATTCTTGGGAAGGTAAGAGGATTCTTCCAGGTAATAGTTCTGGCATAGAAAAATTGCTGTAGAAAGTTAGATCAAGTGGCACAGGAGAGGAGTGAAATAATGTTCTGTAACTTATAAATGCTCTACTTGGTTTCAGGTCAGGGACAAAACTGGAATCAAGGATTTAATAACTACTATGATCAAGGATACGGAAACTACAATAGTGCTTACAGTGATCAAAGCTACAGTGGCTATGGAGGATATGACTACTCTGGGTACAACTATCCCAATTACGGATATGGGCCAGGATACACAGATTACAGTGGTAAGTGGTTTTGATCTCATTCCAGATAAGAATAGCATGCATCTTTAAACAGGGGATGCCCTTAGTAACTTGTTCTGTAACACCTCTTACTCCTAATACACGGCTCTAAAGAGTAGTCCTGTTGGTGTACTGTATGGGAACAATCTCCTTCAGAGTGTTGGATGTTAATGCTTTTGCTTTTTCCCCCCACCCTGTGTTATCTGCAGGTCAACAAAGCACATATGGAAAGGCATCCCGTGGTGGCGGCAATCACCAAAACAACTACCAGCCGTACTAAAGCAGTACCTAGTACTTGAGGAAACAGGTGTGTACATGAGTGCAAGGTCCACTCTGAGTATGTCTAATCTAATTTAAAGATCAATAGACAAATGAAGAGTAAAAACTTGTGTAGCATGACTTTTCCTTTAATTAAGCTTTTGTTAACTTAAAAAAATACTTTTTTTTAAAACCAGCTTTGCCTACAGTGTCTATAGATCTTTAACTTTGTAAAAATGTGACTTTATCTTCTTTAGTACTTCAGAAAAACATAAGAGTTTTTCTGTTTTGCGTTGTGTACCAGGTGGTCTAGAGGAATAATTAAACTTATTAGAAGTATTAACAGGTAAAGTACTGAAATGGGTACAACTTAAGGAAAACAAGAATGTTGTCTTCTAACTCTGACATTATACCTTGTTTGTACCCGCCAGCGGGAACTTCATTGCAGGCCGTGTGTCACCCTGACCACGTCTATCTCTGGGGTCGCACGTTGCAGGCAGAGCGCAAGGCATACACCAGAAAACGCTGTCCTGTGGTATGGTCTCTTCCAACTTCATGTACCAGCGTAAAGATTAAAGTGGAAAACTTCAGACTTTGGCTTCTTTTTTTTAATCTTTTTGGAGATTAAGTGTCTTAACTTAAATGGTTTTTTACAGGAGTTAAAGTACATAAATGCCTTTACAGCTTAATCATTTGGTCTTCTGTTTAGTGTTGTATTTCAATTGTGGAACCTCATTTTAAGTGTGCATTCTTTAAGATTTAATGCTTGCTTTTTTCTTTTTATAGCTAATAGTGAAATCTGCAAACCAAAACGAACTTTTAAATCTGGAAAAACATTAAAGATCATACGCATGTGGACTGTTTGAACTAAATCAACCTGCCTTGTGTTTGCACAGCAGTCATTTAAATGGGATAAATAATCAGAAACCCTTTTGGCAGTGTTTCCAGTGGGGGAAAAAAACTGATCCAGAGCCTGATTAATAGTCTAAATTGGATGTGTGTTGTGTTCTGGAGCAGCTTCCTAAATGGGCTGAATGGATATATTTGGGAAGTCAAAATTACTGATGGGTAACAAAACCTCTTGTGTTACCTTCATAAATATGCATATGATCTTTAACAGTGAAGAAAGGAATATATAGAAGACTTAAAGCAGTTCATGAAAATGGACCTTTTAACGATTCTTGTAGTAACTTGCACAGACCTGACATATATTTTGTCTTGATTTTTAGGTAGAGATACTGCAACAAAGCCATCTTGCAGCGCATCGTGAATGGTGGTCTTCATGAGAGGAAATGGCTATTTTGTAAAAGACTTTTAGTGTATGACACAACTGTGTCCAACTGTACATAGCGGCTGACTAGTTTTCTTTTATGGTTTTTACTTTTTCTTTTTGCCATTCATGTTATGAGACAATGTGGACTTGTGTTTATACAAAATTTATTTGTATAATTTCATGTTAAAGGATTCTCTAATAAATGCTTACTTAAGTGAATGTGTAGTCCTGCTGTTTGCTGTCAGTTCAGCGGTATAACTATACTTTTACTTGTATAGAAGGGCAGGTACCTTTCTGGAGATCATAAATGACTCAAGACAAGGTTGCTGCGTATGCAGGTCAGTACAACGCCCTCCTCCTGACCTGTCCTAAGAGCACACTATAGTGCCTTGAGTTAACAGCACTGTGGAAGATGACAAAGTCTGCAGAAAAGAGGAGGGGGGTGTGTGTGTGTGGCACAATACCCATTTCCTGCATCTCAAGGGAGGGACCTAAAACTACAGCAGCACTGTTTTAATGCTGATAGCAGTGTTTGAGGGGTTGGAGGGTGAGATCTATATTGCATTTCTAGGTTTTTTCAAGCATGTAGGTTCTAGAATACTCAAGGCTATAACTTAACTACTTCCCTAGAGCAATTGCTCCCCATCTATTCCAATTCCAAGCAGGAGATTACAAGTTCCTGAACTTCAGGGTCAGCACCTAGTTTCTGTACAAGTTGGGATCTATTCCTTCAAGTTGGATTCTGTGCTGGACAACTGAATCAGAAAACAGCTTTCCCATGTTGTGTATACTGATAAGCAATGTAACAAAAATGTGAACAAATGATTGTTGAAGGGAAACTAACCAGCAGGTTGTCTCCTGAAGAGAACAGTTGCAGTGGGTAAGTGGACATACACATTCTGTCTGAGGCCAAAAGACTTAAGTTTGTTGGGTTTTTTTCTCAGCACAAGTATCTAGATGTGCATCTGAAATAAACCTGGCTTGTTAGAAAAGTGAAATGTGGGGAGCTACTTCACAGGGGAGATGCCTTGCAAACTTGAAGGGAGTAGTCTGGGTAGGGGTTTCTCTGAAAGTTTCCAAAGTGTAATTTTGGTGTTTATTTCTCTCTCAGGCAGCTGGGTATTTTATTTTGTTCTCCTGTTGTACAGGAGTGCTACATGCCAAAACTGCTATGGGTTAAGCAGTTCCTAGACCTGGAGAGGTTCCTGTCACCTTAGCAATTAGGTTGGATGAGAGAAGACTCTGACATCGCTGGCTACAAACTAAAGAGACCGGTGCCTGGCCGTGGAGAAGCTGCAGCGGTATGTATGTGACTTTATTCCCAACTTTTCCAAGTGCAGCCGGATGCAGGAGCCAGTAGTGAGCAGTGCCTCCAGATGGCTGTGAGCACAGTAAAGCCACTAGGACAGGGCTTTGCTGTTGCACTTTTTTGTTAATATACAAAAACTCACTTGTTTAAAAGTCAAGTTTTACTTCAATCTGTAGAAATTTGTTTTAAATTTAAAAGCGGCTTTTTTTTTTTTTTTGGTGAAAGCTTTCTGTCGGCACTCTCAGGCCCCGGATGCTCCGGGCGGTGGGCACAGGGTGTGAGGTACCTGCGGCCACCCGCCAGCCCCCCCGCCAGCGCTGCGGCCCCGGGCCCCGACCGGCGGGAGCAGGCAGCGGGGCGCGCCCCGCCGCGCGGCCTCCCCGGGCAGCCGAGTCACATGACCGTGCCCGCCGCCCTCCTTCCGTCCGCCATTTTAGGTTGGGTCGGTGGCGGCGCCATTAAAACAAGCGAGCGCAGGGAGGGGAGGGCTCGGTGCGTTTGTGCCGTCGCCGGGGCCGGGGCCTCGGCGGGGTAAGCGGCAGCGGGACCAGCTGCAGCGGCGCCATGTCGGAGCAGCAGTTCGCCATAGACTCGGCGGCGGCGGGCGCCGGAGGCAGCTCGGCGGAGCCGGCGGAGCAGCCTGAGGGGCTGGCGGGGGCTGGGGCGGGGGGCGCTGACGGGGGAGGCGGCTGCAGCGGCGGGATCGAGTCGGAGGGAGCCAAGATCGACGCCAGCAAGAACGAGGAGGACGAGGGGTGAGCAGTGGGGGCGGCGCGGGCGCCCCGCGGCTTTTGTCTCCTTGGCGGCGGTTGTCTCCTCCGGCTCGGCCTGGCCCGGCGCGGCCCCGCTCGCCGCCCTGTTTGTTTACTTGGCGCCGCGGCGACGTCACGTACCGGGCCGGGCCGGCGGGGGCGGGCCGCCGGCGGGGGTCGGGCGGGCGGCGCCGCTGCTGCTGGGGCACCTCCGCCTCCCTCTTCGCCGGCAGCAGCGGGGCGTGAGGAGCGGGAGAGGGGCCCCCGCGGCGCGGTAGGGAGGGAGGCGAGCCGGGCCGCTGGTCGCCCCGTAGCGGAGCTGCAAGCCTCAACGCGGCCTAGGGGCCTGGCGTGCGCTTGGAAGGTGCAAGCCGGGGCGGTAGCTGGTTTGCTCTTCAGCATTGTAGGGAGTCGGGGGGGATTTTGTGCCCTGGTTCGGTTTCGAAATCAGCGGGAGTAGCTCTGTCATGGGGTTCCGAAGGCTGCTGTCAAGCGGGGAAAGTTTCATGCCCCTGTCAACCTCAATCCCATGGCAGTTGGCAGTGACAGGTCCTGAGGGGGACATCTGGTGTGACGCGTAATAAACTACAAACTTTTTTATTGGTTTTGAGGGTGTCTTTTCTAAAAGTTAGCATGCAGTGTGTGTGTCAAGGACCATAACTCAATATAGCAGAACGCTCAGGTTGCGGTCGCTCAGTGTTGCTCTGTGTGGCAAACAAACGGTATGTCAGTTGTGTGTCCGCAAGAAGCGTTGACTTCTTCCCATCCTAAACCATTCCTCCTCATGAAACTTGCTGCGAGAAAGATTGCTTTAGGTGGCAGCTTAAGAATGAAGGCTGCTTTTAATTTTTGAAGGGTCTCTGCCTAATGCTTGGCGTGGGACAGCGTTGCTTTCATATAGTAGGTAAAATTCACTTACAATAAATCCAGTTACAAGATGGGCTGCTGCTGTATGCTGTCTCCTGTCAGGCCAATAAGAAACTCAAGCTGCAGGTCTGTTTTTGATCAAGATAAAAAATAAACTGGATAAAGGAACACTAGCTACTGTGTCCTGTAGAGACTTGCTGCAAAACCTTCCTGAGTGTCTTCCTCCTCCTGTAATAACCAGGGATATTACTGAGAGCAGGGAGAGAGAACAGGAACCTTTTTTGAGTGTTTTGCTAGTGTTAGTGAAAATTTAGAATGTTTTTGTTACTTTGTGCCTGCTCTTAATGGCTTTAAGTACCTTTGCAGTTTGCATATTTGTTTTACTTTTTGCCCGTGAATACACACCTATTAAAGAGTTTTCAGGAGGAAGCACACCTTCTTTTGAGTCAACACAGCCTAGAAAAAGTCGTCACTGAGTGGCGCAGTGACATTGGGCATTGATTACATGTAGCATACATTGACTTTTAGTTTAGTTCAATTGTTTTTTTGACCTGTCAGTTCTTATGGGTGATGCTGTACGGAAACAAAGTGTTTTCACAGCTCTCGTGGTAGTAGAGGGAAAATAGCACATCCTTGGTAGCCGCTGGATGCAGGTACATTGGTGTTTCCTTTGCATTAGGAATTAGAGACAATGTCTTCAGGAAAAACAGTGTGCAGGTTCTCGTATCCTCAGATCTCCTCAGTTGGAACTGTAGACTTGAGAAATCCATGTGTTGTCATGTCAACTTCCTGACTAGTCTGTTGGAGGAAGACCAAAGCCACTAGTCATGGTAGTGTCTGTACTCTGTTTAGCTAAGTCTGAAGTTTGACAACTTTCCCAGTATACTTCTGGTAACTTATTTTAGAAAACTATATACTGATGTGACTTACACCAGGCAGGCTGTGGTTTGGGAAATGTACGTATTTTACAAGCTTTTGACAGCACTGTGAGGTTGCACTTTAATTGTTTGTTGTGTTCACATTTGTGTTGTATCCTTGATCTGACCTCAGGTTTGCAGTGGAGCAGTAGTTTGTCAACTTCTGTGGTGGCAAGCTGAAGCAGTTGTGCTTTGCCGCTCTGTAACTGGACTCAGATGCAATTATTGCATGGTGGGAAGAAAATCCTTCGGAGGGCTGTCAGTTTTCAGACCTGTTCTTGGTCTGTCATGTGCTTAGTGATAAAAAGCAGGGTTTTGTATGTTAATGTTGATTGTTTGTTAGAACTGTAAACCAGGTTTTCTATGTTTATGTTAATGGTTTGCTGATAACTGTAAATCAGGTGTTTTATATGTCATGTAGCAAGTATACATTCGGTAGTAACTGCTACAGTTTCATTATTCCCCATGTGTTAGAAATACAATGCTGCATCCTTTGTATGTGTTCCGTTTTGCTGCTTAAAACCCACAAAACAAAAAAGATGGATGAACGCAAGGGCACAAAGCATCCTTTGAAAAACTATCCATACTGGTATGAGGCTGATGGTTTACCAGGATGGACCATTTTTTCCATATTGATCCTGAAGACAATAGGATGTCACGCTAGAAAGGGCTTTTGGTGTTTTGTTGAAGAGAGATCTGGAACTAATGGGAAAAGTGGATAAAGGGATGGGGAATTGGTACTCCTGTTTATAGACTTCAAGACTTACTACAGAAACATCTGAAGCTCCTGAACCTGTATGGAGGTTGGATATCTTTGTCAGAAGCTGAGTGCGCTCCTTAATTCTGTAAGAGCACAGCTAATTCAACAGAGTTAGTGCACATGAGCAGCTTTTGATTTGAGAGAGTTTGACTTGTGGAAGTACAACATGATTGTACATGATTGGCAGAAATATTTGTGTGTGGAAAGTGAAGGAGTTGGAAACGTGCTACAGTGTTTTTTTCCGGTTTTCTGATAACTCTGCCTGTGATTGTGGAGTAAGCTGGTACGGTGAAAATGGACAAAGCTTTGTAGAAAGCATTTTTATAGATTGTAATGGATCATACCTTTTGTTTTGAGCCGGCTGTAAAATCTTCTTCATCAGTATTAGAAGAGATGATCTCAAATCAAATCCTCTTTTGAATGGATGCATAAGCCCTCTGCCTAATAACTAGCAATGTTTCATTTGTGTGCATACTGGCTCATTTTTTTAGTTGATGCAAATCATGAAGTGTTTCCTCTCGAGACGTGGTGCTGCTTGATTTTTCTGGTTCTTTTGTGTTTACTAATGCGATGGGATGGTCGTGATTTGATTCCAAGCTTCCAGTGTGCTTTTGAAAATACAAGTCATGATGGGATTTATCTGCTATACACGTTTGCACACCAACGCTACTCCTATAGGTAGTATGTTGGGAAGATGTTCTCGTGATCGTATCAAGTTATGCCAGGTGTTTATATCATGTGTTTGAGGGGAAAGATAAGTTTTGACCATCCAATACTTCTCTTTTTTTACTGCTTTCTGGGGAAGGGGACTTAACAAAACTTTATTTGTTTATTAATATTGGCATATGTGTAGTCCAACCTAGTACACAAATGCTTCTGTTTAACTGCAACTGCCTTATAAATCTATTCTGCCTGTGTTTGTTTCATAAGCAGTTGTGTGGAGGCTCTGCAGATAACTAAATGGAATTAAGCCTGTGGTGGGGATGCAAGGAAGTAGTAAAATATCTTTTTGTCACTCTTTGTAGTTTCTTGGGATAGCAGAGTAAGCAGCTGCAGTGGAAGATGGTGCAAAACTTTTACGTGCATGTAAGTCTCTATCTAATCTGTACAGGATCATTTAAGCAAGTTATCAGAAAGTGCAGGCCTATGTGTAGTGTCACTGATAAAATTCTGCTATTCTTTACATTAGGTAACTGAGCTCATAAAACTTGACAGTACAGGACTTTGGGTAAGACACATTAACAGATAAACCATCTTGTCTCAACAGGAAAATGTTTATTGGTGGCCTTAGCTGGGACACTACAAAGAAAGATCTGAAGGACTATTTCTCTAAATTTGGTGAAGTTGTAGACTGCACTCTGAAGTTAGATCCCATCACTGGGCGATCAAGAGGTTTCGGCTTTGTACTCTTCAAGGAATCGGAGAGCGTAGATAAGGTAGTATTAATGTAATGAAACAACATGTTCAATTTTAGGTAGCCAAGATACAGCACTCAGATGATTGTGTGCTTAGTTGCTTGTATATGATCTGTTAAAGATGATTCTGGGATACAGTATATTTAAGATGCTTATTGAAATTTTTTTTTTCCTAAACCATCTTACTCGTGATGCAGTGGCCAGGACCAGCAATGATTCCCAAAGTGTGGCTTTGGCTACTTAGAGGGGAGTGCGCTGTAAGCCACTGGACTTGAGCACTTCAAAAATACTGTATATAAATGTCTGCTGCCTACTACTGTGAAAACAGTCTAAACTAAGCACTTACAGTGTTTGCATTCTAGAGCTGCAACATGAACCCCTAGAATAGAGCCAGTGGCTTTGATAGATTTGGGCTTTATCCAAGCAAAAATTTGCTGTTAACCTTTCTAAAATGCTGTTGACACAGCACACTGAAGAGTTTTCACCTTTGTTGACCTTTGGTGGTATCTGAAGTATGGATTCTTCATCAGGTTTGAGGATGGGATTGTAGCCTACTTTCTCAGAAGCATTACACTCTTAACTTCCCTTGGGTGATACTTGGCTCCAGGTGACTCCTGAAAGGCTTTGTCAGAACTGTCTGTGTCAGTGGATAGCCATCAAAATCATGGAACTGTTTGGGTTTGTGCAAGAAATTATTGCTGTAATGAAAGTATTGGAATTGAAGCGATAGCATTAACAAAAACAAAGTATAAAATAACTGGGCCTTGCTCAAAACATTAGTGAAACATTTAGCTTGGACTGCAACTAAGATCATGTTTTGATTTTTCTACAGGTCATGGACCAGAAGGAACACAAGCTGAATGGAAAGGTCATTGATCCAAAAAGAGCTAAAGCCATGAAAACAAAAGAACCTGTTAAAAAGATTTTTGTTGGGGGCTTATCTCCAGACACGCCTGAGGAGAAGATAAGGGAGTATTTTGGAGGTTTTGGTGAGGTACGTGATGAAATAAACTGCTTATATTTGTAGAACTTGTTCTGTCTTTGCAAATTTAGTAACAAAAATCAGCCCCCAAAAGCAACCTGGCATGGATGCTACTCTAAGCTTAATGGCCAGTGTAGCTCCATGTGTCTTAGTAGTCAGAATTTTAATGATAAGGGTATTAATTACAGGCTTTGGGTTGCATAAACTGGGTTAATAGAAGGAGGAGCTGGGGTAGGTCAGAGGGTCAGGAACTGATTCATGGGATGTCTGACAGTCTGGACTGAGACGGGCACAGGAGACAATGTTTTTGAGCATGCTGCTTTGGTCAGTTGTGTGAGATGTTCTTCAGCCACCCCAGCTGATCTGCTGTGGCACAGGTTCAGACAGTTTGCCTGAATTATGTAATTTACAGTCTACCTCTTGCTGTCCCCAGTTTTTGGTGGTGCAGATGAACAAAGTATCACTGCGGTCCTTAAAAGCTGGCCTTGTATGAGCTTGGTACAGCTGCTGCTTCCCTGTTAGTTCTCAGATGTTGCCAGCATCGGTCGTGGCAACCCTGTTGTTGGGAAATTTGGTTGTCAAATACCTGCCATCTTAGTACCTTACAGACAGTTCACTATAGACTTTAACTACTCTTTGCCTAGACTGAAGTCTCGTGTGCCATATGTAAGGAGAACTTTACCCTTTGTAGTTAGGTGTAAGATTTGTCCTGTTTCACGTACGATTTTAGTAGCGTTGTGGATGAACAGAACTATGCACTTGGACAAAGCTACATCTCTTTCATATGAAACATGAAGGTTTAGGCCTGCTCAGGGTTTGAAATGCCTAGTTACTTCAGTCTTAACCAACTTAAAACTGAAAGTTAGACTATTTATCCACCACAGCTGAAATATTCTGTGTGCGCCATATTTTGTATGAGTTCCTGAATGGGCAGATGATACTATGAGTTAGAGGAAACAAGTATTTTACACAATTATGAACACTTACTTCTAGGGAAGGTGATGTTTGTGATGCTGATGGTGATGGTTTCTAGTGATGTAAAGCGCTACAAAGGAGGCATGTTATCCTATTCAAGTCTGAATAATTTCAGTTAACAAATACGACCTGCTAGAATTAACATTTTTAAGTGCCATGAATTGCAGGATAAAAGATAAAATCACTGTATTCTACCAGGTTGAATCGATAGAGCTCCCCATGGACAACAAAACTAACAAGAGGCGTGGATTTTGCTTCATTACTTTCAAGGAGGAGGAACCGGTGAAGAAAATAATGGAAAAGAAATACCACAATGTTGGGCTTAGTAAAGTAGGTGGAGTTTTTCCTAGAGAAACTGAACAATGGCAATAGAGGGAGTAACATTATTAGTTGCATCTGTTTGGGGATTAATAGTCTGAAAATACCTGTGAGCATTATTTCTCATATGTAGGCATTAAGCCTATGAAGTATTTATATAGGTGCTAGGAATAGGATCCTGTAATCTTAATTTCTGAGCTGAGGGGGTTCCCATTGAGGTTTTGTACTGCACCCTCTGTAGAGAAGAGGGCTGGGCCACGGCATATTTGTTCGTTGTGAAGCTCCCACATGCTCTAACTGTGTGGTCACAGTGTGTGTCACTGACCCACTCTATCGGCCTGCACCATGTTTTCCTGGTAGCTGGATCTTTGTGTGTTTAATATGGAAGTATTTTGTTGTTATAAGCAAACTGTCAGTTTCTCTTAGAGTGCTTCCAAAACTGAAATGAAATGGGAAGTTAGGCTTTCCTGTTGGAAGCTAGGTTCCTTTCGGAAACCTGTTTGAAATTCAACCTAGTAGCAGAAGCTCAAATTGTAGCTGGCCTCTTCTTCATTGGATGAATATGTAGTGGAAGCTTCAAAACAGAGTTGAGTAAAAATGTTGACCATACTATTGTAACTCAGATCTGATTTCACTTTTCCCAGATAAATAGACCTTGGAGGTCTGTTTCAAAGGGAAAACAGAAAGACGTGCAAAGAAACAAGCATTCGTATCAGAATTGGTTCTACTGGTGGAAAATTAGGAAACTTAAAATGTTTTGTAATGCCAGTGTCTTAGAACGGTTTTTCACATTGGAGAGAGTAAGCTGCCCGTTTTTTTTTCAGGAAAAGCACTAGGATGACCAAATTGTATTTTCTGCTAGTGTTCTGTGAGTTTAAGAATGGTTTGTGGGGGTTATCTTTGCTAATTGGATTTGACTTTACGTTTCCAGTGTGAAATAAAAGTAGCCATGTCAAAGGAACAGTACCAGCAGCAGCAGCAGTGGGGGAGTCGAGGAGGATTTGTGGGAAGAGCTCGAGGAAGAGGTGGAGGTAAGCTTGCGCTGCCGTGGTATCGGAAGGTGAGGGGCTCAGCTGAATGAAGAAGGCAAGTCTCCTGCAGCTCTGAGTTTTGGCACGTTGTATTGCAGGCCCCAGTCAAAACTGGAACCAGGGATACAGCAACTACTGGAATCAGGGGTATGGGAACTATGGCTACAACAGCCAAGGGTATGGAGGTTATGGAGGCTATGACTACACTGGTTACAACAACTACTATGGATATGGTGACTATAGCAGTAAGTACTGAACTTATAAAAAGTCCTATTCTGCTGCTTGTGAGAGAATTGCTACTACAGATATAAAAGATAGATGGCTTTCAAACATGCTGGTTTAGGCTTTCAGCTGACTTAGCTGCATTCATCTTATCTATGGGGTCCTTGGTTTCAAGCACCCCACTGTCCCCACTGCTTCCGCTTTG